>NW_026578049.1:2585451-3878176 GCF_029603195.1 Condylostylus longicornis | reverse complement strand
ATATTCTCATTAGATATGCATAGCTATGTCAATGTATATACAGTTAAATTTTCATGAATACGGAAGGAACTACGGATACACAAACACATTATGAGCATTTATTAGAATTTATTAAAAAAATAAATATTGATGCTTCTCCTAAATATATGCAATATTAATATTATTGAGATTTAAATAATGAAAGCTACTAAGTGATTAAAATTATTGACATTAAATTTACTGAGTTAGATTAAAATTATTAAATTACTAATATTAATGTTTCGTTGTTAAAATAAAATTTAATTTGGACAAAAATTGAATTTTTAAACATTGATATAGTAAATGACATCGCCAGGAGCCCATTCGATTTTCTAAGGTCATATTTTGTTCATATCTTTCTTACTGTCCCGTATGTGAACACGCCATCTGCGGTCGGCGATAAATAATGCCTATATATATACATATTTATTTTCACGTTGTTGATTGGAACAAAGACCCATTCCGCACGGAAGTATTAACAGCTGAGACACACCAAGCCAACTTAACCGTACGTTAATTTCCCGCCTATATTATGGTGGTCCTGGACCTAAAGGAGTGCGATTCACAACAGCATTGGTCCACCAGCTTCGAGGATAACCTAGGCGATCTAAGGGCCAGAATTTTAGCCCGGCTGTCGGTCACTATGGCAACATTACTAGCCACAATAGGGAGATCTCCAAAGACCTCCTATGCTTTTAATTTGACAAAAACTTCCACTTGAAAGACACACGACCCGCTAGGAAGCCAATACGATTCAGATACCGCACTTGTCAAGAAGAAAAAATACTATTATATTTTTTCTAATCTATTTTTTTTTTATAAATTAACTTAATAATTGCCTTTATAGGTTTCTTATCAATTTAAAAAAAGTGCTGTGCGTAATCTAAGGCAAGTATGCGCAAAGCTTTATTGTAGCGGGAGCGCTCAAAAGCAAAGTGGTTCAAAAGTCTACAAAATCTGAAAAAAAAAGAATTACTTGGCAGAAATGTTGAAATATAAGTTTTTTTGCCTCAATTATAAGCATTTTATAAAAAAATAAACAAAATAAGACGCAGACCATTCCTCTGCCTTACGGGTGGGACACATTTATAAAAATTGTATTCTGGTCATTCCGTTTTTAAAGCTTTGCAGCCTTACTTTTAAATAACTCAGCTAAAACATTTTTTAATTCCTTTTTTTAGCGTTAGTCATCTTAGTATTGCGTTTCCGGTATTGCCTGGAAAAATTTCCTGTGTCATAATTCCTGTTAATGTAGGTTAGAACAAAAGAGTATATGTAGTATAAGCAATAATATGTAGTTCTTATTGCTTAAATCAACTTCCTGCTACAAAACTATACAATAGAAGTCTTAAATTTTCTTCCTATACTGCTGGTGTAAATAAGTTACTAAACAAATAGAAAAAACTATATAAATGAATTTCTGAATTAATTGTCATTTTTGATAAATTTTTCATGATTTTATTACATCATTAATTATTTACGTAAATTTAAGTTTTTACAATAAGTATCTAAAAATATCGAAATTAAAATTTTCCTATTTTATATTAATGTATATTGACAGGGTGGTCTGGAACTGATGTTAAAACTCTCGGGTGGTCATTCCTTACGCTTCAAAGTTTTTTTAGGAAAAAAAATTGTTTGTGTAGAGGAATGAACTCGGACATCTGTCATTTATGTTTTTTTTTTTGATATTTTAAGTTGTAGAGGATGGTCTAGCGTATCAAGGCGAAAAAGTTTCAGTTTTTTAACACAAATGGTAAGGTAGGCATCAACTATTAACATTACCATTAAATAGGTTTATGAACTGAGAAAAAGTTATGAACACCACATTGCTGTAACCTCAATACCTTCTAATCATTTTCAAAATGATCTAAATCTGATTTTCTTTAAATCTCGAAAACTACCCTCAGACATTCAAAGTCATCCCTCAAGCGAATATTATATTTTTAAAAACTGCAAGGAACCACCCTCAAGAATTTTAGCATTGGCTTCAAGTCACCCTGTATATTATGTACATGCAATTCTATTATATGTAGCTGTTATAGGTGCATACATATAGTTGCATTTATATTATATTAAAAAAATCTGATGTGGTCAGTACATAACCGACCGCATTGTGTATTGTCTAGTTAAATGAAAGTGTTACAGAATATTATAAAAATGTCTGTTAAATACTTCTTTCCAATTTTTAGGACATTAATAAGCTTATAGTTAACATACTTAGAAAAATGTAAATTTGGCTCTTAGTAGAGTTTCGCTTTGTGCTACCCGAATTCCCTGAAATGCTCGCCAGTTAGTTTCGGTAACAACCAGAACTCAAATATCAAATTTTAAGAAATTCCATCAATTTGTTCTGTGGATATGGTGAAAAATGTAAAATCGGCCCGCAAATCAGTTCTCGAGCCCTGATCTTTCCAAGAAAGTTATATGTTCATTGCTTTAATATGAGGAATTCATATATTAAATTTCAATGAAATCGGTTGATTATTTCTCTTTATATACACAAAAGTGTATGTTTGGCCCGTAGTAAACGTCTAGTTGCCGATGCCTGATCTTTCCAAAAAATTTACATGTTCATTGTTTTAATACGGGGAATTCATATATTAAATTTCAATGAAATCGGTTGATTATTTCTCTTTATATACACAAAAATGTATATTTGGCCCGTAGTAAACGCCCAGTTGCTGATGCCTGATTTCTTCCAAAAGTTAGGAATTTGTGCGTATGATCGAGCAAAGCTCATATATGAAATTTCAAGTAATTCGGTTGAATACTTTCTTCAAAATGGTGAAAAATGTAAAATCGGCCCGCGAATCCGTTTTCGAGCCCTGATCATTCCAAAAAATTTATATGTTCATGGTTTTAATACGAGGAGTTCATATATTAAATTTCAATGAAGTCGGTTGATTATTTCTCTTTATATACACAAAAATGTATATTTGGCCCGTAGTAAACGTCTAGTTGCCGATGCCTGATTTCTTCCAAAATATACTAATTTTTGCGGACGATCGAGCAGAGCTTATATATAAAATTTCAAGTAAATCGGTTGAATATTTTCTTCAAAATGTTCAAAAATGTAAAACAGGCCCGCTAAAAAGTGCAGTTCCCGAGGCCTGATATATACCAAAAGTTGATCGATCCGTGCCATGGTGGAAACAAACTTACATATAAAATTTCATCAAAATCGGTTCAGCCGAACTTGAGATACACGCGTGCACACACAGACCGACAGACGGACAGACCGACAGACCGATAGACCGACAGACCGACAGACCGACAGGTTGCTAAAAATAGTTTATTTACACTTCCCTACTATGGAGAAGTACGTTCCCACCGAAAACTCGATATGCAAAATTTGTTGCCATCACATAACCTACCTATTGTTTACACAATACGGTCGGTAAAAAGAACTATTGTTATTGCATTTTATAGTGTATTAACACGCTAGCTTCAAAATATTTTTATTATCTTCGACAAATTTGTTAATAATAAGACATTTTTCAGTTATAGTATGGTTAATTAATTACCTTTAAATAATTATATAAAACAAGTAGCAATAGAAATTAGTTATTGATATTATTGTTCTATTATGAGTAATATTTTCTCATACCAAATATTCCCTTCTATACATTTATGACAAAGCTCTATACTGTAGTTGTGACAAAATGAACTTTTTATTAAAATTTTGAAAACAATAAAAAAATTTCCTAATATTTTGTTGCTGTTATTATTACAATATATAGTCAACGTAAAATTTATTTTCCGGTATACAATTATTATCTTACAGTTATTATAATAATTATAATAGTTTGAGAGATATTGATAAAATTCATGTATGTATCTCGTATTAACATTCTTAATTAATATTGCAGAGAGTTAATTAAAATTGTTGCAAATAAGAGTAAAGTAGCTTTAAAAATATAAAACAATGAAACTTCGCCTACACATGGTGTTCTTAAATTTTTCTGTCATAGTAGAATACTAAGGTGTTCAAACACACTACTTATATATTAATCTTTGTAAGTGCACACTATAAACAAAATATTTAGAATAATATAACAACTATTTCACTTGGAATGTTGTCTTAATTCAACTCAGTTTTTTACTAGTATATAAAATATTAAATAAAAAATTAATGTAACATAGTCATTGTTGGATATATTCTACAACTTCTAGCAACTGTTATACTTGTATTATATTTTATATTACATTTATATTATATACACTTGCAAAGCATTGTAACTCAAAATTGATTATTAATTTTATTCTTGTTTACATAAAATCTTTATAAGAACTTGTTTTTAAATACTAAATATCATCATTATTGTAATAAGCAAAAAAAATAAGCAAAAACAAATACGTACGTATTAATGACCTGCTAATAGGCATTAAATTAAGGAAACATTGGTCTTAAAACCAGATTTTTATATTGTTAAATCTGGTTCTAAATATGTTCTTATTGATTTATTCCATATATTTTTATAATTAAATTATAATTGTAATTTAATATAACAATTTCGTTTTAAATGCACTTTCAATAATCTTATATTCGAATTTGAATCGTAATTTTATATTCGAATTTGAATCGTAATTTTATATTCGTATTTGAATCGAAGTTTTCTACGGTAAAAGAAATAAAATTCAGTCGGCTAAATTAAAAAATATTGAATTAAGCTAAATCTAAAATTAATGAAATGCATTTACATATTTATATATAGGAGTACATTATACATACTCCCTATATGCACTTTGAGTTATTTTTTTTGAATTTGATAAGAAAAGTTATTGAACATTTTCTATTCATAGAGCTATACACAGGTTATCAGATCATTTTTAATTTGATAACCTAACTTTAGTTTATAATATATATATATATATAATATTTATATGTGTTATATAATAAGTATATAATAAATTTATTTATAATCAAGGTAAGTCGAATCTGATAACTGTTATATAAATGAGTTTATAAAAAATATCCGAAATTGAAAATCTCGATTTTGTTTATAAATGCACGAGTTTTAGTTCTGTAAAGTTTTTAAATTTTATACATTTAACTTGTACATAAAGCTTTCATTATGTTGTACAGTTCCAAACATTAAAAATTGCATTTACTAAATTTCATTATCAATTAAAAAGACGTGTATATATTGTGTGATATTGTAAATTAAAAATTTATTCAATTATTCAAGACCTTTGAATTTAAATCGTATTTGACAAACATTTTGCAACTATTTTCCATTATACGATGGGTTGTATAACAGTTAAAAACTTCAGTGTCCAATATTTTATTAGTCTATACAATTGCATTTTCTTATATGTACTCGTATAATACATAATATTAGCATGTGTAGTATGTAAGCTAGATGTCTAAGATTTTTGGAAGACATCATATTCCAAAAATGACATATAGGTACATTTGCATGCCATTTTCCATTACTATATTAGGCATAAATATGATTTGTTCTGAAAAATTTGCCAAATATAAATTTTGTAAAATAGATTACAAAAGTGGTTGTCATATTATTATTAAGAGTGAAATGATGAATGCAATATAATAATTTCGATTTTTTGACATAATGTTCGATAATGTTGCAATAAAGAATTTCTACTTCGATTTAAAATTCTACTTTGATTGTGTTTAAATTTAACCATTTAAATTGTGAATTGCAAAATATATAAAATTAATTATTAGAGTTATTAGCCGAGATCCTAACGGTACCTTATGAATGCAATATTCAACTAATTATAATATTGGCTTCTATATAATATACTTGTTTGTATGAATATGTAGGTACATATAACGCCTTCCTTCCTCTCTATCTCTCTGTCTTTCATATTTCATATTACTTCACAATATATTAAAAGCCTTAAACATACCTACTGTTATAAAGAATGCTAATAAAAATAAATTGGTAACCACTTAATTTTTTTTCATTATTTTTATTTTTTTTTTTTATTGAACAGGTACCGACACAGTGGATGTAAATGAGTACACGATTTGTATTACAAACTTTCATATTTTTATAAATGTATTGAGAAATTTTTTTTTTCTTTTTTTTATATTTAATTTTATTATTCTGAATGTGATTCTAAACCACGTTTCTATAAAGATATTTAAAGTTTTAATTTTTAACCCAGAAAAAATGTTTATAATTCGTTAGTACTCAGATGACTTTAATACCGGAAAGTTGCAGATAAATAAAAAAAAAAATTTTAATTCTATAAAAATAATAGTTTTTTTTTTCCTTTCTGCGTGTTCTTTAAAAAATAAACAAAAATTTAGTGGGCTAGTAAATTTATGCTCATGACGTTCACGAAAAAAAAATAATAAACAAAATAAATGAAGATTTTTAATGAAGTTGATTTTTAAAACAATTTTAAAATTTAAATAACAAACAAAAAAAGAACAAGTAAAAATAAAAACAAGAAAAAAAGTAAACGGGGAATAACTTTCCTCTAATAATAATTTAACACCAAAAACAAAAATAACTATTATTTTCGACTCATTATCTTCTCTCATACATACAAATATACAAACATAAAGAAAATAAATAAAGTGGTAAAAATTTCTCTTTAAAAAATTTAGTTCAACATAGTTAAGACCATCATTTTAAATAAGAAGTTTTATTTCTTAAGCAAAATATTTAGTCAAATATTAAATTTCATTGGAATTAGATCATAAAGAACAAAATGAATAATTTTATAATAATATTATTTTTATTTTCATTATTAATATTTGAAATTAATATGAAACCATCCTCTAATAAAAAACCTGATATAATATTTCCGGATGATAAAATTGATCATAATTATAATATTTATAATAATAATAATAACAGCAACAAAAATAAATATAATAATAATAATGATAATGAATCAATTGAAAATATATTTCAACATCATTTCAAAAAGAATAAAACCTCAATTAATCAAAATTTCGATTTATTACAAAATAATTTACATCAGCAAATAGTACAAAAACAACAGCAACAGAATCAAAAAACAAATAATTTACAACATCAACAAATACAACAACAGATGCAACAATTAGAACAACAACAAAAAAATAAAAAAAAACAGCAACAACAACAGCAACAACAAAATCCCTTAATAATTAATAAACAACAAAATAATGAAGGAACACAACAACAAAATCCACTTCAAGATCAAAATAAATGGAGTACACCAAAACCATTAATTAATGATAATGAAATTGAAGAACCGACAACATTAGATGATAGAATATTATTGGCAGTACCGAAAAATTGTGATAAAGTTGATCATACCGGTAAATGTAGAAATCAAGGTTAATCATATTATTATTTATAATTAAATTATTTGAATGCATTAAAAATAATTACATATACATACAATATTAATATTAATTGACTTCAGGTGAAAAAACATGTAAGTAGCAAAATTAAAAATTTTCAGGGAGAAACGAAAAATTTGTATTTATTTTTTTTTGTATTTATTACAATGTTTTTTTTTTTTTTTGAGATGATATTTAAAGCATTAAAGTTATGACTTTATGAATATGAAATTGTTTTATTTTTAAAAATTTTTAACTTATAGCAAAAAGAAAAGTAAAAATTAATTTTTTGACTTACGCGCGGCGTTTCTGTACTGAGAGTCAGTTAATATTTAAAATATAGTAAAGAAATTTTTTATTTCTTTTAGAATAGTTATTTAATAAATATCAAAATATTTAGATAATTTTAAAAATATTTTTAATAATAATAAATTCTCACAATCACTTTGATTGTTGGGCGAAATTGTATATCTCGAGCCTTAGATCATATTTTAAACGATAATGCAATTTTATTAATTTACTTAATTTGGCCAAGTGAAATTTAATTAGTTTTAAATAGTTATACTCTTCAAGTTTTGAAATTTTTTAAAATTTTTTGTTAAATTTGAAATTCTTAAATACTTCTTGTTTATATATATATATATAAGTATATATAGATATATTTTATAATCCTATTTTGAAAAGCTTAAAGTAACTTAAGTGAAATTTAATTTTAAGTAGTTACGAGATTAACAAAAATAATATTAATTGTTTTATCAAAATTGTAAATTAATTATTCTTATATACATTATAATATATTTTAAAATAATATATAACAATATCTTCAGATATATATAATATTTTATAATAATATTAGTTGTACTAAAATTTAAAATACTTAGGAGTTCTTACTTGAATAAAAACTTTTGAGTTTAATAAAAAAAAATATTTTATTGTTAAAAATTAACTAAAATTTTTAATACTAAAGCAAATATTCAATTATCTTATTAATTTTTTGTATAATTTTTTATATGAAAAAATTATTAAAATAATTTTGATCTTAAATTATCGAAAATTTATTTGGAAAGTTTTATTAACTACATTTTTAGAAAATAATATTATTAAATGCAATATTTTTATAGAAGATTTCTTCTTTAGCTGTATTATATTTTTAAAATTGTAATTTAATTTAAAATATAAGAGTTTAACAAAATATTGAAAATGAATTATAAATTGTTCAAAATAAATTTCTATTTATGTTTTATTTTATTTAGCTGTTAGCCGGAATGACAATGAAAAATCCCTATAAATTACATTGTCACAATTTCCATATTTTATGGTTATCGTTTATGGTTATCGTAATTTTAATATATTATATAACAATATAATAATAAATTTTAAGAGACCAAAAGAGAAAAGCCTCAAAATTATAAAAATATTTATTGTTGTTCCTATTTGCTTGCGTATATAATTTCATATTTAATTAAAATTATATATACATAGTCTTAGCCGGATTACTCAAGTTAATATTTCCTTGATTAATATTCAAAATATTTCATAGCTCTTAATTATCAGGCAAAATAATTTCTTGAAAACTATGCAAAATGCAAATTTACATAATTAATATTATTTTATATTATATAATTTCATTTAAATTTACAATAAATGACAAAGTACATTTTGTAACCTTGATAATTTTTTAGAACCATAAGTTTTAGAACTGTTATACTGTTGCATTTTTTCCTTTTTTTTTTTTTTTGAAAACACTAAAATCAATAAAATTATTATTTATTTTTATTAATTTTACGTCATCAATTACTGTCAAAATGTGATAAAGTAATGATAAAAATTTTAAAAAACTTGCGTCACTATAAACTCACTTATAACTAAGTTTATTAAATTTTTTTAAGTAATTAATATTATTTATGTATTATATTTGCATATTATATAAACAGGCACATATATACATATTATGTACAATTACGATTTGTATTCGTGTGTTGACAGTGTTTGTTAATCCTCAAGTTATTAACATAATTTTTTTTTTATTGTTGTATGAAATTGAAAAATAATGTTGAAATCAAGTTTCAATATGCATAATTTCTTATAAAAGCTTTCAATAGTACTGCTGAAAAAATATTGTACTTCTACTATACCGAATTGTACTACTCGTATAGTTTTCAAAATATTCTGTGTAAATTCTAATAACATCCTAAATATATGCAATATTTCATGTTCTTTTAAATTTCATGTAGATGTATGATTAACTCTGGTATGGAACAGCAATGCATTCTTTAAAAATTAAATAATTTAGAATTGTTAAAATAGAAAATTATAATAAATAATTACAATAAATACGATAAATTACTAAAATAAATAAATTACTACAATATTTTTCTAAAAATGCATGATGACGTACGAAGATGAAGTCTCCACATTTTCTTGAATTAAAATGTAATTAATTTTATTTAAATTATTTATTTAGCAAAACAATTCGTGGACAAAAATTGATAACAAGAGAGTAGTAATTTATATAAATAAACAAAAAAGAGTCTCAAAAATTCATGCATAAGTATTGCGAGAAAAAAAGAGTCTCATAGCATGCATAAGTATTGTGTAAGTAAGTACAATTACTGAAAATATTAATTATTTGTGTAAGTGTAGTATAATGTAGCTGTGTCGAAGGATGATAGTAATTTTATAAATACAGTCATAACATTATAAAGGGGCAATTAAAGTGAATGGTCTTGAGCAAAATATGTGGAAATTATAATTATTTTATAATATTTTTTATTTATCACCTCGTAGTGAAAGATAATGAGAATTACAATTAATTAATTTTGAAAAATTCTCAATTGATTTAATTAATTTAGACCCGATTTTGTATTATATGGAGCAAAACAACATTAAAGACTTAATTGTTAGAGTAAAGTGATTCTTAAATTTTTCCAGAGTGGGAGAACATCACTTACTATGTGCATTATGATCGTATGAAAGTTATACGCCATTTTCAATTGAATTACAATTAAATTCACTTTATCAATATTAAAATTAATTGGAAAATCTAAGCTTCCTTATACTAAATTTACATATAATACAAAATGATGTATGTGAATAATACACACTTGTTAACACTTTATTCGTGATTAAAATTTTTGATAAGAATTTTATAGGTTTTTGTTTGTATACAGTTTTATTATTCATTCTAATTACGTCCTATTCAGTTTTAATTTCATTTTTCATAATATTTTATTTTAAATAAAAAAATATAATCTCAGTCTATTTTTTACTTTCGTATCATCTATATACAAGATAATTTGAAAACAAAATATTGTTTTTTTATTAATTTAATAATGAAATTTTTTAATATCAATAAAATTTTAATTTTGGCATTTATTTTAATGTTATCAACTTGTGTTTTTGGTCAAGCAACTTTTCCCGGTTCTGATGAAGATGACATCACTACAAATGATAAACAAAAAAATATCAAAATATTAGATCGTGGAAATTTTTTGGAAAGTGATGAAACTGCTGAAAAACTTGATCCAAATTCAACAGATGATAGAAATTTATCGCCAACACAATGTTTAACACGTGGACGTGGAAAGAAATGCCGTCAATCATAAAAAAAAATTTACAATTTGCAATTCTATTAGAAATTCTTATTAGTATTAATTATCAATTAAATATAGAAGTAATTTTAAAAATTTGTAAAAAATTTTGAAAAGCTGATATGATTTTCAAGATTAAGTGATTTTTGAAACAAGTGAAATGTAATAAAAGTGATTTTATATTTTCGTTAATAATAAATGCATTAAAATATTGTTTCAATAAAAATTAAAAATTTGTTTTTGAAAGACTGATTTAATTTAAAATTTATTTTATTTGAATAATTTTCATTAATTCTCATATACTTCCAATTTGTTTTAGGCTAACATTATTTTAACGCTTATTGAAAAATTCTTGGAAAATTATGAACGAGATAGCGCTAATCGACAGCTACACTAGTGGTACTTAAAACTAAAAGATAAAATTTTTATGTAAAAATTTTAAAAATGCTACAATAATGAAATCTGGGGCTCAATATTCGCCTTTGATAGGACATCGTCATTTAATGAATAACACGGACCTATTTAAGCCATACTCAAAAAAATATGAGCCTGTTTTACTGTGAAATGTTTTGAGCAAATTTATATGTGCTGTTCTAAATGTTTACTCCTTTAACATAGAGATCCGGTTCTATAGATCACTCTTTCCCAACCTGTTTAGTAAATACCTTACACGGAAGCTGCTTCCTTATCAACACAATAGCTTTAATTGTTTTAATACCAAGCTCTAAGGAATTGCAAATTATTAAATATTGGGTACTCGTATGATGTTATCAATGAATCGAAATTTCAATAAGTAGATATAATTTGTTTATTTTTAATACATAATAATTTTAATATGCGACTAGAATTTTTAAATTCAATTAATATTTGGAAGTGAAAATATTTAAACACTTTAATTATTAATAAAATATGGAGTTGCTTACAACTTCTTTAATTTTCGTGATATTTACTTGAAGGAAGTGAAAAATATGCAGAAAATCGTTAAAATAGTTTGAGTCAAGTAACATTGTAGATAATATTAAACTTTATATACGAAATGTAAAGAAACGCTAATTTTTATTATTATTGCAACAATAATGTTATAAAGAACAAGATTAAAAGCTTTCAGCTTAAATCGATTCAGACAATAACGCGTTCGCTTTCTGGTAAAACAACAAAGACAATAACAAATAATACAAGGACATTACAATGTTATAAAAATAATAACAAAAAAACTGGAAATTTAACAACTATTTCTTACCATCTTGCTTATAGATTATAAAATCTGAATACAGTAACATCCAGATAATTACGTTGATATTGAATACACAGTAATCACACTATAGATGATGCTGTCACGGGATTTCCTCCAATTTCTTATAATTTTGAAATATTTTCACGTTTGTTTAAAATCAAACAGGGAAACACTATTAAGCGAGGTGCAAATATCCAAAGTTTATCGCGTTAAAGTTTATTACATCTATTCAACTTAAAGTATGTATTTTAATTAAAGAAATAGTAGTAATTCTCAATTGAATACTAATTAATTATTTTGTTGATAAAAATTGGAAATTTATGAATTTCAATAAACACTTTTCATTTTTAATTTAAAATTTTAATTAAGTGGTAGGTAACCATATATGATTTATAGGGAATGAATTAGCAATTAATATGTGGAAAAATATTTTGACAATTATGCATGTTAGTTATTTTATTCAAAAATTTTAGAAATTTCAGAGTTAATCAAGCTATAAATTTTTATCAAGTAACTATTGACCTTCTTACTAACCTTTTCTGAAATTCAGGCCACATTCAGTATTAAATGTTGAAATTCCATATTTTTTACATAAAAATAGTTGCAAACTATTGATTAGTAAAGAGTACGGGGATTACTTCATAAAAACTTAGTGTAGAACATGAAATTGTTTAGGAAATTCAAAAATTCAGGTGTGCACTATTATATTTTCTATTATGCATTTAAAAAATTATTACTGAAGAAGCTCGTAATACAATAATATAATTAATAAGATGAGAAATTAACTGGAATCAGTACTCATTTGTTGTAATGTATGCAAGACACCAAATCTGATCAGAAAATCATACAATTCATTTAATTTTATTCGACTCTCTAATATTACAAAAATGAATCTATACTACTGCTATCCATTTAAGAATACTATAAATAAAATATTCTCATTTATTCATAATTATATTCGACGTCATTCCGGCAGTGTTAGTAATTCTATATGATAAATTGGAAATTTATTAAACAAGAAATGGAAAATTTCAATGTAAGCTGATGTCGAAATTCTTATTAAAGCTTAAATGAATAACACTTATATTGTACATATGTCTACTACATAGAATACTTTGTTATATGTAAATAATTAAAATTCACAGTATAAAATTTCGCATTTTATTTAAAAATTATACAATTAATAGTTTTCTAATTAAAACGAATTGACCAGAATGTTAAAAACATTATTCAATGATATTCATTGGTTCTCTAACTTACAAAACGGTTAATACAAAGGAGCCCAGCTAATATCTGTAAGTATGCCTATAAGTTGCACAATTTTATTAGTTTCGATGAATTTTTCTTCGAGAATTAAATCATTTTTTTGCGAAGATATTATAATTTACTACACTGGAAAAAAAATTCGTTATTAATTGCAAAAAGAAAATAAGACTACACACTTGAATCTAAAATGAATTTTGAATCTAAATACATTCAATAATATAAGCGAAAATTATCTTCAATAACTTAAAAAATTTACATGACAATTAGTAATCTACTTATAAATTTATTGTAAATTTCTTGGTAAGTTATAGACTACAATTACAATTAAAAAAGACGTTTTTCATAGAAAATCATTCTTAAAAAAAAATTGCCTAATGAGCTTGTGATTAAAGCTATTATTGCTTTTCCTCCATTTTAAGGCATATTTATGGTCTGAACGAGTAAACTGCAAAATTTCCTCCGCTTACCAAAAACTAAAGCCGTTTTTAACTGTATAAGGTAATTCTTTTTCTCTAAATAAATTATTCATGTAATGTTATTGTTGTAATATTGTAGAACTATTAAACATTTTGTTTTCAATTACTGTTGATTAATGCAAAACATAAAAACGAGATAATTGGCTATTCCTGCAGCGTCCAATTTTTTGTCTTTATTATTAATACAAAATTAAATTTTTAATTATTCTTCTTTAATATACAAAGACAATTTTCAAATTCAGTTGATATTTAGATGTGAAAACGTTTAAACGTTTTGATTAAAATTGAAAAATTAATTTATAAAAAGAAAAACATAAAGCAAAAAAAAATATGAAATTATTGACAATTTTTTTAATTTTTATGATATTTACAATAATATCATTTGTGTCGGGTCAAGCTACTTTTCCAAAAAGTAGTGAAGAAGAGGATGAAGATCAAATTTCAGATCGTGACTTAAATAAAAAATTTAATGATCAAAATGATGTTAATAAGGATAATTTGAAAACACAATCTAAACCCGAAGAGAAAATTGACGAAGATGATCCATACAAATGTGTACATTGTACTCAATGTTTAGTATATGCTAAAAATGGAGCATGCAGAAAATTTCTAAATAAGTGATAATCAAAGAAAAACAAAAAATAATTAATGGCTATCATGTATTAAAATGTTTAAAAAATTGTTTTTTATTAATTTAAGAATTAAAAAGTGTAATAAATGTGGTGGTTTTATAGAAAGCGATGAAAATGCAGAATTATAATATTTAAATAAAATGTTTGATTTATTAATTAATTAATAACATAAACATAAAAATAACATGATTTAATTTTTGGAAAATATGTGTGACCCTTATTCACTAAAATTGTTGTTTTTAAAAAATGTATTTCCTGTTTACTAAATTTGTACTTTAAAAAAGGACTGACTCAATAAAAATTTGGTTGACCATAGATAATTTGTTCAAGAGATTAAAAACAAAAAATTAAGGAATGGTCTTTTAAAATTTTCCGTGAAATATTCAGGAAATTTGTATTCTATTTGATTCGAAGGTTCTGTTCCATTATAAATTTGTTGGAAATTGAATTGTGCAGATTTGCTATTTTCTATATATCAAAGACAAGGCATTACTATTACGCACATATGCACTAGAATTTTGCGATATTGAAAAAATTAGCTTGAAAAATTGTTATAGCCTTTTCGAAGAATCTTAGTCATATTTTAAAATATTCACTTATTTTTAATATATTAAAAATTTTGTTCACACATTTTCCATCAAAGAATATTAAAGGTACCTTGTGTGTGTTCACAAATTGCGACAAAATCTGCAACATACTATACGACGGTTTACATTTCGTACTCAATTCAGTCAAATATTATATCAAACCACAATTATATTAATATTTTAATTAATTGTGTTGATTTACTTTTTATTTTGATTCGTTTGTCCCAGTATATTCTCTTTTATCCATAGGATATTTAGTTCTTTTATTTAAGTTATTTTAACGATAATAATATTAAACAAAACTAATTTTTTTCCTAGTTCAAGTCAGCTAAATTCCGAAAAATTTAATTTTAAAATTAAACCTACTCAAATATAATAGTAGCTTTTATCATAGTTGTGAAGACTCTTCTTCAACATTTCTTGAAAAAACGAAATTATAATCCTATATTATAAGCGTAATTCTTCACGTTAAACAATTTAATTACACGCTAGAAAGTCTATAAATTTTTTTCACATTCTCTACTTTTAATACAAATATTTATTTTACACTGACCACCTTTATATTAAAATTATTTCATTCGGCCCCAATACCTCCTTAGTATAACCGTATTTGTAAGATTACCCACAACAATAATGTTCATTTTATGAGGTTACATAAGTAAAATGTGTGTATAATATTCGCCGCATAAAATAAGCACCATTACTCAATTCTTAAATGAATCTCTGCTCTAGTCATGAACTACTATTCATTTATAACAATAATTATTGAAATTCAAGTTTTAGTTTCTACTAGTACTTTGTTAAAAAACGTATTTCAAACTATTCTTTATCGATAAATTTTACAAAAAAAAAAAAAAAATGAGATCTATCACAACCTTGAATTTTTTATTCTTAATATTTATTTTAATAGCAATAAATAGCGTTATGGGACAAATATTTCCTAAAGAAAATGAAGCAGATGAAATTTTAACTACAATGAAACCTAAAGAACAAATATTAAATTTTCCAATTAGAAATTCTAAAAAAAGTTCTAAAATGTCGAATAAAAGTTCAGTGCCATCCAAATGTGTTGTGTCGGGACGTGGAGGAGAATGCCGAAAATTATCTTATCACAAAAGAAAAATTGAACAAAGTAAGGCGTTTGGGAATTTTTTGCCTTGGTGAGAATTTTGAAGTTTTCTTCTTAGTACAGGTGAACCTATATTGCACTTGGATTGAATTTTATAACTTAAAAATTTAATAAGTTTTCACTCTTTGTTAATTTTAAGAATAAAATTTAAAAATTTATAATATAAAATTGGAATTTCAATAAATTAATTTTATTTAAAGCAGTGTGATCTATTTAAAATGATAATTTCCAAAATAAAAATTAAATTAGGTTAACAAAAAAATATTACAAAAATAGTATTTACAAAAATTCGCTTTAGACCCGTGATCGGAGCTACATAAGAAGCTACTTAATTCATTATTATGAATTTATTACTAATATCTACATTTCTACTAGAACCTTGAAAAGAAAAAAATAAAATCTTTACAAATTTTTTAGTATAACACTTATGAATAAATAGCAAGAAAATTAAATTTTCCCTTTAAAATTGAGAATTTATAAATTCTATTCAAAATGAAAAGTACCTATGTGATTCACTTTAGTTTTAATTAAATTTCAACACGAAAATATAGTTGCGGTCAAAAATAATTGAGTAACCGAGAATTTAAAGAATGTTTTCTTTTTGTGGAAGAATTTAATTATTTGAAAGAGTTGCCGCTCTTAAAAATTTTTTTTAATTTTTGGCCTAAAATAAAATAATTTTCACTTGAACATAGATGAAAAAATTTTATTTATAACTTTCCATGCATATACAAGAAATCGAGAGCTTAATCACTTACTTATAATACAGAACTTAATTATTTTTTTGGGTACCAAATTCCGAAAGGGAATACAAAAAAATTTTGAACTTATGAGGCCTAAAATCAAAGATCTCAAAAAAAATATGTTTTCCGTTGGAATTAGTCTTATTTTTTAGTAAAACAAAGATTTTACTTTCACTTGTAAGAAATTTCTTAACCATCTAGTTTCTGCTTCGAATTCAACATTGGTTCAATTGGTCTTTCTGTACTAACTTTTTCAAAACAAAACATACTTACGGAGAGAAAAATTGCTATACTAAATTAATTGAACCAAGGAATACATTCTGCTAATAGGAATTTCTTTTTAATTCAGGTAGCCTTTACCCAAGATTAATGATACAAATGCACAGATCAATGATACAAAATTGTTCTTATATACTTCAAGTGTTATTATTGCGTGCTAATTTGAATAGATTTAAGCAATACAATTAAATTAAATTTATTTTCTATAGTTATTATTGACAGAATGTTTGATCTTTCATTATAGAGAAATTTAATAAGGTAATAAATAATTTATACTACACCTCAAAACCTGTTTATATGTATACATACTATTATTGATATTACATTTCAATTTCATAATGATATTTACCTATAATTTTTTATTCTATATAATATTATTTAAAACGAGTTTATGATATACAGAAGCTATAATTATTTTTACACGTCATAAATTTAAATAGCAAAATACTTGATACAATATGCGGGTATCAATAATAAACCACTGAATCATATATAGATGAAATCAATTGTTTTTGATATTAAAACAACAACATTTTGTAAGAAACTTAACTATTAAAAAAAAAATAAAAAAGTAAATTTTGTCTATTATTCTAATGATAAAGAGTCTGCCCATATGGACACAGTTGTATATTGATTTAGCAATCAACAAGGTTAAAATAGCTTTTACGAAAAAATGAAACGATTGAAAAATTTTGAACAATCTCAATATGGAAACGTTTTATTTTAAGAGAATACCACCGAATATAAGATTATTCTGCAATGAGTTTTCCCTAGCTACTCCCGATTATCAACGTTATAAAGTCAAAACTAGTTTTACTGTATTTAAAGCATACTATTAAAGGTTCGAGAATATTTTAAATTAAGAGGTCAAAATAAGTGAATTTTAATATTCGAAAATGGCAATAATACACAGAATAAAATATTAAAGGTGTTCACGTTTTATTAAATCAAATAGAGATCAGTAACCTATATGAAAACAAACATTCATAATCACTCAAAATTTTCAATAATAAATTTGTTCTTAAAGCAAAAAATTAAGAAGGTGAAAAGAAAATTTGAATCTTAAATTTGCTGAGTGGCTGATATTTACTTCTTCTAACGTTTATGCCTACTGAACGAACTGAAGGAGAAATTGCTTATGAGAAAGACGTTGTAAAATTGAGCGTAAAGCTTTTAACACCATGATTAATGCGTAAATCGTAAACACGTAGAATTTTTAATATTAATTGCGCTTACGATTTCACCTTATATTTATTTTTCACTTGATCACTGAGTAAAACTTCTGTTTTTTTTTTAAAATAGCAAAATTTCTTAATTATGATCGATGTTACGAAAATTTAAACAACTTTATTCAGTTTAATATCTTAAAGAGATTCAAACGTTTTTAGTGTTATATTGGAATTAGATACAAAAATTTTTTAATTTTTCACTTTAAAAAATGAAATTTTCTCAAATATTTTTAATATTTTCATTAATATTGGCTATTGTAACCTTTGCTTTTGGGCAAGTTACATTTCCTAAAGATGATGAAGATTATAGTGATGATGAAGAAGGTAGCGGAAATGGCAAATCAATAAATTTAATGTTATTAAATGAAAATAAAACGGATTTAGTTAACAACAATAAGAGTATGACGATTCAAAGCCAAAATAATAAGCAAAATGCAGACAGGCATTTATTTAGAACGAAATGTATAATATATAATAGAGATGGATCATGCAGACCAATGACTTAATTTTAATTCTTTAAATTTTTACGATATTAATATTTTTGATAATTAATTTAAATAGGAAATTTTATAAATAAAATTTGAAATAAATAAAGAATTAAAATTTTAAAAATAAATTTTTGAAAGAATTATTAATTATTAAATTTGGAAAATTTAAAATTGTGAATGGAATTTTGTTATATTTGTGAATATATTAATTGTGAATATAATAATTCTCATGTTTAATATATATATATATATATATATATCTGAAAAAATTTAACTTAACTATAAAAATAGCTAATTTTGAAATAAGTGGGTTCGAATCATTAAGATTATTCTGAATTATATAATTTTTGTTTTAAAATTATTTTTTTGTAAAATTCACAATATTTCAAATCGTATAACAGTATTGCAAATAGTATATTATTAGTCATTATTTTTAAAGTCATTAATTCTAAAATTCAAATTAAAAATAATTGAAAACAATGGAAAAATTTACATAAACCATAAAATAATATTTTCTTTAATGTGAGTAACAATCTTTTAGCCTTTAAAAGAATCAAAATTTGTTTTAGTCGAATTTCGTTGCTATTCGAGGTGAATACAATTTCAATTCCAAAAGAATTTAAAAATGAAATTATTGAATATTTTAACAATTATTGTATTTTCAATATTTGTTTTTATACCAATTTATGCTCGCATACTTCCAGCGTCCGAGGAAGAAGGATTCTTTGATTATGATAAGATGAAATCACTTGAAGATTCATCGGAAGATTATGGAACAAAAGAAAATGTGAAGAATTGGGCTAAAAGTTATAAAAAATTTAAATCAGTCAAGAAAATATTAAATCCGAGTACATTTGATTAGTTTTGTAAATGTTTTTGTTTTTGGATTATTAAAGAAAACGAGTTCTACGCCTCAATTATAATGCTTTTAACAAACAATTAATATGTTGACGCATACAAGTGATATTGAAGTAAAAATATTTTATTAAAATTTTAAAAATTTTTTGTTTAATTTTATACTTATGTTGTGATACAGGGGTTACCGAAATTCGAAAAACTGAACTGCGATATTAAAAATTAAGAAATTCCATTAACTTCGTTAGTTATTGTCTGAAGTGTAAAATATAGGACCGAAGTTAAAGTTCAATTCTCGAGCCAGTTTATTTTCTATATTGTTATAATAAACAGAAGAGCTTAATGAGACATTAAGGTAAAGTTGCTGAGCCCCGGCACACCCCAAAAAGTTGATCCACCTTACACAACATAAGTTGAACGTTAACCGTCAAAGACTGGCAGATGAATATTTTTTCAACCAAAGTCTGTTTGGGAAATTCTAATTCGAAGAAATGTTTTGCACTTAAACACTTTGCATTTGAAAATTAAGCCATTAACACCTCCCTTATTGTATATGCCAATAATACAAAAAAATATATTTCGATGTTTATTAGCTATGCACATCTACAAGTCGAAAAGTATGCTGATTTTCCATCTGTGCCAATAATACATGAATTGATATCAGTAATTTCTGAATCAAATTATTAAAACGAGATGTGCTAATGTAAGTGTCTAAATAAATTTAAATATTAAATATAATTTTGTGCTTTAATGGCGAGACATAAAAACAAAGAAAATTTGCTGTTAAGCAGATTCACATCGAATATCGTGTATATTACTACATGCGTATATGTACTACATGTTCGTATATAAATAAAAATAAAAGATCGATATTATTATCGCTTACTAATAGCATCATAGGATCATAGCAACTTTTATTTCGATATAATATTTCACACAAAATTATACATACATATGTACATATGTACAATATAATCTGCTAAATTTATGATGTTATTGATTTTAATAACAAATTAAGATTCAAGTTTTAGTTTATTTCTCTCTTTTCAAGTGTTAAAAGGTTTTCAAATAAAATTTGTATTTCATCATTTTTTTTATTACAATTTAGAAGTTAAGAAAATGAAATTATTGATAACATTTTTGATTTTTACCATTTGTATGTCATTAACAATGGCTCAAGACATAGAAAGTGTTGATGGTAACGAAGCAGCTCTAAATAAGAAACCAATTGATGAAATTCTTCCGGAATTAAATGATAGTAATGAAAAAGCAAAAAGTGCAAAACCAGATGAAATTTTTGACAGAATTTTAACTCATACAGGATGTATAGTTACAGATAAACGTGGTAAATGTAGATCTGTAAATGGTTAGATAGTGAACAAACTTAGTTATTAATGTTGTATTGCAAATTATAAAAGAACAAAATATAATTTATTTGAAAAATAATAAAAAAAAATAATTAGTATTTGAATTTTTAGAGTTTTACTTAAAATATTGCTTGAAATAACTTTATTAGATCAAATTTATGGTTTTAATTTTAATGAAAAGTACTTAATACGAAATAAATTTATTCTAGAGAATTAATTAGTTCCCAGAAATCTAGAATTTGTATATAATTTCTTCTTTCCGTTTTAAGCGGTGTAAAAGTGTTGTAAGCAGACGAGGGAAATGTCATGAATTTTTGAAATTGAGGAGTCTATAGTGTGGTGATTAAATTAGATTGAATAAATTGAACTGAATTGGTTTGTATATAAATTGATTTTTACGTTTTAGTACAATAGTAAACAAATAAATAAATTGAAATGAACTATCAAACAGTAAATTCAGAATGTGGTATAGAAAAAGTAGACCAGCGATTAATTGACACTCATGAAGTTCAAAATGCAGCGGAGAGAGAACACAATATAGGCCAACTAAATTTTTGGCCGGAAAACACCTATAAAGGATTGGTAAGGTATAGAATATAGTCTACGGTTTATGTGGAAAAATATTAAATGGCGGAAAATATTTTGTGTATATATGTGAGGTTATGTCTTCTCGCTTAAGGCTGCGATATACCGAAAATGTTTTATAATCCCTTCGGAAGCCATACAGCTAAGTATATAGATTCAATACTGAAATTTTTCTAGGAACTTGAATCATATTGGTTGAGTCATAGCTCATGAATACTGTAATAGAAGTGAAAAGTATCGAAAGTCTTCCGGTTTCTCATAAAATTTAAAAAAAAATAAACGCATAAAAGAACCTTATATTTGTTGCAAGATCATCCCCACAGTAATTAATTATAAATGGAACCTCACATTTATTTTATCTGCTCGATTCTCTTTAAGATAATAAAAAGCTTTAAAAAAAAAACCGATTCGGGGATTTGTCTCATTTTAAAGTGATTAGAAAAATGACTAATATCAAGCTTGGATTTTTATATTTAATTACATAACATATAATGTTAATTAATGTAGACAAGTTATATTGTAAAAAAATTTTCATCAGTTAATCATAAAGAATTAGAATTAATGTAAATAACATAATATATATCATTTGATTTTATAAATGTTTAATAGCTATTAATTAAACAATTTGTTGCAATAAATGTTTGTGTATAGACAAAGAGTGCAAAGCGAATATTGTTGAAGAAATATTTAAATAAATGAGGAAAATTTTCAATAATGGAAAAATGTCTCTATAGAAAATCGATCGGCTTTTGCGTGACCCAAATGTATTGGGATTTAGAAATTTATCCGATTTCTTAAGGTCGTATTTTGGTCACATCTTTCTTGTCGTTGCACATGCGGACAGGACTTACCACTTACGATCGGCACACGATAAATAATACCTACATATATTCGTTTTCACTGTGTAACGAAAATTTCTGTGGCTGAGCCGCATCCAGCCAACTCATCCGCCAGTTCATTTCGCGCTATATTATAGGGTAGTTTATGTCTATTATTAAGGAAATAACAGAACCAAATCATTGTTCCGCCTCGGTAACATTCACAGTTGATCCCAGTCTAGGCATTCTACTCGTTCTGAATTGACTCTACTCTATTGTTCATTTCTATACTTTAATTTTTATCGGGAACGAATTTTATTTTGATTATTTTTCTTTAAATGTAATAAATTTCAATAATAATATTAAAGTTAAAAGGTTTTATTTATGATCAGTGCAATCATACAAAATAATATTATAATATAAGAACAAAAATGTGATGTTATCAGCACATAGCCGACCGCAACGTTCATTGTCTAGTTTAATGAAAGTGTTGCCTAAGATTATAACAAATAGATTATACGTGCACTCACAGATTTGTGAGCGACATACCGAAATCTCGTTAAAAATAGTTTTCTTATACGTTTCCCTAACATGGAGAAATGAGCTTTCACAGAAAACTTCACATGCGAAATTTAGGAACATCACATAACCTCTCTTATTGCATACAATGCAGTCGGCAATAAATAAGGAAGCTAATATATAAAAATTTTCTATATAGTGGCAATAAATTTTTAATACTGTAATGATAAGACGATAATAAAGTTTATAATTAATAATAGAACTATTAATAAATTTTGCAATGCTAATATGAAATAAAAAATCTAATTAAAAAGAATAAAAAATCATCTTTAATATTTTGCATAATTAAGATTAAAATATTTTTTTCTATAATAAATTTTATATGAGATTATAACATAGTAGTCATAGTTATATTAATGTAGTCCTTATATAATTATTTAGAAATTAATCAGTTGCTTTTTTAAAGTGAAAAACAAGGCAAGTATGGGTGCATCTACAGGTACAACTATAGGAAAATTGTAATATGCAAATAGGAAAGGACAGTGCGTATCTTCAAATAAAGAAGATTATTGATTAAATAACATTGAATATCGAACCGCAAATGTTCAGTATCTAGCCGAAAATATATTAGAGATTCTGAATTGACTAACCTCACCATTTCATTGGAAGTATTTGGGTTGCATTTTAGATAACTTCCAATCACGTCAAATATTTAATTATACAAATATTTAGAATAAGAAAAGAACACTCGTTTATTATTAGAATTTTGTCCCTTATCGAATTCAAATGCATAAAATGTACTTACTTGTACAAATATAATTTGCTTCCATATTTGTGTATATTAGTTTTTAATTAAACTTAATTCTTACCTTAAAAATATTAGACCAAATTTCGTAAGAAGTCTTCATTATTTTGTTGTAAATTATTTTACTACAGATCCAGTAATTAATATTCATCCATTTGTTATAATGTTGTGACCATAGTACGCTGGTAGTTGATTCGATTGGGCATTAGTTTAAACTTCGCAAATAAAATCCATTTTCAATTTCAACCCTAAAAAAATTCATTTTTAAATTGTTATGTAATTTTATTGAAATATTGGTGTGGTTTAAATATTCTTGTGGTTCAAATATTTGTGTGGTTTTAATATTGCCATTGTTGAAACATTGTTATTTTTTTCCAGACTTTTCCATTACTCAATTTTCATATATTATTTAGTTTCCTCTTCCATTAGTTTTATTAATTTTTATTAATATTTAATTTTAAGAATAAATTTTATTCTTTTTTATAAATTTTCTCCATGAACAATTTTTTCTAATGAAAATTAATTTGAAATTCCTAATTTATTTTTGAATATTTATAAATTATTTAGAACCAGGTTGCTTAGCTTTTTGAAATAAAATAAAATAAGCCTATTAAAAATTCCATGAAATTTCATAGCATTTTTATGTTGAAATTAGATAGAATTTGCAAGTTGCTCAATATTTTACTTTCTACTGTACATTAGAATTAAAAATAAAAATAAAAGTGCATCTGGAGGACATTACGTTATACTTAGATATTGTTGTATAATTCCGAACTTTATATTATTTTTATTTATTTAGAGTAGCGTAAAGAGAGGGTATTTATTTTCACAATAAATTTTTTATTTTTTTAGTTTACTTTTGCATTCTGTGCGGTGCACTTGCTAATTTTACAAAAATTTTTGTGTAAAAATCAAAATTTTTTTTTGATAATGAAATTTTATATCAGTATTTTATTAATGACATTCATTTTAATGTCAAATTATACATTAGGACAAGTAAATTTTCCTGAAACTGATGAAAATGATGAAAGTCCAGAAGACGATTCAAATGCAGTAATAAAACAAAAATTGTTAAAAAATAATACAGAAACCAATATTGTAAATTCTATGTTAAATAAAACAAAAGGAAATGATATAATTGATAAAACTGTTAATTCAGTTGAATGTGTTAAAGTGGGGCGTAATGGCAGATGCCGGCAATAGTTTGTAAAAATAATAAAAATTAAGAACGATGTATTTTTAAGCGTTTTTTTTATTTTAATTTAAAAATGTTTAATTTTTATGTTTTATGTGAGTTAATAAATTGTAATTATGAATTAACAGTGATTTTTAATTATTTGGAATTTAGGCTGCGTACGCTGCCAAGGCGGAATATTGAAGCATCCATAACCACTTAAAATTTTTTCAAAGTGTTGTTTTTAAAAGTTTCAATAATTTTATTCTCAAGAAAAAATTTTATTTTAAACCAATTAAAATATTTCACATAAATTAAGGAATTTACATATTTTGAAATGCCTGACATAATATTATCAAAGATCTTCGGAAAGCAATACAATACGAGTAGAATTTTGATCAAGGATAACTGTTAGTATAGGCGTTTAAGGCAATCACATTTATTACCGATGGTATTGTATACAATTGGAAGTATTCAAAATGTATTTTCACAATCTTCTGTAATACGTTCACTAAAATAGGCAATATACATTGCGGTCGGTTAAGTGCAAACCACAGCAGATTTTGTTTTAATTAGTTCGTGATTGAATATAATAAAAAAGCTTTGCGAATAAAGATTATAAAATATTTATATTTCTTTATATGCACAATTTGTGAGTGCCACAAGAAACTATTCAAGTGTAAGCTTTCTTTAATACTGAAAAAATTGTATCACGTATAAGTCGTCCCATTACCTTCTCAAACGTAATTATTTTAATGTTTTAATTAAAATTTGGCCAAATTTTTTCGAATTTCCCGACATTATGACAAAGTAAAAATTAAAGAAAATATAAAATAATTTCTTTTTGAATGCATTTTTATATGTTGCACAGATAATTAATATGAAATAAGTGAAACTAGAGTCTGTATTGTACCAACTCCTTTTATTAATACAATATTTGTTCATTAGTGCTTTGGCTCTTGATGCAATAGAAATTTTGCAATTTTTGGATTAATTGATTAAAGAAAATATGAAAAAGTGCTTGATGTGAAAAGGTCATCAGGTTCTCTGCTCTGATATAAAAGTACGAGCAGATGTTCTTCCACTTTGCATATGTAAATATACAAGGGTTAACTGAAAGGAAGCAAAATACTTGAAATATAGAACATTATTCATAAATACTTGATTTCTGGCTTATATTTCTGGATTTTTTCCGAAGAAAAATATGAAATATAAATTACTGCTTTGAAGTAGTCGAGAAGTTACTCTTCAAATATTTGTAAAATTTTTATAATTTCGTTGTGTAATGAAAAGTGTTACCATATAATTTTTTTAAATTTCTTGCTTTCCTTTACAACTACAGTTAAGAGCAAAAATTAGATATAAATTGCAATGACAGTCTAATTAATTGCATTATTTAAAATCGCTTTTCTTTATCAATATTAAATTTTTTTTTTCGAATTTTAATTTTTTATTGTTATTCACCTATTTCTTACTTTTATATTTTTTATGTATCCTAATATAATAATATTCTTGTATACTTTTATATTATCCATTTATTTTGTATTTAATAATAAATACGTGTTTAATTTTCTTACTACTATCTAATATTGACTCTCTCCGGCGCGCACAAAATGTCTTTAATATTTTATAAGGAATTAAAAAAAAAAAAAAACTTAAATTAAAGTCGTGAAAATTATTATTCTTAAATAAGGTTATTTTAATGCTCTACAAAAGATTCCAATTCAAGTTGTGTGTAGTATTTTTTTTTTATTTAAAGTAACAAAAACAAGAGAACATAGAACAAGTTTTTTTTTCTCCTGTTTTTAGTTGAAATTCTCTTCTCGTATTTATTGTACACTCTTTGACTATAACATAAAATCAACAATATTTTCAGTTGCTTTAAAAGAACAACATAAGAAGAAAGAAAAACATAACAATAACAAAAAGAATTAAAGCCCAAACTAAAACAAAAATAACAAAATAAAAGCAAAATATTTTCTTCTCGCAGTGACTTCATTAAATGAACATTTTCATACCTTAAACACTATCACGTACACATGCACATAAACACATACACATTAGTATGTACTTTTGTAGATGAACAAATAAAAAAATAAGAAATAAAAAATAAAATAAATTGCATATTATGTCTGACGATTGTTAACAATATTTTTTTGTTGTTGTTATGGTGTGTTGTTTTTAGATGTTGTGTGTTACAACTTCTAATAGTCACTAAGAAAAATAATAAAGAAAACAAGAAATTGGAATAAAAAAAAAAAACAAATAAAATCCTGCTAAAAATACCGAAAAAATAGCGAATCCTAGTCACATCTAAGAATACATAAAATCACAGGATAATAATATACAGGATGCTTAAATGTTGTGTAGTCCTATTGTTGTTTTTTTTGTGTTTTTTTTTAATTTTATTTTACTTTATGTCCTATTTTATTTTATTTTGTTTTTTTTTTCTGGTGTGATGGTTTTCCCCTTTAATACAATTTAATATCCTAAAATCCTAAATTTCATTTTTATTTTACGTGTTTAGTTTTTTCATTGCAGTAAATTTCTTTATTACAATTTTTTTTTTTTATATTTGCAATTATTTTATATTTTATTTTTTTTTTTATGTTCATTGTAATATCAAAATTTTCTCATTTCGATTATAATATTAGTGTTAGAGAAATTTTTAATTTTTTAGTTGTTTAAAACCAATATAAGATCGAAAATAATTTGGCTGTGGTAAATTGTAGATTGTAGTTCAAAAGAGAAAACAATGAGACAAGAGGGCATATCACCGGATCCATTTTTAAATTATTGTAGCCTCCTCACGCTGCCGTTTATAATAAATCTGTTCCAGTTATATGGCTGTATAACTCAGAGCTGTGTACTAATTTCTATATAATTCTATTAGTTGGAGTCATAATAGAGCAGTTTACTTACAATCATATTCTTAATTATTTTTGTTTGTATAAGGGAAATGTTGTGTTTTTTTTATCATGAAACAATAGCCTTTAGATGGAAAACTCTATTTTAAGAGAATCTTTTTAAATTTTACAATTTAAACTTTTGCGAGACTAATTTGCCGAAAGTTGTGTTTAATAAGTGTTTACCTTATTGATATCGAAAAGCATTTTCGCTAATAATACTTTTGGTTCTTCTTGAAATGCTTTCCTTGAACGGCGAAGTGTTTATAATATTTACATTTCGTACAAGAATTATTGATTTTAAAAAAAAAATTGACTTACTTCCAAGAATGAAAATCAAATCATCATTATTAAAGTGCGGTTAAAATGTAAATTATATGTTAAATAGTTGTTCGTCAAAATACTGCATCACTATCAAAGTACTATCAAGTCTTCTTTTCTGTGAGTTGTCTAATATATACAGTCCTAATTTAATAAAATCATAATAAAACAACGTGTTTCTTTTTCAGAAACATTGAAATGTTACTCAACTACTTTATTTATTAACCCATTCAATTACATTAATTGTAAAATCGTTAATATCGTAAAATAATTTCTGAAAATATCCTAAAGACAGGTAGATAACTTACACCTTTTCATGTTTTTTTTCTTTCGTTTCTATAGTACTATTATTAAAAGACAATGTTTATCCACCAGTTTATTATATTTTTGTTGTTACATTGCTTAACAAAAAAAAAAACGTGTGATATAACACTAATCGCTTTGAAATACGTTAAAAGAAGAAAGCTAAACAAAAACAAAAAAAAAGTATATACAAGTAAATTTTCCCTCATGATTATTATTTTGTTAGAAAAGATATAGAAATAAAAAAGAAATGGCTTCCACAATAGAGCTTCTTCATATCTTTATGAATTTTCCTTTAATATCGTTATTATATTATTTTATACGATATAGTACATAGTGGATATGTAAAATTCTGGTATGTTATAGGTATCTCAAAATAACCCATAAAAGGATAATAAGTGTATATATGAGAATATTTTTCTTTTATTAAAATTCTCTTTTTAATATAATTGTGGCGGATTGTTTTATTATTTTTCGTACTCTAAATTTTTTTGCATGCATTTTAGGCAGTCTATTATGATGTTTGGATAAAATTCGTATACGGAATAAAGGTGAAAATTGAATTATAAAGAAACGGTACTTTTACTTTTTATTTTGTATATAGAAAACTTTAATTTAATTCATTTTTTTTTTAATATTTCGAACATATAACATTATATATAATATTTGTTACATACTAATAATATTTAAGTACCATGTACCTGATAATAATAAATATCAGTATTAAAGTTGGAAATTATAAAATATATGCAATACTCATAATATTTTTATGTATAAGAAATATTTTCGCCTTAAGATATGCAAATTTACTTTCATATATTTTTATTTCATATTAAACAACATAGAGTGTGGTGAGTTTGATGCAATCGGTAATAATCAATACTCATTAGAATGGTAAGCGATTAAGTTTTTGGAATAAAGAGTTATTATTAATAGTGGATGTTTCGGAAGGTATCAGAATTTTTAATATTATAGTTTTGCAAGTATACTTAAATCTGGTTCAAGAAAAAAATGATTTGTTTTTTTTACTGCGTCATTCCGAATTTACCATTGAGTACACTCTATTTTCAAATAAAATTTTTTAAATAATCTAAAAATATAATATCAATTTCAAAATATTGTCAAAACAAAATAAATGCTATTTTTACTACGTACCACAATTACATGTACAAATTGTAGGAGTATAAGTACCTATATGAATTTAAAAAGGTCATAATTTTAGTTGGGTTAGAAAATATTGATTATGCTTTACTAAACAACAAATACTAGAAATAATCAGTTTAATATTTTAAAAATAAATCATAATTGTAATTATTTACTATTTATTATATTAATAGAATATTGAAAAATTAAAAGAACAACATTTTAAAATAGCAGGGTTAATGACGGTATTTTTACCTTATAAATCGTTAACCTCAATTATTGTTTTGATCCTCAAAAGTCTATAAAATATGAAAAGGTGTAATAATACAATATTTTATAAAAGAATTATATATGTATGTAAATTTTGATTTTAGTGGAAATTAAAAGATTCATAGGAAATTACATTTACGCAAGGATGTCATTCTGAAGGTGCTCTCAATTATATCATTTCCCAAAATTAATCACAATAAAATTAATTAATTTTCTTGAATTAGAGCAAAACTCAATTTGGCTTACGAAATATATATGAGAATTTCATTAACATACACAACCATATCAAATTTATGTATGTATATTTTGTAAGGAACATTTTGTATTAAGATTTTTGTAATAATTTGAGGCGGGAATTATCGTAATACTATAGATGATTATAATTTAATAATTTAGTGATTTTAACTTAATAATTTTCAAAAAATTCTCCAAAAAATTTTTGAAAGAAGAAACTTTTAGTTTATATACATGATTTGTTATCATTATGATAATTAATTAGAACAGTTTTTTTTTTTTTTTAAACTTATTGATAATATTGAATATTGATAAGAAAAGCTATATAGAAATTAAATTTTACAATTCAAATGCAAAGTATATTCTTATGGTTGGATTTTTTCTTCTTGTTTATTTTTATTATTTGGGTTCGATTAAGACGCCGTACTTGTTAATTATTTATCTATAGATAATTTTTATTAAAATTTCAATAGATAAGTATGATAATATAATTAAAAAAAAAAAAAAAAAAAGAAATTATAAATTAATATATTTATAGTGGAAATTTTTTTCTAAAAATTGGGCTTGCTTTAAATATTGATGATTTTATTTTGCTTTAAACATCTTGGTATACGTGAACTTTACTATAATCAAAATGATATCATTTTGATTTGTTGGAAATTTTACTAAATTTATATATATAGTTAAGAGCACGTTTTGAAATTAGAACAAAATTTGGTCAACCACAATTTTGTGAAAAAATTTACTTAATAATCTCACAATTATTTTTACAGTTTAAACTTTAAATATATGGCTCGAATATAAGTCTGACTGGGGTTTTTGGAGCTTGACTACCATGACATTATTGAACGGATATATGGTATATTTACACATGCATCTAAGATTAACTTTTTTTCATTTTGTATGTCCAATATTTCGCTGAAATGTTATAAATTAAATTTATATTGAGTATACTTACCATATTCTAATTTTTACTTAAAAATTATGCTTTAACAGATTTTCCAAGAATTTTGAGTTTGTATTAATTTAGAATTTACAGAATGACCGCGAAATCAAGCACATTTTTTCAAATTTTAAAAATTTTCTCAATTTCTCCAAATTTTTATTTTATCTTCATTTAATAAATCTTTGTGTGACAATTTAACATTTTATCTCTATAGGTTTTCGTGAAATTTAGCTATTGTTCATTGTAAAGTAGAAAGTATGAACATTATAATTTAGGCACACATTCATAAAATATTTAAAATATACTCGACTTAATCAGCCTTTAAATTTTGTTCTCAAATGATTAATTATTTCATGCATGAGAGACCATTTGAATGGCACAATACTTTCTTTTCAATTTTTCTTAAATCTTTCTGATATTGTGATTAATAATTAAGTAATTTTAGTTAAATGGTTTTCTTTGTCAAATTTCTAAGTATAAAAGAAATTTAACTTAAAAATTTCTATATCTTATTTTTTATTAGCAACATGTGTATAGTATAAGAGCAATATAAATAATCCCATATAACATTTTTGATGTTTACAGAGTTTGAACGTTTAATTAGAGAATCCCGCACGTTTAAACGTTCTGTTATGTATTCTTTGATTTTGTATTGGAGTATTTGATTATGGAATTCTTTTACTTAAATTTTAAGAGATTTTATTTTTTCATAAGATATTATTTCTTCTCGGTTGGGATAATTCTAAGCAAATTTGGTTGGAAATTTCTAAAATCAAAACACAATTGATTCTATAGTAAAAAATAAAATTCTTATATCATAATTTATTAAAATAAATAAATAAACTTAAAAAACTAAATGACTTAGGAAGTAAATGGTTTTTTTTTATATATATAAAATATTTTAATACTGTCCGATTTAGCCATCACAAGAGATTTCATTTATTTTGATTCATCCGCGTATATAAGATGTTTAATTTATTTTTATATTCAATTAATTATTAAATTATTTATCTGCATTTTCCTGAACCTAAAATTGAAAAGAAAAAATATAAACATTATTAATTAAATTAATTATTTTATTTTTAAATTGAATTTGTAAATATAAAATAAGATTCTTGGTGCGTAAAATGAATGCGTTAGCATGCCACTATTGGGAATAGAGAAATGAGAAAGAATAAAGAGAAAACTAATAGAAAGAGGAAAGTTTTAAAAATCTGCTCATTTAATTTTATCATCCGGTATCATTCATTCATAATGTGAAGATCAATTTCAATAAAATATTAATTTTTTAATATAAAAATATTGAATAAATTTATTTACATTGTATTTATTTATTTGCTAACACAGAATTTTTAAAAAATTTTGAAGATCTAGCAACAGCTTCCAGTTTGATTTGAATATATTTCATGGAGTTTCGGGTCAAATTTTTCAAATTTATTAGAAAATCAATTAAAATTTTAGTTTAAAATTAAAAGTATATTCTTAAGCTAAATTATAGACTATTATAATGCTTTTACTGAAAGTTTTATAATCAAATCATAAATATTTGTACCAGAAATCCAAAAGGGAGATGCTTGAATACCTGTTGAACTTGACATTGTTATACTCGTTTATACGATTGTAAAACTTTCATTGTTGGCAGTAATTAAGCCGGTATTTAATTTCAATATTCACAGAGAAATGGAAAAGCGTTTTAAATGGATATGTTTAGCATTTTAAATCTAAGAACAAATTTATCATACCAATCAAATAGAAGAAATCAAAAGAATCAGATAGAGGTCTATATAGACAGCATTTAGCGTTCATAAATTTTTCTTGATAATTTTAAGCATTCCATAAAAATTAAGTTTTTCGCTAAACTAAAAAAGTAAAATTATTGAAATAAATTGAGAACAATTTAAATTAAATATTAAGCGTAAACCAAACCAAACAAACATTTATTTAATAATAACCATATTTATTGGATGATTGAATTAAAAGCTGATTTCATCTGATTTTCTAAACGTGTGATTTACAAGTATACATACAATGACAATATAATCTTGTTATATTATAACAGATGTATAGCATGAATTTTCAAATCCTTCACCTTAAAATTTGTCATATACCAAAATAATACTGATATAAAAATATTTATGATAACGGAATTTGTTAATGTAGATGGTAAAAATATTAAATGTCATTTAAAAATTTTGGATTTCCCATTGAATTGTCAAATTAAATTTTCGATTATCTGTCATGAAATATTAATTAAATATTTTTCCAAATTCTTTTAATGATTTTCATAATTTTGATAAATTTATTTAATAAATTATTATTATTTCGTATGCTTACCCTCACATACTTATGTGTTGTACATTGTATAGTAGAAACTTTGAATTGAGTTGGTAATCTTAATTATAATTATATTAACAAAGTAATAGCAACCTTTTGAATTATCAATTTAAAAATTCAAATTTCAAAGAATCGACAAAATTAATACTAGGTAATCTTTTTATAAATTATTATCCATAAAGAACGTGAAGAAAAGATGTTAACATTTTTTTTGGAAATTATAATAATATTAAACATATTATAATTTGAATTCCTAATAATTATGATACCGGCAATATTAAATACACATGGCAATCAATATTATCAAAATATTGTGTAAATATGAGCTTGCGTACCAATATGCGAATATGTGAACCGTGAATGAAAGCGCTACCAAATTAAATGTTGTATACACAATTATACAGTATATGTGTTAAATAACTAAAATATGTATAACAATAATATTATACAAATAGACATATTTTGTATAAGGAGTTATGAGAGATAACACTTTGAATATTTTGCTTTTTTAATTAATTATTTTTAATTTTATAAATAGATTATGACTTTTAATATATTTTTTTTTTTCCTTCTTAATAATAAAATGATAAGACTTATCATTTTTTAAAAGTTTATGTATTTAAAATTAAATTACGTTGCACTTTGAATGTTTTCATGAAAATTTTATGATTTCGGATGTGTCTTAGTATACATTTGACTTCGTTATTCATTTACTGTATAGTATAACAAAACTAAATACAAGGACATTCTGTATAACACGCAATTATAGGTAAACATTATATTGTAGTTGATAAGAGTGCAATTTTATATGCATGTATTCAGAATGACTTTCTAAATTGCGTAAAATCTTGGTAAACTTTAATCATCTTTGCATTCTTATATTTAAATATTTGTGTATTTGAATCGTGTAAACAATATGATTTGATTTCGTAAAATGTTGTCTATATGACTAATATTTTGAGAATGACATATAATTTTACAATAATTAAAATAAAAAATTTGTTTAATCTTAAGATAAATATTTACATTTAAGCAAAAATTTTATGATTGTATCAGCCTTCAGAGCATATGCTGACGAAAGAATAGAGTAGCGAAAAAATATTGGGATGCTACTATTGAAATTCAGTGGATTATTTACGCTATATTTTATTTGTTTACGCAGTGATATTGTAATAAAATATTTCGACATTTATAGTGGGATCTTTAATTTTTTATATTACAAAAATATTTAATTAATATGAAAATTATTAATAGTTTTATTTTCAGATCATTACAATGATTTCGTTTTATATCAATTAATAATTATGATAATTGGATACATTTTAATTTCTGTGATTTTAATCAAATGAAATTCGAAATAAAATTGCATATATAGCTTAAAAATTGCGTTTGAATAAATTTTATTAATTTTGATTAAGAGTTGAATGATTTATATTGTCATAATAAGGTTAAAGATGTCTTTTATAAGTAAATTAACTATGTATAGATATTGTATTATGAATTCTAGTGTGTTAAGAATTCTCTCATTAATGCTGTACTGCATAACTGTAATACACCGATGTAATTTTTTATATACGATTTTCACAATTAATCCTCATTTATCAGGAAGAATATCAAATTTTCCGTCACACAATCCATTGCGTTTCAATTGTAAATATGAGAGGAGTAAAAATGCAACTATTTTTTGGAAAAATTTAAAGCATTTTAGCATTTTCCAATACAAATTTTTGATTTTCTATATATAATAACAAATTTTGTATATATTTTAATATTCACTATGAAATTCACTTGGAAACAATTTCAATCAATTACATTATAAATTTATTTTACTTGGTTACTCTCAATAATATTATTAAACTAAATAAATCTAGATGAATCTTGTTACATATAAGAGATATTGAATGGGGTACAAAAACAGAGTGTTATAAGAATTAAAAAAAAAGCTATTGAACTATAACACTTACCACCAAATGAAACAGTTTTTCGACATCGATTTGTATGATCTCTGGTATGACATGGCGGGCATGGTTTACTATTTTTATCCGTTTTTAAAAGTTGTGCTCTATTTACATTTGAATTATCATCACTTTCACCATCAATCATATTATTATTTACATTATTACCAAGGAATAGAACACGTTTTGCATCAACACAATTTAAATTTATTATTAAATTAAATAATAATATTGATAATAAAATTAAAATTCTCTTATTCATGATTTTATTTTTATTCTCAGTTTATAATTATTGTGATAATAATAAAAAAAACTATTTTTAAATATAAATTTAATTTTTATTTAAAATTGTGTTTAAAATTTAAAATTTAATTTAAGATATACCAAAAAATTATTTTATAATTTTTTCTTATTAATTTTTATAATATTAAGCACATGTGAACAATTACAGTCACTCTAGAAGACTAAATTAATTTATTTATAGGTTGGTCTTATAAATTAATAATCGACTCTCTTAAAAATTCACTGAGATTTTATAGAAAATAATAAGAGTAATGTGAAGAAATGAAATAGAAAATAAGAGTTTGAGAAGAACTTTTGTATTTGTTTTGTTTTTTCTTTTCTTTATCAGTTAATAAACTAAACAGTAGACACGCTTTTATACCTTAAAGCACTCTTATAATTCATGAGAAAAGATTTTGATAATTATTATAGTTATTAAGCGTGCTGTATGTAATTAAAGATCACCTACATATATAATTTATGTTCTAAATACTTTATTTTATCATTGTATAATAGTTAGAGATAGTATTATTGATATTGTTGTTGTTATTTTACATAATGTGACGAATATTGTGACGTAGCAGTACTGTGAGAACACAAGTTTATTTAATATATACATATACAAAAGTAGGATATGGCACATAAGGAAGTTTAAGGTATATTTAAGTATGAAATTCTTACAACTTTTTAATTCTAGAAATATTTAATTAGAAATTTTAGACCTGAATAAGTATACGAGTATTCAGTGCGTATCATTAACAATGTGTTGAAATACGATTGGATTTTCAAACATTTTTGAGAAAAATTGAAAAATTTTTGATAGATTTTGAAATGACCCATGTGAATTCATCAAATGATGAAGTCACTCTAAAAAAATGTTGCTTCCGTAGATTAAGTGTGGTAAAATTGCCATGCTACCCCGAAAAGTGCACTCTAGATAGCATTCTAGGTAGTCTAAATTTTTTAAAAACCGTGTAAAGTCCCTAACACTTTATTTCGTAAAATTATACATAAAATAATACATAATCATTGCCTGGAATTTGTTAGCGGCGGATATGAACATAGGAAGTATTTCCAATCGTAAGCAAATCTCAGTCATAAATTTTTATCTTTTTTGCTTTTCATGTAATTTCCACCGTCTTCTAGTGAATAATATGAATTCATTATGGTATTAAGAAGTTCAATTAAAATATTGCTGTATCATTTTGTATCTAAAAATAATTCAAATATTTATCTTAAAAATTCCAATTGAATTTTATTGTATGTTTGGTTATTATTAGGTTAGGTGTGAATAATAACACTCATAGTGTGTTTATATTGTTTATATTTATTTTAATGTTTATAAATGTGTTCAGTGTTTTCGTTTCAATTGAAATAAGCTTACAATGTTACTAGTATAATGTCTGGCATAATTTTCTTTTGGGGTTATTCATTAATCTAACTAAAGAGTTCATTATTGATTATGCCAAAATTTTAATTATTTTTCATGAAATGAAAGCCTATTGACTAGAATTGTGTTCACAATATTCCATAAATTATTTATTTAAAATTACTTGCCATAACCATAATTTTAAATATAAATATTCTATTTAAAATTTTTTTTTTGAATTTTAACACACCACTGTAAATTGTGAATTTTTATATAAACACCACTGCAAATGCACTAAATAGGAATGTTGTTTACATTACAAATTCTTAATTTGAGAATTGCCAAGTAAAAGTAAACATTAAAAATTTTTATTTCTCTTAGCACATTTTTTTCATAAATTATTACGTCATAATTATGATCAAATCAGAGAATCGTGTCGTCAACGGAACAACAATAAGGCATGATATATTGAAAAAAAAGGAAGAATCCAAAGGTGAAAATGTGCTTGAATCATTCATACTCGAAATATTTTATAGAATGAGTGTACAAATATAAATTTTTTTTGTTAGATCGGTACGCTTCTTGTGTAAATAATGGAATGGCAAAAAAAACAGAAACATATAAAATTTCTTCGAATTAAATAAAATTTTTTCAAAAGTTCCGGTTATTAAACTTTAGATTAAATTTTTATACAATATTTTAGCCGGTGGCGGTTTTATTACTTTATAATATCCGGAACATGTTAAAATTTATTATTGATAAATTATAATGGTAAGCTATAAATTGTAAATACCTAAATACCAAAAAAATTTTATCTTTTTTCTTTCTAATTTTGCACATTTTTAATGACGCTAAAGATTTCAAATAATTTTAGATTATGTAGAGTAATAAAAGTTCATTTGTACTTAATAATTTGTAATTACTTAAAAAATAAGTAAAATTTTTTGTTAATACTGGGAAATAGAGGGGGTTTATCTGCAATATTGAAAATTTTATTTGAATATTCGGACCTATCGTACTATACAAACTATATATGAAAGTCGCTTGATTAAAATAGGATACGTTCAGTATGGATGTCAAAAATAATGGTGTATCAAGAGAAAGAGGAAAAAACTGAAAAAATTATATAATATATTATTGATAAAAGCATTTATTCACGAACAAGTTTAAAATATTATGTAATATAAATTTTGAAAAATTCAATTTGGAATCAAAGCTAAATCCAACAAATTATTCAAAATTAAATTCTTCTTGTGAAATAAAATTCTGTGTATTTCATACTAAAAAACCTATTAACATGTTTTTTGATTAATAAAGTTCTAAGAAAAAATTTTGAGGATCAAGATTTTAAAACATTCTTAAGAAGAAGTTTAAAAATAAAAAACGCCTATCACCCATGTTCATTTATAATATGATACCTGAAAGACGAGCATAAAATGAAGCCTATAGAAAATTTATACAGTCAAACCTTTTTACGCGAACTCTCGTTAGGCGAAATTCTCTCTAACCTGAACTGTTTTGTTACCTTTTCGTATCATACATTTTTTCTTACTCGATTCTCTTTAATACTAATTCATTTTGTTGCAAAGCAGTGATTCTTGTTATGGGGGTCCGAATTTATTATGTAATACACATATATATATATATATATATATATATATATATATATATATATATATATATATATATATATATGCTAAATAAAATTAATTTTTAAATTAAATAAAATGAACAATTTATTGACGAAATTTTAATGACTTTTAAATTTTTATATATGAACAGTTTTTTTACTTCTCCTGGAAATATGCAATTTCTTATAATTTTGTTTTGCCACATAAGAGCTTTTCAAAAAAAACTTCTCAATAATTTTTCTGGTAAAATATTCGAAATGATTTTTTTTTTTAGTTTCCTTTATAGTATTATTGAAAACATATAGGACTTGAGTAGAATTTAATGAAAAAATTAGTTTTCAAATTTAGAAATGCAAAATTTAACGTTTCATGAAGATCTTCTAAAGCTTAACAATTCTAACTGTAAAAACTAAATTCTCGATGATCTACATATTTGTTCTTCTAATTCAATAATCGCCAAGTGAAATTACGCTTTGTTTCCTACAAACATTCCCATACATACATGCACGTTGTACGAAATTTGCTTTCTCATTTCAACTACAATTATTTCATTAATTCGAAATATCCTAAAATTATCTTAATAAATTCTAATAAAGAAATGATGACGAAATTATTTCCAGCTGTCTCACACCGGATTGAATGAAAAAAAAAAAACAATAAAAAACATGTTATTTGACTAAGCGGAAATAATTAAATACGAAAATGGTTTGCCCCTTGGTGACGACATCTATATAACAAAAATTTTTTTTTGTATCAGACAAAAAAAAAATTTTGTTAAATTTGGTAAATTGACTGTCTAGTAAAGTATATTAATAGCTTTATAACACTAACATACATACATCAATAATGTGTAGATAAAAATATACGAACAGTATAAATTTGTTGCGTAATTCAATTAAACAAAATTCGCTTGAAGCGTTTTAAAGTTTTTAATTCATAAAAAAATTTCATAAGATTTATTGATTGTTAATTTAAATATGAAAAAATATATGAAAATATATGAAAAAGTATATAAGTAGAACTCTTTCTCTTAATTGAAACTAAAAATTATTTGAACTTTTTTGAAAAATATAAATTAGAAATTATGTATAAATGGTTTTGTGAAAGTTCTCAGAACTCGAATCGATTCATTGTTGTCAATGATTAATTTTACAGTTTGAATGCATTTCTAGGCTTCTAAAATTAATTAAAATTAGCAACATTAAGTAAAAATTAGCAACATTATAATAATAGCAGTCATTTTAATATAGTATATGTTACTTAGAGTAACAGCGATTTAGAAGAGAAAGGTTTGACATGAAAACAAGATGTTTGATAATGTTTGATTTGATTTTTGATTATATTAAAATTATAGAATTAATTAAAATTCATTAAAACACAATTCTAATTCATTCAGATTATTAAATTTAAATTACTTTCTTCTACATATAATTTTCAAATTGAAGTATGGAAATTACTGTCATAATAAATTTCATCAGAATCCGCAACTACTGTGTTGTGAGTGGAAAATGTTGTGGTTAATTATCTACTTTAAATAATTTATTGTTTATAAATGTTTGTAATTATTAGGAAATAAATGTATCTCAACAAACTATATTTTTCACAAGATCATAAGAACAATGCTGCTTAAAATTTTGTATTACTCATTGAATATGAAATATTTTAAAAAATAAAGGTTTGAATCTTTGATAAAAGCTGCTAGAAAAATTTTTTTAATCATAATAATATTTGAGCTTTTGCTGAATGGTAATTGTAGTTGAGAAAGCAATCAGTTCGTATTATGCAATGGATCTTGTGGCAATGGAAAAATAATCTTTAAAAACTGAAATGGGAAATTTTCTTTTCGTAAGCGCTTTAGGTATGTATGTGCTCTCAGCTATTTAAGCCGAGGCTATTCAATTCACAAAAATTCTAGGTAGTATGTATTTTATGTTCATATTTGTGTGATTATAAATGACAAAAAAATTAGTTTGATCTTTTCGTTAAAAACGGGAAATTTATAATAATTTTAAAATAATTAAAAGATTTTTAAATACTACACCGATTTCTCTCATAATTTCTAAATGAAAATTTTAAGGAATGATCTCGCAAATGGAAATTATTATTGTATAAAAGAAAACAGAAAAATAATATAAGGCACGTTTAAGAATCAATTGCATTTACTGATTAAGTAATTAAAATTTATTAATTAATTAATTTTTGTTGGGGTCAACATTTCTGAATACTTCTAAATAAATTTATCATAATTTTAAAGATTAAACAATTTAAATAATAGAGAAACTTAATTGTAATATTGTCATGCTTTTTCTATGAAATAAATCCATTTTTCTTATGACACATACATAAAAATTACTATTGAAACAAATCTTATTGAGATAAATTATAATTAATAGAATAAAGCACCTGTGTACAAGGCAATAAATCATTTAAAATAATACCGAATGGTTTATTTAGCTTAGAGTAAATCATTAGTAATTCTAAGAATATTTGTTTTAGGAATGAAAATTAGGAATGATCAATAAAATGAGAAAATGATGGCATTTAAAATTCTCATAATTATGGGAGTAAGTTGAATCATAGTTTTTACGAATCGAAAGAAAGGAGACTCGATATTTTGCAATCATTTTAATTTACCAGGATTTTTTGTGATTCCCTTTTAAAGAACTCAAAAGTTGTAAAGTAAATTCTCGACGGATTCTGCGGCATTTAGTAAATGAGATAAAAATTTAATCTAGATTAATTTAAATCTACTTCTTTATTATCGTACACATCTTGATTACTTGCATTTTAGTGTTTAGCCTTAAATTAAAAATGCCTACGCTTTCACTAGTCTTAATTTTATTTTAAACTCCAAAAACATACATACATAATATACGTTTATGAATTAGATCTCTCTGAAATTAAATTAATTAATACTACTTTTTAAGTAAGTATCTCAATATACCAAAAATTTTATTTTAAGCTATAATTAAAATTGAATGCAGTGCTATCAAAAGTAAAGAAAAATAATTGTTAAATGTCGTCAACACTAACGAAAAATTCTTTTTCTCTGTATCCTTTGTTTTGTGTGTGTTAATCCAATGATATGAAATAAAAATTATGATGCGACTTTCTTATTATAAATTTAGCTTCAATATTTAATGGTGGTAAACAGATTTTTCTAGCTTATTATAATTAATAAACACAATTTTATTTTTATACAATATTTATTTCTGGTTTACAAAAGAAGATTTTAGAAGCACAATGGTAATTGATTGATGAAAATGAAAACTAATTATCCAAATTTGGTTTTAATAAAAATTTCGTTCGGATTCGACCGATTCAAATTACCCAAATTAATTAAGTAAAGCTATAAGAGAACTTTACGTGAACATAAGACCATAATTGAAATTTAGCCTTAATAAGTTTTTAAGTATTCGATTTCTAATTTGTTAATACACCAGCTCTTATGCAATCAGAGAGAAGCCTCACTTGAAATGGCTTTCAAAATCCACATATTTTTTAATAGGTAAAGAAGAGTTTCTATAGTATTTATAGCTCCCATGATAAGTTCAATCAATATTATGATTCAAAGATTCTTTAAACTTTCTATTCTAACCACTAATTTTGAAAAAATCATAGCCATTCAAATGGGGTGAAATTAGCCAGTATAGCATTAAGATTTTATAATATAATTATTAAAGACAATATTTTAAATAAAGTACCTGTTCCAGCTAACGAGCAAACAACATTATTATATTGCATATAAAAATAATAATCATAAGCGTGTCTACATATTACATGTACTGAGGAGTTCAGTAAGTAGCAAATACGCACATGACACACATTATAAGAATTGTAGTTAGGATTTGTTTTTTTTTTAAAGATAATTGAAATTTATATTGCTGTTAATATTAATAAGATTTTATGTGTTTAGCAAAAGAAAAAAAGACAAGAAAATAAATGTAATCAAGGTGTTTTACAAAGGTGATTAAATCTCATGTATATAGATGTCGTATATGGTAACCATTATCAGTATATAGTAACAATTTAGTATAGAAAAGAATTAAGGACATGTTCAATTATCTATGTGCACATGATTATGTGTATATGTATAAATGATATGTTAAAAATTCGTGTGTAATATTTTTCTATATAGATTCATTTTCATTAAGACATTTTCGTTCAAAAGAATCATTTATATTCAAGGACATCAAAGGAAACAGGAAAAAATAAAATTATTTTTATCATTTAATTAAATTTTTCTTTTTCTTTTGTGGATTATTTCGAAATTAATAATATAAAATATTGTTAATATAAAAAAAAAATTTTTGTACATATATACATATAAAAATATTGAGATTAAATTTTCGAATTATTTGATTTGAATTATAAAATATAGTGGGTTAGTGCGTATAACAGTTAAATTTACACTCAACTATGAGATATGTAAACATTTCTAATTAAATTTTACATCTCTTGTGATTCAGTTTGTTCAAAATTCAATAAATCTGAGGGAATTTTAAGAAAAACGTAAAAATGTGGGGTTATTTTAGTAAATGATGAAAATAGAGTGGAAACTATCAAAGCTTTATGGTACTTACACTTGGAGAGAATTTTTTATAAACTTACTTCCCTATCGTATTATAAAAACGAAGTGTTATAAGTGTTATATGCAAAATTTTCTATTTTAAAATTTTCAAATTGCACATACTGAAATTTTGAAATTTTTGGGGATTTTGTGGACAGAAAATGGTCAAATTTCTGCACAGCTTATTTTTTGTTTAAGATTTAATCCTTTTCTTAAATATTTTTTCTGTGGATCTTCAATCATCTACTAAAATGAAAACTCTTATTCTCCGAAAAAAATTCTTTTCAAAAATTTTCTCTTCTTTTATTCTATAAAAAAAAAATCCTATAGAACTTGAATCCTTTTGTATGCTAATTTTGATTTTTTTTTTTATTATACACAATTAATCCTTTTCTTATTTATTTGGTGTAAATGTCATAATAATAAAATTACATTGAAAATTTTGCACCTTTTTACAATTCATTTTGGGACAAATGGGAAAATAAGAAAAGAAATTTGAATTAATAAAAAGGTTGAAAAAATACTCGTTTTTTTTTGTCCAAAATAACATTCAAGGGTTAAACTTGTTATTTGTGTTTGTTTTTATTAATTTTGTGATAATGAATGCTAAGCATAGGAGAACCTTAAGATTTGTTCGATAAAAATCAGTAGTGTTAATTTAGTTAAGGAACATAAAAAGGAAAGATAAGGTTTTCTTTTAAAAATAAAAATTTTTTTTTGGACGAAATTTTTTCTCTGTGTTTTTAAAATTTTTTTTAAAAGAAATTCATAAAAACTAAGATTATTTTTCTTGAAGCCTTTTAAAAAAAATCAAGATATTGCCATTATTTCACTTTTTTTTTCAATTTGGTAATAAAATCACGTTTATTGATGTTTTCTGTCTCCGTTACATTATTCACATTAGATTATGATTGAAGAGGAAAGTTAAAAAGAATTCATTTCAAATAAAGTTAAATTAATCCTAGTAGTCCTTTGTTATAAGGAATAAAAAGAGTTGAAAAAATATTGGATTAAAAGTAAATTTCAAATTATCTCAAAATATTGCTCAACAGACAAGTGAGCTGTGAAATTATACGAATTTTTAATTAAAGAAGAGTTTTCCCTATAAGCTCATGAGAACGAGAAAATACAGAGTTGCTCATGTCAATCGAACCTCGGACGAATTTTTTTATAGTTTTTGTTTACATTTTAGCAGAATTTTACTACTTTTATTAAAGTTGTTTAATAGACCTTAAGATTTTTGAGTTTTGAGAAAACTGGTTAAAATCTATGGAAAGTACTTGTGCAACTATAACGTATTAGCCTCTAGTTTTTCATGTATATGACCAAATTATTTTTGAATATTTTTGATTATGAATCACCGTTTTATAATATGAATGTTTTATAATATGAAATACGGCGAATATGAATTCGCCGTAATTATATTTGAAGTTCCTTTGCACCTACTCGCATCAATACTTTAATCGAATCCAAATTAAATTCAGGTAGGCAGAGTTCGCTGCTGTTTAAAGTCACATACTTATGTCTATATAACTATGAACTTAAGACATTATAAACGAAATGGTAAATTTATTTTGCTGTACAAATTTATAATTTTGTGATTTTTTTCCATAGACTTGAATATACTTCCAATTCACTTAACTTTTAGTTGACATCGAAAATTACGGACTTATTTAAACATACTTGAAAATTTAATTCAATATACTCTCATCAAATTTCAATATACTTAATCAACTGATTCAATATACTTGAAAGAATTAACCATTAGCACTGTTACTTTTGTACAAATCATATTTTATTAGTGTTTGCATCCCCAGTTCTTAAATACAATTTTGAATTAAATTGTAATTAATTGCTTTGGTTTTTTTACAAAAATTTTTCAAAAAGTTAGACAGACAATAATTTTATTTATTTTAAAAAATTCTAAATGTAATTGAAACATAGAGTTTAAATTTTTTAATTTCAAAAATATAAAATTAAAGTTTACAGTCATTATTTTTCACTTTACAAAATATTTATTGATAAAAAAAAACTTTATTCTTTTTCCTATATTTAATATTAATTTTATATTTCGGTAGAAAACTATTGTTTATCAAACGAGGACTTTAAGAATAAACACAATAATTCTTCACTTACGCAGCCAAATAATGAAAATACAAAAAAAAAGAAAAAATAAAACAAAGATGTCAAAAATTTAATCAGTAAAAATGGTAGAAGTAAGGACATTGTGAATATAAAAAAACTTTTTGAAAGATTTTACTTCTATGAAGAATCTAGTCAATAAGAAGGAGAGTAGAAGAAAAGGAAAATAAAAAAAAATACAAAATGAGTAAGAAATGAGCAAAATAGGAGAGTAGCATAGTAAGGAGATTTCGCTGTAAATTCACATGGGAACGGTAAATCTGATTTCTTCATTTTCTACTTGTCTCTATTGTCTTAAGTATGATAAAGCGGGATTTTAAGGATTTACTTTTGTCCGACTTTTGTGTCCTTGTTGTGGTTTTCCATTTCTTATTTTTTTTGTTGTTTTTATACTTTAATTTTTAGTTCTATTTTATTTTTAGATTTTCAGTTCTCTTTACTTCTTTCACAACAACTTCTTATCATATTATTAAATGGTATATAAGATAGCATTTTAAATCTTAATATAAAAGGATAATAGATGTCATTGGTGTTATAATTTTCCAAACTATGGATATGCCTTATATATATATATATATATATATATATATGAGGTTTTTCTTTGAAAATGTCCTTGTTATTATAAAAATATAGAAGAAAAATAGACACTTTAACATTTATTTTATTTCTTCGCGTGTATCTATCAATGTAAGTTGTATGAGAAAACAAAAATTTAACTTAGACCGGGGATAGGATAAAAGATAATTTTTACTTATATGTTGTCCTCTTATTTTTATTTATTTATTTGATTAAAGATTTTATATAGTGAAACTTTTTGAGATATTTTTTCATGAAATCTTTTGAATTTTGAAAATTTAAAAAATGTTTTTATAATCTCAAATGAATCGACGAAAATAAATCATTTAATTTTTGGTGTTAGTAAATTTACCGTACCAGTTAGTGCCATTATCCTTTAAAGCTAGAATTAAAGTGAGTGTCTAATTTTAATAAAAGAACTGCTGTTAAGCATTTGACTGTCGATAATTTTGATCAATCAATAAAACCTTACCAAATACTTAAATATTTATTAAACAGGAGGTGTAATTGATATTGAATTGAATAAATTTGCATATTCAATCTTAAAACAATAGCCTATAAATGAAGCACTATTCGAGATAGACAATAATATAGCATAAATTTTTCTTGATAAAGGTAAGTGTTAAAATTTTTTAATTTTTTTAATTTTTTTTATAGAAAATGAATTAATAGGCTTCTTATGCAATAGGCAAATTGGACAACTTTTCGAATTCTTTTGGCGATGATGAAGCATGATAAGTAGTTTTAGTCCCCAATTTTTTTTTTACTGAATCTGCAGTATTGCAGTATTGTAAATTCCATAAGACAGTATTTCAAAATAAACACTTCCAAATACACAATTCTACCAAAATAGTGGTTCAGTGGAGTAATAAAGCACATTTGTTCTGGTAGACTTTTTTATGTTATATAGAAAATAAAATGTCTAATTAATAATATTTAAATTTTATAGACTGTATAACAGCCTTTTTATATAACAGAATTTCCATGCAAAACAGCGTCTCTAACTATACACTTCGCAATTATTTTATGTGTTATTATTATTTTAAATGCAGATATATTTAATTTATAATATTCATTCCGATAGATGGCTAAATTCTTTTTTCAAATGAAAATTGACAAAATTTTTGCCGTACAGGTTAGTATTTTTTACTCCTGTATAACAGAATTTGGTTTATCATGATATTTTCATAATGGGAAATGCTCTCATAATATTTTCTCTCTCTCTTTCTTTTTCATTAAGAACAACTAGAAAATTCCCTTGATGTAAATACAACTTTCAAATAATTTATTGATAAGACATTTGACAATTATTTTTAATAAAGTCACCAATTGGAATAAATTTGTGTTAATTATCTCTTAATTTAACTCAGACCAGTATAGTTGGGAGTTAATAACGGTACATTTTTAATTCATAAAAATTAATTATCTTCAAAATTGTTCCCTGACATCTCATCATACGAGACATTTCATCATTGTAACATTTCATCATTGTAACATTTCATCATTGTAACATTTCATCATTATAGCAATTCATCATTGTACATTTCAACATTATAGCAATTCATCATTATTGTATTTCATCACCATAACATTTCATCATTGCATAAAGTGCATTTTGCAAGCATAAGTACATAATTTGCTTATTGAATTTATATTGGCGATCGCCGAGCGCTTCATAATTTACATGGGCAACTTACCAATTTGCCCAGTGAGAAATTGTGCCACAGTGACCAAAGCATTTAAATTAACTTTTACTTTTATTAGATTAATTACTATGGCTTATTATTATATAAATTTAGCTCTAATATCACTTTACCTGAAAGAGCTCTACAAGAGATGTTGTAAATTCGATAGTCAGCTAAGAATGAGGGCACTGCTGCTGTGCACTGAGGGTATATCAAACCATAATCTGATAAATTTCTTTTCAAGGCCAATTTATATGTGATCTTAAGATCACAGGCATCTTAGTGATGAAATGTTATGGTGATGAAATACAATAATGATGAATTGCTATAATGTTAAAATGTGCAATGATGAGTTGCTATAATGATGAAATGTCTCGTATGAAGAGGTGTCTGGTCACCCTTCAAAGTTATTGATTATTGGTAACATGAACAAAAATTTTCTGTCAGTGTCATTGAAGGGTTGCCGTGTTCTTCAAATAGTAAGGAGTATAAGAAATAAAACACATTTAATTTTTTTATATTTTGTTGTTGAATTTTTGTTTTATTTCTTCTTTTTTTTTTCATTATTTAAATCTTGTTCTGTTTTTTTTTTGTTTTTTTGAATGCTTTCATTAATTTTATTTAATTTTATTGCCTTTTGTAATAATTTTTGCCTATTTTTTAAATGCTCACATTTTGTTTTTTCTTATACAATTTACATAATATTAGGTATAATTTTTTTTTTTTTTTCATTTATATAACAATTTTTTTCATTTTTGTTTTTTAATATTAATTTCTTTATTTATAATTTCTATTACAGCTATAGCATTTTTTTTTTTTTTTGTAATTCTCTTCTTCTTTAAATAATAATTATGTATATAATGTTTTTTTTTTGTTTTTTTTTCTGTATAATATTTTTTATATAATATTATTATTATTATAGTTTTGGTTTTTTAATTTTTATATTTACAAAAAAAATTTGTTGCATTTTTTTTTATTTAATTTTTTAATTTTAATTTTTTTTTAATAATTTTTATAGCTTAATATTTAGTATAGCAATTTTAAATATAATACTTATTTTACGAATTTTAATATCAATTTAGTTTTTTTTTTGGTTTTTTCTTGTTTTGATTTCTTAACAATATAAATTTTTTTTTTTAATTGTATTTTCATATATAAATATCTTAATTTTTAAATTTTTTTTCTTGTATATCCTATATAACTCAAGTATACATTGTTTTAATTTTTTTTTAATTCTGTTCATATTGGTTTTTGTTTGTTTGTCTTTATTTAATTTAAATTTGATTTTTATTTATATTTAATGCAAGTTTATATAAATTATTATATTAATTGTATCACTATTTTATAAATTAATATCAATAAATTAAAAATAATAAATTGTAAAATTGTAAGAATAATTTTTGATTTGTAATCTATTACAAGTAAAATAATGTAGCTTATAAGGTCAGACTTTCAACTGCTTCATTTAAAATTTTCGAAATTCATGTAATAATATAGAAGAACTCTTCAGAGTTTTATAATAAGTACACCAGCAACATTTCAAAATTTCTCACAACTGAAGATACGAGTGAATGAAGGTGTCAATTACAATTTTTGAAGTTTCGAATAAATTTACCTTCTTTCAAACCAAAATAATTGAAAATTGTGACACAATACCTTTTAAAGACAAGTTTTCTCTTAAACTGAATTGGTTTTTGAAAAATGGATTTTTGCATAATCAGAAATAAACATATAAAATTTCTATTTATGCAATAAACCCATTTTCGTAAAAATTGTAGATGACACCTTTTTTCACTCGTGTCTTCAACTGTGAAGCTTTTAATTTAATTTCAAAATTATTGACAATATTATACCTTTTGACAATTAAATGTCAGTGTCAAATGTAGAGATAAAAATATAATCACTGTTTTGATTTTTGTTTAGAAAATTTTGCATTTGTATACTTTTTGTATATACATATATGTATATGCTAATAAGTTTATAGTATAATCCAAATTAGCCTATTTCGAATTATCAAATAGTAAATAACAATATTAAGTATTAAAATTAAATTTAATACTTAATATTGTTAATACTTAATAAATTTAATACTTAATTTAATAATTTAATTGTACGTCCTGGCAATAAATAAATAAATTTAACACAAATAATAGAAAATAATTATATGAGTCAAAAAGTGAGTAAAGAGTAATATGAGTAAACATCTGTCAAATATTTTATGAAAGAGTAATGAAATGGTGTCATTCCATTTTTAAGGGAATTTCACGTACATAAGTAAGTACATTAAAATTTTTAAAATTTAGTAATGAAACTCAAATAAAATTATTATATTTTTTTTTTTTCGGTCAAGTGAAATTATAATATTGAAATTTTTTGTAAATTTAAATAATGACCAGAATATTTTGTATTTTATAGAGTTGTCAGTTAAATGTGTTGAAATATAATTAAAAAATGTTAATGTTTGTGGTGTAAAATTTAAAAAAAAAGAAAAACTTTTAAAGTCATAAATCAAATTGAGTGTATATCTATTTTATTAATTACGAGTATTATTCGTAAATGTAATAACAATAATATAAACTTATATATGTTTGCATTTGTAAACTATATGTGCCTACATATACATGTGTGTATAGTAAATACGGTAAAGAAAATTTATGCATTTTACATTTATATTTCTGGCAATTTATACTCGTACTGTTGACACTAGGATTTCCAATTCTACAGAAATCTTACAACCAGATTTAATTTTCATCGGAAATTAAACAATAATTATTTTTATTTTCTTTAAAATTTTTTTATTTAGAATGGAAGCATTTTATAATAGTGATGGTTTTAAGCTATACTTGCTATCACTTGTTTTCTAAAAGTGGACAAAAATTATAGCAGGTCAATTTTAATTTTTTTGTATTACAACTTCTATATAGTTGGCCTAATTGGACCCCATAATTTTAATGTGAATATAAATTTGAAACCAAAGTAAAAATGCTCATATTATGCAATAGTTCCATGATATTCTCATTAAAAAAGTTAATAAAATTCTATGTATATATATATGTATATATGTTTGGTATAAAAAAAAATTCATATAACTATTAAACAAAAATGCCCAAAATGTTAAATTAATTGAAAAATTGCAAAAAAAAATTATTCTATATACATACACATTCATATATACATTTCCATAAACCTATCTGAATGTACATTATATATATACAATATGTGTAGAATTATGTACAATCATGAAAAAAGTATATTTAAATATGAAATTATCACACTTACTGAATAAATTAATTATTTAATGTAATAAATAAATTTTTATTTTGTAAGAATTTTTCATTTCTCTGCTTAAAATGTTCTCTTTTAATGTAATTTATTTTTTATAATTTTTGTTATTAATAAAAATGAAATGCTACAAACAATATTAAATATGTAAGAGTATGATTTATAATATTGGAAAATTTGAAGTTAAAAAAATATTTTAACTGATATGAAAAATACGACAATAGATGGAGTTGTATCTGACAATTAAAGATATAAAAATGACACAACCTTTATATTGGAAATTTGCCAAAAGATTTCTAACTTTATAAATTATTCATACAAAATGAATTAAATGTCGGATTTTGTTAAATTCGGATTATGGGATTTTCAAATGAGTTGTTTGTGGTATTTTAAAAAATTTCCATCGCCCTGCTTATTTCTCTAATTACATAATGCAATTGCCAGTATATGGAGGGGGAACTCGAATTTCAATGATATTTCTTTGATACGATAGATTTTCTGACAAATATTCATAATAGCTTCGGAAGCTAATGTAGTACATTACGGTAATATTAATAATTAGTGTCAGACTCACCGTTTACGAGCAATAACTACTGAAATAAAAACTTTTAAGAAAAAAATTTTATTTGTCTTAAAAAAAATTTCGTTAATATTTCTTTTTGCCATAGCTGTCGTTTGTCAGGTAAATTCATAGCAAATTCAATGTTCGTATCGTACAATTCCTGCTGGTGCAATGTCTCAGCAACATGGACAGCGCATTACAATACATTTCTTATAGAATAAATAATATAATTAATATTTAAATAATCTATGCATTGTTTGCCATTTATTTCAACAAATTATTATAATTTTCATTAAATGTTATTTTTTATATTAAATACTATTTTATTATTGTTTATAAAATATTTAAATTAAATTATGTTCTTGCAATTTGCGTGAATTTGAAAAAAAAATATTTATTTGTTAGTGAAATTATTTCAAATTACATAATTTAAATTATCTGTATTTCTGTTATATTTTGTAAGTATAAAACTTTAATTATAATATATTAATAATTAAGTGTGTATGTAAGATAAGGTTTTAACTTTATTCATATTAATGGAAAAACTGATTTGTTAAAACTATTCGGAAACAATTTTTAATATAACAGATTTGATGAGTTTTTTTAATGCAAATAATATTTTATTTGAGTCCTGAACTCATTTTTGATCAGTTTTCAAAATTTTTAAAATAATTCTTTCGATATATATAGAATTTGGTTCACCTAATCACCCAATCATTTACCCAAATCACCCAATTTTATATATGAAAAATTTAAATACTGCTTAGTATTTGAGTTTCACGACAATTCAATTGCGTACAATTTACTTCAATTTCAAAAGTAGAGAAATTAAGGACTAAATAAATGTATCAATTATCTTATTAAGTATAGCAACCAACTTCTTCTTAGATTTCTTAGACTTCTTACATAAACTATAACTGATTTAGTATAAATTGCACTTGTAGCTCATATTATTTAATTTTAGATCACTAAATTATTAAGTACTGTATTCTTTCACTGTCCAATATAAAATTATATGTACTGTATGATGAATCTATTATTAACATAATTAATTTTTCCTCTCAGATTGTTTATTTATTTAAAATATTGTTTAATATAATTTTAAAAACATTATACATAAATATTTTATAGGTATATTGGTACTTAATTGTTCTAATTTAAATATCAGTCAATTATTAATTCTGTCGCAATACAATAAAAACATCATAAATATACATTGTGATTTTTATGTTAACCATTTTAATAATTGTTTTTTTTTTACAAAAAAAAATAAATTATAATAATAAGTAATTAAATTTCAAAATTATTTTATAAAACTGTTACATCCTTAATTTTGTAATAAATAAGTGATGCGAATAAAATTTTTGTATTGAAATTTTTCTCGTATTTTCAGTTAATATTAATATATTTGGGATTACCAGATAGTAAAATATTTTAATTATTCCATTTAGTTAAATTAAGTGCAAAAATAATTGCAATAAACAAGAAATTTTTGGAATTTTGATAAAAAAATTATGCTCGATCAAATTGCTGTTATAGGAAATTCGTGATAATTTCGTGTCTGGTCTGATAATTACATAATCTTAGGCGACAATACATAATTCTTATTATATGTTTTTCAAAATATTGGAAAGAATAAATAGTAGTTTTTTAAGTTTCAAAATATTTGTTAGAAACATAGGGAAATGTTATGTGCATTAAATGAAATAAGTCAGCAAACTTAATTATTATTCGGTGATGCCATATTGTGATTTTAGAATTGAAGAAGAGTTCGTAAAATAATGTTTAATTAAATTCACAATTGAAAGTAAGTTGAATTTTACAGCAGGTTCACATTTTACCAATAGAAAAATTGTTCTTTTTTTAATTGTGGTAACAATATGCAAAATAATTTTTAAATTTTTATTAATTCATGATTGTATGCAATTCCAAAATGCTTAAATTAAATACAAAAATGCATTGTAAAAATGCTAATTTTATTTTTGATTCTTACTTTTTACCATATTATTTTTCCTATTTTTTTTTTGTACATTTTGGTTAATTAAATGTTAATGAAATTTGTGTAATATTCAGAGATTATTAAATTTTTAAAAATAACATGCAAATTGTATACACAAATCGAATTAAAAATTTAAAATGTTTAATAAGGCATACTGAAATTTTTTAACACTAAATTTATAATTTAAATTATTTCAGTTTTGGTACTTACTTATAACATTTTGGGTAATAACAAATAATCATTTTAAAAATTAATATTTTTATTTTAAAAATGTTATTGGTACTAACATAAATTTTTAATTAGAACCTCCGAAGTAGCTTCCATACAAAATATTTTATTAAAATGTTTTTGGTATTAAATATAAAAATTTGCATTTGATTAAATTTTAATCAGGATTTAAAATAATATTAAATCAAAATATTCATTTAATATAGTTCAATGAAAAACGTGTTAGTTACTGTCTATAATAAGTATAACAGTCTTCAACTTGCCATTTATAATTCCTTAGTAACTTAAAAATGTAATATTAATTTTATGATCTCGAGCTAATATTGTTCATACAGATATCACTTTGTTGCTTTATATAAAAGTTCGAGCACATAACCTCAAGGTAGTGTAGAGACGGAGTAAATTTTCACAAATTTTTAATATTTTTGAATATTTAATGCAATTTAAATTTATTTTTAAATAAAATAATTATTAAATAAAGTCGACCAATTCAGTTTGAAAATGTTGTAATTAATTTAAAACTTGTTTAAAACTTGAGAATATTTTTTATTTCATTACTTAAAATTCTGTTAGAAATTGTAAGTTAAGAGTTTAGAATGAAAATCAAATTTGCATTTTTAGATTCTTGATTATTAATTTCGTATTCCTCACCAGACTATCAACATATTATATTTGTTTCATCAAACCTAAATTTTTTATTTTTAACTCACTTAATTATTGTTATAACACTTGTAATATAATTTATTTGAAAAGCCTGTACGAAAATTTATCAGTTTAATATTATTGACAATTTGACTAAGGTCAACTAATATCAGTTTTAATTATTTCTGTTATACACGTAATTTAATATGTACATAGTTCAAATAAAATTATCACTTTAAAAATTTTGAATAAGTCAAATACGTGATTTATAGCTCTTATTATAATTTGTATTAAAACATAACTCAAAAAAATATAAGTGAAGCAATAAAAATAATAAATAAAGTTGGATCAAACCAATGGTTTGTAAAGAAGCATTTTTTCGTTCAATAAGTGAAAATACAATCTAGCTTTTACGTTATTTAAGTTAATTTCATTCATATACCAAAATATTTAAAAAATTGCATACATTTAGGATGACGAAAAAAAACAAATAAAATTAGAAGTGTCATTAACATAAGATGGAATTTACCGTTAGCTATCTGCATTTCTGGAAATTTGGTGTGGTTCCAGAAATATAAATTGCCGAAAATTAAAATTTTACAAATTTCAAGAGATGATAACTTTATAGAGAGGGAGTTTGGAAAAAAATTTTCTTCTAACGAAATTCTATTTACCAATATCTAAAAGTTATTAAAATTTCCGACTACAACAGTAAGACTCGTAGAAATTTACGGTTTAAAAGAAAAACGATATCGAACATACAAAAAAAACGGTTTTAAATAACGGTTAATTTTAGCAGCCATTTAGCTTTTTGAGTTTTTAATTATGCTGTGCCACGGTAGAAGAAGTCAGCCACTACTTTTATAGGTTAACAAAATTAGGAAAATGTTTATGGTTTCTGTAAAATAAGCAATCGAACAATGGAATTTTTAGGTGAATGAGGGTCTATAACTTTTAAAGGGTGGATGGTAGATAAAAATTTTGTTCTACTTAAATAAGCTTCGTGTAAAGACCTATGTAAATATGAAAATTGAGCTCCCTATCTTCGAGGGTGTACAAGATTTGTATACGGGTCCAGGAAAGGACGAATGGAAAAAGTAAAACTAATAAGCTTTTTTTCCAAAATTTTTTTTGGAAAAGTACTGAGAAAATTAATCAACCAATTCTACAAAAATTGCATATATTTCGTTTTTACATTGCATCAATAGTTATTCAGGATTTTATGATAGTTAACTACTGTTCAACATGTTTAATAGATGTTTGATTTGACTAAAAAATGTTAGTGGATTTTGTTTGATACAAATTTTAATAGCATTTTACAAACTGTTTGATTACTCAATTGTATGCGATCATACTGTTGCATGTGTACGCGTTTGAATATATACCTAAATAAGCTATAAGGAATATAAATAAGAAATCAAACATTTGCAGAACTAAAACTTGGATGTCTGATTGAAATAAGTTTCATCCTCATATACCACGAATCTCAACATCTATCATTTTAAGCGTTGCGACAATTTTAGCAATTTGTAGCACTAGAATTTTTAAATTTTATAGTTTTCGAACAAATCTATTTTAAATATTAGAAATAAAAGTGTTTGATTTTATTCTAAATTCATAATATCGCCTAAACAAATAGAAATATTTTTTTACAATATTGCTTCGTTTCTATAATATTGTCGCATTTAAAGATTTCAAATGGTTATCTTAAGAAAATATAGAGGGAGTACTTTTCATTATCAATGAACTTTCAACTAAAAGTTCATGTATAGTTGTCATTTTTAGTTAATTTGTTTGTATACAAATTTGAAAATCAAAAAAAAACTTTAAATGATTAAATAAATGGAAATTCCAATTTCATTTTATGTATTTGTTAATCAAATTTCTATAATTTCTTTTTGTCAGAATATAAATTTGATGAAATTATGCTTTATGTCGTTAGTGTATTTTAAAATTTTCAAGAAGTTAAAATGAAATTCTTTTCATATTTGTGTCTGCTCTTCTCATTATGTAAGATTTTTAAAATTATAATTAAAATATCAATTTAAATGCTATTAAACACGTTGGTTATCTATTGTTTAATAATACACAATTATTTTACTTGTAGTTTTAGTTAGTTTTGCTGCACAAGATGGTGTAGTTGGACCACCAGGATTTCCAGGTTTACCAGGTATATAAACATGGTTCAGGAATAAAAATAGCTTAGATTTTAATTTATAATCTTGTTTTCTTGAATAGGTAAAAAAGGAGAAGCAGGAGTTCCCGGCATTCCAGGTTTACCAGGTTTACCAGGTCCACCTGGAAAATGTGGTTGTTCAAATTAATTCTTTTTAAAATCAATAATTGAATACTTTAATTATTATAAAATGGAAATTTAGAATAAATAAGAAAATTTAATGAAATGGAATTTGTGATTTTTAGTAAAAGATCAGTGCGAAATTGTGATGAATTGTGATGTGTGTTCGGTTAATTAATTTGATAAGAGTAAGTAAAATTAAAGTTTAACTCACTCTTATCAAATAACTCAGTTTTAGAAGTAGATTGCAAAATTTTTTGCTCCTATATTGTTTGTTTCCTTAAACAAAATTTATTAAAGAAATTGTTGAATGTCAGAAAAGTCTGTGTGTTTAAAAAAACTTAATACTCATTCAGGCCCGATAGCAGTCGTGCATATTTTAAAGTATGTATACGAATTTAATTTTTAATACTATGATATTAATTTCTAAGTGATACAATTTAATTATTTTAATAAATTTTATTTATATTTGCTAAATATTTCAATAAAAAAGTTTATTTTATATATATATATATATATATATATATATGTATATAGCTATATTATATAATTTTTTTGTGTTTTGTTACTTGGAAGCTCCCAATCGTACTTGATTAATTTAAATGTTGTTTCCAACTATTTGCTGAAATAGAATATAAAAATTTTGGTTAATATTCTTAAAATTAATAAATGGAAATAGCAATATTAAAGATTTATTTATAGTTTTAATTCCTGCATTCCACAAAATGTTTGAAATTCTGTTATTAGAAACTATACCTTTGTCACCAATCATATCCAATTAATTATAACATTTCAAGGGGCCTAAGAAAATTTTTAGTACAATGTTGTTAAAATTTTATTTCCTGTGTGCAAACGAGCCTTATTTTGTCTCTTAGTCGATGATTAAAAAAAATTTATTATGGCTAGTAAATAATGAACTTAAATTAAAAATGTATAAGTACAATTGCACTCAATTTTTGGAAGATGTTACGAATGAATTTTTGAAAGAATAGTGCTACTAGAATTTATGAATTTTGTTGTTTAATTGATTCTATTTGTAATACAGAATTTCAGCTATCTTTAACTATAAATATAATACGTATAAATACGTATCAGTGCGTTTTTAAAATTATCTGGAATCAGTCTATTGATCAACAGTCAAATATTTTCAGAAATTGTACCCACACAATAAAATCATTACGATAAGAAATAATCCATTTTAGATAAACGTCATTAATAAAGAATCACAATTGCTTTCATTCCACTACGACCGGAATGTGAAAATATTATAATTAATGCCTTATATTTGAAAAAGAATTGAGATTTGAGACATAAAAATATTAACTATGAATAATTCGAATTTGACTTACACAGTGTTTGCTTGTAGCCACACAGATTTAATAAAATATGAAAATTTAATATGTAAAATTAAATTTGATTCTTAGGGAGGTACTCAAATTAAAGATACTGAAGTTGATGAATAATACGAAGTTCATTATACCCGTACAAACGTAAGCTCAAAGGGTGTATGAAATTTGCCTTACCGCTTGTAGCATTTAAAAATATTGATCTGAGATATAAATATAAATGTATATTTTTGAGCAGCGTCGAATTCTGATTCGATTTGTGCATACTTGTAGGTCTCTGTGTCCGCCCGTCCGTTAATTCAAAAACTAATTGAGCTAAGCTCACCAAGCAATTTTCGTAAACGATTTATAATAGTAAATGCCGGAACCCTAAGTAAATTGGATTTGATTGGATGGACTATATAACTTTGAAAACACATTTAGTCGTGTATTATGGTATCTATTAAAATTACAGTGCTGAAATTTTGCATAAACGAATAAAAATGCAGGATTACATATGAAATACTGTGGCAATTAACAGACAGTATACTCAAAATCATTCATTCGTACGGGTATCACAGTATTCACACGGTCTTGGTTTTTAATTATTTTTTCAAAAAATTCACAAGTTTTTATTTGTCGAGAAAAATATTGTCTTATTAATTTCGATTTTATAATTTTTACCTTTATAATGCATATCCTTGTACATTGTAGGACAAACTTTACCATTTTGTTTTGTTTTAAAATCAATATTTGTTCTAATTGGCCGGTGGAGTAATGCTTGAGGTGGTCTAAAATTATTTCCTAATGGTGCTTTTGGATGTTCTGGACCACCTTGCATGAGACGTCTTAAGGCATGCAACTGAAATTACAATATTATATTACAAATTTTTATTACATATAATATTCAATACCAAAATTTTGTAAGTACCTAAAAGTTTTTCAAAGTTTTTTTGTATGCAAACAATAAAAAATATTTTTACAAATTGGGAATAAAAAAAAAAACTAAAACTTTCATAAACTTTTGTTTCAAATTGCAATATTTTTAAAATATTTATTTTTGTTTTTTACAATAAATTATTGAATTTTATTCCAATTATAACAGAAATTGGATTTTTTTTATTTGGAATCTTATAATTGAATATAAGATATAAAATTTTAGGAACACTTAAACAATATTGTAATTTGAATAAAGTTTTGAAATGATGGGTCAAGTACTTGTATAGAAATAATATTTTCAATAACTCGGTGGTGTACTACGTAAGGATCGAAATTAATAGAACTGCAGCCCTCATCATTGCTTGAAAATATTATGCTGCTTGTGAAGACTGGAATACACTTAATACTTTTGAATTTTGAATAATTTTTCGGATTATTAATATATTAGTTTAATTTCGACTGCATTGTGTAATTTTAAAATTTCGTAATTAGTTAAATTACAAGTGTACATCGATGGTGAAGTGCAAAGATATGCGAAGTAGCAAATTTAAAATTTTGTAAGGGAGCGTTTAGAAAGTTTGCAAATTTTGCGAAATGAAGTCAGTTAATTAACAACTTAAATTAATTTTTGATTTCCAATAAGTTTATTTAATAAAATGTAAATTTTTGTAGAGAAGGTCGTGCATTTAGCCTAAAATGGGTAATCAATTTTTAATACCAAGTGATGTGCTTGTAATAGAAACATTCTAAGAAAGCACTATACCTTTTCTTGCTATTTCGATCGTGCACCTAACCCATTTGTAGCACACCCCTCTCGGAAGAGACAAAAAAAGAGGATCGTTGGAAATTAGTATTGGTGTAAAAAACGAATTTTGAACAATTTGCTACGTGGCATATCTGTTCACCTTACCATCGACATTATACGTCTTGCAAGGTCATTCTTGTAACCAAGTTAATTTAGATGGAAGGAACTCAATATTTTTATTAAATTAGTTTACGAATAATCTTAAGATAACGGTAATGATAATTTTAGTATACTTCAAAAATTAAAACCTAATTTAGTTTTTATTTTAGATCTAATTCAAATTTTATATTTTAAATTCTTTATTATTATTAAAAATTATTTTCATTAATTAAGAGCAACAAAATTTCAGGAAATGAAAGTGAATTTATTCCAGAGTGTTTTCTATAAAAATATCAGAAATAAATTTGGAAGTGAAATTAATTTTACCTTATTATTTAAAATTTTTTTCTTCAATGAACTCTCACTCATAACCAATTTTTAATTCATTTATTTTAAGAGTCTTGATTATTGGATGTGAATGGAATCATTTTCATTATAATATTTTCTAATTAACATTTAGGCAGGGAATTTTCATAATTAATAGACTGCCACATTCTCTTATTCTCCAATAAATAGAAATAATAAACTAGAAATAGCATTGACCCCGAATTAAATTTTTGTTTTTTCTCTTTTTTTTTCTATTTAGTCCAAAAATGGATCCGGAAAAAAAAAATTTGGTTTTAAGTGGAAAACTTTTATTCATTTTTTTTTTTTACCTATTCAACTTTCTCCAAATTATCAGTATATGTAGTTCATTTTTATCTTTATTGACTCTTTCTCCCTCTCTTCCTCTCTCTATGGTTCTGTGAACTAAAACTCTCTGTTGTTTTACTTTTTATTACAATATTTTATTCAGAATTCATTTTAGTTTTTTTCCCCCGAATTATTTTTTTGTCTTTATCTAGAAAAATAATATCCTCTTGTACTCATCCATTCATTCATCCTAACATTATTATCTTTGTATTATGGTTATGAATTATCTTGCCTGCTTGCATACACATTTATTATATTCAAAACGAATACAATTATAACGGTATATGTGTGTGTAGTGTATAAACAAAGGTATATGGAGATAGAGAAAGAGAGTAGGAAAAAAGGATAAAAAAAAGACATACAAATTAAACTGAGAGTGTTTTAATTAACTTAAATTACTAACACAACATCTCAGGGGTAAAAACGATTAATTAATAAAGCAAGCAAATAATTAAAGTGGTTTAACTTTAACCCTAAAATTTTTTCTTGTTTTTCTTTTGCGTTTTTTATTTTTCTAGCTCTGCACCAGGAAAAATGTGATAGAAAACAGAAAATATCAGAAAACCCATACATAAGAGCCTTAAAAGTATAAAAAAAAATAAAGAAACTTTTTTTTGACTACAGAGTTTTTATTTTAGGGTTCCCATATGTGCATGAATTTGGGTAGGTGTTAAAGGATTTGCATAAAATTCATGCAAATAATCTAAGTTATAAAAATTTAGGATTACATTTTATTTAAAATTGTAATTTTGTTATTTTATTTTTAGAAAATTGTGCTTAAAAAATATATTTGTGTTTTAAGCTGTTATAGATCAAGCAACATGTTTTTAGAGATTACCGCTTCATTTCGCACCATGCTTGTAAGCTCTAGCAAATGGAATAATTTGATTTTTCGAAATTCAATGGAGATCATTAGCATTGTTAATTTTTGAATAATTGTTTTAGATTTTCTGTTAAAGATGACAAGATACTGTTAAATAGCCAAAAAAAGAGGAGTAGCCAACTTAATTTTGGCTCAATGGTCTCTGAGAGTATAAGAAGGAGAAGATGAAAATATTGTATGTATTTACCTAAACAATTCAGTTTATTCTGAACCGCGATTGAGAGTTTGTTTATCAAACATTCTTAATTGAAATTTTTTTGACCAAAATTTCGATTTGGTTCCATTTTTGCCTTTAAAAAACTTTTAAAAACCCTAGACCATTATTAAAATATTGGATTTTATAATAGAGTGATAATCAAATTGTGTGGTTATTTAACAAAAATTAAATTTGCATAACGATAAAGTTATAGCACATATGATGGTCAGTAAGTATACCGAAACACACACTATTCAACTAAATTATTAATATTCGTTTAATTCAAAAAATTTTTTCACAAATTGTTAATCTTGAGAACTTATCAAATTTTGTAAGTATTTCTTAAATATTTCCATATAGACGACATGTAATTTCCCATTCATGTCTTTTGGGAATTATAAATAACATAAAGCGGTATCCCTAATTTATTTTCATAATGTGTTCAACTACTCTATATATAGTTCTAATATGTGGACTATCATATTTTTTATTAACTAACAAAAAAAAAAATGAAAACTTGAAATTCTTGAGTGTTTAATTTTAGTTAAGGGTTCCGCAGTATCTCGTCAGTATCTGCTCAACAAAAATAATGAATATAATAAATTCTCGTACATACTAGTACCAAGTACGTTACACGAACTTACAGCGAGATTTTTTTTTTAATTTAAGGTACACGTTCTTCATTTTGTTTGGAGGTTTTTCTCGTACAAATGCAAATTGTAATTCGTCTAGCATTCATTAATATTCAAACTACAATTTTTGTATGTTTGTATTCTGACTTGTGAGTATACGCAAATAATAATGGGCTATTGAAAACAAGATATTATAATAAAAATTTTTTTAAATTTAAATAATATTTAATTTTTATTTTATGTATAATCAAAGATCTTTAGGAATAATGCGTCACAATACCTCCAGACAACTAAGCGGATTAAAGCAGACCTAAAAATCTTACAGGAACGGATAATCTTCTTGCATTTGCAAAAATATCAATGTAATTTTTCTTTGTGATTTAATTTATTAATTAATTCCAAATCAGTATAACGTTGGTCTTTTAATGTTCTTCTTATGACTCTAAAATTAATACACTCATTGTATATTAAAATCTCTTCAGAGAAACCTAAAATTTTAATTGGAAAAACTGAATATATTCGCTCTTGAGTTATTTAAATTACATAATCATTTTCCATATTTTTCTGCACGTCTTAATTGACCTAAAAAATTTTGGTTCTTCTATAAAAAATAAGGCTACACGCTATATACACCTATTTTAATATAAAATTCACGAATAATTTATTTTATTATATTTTATTCATAAAAGTGCCATCATACCCGACCGGTTCATTTATTTCTTAAGAACCTTATATTTTATTATCCAAGTTTATTTTAAGAAAATTGAAAATTTTCTTCTACTATTCCATTTTCCGTTTAAACAATTTAAAATCAATGATGTTCAAATTATTGTTTATTCACTGGTGACTGCATTTCACTTAATATTGTGAATTGAAAAAAAAAATTTCATATTATAATATAAAAAATTTATTATACACTCGTAAATTTTTCGTACTTCACGATTCTATATACGGGAATGAATTTCGATTCATCATTGACAATAAAAAAAATAGCATGTTGTTATTCATTCATACAATTCCATTGTTTATATTGTACTTATATATGAAACTTACACATACATACATATATATAGTTCAACAAAGTAGTATTGTACATATAATATTATAAATGAATGCATACAAGGGTAGATGACGTATACAATTATTATTGTTTTTTTCTAAGGAAGAAAATATTTTTGTCATGCGACATTTTTATGAACTCTCTATATTTTTCTTTCTCTCCACTTTTTTTTGAATTCTTTATTAAAAAATGTCATTGCCTCTGAGCAACACGCAATAAATAAGTTCAGAAAATTCATGAGATACTAATTAAGCTGTCTTTTTCCATATATACATATTATATACAATGTACTTGTACAAATTGTAAATAATGCAGAACTTCAAGTTACAAGGTTTATAAGTTGCACAAATACTTTTTAATTTCCATAGAAATAATTTAAACGTTTTGTGGTTTTTCTTTTAATATTTTGTATTTAAAGAATTTTCTTTCATATTACTATGAAATTTTTACAAATATACGTAATTAATAAGGTATGTGTAATTGTGTACAATAATGTATATTAAATTGTAAGTAAATATTTTTTAAATGTTTTGTAAAACCACATAAGTACAATAATAAAAATCGAATTTATGGACAAAATTCCACGACAGAATTGGATATTTTTAATATCAAAAAATTGTAATTGCTTCATTCCTTGACTTCTGCAAAAAATTCAAGAATTAACTAAATCTTAATAAAAGTGAAAGCGTAAAATTATTGCCGAGATATTAGAGTACTTAAAGTATTTAAATTCAAGTAATGTGGAATCGCCACATTTATGTTTATCTGCGACCTACGTTACATTCACAATACACAGATTAAGATCGAATTTTAAAAATATTAATTTTGACAAGTGAAAAATTTAAAATCAGAAAGAGTGTTTTAATTATCTTTTAAATTAATATGACACAAGTGACAAGGGAAGATGAACCAAAAAAGTATTGACATCTGATTAAACACATACTTTCACATTTTACAGTACTAATATATTTTTGCTATAATGAGAAAAACTAAAAGAACGTACTAATCGTGAAGAGAGTAATTTGACAGATACTTAATGCTCTCTTACAAGAATTTTTTCCTTAATTTGCGTTTTCCCTTGCGTTTTGTGTCAGTAGTCTTAGAATTTAGAGCGAAAATGAATATTTTCGTATATTTTTCAATCAACAACTCAAAACTTGTCACCTTAAGAATATCTATTCATATATCACATACTTTTAGTTACAAAACCTGTTACAAAACTATGTTCACTTATAGATCAAATAGAGAATATTGTTTTAAGAAAAAACTTACATAATAAATTTAACATTTACATGAATAAATTTTTGCCCATTTACATGTAATATCCTACAATACATAGAAATTTTATTACAAAATATGTTAAGCTTCTGTTTCCTTTCATCTCATTTAACAATATTAAAAACTAAACAAAAATGGATTGAATATGTCCTTTAAACTATATAGTTTTCTATATAGAAATTTTCGTTTATCACATTATATGTATGCATTAACAAAGTATGTAAAGTAAATTGAATATCGGTTTTGCAATGTTTTTATAATTATCATTTTAAAATTTAATTACAATATCATAATAAGGATAAAGTGGTTTTCAGTAAAATTTTCTTAAACTACATTTACAATATTGTAATGTTCAACTGCAAAATGAACTGCAACAATAATATTGTATATGTGGTTTTAACGATTGTATGTACATAGACAAAATGTATTTAATGTTCAAAACTTTAATACTCTTACATACATATATTATAAATTGGTAATAGTCATACAATAATATCAAAATTTCGATTAATTAAAGGGAAAAATGTAACATGAAATAATGTAGTGTATTTTTAACACTGCATCTTATATGCATAGTTAAATTGAAGAACAAATGGTATGTTCTTAAAGTGAAGAATTAAATTTTAGAATAATTTTAACACTTTATATGATTTCTTCTACCATAAATGCTGTAAAGTGTAGAAACTTACGTGTTGACTTAAAGTCATTCTATATGCATTTTTACCGACCGTATTGTGTAAACAATAGGTAGGTTATGTGATGGCAACAAATTTTGCATATCGAGTTTTCGGTGGGAACGTACTTCTCCATAGTAGGGAAGTGTAAATAAACTATTTTTAGCAACCTGTCGGTCTGTCGGTCTGTCGGTCTGTCGGTCTGTCGGTCTGTGTGTGCACGCGTGTATCTCAAGTTCGGCTGAACCGATTTTGATGAAATTTTATATGTAAGTTTGTTTCCACCATGGCACGGATCGATCAACTTTTGGTATATATCAGGCCTCGGGAACTGCACTTTTTAGCGGGCCTGTTTTACATTTTTGAGCATATTGAAGAACATATTCAACCGATTTACTTGAAATTTCATATATAAGTTTTGCTCTATCGGCGATGAAACCTCCTAACTTTTGGAAGAAATCAGGCATCAGCAACTGGACGTTTACTACGGGCCAAATATACATTTTTGTGTATATAAAGAGAAATAATCAACCGATTTCATTGAAATTTAATATATGAATTCCTCGTATGAAAACTATGAACATATAAATTTTTTGGAAAGATCAGGGCTCGAAAACGGATTTGCGGGCCGATTTTAAATTTTTCACCATTTTAAAGAAAGTAATCAACCGATTTACTTGAAATTTCATATATAAGCTTTGCGCGATCATACGCAAAAATTCCTAACTTTTGGAAGAAATCAGACATCTGCAACTGGGCGTTTACTACGGGCCAAATATACATTTTTGTGTATATAAAGGGAAATAATCAACCGATTTCATTGAAATTTAATATATGAATTCCCCGTATTAAAACAATGAACACGTAAATTTTTTGGAAAGATCAGGCATCGGCAACTAGACGTTTACTACGGGCCAAACATACACTTTTGTGTATATAAAGAGAAATAATCAACCGATTTCATTCAAATTTAATATATGAATTCCTCATATTAAAGCAATGAACATATAACTTTTTTGGAAAGATCAGTGCTCGAGAACTGATTTGCGGGCCGATTTTACATTTTTCACCATATCCACAGAACAAATTGATGGAATTTCTTGAAATTTGATATTTGAGTTCTGGTTGTTACCGCAACTAACTGGCGAGCATTTCAGGGAATTCGGGTAGCACAAAGCGAAACTCTACTAAGAGCCAAATTTACATTTTTCTAAGTATGTTAACTATAAGCTTACTAATGTCCTAAAAATTGGAAAGAAGTATTTAACAGACATTTTTATAATATTCTATACACTTTCATTTAACTAGACAATACACAATGCGGTCGGTTATGTGCTGACCACATCAGATTTTTTTATATGATTATTTAAATAATGCATTTATACAGAAATTTCGTGCATAAATCCTTACATATTTGAAAAGTTTTAAGGTAATTTCAATAAGGAATCAACACAAATCACTATAACATTAATAACGTAAAATACTATCAACACACTACAAAATATATTTTCATATTTAATGTGTTGTGGCAGTAATAATAACAAAATACACAATTAAAAATGCGTAGGTAAATGCAAAATTTGATTTTGCAAAGATTATTTTGGTATGGGCATTTTATATTGCTTTTGGAAAGAATATTTTTCAAAAATAAATATTAATGAGGGTCCATTATTCTCTTTCTAATAGTTTACATTTTTTTGATTTCAATAATATTATATTGGCACGAATTTCGACGCAAGAATTATTATTATTGTTTCGATTACTGAAATTTAATTTTCAATATTCTTGCGTTTTGAATTTCAATATTATGACGATTGTGGTATTATTATGACATTTATTGGTGTCATTCGATTAACTTATGAGTTAAAGTTCCAACTTTTTAATTTCTTATTCTCCATGAACTACAAACAGTATAGGCTCAAACATCACCATAACAAAATGCCATTAAAATTAACCCTTATTTGAAATCATTTTTTTTTTGAAAATTTTTAATATAATCTCCTAGAAGGTAGGTTGTAGAGGTCTAAATTTTAACAATTTATTTAGACACTAATAAATAATTTACTTCATTAGACGAAATATTTCTTCTACCTCCAACCTAAGTTTTCCACCTCTCGAATTTTACAAAATTTCAATTTTCGGAAATTTTTGCGTTCTGTATTTACTACGAAACTGTAAGCTTTTCCAAGTTTTTATAAAAACAAAAAGCTAACAGTAAATGTCGTGCCATAAAAAAAATGTAATTTTTCATCTTAACTAATTTACTTAATTCTTTAATTTTTTAGATTTGTGATCCTAAATGTATGCAATAATTTAAAATTTTTTTTAGTAAATTTGAGACTGCAATTTAAATTGCTACTTAATTACGACCTATTTAATGTTTTTGATATATTGTAATAGCTAGGTTCTATTTATGTAAAAAATTATTTTTTATAAAAAGTATTTTCAGTTGTTCAAGGGAAAATTGGTACTTTACAAAACTATTTCTTTGATCCGAATTTATTTTAAGTTTCTTTAATTTTGGGTTTCTTTCTAAGTAAAAAACTCAAAATATATGACCGCTGTCTTCGACTAAGTTTGCTTTTTTTTTGCAAAAAAAAATAATTTTAAATTTCTTTTAATTTCAGTAAAATTCCGACCGTCCACGTATGCATGCAAATAAAATCTTCGTGAGTAGCTTTCAATAATGAGCAAAATTTTCTTTTTTTCGCTATTCACGGTATAAAATGAAATTTAGAATGCATATTGTTGCATATACGACAAATTATTGTAGATAGAATTGATATTGAACACAATAGTGACCGATTTATTCGATCTAATTTTAATGTAGAGTGCAATTTTGTTAGAAACTAAAAGAAATGTAAAATTTTTTCATCATTATAATCTAAAAACAATTTCATAACAATGTAATGATGATTAAGAATTTTATTTATCAAGTAGGCATTATAATTAGAGGGTATTATTTGAAAAATTTTCTACACTTCTTGTAAAATTACATATGAAATATGTTTTATCATCATTATAAAACGTTATATGGCTCCATACATAATGTATTAAAATATGAAATGTACAATATAATTGACAGGAAGGATATGAGAATTTGAAAAAGTTAAAAGGAAGTAATTTTAAAAAATCTCTTTTCAATAATCAAGTAATATTTTATTTTTTATATGTTTATGTATGTGTGTGTATGTACATTTATACAATAGATTGGTAATACCAATATGTTCTCAGTTTTGATTTGGATTTTATGAAAAACTAAAATATATATTGAACACGTTATTATGAAGTGATGGAGTACAAACTATTTTTAACATCCTTTATTAACATTTTCGTATTTTATGTACTCACATTATACGAGTGCAAATAATAGAAGCAACAAAACAATAAAACAGAAAAATATGAAATCATTTAAAAAGTCATATCCTTTATTATTATTATGCGTTTTATACAAAAGGTTTTTTTAATTATTTTCTGATATCTTCATAATATATGTACGTTTTTTATTCTTTCAAATGCTCAAGGACTTTTTAATAGACTCTCTTTCTCTATATTTTATATGAATATTATTATTATGATGATTTTTACTTTCTATATTTTTATAATAATATGCAATATCAATATATTTATATATATATAAAAATTGCATATCATACGGGGCACACAATATATAATAAGAATATTTGTATGTCATAAAGCATCAGATATTGTGCATTTCAGAAAGAAATAATTAATATTTTGAAAGTGTGAATATTTACTAAATAAATTGAGATATGGAAAATGAGAACATTTATAATAATTTGAAAAAAAAAAACAATATATATATATTCATAATGGCATATATAATGTGAATTTAATAATTTATGGAACAAAAGATATTAAAAATTTATATTGTGAATTAAAATGAATAAAAAAATATTCATGAATATTGTAAAATTGAAAAATTAACCTATTATATAACAGATTGTGAATTGATTTCAATTGAAAAAAGAAAATATATTGTAAATTAAAAAAAATAATAGTTTAGGCACTTATACTCTATACTATAATGTAAGGAATTATTTATTGTAAGTGTTTTTTATATGTATATTGTACTACAATTTGTTTATTATTCATGTCTACGTATAGAGGTTTGTATCTGTATGTATAGGTATGCATATTGCAATATTGTACTGCATATTAGAAATTTGCATTTTAGAAAAATTAGTTATTACTAAATTACTAAATATGATATGTATACTGACATATATATACTAATATTGAACACACGCATACGCATATGCTTGTATTTTAAGTGTATAATTCTATTTGAATTAAATAAAATATAAATATATTTGAATTAAATATAAGGACTAGCTTAGATTATTTGTTATTTATTAAATAGACGCTAGAGGAAACTTTTAATTACTTTTTAGAATTCAACAAAAAAGGCAAGAAAAATAATTCCAATAAAAGTATAAAATATGTGTATGAATATGTACCAATAAGTTTGAAATTTATAAACAATAATAATGAAACTAATAATGTAGATGAGTAAAACAATTTAGACTTTGTTTAAATTTTTTTTTCCAATTTGGAGAAGAAAAAGTAAGGAAGACATTTCTTACATATATGAAAATCCAGTAATTTACAGCCTTTATTGATTAAGTGACTATTTCAGAAAGAAAAACCTATCATGAAATGAAATTTGTGACAATGATTTTGAGCTATGAGCTAAGCCGATTGCGATTTGTATATGAAAATATTATTGATAGAATGTAAAAAATTAATATAAAATTAAAAGAATTAAAGGAGGGTTTGGAATCAAAGAGTTCATCAACTCATTATTGCAATATATTTTTTTTTTCTAATTAGTGTTATTCTATATGTGGTTTTCTATACTGTCTAAGAGCAAAAATATGTTTAGAATGGGAAAAAACTGCAACCAAGTTCATAATTCAATGAGAATTTTCTAATGGTATGTCTTTGATTAAATGTTATTCCAAGTTAGAAGAAACAAACTTCTATCTTTCTAAATTTTAATAGTTTGAAAAGTGTTTAGGTTTTCGTTTCTTTCCAACATTGTTGCAACTGTGATGAAAAATAGATGACGTTGTCTTATATTTTACATTTCAACGTGTTGTTTCTCCTTTTTAGCACTTTTCCAAAAATTTTTTGAAAAAAAGTGCTTATTAGTTTCACTCTGTCCGTCCGTCCGTCCGTCCGTCCGTCCGTCCGTGTGTCTGTTTACAAAACTTCTACATTCTTAAAGATAGAAAGCTGAAATTTAATACGTACATAGATCTTTACTAGAAACTTATTTTCGTAGAACAAAATTTTTACCTATCTCCCCCCCTCTAGAAGTTATACCCCCCCAAAGCACTAAAAACGGCCTATTTTAACTATTTGTTGCAATGAAACTATAAGCATTTTTGAAATTTTGCAAACGCAGAAAGGTAGTGGCTTGCTTCCCCTCCCACGGTATACTATAGTTAAATTTTAGAAAAACAAAATGGCCGTTCAAATTTACCGTTATCTAAAGTCCTTTTTTTCCAAATTTTTGATGTCGTTTTTCTTCTAGACCCCAAACTGTAGAAGCTTGAAATTTTAGGAGCTTTTAGACGTTAACAAATAGTTCATTTCGTTAGAAGAAAATTTTTTTCCATCTCCACCCCCTCTCAAGTTATCGCCTCTTGAAATTTGTAAAATTTGAATTTTTGACACCTTATATTTCTGAAACCGCAAGTTTTTTCAAATTTCTATAAACGCAAAAGTTAACGGTAAATTCCATGACATTAAAAAATATAATTATTTTTCTTAACTCACACAATTAACCCTTAAAATCGAGCATTATGTTAACCCCTGTTTATATTAAATTTTGCTTTATTTCAAAGACTGCATAAATGGTTCATCCTAAATATATGCAATCCTAGAAATAGTTTCGTTTATAAATGAAAATAATTTTAATAGTGTGGTGGATGTACATAGACTGTTTTTAAAAGCAGTATTTTCACTTGTTGAAGGGAAAAGTGCTACAATACAAACCATTAGTTTGACCCAGCTTTATTAATTAATTGTGTCATGATAATTATTAAATTGATTGTGTTTTTTATGAGTTAAATAAACAAAATTTTAGTGAAAGAGTACAAATTTTTTAGCCATAATAACGTGTTACATTTTAATTTTAAATTCTTAACAAATAAACGTGCCTGTTAATAATTCAAGCAGAAAATAATGTAAAATTTTATAATCAAATGTCTGATGATTATAAAATTTCCTGTAATAAAAAAGGACATTTAAAATAAACAGGGCAGGGGGAACAGGGGGAGCACAATAGATTCTTATGCGTGGTCACGGTGCCCTATTACACGGTTTTGCAAATCTACCATCTCCTACTAAAATAAATTTCCGGCTTTTTAATATAATAGGATAACGAAGCAAAGAATTATAATTAATTGCATTTATTAAAAAACAAACTAGTTTAAGTATCAACATTTAAGAAAGTGCAATACAATTTTAATTTTCAATTTCATATTTAATTTTCTTAATTTAATTATTTGCAAATTTCACAAAAAAACTGACGAAAAAAATATCCAAAGCATCATTTTCATGACAAAAAAAAAATTAATTTGTTTTTTTTAACTTGTTTACCCAAAAAACGACAACATTGCTAATTTATTTGACAATAGAGAGAGAGAAAACTTTTAAAATAAATAATTAAATAATTTAAATACAAAATCTATTTTCCCTAAAAATTTACACATGTGTCCACGTATGTATGGCAAAATATAATTGTGTGCATATTTGTTTTTGAATCAATATTAAAACTTATTTAGAAAATTATCAAAAAAAAAATATTTTTTTTTTAACATATAATTTTCTATATCTGATTATAATTAACTATAAAAGAACCTGGTAAAAATTTTACACATTTTTGTATATATACACATTTACGCGCAGATTTAAGCTTCATTAAATTAGAATTATTTTTATATTATATCATTAAATATTTTCTATTTTTTTTTACATTTTAATTAGATTTACCTAAAAATTTTACATTATTACATTGTATAAACTTTGTATGTATTGCATTATTTGTATAAACAATATCGTATAATGTTTAGGAAAAATGTTATTATCGGTTACGCATCTACTTAGTGCACGTCCAACGATCCTGTTTTGTATAATCAAATTAAATTTTTAAAAAATGGCTAATAATTTTCGAATTTAATAATTTTATAGCGGTATGTGCATTTACGATATATGACATTTACGATATTTGTAATTTACGATATTTGACATATCTTCATCTACGATATATCACATTTATCAAGGTGGCCCACAAAACTAATTTTAATGGCTGAAGTTCGAAAAAAATTCATTTAAATGATTTATATTAATTATCAAATGTTGCATACATTTAGGGGAAGCAAAAATCAATAAGTTGAAAATTATTATTGTGTAGGAGAATTTTAAACAAGAATCAATCATTTTATATTTATATACGTGCTAAATTTACACAATGAATGTCAAAACTATTAATTTAAATAACTTTAATAACCAATGTCTAACCAAAACCAATATGAATTTATTTTTGACGTATATGTTGTCTAAAAAATGGAAAATATTTTTTCGAAACCTAATTAAAATTTAACAGATAATTAAAATTTGGTCTATACGTAGTATATATATATTCCTACATATATGCACATTTTATATAGGTATGTAATAAATATTTTTCACATAAATATTTTGGTTTGTACCATTTCTCTATGCATATACTCAAATTAACAGAGCCTATATATTACATTATAAGGTATATCAGAATTATATTTCCACACATAATGTTTCATTCCATGTTTATTAATAATTTTTATATACACAAACTGTTATATAAACATAATTCCCTTCATTTATCTATGGTTTTTGTAATTGAATTTCTTATCATCTGTATCAGTGTATGTATGAGCCCATTGACCTAATGTTATATATAGTGAAATAAAATTCACAATAACAAAATTAAATTTTACTAACTGAATTTTAAAACTTTATAAAATTGGAAAATATTTAATAAGTTTTTTTTTTTTTTTTGAAACATAAAAGGGAAAACGGTAACATAAGTAGTTAAATTCTTCTTGGTTTTATCGTAGAGAATAAAATTTACTAATCATATGGGAATAAAGAAAATTTCAGACCTTATAATTGATTAACATGAACTCTACCCTATTTTATATATTTATTAACACTTGGAAATTGTATTCGTATGGGCATGCCTGTTAACACATAAAAACACCATTATACATTTGAAATGTATATAATATGGACTTTAAAATAATTAACTATTTTACGTTATTAAACCGGCATTAAAAATTATTTTATTAACAAAACAAAATTGAGGGTGAGAACATTATAAATTTAAATTAAAACTAATTTAAAATTATAATAAGTTAATTTAATATTTATGAAAATACAAAATAAAATTTTTTTTTTTAAATACTTATATTAAAAAATATTTATATGAGTACATTAAATTGACCAAAACCACATAGATGTATGAGTGTGTTAAAGTTCACAAATAAACAGTTCTTTTTTAATTTCATTTTAAGATTTTGTTTGTTTTGTATTAAGATTTAATTACCTGGGGCTTAGATTTACAATTAGTTTTAGAGGAATAGGTCTATATAAAATGATAGTATTTTGATGGTTAATTATAAGTTTACTCAATGGTGTCCAAAACAAACACGAATATAGAGATGTTTTAAATCAATTGCCTACCCATATTTATTATATTGTAAGAGTGGAAATCTTTGAATTAAATTCAGTTGTGACAATAAAGTTCAGTTAAGTTATTGTGTATACTAAAAATTGTTAAAATTGCTTGGCTCGTTCTGGTAGATGCCATACAACTTCAAAATTTATTTGACCGTATATCAGAAATTTGCACAGCCAAATACATGTATTGTTAAGTTAGTATGTACTATTACTGTTTGTAGTAGCTGCTATACAATTTCATAATCTGTTTATTCATAGTTCAAAAACTATTGAAACTGCAAACCTAAAATGTTGAACAGAGAAAATTGGTGATGTGGCCATTATTTTAGGCTAATTACCATATATGTAAAAAATAGCACTAGACATATGAAAAGCTGGAGGTTGTATGTAACTGTATGGAAATTATATCCGATATTTAAAATAATTTATTTGTACGGGTCTCACAGAGTTGACACGGTGACCTATATCTATATGACATATTTAGTAATATAAATGCATGTATATTTCATTATATCGTTGAAAATCATGTTATGTATAACAGTTAAGAATCACTTGAGATCTGTTAATCATTACTCTTAAACTGAGTAGCGTCGACACAATAACAACAGATTTTTAATTATTTATAAATATTTCGGCTTTTATATACCATTGTTTAAAATTTCAATATTAGAACAATTCCAATTTTTTTCAATAAAAATCACAAATTATTCACAAGCATAATTTAAAAAAAAAAACAATTTAACTAAAGAATTAAATCATTTGTTAACAATAATACTAAAATATTTTAAATAATTTCTGCAAGGATAAAATTTATAGTTTTTTAAATATTTCTCTATAAAAATAATATTTTGCCTATAAATTCTATAAAAAATGCCCCAAAAACAATGAATACATAAAAAAATCCATTTTAATGCACAAAAAAAAAAGGAAAAATGTGTTTTTGCAAATTTTTTTTTAATGTTAATCCTTGTAAATTAAATTATATAATTAAAAATCCATTGAAATTTTTAAAATAAAATATGCAATTAAAGTTTCATTATGAAAATTAATAGAAAAAACAAAATACAAACAACAAAATTATGAATTAAAATATTAAAAAAAAAATTTTTAAATTAAAGGTGATTAAATTTTATCACTACAGGCATTTTTTTTATCCTCAATCATAATTATGAATATTAAATTTTCTCTTTTTTTTTTGGCTTTTATCAGATTTCCTATAGAGTAAATTTTTCTAAACCTAAAAATTAAAATATAAAATCTAAATAATTTGTAAATTTTTAATTTTTAAACTTTTAATTTAATCAAAAAATTAAGGGTGGTCTTTGCGGCTCAACAATGATAGAGAATTTTTATGTGAATTGTAGTACACTTGAATTTTATTTAAATTTAGTTGTTTTCGCATAGTTTGGTTGAACTAATTATAAAAATTTATTACTATATCTTTTATTAACACTTAAATAACGGGTCGAATCTGCTCTGTCTTTCCTAGAAATCAAATCAAAACTACGCCGACAGGCGTAGTGCAATAACTTACTCAAGGCAACAAGAAAAAATAACACAATGCGCGTAAAACAAAAAAAAAATAACACAACGTAATTTTAAAAAATAACACAACGTAACTAAAAAAACGTAAATTTACAGGCTCCGTACGTTAAAAATGTTAAAATTTTGTGTTATAACTTTCACTATTCTAACTTAGAATTATTATAATTTGTCACACCAGTAACAGTGCTATCTTTATAATTTGAATAAATTTATAACAGAGCGGTCAGGAAAAACGAACAGTTTTTTACTATAAAACACCCAAATTGTTATGCAAAATATTATTAATATGTTAAAATTTGGCCTAATACAAAATGTTGAAAGATACTTCAAAAAATAATTTCTTCAAACCATGATTAAGTTTGCCAATTTTTACATGATCCGGAATGGATAGATACATACTATTACTAGCAACATTTTATGCTCCACATTAACTTTAATTACCATATTACTGAATTCTAGATTAAAGAACTTACACTCTCACAAAAAAGAGATTAAATATATTCCAAAATTAAAATGACTTAAATTATTGCAATTTACACACAAAATACAATATTACACGCGTACGTGTATCACAAAATTAATGATCTAATTTCTTTAAAGTTCTTATACTTATTAAAATTGGTTAAATATTGTACATAGCTAATAATCATTGTCTTAAATATTGAGATATCACATTAAATAAACATACGCTCTATACGAATTCTATACTCATATTGTATACGAATTATACTTATAAACCGTTATTATTCTCTTCATAAATCAAAAAGTGAATTAGTGATGCAATGCAAGAAGTATAGAAGAAGGAGAAAGAGAGAGAAATTTTATTACATATTTCATAGCAAAAACAAAAAAAAAACAAAAAAAATATAATAATGATTTCCTTATTTAAAATAAATTAAAATTAAGTTTTGCTTCCCTTTCGCTCGAAAGTCGTAATATTTTTTTCTTACTCTCAAATTAAACTATCAACATGAAATGAAATAAAATGTAACCTAAAATAAATAAGTTTATTACCGCTTACAAAATTAAGTTATTTTTTACTTTACTCTGACTACTTTTTCTCTTTATCTCTCTCTCTCTTTCTCTTTCTTTGTCTTCTTGAAAAAAATTTCCATTGAAGATTTCAAAAAGTAACTAACATTTTTATATTGTTATTATTGTAATATACATATATATACATATATATATATATATAACTACATTGGGTTGTGTATTGCAAGTTACATTATTTAGTTAAAGAACAGGATCATAAGCAATAAGGATAATTCATTATGTTCAATGTCTCATGTCTGATTTAACTTCGCACATTGCACGAGTTTTTCCAAGAACAAAAAAAAAATACTCACATAATATAAACTAAAAGAGAAAAAAATAAGAAAAATAATATATGCATTGCAATATTTTGTGTAAGTTGACAAAAGAGAGTAAAAAAAGAAAACATAACTATATGAGAGTACAAAGCAGTAATATTGTTATAATTTTTAGAAGAATTTTAGTATTAAAGGTTGCCATTACCACTCTCTTTTAAAATAAATGAATTGGAAGTGAAGTACTTGTTTGTAAAGTAGGAAATTTTATTTAAAAATAATTCAAGTTGTTTAGAAAACTCCTTTGTTTTCAAAATGGATGTTTTATTATGATTTTATTCTATTTATATTGTAGATAATAATTATAGCATACTTTTAGGATCAGCAAATACGAGTATATTTAAAAGAAGTTCACATATTAATCTCAATCTATTGTATGTAGTATTTGAAAATGATTTACCGATTATTGAAAATTTCCTAAGACAAAACAAAATTTGTTTTTTATAAAATGAATGTGTACAGAAGCTAGTAAAATTTCAGCCTCCTTGTTTTTATCGTTTAAGAGAAATGCGGTCTTAAAATTAACAAAAAATGGTGGTTAGAGCAATGATTTATTTGAACGATAGTTTCTGTTTAACAACTGCCTCTGTTGTTTTCAAAAAGCGTTTCTGTACTATTGCGACATTTACATATAAAAAGAGTTTTTAGTTTTGATAATAATAAGTAGGCGAAAATTCCGAGTTTTAGGACTTACGATCCATATTTTGAGGCGGAAAGAAGAAGTACGATTTATTTGCTTAAAAATTTTAAAAAACTTATTGAACTTATAGCTGAAAGGGAGAAACAAGGGGATTGAAAATGAGCATTTGGTGTAAAATTATTTTAATTTTAAATGTTTGTCACCAGAATTCCAGGTGATTGGAAACTCTAATATAAAATTGGTATTATATTTTATATTTGATAATTTTTTTTTATAATATTTTTTTATTTTAAATTTTACGAAAATTTTTTTTGTTATATAATATGTAGTTATATAACGGATTATAAATTTGTATAACAGTAAAAATATAATAGATTTTTTTTTATTTTGTTACTTTTACTTGAATTTTTTTTTACTTTTCGAGTATAAAAACCATAGTGTAGTAGTGTGGTATAAAAGGTGTCTAGAGAATTAAATATTGTACCAAAAAGGATAAATTTTCTTTATGGTGGTTGTTGTTACCTATAACAAGGATATAATAATAATAATATGCATATGTGTATTTAAATATTTATTTTGCATATACAAATAGAACGGAAAAATATTTTGTAAACTTAGTGTTTTCGTTTTTTTCCTCTTCTTCTCATTATACTGAGTACTTTTGTTACATATTTTTTTTTTGTCTGCTTCTTATACAGTTTTTGTACGTGAAAATGCACCCAACACCAAAATATTATTGTTGATCTTTTGGTTTGTGATTTTTTAAGAAATAGGTGTTTGTGTGTATGTGTATAAGTGAATAAAGGTTCCTTATATAATATAAAATGCCATATGCAGTGCACAACCACACACACATAATGGATGTATAAAGAAAAATTTCTGAAAAAAAATCGGTTTTTTTTTTTCAACATTGTATTGTTATCTTTAGTTAACATCAGCAGCTTGCCAGTTTAAGTTTCTATTTTGCATAAATATGGGAATATTTCTATAACTTTAGCATATGTCAGGAATTTATCTCTTTTTAAAAGGTAATAAAATGTTTGTTTTTTTTTTTTTTTGCTTTTACTTTTATTATTTTTTCTAGGTTTTTGTATTTTGTGGGAGCGTTTCATATTATACATAAATATATTTCACCCTTGATAGTTTATTTCAAAGTTCAAAATAATTCAATTTTTTTTTTATTATTCTTTTCTTGAGCATTTTTTTTTCTCTGTGTTCTTACTTATATAATAGATTAGATTTAGAATTACTTAGATTGTATGCATTATGAAGTTGAAATGAGTATTTGATAATTTCCTACCGAACTTTCTACTTATGTATACTACTTTCTCCTACACTACTTCCTACTTATATATAATGCACATAATAAAGTAAATTAGAATTAAATATAGTAAATAATAGAAAATTAACAAATATTTTCTCGCTGTGTATTACAAATAATATTCAAGATTTGCTAAAAATTCACAAGAACACCATGTTAGGCAATATTTTAATAGTAAAATGTCTGTTTTAGTAAAATTAATTTGAAGGAGTTTGAATGAATTTGAATTGATTTTGGCAATTATTGTTGTGGAGTATTTGAACAAAATTTTTAGTGCCCATTGATTTAGTTTCAAGAGCCAGTATTTAATTAGGTTAATTAAATTTTCAAATTGAAAGCAATAAATTAGACAAAGGGTACTTTAAATTTCTAATTCTAGAATGTTTAAATAGTTTCTGCAATAACCTTTAGAATGAACAGCAATCAAGTAAGAACATTGATACACTTTCTAATAGCTATTTTATTGGGCCAATCTTCTACGTTTTATAAGGGGACATAATTCGAAATGAAGATTCCAGTGCACGGTTTTAGGCAATGTTATTTATCGATTCATAAAACAAAGGGCTGCAAGTGTGAGTTCTTAACAGTGAACGCGTCGTTCTACAAAATACCTACCGAGAAAAACCATTAAGCAAGGTACAATGAAATTTTTGGTCAATAAATTGAATACTTAAAGGGGGCCACAACAAATTGTGGAAGCTATGTTGTATCGTCACCACAATAATAAATTTGTATCTACAACCTATATCATCTAGTTCCCATTGAAAATATCAATTATTTTTTCCGAAATTTCAGTAACTTTAAGTGATAACTTTTCAAATAAAAATTTTTGCATATCCCAATGTTTTTGGTATATCAAAAAATTTAAATTTTTCAATAGTATTGTGGTGAAATTTTTGTTTTTTTTTTTTGACTTCCATATGAATGCACTTCCACAAGGATCTAAAATATTTAAAAGAAGAAAAACATAATAAAAATAATAAAATATAAAATTTTTTTTCTAACTTTATTTTTATTATTTTTTGGGTTTAAAAGAAAACTATTCTTCTTTAAGATATCGAAAATTTATTGGAGGTAAAAAAATTTATTATACCAAATCTAACATTGTAAATAACAATGATGACGATGGTACATAAAAAATAACATTAATATAGTGATGCATTTACTCTACTATATACAATAAAACTGTTATAATAAAGTGTAAAATTTTATGCAGTGCATAAATATGATAAAAATTTATTATACTTATATAATAATAATAGAAGAAAATTTCAATATAAAAGTAGAATAAAGTAGAATAATTTATTTTTAATATGAATTAAATTTTTTTTACATGTATGTATGTATGTAAAATAAAAATTATTCATAAAAGTTATATAAAAAATTAAAAAAAAATTAAAATATTTATGGAATTTTTCAAACGTAGAGCCAATTTGTCAGCTCTAAAGAACAATTTGGCAGTATAATAAAGATATTAAAGTTGCAGCATGGGTTTGAATGATCAAGCTACTGTACAATGACGTTGATTTAAGTAAGAGAAAGTGAAGCTTAGAGATTCTTGTAATTTAAAGAAAATTTAATTTGAAAAATTTATAGGAATGTCCAAATTATTGTTTTAATCATTAAATTTAAAAAAAAATTATAAATTTTATCAAAATTTTCAATATTAAGAAGTTCACTTGTAATTTTTGAATATTCAAAACACTACCAAATATTGTTGAAGATTTGAATTCAAAAACAATTTCGTTTCTTTTTTTTATTCATCAATAACCTCAATTATTCAACTATTAAATCTTATATATACTCTTATGTGTATTTCATTCCCTGAAAGTATGCAATATTTTTTAAGTAAATTCGAAAACAAAAAATACATAGCGTTACAGGTACAATAATTGACACTCTAGAAATTCGGTACAATTACTCAAACCCTGATTTCTCCAGTACTTTCTAAGTATTGTGAATTTTCTATAGTACTTACAATAATAATGAATATAAAACTAATTACGGCCTTTTATAAATTGAAATTATATTTATTATTCTCATAAAGATATGACAATAATATTGTACTTTTATACCATATCAATAGTTGTACCAGGGTGTCAATAATTATACATATTCGTATTCAAACAAACATTTAATTTTTATTTAATATTTAATAAATTATACCATATTATGAATATGAAAGAAGAATATTCAATTCATATTTTACCGATGCTCAAATTTTTATATAGAAAAGTATAGAAAAGTTTTATGAGAAATACCGCTTGAGGGTGTCTATATTTGTACTTTAAAATAATTTTTTCAAAATTAACCAAATTCAATTGATTTTAAAAGTGATTGAATTATCATGAATCAATCTCATAGGTAAAAAAACCCAAAAAACAAAAGGAATAATTTTCTCAAAAGTTCTTTTGAAATTTTATTAAAATTTTATTAAACTATTGGCCAAAAAAAAACAATATTTATAAATTCAAAATTTCATTTTAAATTTTATTATTATAACCCCGGAATATAAACACATCCTTTTGCAATAAATATACTTATGAAAACTTTTCCCATTAATTTTATTGAAAGTATGCACCATAAAATAAATTTTGTATTGTACATAAATAATACATAAATATTATTTGAATATACTTGAATTTCATAGGGTTCTATTGAATAAAATAATTGAAATTTCATTATTTCAAGGAATTCATTTTATGAGTTTAATAACATTTTTCGAAGAAATCAAATTTTTAGTATAGAAAAATTGTGTTTCTTTTAAAATTTTAATAGATACACAGTTTTAAAAAATTATGATTTATGATTAAATTTTATAATTTATATACACAAAATTATAGGTTTCGTAATTAAAACTTATTTAGTAGGTGAAACTTTTAAAAATTCACTACCTTATCCATTCGGGCCAACACAATAAGAATTAAGAATATAGCAATCAAAGAAGCAAAAACAAACCAATGTTTCAGTAATCGTTTTTTTTAGGCAGATTGAACTATTGTGAATAATTATGTGAAAAAATTAAACTCTAATATTAAATTACAATTTCAAAATTTGATTCTGAATTAATGAAATATTTGAATAAAATATTAAAAATTTCATTTATGAAATTTTTCAATTCACAATATTTCAATATTGCTATGAATTCACAATAATCATTTTTATAAAGTAGAATTTCTCAAATAACACGAATACTTAACTTTAAACCAAAAATTAAATTAATAATTATTTAATTTAATTAAATGAAATTTTTTAAACAAAAAAAATATTTAATCATGCCTTCACTTTTCAAATATAGAAGAGCATATTAGCCTTAATAAACACGTACTCTTTAAGTATAATTTTTTTTTTCCTATAAATTCACTAAAATTTCCCATTTATATTCCTTCCTCAATTTATCCACTTAATTTTTCATTTTTATATATATTATAAAATATTTAAAAAATTTGATAGTTGAAAAATTATTAAATTAAAAAAAAAAATTTTATTTTATTCAAAAGTTTAATGATAATGTACGCTTTACATGAAATTTAACTTTTCCTTTAAATGGAAATTTAACAAGAAAAAGTTGTTGAGTTTATTATCCCATATGTATGTATATAGGAGTAGAATATATAGATAATTTTGAAAATATTATTCAAAAAAAATTAAAAACATGTGAAAAAGTGAAAATATGGTCACGCTTTTAATCTATTTTATTATTATTATTTAAAATATCCTTTTCGCTTAAAATAAAATTTTAAATTCATACATAAAATAATGTTTAAAATTAGATCTATACTCGTGACTATAAAATACAGCTGTGCAAAATTTTTCATATGAAATTTAATATTATACATGTAGTTAGCATTATAATTTGCGCATATTTGAATATTTATAAACATGAAAAAAGGATATTAAATTTATAATATTCAGTCCGTTATCCTGTATATGAAAATTGGCTCTATTTGAAAAAACAAAAAAAAAACAAAACAAAATTGTTTTTAAACTTTCTTAATATATTGAATTTGTATTTTAGTTTTAACAACTTAACTAAAAAAAAAAACTATTATCCTTTAACAATATATAAACGTACATTTCAGGTTCCAGTTAATTTAATATGTGTGTACTTAAATGAATTTATCCTAGTATAGGAGTTTTATGATTAAACTGTACATGGATTCGCTACACAAGAATTTGAACGTATGATAACTCAAGGCATATTATAAATGTAACTACACTTATAATTAGGATATGTGCATTTGATTAAACTTTTTAAGTATGTATGTATGTATATAGCGTGTAGCAATAATAATAAAAGAAAAATTTATTACGCTCTTTATTAAATTATCTATATACTTAAAGTTTCATAATAATATTAAATTTGTGCTTAAAGAAATATAGAAATAATAATAATAATAATAATATTTTGTCAGAGGCGATAACAGATCGTACATAATATTCAATAATAGAAGTATTTTCAATGGTACTCTTTTGAATTTTGAAATTTAAGAAATAAGTAAGATGGAAATTTTGTGAAAATTATTTAGAATTTTAAATGAGGTTTGTTTAAAGTATATTCAGCATTATAATTTATTTTGTAAAACTACAATGAATATTCTTACTCTTTTCTCATAATTTCATTGCATTGTCTACTTTTAGGGGAACGAAAATTAAAATTAGCATTAACATAATTATGGAACAATTTTTACAATTAATTACTGTTATTTTAAAATATTATATAATTATATGTCCTCGCTATTTCCTTGCTTTTACAAAGATTCGATAAAACACATACCTTTATAGAATTTAATAGAAAATTAAAATTTGATTAATTTTGTGAAGTGACGAGACTGGGATGAAAATATGGAAAATACTGACAAAAATATTTTATTTTATATAATGAAATCGTTTGAGATTTTCCTAATTTGACCCTGTTCTAATTTTTTAATCCTGAAAACTAATGTGTTAGTTAAAATAACATAATTTTCACAGTAGATTAAGTGGGAACTGAAAAGAACACACAAAATTGAGTGAGAACATAAATTTTTGCGTGTATTAAATTTCAAATTAGAAGAAAACGTTTCGAATCCAGTTTGTATTCCATAATAATTCAGGAATTTTATTTTGAAAGATGACCATTTTTGTCGATATTTTAAAATTTGTAAAAGTAATCGAACCAAATCTCAGACTTATCGAGTTGAAAAAATGACAAATTTAATTTGAAGACTTTTTGAAAACTTTACTAATGCGGGGTAATAAAAGTTTTGAATGAAAACGAAAATGGTTAACTCTTTATTGACTGTAAAAAATTTGTATTGATTGTTAGCTGTACTTGTTAAATTGACGACTTGAACTAGTTCTACGTATCAAACTGTACGATACACGACGTGTTAAATTGAAAACATCAAGTATTCCAAAACTGTACCCCATTCTTTTTTAATAAAATAAGAAAATTTCTACAATAGTTTTGTATTTCTTAAACCATCCCTGTCCTTCTTATAATTGTTATATTTTGGCTATAACTAGTTATGGTAGTAGAAAGTTATAAAAACTATTTGAGGTCAAGCAAAATAAACAAAAACAATCAAGAAAAACAAAAAAAAAATGGTTATTATTTTTGGTACCAACTTAACTGGAATTATTTTTTTTTCTCCATATTTTTGTAGAATTTCTGAAGAGGTCATAATAGCTTTTCAAAATTATCCTGTTTAAGTTCAGTTCTTTCCATTTATTCTCATAACTTGATTTATTTTCCTATTTTATTTTCGGTCAAAAGTGTCATAAAGTCATAACTATCATTAATAGGAAACTTAATTTATTATTCATTACGAACAGGAAATTATTTTCTTATATGATACAAAGTAAATTTTTATAGGTTAAAGTAAAAAATTTCAAAAAGTTTAACAATAATTTTTGTTTTTTTCGCTTTTGTTTTCCTCTTCCTTTTCATTATTTGGTTAAGTAAAAATTTTGTGTATTGTAATGTTGATCGTTAAAAATTTAAATTGAATTTAAGAGAATGAAATTCGAAAATAAAAACAAAAATTGGATTTTTAATTTTTTTGGAAATGATTTTCGCGAATATCCTTGTCATATCTTAATAATTTTAAATTATTTATCCAAAATGTAAATAAAATGTGAAAATGGTAACAGCATCAAAAATAGTTCAAAGAAGAAAATTAAAATTTGAGTTTATTGGGAAATGTCATTGTCAGTGACGATGTTACATGGTTCAACCGAAATATTTTGCGTTAACGATCAAATTAATTGCCGAAATACACAATTTTAATTTGCAATTTAACATGATTAATTCATAAGAGAATGAAAAAAGCTGTTTATAATGTAGCCTTATATAACAAATTGTTAAGAACATCACTCTAAATTCCATTCAACTTTTAAATTCAGAAACTTCATTCTACTTTATAATTTTAATTAAAAATTAAAATACTTACCTGTTGTTTTGTAATATAAACTGGTCTATTAGCAACAATCCACGTCACTGTTTCAAAACATGCTGGTGACGTTGTTGAACCTTCATATGTCATATAATGTTCTGTATCTGGTAAAAGGCTACGTACAGATAAACGTTTAATTAAAACTTCATTACCACCAAAACGTATTCTATCTAATTGATCGGTTAATATTCTTAATTCACTATTTGACATATCACCAAGCTACACAAATCAAAAAAAAAAATTCCAATTAATATAACAGTAATTATTTTCAATAATTGACAATGTTAATTCAAAAACTATCATATTATACCTGTAGAAGTACGGCAACACCGACAATTCCCTGTACTTGATTTAAAGCCTCTGAAAAATTCTGATAGAGTTGTGAATTGTATCCGTATATTTGAATCTATTTGAAAAACAAAAAAAATAAAAAGAAAATCACAATTTATTAAAAAAATATAAGAAATTTAATGAAGTCAAAAAAATATTCTTTCAACAAGAAAATTTCTACACATAATTTAAATTAAATTTTATACTAAGAAAACCATCACAATGTTATCGAAAAGAATTAACTACAAAATTCGCCTTGCATATAAATCTCGCCTTTGTAAAAGTTCTATTAGTTGAAGTTTAATAGATGACTTAAGCTGAGCAGGAGTAATAGGAGATAAATGTAACGTAGTGTAAATGGCATTTCAAGAGAATTTAAAACAGAATGGCTTAGGAAGAGAAGGAGATAAAAACAAATTTCCATGAAATAAAATATTTACTGACATTTTTAAATTATGGAAGGGAAAAATTGCACGAATGGTTTTGTTTCTTGGATGAAAGCAACGAACCGTAAACATTTCAATTAATCAAATTTGAAAATTCAATATGTTGTAATGAAACTTACATCTGATCAACTTTTGAGTAGGCATTTCAAAGGTGAATATATGAGGAATATGTTCAGGCAACTATCTTGATACTTTTGGATAGGCAAATGTTAATGATTTAAGTAATTAATATGATTTTTGTTTGTGTCGAAGGATTTTAAGAGTTTTCGTCTCGCAATTAAAATTATGATAGAAAGCAATCTTCTTATCATAAGATATCAACACAAAATACAAAATAATCATTAATTTCATTCATAATGGACTTAATATAATGATTTCAATTAAATGCAATAAATAGATCAACTAACTAACTCTAGAAAAAAAAGGGCAATTTCCAACTTCCTATTCTAAGTTCACTGACAGTTTTTATTTTATATAATTAAATAATTAATAAACTCACTGTAATTGTTTTAAAAATGGGGGGAAAAATAATAGGTTTTCCATTTAACTCAATTTAAGTCTTACATTTCTCTATCTATTCATTTAAATAATTTCTATTGTAAACCATTATGAGGTTCACTTTCACAGCAACAACAATACATACATTTCACTTTTATTATAATTGCATATTTTTTTTGTTATTTTTTTTTCATGAATTCAAGTACATTTATATTATACATTATCTATTTATCTAATTACTTTAACCTCTTGACTTCAAGAATAAAAAGTAAATAATAAAGAGAATTCCTTTTCTTCCTTTGTATAGTTATAATTATATTATACGTGTAGTATGATTTGGGCTGGGTATATTATATAATGCAGAACCACAATTACTTGTTTTATATTTGAGTATTATCTTGGGTATTAACTTGCATTTTTATATGCAAACATTATTAAAAAAAAAAATTAAAATAAAAAATTGTGTATATATGAAAAATATTAAGAATTTTCATAATTTTGTTTTGGTATACAATGGTACTAGTAAACAGACACATAACTTACACACATAGGTGTAGTATATAGGAAAAAAATGTCTTCATATATTTTGTTTTAATTATTGAATTGTACTTAATAAAAAATATGCAAAAAAATGTGCATGACATATGCATTTATGAACAATACTATTATTAAAGTTATGCTGACCACAATAATTAAATTGCAAGATCATCATTTCAATTCTTAAAGTAGAATGGATTAATTTATAGTAATAGAATAAAATTGAGAAAGGATGAAATATTTTAAGAATGTCTTTTCAAGGGTAGCTTTGGAAGGTGTTGCAATAATATTAATTAAATTATAATAGAAAATATTTGAAGTGCGCTTTAAACATTTTTTAATATTGGAAAAAATATGAAATTTTAAATATTTTGAATATTTTTCACATTTAATAAACAGGAGCTTAAACAAGCCAGTTAGTAGTATTCTACTGCAGAAAAATATTTGTTAAAATGCAACAACATACGCAATTTTTTGGGAAATTATGGCCATATTGCAACAGCAGAATTTATTCTTAAATACAGAACAGTCAAAAATTGTATTAATAATTTAGATTTTCATCTTTTCCTGATAAAAACAAAAATAATGTAGTTCCATTAAATTTTAAAATTGTGTTACTTTTTAGCTCTTTTCCAAAAAAATATTTTAATATGCTTTTTAGTTTAACTATGTCCGTCCTTTCGTTTACAAGAATTCTACATCCTCAATATGTACATAGGACTTTACTAGAAACTTATTCCTGTAGAAGAAAATTTTCATCTATCGTTACTCTTCCAACCCTCTCAAATAGCTAAAAAAAAAACCATTTTTAAATAATTATTGCAGTAAAACTAGAATCGTTTTTTAAATTCTGCAAACTCAGAAAAGTAGTGGCTAGCTTCCTCTACGATGGCATACCATATTTGAACTTCACAAAACCAAAATGGTCGTTATAATTTACCGTTATCTAAAATCCGTCTTTTCCAAATTTTTGATGTCGTTTTTCTTCTAGATGTCAGGTTGCAGAAGTCTGAAATTTTAGTAGTTTTTAGATATTCATAAATACTTCATTTCGTTAACAGAAAATTTTTTTCCACCTCCACTATCTCTCAAGTTATCTATCGCCTATCGAAATTTATAAAATTCGAATTTTTAGCATCTTATATTTCCGAAACTGCAAGTTTTTCCAACTTTCTATAAATGTGCAGAGGTAATCGTAAATATCATTCCATCAAAAAGTATAATTACTTTATTCAAATTCTAGCATTATGTCTCTTTAATATTTTTTTCCCCCTAATTATATGCAATTTTTTAAATGAATTTTATGTAAAAATTTGCACTTGTTCAAGTCAAACGTTATTTTCAAACTATTGGTTTTACCTGACTTTATTAACTATAGTTTTCTTTATTTGCGATAGATAAGAAACGTAATAATTGAAAGGAAAACTAACTTTAAAAGAATTAACTTGAATCACAAATTATAACACAAAATCAAAAAAACAAAACTAAAATAATGAAATTTCGAAAATTTTTTTATTAAAACATGAGCTGCACAAGCTACTTGGCATTATGATTGCTTATCAATATAACGTTTGTTGATTAACTTAATGACAACTATATGGTATGGCGGGTTTAATCGTTATTAAAGCTATTGAAAGTTTTTAAATCAATTTTTACAATGGTTTAATTCATATACGAAAATAACAATGTAACAATATTGCAGTAATGAATATCTGAAGGGCATTTACTCCTGTATGATATGTTCCTTGTATCCCATACAATTATGAAAGGATGTATGCGCAAGGAGAAAAAAATTATAATTGAATCTATAGACAAAGCTATAAATGACGCTCTTTTATCCCTTCCCATCCTTTTCAATCTTTTTGCCTATCCTTCTCATACATGTTTTCTCTTTGTAAATTTTTTCTATCTATGGCTTATTAGTCTATATTATGAAACATTGTAAAAAAAAATATAGTTTTTTTTTTTTGTTTAAAAAACACAAAAATATGAAAAGAGAAAATCTTCGGTTACAAAGTAAATGGTGATATTCAGACCATAGACAACTTTAATTCTTTGTTTAACTTTATCAGATTTAATTACTCAATGACTTAATTCACATGTAAATGTATATGGGTGTATGAGTAGAGTCAATGAGAAGAAAAGAAGTGATATTGGAAAGCACATTTTATTTTAAAAAAGAAATTATTTGTTAAATGTTTAGGAGAATTTTGATTTTAATAATTTTAACACCAGGGACTCCTTCCATATTATTTGTTACAAGAAAATTGTAGAGAATTTGGGAAAGATTTTTAAAAATTTTGTGACCTTCGACATTTACTGTACAAGGCTGGATTGTTATAGCCAGAATTTTTTGACCTTACATCTAACCACGTGTCTTATGAAAAATATAAAAAAACTGGTCAAACACCTTTTATCTCATATCTCTAGCTTGCTTACTTATACATTGTAATAGAGAAAACTCAATAAACTCACAGTTCGCCGACAGCTCTTTAATAACAAATATTTCCTTGATAATTTCTTGTACTTCAGGAATATTTCGAACAAAATAATACAAAAATTACAAAATTTCATCCAATTGACAATATTTCAATTAAATTCTAACATAACTTTATTAAAATCTCGAAACCTTGCCGATGACGAGAAAAAAGATGAGAATTGAATAATCTAAAAGTGCTTTAATTTTTCTGTAACAAATAATACAAAGAACGATCAGACGGACGAACAAATTAATAACTGTTCGAATCCAATCGAAATTCTTTTCTCCACAAATTTTTTTTCTTAATATTTTTTTTTCGTTAGAAATAAGGAAAAATATTCATCATTGTTGCATTTTTTTTGGTTTAGTCTATGTTGTTTATGACCCCACCATCCTTCTCTCCGTTTTAATTCGACGTTATTATTCTCTTTTTTTATATAAAAATTTTTAACGCTAAAAATAAGTTTTTATATTTCCCAAATGAATTGAATTAGTGGTGGTTGTGAACCATAAAAATCTTTTAGAATTATAAAAAAAAAAAGAAACCAGAAAAATAGATGAATTTTTTTTTTCGCTATTCGCCATTATAATGAAGAGAATTTGGTAAGCAGTTGTTTTCGAAATGAAGAAGAATTTTTCTATATTTTACGATCATTTTTCTTATTTATAAAATTTCAAATAATCTTGATTTTATTCTTCAAGAAATTGCCCTCTTCCAAATTAAGTTCCATTTAAAAATTTGCTAAAATCCGAAAACTCAATTTTAAGACGAGTTTTAATTAATAAGAAGAATCGAGTACAAACTATTGCATTTTTACAACTCGCTTTAAATCCGGCCAAGCTGACATGAAAAGCCACTCAAAATCTGGAAATTCTACAAACAATTGTGAATTAATTGTACAAATCGAGAATTGTACGAATTATCTATGATTTACTCCACAGCATTTTTATTAAACTCTATATAAACATATACATACATAACAAACATATACAATTACAAATCTATAAATATATATGCTTAATATTATTTTTCAACGTTACAAAGTCTAAAATAATTTAATTTTCATAGAGAAAGAAAAATAACATAAAAGGAAGAGAAATGAGAAAGAAAATTTTAATAATAAAAAGATAATTAAATTATTATCCTTGCACTACTACTCAGTACACCAATTACATACCTATGTACACATATACACTTCTACTCTGTTAAATAAAAAAAAAGTGGAAAACTTAATATAAATGAATGAAATTTATTCCAAGAACTTGAAAAGGATCTTAATGTGTTATGAAGATACGGTATTCAAAGAGTATGAAAAATCTATCTGTTTTTACACTTTGTTTATAGTAAACAAACTGCATTTATATTCATATAGGGATTTTATTGTGGTAGCATAGTGTATGTACTACGATTGCTTTTAATTTTCCATTATAGAAACTGCAACATTGTTATGAAATATTGCTGATTGTAATTTGGTGTAAATAGCAGATGATATTGATAACAGAACACAAGAATTTTTGTATAATGTTATATTCTGTATAAAAGATATTTTCTCATCACAGAGTTTTTCTTTTCATAAAGTAGATGAAGAAAAAGAATTAATCAATCAATGAAAGTTATAAAGAGTTAAGGAAATATTTAGAAATTTTTGGAAAATAAAATAAATTAAAATATAGTACACGTGCTCAAAACTATAAGGAATACTTTAGTGTGCAATTCCAAAAAAAAATCAACTTTTAATAATACGGAACAAGACCGTAATAACTTTTGTGGTTTGGAGAAAAAACAAAGGGAATTTAATAGTTCAAAATCGTTTCTGCCCAATATTAATTCACACATACACGTTCTATGTATTCACTTTGATATTTAATATAAATATTTTACGCTATTCATTTCTATCGTTAATCATTATTTGCATACACTGTTACATGTGTGTATTTATATAGTATGTATACGCAGGGCTATAGTGATATATTTTAACTATAGGGCTATAGTTGATTAAAACCATCAAATTCATTGCATAGGAAATACGAGTTCATTGATTATATGCCATTTTCAATTTAAAGAATCAATTTACAAAAGGTTTATTTCGTAAAATAATTCAAATTTTCTAATATAGGTAAAATACACGTACGCGTGTACATATTATATTTTCACAATTTTTGTTTGTTATATGCAATCTAGAAATAAATTACAAATTTTTACGGCGTACGTAAAATAAAGTTTAAATTTTAATCACTGTTTTGATAATTAGGGCACATTACTAAATCTGTGATATATGAGTTTTGAAATTCCATGAGTAAAATATTATAGGTACTGTAGAATACCTAAAAGTTCATAAAATACGTGCAAGGTATTGATCTTGGGTATTTTTCAATTCACTTTTGTCTAGACCAGGGATGGGGAACCTTTTCTCTATATAAGGCCAAATTTTAGTCAATGCAAAGTCAATCAGGCCGCAAAGTTTAAAAAAAGTCCAAAGGTTATAAATTTTTGCTTTGTGTAGGTTGATGAAAACAAAATTATGTCAGAATATAAAAAATAACATAAAACAGTTTATTTCATAATATTAATAGGATTCAAATATTAATATGGGTTTGTTTTCAAACAAATATGTATGTAAATTTTGAATTCAAACGTTGTTAGAAATTTCATGGCTTTGAATTTTCCAATTTTTAGTTTTCAAATTTGAAAGTTTATGTGCACGGTTTATTTTTCTAAATGTTTGATTTGTTTTCGAAAATTTGGCAGCAAAATTTTAATTTTTAAGAAATATAAGAAATAAATTTTTTTAAGGACAAAGGCCACTAAAAAACAGTTGAAAGGCCGCATGCGGCCTTAAGGCCGCAGGTTCCCCATGCCTGGTCTAGACCATATTTTTTCTTATCAAAATAATTTAAATTAGTTGAGTCATAAAGGCTCAGATATTTAAATTGGTATGAAATTAATTTCAAGTGTTACACAGTATTTGTTGTACCCCAATCACAAAATAAGAATAAAAACTAAAAATTAAAGTAAATATGCTGGAAAAAATCGGACAAATTTTAAAAAGAAAAGTTTTCAAAATAAATTTTTCATATCAGGAACATTGAACTAGACTATTTTCTCTTTTTCTTAAGTCAGTCTACCAATTTTAAAGCTTGTCCTTATGTGTAAGCCTGGTTGTGTCTTAATTTAAACTGAAATAATTTAATTGAGAATTTTTATTTGAGTTAACTCAATGAATGGGAACTATTCGACTAAATTAGGTCATTGACTCTTCACTAGTGCAGAACAATTTTCACATTTTTTACCGTCATTTTGATAGAATGCATTTTATTGAAGTTTTTGATATCGACCCTATTAATTAGCGGAACATTTTTGAGGAAATTCTTACCACCAAGAAATACACTTTTTACTAGATGTCTATTTCAAATTTCTGGGCATATCTGCGATAGAATTTAAAAAAATTAAGTGAACAATTTGAAAACCTTTACTCAGAAATCACAAAAATTGTTCATCTATCAATAATCTATGAAAAACATATGGCTGTGCGGCCCTTTACTTCTTATTATCACTATACATTTTTAATATGCTTAAAAATTATTTCACGTTAATCTCACAGAATCTCACGCATTTAAAATATTTTCACTCATTTCCTTTTTTGTTTTCATTTCTCACCATATTGAAGAAAATTCGAAATATGTGAATATTTACAAAAAAAATTTAAAACAATAAAAGTAAAATTGAAAATTAACCAAAATTTTCGAAAATTACATTAAATTTTAACAAAAATATTTTCATATCCTTAATCTGCGTTATTTTCATTTCAACTGCTGTTCCAATTGCGGTAAAAATTAACATAAATAAAAAAGGACCGAGAATAAAAATGTTAAATGAAAAAAAAAAACAACAAGTTTTATTAATTAACGACAGGATATTAACAGCATACACAAAACTCTGTTTAAATTGCCCACCAGTAAAAACATCAATTTTTCTATATGCATACACACACCACTTTCATATAGGAGATGGACACAAATCAAATGATGAATTAAAATAATAATTTAAACCGATTTTATATAAGAGAGAAAAAAAGCAAAAAAAAAAATATTGTTAATTTAAAATTATGTGGTTAAAATTAAAGTAAATAGTAATTTTATTTAAATTAACTTTGAATATTAAAGTTATTGTATGTGTATGAAAAAAACGACACATGGAAAATATGCAGTGTTAAATTATCCATGGTATTTTATATTCCCGTAATTACAAGAACATGGTACATGAATTGAAAATTAATTGTGTTACTGCTTACACAGTTCTTTAGTAAAATATAAAAGCAGATATCTTTGCCCAAATATCATACATTTTTTGAGTTCATTGTATATGGTTTTTCTTTTCATTTAATTTGTGTACGGTAATTCAACAATTAAACAAGTAATGTGTACATTGTAGGCTCAGAATAACTTCGTAATTATGTCAATAATTTTTCCAAAAATTTTTGAAATTATTTTGAAGTATAAAATTTCGAAAATAGAATTGAATTAACGCGCAGACATTAGACAAATATTTGCGTTATTAGCAAAGCTGAGAGTAATTGTATCGAAAATAACGTAGCTAATAAATTTGTCAATAAATTTCTGGGGTACAGTTTGTAATTATATCAAAACTGTTCTATACAATTTCAGAATACATATATACATATGTATGTTGCTGCTCCTTATAAATGTATATAATCCTTAAATATTATATGATTATTATTTAATTTAAACTTACCTCAGCTGGAAATGTATAACCTTCTACACTATGCTCTGATCCAAATTGATCATGTAAACCATAATGTATATGAATTTCATGGAAACGATATCGATACGATAATGGTCCACCAGATATATTAATAGGAGTTTGTATACCATCATAATTTGCTTCCGTATCATTACCAGCTGTAAAAATAACACTATGTCCAGTATTTGTTATGGTTCCACTTATCTTAAAATAATCAATAAAATATCAATGTAAATTTATATAATATGTATGTATAGGTGTATTTAAAAATACATATGTAAATTATTTTCTTACCCTATGTTTATCGATATGTAAAGGCCTTAAATTAGGATCAAATAATAATCTTTGAGGTTCTAAATTAACAGGTGATTGTCTTCGTCCCTTATTACACAATGACCATTCTGGATTTATAAGACCCCAAAATGATGGTCCCGATATACCATCATATGTCCACCATTCTTCCCAGCTAACTGTTAAAGCAACTGTTTAATTAGATAAATAAAAAGAGGAAATTTTTTTTTTTTTTAAGTACAATTTTTTCTTTTTTAAAATTTTCATTTTATGATTAAAATTTCAAAGTTTTAATAAAAATTTTATAATAAAAAACAAAATTTTTTTTACAAATTTTATGACGATCATTTTGTTATTTAAAATTGAATTTTTCTAGATTTCGATATAATTATAGTTACTTGACTCTCAATACAAGTTGCCCTCAACTGTTCTTAAGGAATGTGCTTAACTAATTTCGGATTTCAAATGGATTTTATTCTGACTATGTTTTCATTGTTAAAGTTCAATGAGCTTTAATTTACCTAAACAGTTTAATAATTCTATTTCCATACAAATATAAGGGTTGTTACGTATAAATGCAATTCCCTAGGATTACTGAAAATTAGTTCAATTTTTCCAAAATAATTTTTCATCCTTAAAAACTGTTCATCCTTAATTTTTCATTTAAAAAATAAATTTTTCGAAATTCTAACCGATTTATAACAACTTTTGCATGTTATACGAAAAATTTTTCCTAATTCACTACAGAAACCGTAAAGTTTTTAAATAATTTTTACTCACTTAAATAATTTTTTTTTTTAAATTAAAATTTTATTACTAAATCAACTTCATTAACCTAATTACCATTCGTAATTTCATTATATTTAAATTTGTTATAATTTTTCTCTTCAATGAAGGCAAAACAAAAAATTGTTGACAAAACTAAAATAACTTTTATAAAAATATAAAAGTATCTGTGTGGTTTTTATAGTGGCATCAACTTTATTCTCAAAAAGTACTCAAAAAAGCAAATATTTCTAAAATATTTTAATTTATCATTGGAATTTCTACTCCTTTATTTTTACAATTCTCAATTACATATTTTGTTTTTGAAAATATCAAAATATTTTTGTGTACAATAAAAAATTTAATTGAAAAGTTGTTGTAGCTTGCAATTATTTCGAAGAACCGGACACAGTACTAATGAAAGCACTACTCCAGAGTGGAAAAAATGCCCTGTAGTACTTTTGACGCTAGAACGAAGCTATTGCTTCTTATTTTTTTAAAAAACAAGTCCTCTGAAGGTACATGAAATTCTTCTCTATAATGAAACATACAGGTGTTTCAATATGAAACCTACAGGTGTTTTTGCCTCGAACACTCAAATTTTCTAAAGCTGTAGCATTTATTCTAAGAACTCTTGGGAGAGCTCATATCAACGTACGCCTGTTATCATTTCATAGAGAGTCCCAAATATCTCTAGTTAACTTGAGAAGTTCTGTCTGTAGTTCAACTTAAGATATTAAAAATATTTAGGTTCTGGTAAGGGATGAAAAATTTTAAGAACTGCAATATCGATACCGATTTTGAGAACTGCAATACCGTATAAGGTTTAATTTGCCATTGAAGTTTAATCTGTGTCAATAATATGTTTGACGATTTGCTTCCCGTAATGCTAACACAAAAAACAGGCTCAGTTCTACATGCAATTTTTTAATTCTGCATGAGCTGTTTAAATCAAAAGAGCTTCGTACGGTATGTGCATACCAGAAGCCAAAACCTCTGTAGTGCACTTCAATAAATAAATTTTGTTCTACGTTATGCCAATTAGAATATTGTCTCCTGCTCAACCCTTCCATTGCTTTTTATTCAACTTTTTTGTTTTGTAAGTTTCGAAAAGTTTAAGTAATTTGAATTTTTTATCTTAAAAGGAGTAATTTTCGTAAAATGATCCTGTCCTAAAACTATTAAACATATTAAAAAACTTATGGCTATTTTAAAGCATTCTTAAAATAGTTTTTGAAAGTAAAATGTAAAAGTATCAACATTTTTAGATTCATTTTTATTTTAAAATCTGTTTACTTTACAAAATATTCTCGGTGCTCGTGTATAAAACAACCTTGAACTTTCTTCGTTCTAGTTTCATTTCCAACTTTTTTTTTTTTCTTTAAAACTTTTTCATCCTTCTTATATTTTATTATAAATTTTATATTTTTTAATGGTTGTAAGCTTCAATGATGATAGTATCCAATAAGAATAATAAATGTTTGAATGAGTATGCAATATCTATATAAAATGGTAAACTAATAAGAGTTTCCGAGTTGTGGAAAGGAAAAAAAAAATTGTAATTTTTCATGTCAAATCAATTTTTCTTTTTCCTTTTTACATTTTTGTTAAGTTGTGTTTGTTCTCATTTTTTTTTTAGATACTATTGCAAATATTGCCTGCAAATGGAAGGTATAATAAATTTTATTAATTCGTTTATAATGATTGGGGACGAATGTGTTTTGTCCATTGAAAAATTAAAATAGTCAAATTTCATATTTTGAACTGATTTTTATTTCGCTGCAATTATTATTACATAATTGAATTTTGTCTACAAGTGTGGATAACAATACACTCGACACACCTCGATATATTTAGTTTTTGAAGCCCCGATAGTATTCAAATTCAAAAAATATGTAATAAGTCTTTTATTCTAATAAAATTTGGCAATGGTCGTATAAGTTTTTACAACAACTGCAATAGCTGCCTAAAAATTCAAAACAAAACTCATAATAAAACAAAATTCATAATATTGTATTGAAAACTCTGAAATTAAGCGTATTCAAATTTTGCTTACAGAATTTGTTTAATAGGGCCAGTATTTTGATATCTTTTCACAATATTGTTCTACAAGTTCTATCAGCTATTATACAACTTCAAAAACATTTTGTTTGTAACATGTTGGAAGCTATATATTGTAGAGTGATAAAGTTTTTTTATCAGGGATCAAAAACTAGAAAACATTTGTATTCGGTTATCACACAGTTGACATGGTCAACTCTTTCATTTCTCGTTTTATCTTCAATTTTATGCAAAAATGTTTTAATTTTTTCACTTATTTTATAACATTTTCTATAATATATTTAGATAAATCTCAACTAAATGAATATTTTAATATTTCAACAATGATTAAATTTAATCAAAACGGTTCATTAATCACGTTCAAAAATTTTCTTTATTTTTATTTTACGTTTTTTTTCTTTATTGATTTTTTCCTATTTTATATGACGATTTTTTTTATAGGAAATAATAAAAAAAAAATTATAAAAAAATAATCATGCTCTTATATTGAAAAGATTGAAGAAGAATTTTCCTGAAACTTTCGATTATAAATAAATAAAATGACGAAGGATTAAGGGTTATGTAAGAAAATGTAAAAAGTAAAAAAAATGAGTCTTTTTACTGCTGACATATAAAGCATAGGTACTGTATACTTAAGACATTTATAAAAGAATTTTATGGCATAGTTTATGACAATGCATTTTCACTAGATGATTGAACAAAATCTCTTCCTACACAAATATAGAACTAAATACATTAATTTTGAGAAATAAAAGCCTCTAAGATGAAAGTGTGTTTTCATTACCATGAAAAAAAATAATAAAAATTTTTAATGTCAAAATTTGCACTTCCTTGAAATCATGAATCAATATCAGAGTTAATTGCTTCATTCTTTAGAAATGTTTTTAAAATATTTGCATAAAATGGAGTATAGTCTTTACTAATATAATTTACTGATAAATATCAGAACACTCCTCTATACACTTTATACGAGATAGCAGAAAGCTGGCTCTTTTTTGAGAAATTTAATAAAATAAATAAATGAAAAAAGTTTCTGTGTTTTCGACACAGTAAAAAATGTCCAAATTTTTTACATTCTTTTTTTAGATTTGTCACTATATACCAACAAATTTTAGCCAATTCGGCCGAAATATAACAGTTTTCATAAGTTATCTTTACCAATTGATAAAATTATAGTAAAATGCCGCAACATTATCGATAACTCAGCAATTTTTTACAATTATTCGACGTAAGCGTAAAATACACTCTGACGATAGCTCTTCACGTTCCTAGGGTAACATTACTTTTTTTCATATGAGAAAATACTACGCTTTTGTGAGTAATTTTCACTTGGGAAAATCTTTTCTGAGCAATTTTATTTTGAAATTTCGTAAAACATTTTAATGTTCAATCCCGTAATTTTTTATTTCATGGGATACGTCTACATAGGTTCGAAAAATTTGGTTTTATGTCGCCATCTCGACAACAAAATGCAGCAGGGTTTGTCTCAAATCAGATACATTGCCGCGGTTGGTTTCGTCCTTATAGCCCTAGTAATAAATATGAATGCAAGTCTCTGCAAATGTTCCTTGTTGTTTCCAATGTCACTATTCTGCCTGAAGCCACAGCCCATATGTATGGAGCGACATTACCACCATGGCATATATCTACCTCATGATAGACGAGGAGCATCACTACCTCTTACTTGAAATGGTCCCGCACACCATGAGCTTAAAATATTATATTAAAAGTCAATTTATTCTCATAAAAATCCAATTTTTTCCATAAAATTATTGAAATATTGCATGTTCACTATTTTCTTACAGGAGACTTTCAATAATAAGCCCCTACTGTTTTGTTTCAAATGATTTACACAAGATGCAAATAAAGTTTTTCATAACTGACAGCAAGTATGCTGTGACGTGAGTAGAATTTTTATTATTTTTTCCAACAATACATGCACCTACATACTTTAATATTGATTTACAGATGCTAATGTGCATATGAAATTATTTGCTTTGCCTTGCTTTTTAAAAAAATTTATTCAGTATTCTATTTTAACATGATTTGATCCTTAAACTATTGTCATTCGGAATATTCTTTACTATTTTTTTTTAAATATTATAATAAATTCAAAATAAAAAACTATTGAACAAAAAGAAAGATTTAGATGGAAAAATGGTTCAAATTTAAAACAAAACAAGAATCATACAGAATTTATACGATATTCGAACACACGCACTTTTGAACAAACTTTAAGAAACAAATAAATATTTTTAAAATACTACAATGTATTATACATAAATAATAGTATACAACAATCCTTCATCCCTATAATACTTTTGCTTTTGTTATATTTTGTCTCTTTTAAAATTTTTCCGTTATCTTCTGCCATATTGTTATACTCGTATATTTATCATTACTTTTAAATCTCTTATATCGCAGTTTGTCATTTTTTAAAATATTGAAGTTTGACATTTTGAAAATTGCGGAAATGATAAGAATAACTAAAAATCAAATAAATTTTTTATCGATGACTTCTATAATGACATATACGTTAAAGTTTTATAAGAAAAAAGTGCTATTGTTATACATATATGTATATTATCTGAGGGTCTTGAACGGTATTTATTTTTCATTTTAAATTTTAAAGAGTGATTTTAAAAATTTTCAATAAAATTCCATTACGCTTCTTGCTGAAAAAATTCTTGAATTGCGTGACTACTTTCAATAATGTCTTTATAGAGCAAGTGAACAAGTTTATAGATTAATTCGTTTCAAGTCCACATTTTTCTTAAATGGCGAAAATTATGTGATCTCTTTAATATTTTCTCAAATTTCTTAATCATCATTTTAAAAACTAAGTTCCTTTATTAATTAATTTTGCTTTATCATGGAAAACAAAATTATTTTGAGAGTCGAATGCCGTTCGATTTTCTGCACCTCATTAAGTGTATGCCATATTCTTCAATCACAAACAATTAAACTTAAATTTTTTCTGTTTTTCTATTGTATTCCATATAAAATATATATACCTATAATTAAAATTATGGCAATTTCATCTTTAACTTTCATTAATCACTTACTTTAATAGCGACTGTATCTGCAACACACCTACTTATATAAAAACGTATAAATACGTAGACCCTTTACAAAGAATTCTTATATTAAAATGCACACGTACATCAAACTTATTTTACAATTAGTTAGAAAAGTTTAACAACTTTCTTTTTTTTTTTTGATTGAAAGTAAATTTTGCAAAAGTTTTTCTTTTTCATTTTCTTTTTCCGAACACGATTTTCCTTTCATCCCTTTTAAATTAGTGGAAATTAAGCTTATAACATTAATAAATATGATGGCATTAAATATCAAGATGGAATGGAATTATAACCTTTATGTTAAAGAACATTTTTATTCCTCAGATTTACTAATTTGCTGGACTTTTATCTGAAAACTTAAAGATATCAGAGTAAGTTTTGATTCAATACAATCTAAATTGTTTTTTTAAATCTTTGAATAAAACAAGTACCGCATACCGTAACTTTTCCTTACGTTTTATAAGTAATCGTTACTTATTTTACTATAATATTAATTTTAATAACGGTAAGTCCAATAAATTCAAGAGAGATGCAATTTATTACTCACATTGAAAAATAAGATTAATTTTTCTCAACGAGTTCATTTCAAGTCTCGAATACACCAAATTTTGATTGACAAATGTATTTTCTTTTCTTAAGCAACAATTAATTTTATGAAATAATTTAAGAATTTGAGTCTCGTAAAAGAAGCTATCAACAAAATCGAGGAGTGAAATTTGCGGAGACTCATTTCTAAATTTTAGAAAGGTTCACTTGTAGCTATACTCACATTTTAATCGAAAATAAACGTAAACACTACAGTATAACGCTACAATAGTAATTACATAGGTAGCTAACAAAAGCAGTTCTTACCTTTTTCGCAGATCCTTTAACGCACATTCACATAAAAATGTTGAGTTGGTAATTTTTTTCTTAAATATTTTTTAATCCAACTTGTCGTCAAGTAACAAAATAAGTTAAATACTTCTTTTCTCCTTGCACTCATGAGGATTCCATGTAAAAAATTCCATATCGTAATTATGATTTTATTAAAAAGTTTTCTTTCAAAACAGTTTTCATAACTTTTATTTGAATCATGTCACTTATCGTTTTTTTTTTAAGATCATTTAAGTAAAATATCACATATGATTGTTATGTGATTAAAAAAATTTTAAAAAGGAAAAACTTTTTTAAATTATTTAACAAGTTTAATTATTCTTATCGTAATAATTTTATAAGTACTAATTTATTTATTAAAAATTGTATGGTGACATCTTTGACAGAATGCAATAATTACTAAAATTACAAAACTTGTGAATGAAAAATATAAAGTAGAGAGAATAAAAGTAGAGAGAATTTTATAGAAAAATATAAAGATTGAAAGTAATGACGTAAAACATTAAAACATATAAATGTCATAATATTTAAATGTCATTCTCTAATTCTCATTCCTCAAATGTCATTCTCACATAAAAATATTTATCATGACTTTTGAACACTAAAAATGGGCTTCTGCTGAATGGGCAGACAAAATTATTCATCAATCAAAAATTTCAATTTTACTAAGTACATATACAAAACTTTGAAGGCAGGAGAGTTCGTTTAATCATCTCTTTGAGTAAAAACAAATATAACTTTAAGTTGAAGAGTTTTCTCAATTGTTGTAAAAATGGTATTGTCAAAACGTCTAAAGTTTGACTCGAAATCAATTTTTAGTATGCGTGTACGAAGAATATCGCTTACGTGTAAATGAACACGTAAGCGATATTCTTGTACAAGAGCAGGAAATGAAACTATTATAATTGGCAGAGTGAACTGTCTTAATTATCAATAAAAATATCGTTTTTATTCATTGCATATCACAAAAATATCAATTTCATTTTAATTTTCTAAATTTATTTTCATATAAAATCTTTAAATTTACGCACTAAACATATCTTATTATATAAAGGCTCAACTAATTACAATTATTTCACTTTATTCTTGCAAAACTTAAAATATTTTTAATTACTTTTATACCAACAACAGTATGTATAACGCATTTATTATGTACAAAAATGTATATATGTACTTTTAATTAGGCTCATTGACTTTCTCATTTGCAATCATTTGCCCACAGTAAACATATACAAACATGCACATTAAAATAATATGTATTTACTATTTTGTGTATGTACATGTGTAATTATGCATTACATTTTATTTATTTTCAATTAATTTTATGCAGAAATTTCATCGCCACAATCACCATAAAAATTTTCGAACTCATAAAAAAAAATTATAATATCTCGGCATTCTTGAACAGAATTGTACTTTTCATATATAAATTAAAACGATAAAAGTGATAAAATAAATGTTGAATTATTGATTTTGCATTTTTATATTTTGCAATTATTATGAACAAACTGTCGATAATACAAAATAAAAGTGCAATATAATACATAATTGATATTAATCGTTTTTAATTGTAAATAAAAGAAAGTTTGAAGTTTATAATGAAAAGTTTATTTTAAATGAAGTTCATTACTTTCGTATTGAAGCAATGAACCTATACCGTGTTAATTGATATACTCAATTTATATTCAAAATTATTATATAAGCAAATTAATTATAGTTTTCTTACGAAAAATGATGTAAATATGAACGCGCATAACGTTCTATTTAATTGCATAAAGCACTGTACACCTTAAATTCGTCAGTCTAAACAAAGGCATAGTTGAGCAGTTACGCATTTAAAAAATTCTCAATGAAAATGATGATAATTTACTGAAATTTTTCTAGGTATATGAAAAAAAACTCCCTTTTATTCGGAATAAAACACTTTTATTTTTGCTTACATATATATTTCGTGCGCTACATACGCACTTTATCAAAGCTACATACGCTGATTAAGATCTTCTAATTAAGATAACAAACAATAAAATTAAAATCTATTAAAATTGGAAATATTATACCTGACTAAACCTAATTTTTTACTTCACTTAATCTAAAATTAAATTTTTTTTTTATTAATAATTAATTTAAAGTAGCCGCGTTACCTTCATCCGTGTTCAGTAGGCAGTCCATGTTTGATTTGTATATCTACATACTTTCATGACCCGGTCTCCTGTGTTTTCCTTTCATCCCTTTTAGTACCATCAAGTTACCTTCCCTAATTATGTGATCTATTTCAAAAATGTGTTTTGAAACCATTGAATTGAAATTTTTGTTAATTCGTTATCTTCTTGCATGTTTTACATCACATTTTACTTCCATAAATCTTGTTGTAACAGGCCTCTTCGTTTGTTCTATGTAAAATTTGTCGCGATTATTGCATTCGATTTTGTATACACCGCCATGTTTCTTCAATTTATCCTTGAGCAGGAGAACATGAGCACGTTGTATAAACAAAATAGGTTATTGGAAGAACAAAGAACAATATGGGCATCTCTAATCTATGATTATCACTGTATAAATTTAATAATTAAGCAACTAAAGAAACACAATATTCGGACATCGGAAACCAAGAGTAAATACTAACTCAGGAACTTTTTAAATTCGCCTAAGGATGAATTTCGAATCCAATTTCTTGATTATTTATCCCTAACGAATTCCATATTATTTTGCAAAATAAATTTAAATAAAACACTAGTTTTAATAAATAAAATTCCAGTTATTTTTCTATCACTTTGTATTGTGTATACAATAGGTATAGGTTATGCGATGGCAATAGATTTTACATATCGAGTTTTCAGTGGGAATGTACTTCTCCATGGTGGGGAAGCTTAAATGAACTATTTTTAGCAACATGTCGGTCTGTGTGTGCTTACGTGTATCTCAAGTTCGGCTGAACCGATTTTGATGAAATTTTATATATAGGTTTATTTCGACCATGGCACGGATTGATCAACTTTTGGGATATATCAGGCCTCGAAAACTGCACTTTTTAGCGGGCCTGTTTTACATTTTTGACTGTTGCTGTTCAGGCATTAGCAACTGGACGTTTACTACGGGCCAAATATACATTTTTGCGTATATAAAGAGAAATAATTAACCATTTTCATTTTAATTTAATACTGAATACTAATAATTTAATATTTGAACACTGAACTAAACATTTAATAGCTAAACTGAAAATAATTTTATTTTTTTTTAAATATTTACCACCAATTTTTCATATATAAAACCCAAGGAGTTTCTAGATACTCTGTGCGATATGCCAGCCACTCTATGCAATATAACTTATAATCCTCTAATATAAATTTATTGTTAATGATAATTTTAACTGCTCTTCCATCTATTGAAATTTTTTGAAAACTTTATTAGATTTAAGTGCAAAGACTGCCATAGCTTTTTGATTGAACCAGAAAAAAAAATTATTATAAATTATTTTATTTCATAAAATTTTAATGAAAATTCTACTCTAACATCATAAAAACACTAAAAAAGAAAAAGGCCAGCCATAATGGCATATTAATGATTTTTTTTTTTTAAAGCATGTATAGAGACTTTTGGTCACTTAAAAGAACGCAATGAAATATTTTTGTCATTATTATAAAGATTTTTTTTTCTGTCTTTTTTTCTGTCTCTCTCTTTTTATACCAAACATTAAAAAATTAATGGTTTGTGCTTGAAATATTTTACAATCTTTCTTTTTTCCTTTTGTAATTTATCGTAGATTATTGCAGAAGAATTCTGTTTTAGTTTCATTTAACATTCTGTTATATTTCCGTAAAATTAAAGGATATTTTTTGTTTTTTTGTTATTTTTTTTTTTGTGAATCCTATATAATATAAAAGAAATTTTAATAAATTTCATTGTACTGCAAGGTTAATGACCGAGTTATAATCTTCGTATTCTTTTTTTTTTATTATATTTAATGAATTAAAAAAAATGTTATGATAGTGATTACGAATACAAAAAATTTTATAGTAAGCTAGGTAGAAGAACTATAGAGATATTTGTGTGAATAAGTGTGTATCTTTTGCATCTTTTGAATTTTTGATTGATAAAATAAATTGCTGGAAAAAGGGAAAAAAAGACTGATAGTAAGCACATTTTTTTGCTATGTTTTTAATAGTTAATAAAATTGAAAATATATTGTAAGTTCTGATATTCAGTTTGAGATGGTGTCAAAGGTTTCAGACATAAGAAGATTTCAAGAAAATTTCGTGGAAAATATATCAATAGTTCCCTCTTTTTTACATATTAACCTTTTCTGTACCGTAATTGTACACATTATTTGATTTTTGTTCTAAATCAAAGTTCCAATTATCAGTCCTGAATTTTTGTTGGCAAATCTTTTGCAAAATATTTGACACTTTTGTATACAAAAACTATTATTAGTAACCACATCTGTTCGAGTCATTCTTCTTCTTAAATATGCAACCATGAATATCCTATATTTTTGAAGTTTTCAAACAGAGAATCTTTACCCCCGACTCGTTTAATCGACTCGTTTTTTAAACAAATAACGAGTCGATTAAACACAAAAATATAGTTGACGGTGTGTTTTAAAGAAATTAGAAAAATTTGTAATACGGTTAGTTTTAAAAAAAGGATGTCATATTTGACTCAGTTTAATTTCGTATTTGTCACTGTCACAAAAATTATACCATAATTTCAAAAGAGAAATAAATTTTAAAACAGGCTGTACTGTTTTTAAACAAAACTTGTGGACAATGCCAACTTCAGCAATCAATAAAAAGAAATTTGTATTTTAATTTGTAAATTTGTATAAAGCTTTGGGAAAACTTAAAGGTTTCACGCATTGAAATTTGACAGAAATTTGACAGAAATCGAAAAATATTTGTTCTATATGAATTGTGCATTCTTTTTGAAATAGAACTCAAATCTTGATATTAAATTATAAAAGGATAAAACCATTTTCGGTATTAAATATAAGATTTTCATAGACCCTTTAATTTTTTTATGATAATGAATAATTTTTTATTGATACCCCGTTACTGGTTGAACTAGTTCTCTTCAGATTTATAATTATTCGATTATTATTAATAAAATCGTTAAAAGTGGTACCTTAAAGAAAGCTGCACGAAAATACTAATTACAATTTTTAGAGCAGGACCCACCTTAAAAATGCTCTGATAAATATTTTCTCTTGACTAAAATATTAATATTTTCTTAAAAAAAAACCTTCATTATTTTTCATCAACATTTTTAAAAATTATTAATAAAAATTTTGAAATTTTTCAGAGAAATTGCATAATTTAATCAAAATAACAAATTATTTTACAATTGACATCTAATAAATATGCAAAAAATCAAAATTTTTATTTAAAAAAAAAAAAACTAATTTCAGTATAATAATTAAAATATAATGAGCAATTAATTTTTATGATGTCAATATGCTTAAATTTATTGTTTTTTAAGTGAGGGTAATATTTTTTATTTTTTTTAGAAACGACACATTTGTGATGTTATCTAGCATCCAAATTGCATATTTTGTGCATTTGTTTTCCAATAATTTTGAAATTTCAGCATTAAAAATAGAGGAAAAAAAAACCCCCAGTAAATTTTTAAATTGATGAAAATAAATAACTGCAGTTTAGAGTTGCACATTTGGTTCCTTTGCTGCAGTTTTGTATTTTTTCTTATGAAATTTATAATAGTTTGTCTCTTTTGTATTCTAAAACGAATTAATTTTTAAGACTCTATATGGCTAGTAGATTTAGTTGAAAATTTTTATTTTAATTTTTTTTTTTTTTTAGAAAGCGAACAATCTAATTTATAATTCCCATGAATCAAATCAAATAATGGCATAGTTTTGTTTTTCCAATTGTTGTTGTTGTTATTTTTTTCTGAATTTTCCTAAAAAAAAAACAAAGATACTCAACAGTATTATAAAACGATTTTAAAAAATGGAGCATTTTTTTTTATGTTTATGTTAAAAGTTTTGTTCTTCCTTTTTTCTTTGTTTTTGTTTTTTTTTATTACTCCCCAAATATTTATTAGTACATAAACGAATAAATAGATAAATTGTTCATTGTAAAAGCATTTAAAAAATCTTTAATTTTATTGTTTTAACTTTTTTCCCTCTCTTGCTTTTTCTACACACATTTTAGTGTATATAAAATGAAATATGTATGTATGCATGTGTGTGTATAGTTATGTGAACGCATTTATTTGTATTCGGCAACTAGCTATACAAAACTAAACAAGCGAAAATAATAAAACCATATGTCCTTTTTATATCCCATTTGCTTCCTTTTTTTTTTGCTATATTTGTTATTGTTGTATTTTGGAAAATAAAAAAAAGAAATTTGTTGATTTACAATACCTTTGTATTCACATATGATACAAACTAGTAAATGTTTATATATTTTATTGCTAATGTATGTATGAGTGAACCTTAAATTTTTGAAATTATTAACGGAGAAACAAACATCGAAAATATTGTTTAATGAATCACAATTTTCGTTTCGAATGAATGAATGCCGAAATATTTGAATGCCGAATGAATGAAAGCTCAAGTAACCTTCGAATGAGATTTGCTTAGTTTTCAAGAACATTGGTCTTTGAATTTAGTTCAAATTAATGGCGTTATGTGATAGGAGACTTGGAAATTCTTGTGATATGAAATTTCTATACCTTTTAAAGAACAAAATTGAAATATTCTATACATCTGACGTACAATAACAACTACTCTTCAGAATATTTGGTAGCAGTAAAATGACACGAAAACAAATCATACAAATTGAAATTTTGATTATGTCGGGCAGCTCAACAAATTTTCAAATGAAAACGTATTAAAAGAATTCAAATTTATCAGAATTGTTAGTGTAATTGGGACATACAATCACTTAAAATAGTGATTTTCCAATTAGAAAATGGCAAGTGCATTTATTTTATCTTTTGTTAAATTTCTATCTCTAAAAAAATATTCGTACAATATTTGAGAATCATAGATTTTTCAGTGAAAACCCAAAAGAAATTAAGTAATCTTGTCTATTTAAGGCAATCTTTAACTCAATAATAAGGAAAAAACTATACCTAAAATCCAGAAATTTCAGGCTGCTATTCAATAAATAAATAAATTTAAAATATTTCTCAATCACACGCAAATTTAATAATCCTAATATCGTCCATTTCAACGATAAACAATTATCACGTCTGTTTTTTTGTTAACTAAATTTATATTGCCAAGAGACTAATAATTGTTGTCGAACAAAATAACTTTCAATTGTTATGTAACAATAATAATAAAACAATATCGTTGCTTTTATTTTAAACACAACACTGAGAATGAAAATTTTTGGAAAAACAAAAAAAAAAAAAGCGAAAATACAAAACGATAAATTTAACAAATCAGAAAACTTTTATTTAATTTTTAGTTTTAACTAGCTATGTACACTCAACAAAAAACAAAATGTTTCAAAACTATTAAGATTTATTGGAATTTTACAAAACTATTTAATTTTATTTTTAATTAACAAATAAAATTAAATATAGAGAAAAATACAAAGTCTAAATTCTATGCAACTGTAGGGTATATTATAAAATATGAAAGTATTTGAGAATAATGCAACGTAAACAACTTTTTCCCAGTATACAATTCTTAACATGTAGATTTGGGAACGAACAAAATCATTTTAAAAATCAACCCAAAATGCAATGTGTGCATATATGATTTGGTATGACAAATAATGTGTTAGACTGTGATAATTAATTGTAATTTTGAGTAATTGTAATTGTAATAATTATCAACAAGTTTATCCTTCCAAATTCTAATATTTTTATATTATTATAAACCTTTGATTTAATCACATTTAGCGCCATAAGACAAGAAAATTACACTTTTGAAATTATTTTTAAGAAATTTAGACTTAAAAATTCTGGTAAAATTTTACCAAAACCATTACGATTTCGAGGAAATACCCTAAAAAAAATTAGGCGAAATACAAATATTTCATATCAAATAGCGATACTGAGTATTCAGATGCTGCAATTACTATTCAATATAAATAGCAATGCTGACTACTCAGATGGTCCAGTTCTTACAAATTTAATATGTAAACAACTCAATGTAAAAGGCCTCACAAATGTTAAATTCAATATTAAATAATCGGCCAGAAATAAACCAATTGTTTGTTTTTGTGTTATAGCCCGAAATTAATGAATACAATTGTAAACATTAGTAAATATCTTGCTCACATATTGCTATGCAAGTGTAAATAATTTCACAAAAAAAAATTCTTTAATTCTGATAATAGATAAAAATTTTTGTTATAATTAAAAATTTTCAACATTTCTATATACTTTTTATGTAGTAAAGCAATTTCATGTTGATTTGCATGTCAAAATCCAATTTAAAAAATTTTAATTACAACTTTTTCTAGTTTGTTCTCTATACTATTTAAATTCTATTAAAATAATTAGTAATTCTATGCACTTTCATTTAAAATGATTACCAATAGAGTAGCGAATAATTTTCGCCTAATTGAATTCCAAATAATAAATTTAATACAAATTAAGTGTAATTTATTGTTTAAATAAATTTTGTCTTTATTAACTTACTTTATAATTATTCTCTCATTATGATTGATCTAATATTAAATTTTAAATATTTTACGGTAATTGAACTTGAATTTTATCGAATTTTTATCTGATCTAATATTAATTTAGAAAATGTAAAGTACCTTTTCCTTTCAAATTGCAATTATTTAATTGGGAGTTGCAAATTTAATGTAATTTTTCAAAAATATAAAATTTAAAAATTGTAGCAGCTTTAATTGTAGAAATAAAACTAAATTTTAGTAGAACTTGTAAGCAATGAAATAAATTTAAAAATCTTTAATAATTTTTGCATTCTAGGACATTTCCAAAAACAAAAAATTCCAAGGAATAATTCAACCTACTGAGCATCAAATCACAAATATATGAAATAGAAAGGTAAAAATTTCAAAGAAAATTAATTTAATTTTAAAAGTTATTTTTGTAGGACCAGAAATATTCTAAATTTTCTCTATCATAGGTTCGGGTTCAATTGTAAAAGATAGAGCATTTTTGAATTACGCAAAAAAAGTACTTTGTAATTAAAAAAAAACATGGAAAAATTAGGATGTAATAGTTGAATCAAATAGATGTTGTACATACACAATTATTGAGTACATCTTTAATTTAAGTACTGTCGTGTCTGTTTTTAAAGTTTTAGCACGATTTTTCTTCTAAAATGCAAGTTCAAAATCTATTTATTGTCCTTTATTTAATCTATCATCTCTCAATTTTAGTAAAATATTAATTTTCTATTTGAAATTTAAATTAAGAGTTGACAAATTGGAACAAGTAGCTTTTTAATTTACTATTTAATTTAAACATTATTTAAAATCAACATATAAAATTTCATCGTTCAATCGGCGATAGTCTTTGCAGGGACACCAATGCACAAAATCATTTCTATGATGAAGGCATACAAATCCCTAACTCTATCATATGTTCGAATTCTTTCTTTGCGATCCTATGCTTCTTGTGATTTAATGTTCTAAGCTTCGACAACGAAATGTTGCGATACGTGAGTGAAATCGGGTAAAACTGTTAGGACTCAAAATTCCTTTAAAAGTTTACCAAAATTATTCGTCAAAGAGTAGGTTATAGGAGTTGAAGTATCCACCAAGACCACCGAAGCTCTAATAGAAAGAGATGTTGATAAGTCTATTAATTTCCTTTGTTTCAAATCGACGATCAATCCAAACTTTTCTAAGAAATCAGCACTTAAAATTGCACAATTAACACGGGCGATGACAAAAATATGCGTGAAATTACGACGTAAGCCTAGGTTTATCGAAATTACTGTAGTTCCGTATGCATCTATTTTAGTAGCGTTGGTCGATGAAAGAGAATATCCTTTTTCCTTCCCAGTGTTCACTTGTGTATATCCGAGTAGGAAACATATCTAAATTATAGTATCTATTTCATAGTTATGCAGTGGAATTTCCGATAATATTTTGTCACAATAGCAAAAGACTTGAAAAAATCGGTACCTAACCTGCTGTAAGTAAAATTATTGAATAATACCACAATTCCCACAAATTTATAATCGCCAGGACTTCGGCTAGGTAAGTTTAATAAAATAATCTGCAGCTAATTCAAAAAACAGACTTGAAAACAATTTTATTACACTTTAAAACTAAATGAAAGACAAATATTTGTAAAATCAAAAGCGCTAAATTAATATTTTTTTAAAAATTCAAAAAATAATAATTAATCAAATTAAGTATTAATTTTACAATTATAATACAAAAAAATTTCCTAAAATAATTCAAAATATTTCCATAAGACTTTCACATTTACTTGGGTAAAACTACCTCATTTGAATTTTATTAAAATTCCAGACAAATAATATAAGAGAAAACTTTTAATTATTGTTCCAGGATATTTAAGTGAAAATGATAACATTGTATTCACAAATATAAAACTAAATAATAATTATCCTTTTTTATTTTTGTAAAATAAGTTTTATTATAGAGCAACCGGTAAAATTTCTAGTTATTTATCAAAATAATAGAAAATAAAATTTCGTTCATAAATATTCAGTAATAGGTGTAGGTTATTCACTTCAGTTATTAAAATAATGAAGTAGAAAATATTTAAAAAATTCTATATATATTATTTTATCATAAATTTTTAGTATATATTAAGACAAGTTTACATACACATAATATCAACTAACATGCACATAATACTCATTTTTATAGGAACCATATGCAAATATAAGTTAGTATACTCGATGTTATCTTTAATATTTTAAGGCTTTTAAGAAAATAATAATAAAGAAGAAAAACTTGATTTTCCGCAAGCAATCTAACAATTTTCAACTTCCTTCAACAATAATTTTTCTTTAGCTCTTTTTCTCTCTTTTCCTCTCTATTATACTCTCACTTGTACCCTTTTTCCTTTTTCTTCAAAATTATTTTATTATAGAATTCATAAAATGTTACACAAATATTTTCTATATATTGTTATAATTGTTGAATATATATGAATATAATTATGTATGTATAATATAATGTGTATGTATATAAATGTAATTGTATAGACAGACAACAAAATATTCGTATTTCTTATTGAATTATTCACGATCATACATATAAAAGTATATTGTAAAATATTTTAATGCAACTGTTTCAAATTCAGTAATTCGAGAAAAAAAATAACAAAAATTCAAATTAAAAAATATAAATTTAATTTAGTTTTTTATTTTTTTTCAGAATTTAATAGCCTTTTGCAAAATTTCTTGTGAAAATTTTAAAAATTAAGTTTATAACACGCCTATAGTTATGCAATTTTTTTAAATTTTAACAAATATTAATTCTCTTACTACTTCTTATTTGTCAGAATGAAATAGAAATTAAATATTTTTAAATTTACATAAAATACAATTCATTTGTAACTTAAAATATTTCAACGTGTTACATCTTCGACTAAAATACTCCGAATTTTTAATCCGAAAATTTATATTTGAATTGAAGCTGTTAGAAATAATGAAAAACAATAACTCGCATGCTTTACAAATTTTTTAATAAAAGAGAATATTTTCCATCATTTATAAAAATTTTTACTGAAACAATGTGGTAGATCTTCGTTTGTAAGTAAAAAAATTGTACCACAACAGGTCGGTATCGGAACTAGTTTAGAAAATAAGGACTCCTAAATGAATAAATTTTTTTTTTGACTATCCGTATAAAGTTCGCGAAAATTTTAATAATTTTGTTGCAAGCAACTTTTTTATCAAAAATTTTAATGAAGATCATCCTGATTTCTGTACTTTTAGATGAATATTTTCTTTGCTACGAAATTACTATGTTTTTAACTCTAAAATCCTCACAATATTTTTAGCTAAGTTTATATTCACAATTATAATTGATTAGTTTTTTATCAGTATATACTAAAATGTTTTTTGTAACTTGGACTAGTAGACCACTTAAAATCTAAAAATATAATAAAATAATTCATTGTAAAATCAGGAAAAGACAAGAAATGTTTTTGTATTAGAGAAATTAGCCAAAACGCTAACACCTTCAGCGTTAAAAATTTTAAACGAAATCACATTTAGATTTTCAGAAAATTTATTTTGTATTATGATTAAGTTAGTTGTGTTCCCACACAAGGATTATTTCATTTAGTTATTGCATAAAGACTGAAGGAACCCAGAATAAATTTGTATTCCTTGAAAAAGAAAAAGTTAAAGGTTGCCATATAAAACCGTGAACAAATTAAATGAATTATACAAATTGCAAATTCAACATGCACTTCATTTTATATGAGATTGTCATACTACTAGCAGCAAATAAAATTTTTAATAATTTGAGCACTAAATAAATTTAACAAACATGTTTTTATGAATCAAAAACCAAACGTTAAAGCTAATGTTGACCAAAAAGTGAAGTTATAGCGGATCTTGAAAAGGATTGTATAACAAACTTATATACAAAATATAGCTTATATTCAGATAAAAACACAAAAAATTATATTTAATTATTTGACTAATAAGATTTTAGTAATTTTCTGAAATAAACCTGAAAATTTGGATCAAGTAGTAATTTAGTAGAAACGATTGAGCCCATGCCTAATTATAACAGCAAGATTTTTTCAAGAGTAAGTATATTTACTCTATAAAAGAAATAAAATTAAAATATTCCGTGCTGCATTGCTTAGGATGCAAGGAAGCTGGAAAATAACAGCTCTTTCTTATAATTGTGTTCTTCCTAACTAAGCTAAACAATTTGATTTTGTTCTTCAAAGACTCCTTGAACACATCGAGCACTTTTCATCTTATATACATATAAACTTATGAATATCTTGGAATATCATAATTTTTTTTTCTTGAAAAGCTCATTTTCTATTTCTTCTTCATTTTTATGTCCCGTTTCGCTTATCGCTCTTATCTTTGAAGTGCTAAGAACAACGGCATTTCTTATTTATTTCATTTTCACCTTTAAGTTTTCCACTTAATATTTTCCTTTTTTTTTATTTTTGTTTTTTTTTTTATATTTTTAAATAAAACTTAAACCGGAAACTTATTGGTATGATTATAGCACGCTACCTGTTACTGTATAAACTCAATCATAAAATATGTGCTCTTCTTTAGTAAGAAAAATAAAAGAAAAGAGCTATAAAATTGAAATGGAAAAAAAATATGGTTAAAATATGAAAAGTGAAAAATTACCGGCATCCTTTAGAGTTTTTTTTTATATTGTACGAAATGTTCTTAAGGCGAGAGAGAAACTGTATATGTATATATATATATGCATAGGGAACGAATTGAATTTTAAAAAGGAATTTAATACCCGTTATATATAGGAAGGAAACATAAATTTTTGGAGAGGTTTGTATTACAAGCATAAAGAATACCCCGTTATATAGTTTATTTGAAATTGAGAATATTATTTTTCTATCACTTTCTCTCCTTATTACTCTCAATACGATTTTCGTTCTATCTTGTTTTAATTTTCTTTTAAAATATTTTTTTCATATTATAGAATTTTTTATTTATTTATTTTTTCGTGTCTTCTTGTTTTTTCATCATATTTTCATTTCGAGAAGGTTAAGTAATTGCAAATCGAAAATTTATATTTTTTTTTTCCAGGTTTTCATTTTTGTAAATTTATTTACTTTTTTGTGTTTTTTCTTTAGTGAATTTTCAAATGAAAATTCAAAATAAAAATAAAAAATTGAATATGACTGAGATGATGTACGCAACTACTAGATTGGACGTAAGTGTATAAGAAAAGCTAAGATGAAAAAAAAGTATTTTTAGTAAATATATATAGATAAGTTACGGAACACTAAAATGTAACAGGAATTCACAAATAAAATAGAAAATCAACAAAATATAAAAGGAAATATTGAAAAATTCTATGTTCGACCTACATTTTTTGTTCCTGTTAATTAGGATACGCAAAATAAAAAGCATGAAAACATAAACAGTCTATTCAATACGGTCTTAACAGAATAATAATTAGAGAATGCGTGCGAATACAAATTATTCCCAATTACTTAATCGAACCAATGACGCCCCAATTTAATTTGATAAGAGTAAAATTTAAAAAAAAATAATTTTCGAATAAAAAATTTTGAAAAGGTCTAATGCTGGAGCAGATGGAGACTTAAATTATAAAACTTAAATTAAAATTATGGCACATCTTTTCCACATCTTTTCAGAGCGAAAGCTTGCTTCAGTACGATTATCAGCACGATTCAGCTGATGAGTTGTAATCGCTGAATTTTGTATTAATCACAACAATTTTGAATTTTGTCAATACAAAATAATTACAAGATTGCCAAATTGTGGCGAATATTTAGAATAATGATAATCAAATATGAAAACGACAATTTTCTAGAGTGTTATCAATTTCAATTTTAATGTCAATAAGAAAATTTTAAAACAAAAATTATTGTTTAAATTAAAAAAAAATTTCTTTTGAAATTATTGAAGAATTTTAATTTTTGTGAATTTTTATATTTTCTAAAAATTTAATTGGAAGTTTTAAGTCCTAAGGTCCCTGGATTATTTGAAACGATTTTCGTTTTCGGAAAAATAATAAGGTAGTATCAATCAATTTATATAGTACATACACCTTTCCATATCTGCAAATACGAAAATCGAATTACATGGTAAGGCACTAAGTCTTTTTTAATTATCTCATATTTTAGGAAATAAATAAAATGATCGAGTAAAAATTTTTAAAATAAATTTTTTATAGCCTTAGTTTTAGATAGAATCCTCAAAAATTTTCAAGAATGCTTTTGAATCTTCATTCATTACTCTATAAACTATCAATTCTAACTTACATTTAAATTGTCTTGCCCTGTTATTACAGATTTACAAATACATTCGCATAATAAAAACTAAAATCTAAAGTTTCTTCCTATTTATAATACAATTCAGGAATTATTTTAATATTAAAAAAAATGTACTATACAAAGGCAATTTAAAAAACTTAGAAAATTTAAAAATTCCTTGTTCCATCTCATTTCAATATTTTTGTAGATTTTCGAATTTTTTCGTGTACTCAATCGCTAAAAAGACAAAACGTTTTTCTTATTGTTGCAGAATTTTTTTTTTTTGTAAATTTTCTTTTGCCGAGGAAAACTCGAAATTCAAGTAAAACAAAAAAAAAAAGAAAAAACTAAAAGAGAATGCAAATTAAAAATGGTGAAGAGTAGCAGTAAAAAAATAATAATAAAAAAAAAGAAAAACTTAGAATAGAAACAAACAAAGAAAAGAGAACAAAAAATTAATTTTCGTATTTTTATAAAATAAAGGAAAAAACAGGAAAAAGTTTGAAAGTTATTTTTAGATGTTTGTTTTGTTTTTTTTTTTTTCATACGGAATTAATTTTCCTAAAGAGCTCAAATATGAAAAAACAATTTTAATTCTTTATAAAAACATTTTGATAATTCGATTATTGGAATTTCGAATGTTAAACGAGAACGATTCTTTCGATTTTCCGAATATACAATCAATGAAAATTTTTTGATAAAAGGATAAAATTTATTTGATTAGAATTTAATAAATTTTCATTTTAAAATAATATTGAAATTGTTTTTTTTTGTTTTTTGTTTTTCTGTTTAAATTTTGGAAATGGAAGAGAACCACAACTTTATTAATGAATAAATTTTAAAGTATCGCATTCGATATAAAAATTTTTCATTTTAAATTTATTTATTTCAATGTATGTATGTGTGAAAGTCGATATTTTGGTAAAATTTTCTGAAATTTTCTTACTCTTTAAATTATTATATTTAAGAAATTAGGAAAATATTTTATTTAAAGTTTAATTTTTATAAAAGGATAGAGATTTTGTTCTATACCACCATGCAAGCGTTACATTATGCACTTCTCGATTCATTCAATATACTTTTATTCGAAAATTATTTCTATCAAGAAAAAAATACTAGAATAATTGATAAATAGGAGAAAGTGAGGTGAATCAGATGATTTTCCTCCGCAATTATTGCAATATTTCTTATAGAAAACTATTAAACAGTTTGCATCTGAAGCTGAACTTTTTTCTTTTCGCAACAACATGGAAACATTAATATTTTTCATGAAAATCAAAGAATTTAAGAAAAGCCTATGAGTTTGATCAAATGGAAATACAATGAAATAAAATGAATTTATAAGTTGCTCTTGAATAGCTACGAATAAAGTAGAGTAATTACTACTATTGAAATTAAAACTACTAGTTCAATATTGTTTTAACGGAAGCTCAAGCAATAAATGAACTCAAATAATTATGATTTTTCGAATTGTGTCAAAGTCAGCATTCCATCACATCAACACATTTTTAACCATAGAAAACCAATCTTAAAGAAATTAATTATTATACTATAAAATTATTCAAAATAATAAAATATGTAAGTACATGTTTTTTACTCTAATATTTCTTTCTGTATACTTGTGCACATACATATATTGTATTATACGCACATACATATATTGTATACATTATATTTATCGTAATTTACACCCATTTGCTGTAATAAATTACTGCTAATTTATGATTTTAATTTACATTTTTTTTTTCATTCTCCTGTTGTTTTCTTTTTTCTTTTTTTTGTTGTATTTTTAATTTCAAATAGAAAATCTCAATATTTCAATAAATTGTTTTATTTGATTTATTAGAGAACATGTTAAAAATATAAAAAAAAAGTGGCAAAAATTATAAACTGTATAAAAATATTTTATAACAAAGTTCAAAACACTTACTCGCAATAAAAATTAATTGCATATAATTAGGCGCACAAAATAAAATATGAAAATAAAAATTAAAAATTTTTTTTTTGTTTTTGTGTTTATTTCCGCATGTTTATTGGTAAAATATTATTATTGTACATGGCTTGTATTAGTTTCACTCGTAATGTGTTTGCTTAAATTATTTGAAATTATTCGAAAAAATAATTTTATAAATATTAAATTAAAGTTCCCTTCAATTTAAAAATTTTTTAATCGGAGGGTAAGAAATTTTTTCAAAAACACCCTCTAGAAAATATGCATTCTAAAGGTACAAAAAAGTACCTTTAAAAATATTGTTTTATAAAATAATTCTTGCTTAATTTTGAGATGCTGATGCCACTTGATTTATTAAGGCGTTGAATAACAACGGGGGCCACTATGAAAGAATATAAAATATAATATTATGTCATATATACATTGGTCTTATATCTGATTTGATTGAAAGTTGGATGTGTAAACTTTCGTGGATAGTATTTGAGCGAAATATTAGAAAACCATCAAATTCCCAGCAAACAAAATTCATAAGCAATATATTTGGCGTTATATAATTTCTTTGCTTTAATATTTTTGATTCTTATGGCAAATGGATTAATGATTTGTGTGTTTGTATACACTTGCAATGAATCTACATGTAAAAACAATAGTAGGAAACATTAGTTAATTAATAATATTTTGAATTTTTAGAAATTCCGTATTAATTCTTAAGAAAATTTTCATATTTTGCGTCTATGGTAATTACATTTTTTTTCGTTATCCACTAGAAATATTTTTATTGCTGCAAATTAGAAGCAATAAGGCCAATACAATATTCTGCACTTAAACTTTTCATACTTTAAATTCAAAATTCGCATAGCGTACATATAAACTGCTTAAACTTCTAACGTTATTAAATTAATTTCAAATTATTTTTAATTTAATTTTATAAATTATTTATGATTTAAATTTTGTTATAAATAATTAAGAAAATTTTAAAACCCTTGTTTTTTTTTTTTATTTAATAAATTTTATTTAAATTAATTTCTCATTCAAAAATTTTTTTTATATTAAATTAGTTGGTCAGCAATTAAACTATAATTTCGCCAGTGACTAAATTAAAATTTTCATCAGTTTTATTTATTTTTTTTTTGCTACTTTGTTAGGATAATAAAAAACAATTTTTTTTTTTTTTTCAAAATATATTTTTTATCTCTGCTGCAACACATTTGATTATTGCGACATATTAATGTTCCCAAAATAATAATAAAATAAATTCAATAAATTAAGTACTCTTCTTTGACATTCATATGACATGACAAACAAAAAATAACTGTTTTACTAAATAAAAATTTTTTTTTTTTGTTGACATAAAATCGACCATTAAATTCTCCGCATACATAACTGTTTATTTATATTTTAAAATGTACTCATTTTATATTTTAACTAATTTTATAATTTTAAATAAATTCAAATTAAAAAAAAATTTAAATAATAAATTGTGGTCGTTGATTTATGAAAATCAACTTTGACATTAGAATTGTTTTTTTTTTTTTATTTATTTTTATGTTCACCATAATATGTCGTTGTTGTTTACTAATAGACGTCATCAAATGAAATTGCAATAAAATATGGAGGTTATACGATGATATTTCTCATGATATGTCAACACCCTAAGCTAGTGTACAAGTTATTTAACAGTTTTTAACTCAATTGTAAAAAACTGAAATTTATTTCACTCAATATTACAAATTTTACTTGAAAACTAACTAATATTAAATAAAATTTATTAGATTTCCGGTCTTGTACAGGTTTTAGATGTTGTTTTAGCACTTTCAGTTTAACATTTTCAACACTTTCAGGTTTAGAATAACGATCATTTCGTTATTCGTCACGTCCAAAGAGATGCGATTGGCAGTCGTTATGTCAGAAATTTACATGTGAACAAAAATTAGTATCGTAATAAAAATTCGACATGCCGACAATTTACATATTAAAGCTTAAATAAATGATATTGGTACGCGTATAGATATATACAAGAATTTTGAATTAAGAAATTTTCAGAAAAACAATAATTTTTCAAATAAAATTGCTAATGGATTTTTTAATAATTAAATAAAAGAAAAGTTAATAATTATTTCTTTGGTAAAGACAGAAAACGGCAACAGCCAAATCCGCGCCAAATAGGAATGTTACAATATGTATTTGAATTTCCTTAATCATTGACTTTATTTTATCAAGTTTTAATCAAAGGTTTCAGCAACTCTATGGTTTTCTACGGTTTTTAAAAATATTTTCAAGTGTCTAAATTTTTAAACTCAACAATCTCAACAATAAATGGCACTTGCAAATCTTAATTCTAAAAAAATCGATTTTCATTACAAATTTCCCTAACTTTTACCTAAACGCACGTTTGAATATTGGTTTTAATAAAATCCAAGTATAGTTAAAATTATGCAATTTTTACCTAGTTACCACACATCTAATACGAAAAAAAATGATGACATTTTCAAATCCATTTTTTCTAATTTCATAAAACAATCATGTAAAAGTTTCATTATTTTGTTTTCAGCAACTTGATTGGAACTGAAAGAAGCGAATGATTTCAATAAAATAAATTGCATAAATTTGGAAATCCCACACGAAAAATTCTTAATTTATTGCTTTTAATTTAATTCTTCTATACCATTTTGAAGAATTGAAACAAAATTGAAACACACAAAAAAATAAAAATTCCCATTATTGGGAACTTACATAAATTTAATTACCGTAAAAAAAAAACTTTCCTTTTCAACAAATTAAAAATCAAGGTCTCAAATAATTTCTTTTCTTTTTTTTTTCCGTAAACTAATTGAGAAAATGCTTTTGAAATTAAGTAAGACAAAATTAAATAAATTTTAGTTTTTAGAGAAAATTTTCATTTCAATATCGTTTTTGGAAGAAAATGGAAAAAAAAACCTCCAATTAAAAGCAAAACTATTTTTGATTAACAAAAAACACAGTTTTTCCCTAATTAAAGTTCAATGAAAATTTTTAATAGTTAAAAAATTTATTTACAATTTCACAATTTTTTTTCGCACATTGTCTCAGAAACCTTTAAGGAAAATTTTTAATTTTAAAATACCCAAAAAAAAAATATAATTTTTCCAAATTCAAAATCAAATTAAGAAAATTTTTGTTTCATTTTTTCATTTTTTTCAACAATAATTTTCACATTGAAGTTTTGCAATTAAAAACTTTAATAAAAACGAGAAACAAATTTTTTATTTTGTTGCAAAGTTCATTTACCTACGTGTTTTCTTTATTTCTTTGAAACTTTTTAATGAATATAATTTGAGGTATAGGAATTTCGAAAAATTTGAACTAAATTTTTTTTTTTGTAATAATCATCTATATAAAAATGGTAGCGTTTTTCTCATATACACATTTGATTTGATTTCAATAAATATTTGATTTGATGAACTATAAAATTTTTTTTTTCATGAAACATATACATCTATATTAACACAAAGGTCTTAAAAAATAAAAAGATTATCTGATATGGTCAGCACATAGCCAATATTTCTGAAACGTTTATCATTTAGCTTGGTGTTGAAAAACAGAGCTCATATATTAAATTTTGAGAAATTCTGTTATACTGTTATACTGTATGCACACATACAGTATAACAATTTAAAATAGGTCCGTAGTACATGTTCGGTTTGCGACCATTGATACTCCTGAAAAATTTCTTAATTAGCTTGTACGTATACAGTATAACAATTTAAAAGAGGTCTGTAGTAGAAGTTCGGTTTGCGACCATTGATACTCCTCAAAAACTTCTTAATTACCTTGTACGTATAAAGTATAAGAATTTAAAATAGGTCTGTACAAGTTCGGTTTATGGCCATTGATACTCCTGAAAAACTTCTTAATTACCTTGTACGTATACAGTATAACAATTTAAAATAGGTCTGTAGTAGAAGTTCGGTTTGTAACCGGTGATACTTTTAAAAAACTTCTTAATTTATGGCTCTATAGTAACAAGAGTTGAAAATTTAATTTTTAGAAAATTGATCGATAATTTTTTAATATATTAGGAAATTAATTAATTTATGGAAAACACTTAGATTCAGCATGTATAATTTTACCCCGTCGAGCGTTCGGCAACCTGATTTCTATAAAAAATTGTAGATCGTTATTTTGTATGTAAGTACAATTATATAATATTTGTTTAATTAAAAATATAAATTCGGTTCGTAGTTAAGTTCTACCTCCTTAATATTAACGAATCTCGAATTCAAAATTACTAAAAATTCACTTACCCCATATTATTTTCTGATTTAATCTGAACATGCGAAATTCGATAATATTACAATACCTTCCTTATTATTGAAAAAAATCTATTTTAATTTTTTTCTGTATACTGTTCTTAACAAGGTTGTATGAATTTTGTTTTCATAAAAATTTCCAAAAATGAAAAAGTAAAACAAGAAAAAACAAAAAGAATTTTATGAATTAAAAAATCAATTCTAAAGGGAATGAAGAGGAAAAACTACAATTTCTTTCTCTCAATGTATTTTTTTGGGGAAATTATAAAAAATTTCCATACATAACTTAAAATCTAGGAATGCAAATATTATTCATGACTCACTTCATTGTAAGGCTAATAATGATTTTTTAATAGAAAACTTATACAAACTAAAGAGAAAATATTTTGAAACTTTATGAATACAATTAAAATCGTTAGAAATCTAATATTAGGTACCTTATACAATAATAATTTTTTACAACCAGCATATTTGTTAAGGTAATAAGTGTCCTTTGATATTTTAATTGAATTTACAAATGATTAAGTATTTATTGAAAAATTAAAATTTAATTAATTATAATTAATTAATGTACAAGAGTGTATTTACATAACAATTACTGAACTCATCATCCATACAGCTGTATGGAAATTTAATTGCAATTTAATGATATCAATTAATTGCACATAAATTTCATACATAATTTTTTTTTTTAAATTGATATGCATAATTATGAATGTTTATTATTTGACTAATGATTAATTAACCTAATATTAATTATAATTGAGAACTATGAGTACATATATTTTATATCGTAAATAATTATTTATATAGCTAGTTAATTAAATTTTTAACTACAACACATGTATTGGGTTTATTAGTCATTATGATGTGAAACAAAAGAGATTTTAAGAGACATCTGATATTTTATATGAAGTGGACTCTGCCTGCAATCTAACGGAATAAAAACTATTTTTCTTTAATATTCCACAAAATATACAATAATATTAATAAAGTTAAATCAAAACAATTGTTTGTAAAGTAGTCTTTTCCCTTTCAAAAATGAAAATATTGCTACTAAAAATAATCTAAAAATGCTTCAAAAATTGCATACATTCAGGATGATGAGAAAAAAACAAATGAAAAAGACTTATAATATAATGCTCTATTATAAGGGTTAATTGCGCGAGTTAAGAAAAATAACTGAATTTTTTTTAGAAAAGCCATTTACCGTTAGTTTTCTGCATTTATAGAAATTTAGAAAACCCTGCCGTTTCGAAAATATAAGTTGCCGAAACATCAAATTTTATAAATTTCGAAAGGCGATAACTTGAGATGGGGCATAGGTGAAAAAAAAATTTACTTCCAAAGAAATTCATTATTTGTTAATATCTAAAACCAGCAAAAATTTCAGCTTATTACATGCAGCTGTCTAAATAAAAAACGATTTTTAAAAATTTGAGAAAAAAGATTTTAGGTAACAGTTAATATTAACTGCCATTTTATTTTTTAAAGTTCAGCTAAAATATACAGATGTAGAAGAAGTCTGGCACCCAAAAAGAAGCCCACCCCTATAGAAGTTCGTTTACAGAATTGCACTTACGGAACTCAAAAAAAATAATGGTCTTATAAGAATAAAAAGTCGAGAATGCTCAAGCCAGTACTTTAAGTACAATAACTTTAACATGAGCTGATGATTGAACAACAGGAGTTTAATTTTTTTAAAGAAATCTAGAGTTTATCAAATAAATGAATAAGTCGCAACTCCTGTGGCAAAAATGTACCAACTCAAGAAAACAAATTATGATAATTCAAATTTCGTGATAATTAAAAATTTTAAATATTTAATAAATATTCTATGTTTATCTCATATTTGTTAATATGAGTGTTTATTAAAAACAATTTTAGAATATACTCTGCGCAATATAAGCGAAATTTGTGAATTATAATGCCATTTAAACTTCTAAATTGTACTTAAAATATTACAAATATAACCTATATTTTTAATGGCACCAAATTACTGAATAAAGGTCAAAATTATTTAACCCAAATATATAAATGACATTTTCTTATGCCCACATACATTTTTCTCTTTATTATTACTTTGGAATTGTTTTTCGAAATAATAAAAAATTCATAATTTTCCTTTCCATCTTTACTCATTGAAAAAAACTTCAACGTGGTCATTGTTTCTTTTTTTTTTTTTGTAATCCATTTTAATGAAATTGAACATGAATAATAAAAATTTATTTTATTAACCTCAAAACTTATTTATTTTCATTGATATTTTTCACAAATATCATAGATTTATTATTAATAATGACTATTATTCAATCTATTTGTTCGTCTATGGTAATATTTTTTTTGAATATAACTTTAACTTTTATAACTTTTTAAATAAATTATTGTTTTAATAAGTCTTTTGTCGGCTTTTAAATTATTATATTGTATAGGTAGAGTAGAAAAGAGATTGAAGGTTTTAAAGAAACATAACGGCATTAATTTACATGATAAGTGACTGAACTATTACCCAAACCTTTACTAAACAACTACTTTAAGTTTCTATATAAATTTTGTAAGTATCAATTACCTATCACAACACTTTCTAGAGGAAAATTATTAAAATTAGACGAATATGAAATTATTCAGAAAATATGCGTAAAAATGAAAGGACATTATGAAATTTCTTGTTAATTTTTTTAATTCGATAATATTGCATAATTCAAGGCTATATTGTTACCAAAAACGAACCAAAACACTGCAAGGGCATACAATATAGATTTTACAATTCTTACATAGTAGTTACCTGTATAACCTTTACAAAATTAAACTTGGTTTCAGCGATAGTATAATAGGCGTTTATTAGAACTTTAAAATCTTATAAAATAGAAATATTTCTTAAGAAAAATTATCATAAATTTTTAAATGGTCCAGATTAAATTGAATATATAGTCGACACTGGTCATCATTAGCTTTGATCCATATACAGATTCAATAGGTTTCTTTTTATTCCAAATTTTAAAAGGTGGTCTTATTAAAGAAGCATTTTTCTATCATAGAACGTTCAAGAGCAGTAAAAATCTGATCAAATTATGAAGGTAATCTTGATACATAGGCGCAAATGCGTGCTAGTTTTACTGTACATTAATTGTATTCTTATTTATTTAGTGTAATAAGCAATGTAAAAAAAATAAATTTTTTAATCAAAATTTTATCATTTTTAATTCTTTAAAAAACAAATAAATTCTTTTCATTTTTTAATTAAATGTGATTTAACAACGTTTTTGCCAGAGCTAACACTATGGAATGGTAGATAATGGACTTATTTCGTTATCTACATTATAGCTTTTACTTCGCCCTTTATATTTTGACATTTGTAGCAAGCCGTGTAGGCGCATTTTATGTTAGTCATTATAGATATCTCAATTAATTAAAGTCTCTTAAAATAATTGTTCTTTATTTGTGAAATAAATGATTTAGAAGAAACACCAAAATAATTGAGAGAAACAGTATAGGTAAGAAAAAATTCGGTTTTTTTTTAATTATTGTCGCATTTAATATTTTTTAGTAGCTGGTAAACTAGTTTAAAGATTTCATTCGAAAAAATTTTATGATATTCTTGGGTCGCCGTGTTCAAGCCTAGCTTTTGTCACATTACATAAACTTCAAAGTCTAAATAAATTGATTATGAATCGTTTGTAAAATCGTTAATATTTTAGAACTTAATGCATTGCTTATGGCTCTACATTAAGTTCATTTTAGAACTTATGGCTCTATATTATTTAAAGAATTTTATAATGAAACTTTATATAAGATTTGTCTTGCAAAAATAAAATTCTAATATTTTCATTTATAAAAGCATTTCTAATATTTTCTAAAGTACAGAAATGTGAAAAAAATTTTCAAAATATATTTTTGGCTTATTAATTTTGTTATAGTGCATGATTTCAAACGCAATCTCAATCAAACTAATACAGTCACGTAGCTATATGAAATTAAAATACATGTTTGATTCACATGAGAAACAGTGTGAAATAGCTGGAAGCATGCAATGTTTATAATAAGTATTACATGTAGTTGTTAAATTTTTTCACCAAGCCGAGAACTTTCAAAATGAAAAACAGTTCCTGTTAGCTCAAGAAAATAAGAACTAGACACACCGTGGGTCAACTTCATAGTCTTTCTAAACAAATTAAAAGTTAATATTAAAACTCAAATTCCAAAAATACTGGAATAAAGACAACACAAACCGGTTAAAAATTAAATTCCTTAGTCTACTCTGTCGATTTTCTTAAATTCAATAATTCAACGTTTAACAAGAAATACAATAAATTTTTATTAAAAAAACTTTAACCACCCCTTGTTTAACATAAAATATTTTAATTTGTTAATTTTTTTTAACAAAAAACAAATTATTTCGTACACTAAAAATCACAATACTTATTTCTAGTATTTCTATTGTGTAGCTATTTACTATTTAAATATCAATTCGAAAATTTTATAATTGAAAACTGAAAATTTATTCAAATACTAGAACCATTTTAAAAAGCTGCATGTTTATATTATAAAATTGTTAATTTCAAATAAAACAGAAAAAACAAAAACCAAAAGTTTAAAATATCCCAAAAATCCTTAAAAATCCTTCATAAAATGCATAAAATTTTTCAAAAAAAAAAAATTTAATTTTATTCGTTCAAAATAAACTCGCTCTGATTGCTATCACTGACAAAAACTTTTTATTTATCATTCCATGAATTTTATTTGAACAAATTTTCAAAAATTTTTCATTTCTATTGTTTTTTATTGATTTTTCTCTTTTTTTTTTCTATGTTTTTTAAAAATAAAACTATTAATAAAAAAAAAAACATTTTTTTTTATATACGTAGTTATTCCTGCTTCTTTTTTCGCTTTTTTTATTTTTATTTTTCTGTTTATTTTTATTAAAACCGAAGTGCTTTTCGCAATTTCATTTATGTAAATTGCTACCACCTGAACACACCTTTATTAAAATTACTTTTTATTCATGTTCGAGAATTTTTATCTAGAAGCGTTTTATTTTTATACAAAAAATAAAAAACAAAAAATAAAAAAAAATGTCGATGATGAAAATTGAGTTTTAGAGGAAAAAATAAAACAAAAAAATATGCACGAAATCAAAAGTAAAGAGTGAATCATTTTTACATAAACCTTATCTAAACATTTTCAAAAAAGTAATAATAAATAATAAAAAAAAAACAGAAAAAAAGGACAAAATATAAGCAAAAACATACACCCTGTATATGAGTTTGTGTATGAATGTGTTGTACAATTTTCTATTTTTATTTCATTCGCCCACAACAATTCTTTTATTCAATTTTAATTTTTTTCTTCCTATATTTTTTTGCTTTTGTTTTGTCATTTTTGTTTTTTGGCAATTTTCATTCAGTAATCAAAAAAAAGCAATGTTAAAACGCAACTGATTTAATTTTTTTTCACAAATTTTTCTTATTTTATTGTTATTGTTCTTTTTTCTTATTATTTTAGAAAAAAAAAATTGTTCAAAATAAAATGCAAAACTGAAATAATTAATTCGAAAAAATTGCATACTTTTAGGATTAATATTTGATTTTGTTAACAATTTATTTTCATTGTGATTTTTTAAAATCTGCAGAATTTATTTATTAATTCAATTTAGAATTCGAAAAATAAAGTAACTATTTTCTCGGAAATGAATTATTTTTCGTTTATTAATGAAATTTAGAAAAACAAACAGTTTCATTCTAGAATTTTCTTTTAAGTAGCAAGCGTTAGGTGTCATTTTTCTCCTTGTTTCGTTTTAAATCGAATAAAAATTTAACATAATGTAAACATTGCACTCTCTCTCTCTATTATTTGTTTCTCTCTAAAATAATCATATACGTCATTTTTATGCGATTTTATGTAATTTTTTTAAAATAGTTTGCATGTTATTTTGTAATCATGATTTTTTGAGCTCTTTAATTGATTTAATAAGAATATTGTGCAGGAAAATTATGCAGATCAATAGGCAACACAACGATTTGTTACAATATACTCATAAATACAAAATTTATAATTGTCGCCATTCCGATCCTATTTTTGGTTGTTCAGAACACTCGGAACGCACTACTTCAACCAAAAACTCACCCACATATTATAAATTTTTAAAATAATAGTAAGAATAATAGACAAAGGAGAGGGTGTCTCTGATATTTTATCAATATTTAAAAACTTTGTTATGTAAATTAACGTAGATAATGCATTACTATATTTTATAATATTTGATTGACTTAAGAATTCACAATAGTAGAAAAGTTTTGCAATCTATGTCAAAAATTGACAATCAATTTGAATTTTATTAACACTGTTAAGCTTCGTTTTAATATTTAAATTCAATTTTAAAATTTATCATTTTTTTTTTGCTGAATTTACAATTGAATTGAAAAGATTTATGTGTGTACCTAAAATTTAAAATATATTTTTATAATGTGCATTTTATGCAAATTTCAAAATTTTTTGTTATTTAAAAAAAAAACCAGCATTTTCTTGTTTTTTATTAATTTCAAATTTTATTTGAATAAATTTTTATCTAGCCATTTACAAATTTAAATTAATGGAAGAATCCTCGAATACTAGGTATTTTTAGAAAAAAAATTTTACAATGTCAAAAAAAAAATTCAAAATTTTAGTTAGGGGAACACAACCTTTTATGTTTTTTTACATGGACCACGGGGAACAAGAGTTTGAAGATAAATGGATTGCAAGGATTGCGGATAAAATAACTCAATGGGTTTTTACTTCTCTTTTTTTTATTTTTATAATTTGTGTTTTCATTCATGTAATAAAATAGTAAGCATTTTCCTTAGGCGTAAAACTGTTCATCAGTTATCCTTTTTCCGGGGAGAAAAACATTAAAACTACATTACCACTAGATGTGGAAATATTAAAAATATTTTGAATATGCTGTGATATCTTTAGGATAAAATTTCAACTTTTATTTTTACAACTTTAATTTTAACTAATTGCATTGCATACAATAAGGGAAGTTTTGTGATAGCAACAAATTTCGGATGTCAAGTTTCCAGTGAGAACGCACTTTTCTAGTGTGTTCCAGTTTTGAGGTTGAAATTTTATGTGTGAGTTCGAAATATTTCACGAATTGATCAACTTTCGAGATAAATCAGGGAATTAAATATTTGGGGGGATATAATTTTTGTACTCGGGAACCGCACTTTTTCGCGGGCCAATTTTAAATTTTGAATCATATCTACGGAACTAATTGATGGAATTTCTTGAAATTTGATAATTGAGTTCTGGTTGTTACCGAATTATATTTTTGAGTTCTGGTTGTTAACTGGAGATTTTTTCAGAAAATTCGAATCACACATAGCAAAACTGCACTAAGAGCCAAATTTACATTTTCCGCGGAATACGATGAACGAAAACCTTACTTGTGTCCTTAAAATTATAAAGAAGTGTATAATATTTTCGTTAAACTAGACAATATACACTGCAGTTGGTTATGGACTGACCATATCAGATTGTTATTTTTTATTTTTGTGCGTTAAAAACTTGTGCATTAAAAGTCAGTTAGGTCAAGTATCAATTTTAGAATTTTCGTTATTATTTTTTTTTTGTTGGCGTATAATTGAATTTTTTTTTTTTTTTCAAGATAAAAATAATAAAATTCATGCAAATTTTTTAAATTAAAATTCAGAAAACTTTTTTAATAAAAATCTTCTTAAATTGAAATTTATTTTAAAGTAGATGCGATGGAAAATTTTTTGTGAATTGGTTTTTCTAAAAATTTATTTAAATCATGAATTTATTAATTTAAATTGAAAATATTAATTTTGGATCGATTACTTTCAATTATTGTAGCACAAAAGTTTGTTTTTGTTATTGAGAATTTAAAAAACTACTACGGTCGCGGAAGCTTTATATTTACCGTAAATTATACAACTGAATCAATAATTTGGTAAGATCAACTTGGTACTTGATTGTAATTTATTAATGAACAAACGTACCTTGGCTGGTCTTACTTTAAATTCTCTTTAGTTTTAAAATTCGTTTTAAGTTTTATAACTAAATAAAATTTTTAGACTAAAGCTTTAACAAATTTTACTTAAAAAATTTTAATACTTTCTAATAAATAATTTTTTCTTTCAATTCTTAAAAATTTAAATTTAAAATGAATTTAAAATTTTCTTAAATTTTTTTTATTTAGATTTTTCTTAAATTTCAAAATATTATCAAAGATTGCTTGCTTTGCGTATATCTGAAGAAAAAACAAAGACAACAAATAAATTCTTAAAAATCCCGTAAATTCCTTAAATTTTTTTTTGTACGAGCATTAAAAACAAAAAAGAAGAATAGATTCTTCTAGGTGTTGAAATTTTCTTAAGAAACAAAAACAAAATTAAAAACGGAATGCGAAGAGAAAAAAAAATTCTTTATGTCTTCTATATCCGAATCAAATCCTTTTTGATTTTTTTTCCTTCTTTTACGATTTTGAAAAATCCTTTATTTCGATGTTACTTTTTTTTCTATGATGTAAAATATTTATTTATAAATATATTGAAGGTGCAAGGATGGAAACAATAAAAAAAACAACAACAAACATTATAAAAGATTTTTATTTTTTTTATTTTTTGTTTTTTTACTTTTCAATGCTGCCAAATTACAACACTATACAAGAAAATCTATGTTGTAATAGTGACGGCTATATAAACATTACTACCAAATTCATTTATTTTTTCCGGATTAGTTAAAGAGTTGGTAATGGTTTCGGTGTTATAGAGTTTTAATATGGTTTCGGTTTTACAGAGTCTAAAAATTTTTAAGTTTAGCAATGACTGCTTCATTTACTTTATGCCTGAAACTGCTTTATTGTTAATCCTTAAATTTCCAAAATGTAGTTCGTTTTAAACTTATTTAATCCTTATAAAGCGAATTCAAAATGAATAAATGCAATTCGCTTCAAATATTAAATGATGAATTTTTGGATTGTACACTGGAATATTTTTCCAGCTCTTTATTTGCTTAAATTTTGAGAAAATCTACAGAAATTTATAGCTCAATGCTCGATTTTTAGACTAGATACTATGGAACCCAAGATCAAAACCTTTATGCGTTACATACTTTATAAAACTTATCTAATCTTACATAAATTCCGATGCATTTAAAGAATGTTCTTTTTTCAAAAATTTTTAGAATCGATTGATCCGAAGTCCTAAAATCTTTTGAGGGCTTGAATGCCACATTATATTCACTATATTTCAAATGAAACTCAAGTACGTATCAAAAAATTTCTTTTTCCGAAAATCTGGACATGAGCCCTGAGTACTTATAAAACTATTTTAATTTATTAATATACTCTGTAAATCTTGCTTACCTAAAACTATCCCGAAATAGGGGAAGAATCGAGAAAATACAGAGGCGAAGAAGAAAGAAAAAAACACATTAAGAAATAAAATTAAAAACAAAAAAAAAATTAATTTTGAAATGAAAGAAACAAAAATTTTTTTCTTCCATTTCGCCCATAATAAAGGTAAACAGCAGTGTTAAAACCAGGAAACAATTATCGTTCGCTTTTATAGGTGCAGTTTCTATAAAAACATAACCTGGAAGAGAAAAGACCTGACCGAACCGGAAGTCATATTTTTGTACTACTGACAGCATGAAAAACTTTGATTTTTTGTTTTTCTTTTCCGTTTTATTTCTTTTTTTCATTTGTTTATTATTTTCTCTTCCTTCTATATATTACTGTTATTTTCATTAATGGATATTTTCATTTCCTTTTTTTATTGTTTTAAAGGTATACCTATACCTATGATATTTTGAAGGCTTTAAACATTTTTAGAGTATGAACGAAATAAATTTGAGTTTTTTTTGTGTTTTGTTATTTTCAGTGTAAGCTATATTTCACGGGAAAGGAGGGTGGAAAGCCGGGGTAAAAGAGAAAAACGAAGGAACAGAAAAATATTTATTATGATGTAAGTTTTAACCTTGAGCTTAAGAAGTTCTCAAATTATATTTAGTTTTTCTTTTTTTTATATTTTTTTTTCCTGTGTATTGTAACTAATTGAAAATTGCTCTTAAAATTTAGATTTTTTTTTACATTTCTTCCTTTTGCAATTTTTTTTTGTTTTTTTGAAATATTAAAACAATAATTTTTGTAAAACTTTAATAAAATGAAAACAAAAACATTTGCTTGAAATTCACTCGAAAGAAAATTTTCTGGGAGAATTGTGGAAATTAGGAAAATTTCTTATAGATTTTGTGCGCCTTTTTTTTCAAATTTCCATGTTTTTCTGTTAAATAATTAATTTGTAATTGAAATTAAAGTGTTCCTTATTATTTCTTTTGTGCTTGCAATTTAAATTAAATTTTTCTGATTTGTTTTTGTTAAGTAATTTTCGGAAGACTATCAAATAAGAGTAGATGTAGGGCAAAGTATGCATGTTATTAATATAGTGCAATAAGTATAATACCAATTTCATTTCTGAAAATTTAGTAAATTGCCTAAAATAGAAATACATATAATCGAAAACTGATATGGAAAAGAGCAACTGCTCATAGAAATGACATGATCAGAAAGAATTATTTTAAAAAAATTTGCAGTTCACTTGCTAATTTTCTTAATATGTGCATAATTTCTTAATATGACAACATAATTTTCTTTTCGCCAAATGCAAATAATTTGATATTAGCCTATATGCCAGTGAGTAAAAACTTTAACAGCTTTACTTATAGAACTATGACAAATTATGAAAAAAAATTTTGTTTAAATTTTTCTTATAGTTTTTTTTCTCCTTAACTATATATTTAAACTTTTCCCATTAAAAGTTGAACTGCACAAATTATTAATGCACCTCGTTATTAATTATTGACATTTTTATAATGTATTCTACCTTCTTTCATTTTGAATATATTCTACCGTATCTTCTGCCATGAAATGTCATTAAAGTCACCTCAAAGGAAATTCTTTATATAAAGAGAAATTGAAAGTATAACACAAGAAATTTTTCGCGTGAAATTTGAATATCCTGTAAAAAACTGTTAATATTATAATATTGTTAGTTATTAGTGAATTAAGAAGAGGTTATTAACTTGCAGTAAGCTACAGTTCTAATAGATCTGTGGTTAATGTGTTCATAATTTGATACTGAAACAAAAATGATTGAATTTTACTTGGTATGGCCAAAAACAATTTAACTAAGGATATAAAAAAAATATGACAAAAAAGAAAATAAATTGACAAAAAAACCTTATATCTACTAATAATTTTCTAAATTGAAAGTTAAATAGCTTTAAGAAGTACTAAGATTGGAGAATTCTGAAAGAAATGTTAAGGAACAAAATAGGATTCTAGATATTGCTTTATATTGGATCCTGAAGCGAGTTGCATACCCTATAACATAATTTTTATATTCAAATATTCTTATTCCTTAAAGTAACAATATTCTGCTCTGGTGTACAATTAATAGTTAAGAAGTAATTATAATTTATAGTGCTCAATTTTCTACATAATATGAAAAATTATTAAATGAAAAGATTTATTGTGATAGATGAACTCATAGGCAGGGTATTCTTCTTTTATGAAATAACAATTTAAACGACAATAATTTAATTGAGGCTGCTTTCAATTATTGATAAATTTTCAATCAAGTTCTTCAACAATTTTGTGTCAATTTTCGTAATTATATTAATAAGTTCAAGATAATGTTAGAGATCGATATTATTTTGCATTATCCTACATAAATTATGCATTTTAAAGATTTAATAAAAATGTTTTGTAAAATTATTAACAATGCCTTCAAAAACACTTATCATTCTTGAATATTTTAACACAATAAGGGCTTGATAACAGACTAATCAGTCAATGTATAAATACAGCTCTAATTCAATGGTATATATACAATTGATATCCCCATTGAAATATTCGTAAACGTTATGAGGAATATATGATGTATATATATATTCGCGTATTATTCTTATATAATAATTGCTAACTTTATGGGTGGGTGACATTTTATTTCAGCTAATTTAATATGATGAAATAATTACTAACAATTTATGGCACGCAATTCATATTTTGATGACATGGTAATAATTTTCATTTTTTTTTTTTTCAACTCTGTTTTAAGTAATAATATTTTCATATTTTTACCGTTATTTTCAACTGTTATGCAATTTTTTAGTATAAAATATAGTATACTTTTATAAAAGCATTATAAAATTACAAGATATTTATAAAAATGTAATTGTATAACGAAATATAAAGCGAATATTTTTGAATTGACCATATCGGTATAACAATATGATAGTATAATACAGTAAACTCGTATTTAAATGAACTAATTAATGTGAGAAGAGGTTCAGATACTAGAATTGTTAATACAAATGAAAGAAATTTGAAATAGATATAAAGAGTAATTCAAATTTAAATTTTAAATAATATTAGATTTGTACACCCATTATACTTGTACATTGTGTTATTGTGCATAATTTAATTTTAAATTTTATCTCAAAATTTACATTATGTTTATACAAGTGGGCATTAGTTCAAAAAACAGAGTATTCAAATAATTTTTCACATAATTTTTTAAATACAAATAATAATTGTTCACATAATTGATTGATCATTATTGTGTGCATGTTCATATAACTATGAGTACTACTGTATATCGATATGGGAATAAAATTACATACATCTTTACAAACATATTATGTATGAGAAATGAGAAGTTAAAAAACAAAAAAAAAAAAATTTTTATATACCTTTATCAACCCTAGGGTCATTAGCATTAAATGACACTTGGGAATGAGTCTATTTAAGTATAACTATAATATTCAGAAAGTATCAAAAAAGGTGTTTTCAGGAAATTTTTTACGACCAGGTTAGGTGATGAAAATATATACAGACATACCATACACAATACATAGAATTCTTTTATTTTTTTTTCTCTCTGTTTTAATTTAATCGACAACAACTAATGTGCCGACATTATTCGACTTTATTATTAATTGTTTGCAATCCGGAAGTAATTTTCATTTTCCTTATATTTTATATACCATAAAAAAAAATTGTATAACAAAATTATTGCTATACCAAATAGTTTACCCTCCTCCTTATAAATGTAAAATTGAGTTTCGCCTTTCAGTTCTTCCCACTCAAAAAAATTTTATGCAGATTTTTTTATAAATAAAAAAAAAATAATAATAATTGTGAATTTTTTTTTTGTACTTTTCTGTATAGTAAGCAGCTTGTAAATGAAATTAAGCGGAATATTTCAAAAAAAAAAAGAAATGAAAATGTTAAAAAATATGAATTTTTCAATGTAAATTAAAAATAATAATAAACATGAAAAATTTTCAGTAAAATAAAAAAAAAAAACAAGGAGAAGGTGAAAAAACATTTGTACATATTAAAAATATTCCAAAAAAAAAAAAATAATGGACGTGCGAACATAAGGAAATTATAAACATTTTGCCTACGTACACAAAAGAAAATTATTTTTTTTTTTCCGATTTTTCAATTGTTTCGTTTTATTTAAAAGAAAATTTCTTTTATGTTTTTAATATGTTGTGCTTAACTTTAAATAAAATTCTTAATTGTTGTATGTGTAATTTACATACGGATTTGTTGACACACCATAACCTACAGTAGCTCAATGAAATGTAGCAAACATTAAATTTTACAGGACAGTAATTTAAAAGTTTGCCGCAGTGTTATGCGTAATGGCATACATGTATGTATGTGGTACGATAATTATAGCGATAACAATAACTATATATGCGAAAGATTTTTGATATTTCAAAACATTTTCAATTCTTTATCCAATATCATATTTGAGCATTTTATTTATTGATGTTTATCAAATATCAAAATCAATTCAACTCAATTTTGGAAAATATGTCGCTTAGCCTGCTATAATGTGTCGACAACACTCTATGTATACACACATATATATAGTTGTAGAAATTCATTGTAATTTTAATTTTTTGATTTCAAGCATTAAAATGTTATGTAATATACATATATACGTAATAGTGTATAATGTTTTATATATGAGTGAATGTGTGCCATAAAATCAAAAAAAAAAAAAACGGAAGTTGCAATAATATCATTTATTATTGAAATATTTTAATGTGCAATAAGTAATATGTTTTACGGGATAATTCGAATTATTAACAGTAAATCTTATTATAAATTAATTATTTTATTATAATATTATTTAATTAATTATGTACTTTGATTTTTAATCGGAATAATATTCATATATATATACTTATTTGGAAATATTTTTGTATTTAAAAAAAAAAATTTCATTCAACAATATTGTTATACAACAGTGCTGACTTTTGTCAATAAGTGTTATCGGGCTGACAATAATATAGTACTGATTTTATTAGATTGACGAAAATTCAAAAAATTATAATACTTAACATTTTGAGAGCATAATTGAGAAAACCAAAAACTTTGTTTTTAAGTCAATTCTCATATTGCACATTTGCGAGAATACAGACTTAAGTCAAAGTTGTGTCGTTATTCTTCCCAATGTGCGATATATTAGCAAAAGCAAGAAAAAGTACAAAGTTAGAACTGCAATCGCAGCCCATTTTTTGTAGCAATACTTCACAGTAGCAGTTTGTTTTTAGTTTATTTAGTTCTGAAGAAGATGCTCACAGAATTTTCATGAAAAAAAATTAGCAACTGTGTTCTAATTTTTATTTTGGCAATGTTTGCTATAATTGTCTTAATATTTTTCATAGTGTTGACATTTGTTGCATTTTGACAATTATGGGATTTTATTTTAGCTCTATCACAATTGTAATTCTAAGCATATAAGATCCTGAAATGGTGTAGAAACATGAACTTAACTGAACATTTCCAAGATTTTCAAAAATAAAATGTCATTTAATGTAAATCGATTTAAATTTTTCAAATAATAGGAATGGCTTTTATTTTTGGATTACAGTTAAAGTTTCGCGCTGTATAGTTGAATTATAGTAAATTTTACTTTAACTTTAATTTTCACTTCAATTACTTTAATTACTTTAAGCAACTAGTTCCGATTCTCATTTTTATTGTTCCCGTAATTAAATTGATTCTATTTGTATAGCATACAATTTTCCAATACAATTATTGATAACAATTGAAGTCGAATTATGTACTTGAATGCGTCCACCAACCATCTATATTTTACTAGTGGAACTAAATGCATATTAATAAAATCCACTCCTCTGCTGACTTTATCAATTTTTATTAATATTAATTGTGAACAAATTTTCATAATAATTTAATAGAAATATAATCTTCTTGGGGAAATATAAAAAATTTATGATGAAACTAAAATTAATTATTAAATTAATGACATTTTTGAATATTAATAAAAAAAAAATAAAAAATAAATTTTAAAAAATTATCTAAAAACTATTATAAGGATTGAGGCAACTCAAAAAAACAAAAAAAAAACAATTTGAAAAAAATTTATGAGTAAACAAAAAAAAAGATCTATAGTTCACAATTTCCCATTTATTAAAAAACAACAATAAATTAAAATAATAAAAGGAAAAGCAAAAAAAAAAATCATTTTTTATCAATTCTTTTGTCTTTAATCTTCGTCCTTTCCGCACTACATACACACATACACGTATCACGTGCACGTATAACATATTTATATCACGGACCGTAATAACGGATTGTACACCACCATATTCTGACAGAAAACAAAAAAAAACATTTTTATATGCGAGTGTAAAGTGTGTTTTTATACCAAAAGAGTGAAATTATTCGCAAATGTCCTAATTTTCCATTCTTTGCTATCCTATTTTCTTTTTGTTTTGTTACAAAATTTTTCCTAGAAAGAGGAGCAGCTTTTCAATTTAGATTTCATTCATTTCTCTTCGTTCTTTTGTTATAATTTTGCAAAAACAGAAAAAAAATTTTTTTTTTATCATTTATAGTCGCCTTATGTTAGCTTTTTAATGATTTCCCCCCTCCCACTTAGTCAATACAAGATACACACTTACATCTACATCTATATTTACAATAAAATTAAGTATTTTATATTATGTGTATGTATTTAGTTTTGTATGTCAAAGAAGATATCAATATATAGAAAGCTATCAAGTTTACAACACAAATCAAGTCACAGATAATAGCATTGCCTAGCCCATTGAATGTCGTCCGTCCTTTAATATTTTATTATTTTTTTGCTTTTTCTACTTTTTATTTTTCAATTTAACTTCTGATGGTTTTTATATCTTTCTATATTTTCTCTATTATTATTGTGTATACGTCTATATTTAATCCATTAAAAAAGAAAAAGTATTATTAATGAATAAAATTATTCTGGTATTATAAATTGAAATGATCTTTTTTCATAGAATGTACAGCTAAAATTTTATTATAACGGTATAAACATGAAATTATTTAGTTAATTATTTTTATTACAAAAAGATAATGTACAATTAAAAATTGCAAAAAATTATCAGGTAAGAATGCATTGTGACCTATCAGAGTTGATTAAATTACTGTCGTCATCTTGAGAGTATATTTTTTATATTCACTACTAATTTTGAATTTACCCATAATACGAGTATTTCTTCCAAATTTGTCAATTTTTTGCGGCACAGTCACTTGATGCAAATCAAATTTTCGTTTAAATCTTGGAAAATCGAATAAAAATTTAAAAAAATTGAGCGGCTATTGACTATAGTTCATGCGGCAGTGGGATCGTTTTTTTTTTTTTTGAATTAATGGAAGATTCTTAGTTAGAAGACGTTTTATTTTGACAGAGTGAACAACAAATCTTTAAAACAGAGCATTATTTATTTACTTTGTCCTAAAAAACAATCAATAAAGAATGTTAACGTTGATTTCTTCTCTGTACTTTGAAAAACAGAAAGAAACAGGATTTACATCATTTTGATTTAAGCTGCCAGGTTTGATAAGTTTATGTTATAGTGTTGCAAGCGTATCATTTGATAGATTCATATAAAATTCCTAAAAAAAATTTTTTGACACTTAGATTTGTAAACCATATTTAAAATTTGGTCAAATTCTTATTAAATGACCAATCTGCTAAGAATTTTCAATTTTCGAGCAAGAAAACTTTAATATTCAATTTTACTGAAATTTTGCCTTACAAAAGCGCCTCTACAACGTTTCCAGAACAACTAAATCACCTCTTATATCTTTTTTTTTCTGTTTGCCTTTATTTGTTAACGTTCTACTTCCGAATCTGTTGTATTTCATATATAATTTTTCATTTTTTTTTAACTATTGTTTAGCCATTATATACCTTCATTATTACTATTTTCTGTTTAACAAAACCGTCAATGTGTTTACATGGTTGTCCATTCTGTTTTTGTTTTATTTTCTTAATTTTTTTTTAGGTATTGCCATTCTTTCATGTTTTTTCTGTTATTTTCTGAATAGTTCTTTATATTTTATAAAATGATAATAATTTATCGTATAAAATGTCCTTACTATCTTTTCGTAATTTTTTTTTCTCTAGCATTTTGTTCTTGGCTTTTTTTTCTTTTGTAACTCTTCGAATTTTAAATATAAACATCGAACAAAAAAACATAACATAAAATTGTAATGGACACACCTTAGCCAAGACAGAAGACAACATTAGTAATAAAATTGCTATTATGTTTAAAGGAAAACAGAGAATGAAGGAAAACAAATGAGATGAAAATAAGAATAATAATTTACACATGAAAATTTTGTAAAGGGAAACAAATTTTCTTGTTGGTAACGATATTGTGTAAGTTTCCCGATTGTTTTCTTCATAAAAAGGCGGACATTACTTGAATAAAAGATCATTTTGATGGAAGATCACACAACAGGTTTAGTGATCTCATAAATTGAGAAGAAAAACAGACACTTATTTTTTATCGCCTGCTATTTAAAATAGCAATATTTCGCACATCGAATTAACATCATTCGAATCGACATTGGGAAAACACGAATTTTAATTCCACTTCCTAGGAAGGGGTCAATCCTACTAATCTTCCGAACAAATCTGTGTGCAGCTCTTTGTGTTTTAAAGTTTTTCTGTATAAAAATATATATGCTTTGTAGGATCGCAAATGTTTCCTTCTTAGTGTTACATGCGTCGTAATAAATTGTTAGTGTTACATGCGTCGTAATATACCTCAAATGGCTAAAATAATCTGACTCTTGAAATCTCTACGTTTAGTAGAGAATTTTTTTGTTAAGTTTTTAAGTTACATAGTTGAATTGACATAAATTTAGAAAGTAAGTGTAATATCTTGTTTCGTTAACTTTGTCCTATTAACGCTTTATAAGAGCTTTAAGATTTTAAAGAGAGATTAAATTATATTACAATTTAATAGTACATATACTTCTGAATCATAAACATCCAACTCAATATTAAACGAGACATTAAAATGCATCAACGTGCTTAAAGCAAGACCAAATTATCGCTAACGTTTTGTTACTGTGCAACATCGGGAATAAGTAAAACCAAGAGAATTGTATACGCCATTGACTAGCAGAGAGAGAAAAAAATAGAAAAACAGCAAAGGTTTTAATTTCTGTTATAACAGTAAATATCCTTAAAGTAAGATATTATCAAATAGCAAACTTATGCGTGTATAAAATTTGGCCTTCAAATTTGTATTGGATTTCATTTTATTCTCTTTTTTTTTTAATTTTTTTTTTAATTTTATTGATAAAGGTCTCTAGTTTTTTTTTTTTTGAATGCATTATAATTTGTTTGGTTCCGAAGGAGTTTCCTTTTTAATAAATTATTTAAAATGCCACAGTTTGATAAAGACAAAGAAAAAAAACGTCAATAGGAAGGAAATTAATCTACAAAAATTAAATTTCTTTTAATCTTAGATATTTTATCGATAATTTTCGAACTTAATAACATAATATTGTTTCATTATTATATGTATGTATGTATACGTATAGGTAAACTAATTACCTATAAGTTTTTTTCTTTATTTTTCCTATTTGACTTTTATACAACATCCTTTATGTAATTTAAGGCGTGTACATGATTTTGCAAAGGGAAAATCCAATCATTTCCTACATTTAAATGTGCCAATGTACACATGTATGCATATAGTACATGTATATACAGGGTGATTTTGAAAGGTATACAATAGCATATTCCAAGGAAAAATTTCGTGAAATATCGTTAAAATCCCTGGAACTCGGAAACCCTTGAGATTTGGCAGTTTAGAACAAATTTTTTACCCATTTTTGATCCTCTAACCAATGGTATATATTGTTGTATTCCTTTCTGAATCACGCTATATATTATATAAATTGAAAATTTTTATTAGATCGGACAATTATCTGGTGTTTTTAACAAAAAGTAAATATACGCTAGTAAATGTACGCGATAATTCGAATGATTCAAATACTACTCTACTACAATTGGAAAATATTATGACACTCATATCTGCTCATCAAGATTCCTTAAACAAAAAAAGTTTGCAATTACGACCGGATAATGAAAATCCCAAATCAATAAAGACTCATTTGAAACAAAAACTTTGTGTCATCTTCATCGAAGTTCCAAATGAACGTAGTAACAATTCCAGTTATGAGCTATCATTTAATGCTTAATAAAGCGACTAATTTCATACATAGTTTCCAAAATTAATATTAAAAATTTGTACTCAAATACCTTCTTTTTTCTCAATATAATTATGTGCATTTTCCTTAATAATATTTACACTTATAATGAAATTATTGCACAAATACACGTCAAAAATATTTCATTGTCAAAAATACCAAAAATAAAATAAATTTTAAATTTATCACATTAAAACATTTATAAATATTTTCTACCTTTACAAGTATTGTGCATTTGAAATTTATAGAAACAAGCAAAAAAAAAAAAAATTTTTAAAACATTTTTGACAAATTTCTGATAATATTTTGAAAGGCTTATTTAAATTTTGCTCAATTAGACTTCATTGAACATAAAATTTTGAAAAATTCTTCTTATAACCGAATGTTTGTGCATATACGTATAGTTACAAAATTACATTAATAAGAAAATTTATTATTTTTCTGAAATAATGAGATCAATGTAGATTTGATCGCGTTAATTACATGTGATTTCCATCATAAATAATTTAGTTAAAGAGCTGCATAATAAATTCTCGTATGGACTCATACCATCTATTGTAAAAATACAAAACGACTGCCATCTTTTTATTAAAATAATCTGTAATAAACTTGAAGACTGTGACTTAAATATTTTCTAAAACGTATTTAACATTATTTTTAATGTAGATAGTGCTGTCTTAAATAGCAATACAATTTAGACTATCTCTATATGAAATTATTATATAGCAGCTATCAACAAAACACATGGTACCTCAACTATATTAAATAAGAGCATTCAACATATTATTATACTCGTATCCTTTTTTCGAGTATCTCAATGTTCAACAATTCAATACTGTAGAATTTAAATTATGTATGACTGGTACTTGAACTACTATCTCTGTAGCGTTAGAATTGATTAAAATATTGATATTTGCTATTATAAACTATTTTTGATAACAATTTAATGAGATTACTTCAATTATTTCTTAAGGTTTTGCTATGTACGATCGACATACAGACCGTCGATGATGAGACATGCGAATGGACTCAAAATTAGTTTTTATACATCATATAATTTAATTTGTTAGTACTACAAATGAAAGCGCAAATTTATCTTCATACAATGTAATAAAAATAACCCTTAAGTATAAATATCTTACTTGACTAACTATACAGTAAAATTTTTTTCATTCCATCCTGCCTTTGCAAAATGCATTTTCCTTTTTTTCCAAAAATAGATCATAAATGAATTCACATCCCGTACACCTTACATATTCTATATTTACTAAAATATTCTTTAAAATTTATAAAGATCAAGTAAGAAAATTATTAAATTTTATGTAAGAATATTATGTACGTATATGTATGTTCATAAAAATATAAAAATATAAATTTAATAACATTTAGACAGGATAAATTCATTTTCTACTTGTTTTTTTCTTCTTCTGTTTCTTCTCCTTTTTATAGATTACAAGGAAAATTTCTAAAAATTGTAAGACATAAAATAGAAAAGTTTATTTGTATTGAAAAATAATTTATTATTTACATATCGTCGGCTGAGTGCTATTTTGATCCATACGCCACAACTTCTGAATCGAGAAAATCGCGTTTGAAGTTTAGAAACTATTTATTTCAAAACTGCGTGATGGGATTTCTTAAATTTTCGTCAGTAGGTTTATTATAGTTTTAAGAGTTTAACTATAAAGTTTTATTCAATTTCATGAAACGGATCGAGAGCTATAACAAGTTAAGTAAAAAAGGTCCAGTGCTATTTTGATCCATATCCACTTTTTTGACCTTAAATGTTCATTTTGTATGACGTGGATCAAAAAATTAGTGGATATAGATCAAAATAGCACAAATAAATAAAAGAATCATTGTTATCTATATCATACAAATTTACTGCTATGTGAACATTAAGAAAAATAAAATTCACGTTATGCTTTTTTTAAATGTTTTTTTTTTTTTTTAATTTTTTGAGATTTATATCTATATAATCTTATTAAATATTGTCAGATAAATAGATTCCACTATAATGACGTATACTTTAAGTTTTTTATTACAAAGTATAAAAGTAAGTTTTAGTTAACAAATAAATTAAATTAAAAAGAAATTGTACTAATCAATTCATAATTAGGAACTTATAAGTTCATCTTTAAAATAGCTCGCATATAATTTTGGTGTTCTGGTGGTAAAAACGGAATAAGATTTTTAAGATCTTTTTCTTTTTCCTTCGAAATCGTATGTTCACAAAGTATTATAACTGGATTCCTTAATAAATTCTTTGGAGTTGCTACGGTTTTTCTCTTCGCAGGCTTATATAAACTACATATTTTATAATTAATCTCGGAAAATGATGATTTGTACTTGATTGACAATTTTTCGTCCACACCTAATTTTTATTAAAAATGAATGAATTTTGAAATTAGTTTGGGAATCTGCAGTTTTATAATTTAGTAATATGCACCTGTTAAAATATATTAACGATTATATAAAACTACCTGATTTCTGCATGTGCATAAGAATTTGGAATAATTTTTTTTTTCAAAAGTCAGCTAAATAGCTACCTGTTTTTTTATATTTAATATTCTTGTTAGTTTATTTTGTAATAGTTTAAAATCAGGCGTTAAGAATTGAGAAAATTCAGGGAAACAAATCAAAGGCATTTTTATCTGTTTGAAATTTTATTGGTATAATTAATAATTAAATTTTTTGCACATTACTTTTACTTTTTTAATTTGTTTGTGTCAAAATATGTACATACATAAAGATAATATAATATGTAATTTAACTAAATACTTTTCAGTTTCACTTTAACCAGGTATAAAAACATTTAACGGCTATAAAATGTACATAATTATATTTATTCAATACGAGATGCAAATAAGCATATCGTATGTAACTGTAATTAGTGAAAATTAATACACGTACAGAAATAAAAGTCATGGAAGATATACACATAATATTGTGCATTTTTAAAAACATTAAATAAATGATTATATCAAATTTTTACACTCATTAATATTTTCAATCAATGATGAATATTGCAACATACAACTTTTTTTATGGATGTGTACCAAAATAGCACAGAAATAAAAAAAATTTCTGCGATCTACGTTCCATGCATATGTACGTGTACCATTATAGCACTCAAAAATTTTTTGAAAAATTTACATGAAAATTTGACCCATACGCCAACGATTTTGGATATGGATCAAAATGCATCCCAAATTGAATTTTAAGTGGAGGTGGATCAAAATGACATCTGCGTATCTATGAAACTAAATGAGATAGCGAAAAACTGATTTCATAAAATGAAAGATCATCCCCGAAAACCTATGAAAGTGGTCTTAAGTCAAAAAACGTGAAAGTGGCGTATGGATCAAAATAGCACTCAGCCGACGATATTTAATATTATGTACAGGTATGTATACTCGTATATTGATGCATTAATGTACTATGTATTTGGAAAATTTTAAGAAAAAAAAAAATAAAAATAAATTATAAAATAAAATACGATATTAAATTTTGAAATGCATGGTTTTGTGGTAATTTTCATAAAACTTGTATTCTTAGAATGTACATACATATACTTACTTATATGTATATATAATAATTGTGCAAATGCATATTCACAGTAATATAAGCTAATAACATCTAAAAATTTCTAAAATAAATGCTCAATATTTTTATGTAAAATTTAAAATCTGCATATTTCTATGGTAAATGCATAACTAGAAGAAAAAAAACCAACCTCTAAATTTCATAGAAAAATCAATTTTTAAACGAAAAAAAAAATTTTTATTTTTTTTTTTGTTTGCGAATAACATCATTCACATTATTTTATAATGAGATTTTCTATTTAATATTCAAAAATTTTCAATGGAAACTAGCTACGTTACTTTAAAAAATTAATAAAAATTTTATTTTTATACATTTGCATTGCATCGAAATAATTTTAATTTTATTATTCACATAACACATATTCACATTCAACCCTAAACCATATTTGAGTACCCTGTATTAGGCATTAAAAGTATTTTCATATTAAATAATAGAACGAGAAGAAAATAATGCAAAAATTGTAAATAATGGAATATAGAAAGATTTCTAGCAAGAACAGTCAAATATAGCACAAAAAATTTCTTAAAATAAATATCAAACTTCTTAAACATCTGAAATAATGCCACTTTAACTGCAGTTGAGTTTTTGGTTTTCACAACTATTTATTTAATACCATGTGATTTTTAAAATGTTAAATTTACTTTGAAGAATATTGACTTTGTTTGAGAAACAACTCCTTAAAAGCCATAAATAACTATGGAACAAGAAATTTTATTTCAAAATTACATTTTGATTAAAAGTTTTTAACAATTAATCAATTTGTATTAATTTTCTTTTTTCACTCCTCTATAATCTCTGAACGGTGTTTGATTCGAAATATACCTAAGGTTAAAAAAGTTAAGATTATTGATTTAATTAAGTTCGAATATTCGTAGTTAAAATTAAAAAATCTGGACTAAAATATTGTAAGGAGTAAGATTGGATTTCTTAATTCGCAGTTCTTGGGTAAAGATCAATATTTTTCGTGACTTTTTGAAGATGTAATGGCGCATACAATAGAATTTTTATGTACGCACTAGCTATCTATTAATTAAAATTATACTTTTTACGTAGACTTAGTTTTTGTCACTGTTGAATTTATTTGTCACTATTGATGAAATAATGAGATAGGTAAAAATTTTGTTCCACGGAAGTAAGTGTCTAGTAAAGATCTATTTACGTATAAAATTTCAACTTTCTATTTTCAAGGATGTAGAAGTTTTGTAAACAGACAGAACGGACGAACAGAATGAAACTAATAAGCACTTTTTTGAACAATTTTTTGGAAAAGTCCTAAAAACAGGAAATTTTAAAAGGAAGTTTTAAATTTTTTGTAAGTAATATTTCTAAATTCCTTATTACAATTTTTAGTTTTTAAATCTTTTGTTCGAAATTAAAAACTATTAATGTCTATTATTATAAAGTGCATTAAATTATATTTAAATTTTTTAAAAATTCCAGTGCTCCTGACGATGTATCTATAAATGAATCTCAACCCTACGATACTACGATAAAAGATCAAAAATTTTCATATTTGTAACATTTATAGTTTCTGTAAACTTCACTTTTTGTTTTATAAAAATAATCAATTTACAAATATTTATTTATACGTAAGAATAAATATAAATACGTACATACATACGTACATAATGTAAATATTATAACCAAAATTTTCAAGATCTATTCAATTTATTTTGGGTTTCCATTTATTTGTATATTAATTGATATATGAATTTGAATTTAATGAATTTCTAAAATTCTTGTTATTTATTTCAATTATATTCATGAACAAGTGAATAAGTTTAGGCAAATATCTAACCTACAATACGAGTATGTATCTAATGTTAATGCAATTCTAGAATAACTTTCTAATATCATATAATGTACATACATACATATGTACATATTCATACAAATATTTCCTATATTGCATATATTAACAGTAAGTATTTATGAAATTTATTTTATATTGCACATAAGATTACAAGTAAGTGTGTATGTTTAAATTTAAATCCCACAATAGTAAAAATTTATTAATTTAAAATTAACTTTTGAATAGTTTGACAATAAAACAAAAGATTGCTAAGGGTTTCTAAATAATATTAAAAGAAAATAAATTAACTTTATTAAATAGGAAGAAAATCAACTGAGAATTTGAGTAAGAATTTTTTTATATAAGTAAATGAATTTATGTAAATATGTATGTAAATTTACTAATTACATACATAGATAATAAAGTATATCTGTATGTGAGGCTCAAGTTCAGAAATTAAATAAATATTAAATTACTTACTTAAGTGCAACCTTATTATCAAATGAAAAATAAAATAATTTCGATAATACACGTAATCCTATAAGTATGCAAAATTTTATCAAATTTAAAAAAAATGTAGACATAAAATTTCAAAATAATTGCTTGAATGCTATTTTAAAAGTAATTGAAATTTTTAATTCAAACAATTAAATTTCTTAATAAATGATGGCGGACAGTTTCGTTTTCGATATAAAAACTAATTTGTGTACAATTCTACAAAATAGATTCTACTATTTTAAGATATCATTCCACTGCGTCAAATACAAACAAATAAATAAAACAAAAATATCTTCAAGTACTAAAAAAAAATGTGAAAATAGTTGAAATTTGTAGAAGCAATCATAATATCAATTCCATTCAGTTTAGACTGTTTAAGAACATCCCTCAAATTGTGAAAATTTCAATTAAATCTATTTACCAAATTAAGATTAACAAAATTTTTAAAAAAAATTTTAAATTGTAACAAAAATTTAATTTAATTTTTGTAAATATTAAAATTATACTGTTTCGGAACTTGGCATTAACATATATTTCAACAGCATTTGTGATTTTTGACCTATTATTTCCCATACCTATAAATTTCATATACATGCACATACCTAATATTACAATTTGTAACTCATCATAAACATACCCTTGAACTCTTTTTGTCTGAATACAGGATATTTGATATTAGTCCAGTAAAGTTCCCATGTCTCTTAAAAATATTTACAATTCGGAAATTCAGCCTCATACTCGTAATCAAAAGGAAATTGATTTTTTTTTTAAGTTGAATTTCGCACTAGTATGGACGTATTCTACTACGACAACAAAATTAAATTTATAATCAGAAGTAAAATTAGTTCCAGATTTCTTTGAATTAACGAGGTATCTAAAAAAATGAGCATCATTAATTTTTTAAAATAAAGGAAAACATAAATTTATTTTAAAGAAATTTATGAAAAAAATGTTCTAATGATAAAACAAAAGCAAACAACAAAAAAAAAAAATAATCGAATTTTTATGAGGAAAAAAGTACTTTAGTTTACTATTTTTAAAGTACCTAATTTTTTTCTCATCACTATAAAAAAAAAAAATGTTTCACTTTTTTTTGTTCAGCTTTCTTACTTTTTAATTCACCATCAGCACCATCTGTTGCTATTTTTATTTCATATTTATGTTTTAAAATTTTGTTTTTTACTTCTTGTACAGTTTCTCTTAACTTTTGTTGCACTCCTTTTTTCCCGCTTCTTTTTTCTCGCATATTTCCCCTGATTTTAATTTAAATATTGTTGTGATATTTTTTTCATATTATTTTATAATTTAAATTTACATAAATTAAACTCAACTTTAATTTCTGAAATTTTCAATATAAGAATTATGACTATATTGCAACTAAACTTAATTCACCATAGCAATGTGTCTAAATTATGTTCTACGGAGTTTTATTTAACAAATTTGTTGCAATCTTTTAATCTGCGAGTAGAATTATAATTTTAATACATAATAAAAAATTATTCCTACATATATGTAGTGAGCTTATGTTCTTTAAAAAATTAAAGGATAACAAAAATAATGTTTTAAAATATTTGGGCTTCTAGTATTGAATTTTAATTTTAATTGAAAAAATTGCAATAGTCAATTTTTACATTCAACTGGCGTTGTTTAAAATTTTGACATTGAAAATAAATTTTCAAAATTTTTATATGTCAAATATTTTACAAAAATTTTCGTATTTAATTATGGAAAGCAGTGCTATAATAATTTTAGATTCAAAAATTTTAATTTTTTCAATAAAAAAGATGTTTTTTTTTTCAAATCAAACTAGAATAAAGCCTACTAAGTTCAATTTATGGAGAATACTTATATATCAATAATGTAAATATAAATACATACCATAAAACGAATTGGTTAGAAACATTGAATTCTGAAATAAATTATTCTTCTTAATTCTTACTCTCGCTCACTTTAAATGTAGTAAAGAGCGCTATAGCCAAAAATATTGCAAAATTTTAATTATGCATTACCGTAAATTATTTTAATTTAAATAATATTCTTAAAATAAATTTCTTTTAAATAATTCTATTAAATTCATAAGAAAAATTGTTTCGTTTTAAATTAAAATCGCAAAATCTAAATTTTCTCAAAATTCTATTGAAAAACCTTGATTTTTCAATTTTAAGTAAATTCTCAATTGAGAGCTGTTATAATGTAGGTACATAATAAATACATACATACATGTATGTATACGTAATTATTGTTAATTCGGATAAATAATAACAAAAAAAACATTATTGCAATTAATACATAAATGACAAACACATTCATATGGTTTTTATTTTCAATTATATATACAACAAGTTTGATTAAGGAAACTATTATACAGAGAAGAGAAATTGAAATAATTTTCTTTATTTACAATATTATTGTTTTGCTTCCTCCATAGGGGATATCCTTACATATCCTTATCATTGAATTAAAATTTTATAACTCGATCTATATGTAATTTTAATTTTTAAAACTGTTATATTATAAAAATTCGACTGAAGACACAATTTTACAAGGATTACCAACCATTTTGCACTTGTATAGCTTTCATATCAGGATAAAATTTCCAGTCAAATGAAAAAAGAAACTATTTGTAAACAACAAAATTTTCCAATTCAACTTTGTTAATCAAATTGTACTACATACAAGTATACATACATGCAAATGTATGTATATATATCCGAATACAGAGGTCACAAATAAAAATACGTTTCAAGACATTTTTCGATATTTATTAGTTTTATTTAATAACAATTTAATTATGTGATCTGACGTCCCATTTCTAAATACTTCACTTATAATATATGTAGGTAAAATTTACTAATATTGTTATACGCTGTATGTATACACATATTGAACTTATACAAAACCATATTCACCCAAAATGTCAATAGCTAACTAGTAAACATAATATGTATAAATGTTTATTTTGAATACATGTTATACATACATGTTATTTGCATCTTTGATAATTCTAACTACACATAAAATATATTTGTTTTGGAATATTAAGCAGGATATTAGAACATTGTAACACAAATATTATTTTATTAATTCTGAATGTGTGCCAGTATACACACTTATCTACATATTATATTTTACTATATTCACGGTGGCACACATGTACCTCTAATTTAATAATAAACACCAATATAATATTTTGTATATAATTTCAAATACCTATTCCTATGTATGTATATATGAAAAATTTTATGTCCTTGATGCTATCGAAAATAATATTTTTCTATTTTTCATGTCACTATAAATCAATTCTGATATAAATATTTTGTAATCCAAGTATGCATGTATGTACATATATAGAATTTATAATTAAATTATAAGAGCGTTAAATAATTTGTATCTACATTTATTTTGAAGTGAATTAAGAAGAAATAAAAATTTCCAATATAAATGACAGGTAAAAATAAAGATTTAAAGATTTTTTAATTTTTTGTTTTGATTTTGCAGGTGATAAATTTACTTGTAAGTATAAGGTGAATGAAAAATTGTTGTTTTAAAGAATTTTATTAGGAATGGTTCGATGAATTTGTTTCAAAATTGTAAGTAAATAATTTATTTTTAAATTTATAAAAGTGCAGTTGTTCAGTTTTTATATTGATAATAAAAGAATTAGTCATTTTTGAAATGGCTTTTTAATATTATTGCGTAAGTGCTAATAAAACAAATTTACAAACATTTCATTTTGCACCAGCTTTATCACAATTTCTAGTGATTCCCTGGCTACTAGCAATACGTAGATATTACAGCAACTAATAGTCACATTCCCCAAATATTTCAATCACATTAATTGAATTTTAATTATTCTGATTTTATTATGCTCTTTTATTATATTAAATAAAAGCTCCTTTTTTTTTCAATTACTCGCTTGCAATATACCGAACCCTGTTAACTATGAAATACTATTTCTCAATTCAACGCTCAACAAATTTCGCACTGATTTTTATTAGTTTAATTCAGAAAATTCTAATTTTCTCAATTAAAATTCTAATTTCCCTTCATAGTAGTAAAATTTCAAGAACAATTCTACACATTAACTTTAAAATACCATCAAAAATTACCGAGTATTTGTACAATTTGCAACTCTCTACAACAGAACCAGTAAATTTGTGTAAACTTTCACTCACATTTTTAATATTAATAGAAATTAATAATTTTGAAAAACATTTTTGTATTTTTCTTTTATACCGGAAAATAAGAAGTGTGATTTACAATAAGACTTTATAAAATGAACCCAATTCTTCAACAACAGCTACGAACAAATGTTCCAATTCTTTTTTAATAATGGTTGAACAACTATTAAAAACTAAAATAATTAAAAAACCATAATATTGAATGAATTTAAAATACTAAAAAGAAAAAAAAAAGCATCTGAAACCTAAAAATTATCACCAAAAGTTTTGTCTAGAAAAAAAAATATGCCACAATTTTTGTCCTTTTTTTAATTATTTTTCTTTTTGAATATTTGCCATTCATGTTGAATTTTTATCGATTCACATTGGACTAAATTGTTTTTATGCCAACAAAACAAAGAAAAAATTCCAACATTCTTTTTATTAATTATGCAGTATAGTTGGCCCGTCTACATGTGAATTTCAATAGATTAACACTTAGCATATAAACTTTTCATACATATGAAACCAATTTTTCGAAAAAAAAAAAATTTTTAGTAGTTCGTCATGAATTCACTCTTTATAGTCTATGAATATAAAACGATAAATAAGCTGTAAAAAAAAAAAAGTATGTGCATATTATGAACTTTTTCCACAAAAATTTCTATTTCATGCCGAGAATATAGAAAAGAAAACCACAAAAGTTGTACTCCTAAATCGTTAATTTTACATGTCACGTTTTATGTTCATTTATATGTCAAATTTATCAGTTTATAGTTCTCTAATAGCAATGAACTTATTTATGCACAGGCATAAGGCACATGCACACGAATGGTAAATTCATGCCAGCAAAAAAAAAATTCATCGAATAAATTGAATTCAAAGTTCTTTTTGCCTTTTTTTTTTTGATTATTCGAAAGTGTTACGGCAAAAAAGTCATTTGAATGAAATTAATGGTGAAAAAAAAAAACAAATCAATAGTCAAAATTTAATAAGTGTAGTTATCTTAACAATGTCCATAACACTTTCATGAATTGAAATGCATTTATGGTTTTATCACAAATCTCTGGTAGCTTTGAAGGTAAGAAGAGGATGAGATGTGCTTGAAATATTGATCTCCAAATTGATAAACAACAACTTGCCGGTTCCGAAAAGTTCAATTAATTGTAAATTTTTTGATTTTATTTTCTGTCCAGATACTTAATTAAATTGTGAATTTAAGGTTGCGTTTTTTTGTTTTGAATTTCCGAATAATTTGCGGCAACAAATCTGTGATAAAATACTTTTTTAATTTTTACCAAATAAAAATATTTCCTTTGTTAAGCACTTACTTTACTCATACATGCTCTCGCTCATAGAAGAAGGAAAATACTGGTAGGGTTTCCTCTCACGTTAGCGGAGTTGCTATTTTCCGGGCCTTAAAAAGTGGTCGTGTTCATAATCCACTTAACACATAAATTGTCATAGATTTGAAAAGGTAATCATGAAAGAAACTTCCTAATTTCTTTATTTCTTAAATTTTGCCTTAAAAATTTTATTGTTTAGTATTGCAAATATATGAAAACATACAAATTTCGAAATAAAATCTTACTCTTTTAAGTCTAATTTAGATTTCATGTACGAAACTGTAGGACAAATGAGTGAGAACAAAAATAAATAAAATCCTTAAAACGTGCTTTGTTCCTATAAAAAATTTTCTTTAACTTACAGGATATCAGAAACGATGCCGTTAATTGCAATATATTAACTATTAAATTAATATTTAATAAACATAGCCGATAGGATACCAAAATTTTGCAAATTATTCCTGTAATCAGACACGTGCAACTAGCCTCTAACAGAGTTTCGAACTACCTTGCTATTTCCTTATAAGTTTTATCTGTAAATTTCTCTAGCAGCAGATGCCCACCAGATGCCTTGGTTATCACAAAGTCATTTAGCTTTCTAATTAACCTATATTTCCCTATAAATTTACATACCCAGTAAAGTAGCTGAACCCGAGATCGACAAAAATGAGATTTAAATTCACATATTTGAAATTGCATTATAACAAATTTAAATTTCGAAATATTGCATCCTTTAAGGGGAACGTTAAAGTAAACGGATATTTTGTTTTCGTGGAATGTGCAAACAAAAGAAATCAAGCAAAATGGCGTTAGGTCTTATAGTTATGTGCTACCTAATAAATAATTGTGTCACTAGAAGTTGATATTTGTAGGAAAATTATAATCATAATCTCTAAATGTTTTAAAGACAAAACAAGATTTAAAAAATTCCTATGCATTATGAATAAAGTTTTTAAACGACAAAAATTCAAGAAAACAAAAAATAGTTTTCGAAAATTTATCAAAAGCTTTTCCTTCACATTTTCTGATATTTTTTTTAGATATACTTTAAAAAAACGTTATTCTTTCTAATTTCCCAATTTGATAGTACGTTTATCAGATTCCAAGCTAGTATTATCTTGTATAGGAGTACAAAATGTTATACAACAAGAACCCTACAAATACGCAATACTGTAGAAAATAAAATAAAATATAATCTCTTGCAACCTGAAAAAAATCTACAAAAAAATAAAAACAAAATTATAAAGAATAAAATTCCAAAAATTTCGCACGTCCATACCGTACCGTACGGTATAGGAATCAAATAAATTAATAGAAGGCATCAATCACGTTTATTATTAAAAATATTTCGAACTTTGAATTTTAATTATGGTAGAAATACAAAATAACCAAAAAAACAAAAACTATATCCGTACGTATGTGTACTGTGTACAATCTAACACTTTAAGTAAAAAAACTCTTCTTCAAATTCTATCAAGGATATTTTCATATTAGTCTTATAGTTAGTTTAATATTGCTATCAGTGATGAATCCTTATCAATATAACATATTATATTGGACAGAATACTCACTTATGTTTAGCGTTATATTTATGTATATATACATATATATATATATATATGATATAATATAAGCATGATCTAGTAAACAGAAAAAAAAATTTTCACACTGAATTCTAGGATTTTTCGCATCTAATATGAAATTTTCTTTTCAGATTGATAGAATGTAAAAAATCATTCTTTTCGTACATGCTTTTTTGCAATTCAATGTTGAACACAACATACTAGGAAAACAAGCACTATATTAACATTATATGTATAACATTACAGTTGTATAATAATAGAAAATGCACATTGGTGTCTTTGTAATGTCTATTGAATTTTATAAAATTGACCTATGGCTTTTGGTATTAAAATGTTAAGGAATATAAAATAGAATTTAATTCTTTATTTGACTAAATGTCCTTTCAAATTACTTTGATACAAAGGAAAATAAAAAAAGGGTGCTTTATCGAAGATAAATAATTAACAACCATAGCGAATTTTCAGTATCTAGAAATGTTAACGAACTTTGTATTATCACAAATATCCCTTATAAATATCTCTTATGAATATCCCTTTGAATTAAAACGATTTAAATGAACTTATTGAACTCAAATCACCAAATATGCGTACTCATAAAAAAATCTATTAAAAAATTTTAAAAATGATTTAAAAATAAACTTTTCGGTTTTATTCTTTTGATGAATTAAAAAACTTAAATTTAAAAAGGATAAACGTTTCTGTATAGAATGGAACGCAAAAATATTCGATTAAAGTTATAAACACAATAATGTACATAAGCTAACGATAAAGGTGATCAAAATTTTGATGAAAATCTAAAATCTTAATATATAACTAAAAAATCATCTGAATAAAAGTAAATTCTCGAGCCTGAATATAAAGAAATTTTAATTTATCACTTATACTAATTGTCCCTTTTAATATTTAGAATAATGCTATGTAGGTACTTGAATAGTACGATTAATACAAAAAATTCTTATTTAATAATTACGATTTTCTCTGACGTGCTATTTCGAATTTTACATAATATATCTAAACTCTTCAATTGAATTTGTTTAATTATCTAGATTTCTTACGTCGTGGGGTAAAATCATACTTTAGGAAGAAGCAAATTGGTATTTTTTATCATGTTATATCTGAGTACAAAGCCTGAATCAATGGGGACCGAGTTCTTCTCATTTTCCTACATTTCGTAGATTTTCTTGAGATATTGGAATTTTTTCAACATCATTCCTCCTACTCCGGTAATAGACTAAAAGTCTTTTTGATTATAAAATTTCAAAATTTTGAAAAAATCCTGCAATGGTTAATACAATATTTTTCCAAAAAATTCTCAAATTTTAATTTCCAAAAAAAAAATATTAGTAATCGCTGAAGAAGATTTTCTTCTCACAAATTTTTTGATTAAATGCACAATTGCAATCATAACAGATCTTTAAAGAATTCTTTAAAAGATTTTAATCCAATTATTAAACGTCTTTGTCTGCAATGACAAACTGACTATAACTTATGCAACTGATAGAAAAAGTATTTAGCAAATAACGTAAATCATTTCAACTGAAATGGCTTCAAATTTAAATTCAAACTATTCTGGAATTGATTCCAATTATTCAACAAGCACAACGATATGCAAAAAAAGCGAAAATTTGTTTGGGGAAAAAAAAAAAGAAAAACCAAATTTTAATCCCGTCCCCTGCAAAATATATTTGTCCTTTTAACTTACCTATATATATATATATTTGTATGAAGAAAAACACAGGATATTAAAATGAAGAATGAAAAACTAATTTCATAAAGGATTCAACTTTTGTCAACAAAAAACAACAAAAAAATGGACAACGTCACAATCATTTGTTACTACTCATCAAGTTATCCTTTTTTATCCCGGTTTATCATTACAAAAACCTATCATTTTGCAAAAGTTTTCATTTAAATTCTCACAAATCTGTTTTTATGAATGATTGATTTGGCAGTGATTATACTTTTATCAAACGATTTTTGTTTTGAAATATGTGTTAATCATATATTGTGCATGTGCTTTTATGTCACTGACTGGTAACTAATAAAAATACATGACATAGTTATGCATTTAACGAATTTGTGAACTATGTTTGGTGTATGAATTAACATATGTGATAACAACTACCCAATGAAACAACAATTTCATTTCTTGTCTCAGACCAATTTAAATTTTCTTACGTTTTCTTTACTCGCACGAATGTAATTAGAATCTTGATTAATTTCCTTGCGAAGGCAGAAACAAATAAAGTCTGTTGAAAATATCTGACGCCAAATCTTATAAATTTAGTATTTTTTTGTACCACTTTGCGTTGTACCAAACGATATTCAACTAATTTATGACAAACCGAACAATTTCATTCAAAAATTTTTAATAATCTTCTTGAAAAGTGCATTATAACCACAAATATCAAGAAACATCAGAGCAAAAATTGACCACTTTCAAACAAAAAAACTTTGGTATTGAAATATATCAACTTTTTAAATTTCAGTACCAAATATTTAAAAAATAATTTAATTTGAAATGCTATCAATTTGGATGGTCAAATTTCAATTCATTGGGTAATTGAAATAATTAATATATTTGATTGAATCCGGAATATTTTTTTAATCAGAAATTCAAAATTTCAAATAAATAGACAAGCAAGTGCTAACTACAGTATATTCAATACAATCGAATATAATTTCAATTGAAAACTTCGTCACCAATTTTCACCAAACATTAAACGCCATAAACTTCAATAATCTTCATAATAATAATAATTATATTTTACCCTCTATGCCTAAAATAATTCATAATAGCACGCAATATAATAATATTCAATTAAATAAAGGCTCTTCTTTATTATTTAAAATAATAATCGATCAAATTCATACTAAATAATTTGTTGCGGTAATTACAAAGTAATTATATTTTATTTTATAACATTTGGCAATACTAAGAATCCTTTGCTATATTTATATTTAATAATAACAATAATAATGACATGATAAGCAAGGATTGCGCCTTCTATTAATAGATCAGGTATTGTTTATTAGCTATTAAATTAAAATATAGTCATTTCATTGTAATAATAATAATAAAAATAATAAAATACGATAAAAAATTAATTTTATTCTGATATTTATTTGTTTTTCTTTTCCCCTTTCATTTTTATGTGCCATATTTTATTTTCGTCACATTTTTTAGAAAAATTGAAAAAAAAAAATGATAATTAATTAAAATATTAGTTAATCTAAACGTCTGTCAGTATGAATGTATTTTTACAAAACTTCTATGCCATTCAAGATAAAATTACTAAAATTTTATACTTAAATGGATCTATGCGAAAAACCCATTTGTCTAAAAGGATACAATCCTTTTATACCTTCAAAACGTTACGGCTCCTTAGAGTCCTAAAACTGCGATTTTTTCTCAATTTTATTGTATCTATAAACAACAAAACGTATTGTTTTAATTCGGCAAATGCCCAAAATCAACAACTTGTTTCTTCTATTGCAAATGAGCGCATAATGAAGCATGGATCGCTGAAATTTGCCGAGAAATTTGATTTTATATGAACGATTAAAATAATATTTTGAAATCGAATTAATTTTCGCGAAAAGAATTACAAACAAAAATCCTATATTTCTCATAAAATATTTCAAAAAAAGTAGGAAGCGATAACACTTAAGTAAATAAGGCGATATTATCTAACTGCGCAATGTTAAATCTTCTTTTAACTTTGTTCTCATCCTAAAAATATGCAATATTTATGATATATATTTTTTTTTGGTAAATGTGCTGCCTTACAAACCATTGATTCGAATCAAATTTATTTATTGTCATTTTATTTTGAAAATTTTCGCTTACATTTTTTCCATTTTTCTTTATGCTTTTTATTTTTATTCAATTTCAAACACGTCAACATGAAAATTGATTATACAATCAAAACCTCAAATATTCATTTCAAATCAAGCATCTAATAAACATGATAAAAGTATAAATGAAGAATTTCTAAATGTCACTAACAGAATGACAATTAATTGTTATTGTAATGGTTATAATAGAACATTTTCGCGTTACCTCCCGTTATATATACTCCAAAATAATAAAAGAATATTTTAACAACAATAATAACAATAAAAACAAAAAAAAACAATTATTACATTTTATTATTATTATTATGGTTGAAGCAGAGAAAAAAACTCAACAAATATTTTTCAATTTCATATTGTAAAAGAGTCATTGAAAAGGAAAATGAATTTGAAAAGGACAAAGAGAGAAAATGAAAGGAAAATTTTCAACATATAAATAACACATATGAATAATAAAGAAAACAAAACAGGAAGGATGGCACATATATAGAATAAATTATATCAATGATGTCAATTTGACATAATATCGCATGACACTAGCAATATTCTTGTCATACTAAAATTACAAAATAAACCAAATAAGACTATTAATACAAAATTTATTTAGAGGAGAAATTTGTTCACATATTATTAAGCTCGATTTAAGTGTAATATTTTATATATATACATATATATGAATTTGATGGTAATATCATTTAAAAATAAATAAAATTGTATATTACATGCAGGTTTATATATAGATATACACATGTAAACAATATGGTAAATAAAGTTATACATGTATACAAGGACAACGTCAAGGATTGTAGACTTTTTTATTACTTATTGTTATTTGATTTGACAATATTCTTAAATGAAAATTATAAAAATGAAATGAGTATAGGAGCACATGTTATGTACATATATGTATGTATAAGGATCTTGTTATAATATTTACATGATTAATCAAACTGTGTAATTTACGCACATTTTATTGCAAAGCTGCATCCATATTGAAATTGTCCCAGAATTCAAGAAGGCATCAGAAATAAACAAACAACCAATATTCCTAAAATATCACATATACATACTCATTGTGCCGGTATGTTGATATTTATGTAAATTAGATTCATATTTTGTATATACACATATAGATTATATTGTACTTATTTTAAAAATATACATAGCTACTAAAATTTCTTTTACAAATTCGAATAATTCAATTTCAAGTTTTTAAGTTTTAGGCTTAAACGAATATATTTCCATAATATTTCTATGAAATCTGTGTTTATACAGGTGCAATTAAAAATTAATATGGTTTTAATTTGCAAATGCAAAACTTAAAATAAAATATTTAAACAATTCTGTGATTGTAAAGAAAAACTTTATAAATTGATTGTGTTATAGTTCTAGATTCGATATCGGTGTCTTGTTGCAATTTCATATAAATCATTTTCTTTCATGAGAGTAAGAAATTTAAAACAAAATAATGATCGGGTAGAATTAATGTTGATCATCAAATAAATATTTAACATCAAGCTCTTCAATTTTCAAGCACTTTTCTGTTTAAATGTTAAAATATAATGTCCAAGTGGGACTCGAAGAAATCCTGTTAATTTTAGAAAAACATTATAAATTTTAATATAATTTTAAATGATCACGTATCATCAAGTTTGTCCAAATGTAAGGTCCCGGTTAGCTCAAAAAATTTTGTCCAAACATAATTTTATAAGGTAGATCCACTTCTTTAAAAAAGTTCTTCGAAAAACATATATATATATACATATATGTATTATAATATTTAGGAATTATTAATTCAGAAATTGGAAATTACCATTTTCCAGTTACCATTTTCCAAATACCTTATCAACTGCTTTTTTTTTCTATAGAACTTGAAGAAATGGAGATTATTTCTTTCGTCAATTTATAACCTTATAATGTTAGCAACCCAATAATTTATAATAAATTATTTAATCTTAAGTGAAAAAAAACACAAATATTTTCAAAAGAACCTAACATTGCATATACCTTGTGCACTATATTGAAGAAACTAAATTAAAAACTTTTTATTGCTAACGTCTGTTAATCCCATTTCCCTAATATCCTGCAAAATAATATTTCCCATATATACATAAAAATTGATTGCTATATAGTTCTAATATATAGAAAATGTGCACCTGATACAATAAGACAGCGTTATAGTTAAAATACTATTATATTTTACGGTATAAAATTCTAACGGATCATCTATTACAAATCTTCATGGCACATTTCGTTGTCTATACTATCTAAATTTTCTTTTTATTATGCATATATTATATTGTATATAGCATCTGATCTGTATACATCTGATATGTATATGTATATTCACAATCATATTATGTGTACATGTGAATGATAAATAAATCTATTGTGTATATTAAAACTTTTTTTTTTTTTAAGATTAGTTTAGAATTCACGTGACGCGGAATAATATCACATAAATTGCCATAAAATTCAAGAGATTATAAAAGTATTCTTATATAATATAACTATACGTTTATAGCGGGTCTTTCTCAGATATATCTAACCTATACATAAGATCTGTACATGATGGTAAATGAGTACGCGATAAGGATGAAATGATATTAAATTGCTTATATTATAACATTTTAGTGAACTTAGAGAGCTCTAAGACAGAAAACGTATATATAATAAGAACATATAGTGTCTTTCATCTTTTCATATCTTTTCGTATAGTTAATATATTCTTATAATATGTGAAAGGATTATTATATAAAATATATTCTCATATAAATATATTATATCTCATTAATTCAATTCAGAATGTTGTTGAAAATTTTATAAAAACATAATAAAGAGAAAATTATATTTAATATTCTGATGCATATACCAGATCAAGTGCGGTTATGATCTTTTATTATAATCTGCCGCAAGTAAAATTAAATTGATTAAAAAATAAGGAAAATTTTTTTTTATTACATTATATGAATTTATATTTTATATAAAAATATGAAAGTTATACATAGTAATATTAAGTTAAAAATAGTTTAAGTTAGACAAATTTAATGTAAACAAATTTTATAAATTTATTTTATATTTTTATGCTCATGACTTCTTTGGTTCAAATATTAAGCATAAATAATATTCCTAGAAATAAAGGACATAATTTTGAATGAGCCTTTAAATTTTATTAAGCGAATTAATCAAATTATAACTTATTACTAGTAAGTTAGACAAATAATTATAAATTTAATAAGCAATACATAATTTTTATATTAGAATTTGTGTAAATTGCTAACAAACTCTTAGTGCTTGTAGGAAAGCTCACTCTATGTAAATTGGTTGTTTCATATTTGCAAAATAGAATAAGATAAGTTTTTATATGTTCCATTTTAACAGAGCCCTGATTATAATAACGCATCCAATTTGTAATATGTATAGAACTGTTCAAAAAATGCCAAGACTAAAAAAGTATTACATGAATACCCTTTCAAATGTAGTCCATTGCTAAAGTAATTTTGTGAATTTTACAATCAATTTTGTAAACCGACTTTATACATTCTGACTCAAATATATAAACTCCTCAGAAACATAAACTTGAAGACCTTCAATAATTCGAAAAGAGAATGAGAAAACTATATTGCCCACTATTGTTTTCAGTGTGTTTCAACTCATTTTATAGCAGCCTGCACTGAGAGTACTTTAGACTCTTAACTCTCGTGCTATATTTATATTATAAAAGGTCGTCTTTCATTGTTATTCTCTATTGGAAAACAGTTTCAACTGCTCTGGGAATAGTAGTATCTGTTATAAAAAAAAAAATGCCATACAATACAAAAAATTTAGAATTACATTTCTAATTATTAAAATTACTTCTATTTGAATTAAGATAATAAATTTAATTTTCAATTCCAGTACGAGTACATATGTATAACTAAAAATTTTTCCCTTTAATTTACTTCTTTAGTTCTTTACTTGACCAAATTAGAGACAAAAATCAATAATCGCAGACCAACAAAAATCAAATAAGGTGTTTGTTCAATACGAAAATTAAATTTTTTAAGAGAAGCTACAAAATATCTCAAATGCTATATATATTAACATGGACGCATATATTTTCGAAAATCACAGTTTGTTTTCCCAATAATTTAAAAATTTCATAATCCAATAAAATTTCTTTATGTATACGTATATATATAAATGTATGTATATACGTATATAAAATTCTCATGTGAATATTTAAAATTTATTTTTCTTCTTTTTGAAAAATTAATAAGAAAATTGTTTACTCTTTTCATTTTATTTTTGTTTCTATTTTTATTTTCTCCTAAAAGACCAATCAGGGTTTCTTTTGGAACCCCTTTTTTCAATTTCTTAAATCTGTATTTTTTCTTTTTTCTCTTTCTTACTTCTTTTTGTTAACTGATTGAATTCAAGAACAGAAGAATACGCTTTGAATTTTTAGTATCATTTTCACAATAATTGGTTATTCCCGTTTTTTTTTTATCGAAATTTTCTTTATCCGATTTAAATTTTACAGCTTCCTAAAGTTTTCAATTTTACATGAAAATTTATTTATATTTTCCGATAAAAACAGAGAAAAGAAAAACTTTCTTTCGTTTTTCTCAATTTTTTTTTTTCTGTTTTTTCTTTTCTTTTTGCACTTGAAAACTTTTAAACCCATAATAAGTGTCAAATTTATATCTCAAAATATGAATTTTATTAAAATAAATATTTAAAAAAAAAGAGAGAGAAAGAGAAAAGAAAATAACATAATTTCGCCTGCCAAATTATAAAATAAAAAATACATACAAACAGACACAAAAAAATTTATTTTTTTTCTCCATTTTGTTATTTATATATCAGAGTTAAAGAAAATAAGAAATGAAAATTTCCAAATAATAAAAATAAAAATTAAAAAAAAAAAGTTTTCCATTGGATTTTCTGTACTTGTTTATTGCTATTATAGAAAAAAATTTATAAAAAATTGAGAAAAGGAAAAAATTCATTTCTTTTCTCGTACTCACATAATATTTGGTAGTTTACTCATATATTTCGTATATGCAAGTACATACATGCCAACATGTACAAATAGAAATAAAATGTAAGGATGTCACAAAAGGATTTATTTTATTAAATATAAAATACTAAACAAAAAATAAAACAAACTATACACATGCATTATGTACAAAAAAATATGAACAAGAAAAAAACAAAAACACAACGAAAAAATTAAAGATTAAAATATTCTTAAAATATTTAAAATTTTTTTTTTTTATATACTGGGTGCTTCTAAAATAATAATCTCAAATAAAGTAGTCACTAATTTATAGAAAAATTTTAGTACGATTTAAGACCGTCCCATGTATTAATTTTAAATGAAATTTCTGAGACCGGAAGCATGTCTTTATTTGTAAAGTCTTCATTAGTAACTTCTTGTCCACAACGTGAGCTTATTTTGTGTAAATTCATTGGTAATTTTTATAAATGAGTAATGAATTCAGAGTAAAATTCAGGCATTAAGACCTGATCCATAATTTGTTCATTATTATAGCCTCAACTTTTTAATTGTAACTGAAACAATTTTGTGTTAATTTGAAATTACGGGCAAATTTATTTAAAGTACTGGCTATTGCAGCCTAATGGTACTGGTCAATTCCTGTAAAATTACTTCTATACTACCAAAATTTTATTTTTATTACTTTTAAAAATCATTTTTAAATAAATTAAATGAAGATATAATCGATCAAATTGATTGATTTTAAAATAGCGAATTTATATCTAAGAACTATAAATTTAGAACATGCATTTATATTCAATTGTAAATAAATAAAATTTATATATGTTTTTCTACGTAATTATCATTAAATATATATTGCATAAATTTCGGGGAAGTCTTAGTGATACTACTATTTTACTTAGTACTAACATGAAAATTTAATGTGCTGCTAGCTAATTATTTTATTATGACATAAGGATGTACTTTCACTAAGAGCATGGTTATAATAATGTTTTCGGTTTTTTAGAAATTTAATTTCACTTATACTACCAAAGATATTGAAATCTTGATAATTGATATTACACAAATTTCAAAAGGCTGAAACTCGAAGAAAGATAATGTACAAAAAAAAAAATGTTATTATCTACTTTTATAATAGAAACTTTTAAAATTTGGAAGTAATCTAAGATTGTTAATGAAAACCTGGGTTTAGATAATGGTAAATTTGAAGAGTCAATTCAGTACATTTCTTCTGCTTATAATTTTTCAAAATAGATAGGCTTTGTCTTCCTGCGTTTACAAAATTTATAAATTATTTTTGCTTTAGACATAGTAGTTCGTCAAACACTTGAATATTCACGAATATTAAGAACTTTAACTCTGATGGGTAATGATGGGTACGTAAAAAATTTTTTTCTAAGAGAAATAATGCCGAAGACATATTTTCTGTACAAAAATTTTATTGTTTTACTTGAACGGTATATAGACGTTCTGTAAACATAATTTTTAATAGTATGTAAAATAAAATAAACTTTAGTCTAATTTCATGGTTAATGCACTTTATTTTTTATCTTATAATCTTCTCAAAATTAGATGAAATCTTTAAAAACGTGTCCATGCGTTAGGTGTATGGATAGGTCTATGTATTAGAACATATTCATATATATGTATGAATCCCCACACGCGACAAATTACTTATCGGCTCAACGTGTACAACCTTTTCCTTTTCAAAAAAGAAAAAAAATTAGTAACATAAAACAAGTACGAAATAAGATAAGAAAAAAATAAAAATTTTAACAGATAAAACGTTTAAAATACAAAAAAAAAGAAATATTTCACTTGCCGTCTTGCGTTTTCATATAAGCAAAAATACAATGACAAAGGATAAAGTTGTACAATATAAAAGTATACTAAAATTTTTTCTTTAACACTTTTTTGTTCTCCAAACAGCATTACATATTAATTTGAAAAAAAAAATCCTTACTTTACATTGTCGTTTATTTTTATCTACCTGTATGATAGCTACATATTTATTTTTATAACACATTTGAGATCAAATAAGCTTTTCTTGTAATCTGTTTCCGATCGTACTTACATAATAGTACAAATCATATACACACAGTTACGTAATATAGCGGAATAGATCATTTACGGTTCCATGATCATATTTATTTGTTACATTACTCTGTCGCCTGTCACCCTATACACATAAGTCTTGCTTTCATGTATCTATACACTTATGTTTAACAAATAATTTCGTAAAAGGACTTAAAAAAAATAAATAGTAGAAAAAGGAAACAAAAAGATTTTTTTTTGTTTTTGATTTATTTTTACAAAAGGATTTACAAAATAATGTATGAACTAATAAATAAGTAAAATATGTACGTATATATATACAATTATGATATTTTGTTAATAATTTCTACTTAATTTTACCTTGTGTGTTAAAATAATAAATGTAAGTGAATTTACACCTGGAAAATCCTTTACAATTGTAATAAATTTTCAAATCTATTTTATATGTAAATTGGAGAAAATAATTTTTTTATTATAGATTTTTGTATAACACAGTGCATATATACACAGTTAATTTTTAATAGATCTAGTTACTAAGATTTGTCGGAAAAACATAAATTTACAAAAAAAAATGCTTAATAATTGCAATATTGTACGTTGTTCACAAGTGTTTTTATGCTGAATTTGAGTTTCAGTATCATCAAAGAAAAATTAAAAGGCAAGCAAACAGAAATTGTTTTGCTAAAATGAGCCACTATTTGTTATTAAGTAAAAATGTCGTAATTTAATAAGAAGAAATTCTTATGAATAAATGTTAGTAGGAGTTCGAGGCCTTTACACCTACATAAATGTTAAATAATGGTTTTCACTATAGGAGTGGATTGACTTATACCAGATTTATGTAGATTTTTATTAGCAACGAAAAAGAAGTGCTTCACAATATGCCTCTTTAAAAATTGTTATAGAAGAAGGGGGCTATTAAAATCTTGTTTAAGAGCTCTATTTTCTTTTTATGTAACCTTATTCAAAATAGGTTATTGGTTTGGCTGTGTTAGGTAACATATGCTAGGTGTGTCATAGAGGTGATAAAATAAGTTCTTTCACAAGCATACAATGAATTTCATAGATCTTTTAGTTCCGACACCGAACCTGTTTAAAAATGAAAATTTGGAAAATTTGGAAATTTTTTAACGGTACTTAGTAATGAAATATAGTATGTATCCAAAAATTGTTTAGATTCAAAAAAAACCTTATTTTGGGGAAAAAATTGAATTTTTTTCTTTTGGAAATTGAAAATTTATTTTTATTCACTTAAATTAATAAAAAATTTTCAAATATGTAAACATTTACAAATCGATAATATGAGGCAATAAACCACTAATAGGTTCTATATTTTCATAAAAATATAGAACCTATTATACAGTTTAGGTACCAGCTTCGAATATCATAACCCGAGTTTGGCGAGTTTAAAATAATAGAGTCATTAGAAGTTCGTGGTTATTAATTCATTAACAAACAGTAAACACTAATGGTAAAATTAAATTTTTAGCTATAATTAATTAATTAAAATTTATTTAACAAAATATTTCCACAAAAATAAATATTTTATATAAAATTCTTCACATTCAAACGCAATTTTCTAGTGCTTGTAAAGTTTTTCAACAATTTTTATTAAACTATATTTCATAAGTATTGTGCTAAATTTCAAAATTGGTCTTGGAAAAATTTTTTATTAAATTTTACCCTAATAAATTTTGCAACACCTGCTAAACATTATTTCGCTTTGAAAAAAATTTTTCGAAAAAAATTTCGTTAAAAGAAAAAATTTAGAGACTAAAAGCATTAAATTTTCTATTTGAAAGTTTTATTACAAAAATATTTATTTATTAACAATAAATAATAAATTATTTCAATAAATTTTGTATTAGGACATAAAATGTTTTTGGAATTTTATTAATAATTTGTTCTATAACCATTAAAGTAAAACATAATTTTTAGCACTTTTCCAAAAAATTTTTGAAAAAAAAGTCCGTCCGTCCGTCCGTCTGTCCGTGTGTCTGTTTACAAAACTTCTACATTTCTAAAGATAGAAAGCTGAAATTTAATACGTGTATAGATCTTTACTAGAAACTTATTTTCGTAGAACAAAATTTTTACCTATCTCCCCCCCTCTAGAAGTTATACCCCCCCAAAGCCACAAAAATGGCCCATTTTAACTATTTGTTGCAATGAAACCATAAGCATTTTTGAAATTTTGCAAACGCAAAAAGGCAGCGGCTTGCTTTCCCTAGCGCACTATATTATAGTTAAACTTTAGAAAAACAAAATGGCCGTTCAAATTTACCGTTATCTAAAGTCCTTTTTTTCCAAATTTTTGATGTCGTTTTTCTCCTATACCCTAGCCTGCAGAAGCTTGAAATTTTAGGGGCTTTTCGACATTAACAAATAGTTCATTTCGTTAGAAGAAAATTTTTCTCCATCTCCACCCCCTCTCAAGTTATCGCCTCTTGAAATTCGTAAAATTTGAATTTTTGACACCTTATGTTTCCGAAACTGCAAGCTTTTTCAAATTTCTATAAACGCAAAAAGCTAACGGTAAATTCCATGACATTAAAAAATACAATTATTTTTCTTAACTCACACAATTAACCCTTAAAATCGAGCATTATGTTAACCCCACTTTATATTAATTTTTCCTTTATTTCAAAGACTGCATAAATCGTTCATCCTAAATATATGCAATCCTAGAAACAGTTTCGTTTATGAATGAAAATAATTTTAATAGTGTGGTGGATATACATTGATTGTTTTTAAAAGCAGTATTTTCACTTGTTGAAGGGAAAAGTGCTACAATACAGACCATTGGTTTGACCCAACTTTATTAAACTTATTTTAAGGAAAATTCAGGATTTTTTGGTTTGAAATTGTCTTCAAAATCAGATTTTAGTTTCTGCTTTAAAAAATTAGAAGCTTGATGAAATTTAGAATAAAAATATTGATCTCTTTCCAAATTCTGTTGGAATAAACTAAATTTTCTAAATGTCGATTGAGTGTTATTGAATTGCATTCCATTAGTGTTATTGAACTGCATTCCAAATTAAAACTTCGTAGAGTTCTATGTTTTGTATTTTTTTATCAGAATATGATCAACGTAGGCATCGAAAACTTCGAAATAAATTTATCCGGAAAAATAACTTTTCTGAATTTTTGTTTAATTTTTAAATGATTTCTTTATTTTTCAACGTTACAATTTACAACGTACTGGTAGATTTGCATTTATTTTCTATATCCTTTTCCTATTTTAAGGTTATCAACAAAAAGTTATCACATTAACATTTATAAATATAAATTTAAAAAAAATTACTTTAACTCTTATTTTGCATTGGAGGTGTCTAAAATCAACTTAAACATTCTATGTTTATAATCAAAAGAAATGAAGATGAAGAATATTTTTCCAATTAATAATTCGAATTTTCCAAAATTTTTTTCAAACTGAATATTTTTGGTCGTTTTTTTGCATACATAAATTACGACGTGAAATCGAAGTGTGCTCTCCAGTTGGTGGAATTTTTTCAAGCGAAATTTCGAGATGATAAGCGTAAAATGACGAATCCTATCCTATAATACGTTACCAAAAGGATCCGCGTCAATTCGAGCATCATAATTTAAAATTTTAATTGAAGATGTTAATATTTACCCGCAATGCCGAATTCGAAATCAAATAACAGAATGAAATCAAAACGATCATTTAATCAAAGTCCAAAAAGGTTTGAATTGTACAGAGCATATATGCAATCTTTCAAAATAGTGATTAGGTATCGTGCATGTAAGTACATTCAAATTTTGAGCATTTTCAATTAATTTTAAGTGAATTTCATCCATTACCAAACGAAAAAAGAAAAAAAAATAATAATTTCTCTTTTGAATTGTTAAACAAATTTTTTTTTTCACAAAATTGCCAAAGTATTAAATTGAAAAAATAAAAGTTTTCATAACTTACCTTGTGTCCTTAAAAGTAGTATAAAACAAAATAAAAACCAAAATGTTACTATATCCATTTCGTGTTTTTTTTTTGTTTTATTTGTTTCTCTTTCTCTTGTTTTTGTTTCTTTATTATTTTCGAATTTGTGCTCACGTTCTTAGTTCACTTTTCTTGTTTCCCGCTCTTTCAATGTTTTTTTAATGCAATAAGTTATACTTTTTCAAAAAAAAAAATTTTTTTTTGTTTTTGTTTTTTATTTTCTCTTTAATACTATAAAATGCTCTACTCTCTTGCAAATAAATATGCACAAATAAAATATTTCGTGAATGAATAAGTATGTATGTATGTATATATAACAATATTTTTATATGTTATATTGTGTGTGTATTATATACAGTTATTTTATTTTATTTATTTTCAAGTTTCTCTCCCTTAAAAATTTATAATTTTTTTATCTACTACAATTTTTTTTCTTCTTTTCCATTTCAAAAAATTTGTTTCGTTTTGTTCTTTTTTATTTTAAAGTACTTTTTAGCTTTTCATCTTTTTCTATTCTAAATGTTAGATTTTATTTAAAAATTTTTGTTTTATTATTTTACTTTATTTTTTTTTGTAAATTTTCAAATATTGTAGAAGAATATTTTGTAGATTACTCGCGTAGCCAATTCTCTATTTTCATTTTTCCTTTTTTTTTTGTTTTAATTTTTATAGAATGGAAAATATTTACTAACCTGTGTATTTTCACTTAACCAAGTTGGGAAAAAAGTATAGAAATTGAAAATTTTTTTTATATTTTTTGATATTTTTTTAATCTTTTTTTTTTCTATCACTTTTTATTTTATTTTCTTTTTTTATATTCTATTTTTTTTACAGTTTATTTTAAATTTCTTGAAAATTCGCCTCTCAAGTTTTTACAACAATATTATATTTATATATATACAGTAGCATATATGTATATTAACTAAGTGTAATACTGTTATACAGACAATACAATTATTATTACACAAATTAATTTTGTTATATTTGTAGTGGTTATATTTTTACTGTTTCTGCTGTGTTTGCTATTATTATACGTTAAGATTTTTTTTTTTATTTTTATTCACTTTTAAAATTAGGTTGAAATGAAAATCAACAGCATTGGCCTAAATTCTCACGATAATATAATATAAAAAAAATTTTTTTTTTTAGAATAAGACGGTCAAATAGATGAAAATTTTTTTTTTTATATTAACAATGTTGCTAAATTTTGAGATAGAATCATAAATGCTGGGTATATACACATGTATACAAAACTGTTATATAGTATTTTATAAGTAAAAAAAGAAGAAAGTAAAGTATATAAAACAACAGAAAATCAAAACAAAAACAAACCAGACAAGTAATAAGATGAAAAACACAAAAGTATTATTTTATATTTTTTCACTATATTTCTTCAGTTTTTTTTTCTTTATTTAAATTTTCTTTACTTAATGTTCATATTTTCTTGAAAAATTTTTTCTATTTTTCTTTATGTTATTTTTATTGTTTTGAATTAGGAGGACATTCAGAAAGGACGAAAAAGTTTAATTTTTTTATTTCCTTCTTCCTTTTTTTCCTTACTAAGTATATGAGAAATAAAACTTATTTTATATTTTTTACTTCACTTTTATATTTATGTATTTTTTTTTTATTTACTTGTATATTTGCAAATGCATTTACATTATATGTTTCTTTTTTATATACAAATTTATATTTAAAGTTTATAAAATTGAAATTTCATAGTTCTTAATTCACTTGCTTACTGCATGGCTACTTTTCTACTTCACTTAAGTTTATTTTTTATTCTATATTTAATTTTTTACATTTTTTTCCCGTTTTTCAATTATTTTAATTTTTGTTATATTATTTAAATTTTCTACTTTTATTTATTTAGTTTTTATTTTTGTGCTTAATTGCGATTTTTATGCAAGTACTTAATATTTTATTAATTTTATTTTTAGTTTTTTTATATTTTTTTAACTGTTTGTGGAATTTTATTTTTTATTAAAACGCCTAATGATTTGCTTATATAGAAGCATTTGATATGTAAATATGGTGAGTGTATTTATAGAAAATTCCTAAAAAATAAATAACAAAAAAAATTATTATGTGAAATTAACTTGAAAATTTTTAAATAAATAGAACGTCTGTTTATAAATTCGTTGACTTATCAATTAAAACAAAAAAAAAGAAGGACTCAAAAGTATTTTTTTAAATTTTATAAGAGACACACAACCCATTTACATTTCAACATGACAACTTCAAAACTAATCAAAGTCATTTTATGTTCAAATAAATGTTACTTGAAACCGGCTTCACTCAAGTCAATGAAATAATTTTATTTACTTGACTTGAAATGTTAAAGTAAAAACACTGTTTGAAAGTTCGAGAGCTTGAAAATGCAGAACATAATTTTTTTTCATAATTAGATTGTCATAAATTAGATTTTTTATTAGCTGACATAGTAAAAGTGTCGCTTGAAATTTGAGCTGATTTCAAGTCAAGTATACTCATAAATGCACTGCGTTACGTAATAAGCTCATTTTTGAGTCAATAATTCAATATCAATATAAAAAAAATAATGATTGAAACTGAAATAGAATAAGATCTCATGAAATAGAGTTCTTTAATACAAATCATTAAAAATTAGCAAAGAATATTATTCATATTTTAATTTGTAAATAAAAGTTTTTGACCTCTGTTTGTTAGTGTATTGTAGATATCTCTGTAAGTTATAATATAGCAGTAATGAGAAAAATAAACAAAGCAGTACAATTGCTTGAATAATGCTAGATGATTCCACTTATGTTATAACCAAAATATTATCTGGAAAAAACATCAAAAATTTATTGAATGATAAGGTATAAATTTTAAGTATTTATAAATTCTTTTTGTGGAATAACACTTTTTAAAAGTATCCTTTTTCAAAATTTAAAAATAATTTTGGTTTGAATACAAGTTTAAATACCTATGAGGTTACTGAACTCAACAGAAATTTTACTAATTCCATATATATGGAAAATTTGCTTCCTTCAACTCTTGTAAAAATTTCAATATTAAAAATTTTCAAAAAAAAAAAATTTTTTCTAATTACTTAAACAATACATATTGAAAAACTATTATTAGAAGACTATAGTATATAGAAAACGATATGCCATTAGCCATTCCAACAATTCAATATTATATAACATAAAAAAAGAAAAAGGATTCCATGCAAATCTCATCCATATGCAAATAAGAAATTCTTGTTTTTTATATGAAAATATTTTAGAATTCGAAATCGAAACCAAAAATGAATTCTAAATTGCTTAACTATTCTTTCTATTAAATATTTAATTATTTATATGTATATATCATCAATATATCTATCGTCAATTATTTTAAGTCAAAGTGTGCTTCTCGAATTAAAGATTCTTTTTAATTAGTTTTCCAATTCTTAATATATATTTAAATTTAACACTAACATCAAATTGAAGATATAAATTTTCAAATTATTTATTATCCTTTTTATTATACTCTATAATAATTTTTGTTCTTATTACCTAATTCAATACCAAAATATTTTTATAATAAATTTTATTGGTATATATTAAATAGCAAAGCATATGTCCATACAAATATATATGTATAAGTATGTATGTGATCCTTTAAAGCAACTTAAATAATATTCTTTGAATTTCAAATATTATTTTATCTCTTTAGATATAAAACAATCAAATAGTGTAGAACTTATATAGAACGTATATTTATATGTGCACATATATGTACATATGTATATGCAATTTTCATACTATTGTTCAATAAAACTGAAAACTTCAAATCAAAAAATTTAATTTCCTTTTCAAACAAATAAAATATAATATACCGCTCATATAGCTTTTATTTATTTGTATGTATATACATATATATGTATACATAAGAAGATATGTAACATATATAGATGGCAACTCAAAGGATGAATTTCTTATTTTTATTATCCTTTTTGGCTAAATATTTTATTTCATATATATAATATTATATTTCTTTAATATACAATATAATATATATAAATATAATAATAATAGTATTAAGTGGTACCATCAAATTAAAATTGAAATTAGATCAGTTGAATTAAGTTTTTGGCTTGGGATGCCAATAACAAATATTTCTAATGTATATTCACATATAAATACGTATACGTATGTTTGTATATTTGTTCATGTATATAATTGTGCATATAATATAGATAGATAAAATTATAAAGAATAATTAAATATAAAATATGCAAATTAGGCATATATGAATCGATACTTGCATTTATATTCATACTACTTACACACTTTTATATTCAACAGTTTATTTTTGATCTTAAGAAGAATTAAATTAAGATCAAATACCAATGGCTTGTAAAGTAGTACATTTCCAAGTGAAAGAACTTATTTTTCCAAAAAAAAAAAATTACAATACATTTTATCATTAATATGATTTAATTACTGCATACTCTTAGGATGAGAACGATATTTCAACAAGCCGTACGAAAATTAAAATGTAACTTGAAATTATTAATTACACTTTCAGAATTAGAAGACATTTGTTTACGTAAAGAATTTGCTTTTATATAATTTAAATGAAATTGGTGGAAATTTGAGTTTTTCTAATTTTTACGGGATTTAAAAATGTGCTGCGAAAATGTAGAAAATTTCCACAATTTTTTATTGAAAACCGAGCAGCTAGAAGAATTAACGTGATAACAAGTTATTCCTAACAAGTTGTTACTAACTTCGTCCGAAAAAAAATTTAATATGAAATAAGTAATTTACGTTAACCTAATATACGAGTATGATAGTAAAATATTTTTTATCGTTTTAAAACCACTAAAACTCAAATAAATTTACTGATTTTCTTTTCCATATCAAAGAACTCTTTTATAAAAACTTGCGAATGAATTACTTGGCAATTTTTGAAAATTCAACGAAATTCGTTTAAATCCAATTTATAACGTTGTGTTTTTAATAAAAATGTATAACACCAAAAACCCTGATTTCATTGTATAAAAAGAAAAATAAATTTATCAAACCTGATCACTTTTATTAGCTAATAAGTGTTCTAAAATAACAAAATATAAAAAATAATACCCTAAGATGCATGATTATATAAATAATGCATGACTATACACATACATGTAAGTATACACATCCATTAAATATGGTTGCATCACCCCTACACAAATATTTCATTTTTACAATTATTAATTTTCCACACCAAATTTTATTCTACGATTAGTTGAACATGGATTCTATTCTTCATTTCATCTTCTCAACGCTTTTGATTTTATATAATAGAAGATGTGAAGGGAAAAAATAAAAATGTTCCTCATGAAAAAGGGTATGAACTATCGCTGATTAATCTTTCCATATGAAGAAATTTTAAAAGTAAAAATCTCATATATCATAGAAATAAAAGAATAAAGCTAGAATCAAGATTGAAAGTACAATGAATGTCAGACATAAAGATAAGATTATGGTATTATGAGATCAGTTTGCGTTCACAAATAAAAGCATTTTATTAAATCATTTTTTTAATGGTAAATTTTAAAATGGCGAATAAATTTTGATTGCTTTTTTGTATACATAAGAAACAATAGTAGAACCGAATAAACATCATAAGTGCGGATTATAATGGGAGGTACCAACTTCCTAAGCTTTATCTATATTAACTGAAGGCACCTCGTTTACGGGCCGATACCCAAAGTGCTTCTTTAAAAAAGCTACAAATTAGTAAAGAGGATCTCGGGATTGTGTTTATTACAATAAGAATGATACCTTGCTCTTCTTATTAGACCTACCAAATTTAACCATCATTTGCACAAATCGGGGCTTATTGCAAACAATTTGTATAAATTTTTAATAATAGAAATGCATCTATAGAAATAAAAACTGGCTTTTTTGGGAATCTGGAAATGTGAAACTAATACTGTGGCAGACAATAAATTAATTTATATACAACCCTACAGTTTTGCTAAACATATTATGAAAATTTCACTAACTATGTAAAATAAGGCATCTGTTGAATCAAATTAAAAATCACACATAATAGATGTGAAATTTTGCACTAAAAAACCTCGACCTGAATAACACATTTACTGCCGCCCGAATATAAAAATAAACTCTACATTTTTTATAATATTTTTAATTTTATATACATAAAAATAAATTCTACCTGGCTCACACACTTTTCAAAGAAATATAAATTATATTTTGTGGTTTATTATTGATTATAAATGAAGAAAGTGCATTTCGTGTACCGTGGTCCGTGACAAAACCTTAGAGAAAAAACGTAGACATTTATTAAAAAATATTATTTACTTTTAGTTTTTTAACCGCAAAACCTTGAACCGAAAACTTGAAAAATAAATTTTTGCATATAAACCTTACACTATTCAAATGAATGCCCATACTAGATTGAATAAGATCAAAGGAACTATATACAGTTAGTTAAAAAAAAGCATTATAGAAAATTTATTATGTCTTGATTTGCAATTCTAAAACTGAAGGTTTAAAAAAAAAAAACGAAAATTATATTAAAAAATCAAAAAAGTAATTTTATAAAATTTTGATTCAATTCAACATATTTTAACACTTAACGTAATCATACATACAAATTAGCATACACATTACCTGGTAAATATTTATACACATTTATGCACGTAGCACTTGCGAATGAAAAGGTGAAAAAATTGTAATCAGTGGCGAGACACCGAAATTTAATGTTGTTATATCAACAAAGCGTTTAGAATATACAAAAAAATAATTTCCGATTTATGCCAGTTTTGACACAAATCAAGTCAATTTTGACATTTATATGCCAAGGTTTGAAATAAAAAACTTACTGATAAAAGATGTGTATAAATACAATTATCTGGGAAGCATAATTAGTACGGATGGAGGCACACAAATTGATATTGAAGACAGGCTGAATAAGACCAGGGCAACATTTGCAAAATCTATGGAAAATTTCGAAATCTACGCAAATATGGAATGTGTTAAGTCCATCATGTTATATGGCAGTTAAACCAGGCTAGACAACAAGAAAAACGTAGATAAATTGCAAATTAAACAAATTGAGAAAAGAAAATGCAGATGGCTCGAACACATTCTAAGAAAACCTGATCACTCCATAGTAAGACAGACAATAGAATGGAGCCCCGGCGGATCAAGAAGTGTGGCAAGACCAAGAAATACTTGGAAGAGAAGTGTATTGAAAGAAATTGCAGAAGTAGGAAGAACATGGGCCCAGGTTAAAGCGCTTGTCCAAAATGGAAAAAGATGGAGAGGCTTTGTGGAAGCTCTATACTCCTAATAAGACTAATAATGGAAAAAAAAAGGAAATATGCCAATTTTGACAACTTATGAAGGTGACTCTAAAGGAATTCTAAAATTTTTAATTGCAAAATATAGGTTAATTTTCAAAATTCATCTTTACTGTGTCACACAATCTTTGTTCTTCAATTCGTTAGTCACTTTTTACATTCGCCGAATCAAGTAAAACATAATATAAACAAACCTATTTGAACTAAGAATAATCGTATAGAATAAAATTTATTTTAAAACTTCGTTTGTTTTCAAGTTATTGAGAATTCATTTATGGCCAATATTATTTATGGTAATGAATATACTAATATAGTGTTTAAAAATTTAGAATTATTTTCTTTTTCAGTTTTACTTTCATTTGCTTTATATAAAGGCTTTCTGCATTAATGGTGTTGTATCCGGTGAACGATATATTTTAGAAAATATATATACGCATACATAACATTATATAAGACCTTATTGTACAATTATATTTTATGTTTTATAATGGTCATAATAAAGAAATTTTATGTATATAGACCAATGTTATATTCAAATTTTGAGGAAATTTACATAAAAAATTTTCAAAAAAATTAAAATATTTCATGAAATTTTTAGGAAAAAATTAACATAAAAAAGATATTATAAAGTTTTATTACCCTCTCCTTGAATTAATTATAAGTTTTAACACAATATTTATTGAATTATAATTAAAATATTGCAAGTGCAAGCTGTTTTTTGTCAAATCAATTCACAACGCTTTTTGGTAGATTATCCCACTTTGTTCAAGTCTGCCGTTTCCAAAACGATTAAATAACGTTTTGGAAACGGCAGACATCTTTTCGAACCAACGTGTAGAGGTGCATAGATAGAGCAACGATTAGTTATATCAGTTTCCCTATACAAGACGGTCGGTTGTTCATACCCCACATACATTTCCAGTAACATTATTAACTGGAAATTAAATATAAATATGTTCAATTAATTTTACCTTACACCACAAATAATAATTTTCAGGATACGTTCACATTTAAAAGTTGAAATATTTTCAAATGCAAAGGCTTATGTGCAAAATTTCATACCCATATACACGGATATAATAAATGATATTAAAGTTTTTTATTATCTTTTCTATCCTCTTAAGAAAAATATTTAATAATTTTCACATCTCATAATAATATTCTTCATCCATTATTACATTAAAAATCATTTATTAAATAAAATTATACAAAGTGTTCCAGTTTTGAAGACAAATTAATTTATCAAAGCAGATTTCTCAATATATGTTTGTTCTACTTTATTCTACTCTATAAGTGTAATTAACATAAACCCAAAATGACCCTAGTAACTAATATATCCTTATAATAGAACATCTTTTACATTATTTAGACCAAAGTATATATTTTATATGTTTTAAAAGGAAATGTGTTATTTTATAAATCACGAGTTTGATCATCTATATTATTTTACTATATAAGGCTAATAAATTTTATGTTATTAATTATTTGAAAATATTATTCATAAAAGTAATAAAATTTGCAATTTCGTTTTATAAAGCGTTGTTAAATTCCATATACTGCATAATATATGCACATTAAATTATATACATTCAATATAAAATTGCAATAAAAATTCTACTTTCTAATTTAAAAATAAACCAAAGGGGCAATATAAAATTTTAAAGTTTATTAATCTGCTCGATGTTTTATTAAAAATTTATTAATAGAACGCAAAGAAAATAAAATGAAACTGTTATTTTTAAATATGAAACTGCATGGGGGAAAACTGATGCAATTGACAAAACTTCTTATATTTCAAGAAATAACTAATTTCCTTGTATTTAAATAACGTTACTACTTTCCACAACTAAGATACAACACTAATTCTTGTAATTTTTCGCGTAATTGCATCAATTCGCAGAGTTTTGAATTTCTGAAACTAATTACTTAATTACAATAAATTTTCGGGTGTACGAGTAACTCACATTAATATTTTGCTGACTTTTACAAAATATTGCCAGTTATTGTGACTAATATTAATCTACCCGATAATAAAAAGAAATTTTTGAAAATTTGATAAAACTTGTATTAAAATATTTTACCAATTTCTCAATGATCATCGAGAATAATTTTAATATTCTACATATTTTTACCTTGTCCTTATTTCATAAATTTAAATAAATTAAAGATTTATATTCAAAATTTATTCATAATTTGATTAAAACCAAAATATTAAATTGAAATAAAATAAAAATTAATAGAAAAACTTCTATGAAATTTATAAATTTTAAATATCCTGTAGAATTAATATTAATTATTGGTATGTATAATTGATTAATTACTCAAACAAATATAATTTCGTAAAAAAATATTCATAATTTAAATTTCTATAAATCAATAGAATTTTTAGTAAGATTAGGTCAACTTTATGCTCATATAATTTTAACGTTGGAAATTTCATGTCCTTTTTCATTCATTCCTTATTTTTAAAGATTTTTAATTCTAATTTCCTCTTTTACTTTTCTTTATACCTACTCAAATATTTACTGAACTCAATAAGAATTTAAAATGAAAATATTTTAAAAATCGAAAAAATACAAAAAAAAATGGAAAAAATTTTAACTGTTATGCAATTAACCGCAATTTAGTACAATAAAAAAATTTACAGTTCTGTGTGTAATTCTTATAGAGATGCACAAAATTATTCTGTTATATTCAACTTATTATGATCGTAATTTTTACACTTACACAAATTTATATGTTGATATACATATACATTTATTAATATTCCAATATTTTAATAAAAATTAATTTAATTCAGTTATTTAAATAAAAAAAATAATGACCGAATTTTGAAAAATTTTCCATTTTATTTAAAAATTATATTCATATATTTATTTTTATTTATTTATGTTAAATATATTTTAAACGTTAATTAGATTTAGAAATTTTTATTATTATTTTCAATTTAATCTATTTTTATTTTTATATTTTTATAGTCATAAAATTAAATACACAATTTTTCTTTTGTCTTTTACTTTAGCTATATGAAAATTTCAAGAAGAATCCGAAAACAGGTTAAAAATTAAAATTTAATAACAGTTAAATTTTTAATTCATTAATATGATGGTGATGGTGGGTATAATACTAAAGATAAAATATAAAAAAAAATTATCCGCCTACTGATATGCCGCGTTAAACTTTACCGTTCGAATACCAAAATTAGACTGATTTTACCTTTGAAAGAAAATTTTCAAATTGAAATACCAAATTGTTTTTTATTTTTTTTTTTCTCTTTTTTTTTTGTTTGTTGCTTTCCTATTTTTTGTTTTTATGTGCCAACGAAAGTAAAAAATAACTACACAAAATATTATACAAGTTGCATGATAGAATTTTGTATAATTGTATGAGTAAAGGTATAACGTATTTATTAATCCTGTATGGCTGTATATAAATAAGAATGAGAGAATTGCTGCAAAAGTAACTGTAGGCAACACTGTTAAAAGAAATATTTAGTCTGAATAAGAATTTAATACACAACATAATCTGTTTGTCTTCTAAGCAAAAAGGAGAATAATAAAATAACAAAATAATGGTTCATCCTTGATCTTTCTCAAAGTGCAATATGTTGCGTAAGTATGTAAGTGTTAAAATGCTGTTATAATAGATGATTTCAAAAAATATTTTATCAAATTAACTCTTTAAATTTATTTTTATGTTCTGACGGTATTATTGGTGTAAATAGGAAAAAACAACAAAAATTTAAAATTTAAATTCAACCCTCTTGTATAATTTGCTCACTCTTTTCATTCTGGAGAAAAAAATAGAATGGAAAGAGTGATCGACGGATAAACACGCTTTCGGGAAACTAAAGTTTTTTTTGCAAAGTACGATCACAAGAACGAATCAAGTAAAATGTGTAAGATTCAAGTATGAATTCTTGTACAGGCTATTAGAGTAATGAAAACTTAAGGCACTCCTTAGAAATCTCGGCCTTAAAAGTTAAAAAATAATTAAATAATTATAGGGTCAATTTAAATTCATTACCATTGAAAAATGGAATTTTTTTAATTGACAATTAAAAAAAATGGAAACATTTATATACATCAAGGCAAATTACGACTTATTAAAATTATCATAGCTGCATATTCTTTTGTGCTTCTACCAAACGTTATATCCTCTCCCATATCATACAGGTAATATTGCAATTATGTTCTAAACAGGAAAAAATTAACTTCATAATATTTCTAAGTCAATATTTTTGTACATACTCCTATTTGTTTATGCAGAATTAATACCAACTCAAAAAAATAATGTACAATTGAAATTTATTTTTAGTTTAATAGGGCAAAATAATATTATTTTCGTTGAGTTTTCAATCTCAAATTAATGCTCAAAAAAAAAGAGAGAGTAAATAAATATAGAGAGAAAATTGTATAAACTGAATTTAGTATATATACCTATACAGTTGATTAAGCATGTACATGTGCTATGCATGATTATTATTATGAATTTTCCGGTAAAACAACAAGTGTTTCAATTTTCTCTTCATGATTTTTATGTTTTATTTTGTTCGACTCAAACATCTTCTTCAAACCAAATGTTCGAAATGCACAAAGATTTTATAAATAACGAGTTACTCTAAATTTGCATTTACCACAATGAAATATGAATTTTACAGTTTTTTTTGGCTTATAGGAAAGCAAAATTACAGACTATTTCAGGCAACAGTGTAGTTTTTCAAACAAATGTTTAAAAACTATCATAATAAATAGGAAATAAATAGGAAATTATGATTCTAGAAAAAGTTGAAAGGACGAAATAAGAAACATTTGCAAGTTCTCAATTGTATTTTATAATTTAAACATTTTTGTAAGAAAATAACATTTTGTGAGTCTATAATTTTTTAAGGCAAAATATAGCTTTTCTTCCAAAGAAATATAATTTTACAAAATGAGAAAATACTGTTCATTCAATGTAAATCCAAAGCTATTCTATCTTAAAATTTACAAAATACCATAAATATGTGTGCGTCCCGGACGAATAGAGAATCAGAATAAAACTTTTAAAGATGTTTTATTCCAGTTTTGTGTAAAATATGCTCAACAAACATGAAATACAGCATAATATTTTATAAAATACGACTAAGTATGATAATTCGAAATTTATTTAAATAATTTAAAATTAATTATCAATTAAAATGAGTTTAAATTATTAATTATTACCCAATTTTCGAAGATTATCATTAAAATACCATTTATAATTAAAAACTCTAGCAATAAATGAATATTAATTAATAAAGTATATACTGACATTATCAGAAACCAATTGATATTGTCAATTTAATTTTATTATGTTGACTATGTATTACAAACACGTGTATATGTTCTCAACATTATTTTTTCAATTCAACTCTATTTTTTCAATAAATTTTCTATCTTTAAATTAAAAATATATGCTTTACTGGCTTTATAAAAATTCAATATGCTTTGGAACCCTTTCTTTACAAAATGAAAAAAAAAAAAACACAAACAAACAACAAAATTAATTCCAAAATTTATTACCTTTAAGGTTTTTTAATATCTTAAAAAACAAACAGCCAGTTAAAAAAAAAAAACAAAAACAAAAAGCTTAAAAAGTCATTAATGTGATGGAGTTGGGAAAATTTATTACCAAATTATTCAAACGTTTTTGTGCAAAACATTAAAATTGATTTACTGGTGTTATAATCACTACCATAATCCTTTAGAAACTCATAATTAATTTAGTTTATTTTTTTTAACCCTTTTTCTTTTCCTTTCTGTTTCTTTGTTTTTATTTTCTACCTCTAATTTTATTACTCTTCTTATTATTTACATTTTTTTACTGCTATTCATTTCAAAAAAGTTTAATTTGTTTATCCTTTTGGACAATGATAGTGAAATATTTTCCTAGGATTCTGGTATTTTTAAACCGAATATATAAAATAAATAATAAAATCTAAACAAACAATCCTTAAATCCATTTTAAGGAAAATTTCATTCATTTACATTTTGTATACATACATATTTTTAATGTTTTTACATATAAATACATAGTATTATACATGTTTATACAATATAATATATATGTGAATGTATATGTGTACATTACAATTTATATGTGTCAATTATATCCTAGCACAATTTTATTACTTTTTTGTATATTGTATACAAAATTTTGAGTACCCAATAATGTAGATAAATGCTGCAACATAAATTGTTTACTTAGAAATTTTATGCAAACAAATAATTAATATCAAAGCTTTTCCATATATGATTTCTTCAGAAAAAGCAATTAAAATTAATTATAAAATATTGAAAAGTGAATTTTAAATAAAAAACTATTAAATATCGACCGCAATTTTATATATAAATTCTCTAGATTTTACTTTCAAATACCAATATAATTTAATCTAATTGGTTTGGTGAAGATAAACTCGAGGTGATTGCAAGAAAATTTGAAGTTTATCTTGAAAAATATGATTTCGGCTCTTAGTAGAAGCTAACTTTCCACATTCAAATCTTTCCAAAAACACTTCACTATACTATGCTTTGTCAACAACCAGAATTTGCGCAAAAGTTTACTATTTATTTGTTTATTATTCAGTTAAGCTTCAGTTGCTACATTTCGATTTTTAAAATGGATTCAGATGATAGATGGTCGGACCTGAAATATCGATGAATGACAGATATGTCACCAAAAAATAGTCCCGTTTGAATTTCTCCAACACAAAAAAATATATTTCCGTGGTAAACTCTATATATATGAAATTTGATGCAATCACAGTTCCACTCTTATGATAACACGTATATTACAGCAATGAATTCAATAATAATTTAAATAATATTTATTACCTAAAACTCCATGATCACAACTGGAACAATTTCTGCTTGACAGTATGCGATTCGCTTAATACGATTTCTGCTTCGCCCATTTTCTCATTCATTTTCCTATATGGTTAAGATAGGTAATCTATAGCTTTATTTTTCATACTAATAATTAAAAATTTATAGATCAAAATTTAAATATTCTTCACAGCTATCCTTCATTGGTGTAAATATACCCTTATATATAACATTTAATATACTCTTAAATTTTAAATGATTTTTAATACGAACAACATGAAAATTATTCTTCAATAATAAAATTAACATAATTTCATTTTCATATCTATTTTCATAGCTAAATTTAATAGCATTGATGTATGAATTTTTATAAATTTCTGTCAAAAAAAAGTACTTAATTTAACCTTTTTTTCCTTTAATACACTAAAATACCATCATAATCCAACACAAATTATAGAAAACCATTAAAACTTTGACCTTTTATCGTATTATGTTAATGGTTATAGAATAATCCATTGAATTTACCTTGTTAAAGTAGATATTTGTATGTAGTTTTAAAACTTGTTGAAATAAATTTGTTGCAATACTAAATATCTTATGCCGTAAAACTCATCTTCTTATATGTATACACACTCACAACCAGTTCAAATAAAATATATTGGATTATTTTTCATAATTTATCCGTATTAATGATTTTTTCTTTATATGAACTTAAAAAAACTTTTAAATATTTTATAAGATTACAATTATTTTTTAGTATCTGTATTTTTTTTTACTCATAAACTGGAGTTACCTATCCAACTTTTGTACATTCTTGTTCTCAGATATTCTTACGTTTAGATATTAAGGATCAGTGTTTGTAAGAGTAAAAAGTATTAAGATTATAGTGTAAAAATAAACATAAAAATTTTTTGGGGAGATAATCATTATCGAAAAGGCAAAAGTTTTTGAAAAGAAATAATTTTTTATTTACTTCAATCTAATGTTTCGATGTTGCACAGCTTCAGTTGAGAAAGAAAACTGTATAATTGAATTCGAATTTTTTCGGGCAATGAACCAAATTTGTTCAAAAACAGAATTGGTAGTTTTGGTTTGCAATCTGCGTTTTATGTAGTTATTTGAAGAAATATTAAAACACAAATTTATTTTCACCGAAATCTTACCGAAAACACAGTGAAATTGTACCGGATTTATATTTATTTTAATATCGTTTCCGTTCGAACATCAAAATTGTATGATTTTAAATTTTGATAATCGAAATATTTTCCTCCATATTGTTTTAACAATTTAAAAGGAAAACATGAAGGCGAACAATTTCATTTCTAAGCTCCGAAAAAGAATGGTCAATGTCAAACCAAATTTGAAGGAGTCATATCCATTTATGTATTCAAACTCTCATATTAAAAAAACCTTCTAAAGCGGATCATTATAGATAAACATTAAATGAAGAATATGCTCTAAACATATATGGGCAACTAGCAAAACGAAACTCTTTTGCCAGATAAATAATTTTTGATTTCACTATCTTTGAATTTTTTTTTCGACAAACTTGTAATGATTGCAAAACTTTTATGACTTTGCTTTTCTAATTTTACTTACACTTTATATTATAACACTATTATAGAGAGAAAAAAAAAAGGTTTTTAGTTTCATTCAAAGTTATAAAATAGTTTTGGCCATAAATTTCCAAAATTTTCGAAAATGAATTTTTATTATAATACAAGCACATATACACATACATATAGTTAGGTATAAATTTATATTTACCACTCACAAACTGTTGCGTTTATGGAATTTTAATAATTATTAAATGCTTGGCAAAAAATATAGTAAGCAAAAGTATATATTTTAATGATAATTGGTAATTTATAATTTGATAATTTTTTTGGACTAGAAATGTCGTTATTCCATCTTATGCGTTTAAAATAATCCCATTATTAAAGAAATACGCGTTTAACGCATAATATTTGTCTGATATCCAAGAGTCGAATATGAAATTATACTTTAGATTGTTTAATTTCAAAAGTATTCAGTGTTATACATTAAACTAGATTTAATTATACAACAAGACACTTAACAGGTTGAAGAGATCATCGCAGCTACCAAAATTTATTGTAACATTCCAATTTAAAAGGAAAAAGGGAAGCAACAAGCCCGAAAAACTGAAAGCTAATTACCGTACGTAGGTAAAAAAGTCCTTTTCAGTTCAAAAAACAAAGGCTGTCACCATGCATTCTGGCAACAAAATCTACTCTATTGATCAGTAACCCGTTCAAGTTTGTGCTTATGGTAATTTAAGTTATATTCCAGTAATTTCAGTTTTAAGAAATCATCTTGTTCCTATTTAGTTTTGAATACTTTTCGTGTCTAACAAATCGGAAATTAAAAGTTTGTTTTAGTATATAGTGATTATAAATGAAAAGTTTGGACAAATATTGCAATTTAACTTTGTTCACTTTGTCCAAATGTCACAAAAACTTATAAATTTCTTTAAAAATAGGAATTTTTTTTTCAGAATTAAAATTTACATTTTAAAAATGCTGCAAGGCCAAGAGCTATTATCATAAAAAAAAAATCCATTTTTCTTGTTTGAATTCATTTTTTAAATTCCTTGTTTTTTTTCACTTTATAGTAATTTACGATTTTATGACAATGAATTTCCTATTTCTTCCAAACAAAATTTTTATTCTTTACCATGTTCCGTAATAAAAACATTCAGCCTAGGTCAATTATTAGTTTATTGCAATAATAAAGACGATATAAAAAAAAAATAAATTTTTATATTCGGACACTACTCGTATACACACATACAATCGCAATCAGGAAAAAAAATAGTGTTGCCAATTTATAAAAATAGTAGTTAAAATTTTTATTGCAGAGGTTACACAATTTTTCTACAATAGAAAGGGTTTTTGTAGAAGTCGCATGATCTTTTTAAAATTCTCGATTTAGGCAAATTATATTTAGTGCTTGTGAACTTATAATACTGCTAGATCCACAAAATCCCACACCCTTACGAGAACCAGCTCGAACTTTTCAGAAACCGACTAAGGTCCTTCGCATTTGCATTCGTCAGATCCGTAGTCCGTAAAAACGCCTGATCCTTGTCAAAGCTGGACATGAGCAAAGGAAATGCACCACCGTTTCCTCTCCCTCCTTGCCACAGCAGCTTCTGGTGTATTCACCAATAAGACAGTGACCTATTATGATCCCCATTACAACTCCAATATTTCATTGTAAGTATATATTTGATTACAAAATTATTGCGAATATTGCTTCTCACGAAAGCTTCTCACGAAGAAGAAAAAAAAACACGTTCATCATGATTACCATTTTAAATCACAATAAATGGCAACACTTTAATCGACATTTCATATGCACATTTCTGTCATTATCCTTGTGAATTATTTGTTAGTACATACATATATTTTTTTTTACAATCAAATAAATTTATTCAGCATAAATAAAAAATTCTAATACAATGGTTTGGTTTTTCTTGTTTCATAACTTTGTTTAAAATTTACTTTCTAACATAAAAATGAAAACAACAATTAAAACAATTAATTTTCTTTTTTTACATTCCTTATTTTCTCCCAGTACTCGTATAACACTATAGTCTCAATCGAACAGAAAGGAAAATACAATGTTAAATAAAAAAGAATTGAAAATTTCAAAAATTTTTATTTTATTATTTTTTTATTTAAATTATTCTAAGACTTTAAATTTAAATTATACAATAATTTCAAATATTATTTCAAAATCAATTATTAATTATCAAATTGAAATTATTTTTATATTCAAAAACAATAGAATAAATGAAATTTTTCAAAATGATTATAATAATGAATTACTAAATAGAAAATTTTATAATACGAGTATTGTAGAAGAAACAGCAGCAATATTATTTGTAAATAAATTTAATGAAAATTTTGAAAAATATTTTATAATGAATTATTCAAAACAATCTTTATGTATTTTAGCAATTGATAATAATGAAAATAATAATAAAATATTAAATGTATTTAGTAAGGCTTTAACAAAAAATCATATAACAAAAACAATAATATTTTATATGATAAAAATTGAAAATCTTAATGAAATTCAATGGATTTTCAATTGGTGTTGGAAAAATCATTTTTTAAATATTATACTTATTGTTGAATTAAATGATAAACAAGAAATATTAACATATAATCCATTTCAAAAATTTAATATTATAAATATTACTAAAAATTATTTACAAAATAAAGAATTATTTCCAATAAAATTTAAAAATATTTTTGGTTATAATTTAAAAACAAATATTCAAAATGATCCACCCAGAATGTATCAATATTTTGATAGGTAAGTGAACATAAATATACATAATATAATATATAATTATTTAATTTATAAATAGAAATATAAATAGCAAATATGTAAAAATTAAAATTTGGATATTGAATAAATATTTACAAAAAAATGTTAAAATAATATGAAATTCTGTAATTCTGAAGAATTTCAAAATATACAATATCAATGAATAGAATTCATTCACTAATTTTGGCATACATGGATTCTTGTCATGGGTAATTTTTCAGAAATTTCATTGGAAAAAAATATGCTTATTAGTTTTATTCCGCCTATCTATAATAAGTTCTATTTTAATAAAATTTTATTAAAAACCACATCATTTTTGTGGAGAAAAATTTTCCAAGTAATTTTTTTCTACACTTTAAAGGTATAAATACACTTTCGCTTTCCGAATTATTGCCCCTTAATATTTACACAAATTTGTATGACAAATTTTGTCCTCAACTTCTTCAACACTAAAAATTTAATAGTAGCCATAATTTTACCCAAAAGCATACAGATATGCCTAAACTAAATTAATTAATAATATGTAAGAAAGGAAATGTGCAATTTTGCAAACCCAAATTTTGATCAACAGCATTTTCGAATTTGAATTTGATGAAATACGGGCACTATAACGAAAAATTTTATCATTATCAAATATTGTTAATAATTTAAAATTAATTCTAAAATTAAAAATTCATAGTGGTTACAATGCAGCAAATTAACAAATATTATATTAAAAATTTTGTCTAGACTATTAATTAATTTTATATTTACATTATCGTATTTGAAATGTGGTTTTAAAAATGGTTTTATTATTTATAATTTGCATATTTGTAAATTTACAATTTCTATTTTCTTAATCAAATTTCATTTAATTAATTTTTAATAAAATTTTATTTTATATTTTTTTAATATCTATATTATAGAAAGCATAAAAAATTCATCAATTCTGGTTATATAAAACATTTTTATGAAGAATTTTTAAAATATATTAATGGTACATTAATTATTAAAAAATATTTTAAACAAAATGAATGGCAACTTGACTCCGATATAAAATTATTACAAAATGAAATAATTGATATTTCAATGGATTTGTATCCATTATTATTAAATTTATTAAATAATTTAACGTATACAAATCCAAGAACAATATCAAGTTGGAAAATAATGATACCGTCAAGTAATGAAATATTACCATATAAATATTTTATAAGACCATTTCAATTCAATTTATGGTTTTTAATAATTATTTTTATATTTATATTAACATTAATTAATGCATTAACACTATATTTAATAAATGGTAAATTAGATTTAAGTAAATCATTTTATATGATAATATTATATTTATGTTATTTACCAATATCATCACAATTAAAATTTTATAATATATCTAAAATATTAATGAAATCTAAAAAATCTCGACATTTCGCATCATATAATAAATTTAATTGGAAAATTTTAATTACAACAATTCCATATATTAAATTTGGTTTTATATTAGTGGTTTTATATCAAGCCTATTTAAATAGTTATTTAATTAGTCGTATATTTAATAAAAATATTAATGATTTTAATGATATTATTAAAAATGATATAAAAATTGCTACATTTAAAACAGAATTTAAATTAATCTTACAATCGGGTAATTATAGTGAAAAATTTTTAAAACAATTTTTTATTATGAATTTTCAAGAATTTGAAGAGAAACGTTCAAAATTAAATTTATCACATGGTTATACAGTTAAAAGAGATAAAGGTAAATATTATTTATCACAGATTAAAAAACAACAATATCCAATAATGAGATTAATCGATCAACCATTATCAAATTTACATTTTGCATTTCCATTACATATCAATTGTCCATTTTCAGATATTTTAGAAAATTTTACAAGTAAAATTCAACAATCTGGTCTAGTTCAAAAATGGTTTTATGATTCGATTTTTGAATGTCATCAATATGATTTTCTAAATTATATTGAAGAAACAACAACTATATCTGAAAATGAATGTAATATTGGTTCTATTAGTTGTTTTAGACAAATAACATTGAATTATTTACAAAGTGCATGGATGTTATTAGTAATTGGACTAATAATAAGTGGACTAGCATTTTTAGCTGAAAAATATTATTATAAAAGTATTTTAGCAAAAAAAATAACAAATAAAAGAAAAATTAATAAAAGAAAATATTTTTTTTATACTCGTAAAATGTAAAATATACGCATAACTTATATTTTCTTTAAAAATTCATTAAATATGTGCACTATCCGAGCAATTAGGCAAAACTGACTAAGTCAGTTTTCATAAACTAATTTAAAAAATAAATTTTTTACTTAATTTTTTACTAGATTTTCGAAATTTTGTATATTTTTGAAAAAAAAAATAAAAATAGGGCCTAATATACTTTTACGGACACAATTTAAAATTTGACTATCATAAAAATTTTTCGAATCGTTATTATTATTGTTATTGTTACAGATACGTCATGTTTTATTACAGTAGTTGGAAAAATTTCATTAATATAGTTGTAAATATATTATTTATTTTATACATGTATGCTTTCTTATGTATTTAAAACTATTATATAAAAATAAATAAATAAAAAAATTAAAAAAATAAATTGGGTTTTATTTTTTGTAGTTTTTCATTCAGGATTTAAGTATTTAAGATTAAACCAACAAGAAACTAATTTGAAATAATTTTTTGAAATCAAATCTCTTAATTTAATTGATGTTAAATTTTATATTGAAAATTATTACAAATTTCGAAAAGGAAAATTTCTACCTGGACGCTTTTAACTTATTACAGTTATTACTTTACATTTAAACTTATTACAGTATTTGTTTCCAATATTTTTATGTTTATTTAAATATTTTTACTGTTTATATTATTTTATATTTTTCGAATATTTAATTAATTCTAATTAAATAAATTTATTAAATTTCACATTATTAATAATCTCGAATCACATAGGCTAACTATTCTTTTATCAACTAAAATATTTTCCTTTTTTTTTGCAATTCGTATTAATATTGTATAAATAATAAATCGACGCACTGATAATTTAGTTCAGTCAAATACGGTTCCCTAAAATGAATTTTAAAATGGTTATTTGTAAGAGTATACTACAGAATTCTTTTATAAACCAGAAAATTAATATAAAGACTTCAAACCAATTCCATTATTTATTCTAACTTGTTCGTTGTTTTACAGAATAAATTTACAGAAACTTATACAATATAATCGGAAAACTTTACAACTGAAATACAGTTGATCTATACCTCTTTAAAAAATGCGAAAGCTTTGCAATTCGTAGTTTTAGCGTAAATAATTTGCTGAGTTTTGCGTTTACGTTTTTTTTCTAGCGCATTCTAAAAGCAAAGTTTAAATAGAACAAAGCTAAAACTATATTTCAAATATTTTAATATTTTTACAAAAGCTTTTTTTTTTAATTCTAAAATTGTAACATAAAATAAACATATTATAGTGAGTAGTGACGTATGTATACAATGTGAATTCTGCGTAAGTGCCATTATTATGATTATGCACGTAGTTGAACTAATATATAATAATATACATATGTATATGCCACATATTTATACAATACATTGTCAGTATAACACATGTAATCTACAAATATATTATTTATACGCTTTCTAACACGCATTACGTATGTGCATAATTATTCATCTAAATTTATACTTGATCAATATTATCAACAAGTTGCTGTTGTAAGATTATTAGCACATACTAAAACATGAACTTGCATACTAAAAATATTACAAAGTTGCAATTTTTTTTTTTCGTGATACGTAATTTTTCTAAAAAAAATGTATATATATATGTTCCATTATAATTACAAATTGACAATAATTTACTTTTCCTTGAATGTTGGAAAAAATAGATATATTTCGGAGTTTATAAAGGTTAAAATTAAGGTGCACTTAACATTAAGGTAATTAAGTTAAAAGTTACAACCCATTTTGTAAATATGATAAACATAGTGACCTAAGGTTCTATCAAAATAAAGCCTAATGCGTTGATCAGTTTTGAAAATAAAAAATCCGAAAACATCATAAAACCTTAACATGTAACTTAAATAACCGGACTAAAGTTTTTATGTTTAGTAAAATGGAACACTCCATTTTGTTTTGAAAAATTAACACTCATATTTATTAAAACTTGAGCTTTAAAAAGAAGTATCTAAAATCCTCGAAAAAAAAACAATCGATATTTGTTTTTTTGTTATTCGTATCGGTTTTGCATAATAAAATTGCAAATGAGTTTTACGCAGTCACACTCTTCTACGTATAACATTACTTTTAACAACACTTTTATCTTCCATAATTTGTCACGAAAATCGATAATAACATTAAAGGTTAATAGATGATATAATGTAAGGTACGTATATCGACATGTAAGGATTTTTATTCTTCAGACACATTTCTTTTATATTGTCGTGTTAAAATAATATCAGAATTTGCCACTTGTTAGTTTATTTATATCTGAAATATTTGTCTTAAGCAGATATTATTAATTATGTGAAGAGGTTAAAGAATTTATTTTTAGAATTTAAGAAAGTTCAATTTATTGATCAAACATTTAAATTCTAATAAAGTAGAATTTTTGAGAAAGAACGTTTGGAAAAGTTTCTTATACAGTCACTAAAACTCAAACTCTTCAAGAGTTACATAATCACTTCATAACCACTTTCCGTGATGCTTATTAAAAGATGGTTCTTTTAAAAAAATTATTTGAAAAATATTGTCGCAAAAAAAAGCAATTAAAACCTGGAGAAATCTTAGATCAAGTAATCTCACAATCGTCATCTTCAGAATGTCTTTTATATAAGTTAGCTGATTACAAAAGGGGTAAGTAAAATTTGATCTTTTTCTTTTATTAAAATATTTTATACTTTTCAAATTATTCTTTTTTTAGGAGGGGATCTCATCGATGCAATTCAAATATCCGGTTCTCTTGCCGTTGAACAATTAATCCGAGAACAGTTTGGTGTTTTTCTTTATAATAATGGTAAAGGTGAAATTATCAATAGAGCAGAATTTTTAAAATGGAAATATCGAGATAATAAAACAGTCATAATACCAATTGAGAAATCATTATCATCACATGATCCGTTAGGTAAATGGGTCGATCATAAAGCATGTTGGCAAATGCAATATCGTGGCTCATTGGGTGAAACTTTATTACATGTACTTATTATATGTGATACAAAAATACATACAAAATTAGCTCGTATACTATTAAAAGCATTCCCATCGATGGCAATCGATATTATAGAAGGTGAAGAATATTTAGGTGCAAGCGCCTTACATTTAGCTATTGCGTATAGTAACAGTGATTTGGTAGCTGATTTAATTGCAGCTGGAGCAAATGTTCATCAGCGAGCTTTGGGGAGCTTTTTTTTGCCGAGAGATCAACAACGCGATCATCCAGCAAAACATACTGACTATGAAGGTTTGGCATATATGGGTGAATACCCGTTGGCATGGGCTGCATGTTGCGCTGAAGAAACAGTATACAATTTATTAATTGATGCTGGAGCAGATCCAGATGCACAAGATTCATTCGGTAACATGATATTACATATGGTTGTCGTATGTGACAAATTGGTAAGAAATTATATATATATATGGATAAACCATTAATTTTCAAATAATAAATCGAATAAATTCATATTTTATACGTATTTCAATTTTATATCGTCGAACTTAGGATATGTTTGGTTATGCTTTACGTCATCCCATAACATCAGCTAAAAATGGAATATTAAACAAACAAGGATTAACACCATTAACATTAGCATGTAAACTTGGGCGAGCAGAAGTTTTTCGTGAAATGTTGGAACTTTCCTCAAGAGAATTTTGGAGATATAGTAATATTACTTGTTCCGGATATCCATTAGCTGCTCTAGACACTCTTCTGCCAGATGGAAGGACAAGTAAGTTGATAATTCTGAAAGTAAACCACTTGGTTTAACCAATTTGTTATTTAGATTGGAATTCAGCTCTTTTTATTATTCTAAATGGAACTAAAGAGGAACATCTAGATATGTTAGATGGAGGAATTATACAGCGTCTTCTTGAAGAGAAGTGGAAAACATTTGCTCACAGACAATTTCTTAAAAGACTATTAATTTTGTTTGTACATTTATTTTTTCTGTCGTGTTCGGTTTATTTAAGACCCGAAAATAATGAAACAGCTAATGCAGAAAAAGAAAAGGAAGAGAACGATAACGATTATGATATTCGGCAACTAATGAGATACGCGTGTGAAATGACAACTTTAATTGGTGTAATCAGTTTTGTTGTATTTCAACAAGGTGATGAGATAAAAAATCAAGGATTTCAAGCTTTCTTAAAACAATTGAGAAATGCGCCAGCAAAAGCAATTTTTTTGGTATCAAATTTGCTAATTATTTCATGCATACCATTCCGTATCATGGGGGATGTAGAAACTGAAGAAGCTATTTTAATTTTAGCCGTTCCAGGAAGTTGGTTTTTATTAATGTTTTTTGCAGGAGCCATCCGTTTGACAGGTCCATTTGTTACTATGATTTATTCAATGTTAACTGGTGATATGTTTACTTTCGGCATTATTTATTCAATTCTTTTAGTAGGATTTTCTCAAGCATTTTACTTTCTGTACAAAGGGCATCCGGAAAGAGAAAAATCTCTCTTCAATAACTTTGGAAGTACATGGATGGCTTTATTTCATACCACTTTAGGTGATTATAATTATCCAGAACTAAATCAAACCTCATATCCGAATTTGGCGAAAAGTGTTTTTGTTATATTTGTAATTTTTGTTCCTATTTTGCTGTTGAACATGTTAATCGCTATGATGGGCAACACATATGCTTTGGTTATTGAAAGATCTGAAAAAGAGTGGATGAAACAATGGGCAAAAATTGTTGTTACGTTAGAAAGAGCAGTACCACAAGCGGATGCGCAAAAATATTTAGAAGCATATTCCATTCCGCTAGGTACAACTGACGATGGTCAAGAACAAAGAGGTGTGATGGTTATAAAAAGTAAAAGTAAAACTCGAGCCAAACAGAGAAAAGGTGCACTTAATAATTGGAAACGAGTCGGACGGGTTACATTAGCTGCATTAAAAAAGAAAAACTTATCGGGAGAACAAATGCGACGACAAATGTGGGGAACAGGAGTAAACACTTCTCCAGCTAAAGTGAGTTCAAGGAAAACTCGGGACCCTCAAGATATTTTATATGAAACAAATAGTGCAATGTACGCCGTAGCTGATGCTTGCTTATTTACTCATGATATTTTAATAGCACCTGAAGCCCCCAAAGAACAACCACTACCAGAACAAGAAAAAAAGAAGAAAAAGAAAGGAAAACAAGTGTCAAAAATTAATTTGCAAGCAACTAAAACCACTTTTAATGTTGATCCCAATACTGGGGAACTAAAACGCACTACTGAAATTATAGGAGACCCTTTAAGAGATCTTGTTTTAATGTCGGAGAAGGAAGCAGAGGAAACAGATCCTACCCAAATACAAACATTAGCTCATCGCGCATCCCTAATTGGTAGCGAAGAAATAAAAATACAAGTAGTTACTCCAGCTGTTCAACCAAGTCAGCCATCAACTCCAACAAGTTTAGCACCACCACAACCCTTACCATCAATTACACCGCCACCTTTACCTTCAACACCACCACCTACAATTACAACCACACCTGCTTTAAAATCAGAAACACCAACACTGACTCCTCAACAAGCCAATTTACCCGAAAATCAAATGACAGACAATTTACACGCCATGTTTACTGAAGCTACTCTAGATCCTGAAAAAGAAAAAGAATTTTACCGAAAGCTTGAAGCTCTTGAAGATACTGATGATAGTGATGCACTTATTGAGCGTCCACCTCTCGGCAGAATATCTTTGATCCGTCGAGCTAAGTCTGCTATATCAAAAAGTTCCGCCCAAAGGTCGGCACCCAATGATAAATTGACTTCTAGTTTTAATTTTGCTTGGGATTCACAAGTATAAAAATAAAATAAGTTTATTAATTCAGAATTCAAAAAGAAATTTAATTTTGTTTTTATATTAAGACCCCAAAAGTTGCTTTCCGACCAGTACAGGAATCTGTAATTCAAATTGAAGATTACAAGGATGAGAATGAAATCGTTACAGTAGATGATGTAAAACAAAAAATGAATGAATTTCATTTGAGAAGACGACCCGACTTGGAACGTGAATTTCGTGTTAAAAAATCAAGAGGACCAAGATATAAGAACAAGTTAATTGTAATTATTATTTTGTTTTTTCTAAAAAAAATTTATTGTTATACAATTACAGAGTTTCGCCGGAAAATACTGCCAACGAGGGCAGATATAAATCAGGATCACATTCTCAATCAAGTGATGAAGCACACAATCCCTTAGAACCCTGGAGCACCAGAAATTTACAAAACATTAATCAAATTTTAAAGCAAAAATGAAGTTCTGTTTACAATAGTTTTTAAGATAAAAATCATTCGTGCACAATAGTTTCTTCTTGAAATAGTTCTACAGTTTAAAATGCAAAAATATCACTAATATAGTAAATTATATTGAAAATGAAATAAAACACGATATTCATTGCGTTGTTATATCTCACATAGTTTTTATTGCAAAGTTTGCTCTTCCTCTTCATAACTTAAAAAGGTAATAATAAATGATCGAAGAATGGGGTATAAATTAAACATCAAGTAGGAAATAGTTGGTTCCTATTTATTTTTCTTATTACTTAAAAAGCATTTCTTATTACAATAAAAAGTAATCGTCGGTTAGTTCATTCTATTAAGCACTCCATTCATTAGTTTATTCATTACATACATACATTCTATTCTATTTTTATATAAATTAATTTTATATAAAAATCTAAGCTGTATTATGAACTATCGTATGAACAATAGGTTCGCGTAGCTACCATATATAACCTTAAGAGTTAATTTTAAATATTCAAAAAAGTAACAAAGCAAGCTGCATAAAAGTTAACACACCTTAAAAATATTGCTTAGCTGGATCACTATGATTTGATTTTATAATCAGATTTTCATTGCGTAGTTATACCCTAAGGTTAATTGAAATATTTGTACTTGTTGTTTTTTTCAATACGTCGATAATAATAGTTCCGGATTTTTTTTTTAGCCTTAAGATTAGTTTTCAATAGCTTTTATAAATGACACTGAAAATTATCTGTACATATTTTAACATAATGATTATTACTTTAAATTTTATAATAAAATTATTTTTAAAGTACTACATATTTATATTCACGCTCCACTTAGTTTATTAAAAAATAGAATTAGGAACAGCTATGTATTTCTGATAAAGCGAAAATTACAAACAATAAATCTTATAAATGAAATAGCATCAAAAGAAGGAAGAAAATTTGATATGGTCGCAGCTTGTGCATAACCAATTGCATTTTGTATTTTCTAAATAATATTCATAATAAATTAATAATAAGCGTTGCTAAAGCTTCCTTAAAGAACTTTGAAAAGTTTCAAAATTAATTTATTAAAAACTGTCCATATCAGGAAAAAATAAATGAAGAACAATATTATTGGCTACTTTATAAATTTAAATTAATATTATAATTAATTCTCCCGGGGTTTATTCCTAAAATATTAACTTAAGTAAAACAAACTTGTACCTATGATTTTTATTGTTGTATATTTATGTGCACAGCATGCTCCATAGTTAACAATAGTTAACAATCGATTTATCTTAACATTTTTTTTTTAATTAATTTTAAATTATTTTTAATAAAAACAGGTCATGTATTGCTTATTATAGATAATTTTAAATTCAAATTCGAATATTATTCTTTTTCGGATTTCTTTTATCTTTGTTATTTAGGAGACCTCAAGAAAAAATTCTAATTTTTCTGTAATTAAATATTAAAATGTCAGATTTAGTCTTTTGCTGCGCATAATGAAATTAAAGGAACCAAATTTTGGTACTGTAAAATTTTGTGGTAACGTTGCCGCACTTTTGATATTCAGAACAACTAGAGCTTAAATGTTAAGTGCGGTAAAGTTGTAATTGCGGTTTTAATGTTAATTGCGGTAAGTAAATTTATACATAATTTTACCCTGATATAAAATTTTCTGCGCCTGCTCAGATATTCGTTTTAATTAACAGTTTTTTCTTCAAATAACAATTATTAATGGACTGTTTTAATATTTTTAAAAATTACATACATATTCATTTTTCCGACTAAATAAAACTCTTTATACCACAAAATATCACTCAATCAATAAATTAATACAATATGAAGGTACCGCTTATAATGAATGCAATTATGGTCTATCTAATTTAAAACATATTTACTTGTATATAAAAAGAATAAAACATTAAATAATTTCCAATAATTGTTTGAATTTCCGACATTTAAGAGCTAAAAAAATGAAGCGATTATTTTCTACATGTGTTTTTTTAATATTACGTAATAATATTATAATAATTATGTAAAATTTTATGCAATTAAATATTAATTTTATTTTTGAATATTTTATACAGTTATAAGTCTAATTAATTTATCAGAAAGTCATCTTCCCACTTCTTGTGGGATATGTTCAAAATGTGAGGTAACTTGTGAAAATCCTTGTCCAATGGGTGATAAAGGAGCCAAAGGTGAACCTGGTACAGAAGGAGAACCCGGAAACGATGGTAATGTTTGTTACAAAATCAAATATTTTAATTTGTGAATGTTTTTTTTTTCGTAATTTTATGAAAAATAACAAAATTATGTATGTAATTTATTTATATAGGACGTAGAGGGCCGGTAGGACCTCCAGGGCCAGCTGGACCGAAAGGTGAACCAGGTATATGTACTTGTCCTGAACAGAGACCAACTTATGATAAGAAAACCTACTATCCTTCAAAATTCCATGGTCATCATGGCTAATAAGTGAATGACAATATCTTACATATATTTTTTTTTTTTAATTAAGTTTTGTGAAATAATAATAAATTTTTAAAATATAATAAATAAATTTTGTATATCAATGGTATTTGTTTGAATTAAACAAAAAAAAGAAATGTTTGTGAATGGACATTTAATTTTCTTTTTCAACAATTAAAAAAATTATAATCCACCCAAAAAAAAATTAACTTTGATAGCAATGATCGAAAACAAATCAAATTGAAAAAATATTAAGTTCTTCTAATTAATTTTCCGCCTTTTAATTTTACTATAAAATCAATGACTTTCATTATTTATATAAAGGAAAATGGAACCATGAGAACCAAGAAAATTCACTATTAAATTGTTAATATCATTATTTTAATAATATTAAATAAAAAACTAAATTTGAAATCAATTAAAATGTCAAAATGAAAAATGCTTTTAATGGATTTCCCTTAATCATTTAAGGAATATAGGCATGTACATAAGAATGTTAGAAACCATATAAATGACATGAGGAATGAAAAAGGTCATTGTAACAAAATATGTTTTTTACGGTTTTCCTGATTATTTATTTCTCTAAGAAAATCCTAATTTAATGCTATTGGATTTAGTTATATAGTTCATTGCAAAAGTAGTTTTATATAGTTCTTACTTAATTGTTAAAATAGCTGTACCTATATATTTAGGTATTTTTTGTTTAGCTTATGGTACAAAATTTTCAAATCAACAAATACATTAATTATTCCCGAAAATATTACAGTAAAGTAAGCAATGTAAGCCTATAATTAATAATAATAATAATTCCAATATAGCTCCCTGTAAGAAATTTTCACTAATTTAATAAATCTAATTTAATATTTTTATTTTCAAATTAATGTCATGTACATACTTAATCTATATAATTAGAATTTTACTCTACAAATTTTACTAAATTTGTATTATTCGAAAATTTTTATGCACTTTAATATTTCAATACATTTTTACTAATATAAGGCAAGATTTTTCTTCTTCATGAAATTTTTGCTATTATAATATAACAATATTATTTTTTATATCATTGGTTTCAAAGTTCGGAACCTTAAATATGACAATTAATAGCCATATTTTCGCTTATTCCAAATGATATATAATTTACCAAAATTATGTACAATGAAGAACCTTATTTCTTATACATATCATTCATACTATTCCGCAATCAACATCAGTTGTATTTTGTACAAGAAAGAATATGACTGCGTCTTTGTATACTCTTATTAAAATGACTATATGCTGTTCTGTCATCCTATTTACATAGATAGCATCCATAACAGTTCACAGCTCTTCTCATTACATTGTATTTTTATTTTGTCTTTAGTAAATTTAAAACTTGTTTGTGGTCAATGTATGAAACTTTGTTTTTAAAACTTCAGAATACTAAAAATATAATTTTGTTTTTTCAATAAAAATATTTTAACAATAAATTTATTAAATATTTTTTCTTTTACAATGCATGTTCACTGAATGAATGATAAAATAAGCACAAACTTTTTTTAAGTGAAATACTTAAAATACTTAAAAATCACATTATGCGTGAAAGTTTTCAAAAATAAAAATTAAATATTTGGTGTAAAAAAGAAAAAAAAAACAAATAGAAAAAAAAAAAGATTTTCTCACAAGTTTTCAATATTTTTTTTCTCTTCAATTTCTGTTATATTTTAATGTTGTCACAATATAAAAAACTTTCTTAAACGATTCTTTTTTTTTATTTAATTTTTTTTAAAGAATTTACTTACTTTTTAAAAAGTTTTCCATAAACAAAGAAAGTAAAATTATTTTTTTTCAAATTTTCACACTAAAATAAATTTAATACGCTTTTAAAAAATTTTTTTTTTGTTATTATAGTTCAAATATGTCTCAAAAAAAGAAGAAAAAAAAATGTCATCCGAAATGTCAATGATTTCACCTGCCAAATTTCTAATCTAAATTGTATGTCAAATTTTAAACACATACACGTACCCACATAGTTATGACTTACTTTACAATAAAATGAAGAAGTTTCTTTACATTTTAAAGCCGATTATGAAGAGTTCAATATAAATTACACAAAGTATAAATAAAAAATAAAATTCTATACTAATTCACAACATTACGCTAAGAGCATTGGATTCAAAAAAAAAATTCAAAAGTTAAGCAAATTTAAAACTGCAAAACAGAATAAATTTAAACAAAATTAAATAAATAAATAAAGAAGAATTAATGTCGTTCATGAATTCGGATCATGTCAAATTGTTAAGAACATTTTCATTAAAAAACGCAAGCTTTTAAAACGATAAAATATTTGCAAAACTGTATTCGCCTTAAAAATCTCCTATGTATGTATATTGTCTAGTTTAACAAAAGTGTTGTACAAGATTATGAAAATATTCTTTTTGCTTTTAAATTTTAAGGGCGGAAATTAAGCTTATACCTGTAAAACAATGTAAATTTTCGCAGAGATTCATATAATCCGAATTCCCTTAAATACTCGTCAGCTATAGTTCCGGTTGCAAACTGAAATCAAATGAAGGAAACACAGACCAGCAGACTAAAATCTCACCTGAAATAGTTTGTTAGTTTTTTTCTACCACTCAATATGCGAAATTATTTATTTATTTATGTACATCTATTTTACTTACAAATAAGAATATGTCAGTTATACACCCCACTCCGGCTACAATAGTTAGTTTGCTCTTATGTTAATAATGCGATAGAAAAATAACATCCAAATTATAATATGTACATGGCATATCAAAATATTCCACAATTTTTGCATACTTTTAGGACGTGAACATAAATTAAAACAAGTATTAATGTAATAAACGAACTTATTGGCTAATCAGTGCAGCTAAAATAAATAATTAACCATATTTTTTAATGTGAAGAAATTTATCTCTAACTTTATGCTATTATATCAAAAACTATCGCAGGCGCTATCGTTAAGCACAAATCTATAGCACAATATTGATCGTGATGAATGAATTTCATTATTTTATACGAAATTTTTTAACTGTTACAATATCGCTATCAAATGCATACATCTGGAACTCTTATGTTCTTATACCTATTTAGAGTTTTTAACTTTTTTCTAATTTTTTAAACATAAAATAAATTAGATTATCTAACTTTCACTCTCTATATGTCGTAATGAAAATAAATTAAAATATAAAAATAACCTACCCAAATTTTTTTTTTCTTTTCAAACAAAATTTAAGAAAATTTTAAATCAAAATTTAAAAATTTTATTCTAAAACATCTTCTAAAGAACATGTTAAATTTTTTTTTTCAGAAAACTAATGAAATTAAAGTTTAAAGTTCACAAAAGATCATTTGAATGTTTCTATACGCATAAACTTGTCTTTATACACAAAACTATAAATAAATTTTGCAAACAAAAAGCAAAAAAAAGAAATGTTTATTTCCTCATACAGTATATAAGTAAAGTCTAAAACCCTATCAACACTAAAACTTTTATAATCGAATAATATACTATTTAAAGTCAATTAATTAAGTTTTAAAATGGAATTTACACATTTTTCACTTAAAATTAATTTTACCCTAATGACTAACTTTAATATTATAAAGAACTGAATATATAAAACATTCTAAGATTTAAATTTAAATTTATTGTATTATATTTTTGAATTTTCGATTTTAATACTATGAAAATCTAAAATACTTAAATGTGTACTACAAAATGATTTTTTTAAACAAATTAAATTTTTAGCGTAATTTTCATGTGGTGCAGTAGCAACTTTAATACCAAAAATTGCAATTTTATGCTATTGAAACATTATAGTTTAATTGTATTAAATAAACCGAATTATTTTGCATATATAGAACAGATAGTTGCGATGCGTAATGAAACTCACAACTAAATTACTATTCTACTCGTAAAATTCTAATCAAATCTAACACAAATTAAAAATTATATCAAGGGCACTTATAATATATTAAAGACTCATATTTATTATCAATGAACTTTGCAAGATGCATAAAATGTGATTAATTATACGAAATCATAAAAATTTATTATTGCTCTAATTTGCTTATCAATCAAGTCAATTACTTCGTGCATCATTTGGAAAAAAAAAGCTTTCATTGTGCTTGATATTTCAATACTAGACAAAAAAATCTAATTTATTGTGTCTTGGATCTTGTTATTATTAACATTAAAACTCGTATGCTTGAGCCTTTTTCCTTTTCTTGCAAAAATGAAAATCCTATAATTTTCTTAACATTAAAACTATTAATTTTCTATATTTAATTTTTTTTTAATTTTTAAATATTGAAAACTTTTAAGTTTTTTTAAGAAAATTTTTCTCTTACAGTTTAAAGAATTTTAAGGAAATTTTCGCAAAACTTTTTATTTTTATTTATTTTGGTTTTCATTTTTTTTTATAATTTTATTACTTGTCCTTATTTTTAGCTTTGTATATAATATTTTGTATGTGTATAATGTGTGTGTGTATGCTTATTATACCATACATCTGCTTTGTTAAAGAAAATGGAATTTTGTTTTTTTTGGGTAGATTTTTTTTAAATTTTTACTTTTTTATGATTTTAGAATTCATAAAATTTTCAAAATAAAAAAACTCATTTGATAGCCATTTTATTTACTGTGGGTGTCATTTAAGGTTTTCTTTAAAAATAATTGCCCCATATTTGTTATATTTTCGTTTCTGCCGTTTTCTTGCATTAAAATTCAAATTTTTCATAATTATCAATTTGATTTTAATTTTTTTCGTTTTATTGGGACTTCAAAAATGTCAATTGACATTTTGTGGAATATTCTTAAAATGTTCTTAAAATTTAAGAACAAATGTTAAAAACTGATCATGATCAAATTTACTAAATTAAGTATAAATCAGCAGGTAATTTGCAAAAGCATGATAAGTCGGACTTTATTGATGGGGAATTATTAATTGCGGCCAATTAATTAAAAATTAAACAATTTCTTCCAGTAAGACTTTATGCGACATTTACCAAAAAAAAAATCACAATAGCCACGAAACTTTCAATATGCTAAAGCTTTTTTTGATATACACTTGCAGCCACCTACACAGTATTTTAGATATTCCAAGTAGGTAACCGAGTTGATCAAGCCTTTTGAATCCAATTATATTAGCATATTCTCGGAAGCATCGACGGCATATATTCAAACTACACTTGTGAATTACATTAAATATTTTTTATTTCAACAATAAAATATCAAACAAAGAAGCTTGGTAACACTTTAATAAAACACATCAAAGTAAACGCTATGAAATGCTAAAAAAGTCCTATATTTTTTAAACACGATAGATAATTAAATATCTAAGTTTCCTCAATAATTGACTAGAAATTAATAAACTTAATCTGGAAATTGAAATTAATATTAGAGAAAAATAATTTTCCAAAAAAAATTTAAAATGATACACCTTATCTTTACAGTCTATAGAATATGACATTATCCTATTAATAAAAAAAAAATGTACAATAATACGTGTACACATAATCTGTACATATACATATGTACAGTGTAAAATCTGTACATACATCACTACATGTTGGCACACACATAGTCGAATCGAATGTAAAGAGTTTTTGTATGATTGTATAAACACCAATAAACGTGTTAAAAATAAGTTGATTTTTTTATTCTTTTATCTAGATTTTTAAATTTTTTACTACTGTTGTTGTTACAATATTACATGTCTTTATGTATTCTAATAGAATATTCAGACATTGTATACAATATTTTTGATAACTTACTATATTCTTTAAAAATGAAATAAAAAAAAAAGAAAAATATACATGTAAAGTTTAAATTGTTAGCTCTCAACACATTACAGAATTGAGAGACTACAAAATACTTTAAAAATATTTAATGACCGGCTACTTTTGGGTATTGAATTCTAAAAAATTTGATTTTATAAATATTCTTGCGTACAATAATTAAAATACTTAAGACCTGAGCCAACAAGCTAAAAAAACGTTTTTATTCGTTGTAAATCAAAAATAAAACTTTTGTGAACGAGAACAAGTGCAACAAAAATTCGGTGACCAAATCATGATTTAAAGCAAACTAAATTTTACTACACAATAAATGGAAAATGATTTTTTCTGTACTGCCTATAAAAATTTATTTTATTTAATAATAATTTAAAGAAAAGAGTGTAGTGCCTTAAAGAAAAGCTGACAAAACAAAAATAAAAAATCAAGAATCGATAACAAAAATATAATATAGAATTATACAATTTAATTCATACATGATTTCCGAAAAATAAGTAAAAGATTCTAAATAGTATATAAAAACAGCACATTTCTCTTTAATCAACTTTGAAAAATTCTGTTATATCAAAGTCACACAAGTCGGAGTATTAGAATGTACACGCGGAAACGGTGTCTCGATCGGCTTTCAATGCTTTTCCAATCAGAACGAAAAAATCTCCAATTTCTGAAGAATAATTTTAAAATTTTAGAACAGTCGCATTAAATTGTTTTGCAATATACATAATTTTCGAAAATCTATTCTATTTGCAAAATGACAATGGAATGAATTTAATACACTCACTATCGCTTATCTACTCCTGTGTACTTGTTTGTACTATTGAACTTGTTTGTATCAGTTGAAACATTCTAATTTACGCCTTTCGAAAATACACCTTTTTTTTAATTCGCCAAAAGCAGGAAAATTGTATTTTCTTTCTCTCTGTGAAACAGCATAGTCAAACATTATAACTACAAAAGAGCCGCCAGAATTATCGGTAATTTCAAATTTTTTATATTAATTGTTTATTATATTTTTTATGACACTAGGTAAGCTTACTAAATTCATCAATTTGTTGCGGTTTCTTTTAATTTTGTTCTCCTCCTAATCGTATGCAACTATTTTGACATATTAGTGTGATATTAGCCGAATAATGTTAAAAATTATTCAAAGAAATATTGAAGTTGAATATATAATTGAATAACATATTAAAAATATAAAAAAAAATTGTACTATTCGGGCAGACATTCTTACCCAATAAATAAGGAAATTATAATTTTTAAAAATCTAAACGTATACGAATTTTCTCCCTCAAAAATCAAACCAAAATAAGAAAAATTTTTTAGTTATTGAACTCAATATTGTAATATATGTATGTATTTAAATATATATAGTACATATATATTTACATGTACGACATTAATACAAGTCTGTATAAAGTATTATAAGAAGTACACAGAAATATAAAATTTTGAAATTGGTATCATGTCTGATAAACAGCCATGTGTTACTGATATTAATATATTCGCGTTCATATTAAAAGTTGTTCAATGCATAAAAATAAGGTGTAAGTATGTTTTGGTTATTTTTTCTTTTTTATTTTCTAAATTATTATACCTACGTTGAGAATCAATGAATGGTGGCGGTCTTTAAAGAAAATATCAATAAGAAACTGTTATATAATATAAAGGATCGAATTTTAGCTCAGTTTTTTCCTTTACAGACGTTTGTAAAGCACATTTATTGTATGTACGTTATGTTTAGGTAATTCACTTTAGGTAATACACTTTTGCTTTCTTTATATAAACTCTTTTATTCGGAAATCTAAATGAAAGATTTGTGAAACGAATTAATAACATTTGAAAAGAAAAAAAAACGAAAAGGATTTTGAAAGGCTTTTTAAAACGTAATAAGAGTGTTAGTATGTATATGTATGCATATATATATAAGGTAAAACCAAATAAATTAATTTTAAAGCAAAGTTTGTGTCTTCAATTGTAATATAAATGTAAAAATATTTCAATTGTGTTAGAGTTGTTTTTTTTTGTGCAAATACATAGGTCTAAATAAATGGTTACTTTATTTAATATAAGTTAGGTGGTCGTCGGTTCAACGAGGTACTCGAATTACACAATATAACACATATGTTTCATTTAATTATTTAATTTACAATAATTTAAGTTAATAGATCCGTATTACATTGACAACTTCCAAACAAAATAGTTAGATATATGCGATATTTACTAAATATACTAAACGAAGTGTTATATTTTAATTTTTAGCTTTATTTTAGCCTATTATAATAACTTTTAGATAAGAACGTTCTTATATCCATACTAGAATCTATTACATCCCTTCTTTTTAAATTATGAGATTCTTACAGTAATGATAATGCTCGCCACTGGTCAAAAATTTATGCATACAATTATACTATCGTTCCTTAATTTTCTTCTTCACAGTGTCACAATTATAGTAATCATAATTTTATAATAAACTCTTTTATATCAAGTTTAAATTATTCCTTGTTAAATACAATATACATATAATATGCAATCAAAAAATATTACATAATTATGCATTGAATATACATAATTACGTAAATATTGCAGATATTCAATTATATTGTATACTAATTATTATACAGTCAATAAAGACATTTCATATTAACATATAAACTTTATTTTAATGTCATACATAAAAGTATTGCTTTCATGAAATTAATAAAGCACAATATTTTTATGATAATTTGTCACAATTTAATTAATTCAACGACAGGTGAGTTCCTTATATATACGTTCCTTTAATTATAACAACTTTTTAAGTTATTAAGTAGCGGTTAATAATGATACTATACTTTTAAAAGTTCTTTTGAAAGGAAATGAAATATACACATGTATGAACATATACATAGAATGTAATATTATATAATTTTCAATTAATATACAATTAAGGTGAACAGGAGTGCATATAATTGGATACATACACATATAAGTATATGCATATATATACGTAAACGATATTATTTACGACATAATTGATATGCAAAGACAAATACGATATGTCGCATGTTTAAAAGCAAATAATGGTTATACATATACGAGCCACGCAATTTATAATTTAATGTAGAGATACTTTTTAGATACTTTAATCCGTTTATATGATATGTATGTAATAACATAATAATATATATGAAGATATACATATATTCAAAAATATGAATAAGTTTTTTAAAATAAAATTTCTCCAATCAACTTCTTATAATTAGACTTGAACGAAATTTAAAATATTTAAATACAATTTAGATACTATTTTTATATTATTCAATAGGACCAGGTTTATTCAACAGGAAATTATGCAACGTACTATAATTTGTGTACGATTGAGAACATAACATGCTTTTCTATTCAATAATATTTCTATTAATTTTATTCATTAGACACACGCACAATATTAATGAATGATGATATTGATATTGTTATGTAATAAGAATAAAATTTTTGAAAACAATTCACAATAATTCATGCCCCTCTGTTCAAATAAACATAAATGGTATAATGACATCAAATGTTGTGCATCTCTTCTTAGCAAACATATTACAGCAAATTAAAATTACTAATGTATTTTCTCTTTTAATAATTCTCTTTATCGTAAAATTTCTTCTTACTCTTCTTTAAATTTAACATTTCATATATTGTAATCATGGCCAAATTAAATGCATTTTAATTCACTTGTGTCAACAAAATATATTTAAAATAATCCGAATATTTCTACATCCATATTCAATAATAATGTAATAATAAATAATTTGAAAAATTTAGTATTAAAAAATTATTTGAAACGGTAACAACTACAAAATACTTGTAAAAAATTATTTTAAAAATTTTATTATTGAAAAAATGAATATCGGGTATTTATTAGAAATATTTGCATTAACCGCACCGTTTCGATCATATTTTTATCAATGGAAAGAATTTTTACAAATTTTTAAAGTTTTTCAAGAGACTTTACTTAATGTTCAAGTGGATTTAGCTAGAGTTCGACCAGAAATAAATTTTCTTTGTAAAAATACGTACGTTATATTTTTAATTATAAAATAAATTTTTTAATAATAATAAAGAATTTTTCTTTTTTTCTATATAATTTTATATATAGTTATAAAAATCAACCATTTGATATAAGTTTATCACAACCGGATTCATTTCAATTATTAAATTCAAATTTTCCATTAGCATTTATTTTGCATGGTTGGCAAGATGATGGTGAAAGTGATTATTTAACAAATTTACAAAAAGGTATTATTAAAATAATTTTAATTAAAATTAAATTATAATACTAGTATTATTTTAAATATTACATATTATATAGAATGGGTTAGATATCAAAAAATTAATGTTTGTACAGTTGATTGGGGTACAATGGCTAATGGAAATTATAAACGTTCTATGTTAAGTATTTTTGATGTTGGATTAACTATATCCGATTTAATAATAAAATTAAGACCATATGGTTTTGTACCAAATGATATAACATTAGTTGGTTATTCATTGGGTGCACATGCTGCCGGTTTTGCTGGTAAACTATTAAATGGAAGTTTAAATGAAATAATTGGTTTAGATCCAGCTGGACCATTATTTACATTACCATCAGATGTTGGAACTGATTATCGTTTAGATAAAAGTGATGCAAAATTTGTACAAGTAATACATACAGCTGGTGGTACACTTGGTACATCATTAAAATGTGGTCATGCTGATTTTTATCCAAATGGTGGTGTATCACCGCAAACAAATTGTGTTTTTACAAAATTTACCGATGAACCAAAAACAAGTAAGAATTTAAATAATATTTAAATTTTAAATGGAAAATGGAATGGTGTGTATGTGCGTCTCTGCAAAACTAAAAATTGTGTAGAATTTATTCTTGTATACAAAAAATTCCAATATTTTAATTTTATGTGTTATATTAAATTTCAATTCTTTAAATAATTCGTTCAAATACGTGCCTATGTTTAATATTTATTAATTATTGAAATAATTGAATAGTCCAAAATCGAATATTCTTTTTAAATAGAAAAAGAAATTTATTTTCTATTGACAAAATTTGAAGTTATAATGGTTTAATCCCAAAAGACATACACAAAAAACCTATATTTTTCAACCTTGAATAATTCAAAAGATCCAACTTAATTAATATTGACACATCTGTGATGCAAACTATTTACAAATTTTGTATTATATATTAATTTTATATATTTACTTATTGTTTACATATGAAAGAAAGTTTTTTAATATACAGGAAGCTTAACTGCTATGTAGTTATCATACAAAGTGCAGTGTTGTAACTAGTTACTGTTATGTAAAAAAAAATTGAAAATAACAACAAAAACATATGCTTTAAAATTTTTCTGTTTTTTTCTCTTCTTTTCTCAAAAAAATTCTCTTTTACTTTCATATTATATAATACATACGCCGCTCCGTATGTCTAATCCGTATAATAATTTGTATAATGTTAAATTTTTATTGAATAAAAAATTAATCAACAGAATAAATGAATAATTCGATTTTTCAACTGAAATATTTAAAGATTTTTTTAATTATAACAAATTAAATACTTAATTACAATACTGCTACTGTTTGTCTGAGTGGGGCTAGACGCCGAGAAACTTTTTAAAATTACTCTCCATTTTACTTCAATTTAGTTTGGCCAATGAATATTGTTTTCTTTTAAATAGGATTTGTGCAATGAGACAATTATTAACTTCTGTTATACAAATGCTATTCATACTACAAATACTATTCATATTTGAGGCACCTTTATGCGCAATCATTTCCTTTTTCGCTTACACTATCTTTAAAACAAGAAGAGCCTCAATGGTTAAAACACACTTAATATTCAAATAAATCTTTTCTATTCTCTTACTTTACTTATCTTCTATTACAAAAGCCGATCACTTTTTATATCACTAGCATTCGTGAAATTTATGAAGCACTCCTCATACAAATTTGCGTATGATTTCTTTAAGGGTATCTTTCTACATTGAAAGTTTTATATAACCTTTTACACTTTTTATCACACAGAACTTTTGAAAAATGCCCTCAAAGGATCTTTAACACTTTTAGTTTGTGATATTTTAAAAATTATCTGCAATTTATTTTCTACTTCTATATGTTCTTATGTTATGCATAGTATATGCTCAAGTAAAGAAATATGACCCAAATCTTTGCAAAATCTGATTATTTCCATAATATTTATTGTATCCATAATATTTATTGTATTGCAAATACACACTTTAATAAATTTAAAACATCATAAAATTATTACAATAGAATAAAATAATAATAATTAAATTTTAATAAGTACATGGTCTGCACCATTTTTCCACAGCTTAATTAAATATTATAATTTTTATGTTATAAATAATATTTTGTAAACGCAATATAACATTGTCTAACGTTCCCATTTAATATTTAATATTTACATCATATATTTGTATATTATAAGTTACTGTATGTATATATGCATACACATTTGTAAAATAAATTTTACTTACATATGTATTTGTTTTTTTTTTAGATCCAGTTGGGTGTAGTCATACAATGGCTGTAAAATTCTTTGAAATCTCTATGAATCCAGAATATCCTTTCAATGGATGGCACTGTTCCAGTTATCAGGCATATATTTTTGGTTTATGTTTATTTAAAAGTAATAGCCGCTTTGGTATACATTCAGAAAGAATACCAGGAAATTATTTTTTTACTACATCAGTAAGTTATCCGTATGTTCAAAGGGTAGTTGTATAAATTTTTATTATAGAAGTATATACAAATACAGACACTACGCATTTTTAAATATGCTTAAAAATTTTACAAAATAATAATTAATTTAAAATATAATAGAATAGAATATTTTTGTATCACATTTAATAATATTATTATGTATGTTTATTATGTAATTAATTTATTAGATTAAAATTTTCCGTATATTTTTTTGTAATAAGAATAAAAATAATGAATTTAATTATACATTTTAATTATGCTGCACTAAAAATAACTTAATTCAAGTGTTATTACCAAAAGTTTACATAAATTTTCGAAAATAAATACAAATTTTCACTATTAGAACGTCTTTTTGAGGAAACACTTTCTAATTATTAAACTAACCGCAAATTCTTTAACGTCAAAATTTTGTTCTTAGTCTTCAAACTGTCTGACGTATAAAACTTTTACGGACAGAAATGTAGTAAACTTTTTACCCGTAATTGACTTTGAATTTTTTTGATCATTTGCAAACATCAAAACAAAAAAAAATTTTTTTTTAGATTTAAAATAATTTTATACTTACATATTAAAAATTAACAAAAAAATATTTTTTATATTTTATTTTAACGTAATAATAGTCACTCAATACATCAAATTTATTTACTGAATTACTACGTCAGACTGTCTGCATGTAAAAAAAAAATCTACAATTTTGACGCTTAGTTGACTTTTTTTAAACGTTTAAGAATTTAAACTTTGACTGAAAGTAAAAACGCAGTAGAATATTCGTAAACTCAGACAAGTCAGATTTTATAAAATTTGACGTTTAAGAATTTACCATATATAATAGCAAATCCCAAGAGGATCGCATTTCATTTTCAAATATGTAATTGCAAAGAAAACTTTTGTTTGTGAATTTTTGTTGAAACAAGGAGATCTAAAGATCAAAAAGGACTGTCGTTTATGAGAGCTTTTAGTGTCTTTTCGTTTTCTTTTGCTCCGATGCTTCACTATTAAATAAAAAATTCAGGCTTACAAATTATGAATACATACGAAAAGCTGATTTTGTAATTAGCCATTTTACATTTTCTATATATAGTACTAATACTCTATTTCGCGAATACTGTGGTTATATCAAGTAAAGATGTTAAATTAGTAATGAATGTAATATATGTATGTATGTAATATATGTATGTACATATGTACATATGTCTGCAGGTATGAATGAATTATGTAATGAGTTAGTCATGCACTTGCACATCAAATTTATTCCAAAAAAAAATCACGCTTATAGGTATTAGTAAATTTTTAAGAATCAGGGAACATAATACTTTCTATAAAATGAATTTGTATTTTAAATTATTAAACAGCAAATCCTGATCTAATATTCCAAAATTAAATGCATAAATTCTTAATTCCCTTATATACCAAAGTTAATTCCATAACTTTTTGTTTCGTCCTTTATCAAATAATGGCAATGAAAACTTTAATAGTGAAATGTTTTATTGCTATCAATGAATATCATGAAATTGTTCAAATACCATAATAAACCTTCGAGTCTGATATATTGAAAATTGGAAAGATAAAAACGCCATTCTTTAAGACATTTAAATGACATTTCAAATAATTATTTTATATTTGAAAAATATTTTATTAGTTTAAGATTTTTAAAATTTCAAAAAATTTTAAAATCTTTAGACATAAATGTATGTGTGCAAATTCAAATAAAAATTTAAATTAATTTTATTATTGAAGGTCGACATAAATTTTAACGTCACCATAAAAAATGCATTTTATTTTATTTCTAAAATTTAAATAATAAATTTGAATTTTTTGACAATGATAATAAAATAGAATCGACACACATATTATGACAGTTTATCTACATATGTACATATATTTACATTTATCTATACCTATCCCAAAGGTCGGTAAATATTAGTATGTTCTTCCCTTAAGTTCTTGCTAAATATGAAAAAACTCCACTTTCTACCTTGAAAAATAGTAAAAAAAAAAATCTAACATATTTCATTCTTATTGAATAGCCATAATTTTATCTTTCGTACTTTTTTTCAAGATAGAAGACATCTATCTTGTTGTTTTTTATTGGAAAAATAGAAACTTTAAAATGTTCATGTTTACACATACATATGTATATTGTACAGTCCACATGATTCCAATAATTGATTTAAAACCAAAAAAAAAATAAATTTATTACTACATATACGAGTATGTACGTCCTTAAGCCAGAATTAGTTGTACTAAGTATTTCATTGTGTAAGAAACTGTAATATCTAAAATTTTTAATGTGTTAAATTAATAGAACAATATAAGTAGGTAAGTAATTATTGTGAGTAATAAAATTGTATGAAAAATTCAGTAAGGCGATAAAATCACTAAATAAATTTTATTATTGAAATTTTATTATTTAGATAACATAAAATGTTAACGAAAATTAGAACTGTGAATGAAAATTCTCATAGACCCCGTTATTCCCAAAATTATAATTTGTTAGGATGGAAAATTGAAAATTTCTGAAAAAAATTTCGAATATGTATTTTCGAAGTCTCCCAGTCAATATACAACATTTGACAATTTTTCTTCAATTTCTTTTTAACTAAAACTGCTCAAAAATGGAGTCATCATGTTTTCCAAATTTCCTTGAAATTTTCATACAAAATTAGAATTCTATAAAAAAAAAATGAAAAAGATTATCATTAAACGATATCAAAATATGATCAGGTCAATACAAGCATTACAAATTTAACTTAAAGTTACTTACCTATATCCTAAGAATAATAATTTAAAGGTGAACTAAATAAATTCAAAGATTTATATTTTTTTTCATTTTACAATAATTTTTAATTAAAACAACCATACTTAGTACTAAGTACAACCACATTTCTAGTTTTTTTTATTAGTGAAAAGAAAGTTCACTTAGTAAATTAGTGTGTAATTTTAAAATTAGAGTTGGCTCCATCCACTATGTGATACTCATATGACAATATTTAAATATGATAATATTTAAATATGAAAACTCATAGGGAAGTTCAGTCAATCCCCATTTCTGGTTTGCAATCGATTATTAGAATTTAAACAATATAAAATTTATAATCTAATTTAATTTTTGTTTTTTTGAAGTTGTATGGCTTATCTTATCAAGACGACTAAATTTTATCGGCATAAAAATCCTATTCGCCTATCCAAACTATTACTAGAGAAACTATAAGTCTTTATATAGGGTTTGTAAGTTATCTATACCAAATAACTAAGGGATTTTTCTCTTCAATTTGGAGTACAAAACTTAAAGAGCTTCATGTAAAGGGATTTTCATATTTAAAATCTGAATTCTCACATCTAATTGTAGTTAATTGCCTGTACGTTAGTGAATCTTATTCGTTAATCACTGAATTACAATAATTTCAATATTTTTTTTTGTCAAAACATATTTTTAATAATAATTTTCGTTAATTATGAAAACTATTCAACCTTAAAAACCTAATTGTATTTTGACTAACCGCAAAATTATTTGCAAAATATTTGGAAACTAAAAAATAAAAATAACCAATATAATAATAACCAAATACCATTAAATTTTTATAGATCATTTGATTTCACGAAAACATATATGTACGTATAACAAAAATCCTAATTATATTTTATATGAAAACCATGAACGTACTTTGAATAAAAAGATTCTACTCAAATTGGTGGACAAACGAAAAATAATTGTAAAAAAAACGATCAGATTGTTGTATTTCCTTAATTATATTCATAAATTTTCCACAATATATAAACTAAAACGCACATAGTTTTCATAAATAGTCTCGTAATTTTGATATCGAATTTTAGTTATTAAAAAATGTGATAAGCAGTATAAAAAAATCTAAAGCAATTCAAAATAAGAAACCCCACAAAAGCAGGCTCATTCTAGTTTTACCAAAAATAAAAACATGTTTTACAGAGTGCTTTGAGTTCTTTTAAAACCTTAAGTAGTAAGGTAAACTCACTTCTTATAAAATTTTAAATCACTTTTTCAGCTCTTGCTACTACTGAATTGAAATTCATCTAGTCTGTAAATTTATTTATTATAATATGGTGTTGGTATACTAAACTAACAAATTGTACAGCATTCATTACTATTTTTCACAGGAAACCCAATTATTTTCCATTTGATTATAAACCTAAAGTTCATTTACAAAAAAAAATACAATTTTTCTTTACAAAAACTACAAAATTTCAAAAGAATTTTAACAGTACAAGTAAAATTTAAAAAAATATATAGTTTTCGAAATACGTAGGAGAACGTATTATCCTTTTGTAACTTTAGTAATAAATAAATGTTGTGATAAAAATTATATCACGTACTAAATTTTTAATTAACTTGACTTCTGCCAACATTTTCTGTCACTTGAGATTCTTGAGAATTTTTTGTTCCCTTTTCTAATCTATTTGAACTTTTCAACATTCGTTAATCATATTTTGTATAATAATAGTTTTATATGTATATAGATAGGCAAATAGACCTTTCCATGTTCAAAAATGTTGGAAATGTTAAGTTTAAAAGTTGTTTGATTAAAATGGAAAACTTTAATTACTTGAGAGATCATGTTCAGTTTTTAATAATTCAAGAATTGTAACTAATAATTTTTAGACTGATTGAAAAAAAAATTGCATCTAGTAAATTTTAATTGAATGAAAATTGTTCACCTGTTATGAATTGATAACAATTTCTTTTCACAAACTTACTCTTGTATAAGGAGAAATTCAATATATTGTATATTGAGTATATAGGAATACTCAATATAGAAACTCTCACATTTTTTTGGTTTTTTTTTTTAATATTTTTTATATATTTTTACCAGTTTACTATAATAACACATGTTCATAAAGTAATAAAGGCATGTTAGCCGGTATTCTACAATAAAGCGCTTCAAGAATAAACTCAAAAAATTTATTATTTATGTCGCTGAAATAATTAAATGGTGATATCAATATTAAAAATATGTATTATTTAACCCTACCAGCCGGATTAATATTTATAAGTTTACAGAAAGAAATAAATTGGTGAAAACTTTTTTTTATTGCATTTTCAACAATTCCAGCGTTTTACGATGATCAACATGCTGAAAACTTTACTTTTCATTTTACACCTTCTTAAGAAGGTAAAAAGAGAAAATGAAGCCAATTGTCTCATTTAGCTTATAGGATAAAATATAAAATATAACGCTTTAAACATGTTGACTGGTGTAAAACAGGGAATTAACGAAACAAATATTAACTTTGTGTTTTTAAGTGATTCAAATTTAAGAAAAGGATGTGTAGATTTTAAACATCTGATCGTTCGGATTTTTGTGAATTTAATATTTGATTTATATTTTGCAATTCTCTTGTACTCCATGGTTCCAAAGGGTCAGGTGGCGAATCTTCACATACTCTTTGGGATCTTTGTGAAGTATATTTTAATGGAGCTGAACGATGACGACTTGATTTTGGTTTAGAATCATCCACTGTATTGTCAGGTGATATTCTAAAAGAAAAAAAAATATAAAATAAATTTTCAAAAATAAGTCTGGAAGAGGTATGGAAATATTTTGTATTTTTTAACTTATTCTTATATCTCCTATTTTTTCCACTTTTTTCTCGTTTTTGTCTTTCTTCTCTTTCTAAATCTGGTCGTCTTCTCAGATGAAATTCTGCCATCTTTTGTTTCACTTCCTCAACAGTTGGTTCATCATCTCTTCTTGTTGGTTTCGATTCATTTTCAACTTCTTCAGCAGCTTCAGTTTCAATTTGTATAATTTCATCACTGTTATTATCTCCAAATCCTGCATTTCTAATCCCATTCGTAATAGGATGGTGATTCTTAAATTATTATTTTTCAATTTTAGTATCAGATTGTTTTATTTTTATATTAAAAAATTTAAAAATTACTTGTGGTTCCCAAGCAAAGTTGAATAAGGGAAAACGTTCGTCATTTAAATTTCTTTTAGCTGAAGTTTTTGATACAGCAGATTTTGCTCGTCGTATTAGAGAGATTTTTCCTAGGACTGGTCTCTCAATAAAACCATCACTATCTTCGGTATCATCAAGAGCTTCAAGTTTACGATAGAATTCTCTTTCCTTTTCGGGATCTAACGTTGGAGCTGCAAACATTTCCTGAAAACTTGTAATTTCTTGACCACTCTTTGGTAAAGATAAAGATGTGGCCACATTATCTGTTGGTTTTGGAACGTTTAAATGAGATTTTATTTGTCCTGATGTTGTTGCCTGGTTGGAATCCTGTGCATCACTCATCGTTGATGCTTGAGCAGCTAATTTTTGAACATTTGCATCGTCTGGTGGTAGAGTTTCCGAAATTAACACTAGTTCTCGTAATGGATCATCAATATTTGAAACGCTGGCCGCTGGATCTATTTTTGTAGTCGGTTTTGCAGTACTTACAACGGTAGTTGTTTTTTTCTTTTTCTTTTGGTCAATTATCGGTTCATTTGGTAAATCTGGTGATATTAAAATATCTTGAGTAAAAGTCATGACATCCATAGCAGCACCAATAGCACTATTTGTTTCGTTATAAACATTATATGGATCCAATTTTTTCTTTTTAGCTACCTTAGTTGGACTTGTAATAGAAGCACGTCCCCACATAAGGCGTCGCATTTCTTCTCCAGTCATACCGCGTTTCTTCAATGCTTGTAAAGTTACTCTTCCCACACGTTTCCAATTATTAACTGCCCCTTTACGTTGCCGTGCTCTTGTTTTACTCTTACTTTTAATAACCATAACACCACGTTGCTCTGTACCATCATCCGTCATACCAAGCGGTATAGAATAAGCTTCTAAGTATTTTTGTGCATCAGCTTGTGGTACTGCTCTTTCTAACGTAACAACAATTTTTGCCCATTGTTTCATCCATTCTTTTTCAGATCTTTCAATAACTAAAGCATATGTGTTGCCCATCATAGCGATTAACATATTCAATAACAGAATTGGCACAAATATCATGAAAATAACAAAAACTGTTTTTGCTAAATTCGGATATGAAGTTTGATTTAATTCTGGATAATTATAATCTCCCAGAGTAGTTTGAAATAATGCCATCCATGTTGAAAAAAAATTACCAAAAAGTGTTGAATCACCATTTGGATGACCTTTGAATAAGAAATAAAAGGCCTGAGAGAATCCAAATAAAATTATTGTATAGATTATACCAAATGTGAACATATCACCAGTAATCATGGAATAAATCATTGTAACAAATGGACCTGTTAATCGAATTGCACCAGCAAAGAACATAAGTAAAAACCAACTACCTGGTACTGCAATTATTAATATGGCTTCTTCTGTTTCAGTATCACCCATCATACGGCATGGTATACATGCCAATATTAAAAAATTTGATATCAAAAATATTGTTTTAGCTGGATCATGTCCCAATTGCTTAACAAAAGCTGAAAATCCTTGGTTTTTAATTTCATCACCTTGTTGAAAAATTAGGAAACAAGCAACATTTACTAATGTTGCAAGTTCACACGAATATCGTGCTATGGTCATTGTATCGTAACCACTGTTTTCATTGTTGTCGATCGCTCTTTGCCGTTCTTTAGTTGCCGCATTATTATTTTCTGGTCTTAAGTAAACCGATATGGATAAGAAGAATAAATATATGAAAAGGATTAATAAACGTTTCAAGAATTGATTTTGAGCAAAAGTTTTCCACTTTTCTTCCAGAAGACGTTGTATGATTCCACCGTCAAGCATATCAAGATGTTCTTCTTTCGTACCATTTAATATTATGAATAATGCTGAATTCCAATCTAAAAATATGTAATACAGTTAATAAAATGGAAATAGATTTGTTATTGAAGTTCTTATTGAATTAGACTTTTGGTTTAGGCTTGCACATTGCTCACAAACTTATGATAGTGGGGTTAGGAGAAATGTCGTTTGAACTTTTACAATCTTGCGGTTAGGGCATTTTTAAAATTTCATTTATTTACAATTACTGTTATTTTTGATAACAAGTGCTTTATTATGTACAATTGAGCTATCATAAGGCCTTTACATCTTGTATGCATTAATATACACACATTTGTCTATACGTTGAATGCTTAGTGAATAATTCAGTGTTTCACATAACAATATTAGTCAAAATTTTGCAGTGCTTTCCATTACGTTTATGCACAATTTTTTTCTTAACTTACAATGATTTTCCCAAAAGAAATACTCGTTTTATTATCCAATGCTGTTTCATAATATTTTTTTAATATTTAAAATTTTATATGTATATTCCGTAAATTATTAAAGAAGTAAATCTTACTCGTTCTTCCATCTGGTAATAGAGTATCCAAGGCATTCAACGGGTAGCCTGAACAAGTTATGTTACTGTAACGCCAAAATTCTCTGGCAGATAACTCCAACATTTCGCGAAATACTTCTGCTCTTCCCAATTTACACGCTAACGTTAATGGTGTTAGTCCTTGATTATTAGCAATACCATTTCTTGCCGGTGTCCTTGGATGTCTTAAGGCATATCCAAACATATCCTACAAAACAATGCATATTAAGGAAATATTCCTATGAGAATATTAAAAGAGCAGGTAAAATAATAATTTCAAGAAATTAGTTTTAAACAGAAAATTTTAAATCATTAGTTTTAAAAGTAAATTGATTAGGTTCAAGCAATGTTTATAAAATCTTTAATTTTGAACAACCGCAATATCAAAATATTAAATAAATCTATTTTAAAAATGATTACAAAAAAATCTAAAATAAAAAACTTACTAGTTTGTCGCAAACAACAACCATATGTAATATCATATTTCCGAAAGAATCTTGTGCATCTGGATCGGCTCCAGAATCAATTAATAAATTATAAACACTTTCATTAGCACAACATGCAGCCCATGCTAATGGATATTCACCCATATATGCCAATCCTTCATAATCAGTATTTTTTACTGGATTATTTCTTTGTTGATCTCTTGGTAAAAAGAAACTTCCAATAGCACGTTGATTTATAAGAGCTCCTGCTTCAATTAAATCAGCAACTAATTCATTATTACTATATGCTATACTTAAATGTAAAGCACTTGCACCCAAATATTCTTCACCTTCCATAACATCTAAAGCTAAAACTGGAAATACTCTTAAAAGAATACGTGCCAATTTTGTATGAACTTTTGTATCACATATTATTAAAACATGTAAAAGTGTTTCACCCAATGAACCACGATATTGCATTTGCCAACATGCTTTATGATCGAACCATTTACCCAATGGATCATGTGATGATAATGATGCTTCAATTGGTATTGTAACTTGATGATTATCACGATATTTCCAACGTAAAAATTCAGCACGATTAATTACTTGTCCTTTACCATTATTATACATAAAAACACCAAATTGTTCACGAATTAATTGTTCAACAGCAATTTGACCACCAGTTTGAATTGCATCAATTAAATCACCACCTTAAATAAATTAATAATAACATTTTTATTTTAAATTTTATAAAGTAAATTATAAAATTTTTAAAAGTATGTGTTACGTAACTCAAAAATGTAAAATATATTTTAATAACCTCACCTCGTTTATAATTTGCTAATTTATAAAGAAGACACTGATTAGCACTTGCTGATGACTGTGAAATAACTTGATCTAAGATTTCTCCAGGTTTTAATTCAGGTTTTTTCTTACGAAAAAGTTTCTTAAAAAATTTCATTTTAATTTTTTTCTTCTTTTTCGAATAGCTCTCGTGATTTTTAGAATTAAGTTGAAATAAAAATTCTGTTTAATCAATAACAAATACGGTCTCCTTTGGATACTGAGAAAAATCGCCATGTATGCCTTAAGTTTGGATTTACAAATTATCAACAATTATTTTGTTTATACAATTACGCTAACTGTTGCTTACATGTATTTCTTAGCAACAGTTAAATTCGCGCAACAGGTACCATCCTTCATGTCTGTTTATAGTTTTTCATTTTCAACGAACTATTTTAAGGCGTTTCTAAATTTTTATTGTTCTCACAAAAACTCATTCAACAAGTGTGATTAAATTTGTGTTTATAAGTCTTCTTAATTAATTCCATTATTGAATGATAACACGAAAATATTTCGTATCATAAACTTTGTGATCTTAAAGTAACTTCTTTCCAATTGTTTTTGTAAAGTTCACTATAATTTTAGTAGAACTTAAAAATTCCATTTCTAAATTTGCTTTATGGATGACCTTTTTCCATTGAAATTCTTTATTAAATAATACTCCTTCAAGTGGCCGCAACAGTAAATTATAAAAAAAATTGTACAGAAACTTGTTTTTGTTGTATGACTTGCAAATACAAAACTATGTGACCTAAAAATTTGAAAATAGTTTTAGTTCAAATATGTATGTATGAATTTCTAATATTAAAGTAATGAAAGAAAAGGAACTTTTTCAATTAATTAAATTAAAGGTAAGTTATTATATAAAAAAATATTAAAAAGAGTAAAAATTTAAAAGTTAAAATGAAAAATTTTTTAAAGTGATTTTTAAATAAAAATAAAATATTGTACACAAATTTACCTTTACCTTTAAAATTTTAATGCTCATGAGCAAGGAAATTTCAACACTATTGCAAATATTTATATTTCTTTTAAGAATTAACAATTTTTAAATTCTTTATTTGATTTTAAGTGTTGAAAAATTCGCTACAAAATAGAATTGTTTTAGAGAATATTACGATTTTATTAAAAATTCTGTAATATTTTTATTAACTCGACAATTAAATTAGAACAGATTGATTGTTGTAACAAACTATTGGAGCGACTCAGTAAAATTATTGCTTAATTCTGTTTTCCATTAAGATAATGATGGAACTTATCACTAAAAAATATTAAAACAGGAGATGTTAAATTTTTTTTTCAAAATTAATTAATAATTATTACAAAATCTGCCCTTATCCTGTTCGAGTTTTCCAAAACCATATAGTAAATTGTGCATCCACTCTTTGATTTCTTGAACCTTATAATCTTGAACGAATATTTTTGCAATCTTGAACAAACTGATGGGAAGAAATCGCTTTAAACCTAAAAATTTTATTTTTAAATAAAATAATGAGAAGCAAATTCCTAATTTTAATTCTTTTAATAAAATTAAAATTTTAAATAATAATTTTTAGTACTCGTATCATATACTAAAGATTTTTGGTCTTTAATTTCTAAAATTATTATTTTTATTAAATATATACATTTATATGTTTCTATAATTAAATTTTTTCACAGACAACATTAATAATTATAATTAAATGTGAATCCTTTTTAAAAAAAATTGCTTATGGTTACTTTAATTTTTAATTTTATATTAAATATTTTTCAAAATAAATATTTACTTTTATATTAAACATATAGAATTTTCTACATGTGTATGGATGTACATTCTATATCTAAAATAACCATAATTTTTATATTCATCAGTCCATAACGAATTATAATCGTGAAATTAAATAAATTTATTTACATAATATTCATATATAATATTATATTTATAGTATCACAGGCATATTACAGTGTGTGTTTTATATATACATTACATACTCGTATATATGAGTATATATTTAATATTAAACAAAACAATCCTTAAATTATATGCGTATCCTTATAATTTCTCATTATGAAAATGATACAAGGTCTTGTGGTTCAAAAAAAAAAAAAAATTATAAATAACTATTCTTTCATTATAAGAGAAAACATATAAAAATTATAGGCAGTTTATATGAAATAAGTGTTATCATTTTGTTGATATTATTAAATATACATATACATATATGTATGTATATAAGTAAAATAATGTATAAAAGATATAGAAAGCATAATTTAAACCATTTTTCTGGTTAATTATAAGGCACCTTAATGTAAACAGCCTTCAGTTGCCAAAAAAAAAAATTTTCTTCGACAAATCTGAGAATACCTTTTTTTAAAATTCTGCCTCTTCAGCTGCGGATTTTCAGAATGCGGAATTTCATTACAATATTTTAAATTTATGGCCTTTAATCCTTTCCTCTTTGTACTGAAATTGTAAGAGTAATCAAACTAAAATATATTTAGAAAAATTTATAAACAGCTATAATGGATCATCTTTTCTCTTGGAAAGTAGGTTGTAACTACCGATATTTAATTCTTCTAAGCACAGAAATTTTTAAGTTATAACGTGTGCGAAAAAAATTTAATCAAATTTTTGTAAAACAAGAATAAAAACATTTCTAATTTTAGGCATGTTCTTCAGTCGCGACACATAATATTCTCACGCCAATAAATAAAGCTCTCTAAATATACACTACGTAAATATTAATACTTATAACATTTCAACCCGAAATTTACATCATAAATGGAATATCCAATTCAGTATACTTCAAAAATTTCATTCCCAGAAATTATCGAAAAACAGAAGCACAATATAATTAATAAAAACTTTTTGTATCCTTTTAATTTATATATGTAGACTTTTAATACATTTATATGAACATATCGACATTCATCTATACATAAACATAGCAAATAAACAGTCGTAAAAGAAATTTAACAAAATTGTTCTAATCAACAAAAGGATGCCGACCTTTCATTAGGCTTAATTAAATTTTGAGGTTTTTACGATGGGTTTTCCTAATTTTTTTCTTTTTTTTTTGTCTTTTATATTCGTTTACTTGTGGTTTTTTTTTTGTTTCTTGTAATTATTATTTTTGTGAAAGTATTTAATTCATGATTATTTTTCAACACTAGTTTCTTATATAACTATAACTCACATTAACCATGTTAATAACCAAACTGTTATTATTTAGTTTAATAATGTAAAAAAAAATTTTATTTAGCAAACTTTTAATTTATTTTTATTCTGATATTTTATCACAAAAATTAACATAAATAATGGCTGAATTTATGCTATTTTAAATCAAATAAAAAAATAATATCCAACAACTACCCGAACTTGAAAAAATTCCGAAGAAAATCAATTGTTAAAGTTGATTAGAATTTGTAAATTTACATTTTTCGTTTTTTTATATATGTATGTGAGTGAAGTTGACGGAAATTTTTAGAACTTTAACTTGAAAACGTAGAGCAGCTATAAAATAACTAAGATTCCAGTTTTGAAGTATTTTCAATATCAAGTATTTTCGAAAATTAATTTTCAATGCAGATCTGTAAAACGCAAATACGTACATAATTTGTAATTGGATCGTGTATTCGAAAATCCAACGATTCAGAAAAATATATTTTGTAATTGAAACTTCAATCGAAGACCTAGATACATGGCACATACATTCTGGAGAATTCGGTGAAAATTTAAGGGATTAGTTTTTGCAATTTCTTTAGAGCTAAACTGCAATACATGACTTAGTTTCTTCACTATTGAAACTAACGCGTTATAATTTCAAAATAAAAATGCGAGTTCCTTTTTGAAAAATACCCGATTTTTTCGTATAATCTCTTTTTAAAACAACTTCTAGAAAACACTGTAAAATTGACAACCAAAATTCTTCTCTAACTATTCAATTATTTTAAAATATTTTAAAGAACTCTACTTATTTCAAAATTTGAAATTGTTATTTTGAAAAATTACCTTTATGGAAAAATTTAATTTAAGCAATCGATAGTCTAACCGCAAAATATTTCATCAACTTCTTCATATTCTTATTAATTATGAGCAATTAAACGAAATTTATTATATATGCACAAACGTTTATACGTTTGTAGTATGCAACAAAAAAAATAAGACATCAGATGAAAATAATGATGAAACAATTAAAAGTTTTCCTAACAAAAATAACATTTGAAATGAAAGGAAAACAAAAACTCAAGAACAATAAAGGAACAAGGAAAAAAAAAAACGTGCCATATTTATTGTGGTTCTCTTAGAAGTATAAAAGACAATAGAATGAGTATAACGTAACAATCATTAATAGAATATAACAACTAATAATGTAAAACTCATAAATTAGTTCTATTGTATATTGATAGATATTTAATCTTTCAAAGAATATAATAAAAAAAAAATAGAAAAGGATCATTTCACGAAAATAAAGGTTAAACATTCAAAGTGTTAACACCCTCCAAAAAAATTATCTATCAAAAAGTTTTTATATAGATCTTCCAGATTTTACAAAACAATAATACAAAATAAATTAAAACCTTAGACCAAGAAAGTTAAATTTAAAGTAAGTAGATTTCCTAATTTTTTTCTTTTTTTTTTTGTGATAAAATCTTATTTTGTTCTATATTATAAATAAAAAAAATTGCATATATCAAGGTGCATTTGACTTATTGAAGTGAAAGCAAGTAAAATATTAAATAAATCGGGATCAGGTAAATGTAAGTGCATTTTTTTGTTCCATTTACTCACACTTTCTCGGTAAAGCAATTTAGGAAGAAGTTGTCTGCTTTAACTACTAACGAAAAAATTTTCTTGTAGTAAAAATTATTATTTCTCAAAAACATAAGAAGAGTTTTGAGGTAAAAATTCAAATTAAGTGAACTGTGGATTTTCAACTTTAAGTTTTTAAATGTTACAAATAAATAACTGTAACTCATAGTGCTACAATCAAAACGTTCCGAGTATAAATCTGCAAGTACTTATAATGGAGCTAATTATTTCCATGTAACGTCAAATTAAACCAATTGTTTCCATCCTAAAACATTAACTACCCAGAAGATAATGATAAAAAATTATTTAAATACTATGATTAAATTAATTCGGATTACCATTAATAACAGCAATCCAAATTGATTTAATCTTTGACATAACACCGAAATAATATCCAAGTAACGACATATGGACAAAGGCCAAAAAACTTTTAGCACAGATTTGTACAATTCAATTTTCGAAAAAAAGCAAAATATTTTTTTAATTTTTGTTTTTTCTTTCATATTATATTTTGTATCCAATACGAAAATATTGTTAAGATGAAATCTTCTCATTAAAATAAATTAATCTTTACGTAAAAATATAATAAAAAAAAAATCAAATAAAATAAAAATTAAGAAAATTCGTTTTAAGGGCTTACTGTCTTAATGGCAACCATTAACACCAATATCCTTTTTAACATTTAGATTTTTCGGATATTCTATAACATTATAATAAAAGTATAAAAATTTCTCACATGCACAAAATATTGTTTACGTTTTTCCCTTTTCTTTGATTTTTTGTTTTATTTAAGGAGTAAAGTAATATTATAATAAAACATAGCCCGATTTAACAATCTTAAAAAGTTTTAGCCGAGTATTAAGACATTATATTCCTTATTATTTTTCTTAATTTTTTTTTTGCCAGTAATTTATTACGATTTGGTGGCAAATTTTTACCCTATTCAAGTCTTTTTTTTTTTGTATTCTTTTAAATTTTTTTTTCACCTCTATCGCCTTTTATCTCATATTATATAAAATCCTTAAATATATACTTGTATCCTTTTTTATTATTCTTATTTTATTTCGTTTTTCTTATTACTAAATCTTTATTCTTCCTTTTTATTATAAATTATTTTCTGACCTTCCACATAATATGTACTCGTATTGTTAAATTATTTTTATTTTCAATTTCATAAAAGCTTAGTGTAAATTCAATGAGAAAATATTAATTATATGAAAAATATTCAAAAGGATATCTTAACACAAGAATCCTAAAATTGTGTTATTGTTTTAAATGTAGGTGTTATTTAGTTTTTTATTTAAGGTGTTAAATTTTAATATCGAAATTTATATTCAAATGATTTATTACAAATAGCTAATTTTCATTGTTAAAATTTAAAATAAAAAATTTTATATTAGCGGCTTACATTTATAAGAAGCTTATCATATATATATTTTTTTTAACAATAGCATTATCGTAATAATATCATGGTAATAAAAAATAAAATATGGTAATAGAAAATAAAAAATATTTTGTCCCTGTTATTAAAATTATATTCCTGGAAATCTTATAATTAAACCGATATTATTAATTCAAATAGGCTTTATTTAAATACATTTAATTTTACTCTTGATACTTTAATAACACCATAAATACAAACATGTACACACAATTGTATAACAAAAATCAAATATATATAACTATAAAAATATCAAAATATAAATGTCATATTATCTAATTTATAATATTGTAAAATGTCTTTTACATATTTACAACTAAAATTTACATATGAATAAAAATATAATATATTATAGTAAATTCAAATTAGTTTATTTAATGATATCCAATTACAAATATATACATATATATATAGAATTTAAGTATTAAAATGAATTATTTAAATTTTATTTCTCTTTAATTATTATTGCATTTATAATATTAAATTTTATGTAATTAATATTTCAAAATAAAGTTATGCATTTATATATATGTAATACAAGTATATAAGAGTAAAATGTCACGGTTAATTAATTATCGATTTTCTACTTAATTTCATTACACATATATTTTATATACAAATAAACACAAATCACAACAATCTTTAACTCATTATAATATTATTTTTCGTTAATCATTTTAATTATGTAATAAACTTAAAGGATAATATAATTACTCAAGAATGACATAAGATACCTTTTAAACAGGATTGTAAATATTATCATACATATATGTACAATCAGATGTACATATATGTATGTATGTATACAAATCTGATTTTTCTTATCTTGTTCTATATCTAGTCAAATGTAGTCAAGTTAACTTTAAAAATATCCTTGCATCGTATATAATTTAAGTTTTAAAATTGAAATTCTTATTAAAATTTTCTCCTTAGAAAACCCTTTTACAATGTTTTTATCATATACGTTATGTATTGTGTACGCAGTTAGAAGAATAAATTTTCAATCTGATTTTGTGGGGGCGGTCTCATCGACGCCCCCACAAAATCAGCACAGGGAAAGCCCAACTTCCCCAGCCTATGCAGGTGGTACTTCACTGGGCAGTGCCCCGTGAAGAAATTCGCAATAGTACGAACCCGCCTCCTGATCATCCTCATCATCTCTGTGGTGAATCCGTTGGAGTATGCCGAAAGAAACACCTTCGCATGACGGCACCCTTTCGTGTCCCACCAGTGACGGTCGCATTCCGCCGCGAGCAGGCAGGCAAACCTGGCAATAACAATTCCTTTATTTAACAATAATATTGTTGTTATTGAAAGGAATTGTCATCTTATTTCTTAAAGATTATTTCCTCAAATATATGGCAGGAACCAAAACTAATAAGCAAAATTAAAAAAACAACTCAATTATGTGAATATTTTACATGTATGTAAGCACTCTGGAAAATATTGCAATATTTAATTTGAATTTCTAGAATTTTTTTATATTTTACCAAAATATATGTACATACATTCACATATTAAAAATCGGTATTTTATTAACCGAGTTAAATCTTTTTAAAAAATTTACCTAAATTGACTACCCTGACTAGATATTCAAGTCTAACCTTAAACTACTAATATTATACGATTATATTGTATGTACATACCTATATATTTTTAAAATTTAATCTTTAGAAATGGAAATCATGATATTTAAAGAAAAAATTCCGAAAATATTTGCATAGATAAAATTTGCATATCGTACGGCTAAAAATAAAATCATTTAAAAAGTGTTTTTTTCCTTCCGAAAACCCGTGTATTTAAAATAACTCTTAAAAAAATGTAAAATTTTTTAAAATAAAAAAAAATACATGTTTTTTTTAAAGAATTTTCTATTTACTTTTTCTTTATTAATATATTCAACATTACATATACATATGGAAAAGAATTCGAACGCGAGTCCTTGAAATTTCTTTCCTTTCCACATAACCTATTTTATTTAAATCAGTAACATATTAAGTAGCATATAGCTAATTAAGTTGGAAGTAAAAGACGCGACAAAATAAGTGTACATAAATTATTTGAACTGTTTGCTTCTGGAAAAATATTATACAAATATATTTTTAAAAAAGTTTTAAAATTAAACCACACACAGAATATTTTTAAGCGCACTTGAATTCTTTATATAAGAGCTATTTCTTTTGCAGTCACTTTTATAATAGTATTTTACTTGCCTATGTTTAAAAGAATTAAAAAGAAGTCAGATTAACTCATAAGGAACTTGTAGACTCATAAGAATATGATAAAACTGTTTCCATCTTTATACGCCTTTTTAATCGCATTTATAAAATTTCATAAATTCTAGCCGAAATTAAACTTGAAACTCATAGCCTATAAAGACATATTCTAGAGGTTAGGATCATTATAAAGATAATATCTGTGAAATAAAACCTAAAACGTAATCAACATATCATAATAAAATTGAATTTCAAAATAAATACAATTTTTATAAAAAATTTCAATTTTTCAAAAGCAGCTCTGGTTTTGCTAACTTAAAATTCCCATTTAAGCAAATTCTGAAAATAACATCACAATGTATAACAAAATTTTTGTAGGTTAAATTTTAGTTAATTTAAAAAGATTTCTTTTTAATATTAAATTTCTATAAAAAAAATCAAAATATTGAATTTTGTATCACTTTAATTTTAACTGGTCCCACTAGAAAAAAAAAGGAATTTTTTTCTTTCTTACATGGTTTACAAAATTACATTTTTAGGCAACTATACAAAAATAGCTGAAAATTAAAAAAAAAAAAAAATGAAACAAAAACTATTTCACCTTTATAAATTTTCTTTTCCCATATAAGTGATTTTATCACATCGAAACACCTTATGGTATTCAAAGAGAAGAAATAAAAATAACTAACCTTCTTTAATAAATGGAAAATTCTTTATATTGTTCAGCACATAAAGAGCACAGTATATTTTGAATTGTGCATGTCAATTTTGTGGTACGTTTAAACCAAATCAATATTTTACTAAAATTTAAGGTAGTTTGTTAAAGAACAAAGACAAATTTAATACGTTTGAAGATTGAAGACAAACTTCTATGACGAAAATAAGTCTCATAGCTTATATGTATAAAATGAATGATCATTTTATATAATTGTAAAACTTACAAGACAAGAGAAAGTAAAGGATTTAGTATAATTCAAACATAACAAACTGCTTTTGCAATATTTACATTATGCTTTTACAAATAAGATTTAAGAAAGCAAACGTATTATTAAAATTAAAAATGCAGTTGAATTTTTAAAGAAATATTGAAATTTTTTCAAAGAGTTGCTATATTTAACAATAAAAATTAAAAGAATTGCATGACTACCTTCTGATCTTATAAACGACATTAAAAACTTTAAAACTAATTCTGATCATTTTACCGATTTTTTCATAAAATATATAATTTTATGTGTATAATAATCAGAAAGAAAAGGATTTTAAGAAAATTTTAATATCCCGAAACATTATTTACCAGGCTTTATATTTAAGGAAAAATTAATGACCCGAAAAAATTTATATATATAAGAAAATAATTTTTAGGAAAAGTAAAATTAAATTTTTCAAATTCGAAAACTTTAAGAAGACTGGAAAGATAAAACAACAAAATATTTTTATATTAAATCAAATGTTGTTTTCAAAAATTAAATTTAATTAATTATAAATCTGTATTATAAAATATAAATAATGTAAGAATCAGTTTTTAAACTTAATTTTTTCATATTATATTTAGGAAGAAACAGGATAATTTTATTATGTATTATGAATAATTAGTAAATTTTCTGAGAATAAAATGAAATGTTTTCTGATTCTACGCACAAATAATATATATTTTGGATTTTAAATAAGTGGAATAACAAAATATTCTTATGTTTATTGAAAAAACCTATAGTAAACCTTATATGTAATTGCTAACTGTGACTCATCGCTTCTCTGCACATTAATTCAGATAAACATTCTAAAACTAACAATTCAAAAATAGAGAAAGAAAATATTTTATAAAAAATTCTACTCACAAATTTTACACTATTCTATACTAAATTGAAAAATTATTATAGATATGATTTGTTTATAAACATTTAAAAATTAAAATTTTCATTTTTAAAATTATTTTTCAAAAATTTAAATAATTCAATTAATAGTTTATTTAAGTTTTATTCACAAGTTTCTCCTATAGTATGTAGATGCATGAAGTTTAAATAAGATATAAGTCATCGTATTGAAAATATTCAAAACAGACAATTCATATAATTTAAAATTTATAAAAATCTATTTTTTATTTGATTTCACAACTTAATATTATAATATGCATAAATACATTAATGTATACAATTCTATATATTGAAACATTCAACATTAACACTCTATATAAAATAAATTTTAATATTAAAACCCAAAATTATTTTCATATCTATGGGGACTTTTTGCTTATCCCTAAATCGAAAACATTTTTCCGTTATCAAATAAAAATAATCCTAACACAAAATTAGTGAACTATAGATATTTATACACAAGTATGAAAATATAGATATTTATAAGATAAATATTTTTGTAAATTTAACTGATTAAAAATAATTTGTGTTTTAATTTCAAAATATTACCAAATTTTATATAGACAAAAAAAATTTAAAATTTTATTATTATGAATGGTGAATTTGAAGATTTAAATCAAAAAATTATATGTAAATTTATATATATGTAAATTTATTTTAAGAACTACATAGAATTTTATAGAATAACAAGAAACAAGTTTGCTTGGTTTTCAAATTCTTACGGTAACTTAGACTTATAAGTTTATAAATTCAAATCCTTAACACAAAAATTATGAATTATATTTAATTAAAAAAAATCAAATGTACCAAAAACTATATTAAAAAATACATTTTACTTCTTTAAAAACTGGAAAATTTTTTTACCCAAATGAATAGCTGGAAAATCAAATTCAGAATTAAATTTTGAAATCCATGAAATACACAAAAAATTCTTATTAGCACACTTGCCATGAACTTTATCAGTAATAAAATTGGTGATTTAAAAATTTCTTACATGAGATCCCCTACTATAAATCCTAATTACCACGTACATGAAGGGCAAAAAATTACCCGGTTAATGAATATCATAAATCTTAAAATTAAATATTCGAAATAACATTTACTGTATTCCTTTTTTTCACTAATTTATTTATTGTAATAAAATTTTGCTATTTTAAATTTAAATGATATTTTAAAATTATACCATCATATTAAATATTCAAAAACACGTTAAACTTCTTATTTTGGCCTTTTTAAAACTCAAAATTAACTTAAATGTACAAATACATGTAATATTATTAAATTAAATACTACTCATACTGTTCACTTAATAATACATTTAACAAATGTATAACTATATGAGTACCACTAGCATAATGAAAAAAATAATAATAATACATAATTTGAAAATGTATAAGAATTTTCATTTTACATTTTATAATAGAATCTATTTGAAATTTCATTACAAAAATTTAATTTAAATATACGAAAAATATTAAGCCAAAATACAACAAAATGTGAAAATTCCTAAATTTACATATGAATATAATATGAGTTTCAGTTCAAGAGTGTGTTTATTATTCAATATTATTTAATTTTTGTGATTTGGAATACATTAAAATAAACTGGTTTTCTCTAGAGTGTTAATTATTTTGTTTATTTTTAATTTTTTTAATTAAAAATTAATTTAATATATATTTAAAATAAATTTGAAAATTTTAATTTTTAATGAAACAATATACTTTTAAATATTAATAAAAAAAAACATTTTGCTGAAATGCAGCCTCTTTATAACGAAATATTAAAATTTATGATTGGACTTTATTAAAAATTGGAGTGAGATCCAGTTTTCGGGCAAATAAAAATTCAAAATTATTCGGAAATTATAAAAATAATTTAATAAAGAATTATAAATCCGAATCCGAGGTAAAGCGGTTGTAAATTTTTCGATAAAAGAAATTGTATTTTTAATTTTACAAAATTTTTCGATAAATTTTTGTGCATTATCTTTTATAATATAATTTAATTAGTTATGTAATTTATGCTTGCACGTAAAATATCAAGTAAATCTTTTTTACAATCCCAAATATTAGGTCTAATAAATTTTCTAACCTATCAGGTTTGTAATCATCAACTACAATCGCATATTGATCAAAGCATAAAAAGAACTAATTTTCAATTTAGTCCAATTCTGGTAATACCGAAGTTTCTGGTGAGTTCTGATGATACCTAATGATAGCACTATTTAAACTGTAATTTATTCCAATTTGAATATTGAATCTGATTGTAAAAACCAATCGACAAGAATTGAATTGTATTATATTTTTTAATCTATCCTCTTTAAGCTTATAGTAGTTTAACAATTCATACAATATTTTACCATTTCTTACTTAAATATTAACTAATCAAAAAAATATACTGGAATATTTTAATTTCAATTTTCTTATTCAAAGTGCTATTCTAGGATTAAATTTAATAAAAATTTATTATGTAACTATTTAATATAGGTTAATGTTTAAATGTCAGTCGCTTATTAACTAATATAATTTTTTATGACTTTATAAACAATTTCTTGTATAAATACAATTCTCTACTAAAAATACTAAAAATATTTTATTTTCACTAGAAATTCTTTACTAAAAACTAAACACAATCTTTATTATTTCTTTCTATTTTTATAATAAAAATCCTAGAAGATCATGAGACAACCATTTTTTTTTTTAATTTACATTTCGTTTATGAATTATTTATAATGTACATTTTTTTTTCAATCCTTTTTTGCACTCCTTTAAACATGCACATTTTTATTTTGCAAAGAAAATACATTTATAAATACCTACATACAAACAAACAAAATAATAAAAATGTCAAACAAAAAATCATTTTCATTTCATATTAATGTTGGTTTTTAGTTTATTTTTTTTTTAACAATTATTTTATTAAAATTATACAATTTTAAAAATAAAAAAGAAAAAGTTTCAAAAGAGTTATCAAAGTGGAATATAATACACTCTCATAAAAAAAAAAAAAGTAGAAAAAATTAAATTTTTTTATATGACATTTTGCACATGTCCTTGGTTAAAAAACAAAATTTTTACACTCTCTTTATGAATTATTTTACGCCTAAAAAAAAAAAACATTCAAAAGTGAAACACTTGTGTGTGGTGTGAAAACAAAAAGTTTCACTATAACTTTCTGTATACTTTTTCTTTTTTTCTCATTTCTGTTCACATAAATCTAATTTTCAACTTTTATGCTTCCATAAGTGTTGAACCGTTTAACTCCCTATACTAGAGAAATCCGCAACAAGCAAAAATTCAACATAAACATGAAAAACAGTAGAAAGAAATAAAAATTAACTACTCCTTTTATGGTATGTGTCCTTTACAAAATATTAAAAACACGAGTTTTAATTTGAACTAATATGAATATACTTTGCAAATTTATATACGTAATGTATAAGTAGATATTCTTTGTATATATGATATGCATAAATATGTAAATTTAAACTAGTAATTAAGGTTTGTTAAAAAATTTTCAAAAACGCTCATATAATATCATCATTCATTATACTGGTAATTATACATTTACAACTAAAATGATTTAAGTCCAAAATAGTATGAATTGTATATTGTGTATAATTTTAAATTTACAAAGAAATTAAGTAAAACATTTTGCTTGAAATTGTATTCTTTTTTAATAAAATTTTTTATTATTTTAGTGCGACCTTCAGATATCATCGCAAATGATAATGTTTGTTCCAACTTTGTAACAGAATAGCCACAATTTTAAACATTAAAACGTTTCAGTTACTCATATTTTGCACAAATTTCGCATCAAATATGAAAGAAATGCTTTTTCTCTAAGACAGACATATAATTAGCTTTCTGATATAGAAAAAAGAATCTTGCATTTGACTTTTGTTTTAATACACCAACATTTTTTCTAAGCTCTAAAATTATCTAATTATTTTTAATTTTTAAACACAAACAAAATATTATGTATGCCGTAATATTATAACGCATAAAGTTGAATCCAATTATTGACGAATTAGTTTAAATAGATTCATAAGCAGAAATCTAAAATATCGCGTTGTTAGCATGATTATATTTTTATTTTTTTTTTAAATCAGTCAATTTTTGTAATATTAAATAACAACATTAAATTTAATTAATAAAGTAGCTATGTATTTAATTTAAATATAAAATCTAAAACGTGTTCCCAAAAATCTAACTCTAAGACCTAAAGTTTATGTATTTAGTATTCAAATTTAACAATTTTTTTCTCTTAGCAAGCAACTAATATTGACTACTTATATTAAGAACCCTCAATCTTTCCTCTAATTTCTTGATTTCCTTAAAACTTATTATATTTTATATTATGACAGTCCTATCATTTTTTTTTTGGTATATTTGAAAACCATCCAAAATTGTTCCGATTTTGTTCCGAAAGATACAAATACATATACTCCTCATTTACAAAAAAAAATATGTAAAGTAAACTAAAATAACATGATGTCTTTTATTTAAGTGAACATATTATTATTACAAAAAGGAAGTAAAAAAGGACTTACAAATTGATTTTACGTTTTTTCCTCTTTCTCCTCTTTATCTTATTATTTTTGTTTTACATCATTTTTACTTTTTTCATTCTTTTTCTTGTTTTTTATGTTATTGACCTAATATTCACAAACTTGTGTTTTCATTTTCGAAGACATAATGTTCAATTTAATATTACAGTTGCTTCTAAAAAAAGGATATACATGTATAAAAAGTGTGTTATATTTCACATAACATGAATGAACTTAAGTATATGTAAGTATAGATGAGTGTTAACATGCATGCATATATTGTATGCAATAATAAGAACAACTTTTATTAGATATATTTTTACATACATTAGACATGAATGTCAAAAAGTATTTGATAACGATGCATATGGGAGTTAATGACTTATTTTGAACTAATAGTTTTACTTATATAATATACATAATTTTATATATTATTGTATAAATTGTAAAATCTACATAAGGATCACAAAAGCATGAAGAAAGTAAAAAAAAAATGAAAATTTAAAAGTATTACAAATAAAAATTGTAAAGAATTCAAATGTAATTTTTGAATAGAACATAACAAAAAAAAAACCAAAAAAGAAAAAAATTCTTTTTTGGTGCTTAGACATCATGTATTCATTCTAGTAAATCATTCATGTTCAAATATTAATAATAATTAGAACACGAAAAGGAAAAAATGTAAACATTTAGAAATAGGTAAGAATTAATTCAATTGTATTTTAAATGGAACTTTTTTTTTAAATGATAGAAGTTACTGCAATATTAAATCTTAAAGTATGTACCACGATTTAAAATTTTGTAAGTAGTCTCATTTATACATTTTTCAACGATTATTTCTATGCCTTTATTTTTGATTCATAGGATTTTTGATTCATAGGAATACCTATCACTGCCAACCTAAAATAAAAAGACTTTATATTAATATTGCAAAATCAAGTTAGTTTTATTATTTTGTTATTAATTTACCGTTCATAAATGTCTTGATTTTAATCCGAAACACCCAAAAATTCTTCCTATGATTATGTCAACTATATTCAAATCATGCTACCTGATTAATACTCTCATCGACAACCTAAAATTTATAAATATTGTAAAATCTTAAAAATTTTTTAATTATTAAAGCATATTTCGTACAAATTATACAAAATACAAAACAATTACTTCATTATTTAACACCAAGTGTTCCGCGTCCTACATTCTTCGAACAGAAAATATTTAAAATGAAAATTAAATCTCAGATTTACAAAAAAAAACAAATGGTGTTTTTAAAAGAATGGTGCAACTCCATATCATTTTTACAATTTTCCAGTATTCATAGCATGCACATATAAAATAGAAGTCAAAAATCTGTCAAATATAATTGGCCATTAGAAAGATTACATCTGCATAATATTTTAGTAAAATTAAATTTTAATTTATTTTCAAAACACAAATATGCATATGTGTGTATGTATATATATGCGAAGACACTAAAACAATAGATATTGAATTTAAAAAAAAAATATATTTAAGGTTTTTAAGGTTTTTTTCGAAAAATTTAAATTTAATAAATATTTTACGATTTATTCCTTTATTTAAAACGACATTATTACATACATACATATATATATAGAGCATGGATACAATAAAATGACAAAAATCTGTTGATTTTTTAGTCCTTGAAATAAATTAAAAAATAAATATGTAAATATTTTTTTAATAACTAAATTAAAGTGTCATTCAATGTAATTTTTGACCTCAAAAATTCTTCTTCTGTAACATAAAAAATTTAATTTATTTTATTGCTTGGCCTAATATTGCAAAATTACTATTACAAAGGTTATTCACGTGAGACCGCAAAAGATGAATAGATTCTATTTGACTATATGTATACAAAATAATATAGTATTTTTAATTATACAAAATATAAGGCAATATTTTACAAAAAAAATGTAAGTCTGAAAAATTCTCATTAGACCAATTAAATCTTGACAAAAACTTCAATATTCCAAAAAGAAAATTGAAAACTTTTGCAAAAAATATTTTTTTTAATTTTATAATGGTATAAAATTACTTTTAAATTTTTTCTGATTTTTATTCAGCAGATCGTTATTAAAATCTTTAATATATGCTTTAGGTTTAGGGCATTGACTTTATTTAGGAATCTTGTATCATTTACTATATTATAAACTGCCTCGTATTTTTACATAACTAATAACTATTATTTTTACAAAATTGTAGTCCAAGATTTGTTGCAATCGAAATACTATCTAAAAAAAAGTGATTATGAATATTTAAATAAAATTATATGAACAATGTAATTATTAAAACATTTTAATTGAATTATTTCATTGAATTTTTTATTTCTTTTTTATTTATTTTTTAAAATTTTACCATCGACAAATGAGAAAAACAATAGAAATAAAAATATGTTTCGCATAATCAAATTTGACAATTTTTGTTACTTCCACAAAACAATTACGAAAATTTAATATTGTTTAAATAACAAAAATGATTTTTAAGAAAGAATTTAATAAGTTATTTATACTTAATTTTAATTTGTATTCAACAAATATACAATGATTTTTTTACCCAGTAAAACTATTATGTATATCTTTTTTATTTTACTATTATCCAGTAAAAGAAATTATGTATATTTGCAAAACACGATTTAATTTTAAATATTACAGAGAGTAAAATCTATGCAGAATACTAAAATAGATCATGAAGAATGATTTAAAAACTTGTTAAATTTAAATTTTTCCCTTTCCTTATTGCAAAACATTTTTTTAATAGTTTTCTTTTTTGGTAAATAAGAACAGATCTCAACACGTTTACATAAAAGGGAAAAACCACATGATAAAGACAAGAGAAAATTTTAAATAAAAAGTAAAATAAAATTTTTAAAACTGTTAAAAAATAAAAACGAATTCGAAAAAAAAAAAACAATTTGACAGCCCAAGAAAACTAATTTCAACTCTTTTGAGAAAAAAATCTCATTTATTTTTATTTCTTTGTATTGGTATTACTTTGTACAGTAACGATAATACTTTTAAAACATTCAAAATAGTTTTCCCGTTTATAAAACATTTATATTAAAAATTAATTATTATCTGCTTAATTGAAAAGAAAAACCCTAAGTAGTCTGATTTTAATTAGTACTTAGTAGCTCAATAGTCTGCTAACATATAAATGGACTCCCTAAATACATAACATTGAATCTGTCTTACAAAAAATACATAAAATTACGACTATCTAGACTATAATTCATAATTATTCAATCGAATTTTTTTTCTAACATTGCAGTATTCTAAATACAATCGAAAAGACAACCTTCATTTAACCAATAATTTAATTAAGTAAATTGCATAATGGAATTGTTAGTTTTCTATTTTACATAAAAATTCTGAAAAATTCTGAATCATACCTCCATATTATGGTAACTATTTTTGAATAACTTTCCCGATTATACGATCCTTATTTAAACAAACATTATACATTTATTCATTATTTCTACGTTGTAATTTTTATAAATTGCAAAATCTTATAATTTTATCCTTAGTATATATAAGTATCTTTCAAAACTTATTTTTTTTCTCGTTTTTTGTTAAACATTGTTCTATCTTTATAGAATAAAAGTTTTTAATTTCTACAATTTGAAATAAAGTTTTCCGACTAAAAAGTAGATAGCAGAACAAAATATAAAAAAAAATAAAAAATATTGGTTAAAAAAACCGCAAAGTCAAAAAACTTTTTTAACACATATTCATACAAATAGCTAATGTATAAATTGTGTTTGCTTAAAATATCTTATTGCTATAAGTACCATACATACAATTTAACTCCTTTTTTCTTGCTGCTTTTTCTTTTCGCCCCTGAATTCATTCACAATTTTAAACAAAAGTGGTAAGCCGATGATTAGTATTTGGAAAATGTATGTTTTTCACTTTTTTTAATTCTTTTTTTTCGGTTATTCTCTTTCCCAATTGTTTTTGCTTCTAAAATGAAAAAAAAAATTTCCAAAATGAAAAATTTGATTTATTATATAGAAAATAATGTATTTTATAATGGTTAAAGTATAGTTAGTGAAAAAAAAAATAATTGTAAAAGTGAGAAATTACTTGTCAAAATGGTGTTAAAGCTTTTGGTATTTTGTAAGAGCAAAATTCATTAATATAAATTGTTGATTGTTTTAAATTAGTAATAATATGCTAAAAATATTTTGAAATAAGTATCGTCATTGTTCTCTCATTAAAATTGTTATATTTGAAATTTCAATTTAAGCAATATCATTACGTTTGTATTAGGCTACGGTTGATTACATAAATTATTTGATTCCGTTTACACAAAACACATCTATGTAAATCACAAGAAACTAAACTTGGTAAAAAATTTCTTTTGTTCGCTTTTATTTAAATTTTTTTTAAATTTAGAAATGTTCCGAAATTAAAGTAGGTTTTCCTAAAACATAATAAACAAAATTTTTTCAGGGATGTTTTTCACTTTTTAATTTGCTAAACTTAGAACAGTCGAAATTACGAATAGAAATTTTTTGTTAAATTAAGGAAATTTTGTTAAATTTGGCGAATTTAAATAATATTACCTCTAAAGGATCATAGATGTAAATTTTTTTCAAAAAAATGAAAATAAGAATAAATATTAATATATTAAACTTCATCATATTTGAAAGCAAAATATTGAAAAATTTAATATTAATTTTCTTAATTAGATAATTTTGCTTAAATGGAAAGGTTACATGAAAATTTGTAAAATATTTAAAGACTAAAAATCTTTAACATAATAAAAAGTTGAAAATTCACTTAATTAATTTCTTAAATTTAATACGCTATTGTTCTTAAGCCAAAAAAACTCTAATACGACTGAGTTTTATATAAAATTACTTAAACAGCACAAAATAATGCAAGTAAATTATTATTTGGCATCTCTAAAAATAATTAAGCATAAAAATCAAAGTACGTAAATACAAAATTTGAGAAAAAGGCAAGTAATTATAGTATGACCAAAATAATTAATTAAAATCAAATTTAATGTATATGTACTCATCTAATAAAATTATGGTGTAGATAAAAAGCAATACTAAATTAAATTAATATTAACATTATATTCACATTATTGCTTATCGGAAAACATTTTAACCATTACCACAATTATAATTTAAATTTATAGATCATTACACATTATTTGACTATAAATGGTTAAACAATTCAAATAGAGAAATCATAAAAAATAAAAATTTCAAATCTTCCCTAGCTTATAAATTTTACATACATGTCATATTGTGTACATACTCATACATATGTACGTAAATATTTTTTTAAAAATATTTCAAATAATTTCAACAATACTATTATTATAATAAATATTAAAATTTTCGTACATATATTCCTCCTTCATTCAAAATATATACAATGTTATGAGCTTTGTGTATATCCTTAATATTATCGATATATTTTGTTACATTAACGTTATAACCACATGATGAAATTGATTTCCATAAAATTCTAAAATTTAAAATGATAACATTAAAAACAAATTTATGTATATATTCAAGTACATATATACTTGATATATTTATATTGCACATATTTATATAGCATACCCAATATATTTTTGAATTTGTTATAACTTTCTTCTTGTTATTCCACATTCTTGACGATTTAAGGAATTTAAATCAATAAATTGACATCAATAACTTCTAAATCATATAATATTTTCGTTTAATGTTTTTGTTTTCTTCTCCTTATACATACTTTTATAATAAAAATATAATTTAAACGCCTTTTGATTACACATTATTCATGAAAAGAAACATAAGAATTGTTTACACATTATCCTTCCTTAGAGGCAATTCAAATTCTTATTGTTTTTTTCATCCTCGTCATTGGCATAAAAAAGTTTTCTGCACTCAACAAGAAAAAAAAGAAATATTGTATAAAATGAGGTTAAAAAAAAAAGAACAGCAACAGAAACTTGGTAGAATAATAATAATTCAAGTGAAAAGCATCTTCCTACTACACTTACACGTTATCCTTGGTTCCGCTAACTAAAAAGAAAAATAACGACAAAAATTCAAATAAGAGAAAACAAGAAAAAAGAAAAAAAAAAGAAGAAAGGCAAATATACAAACCAACACACATTTTAGATGAATTCTATGTCTGCTTCAAACACCTTACTGTTGATTCAAATTCAATTTTGAATCATTTTTTTCTCTTTCTTCTTCTTTGCTTTTGCTTTCAAAATTCCCCTTAGGATGAAAAAACAAAAACTGAATTCATCATCATCATTCTCTGTTCACTTCAGTTCACTGGATTTCGACTTCCACCACCTCTGAATATACAAGTATATATGGGAGTAAAATAAAAACAACAAATCAATTTGGGAAAAAAAAATTTTTAAGTTCAGAAATAAATTTTAGGATATTCGTGCAAAAATATGCGACTATAATAAATTAAAAAAAAAAATGATTGTACAAGGAATATTAATATTATATTTCAGGATGGTACACAGTATAAAAAGGTGTAGGAGAGAAATATTTTAAAATATCACATCTTGTTTCATAAATCTCCAAATGCAACAATATCAATCACCTATGTTGTAAATTTGACAATCAAGCAAAATGGATCAGGTGATTGAAAAACTAAAAGAAGTTATAATATCGGGCATCTATTTTTAATAATTAATACATATTTGGAACTTTTAATTTAAAATTATTAGAAAACTAAAAGTTTTAAGAATGTTAAAAAATATTAATAACGACCACAGTGAAAAATACAACATGCAAAAATACAAAATTATGGTTGCCTGTTTAGAAATTTTAAAATATTCGTACCAAAATCTATAGGACAAAAAAATTTCTCTTCATCTATGATCACAACAGGATTAAGTATTTTACCATACCTTCTCTATTGACATTCGGAAACTACGACAGTATAAAAATCTCATAAGAATTTAATAACAATCAGCGTAGTGCAAAAACAAATACCCTAAGGAATTTTTTGTTAACGATATGAATATTAACGGTAATGTAACATAAGTTACACAAAGATTTGTTATAATTTCCACTATAATATAAAAAAATCTTATTTTGAATAGGCAATATTCACATACATACTTACATACATTCGTGTAATTTTTCAGATTACAATAAAAGTAATTGTTTCCTTATAAATTATAGCATTGTAACAAGAGTTTTTTAGAATTGTTATAGTAATAAATGGAGTACTGACATGAAGGTGATCATCTGAAATGTAAACGAGCTCGTACGATTATAAATGAATTTCTAAACTTAAAAATTTCATTTTATAATTAACACAATCATTTATTGACAATAAATTTTCATTGTTAATTAAATAACACAATGTGGTACAGCTTTACCTTAAAGAAGCAACACAACCTGGAGCCTGACAACACAAACAGATTGAAGAGCCATACCATCAAATTTATTTTTTTATTTTTTTTACGTGGATTTTAATTTTCAGTGTGTTGAAATAAATTATATATGTATAAATAACATTAATTTTGCATTTGTACATTTCGAGATTTTCAAACAGTCCATAAAGTCTCAAATATAAATTTACAAAAAGATGTTATCGAAGAATGCATTTAAATAATTTCCTAAGATTTCGAAATCGCTGAACTAGTATAAATATACACAATTCTATTCTATGGCTTCTATGGTGATTCTATGGCATATTTTAAAACTAAAGCACCTAGAACTTAAAATTACATTTAGTAAAATGGTGTGAATAAGCTATAGGAACTTCTTAACTGAATTGTTTATAAAAACCTAATAGCTGCAATTTTAATGTCATGTCTATAGTAGCCAAGTTTAATTTATTTATATTTTTTAATAATAAAACAAAATAGCAGCATATACTTAAAATCAAAGTGATTTTTTTTTTAATAAGCCCTATCAAGATTTCTTTAATTTTATATTTGCTTTCAAAAATCATCTTATAAACTCGATGAAAAGAAAACAAAAATAAAAAGAAAACTTTTTAAATTTATTAAAGGAAATACTTAAATTATTACCAAACAACCTCGACCTGACTTATATTAAACCTTACAACCTTGAAATTTCACTTACCCTAATTGCTAGTAATATTTCCATTGAAAAATACATAGATTTGATTTCTTCAAAAGAACTTGTGAAAAAAAAATCATAACGTTTATACACTTGAGCTAACACGGATACATATACACTATAAAATTCGATACAATATATAGAGAACAGATAATATAAGTTATTCAAGAAAAAAAGAAAAAAAAAATATTGTTTACCCTTAAGTCATTTTGCTTTCTTATTTTCTGATGATGATTGCGTAAAAAGGAATTTCCTTCTAATTTTATATTACATACATATATTTTTTTCCTTATAAATTTCTAAAGAATTGAGACAGATCTTTTTATTGGATGGAGAATGTCTATGATGAAAGCATTTAAATATATCCTTAAGATATACCGGCAATTTGTTCATTGAAAGAAAAGTAGTTGAGGAAGGTACTAATCAACATCCTAACAGAGAATTTATAAAACAATAAAATCTGCATAAGCGACAGTAGAAAATAAACAGTAAATTTATAATAACGTGTATATATGTAGTATAAAAGAGGTTTAAGACAAATTTACAAAAAATATAAAAGAAAATTTGTAATAAAAAAAAAAACAAACGATTACCCGACCATGGAATTTTAATATTTTTGTTCACCTGATGGTTAGTTACCTTACTGTGCTATTAAAAATTCACACCGTGTAAATATAAGAACATTAAAGAAATCAAATTAGAAATAAAAACTGAAAATAATTTATTTTCTTTTTTTTTTTGCAAAATGTTTTCTGATCATATTATTAAAGTTTAAAAAAATTTTTTCACTAACAAAAAAATTCTAGTGTTCTTGTTTTACTTCAATCGGAGTAATGAATCGGAATATTTTTCTAAATATTTTGCTTTTGGTATTTAAGTATTAAATTTAAAAAGAAAGATATACATATTCTATTCAAATTGAAAAAATTCATATGTGAACTAATGAATCCGTAAATATTGTGTAGTTTATGGGTGATTATAAATTATCTGAAAAAATTAATCCCATCCGTTTTCGGTATCTTCAAAAGTAACAAGTTATAATGATCTTTTTACAAATTTTTGATTTACAGTGAAATATACTTAATCACTTACAAAATTATTCTTTCAGAAGTGATTTTAGCAAAAACTTATACTTTAAATCAATAAGGAAATAAATAATTTTTAATTATTATTTGTAATTATTACATGTGTATCCCTTCATGCACGTAGCTTGCTGCAACTGACTGTGAACATAAAAACCAATAAAACGGAATCCAAAATATCTCCGATGAAGCACGTTTGACACTGAAAATCTGTTATCTAACGACATACCAGTTTAGGGATTGCTGATGATAAAAAAAAAATTTGCAATCCTTTCTTTTCATAGACTTGCTGTTATTCTAAGAGGATATGAAACACCATGATTATGCTGATAATAACTCAAATCTACAAGAAAAAAAAAAACAATACAAAAATTAAGATACTTTTTTTAATATTTTATTAAAACGTAAACACTAATCTTATTATTATCCTTTTCGAACTTCTTCAATTTTTACCATAAAAAAAAATTAAGTTTACATTTTTTTGAAGAAATAAAAGATGGAACAAATATACACACAAATCGAAGGGCAAGAGATGAACATATTATTTCTGTGGAGTGAAGTTACAAAAAAAAAACGTAAAAATAAAACTAAATACATTTTTAATGTAAAATAACTCGACTGTATTATGTTGGTAGACGATAAAAACAAAAATAAGATTTTGATTTTATTAAAGCTCATTTTCTGGATAATTTATTTGTTGAAGATTTCAACCCGAAAATCGGAACATAAAATGCGAACAGTTTCAATACCACATACATACACACATACATACATCGTTCATGTTTTGAAAATTTTTCAAATCTTTAAACAAATTTAATTTGATTTTATTTGTTTTTTTTTATAAAAATTTAATAATGTAAAAAAGTACTTGATATTGTCGTCTGGTTTCATATTTTTAATTTTTTTTTTTTTTGTTGAAGAAATATTGGAACTTAAGATTTTGTTTTTATTTTTGTATAATTTTTGGGAAAATTTTATAACAATTATAGATAATATTATATTTGTCTTCAGCTAATCGTTCTATGCTCTTTTCTTGTATTATATCGGATGAATTTAGTTTTTATGAGATTTACACGTGTAAAAAGATATTATGATTTAGTTCAAATTAACTTTAACTTTAAGCACTTAATGAAATTTTGTGATTATATAATAAGAGCTTTTCGCAATATTTCTCATTACTGAAGAATTTTAACTGAATTAAAAAGATGATATGCAATCAGTTGGAAATTAAAGATCAAAACTCTTTATAAGATATAAACGGAATATAACATAACGGTAATCGTGCCTCAATTATAATTTAACAGTGCTGAAACAGAAATATGTAGGTAATTCCACAAATATAATTATATGTATGTATGTGCCCCCAGAGAAGCAATGAACAACCTCTCCTGAATAACTTTAAATAATATTTAAAAAAATGTCGTAATTGTTGCACATTAATTTATAACACTGCTAAAATTTAAAAAAAATTTATTTATAAAAATTTACAATAATCAATGTTAAAATTGGTTGTGTGCAATAAATACATAAATTAAATAAATCACTTTCAACAAATCAATCTGTTTTTGATTTTTGAAATTAATATAACATATTAAATGGATATTTAGAATGAATTGTTGCATCATCATACTAGTTATACAAAAACATTCCATTCATACAAAATAAGTTTGATAATACAAAACCAATATGTATGTACATTATTATATTTTTATCAAACTTATATTAAACGAATTATACATGTTCCCTTTACAGAATATTTAACGAAAATTTCGACAAATCGTTTTTTAATTTCGCTGTCATGCGTATTGAAGAAAAAAAAGAATTATTTTTAAATGAAAAAATTAAATTTATTCTCCTTTAGAATTGCATTATCCTTATTTTCAAAAAATTTTATTCGTCCGCATAAAAAATATACTTTATTCTGTAATGTTATTGTCCTGTACTTTGGCATTATAAGAAAATGCATATAAATAATATACATGTACATTTCATACATAAACAATGTCATCATAACATAATTTTTTTAATAATACAAAGGATGCACAATACAATAAATATAAATTTAATCATGTTGTCTACAAACATGTGTATTAAATTGTTGCATTTCAAATTTAATACAATTGTAGTAAATATTAAAATTTTTGAATGAAATAAGAAAATAAAACTCCTATATGTATATAAAATGAACAAACTTTTTGAAAGCAAAGAAAATATGACTGAAAACATTGCAATTTTTCATATACCGCCATAATGGTATAGCAAATAGCTATTCAAATAAAATTATGTAATATTATTAACTCTATGTATACTAACATTAGTATATATTAAATTTACAAATGTATGTAAATTTTATATAACATACATATTTAATAAAACCGCTTGTATTGAATAAGAAAAAAAATTTATCAAAATAAAAAAAGGAGCAAGGACATAACATAGAACTTTCAATTATATTTTAAACAGTTTCATATTTTTCTTTTTTTGTTAAGTAAATGAAAAATCAGATGAATTTTTAAAATTATAAAACTGTTCATTTACTTATTTAGTACATATACCACCTGTGGTTTAAATATTAAAATATAAAAGTAGTTCATGGAAACATTGTTATACACAGAAATTACAATTTTTTTTAATCTATTCCCAAAAAAAATATAAATAAATTGTAATATCGTGACATAACAGTAATTGTAAACCTCGCAAAATCAAAATATTACATATATAAATATAATTTTATACCTACTAAACTTTTATAAATTCAGCAAATATCATTTTGTTCTATGATTATTTCTTTACTTATCAGATGGCAATAGGCATATAAATAAAATTCATACACAAAATTGTACATGTATGTATTTAAAAAAAATCTAATAATTAGCTATCTAATTAAATTTCAATACGATAGCCAAAAGCAAAATAAAATAAAAGATTGGATTTGGATTTTTTTTACGTGCTCTTGCAGAAAATTATACTTTAACGCCGACAAAGAAATATTATATACATATACATATGTATGCATATAATTAAAGAATAGAGTTAACCGTTCTTTCACATAAAGTTTCTATTAGATGTACATAACCTAAATATGTACGTAGGTAAGTGTGTATCCTTGGAAAGTTTTTTGGCTATTTAAAACCGTAGTTTACAAGCATTTTTTTTTTCAATTTAATAAATTTTTGTTTTACTGCGTTTTTATCCTTTTAATAGTTGAATAAGCCTTGGGTTCTTTTAATAATTGTATTTCCTTCTTTGTCCTTTTTTTTTACAAAACCAAATTTTTTTCACTTCTCTTACTAAAAATTACTTTTTTTTTGCTTTCTCTTTTCTTTTAAATTTTAAATATCGCTATTTATACAAATATTTAAAACAATTAAAATAACGAATAGCTTCTTAAATTAAAAAAATGTGTAAGATTCAAGTTATGAATTTTACAATCAATTAGATTTAGCCATATTCAATTTGAAAATGAATTTTGAAGCTCATATACAGGCATTTACAAAGTACATAATATAAATGTATATTATGTAGTTAGATAGGTATCTATTAACATTGTAGATTACAGAATAAAGCAATGGTGCACCGCGATCTATAAGACCTATTGTGCTCCGCCACTGCAAGCGCCCAGTGCCTTGTTTTGAGCAAAACCCCGCAACCCATACCAACCAATGCCTACATCCATACATACATACAAATATACTATTTTTTGTCAAGGCAAATGGCAAATTCTGGAATCTTGAATTAATCTTGTATGATGATTGATGACCTAAGGAAAGAAGTTCTTTTAAGTGTAATTATAAATAGATGCCGTACATATTACGTTACATGGATCAGATATACATACGTACATATGTACACATGAAGGGTTTTGATAAATTTATTTACAATATGTATTGCTGAGTAAATTATGGAAACCCTAAACAAAAATTAGTTTCAAGTTTATACGTACTTAAAGTACATACATATACATACATACGTAATAATTAAATGTAAAGCTGTTTTGCGGAAATCTAAAAAGAAATCAATAACTTACCTGAACAGAACGCTACATAGGTATGAGTTTTTTATATTTTCAAAAGCAAAGTTTTGAAACCGTCTTTAAATTGCATTCTCAAATCCAAAATTAAACTCAGAAGCACTGCACTTTTTTTCGTTTTAGGAATTGGAAAAAAATCGAGATACAAATTTTGATTTTTGACATTTCGTTTTAATCTGATCTGGCGCGCTAAGATTACAAACTATATTAACAAGTATTATTACCATTCTGCTTAAAGTTTTCAGCCTATCCCCAATTTTCGATGTTAACGAAAAAAGTCAAAAATTAGCATAATGTCAATTTAAATATTAACAAACGCAGTAGTTATCGTCAAAAATTTACAAATTGCGCCTAGTGCTCAAATCACTTACTTCTTATTCTGACATTCAGTACCTTCTAAATACTTTATATTTTTATCTTCATAATCTCTCTTTAGTATTTTAATTCATTTTCATTTATTTATGACACTTTCTTATAGTTAGTAAAGCCGTTATATATCAGCATTCCAACGATTGCTTCCTTTTGAAGATTATTTTCACATTTCAAACCTGTACTAATTTTCAAATTAAATATTTTGATTTTTAAATTCACATTCTCTAAAATAAGTTTTTTATTCCATACATGTATACTATGCACAAGTAAATTACCAAAAATTTCTTAAGGAATGCTTAAAAAAAATAAAACATTTTCTTTTCTGTAGAAAATAATATTTTGCTGTGACTACTGCGACAATAAAATGTATTGAGACATTTATTTTTTAAACAAATTATCCTTCTCATAAATCTTCTCGTCAGAAAAAAATTAGAAAATAACATAATTAAATTTTAATAAATAACGACCCTATTGTCTACTTTTAAAGAGTTCGATTAAGAAATAATTAATAATCGGTTAGGAAATAAAAAATAATAAGCTTTGTATCCTGAACGTGTTTTTTTTTCACCAAAAAATATTTTTCAATATTTTGACAAGTTGCGTATATTTTAACACATATCTCGACATTGCCAAAAAGTAACTTATATTTATTTTTTAATTAAGCTATTTTAAAACTAACTAATTTATGATTTTAATTTTTGTGTTACGGAGGGAAAATGGAAAAGTTTGTATGAGATCTGAAAAAACGCAAGCGATCATTATTAGCCTATTCACAAAAAGCTTTTTGATCAAGATGGCTCCACAATGAAACGAAAGTCAACCCTTAATGTAAAAGTTGTCGTGTAAACATAGGTACGTAATAAGGTTTATGACAGCTTAATTTTAAATAGACATTGTATTGTCAAAATTCACATTTAACCGTTAATTTCGCAGACTAAATTGGCGTTCGAATATTTTTATAATTTTTATTTCTGAAAATTTTACATTTCAAGTAATTCATTTCGGTAAATATTAAAAAAAACTGAAATTTCTTTGAAAATGATGGAAGGTGAATATTTAGTTGAAAAAATTCAAGGAAGAAGAGTGAGACATGGTATTGTAAGTATTAATTTTATGCGATACGACAAAGTGCACATAGTACTTTGAAAATGCTCTAAAGTAAAATCTTGATCACAAAATTTTTATATGCATATATTAGGAATAACCATTTTTGTATCTAATTTGCGTTTAACCATAATTCTTTCTATTGTGTATTTGCTATGTTGATTTTTCTGACATTTAAGAAATGATAAAAATCTTTCCAGGTTGAGTATTATATAAAATGGGATGGATACAGTAAAGATGAAAATACCTGGGAACCTAGGGAAAATATACATGAAAGTTTGATTGAACAATTTGAAAAATCGCTAATTAGTAAGTTTAATAATATGAATGTACCTAAATTTGTTCAAGTGTTTTCCTTATCCAATTTTATATTAAAGTAATACATACATGATGCACACATGCATACTTATTTTAGAAAAACAAGAAAAAAATAAATATCCGAAATTGAAGAAACTTAATGGTTTTGAAAGAGGGCTGGTACCAGATGAGATAATAGGAGCAACTAATGCTTGTGGGCCTTTATTATTTTTAATGAAATGGAAAAAAACTGATGAAATACATCTAGTTCTAGCAAAAGAAGCAAATATTAAGTGTCCGCAAGTTGTCATTCAGTTTTATGAAAAACACTTAAAATTTTCTTCATAAATTTTATAAGTTTCCTTTTTTATAATTGCATTACTTTTAACTAACACAGTTTAGTTTTTATTAGCAGGCATTTATTTCAACAAGATATGTATATAACTTAAACATTAAAAATACTAATTTTTGTTAAAAAGTTACTGTTTTTACATTATTTTTAATTTACGTAAGCATTTAAATTAAGTAAGCATAATTTACGTACATGTGCTAGTTCCGATATATGTACATAATACGTATGTATTATTTTGCTTTAAAAATTTATTAATTAGTCTAATCATGTAATTAGGAAGTTAAAACACGTATTACTCAAACTTTTTAACCTAATTTTAATATTAAAGATTGAAAAGGTTTACCAATAATTGAATTGATGCTGTAATTTTAAATTTTGCGTATATGTACATACATACTTCTATTTCGAAAAAAATTTCTTTATGTTAGGATCATACATTGTATATCAAATTTATCAATTAAATTTCAATATTGAATAGAGTTTAATTTCAATTGAATTGAATTAAATCTTAAATATTTTGTTTTTTGTTTAATATTATTTGTTATATATCTGCCTATATACTCTCATATGTTTAAGTATACCTACTGAATATTTATAATACGCGAAGAAAATATTTTTAATAAATCAATTTTTTTTTGCATCTATATGATTTTTATATAAAGATTATTATAATATACAAAGATAAAAGAATTAACTAATACCTAATATAATATTACTAAAGTATTCAAATCTAACATTTTGAATGGATTTTTTATTTGGAATTTTTATTTGAATACCTAGTTTAACTAATTTTGTTGGAAATCTACGAAAAAACTGGAAAAATATAAAGACTAATAAAAGTGAAGACAAATTTGTAAATTCTATTCAAACTTGAAATTTTGAACATAAATTCATTTATTAAAAATTACTTCAAAATGAAGTATAAAATTTAATTTCCAGAAATAGTAATTCAGGAATAAAAGTAAATTCAGCAGTAGAAAGTACAAAGTTCGTGTTTGTGTCGTATACGAATCACGTGCTAATTACCTAGATTTTGGTTTCTTGAATTACCTTGATGATTCAATTGACGTGATTTTGGTTTTCTTCTGTAATTAAAGAACTAAAGTTATGTGTATGAATTCCTATACAATGTCAGGAATTTTTATTCTTACTAGGTATAAAACGTACAATCATCTTCTATGGTAAACTTTAAATTTGTTTGAATACTGTGGTTAACCTAATGAAACAAATAGAATAAATGTGGTTTTAAAATATACATATTCTATTTTAAAAAAGAATTTTAATCTAAAATTTTTCTTTTAATATTTTTATGCTTTTACCTGCTTTTATTCAGTAAAAACCGTGACTGATTTCTGAGCGTTAAATTGTTTATTCTCATAAATTTTCGAATTTTTGGATTAAATTATTAATTGAATTTTAACATATTATACAACAGTTTCGTGGGTTTCCTTTCAACTTTTTGTTTACTAGCTATTGAACCCTTCATTCATGAATCTATGTCATCATAAACTTTTTATTGAGATCGTATTGTTGCTTTTTTATAAATAATTTTCATTGCATTCTCATTATATTATAAAACGTTTATAATTGGTTCTTGTTGTAAATATTACGTAAGCAGTTATAATTTTATACCCCAATTACGTACTTTAATTTCACTTTTTATATAAGTCTCTGGTTTACTTTGTAACACTTTATAATTATGATAAAATATATAAAAATTCTTAACATTTATTACTTTTTTTTAAATCATCAATTTAAATACAATAAAATATTAATAATGTTTACTTAGTTTCATTTACACACCATTTCAGTTTTCGACCTATTAAAAAAAATTAAAAGTAGTTTTCGATTTTCCTTACTTTTCTCATTGTCTTTTTTTTAAAAAACGATCTTTTTTGAATTATTTTCTGTCAACAATAAAAGGACATGTAGAGAAAAATTTTACAATAATATAAAAAAAAAGAAAAACAAAAAATTATGATAAACTTCCGTTCAGTTCATCAAATATTTATGAAATTTTTAAGGTTTTTTTTTTATTTGTAAAGAGGTTTTATTTAAACAAATCGACATTTTGAATGTTACGATAGGTATAAAATTGAATGCAAAATTAATACAAAAATGATATTTTTAATAAAATATGGTAGTAATATCCATGTATTAAAATCTGTTAAGTTTGACATTCTTGCAAGTTAAGTTGATTTAAATAAATAGTTGAACCTACTGGTTTAAATTAATTGAATTTACATAGTTCTACAAAGTTACTCTAAAGGTATTACATTTTCGACAATTATTTTTAATTTTTAATAATTCTTGAAAATTGTTATGAGAGTGTTATTATACTAAGTAAAAAAAGAACTATCAATATGAAATCTAAAAATTTTTAGTTTTGTTATCGTATAGTCTGTCTGAACATTCTAAATATAAAGATAAGCAGAGTTCACATACAGGAATATTTTGAAACAAATTACAAATATGACTTTTAATTCAAGTTTATATTATATTTTACAGACACTTTAATGAGCTGTAATGAGTTTACATAAGGTTCTGAAATAATGAAGCAAAAAATATTTCAAAAGAGGAATGAAACCTGTGAAAGAAAAACTTATCATAAGAGTCTTATATTTTCCTTATATTTTGGGAAGCTTTTATTTTATAATTTGATACATATAAGTAAAGACCAAATTGTTGACTGTATTTCTCTTGAGAATATTAGAATTTTGTACAGCTCAACTGCAACAAGTTGAGTTGTACTAAGTTCTACAAAGTTTTGGCTGATCCAATTTTGATTATTTTTGTTTTATTACATATACATATTTTGCATTTGTTAGATAAAAATTTATTCATTTGCATTTTATTTAAATTTATACCGACTGATATTTATGACAAAATATTTAATAGGAATAAAAAAGGAAAACATAAATCAAGTATTTGTTGGTGATATGAAAAATTTATAATTTAAAAATTTATAAAAAAAGCTACCCAATAACACAAAACAAAAATATTAATTCATTAAAAATTACCCGATTGTTACCTTAACTTTCTGTTTTTTTCCGTTTTTTTTTTATTTCATTTGTATTTCAATTTTATTTTTTTTTTTTCAATGTTGTTATAATCCTGGGGAGGTTAAAGGACTCTCAACTAAGACCATAACCAATAAATATCAATTGAACTATCTTTTGTCATTTTTGAAAATAAAAATACAAAAAAAAAAAAAAATAATAATAAAAAATTTATTTTATATGTTCATATTTTCTGTTCATCCGTTTGTTTTCAATAAAAATTTGATTTATGGGTTAAACTTGGTTAAAGCTTTGGTTGGATGAACATGACAAAATGGGTGAATCCTTTGTGTATTTTATGCATAATTTTTCTGTTTTTTAATGTATTGTTTTCTTTATTTTTTTTTTTTTTATTTTTATTTTCATTCTGCCGTACCTTGTACAGCTCTATAAAATACATTGTTGAAAAATTTCAATGTAAGTTGAATGTACAATAAAATATTCAAAAGACCAGGAAACAAAAATTTATTGTCTCCTTTTCAAAAAAAAAAAAAAAAAAAACAAAGGAAAAATCGAAAAAAAGAGAAAAAAGATTCAAACTACAACAATATCCATTCTTATTGGAGTATTTGGAAAACTGGCCTCAGGAACAAAAAGTGATAAAATATTAAAGATTATTTTATTGCATTCAGCAATGTCAGTCAAAAAATATTCAAGAAATGATAGAGCTTTCATTTTATTATAAAAGTTTAATATTCTCCATTCATCTTTTTCTTCTTCTTCTTCTCCGTTTTAATACTATCTCGAAATTATTTGAAATGAAATAAAAAATTTTACACACATATTTACATATAATATATAAGTATGTATAAATCGATTGATTCACAATAAATAAAACCGAGAAATGAAAAAAAAAATATCCTTAATCTATTGGAATTTATTGTAATTAAAAAGAAATTTAACTGTAATATTATTTATGAGAACCTTTTATTTAAAGTAATTTACGTCGTTTTTTTTTTTACAAAAGTAGTTGATTTTAATCCATAAAATCGATTTTTTTTTATAAAAGAACTGTTATTGATTGCATGTCCAGAAATGGTTGATAGAATGAATTTTGTGTGAGTTACAGTCATTAAGAACGTTTTTGGCTATATTGTGTACTTTTTACAATTCAATGATAGTTATATACGCACATACCTAGAGATCATTGTCCTCCTCTTTGTATGCAAATAAACCGTTCAGCGTTATTAGAAATTGCTAAAATCTCGTTCTTTTATTCTGATTCTGAAATTTATTCTTCCTATGCTTTTATTAATTGATTAAGCTGATTTGAATGTGATTGAGGCATAAAAAATTTAACATAATTCTTTCATTTTCTAAAGAAAAGCTTTACAAATTTTGAAAACGTCATTATTTCTATCTCTAATGGTATTTGTATTATCAAATTCAAATTTTAAATTATGAAGAGTGAAAATTTTGGCTGTTCCTGGCCAATTTATTCATATTTCAGTAACGTAAATCGCTATATGCGGCGCATCTAACATAAATCGATTATAATCTTTTGTCTTAAGTATTGGTTTAATTAAAATTTTTTCGAAAAACTTATTATGTATTAAATTTAAAAATTAAAATCAGTTTGTGTTTATATTTACATATTTATTTTTATTCTAATTAAATATTCAAATGTACGTTATACAAATACAATTACAGCCAATATAGGAAGGAATATGAATTCTAGCCAACAACTTTATTTTATAAATTTTTGTACCCTTTCTCATCCGAACATATACTTAAAAATTTAGTAAACATTTTGTGAAATCATACATACATACATATATAAAATAACTAATAAAAAAAAATTTTTATTTTATTGTGCAAACACTTTTCCGTAAATTGTTATTTTAATAAAATCAGAAAATAATGGTATTTTTTAAATACAATTTTATTTTTTTTTCTTCATCTTCTTTTGAAATGCATAAAAAAAACTTAAGTAATAAATTTTCTATGTTAGACAGTGCATTTAACAATATGGAACGTGATTGTAATCTGAAAATAAATAAAGAAATAAATTTAACAAAAAAAAAAAGAAAGAGAAAAACTTAAAAAATTTCAACGTTAAATTTATGCTAGCAAAAGTACTCGAAATATTTCGAATTAAATTAGAAGAATAAGCAATAAGGAATAATTTTAACCTTTACCTTAAAATTCACTTTTAATTTTCAAGAGCTTCTATATACTTTGCCTCAATAATGTGTGAGGGATAGGAGAGATAGTAGAAGAGTTCTTGAAATATGTTTACATAATATAACTTGATAGGTTTTAGAAATGACCTTTTTTTTTTCATTTATCAACAAATTAAGATTTTAAGCATGTTATTCGGCCGAGATTTCGTTCATATATTCAAACTCATTACAAGAAATATTAAATTTAAAATCACATAATTTTTTAAATTATTAAATTTATTGAATTCAAAATATTCTATATAAAATTTAAATACAAAAATAATTAAAATTTTTTTTTTTTATTAAATTTTTTCCATTGATTATTTACAACAGATTTAAATTAAAATTGTTTTATTAATTTTAAAGCGTTGTATGGGTTAAAAATGCAAGGACATTACATACCCATATATACACAAAATATAAAATAAAGGATATTTATTTTTTAAAGTTCAAAAAACCGATTTATTTTAGCAAAATGTTATTAAAAAAAAAATAAAATAAACAATGAAACTTGTTGAATTAAAACTTTTTCATTTGAGGAGAGAAAAAAAAAACGAAAAACAGGAAAATAAATTTTATTGCATTATGAAAGTTTGTTAATTTTTCCTTTTTATTTCATGACTTTTTAAAGTATATATGTATGTATATACCTGAACAATACATACAAATTTAAAATTTTTTTTTATTATTTAATGAAACAAAAGTTATTGCGGAAGTATTAAAATTTTTGATAATTTGTGTAGGTACCAAAATTCTCCCATTAAATTTATAAATTTTTTTGTAATTAGGCATAGTGTTTAAAAAAAAAATTTTTGTAGCTTTTAGTTTTTAAAGTTTTATTCAAAGATATAATTTAAATGTTAGTTTCTATAAAATTACTAATATGTTAACTTATTTGAGAACAATTTATGGAAGAAAAAATTTTTCTAATTTTCCATACTCAACCGTAGTTCTGTTTGTCTGCGCTATCAATTTAATTGTTCAGCGATTGCATTAAGAAATTATATTTTATTATTTTAACGGAAAGGTTAACACATGCTCTTAAATTAATTTTCTAAATATTTGAGAAATATTTAAAATACATACATAAATTCTGTGAAATTAATTTAAGTATTTTATATTAATGCCCTAGTTGTTTTGATTTTTAATCTTTTTAAATTATTAAAATATATTTTGAAATAATATATAAAATAAATATAACATGTAGGTATGTAGTATTTTCTTTTGAATAGTATGAAAATTCTCACATTATAATTATTTTATAAAATTTATATTCTCATAATATTAAAATCAATTAAGTTGTAATCTTAATTACATATCTATTTTAGTTTGATAATTTTGATTAAAATTGAAATCTATTTTAATAATTATATATAAAGTAATCTCGTATATAAATATATTTGCAACAATTGGATGATGATCTCAAATTATTTTAAGATTTATAATAATAATTATATTTCATACAGATTTAGGTCAAAATATGGTATTTTTGATTAAAATGTTTATAACTATACATTTATTATGCCCCTACATAATATTTGGGGTATTTAATGTAAATAAGCGTATTTCTATATTTAAAGTTAATTATTTTTTAAAATTCGGTGAAATTGGGTGTTATTTCCATTTAGTTAAACCTATAAATTTTTTCAATAATTTTATTAAAATAACTCTTATAAAATTAAAACTACACGATATAACGTAAGGATCACAGGTAATTTAGCTCCCAAACAGCAATTTATGTACCCCGAAATTATTATACCTATAAAGTTATAATGTTAGCAAATAAGTAATAAGCAACATTATAACACCTATAAGTCGATTGAGTATAATTATTACACGAATACTTGGTAATCGAACTTATTATAACTAAAATTTTTAATGTAAAAGAATAAAATCTCTCTTAAAAATCAGAATTGAATTAAAAATTTTAAATTAATTAATAAGAAAAGAATATTTATTCAATTTTCAAAACAAAGAATGAAATTTATGTAGAATTCATAATGTAGTGTATTCAAATCAAAAGAAATTTGATTAAAAGAAAATTGTAAGAAAATTCTAGAAATCCTTTAAATAATTTCATTAATATATGCTCTTGTCTTACCTTTGGATACTTATAATTTAGGAACAACTCTGCATACATATTTTATTCATTCATTTTTAAAATAATATCAACAACATTTCTATATTTATGTATAATAATTATTATGTAGAAATCAAAAAATCAAAATAAATAGAATTAATTATAATCCTTTTATCATTTTAAATTTCTTTTGAAATTTAATTCCTAAAGGCAATTGAATTTATCTCTTAAATATTATGAATATGATAGAATCATCGAAAAAATTTAAATTCATAATCTTCTAAACACAATTATTGTGTTTTTATATAAATAATTTTTTATTAAATTATTAAGTAAAATATGTATGAACAAATATTAAAACATTAAATTCTCGATAGTTATCATTTTAAATGTAAATGTTGTAATATAATTTTTAACATTTTTCTCTTATTAAAGTTTATTTTTTTTTTAAGATTTTTAAAGTGGGCTATGTATTATGTATTCTTTCAATTCTATTTAGACAGGGTCGTATTAAGAATTAGTACTTTAAGTAATTTTTACCGACCGTATTGTGTAAACAATAGGTAAGTTATGTGATGGCAACAAATTTTGCATATCAAGTTTTCGGTCGGAATGCACTTCTCCATAGTAGGGAAGTATAAATAAACTATTTTTAGCAACCTGTCGGTCTGTTGGTCTGTCGGTCTGTGTGTGCACGCGTGTATCTCAAGTTCGGCTGAACCGATTTTGATGAAATTTTATATGTAAGTTTATTTCCACCATGGCACGGATTGATCAACTTTTGGTATATATCAGACCTCGGGAACTGCACTTTTTAGCGGGCCTGTTTTGGAAGAAATCAGGCATCGCCAACTAGACATTTACTACGGGCCAAATATAAATTTTTGTGTATATAAAGAGAAATAATCAACCGATTTCGTTGAAATTTAATATTTGAATTCCTCGTATTAAAACAATGAAGATGTAAATTTTTTTAAAGATCAGGGCTCAAAAACTGATCTGCGGGCCGATTTTAAATTTTTCACCATATCTACGAAACGAATTGATGGAATTTCTTGAAATTTGATTTTTGAGTTCTCGTTGTTACCGAAACTAACTGGAGAGCATTTCAGGGAATTCGGGTAACACAAAGTGAAACTCTACTAAGTGCCAAATTTACATTTTTCTCGCTATGTTAGCTATAAGCTTACTAATGTCCTAAAAATTGGAAACAAGTATTTAACAGACATTTTTATAATATTCTGTAGCACTTTCATTTAACTAGACAATACATAATGCGGTCGGTTATGTGCTTACCACATCAGATTTTTTGTTAATACATTTATTATTATAATCTTCAAATAATTTCAAGATTTAGGAAACTTATTCAAATTTAAATTTAATTTGAAGTAAATTTATTTTTTAGTTTCGAATCATATAAAAATATTGGTATTTCTAAACGTTAGTCTATAATTAAGAGCTTAGAGAACTTAAAGATTTCTATCTGCTTTTAATTTTTCATAAATACAGTATGGTCTTGTTTATTCTTATCTAAAATTTTACTTTAAATAATGCAAAAATAAATATATATGCTTTCAAACTGGACGATTTGTGACCTAAATTTTCAATCACCAATAGTGCTATTCATTATTCTGATGTTTATTTATCTTCAAAATTTTACTGTAGTTATTTATTAAAGAATATTAATAGAATTCTCTAATTCTTTAAGCTATACAAATTCCAAACAACGTATCTGTTTAAATTAGATTAGATAATTTGACATATCTGCTTTCTATATTTAAATTCATTATTGCATATTATATGAATGAATAAATTAAAATACATACCTGTATAGATTCAAGTATAATATTACAAAAATTATTCACTTTAAATACACCTTTGTGTAATTTATTAAAATGAAATTTAATAATCAATTTAATTATTTTATCAAACAAATTCCAAAATTTATATAACCTACACAAATAAAATTCTGTGAAAAATAAAAAAAAAGAAAACAAAAAAAAAGGTTAAAAAATTACTTTGATAGTCAATTAAGCTAATAATAAGGAAATGGTATGAAAGATAATTTAATTATTTTAATTCTACATATACATTTACTTAAATTATTTTCATACCACCTCACCACCGTCCACCACCCAATCAATTCAATTTAAAAGGAATTAAACTAAAAAAAGAAACTTTTTTTTTGTTTTGTTTTTGTACACTTTTAAAGAACGTATATACCGCAAATATATTAAAACTTTACCATCATCTAAAATTATATTTCAAATATTTAATTTAATTAAACATAATTACTAAAGTAAACTGTTGCACATCAAATTCTAAAATCATAGTTTATATTATATATAATTATCTGTCCTGTTTAGTTAAACTTAATATATTTTGCGGGCCGTATAGTATGTATTTTGTATGTTTTTATGGTGCATATTAAGGATAATAAGGTTATTTAAGGTTAATAAGATTATTATAGGGATAGACTACAATATTATATTGGTTATACAGATAAAACATATTTTACCCGACAATCGACCGTATAACAAATTCGTAGTCTTGCAGGCGAAAGTAAAGATATTGAACAGTTAATTACTTTAATATTAAATTGGAAACTAAAATTAAACTGCTAATAAGTAATGTATAAATAGTGCTAATTGTAAATTTTAAAAAATTTACTAGTAAAATTTGGTGAGCCTCTAAGGCTAGTTGTTAACACGTAACAAATACAAATAAGTGAAGCAATAATAGAATGATTTTTCTTAAGTTCTCGATGAAAATTGTAATTGCATGCTAATTGAGGTGCATGATATATTGTAAATAAGAAATGAAACAAAGAAAAATAAATAAGAATATTGTAATGAGGTATTTAATATACTGCAAGACTTCCATAGTCTGAACGGAGACCAAGTATAATATAATGGAAAAAATTAAATTTAAAATTAACAATTTATTCAACAATTTTGAATAGCCATGCTTATATGCGTACTGATTTTTCTTTTAAATCCCTAATATGCGGATGTTAGGTTGCTTAATATTGATTTCTAAACATGTCACTGAACAAAATCTTTCTGTTATAATCATTGAAACAGAAGAGCTTTTAGAAAATTTAAAATAATTATATTTAAATTTCAACTTTTAAGTTTTCAGTTTTCTTTTTTTTTTGTATTCTGCTTTTTTGAATCGGTCTCGACTATCCACACCTGCCTTAAACTATTTGATTTTCCTTTTATTTTTTGTTCAAATTTAATTTTACATGTACAATTTAATTTACAAATATAAATGTTATACATATGTATACATATTTACTCAAAAAGTAAATTTATATTTACTAAGAAATCGTAACCTTATCTTTTTCACTAATTTTACCCATTCCTTTAAATTTACCTTTTTTTCAGCTTTACTTTCAGCTTTACTTCTAAAATTTCATTTTATTTCATTTTAAATATAAGCGAATTATATTTTTATACATATTATATAAATATATACAAATATGTAATATTTACATTACAATTTACATTACAACATTTCATATAACAATATATCTACTCATAGAGTATATAAATATATTATAATCAAAAATTACATGACAATCACAGAGTTATAAGTTTTATCCTTTTTATGTAATCTACCTAATCTTCTTTAAATATTATATAAAACGTATAACTAATGTATTATAAAATGGGAATTATATTTTCAATTTGCATATATTATAGTAGATATAAGGTGATTATTTGTAAAAATTTTTTTTTTATGATGAAGTTGTAGAAAAGTTTTTATGCAGATAAAATATAAAAACGCGATTGTTATACGAGCTAATTTGTTATACCACTAAATTAACAACCACGTGTATAAAATCCATTAAATATGATGACTAAGCTTATAAAAAAGGCATGAGAAAAAAAAGTTTCATATGCATAAATAATTCTATTATAGAACATTTAGGTCTTCTTCTTTTATACAGAAGAGAACAAGAACAAGGATCGAATATATTTTGTATATAAATCGTTTAATATCGAAAAATTTTGTGTTTGATTTCAAGTCTTTATTATAAGAAATTTCCTGTGGGAAAGTAAAAAAGTTATATAATTCTTAAAAAAACTCTGATGAAGGCGAATTTTCAATGTGATTTATGAAGACATGTAAATTAGTTCAATAGAGAAATTCCATTTCGCTCCTCATAATTATTTTGTCTAAATTTGTTTCAAAAATTTGATTTTTTTTTTAAATTCTATATAGTTGTGCATTTACAAATTAAAAATTGTTAAAACAAATTTTTATAAAATAACTTTTGCAAAGCCTTAGTATTGGTCAAATCCTCTTAAAAAATTTTGCTCTTTTCAAAAACTCAATATAAAGACGACAATAAAATTTATTTAAAATTAAAAATTAAAAAAAAAAATTTTTTTTTCTGAGCTCTGAATTGAAAATTTTCTGAATAATATTTACAAAATTTAACATTAACCTACTCTTATTGGCTTAACTGGAGGGTTACACCAGATGTCTGAAATGTTTTTCGTATTTAAGGAAATCTAATGAAATTGTGTTTAATACAAACCGAAAAATAAAAATTTGATTAGTTTTATGACGTTGCTTTTTCTAAAATCGAATGGATTTTCTAAGTAGTTTTCTACTCCCACTGTTAAATAAAGTGCGTAATTGTTAAATTTTCACTTATTATTCATATGGTGAAATTGTATAATACGTTTAGAGTAAAAGTCTAAGTTTCGATCCAGATTTTCTTGAAAATTTTAACAATTTAACCTTTTATAAATATTGTGAGCTAAAATATTAAAATTTTTAAGCAAATTTGTTGATAAGTCAAACACATAAAATTGACGCCTAATAAAATTCTACTCGGTTCCCAGCAAATCTTGTTGATTTGTCAAACAGAGTTTTTATATAAAATTTCCAGAAAATGTGCTAGTTTAGTTGAAATAATTAAATAAAATAATTAAATAGTTAAGGGGTCGAAAACTAAATAGTATCTCTTAAACAAGGTCTATTTAAAAGTTTTATTAACTGATTGAATTTATGATATGAAAATAAAATATGGTTCAGGTAGTTCAATTGTGCGAGACTTTAAATTTCTCATTTAGGTATGTACTCACAAAAAACTGTCTTAAATATTTTCCTTTTCAAATTATTTTTGCAGTCTACAAACTTTTTTATTATTAAAACATTTAAGCTCACTATTTATGTAAAATATTCGTATAAATTTATGCAGATGTGTGAGTGCGTTATGAAAATATAATTGAATTTTAATAAATTTTTTTTTAAATATTCATAGTTTTTTGTAACACACAAGCAGCGCCGAATCTACTTTATAATATGCAAAGTAAGTATTTCCAAAGGGCGCCGTCGAATCACATTGAAAACATAAAAAAAAAATTAATTTTTAAAAAATAAAATTTTTTTCCAACTTGTTTTCCAAGCATTTTTTTCATTTCTATTTATCAGGACAAATAGGAAAAAATTAACTTAATAACAAGTCATTAAAGACTGGAATTAAACTTTCAGTAATTTCTTTTTCTTCTCAGAATTCTGCAAAGTTACAAGAAAGTGATTTATTATGTTGTGCAGTATTTATTGCATATTGTCCATTGCTTCCAAAGCGGATGGTGGGAGGAATGCACATTTGGAAAACTGTGTAGAGCGCCGAACAATTAAGAACCGGACCTGCACACAAGTAAAATAAAATAAAAATATGAGATTAATTGTTAGTGAAAGATGTTAAAACTTAATTTAATCACTTCCGAAAAGTTACTCGTATATATGAAAGATGCTAAACAATTTTATTACTCGTTTTCTATATGGAATTCTGATACACTAAAATATTTTGATAAGTTGAATAGCTCTTTTATTTGAAAATTCTCAGCATCCTTAATTTATACAAATTGTCTATATAAACGCAAGTTATTCATTTTCATAATTCTACATCTTGAATTTTCTAAACTTTTGTTCATTCTCATATTAAAAGTTTCCCGTTTCCTTTTATTTTAGTTTCCTATTACTCGACTTCTCTTATATTTTTTGCAATTATATACAAATATAATTTTTATAACTTACATTTTATTTTCAAACTAAATATTATTGAGCAATTGGGAACAAATGTGTTTACTTTTCACTTTAACTATTAATTTAGATTTTAAAATTTTTTGATATAATTTTATCTTTCTATCTTAACTTTTAAGAATATGTGTATGTGCGTATTAGTTGATTCTATTATATGTACACACGTAGTTGTAAAGCAATGCCTGTGATATATGCAATATTTTGATGAATATTTTTGAAAACAATCAAAATATTCCCTAGCTATACGTCATATAGAAGATTTTTTCATTACAACGCCAATTTAAATTAAAATAAAATTTTTAATAAGATGAAACTGATTTTGATGATTTTAGAATTATTTTCTTAAGAGACGTTTAATTATTTGTGGTTTTATTAATTGTATTTAATTAATACTTTATAACTAATTTATTAAGTGATGGTGTTGAAGATTTCACGATAATAATTAAAAGATTATGACTTTTTAGTTTTGCCCGACTTAATTTCAGGTTTTTGAAAACGTTTTGTATTCGGTTGGAAAACTGAACTGCTCGGAGCTGATTCGATATTTAAAATGAATTATTCTTATTGTTTATTACGTTACTTTATCAGATTTACGATAATTTTAATTAAATATGTTGTATATTTTCGGAGAGGATCAGTCACCTATATAAGAACTATGTAATTTATTGAATTCAAATTTAATTCGATATATCTAATACAATAATTTTCAATAAGAGTATGCAAAATACTCAGAAAATTTTAAGCAAACCTCTTCTTTTGCCATAAATAAATAATAATTATTTACGATAAATGAAGAGGCAATAATGATTGCATACCACACCTTTATGCCTTTGACAAAATAAAAAACAGAATCGCCTTTCTTCTTAAACTTACGACTATTACAATAATTGAATTAAATATCTAAATATACGTATATATTTCGACATATACAGCAATATTGCATTTTAATTAGAAAGTAAAACTAAAATTTTTTTAAAAATAAAATTTAAAATTAGGTCAAAAATAAAAGTAATTATTTTTGTATATAATGCCATTTTACTATTGTTAAAGCACCAATGACATCATCATTATTTTTAGATTATATCGTGTTTCATATGAATATACAAGAATATCTATGTATGTGCATATTATATAAACAAAAAAAAAAATTCTCCTTTAATTGAGTGCCTTTAAAAGAAAATTTTACATTGATTTTTCTCTTTTTCACTTACTTTCATTGAACTATTAAAAAAAAAATTTCCATTTTCCAAGTAGTTTTTAATAACATTTTAACTTTTTTAAAGCAAGGCCTAAATTTTCTAATAAACTATTTTATTCTTTATGTAATTTAAAGGCAAAAAGAAAAAAATATTTTATTTAATTTATTATTTTCCTAGTAGCAGAAAACAAAAAATAAAACACAATAACAAAAAAGTACTATCAAGATAGTAATTTTAAAATCTATGATGATCTTTATCCACTTAGACACGATTTTTAGCGTCACCGAATGGAAAGAAAAAAAAAATAAAAAAAATACCCGGAAAAATCGAATGCAAAGCAAGAAGAAAATCTAAATACAAGATCCATTTTTTTTTTGTGTCCCTTTATTATTATTATATAAAATATAATAACAACAATAATAAACAGCCAAAATATAAATACATTCAGACATTAAACGATAAAAATAGAACATAGAAAAAAAAATAAAAAATTAAAAAAAATAAAGAATGCAATTTCTTAACTTGATGGCAAAGCTTTAAAGATTATTTCCCAGGATAATGAAGCAAATCTAAAAGAAAATAACAAGGAAAAAAAAATTAAGACATTTATAGTTTACGATAAACTGTTAAGCTTTTCTTATGAACCGGGGTGTAGAGTAACATTCACACAATATATTCGTATACATAAGTATACTCGTGCATATTTACATTAAATACATATATCATACATTCATGCTTCTTAAACATAAAAATATCATAAATATATTTTGGTATTATAAACAAATTTTTTCATTCATAACTGTATTAGTGCCTTTAGTAAATTCAATGTTTCCAAAAAACTATAAGAGTGTGTTGCTTTATGATCCTTTGAATAAGCTGAGCATAAATTTTTTTTATAAATAAGCTCTCCGATACTCGTTAATTTTCCTGATTCATGGTAATACAATTAGGTATTTGGTATCAACACGAAGTTAAGCACAACATAAAAAACCTACCAAAGTCATAAAATAAAATTTTATGTATAAAATGGAATTTAGCCAAAAAAACATTCCTTAAAAGTTTTGACACAGCAATTGAATATTATTTAAAGTAAAAAATCTTTAATATTGTTGACATTTACGTAGAGTACATAATTTGCCAAGTACGTAATTTCATGCATTTACAAATTTAGCTCTGATTTATGAGAAAAAATTAAAAAAAATGTATACCAATTTGTGCTTAAAAAACAAGCTAAAAAATTAAAAATGTAGTTTTTTTTATCTTTTTTGTTGCCTGTATTTTAGACAGACACCCTCGAAAATTAAGAAATAAATTAATTCTCTATTAAATTTGGCGCGAAACCAAATGTAAATGTTAAAGATCTTAAGAAGAAATGTTAAGTTAGCCAATGTAAATGTTAAATATATCAGCCCGTTTTTAAGAACTTCGGGCTGGTTCGAATGAGGGGCGGAAGCGGTGAGATCCAGTCACAACGGGCTTAGGTTTCCTGGAAATACCTTTTGAGGCCCGTGTCGAATTAACCTAACGTAAGCCAATTTTTATAAAATCATTTGAATCACAGAATGCATATAAAAAAAACAAGTATTTTTAAAATTTCGTCAAATATCTTAGAGTAAAGTGGAATTATCTAATTTCTTTTTCATTTTCATTTCTTTCATTCATTGTTGTCTTATTTTATTAAGAAAAATAACGAAAATCTTAATAAGATTACAAATTGAGATGACAACGTAAAAATCTTAACAAGATTTTTTTATTATACAGGGTGAGAAATTTTATATAAAAGTGTTTTTTTTTTTTTATTTTATTTTTGTATTTTGAAATTTCATCCTTTCCCATCATCATGATAAGAAAAATTAAGATGATATTTTATTATGTTCAGTTTTATTTTATTTTGTTTTTTTATTATTCTTTTATTTTTATTGTATTTGTATATTTGACTTTAGCATAACGGTATTTATACAAACACTTAAATATTTAATATATAACATCTTTTTTTTTTATCACACAATGAAAAACAGTACACTTGAGACTATAAGTTTTAGAGAGAAAAAATATTCTAAGGAAAAATATTTTATGCAAAAAAAAAATATTATTAAGGTACCTATATTAAGTTAACTGTGAAATGGGTACATAACTATGGTAATTTGATTTTCTAAAGGCAAAGAGAAGTTATCGTGATCTTTATTGCAAAAAAGAAAAGAATAACTTAAGTTTTTGGTGAGTAATTTAAATTTAAAAAGTTTAAAATTAATTCGAGGAAGTAAAAAAGTTGAGTAATAATAATTGAGAATAAGATTGTGATTCTCTCAAAATGTCAAAGTATAGTTGTGTTATAGTAACAATAAATTTAAATTGTGGCATGTCATCAGATTTGACAGACTGATTGTTTGTGGCAATTCAACTATATACAAAAGGGAAAAATGTTTGATGTCATCATTTAAAAAACTGTGTTATTTCCAAGAATCCTTAGTTTCTGAAAATGTTATTTGCAGTTTTTTGTGTTTAACATCAAACTTTGTAATTCAAGACCACTAAAATTAAAGAATTCCTAATTGATTTTACATTGGTTTTACATTTAATTATTTACTTTTTGATATATTTCAGCGCTATTTAGGACAGTCGCAATTATAAAAAGAAAAATTTTATAACCACGCATATTGACCCGCTCTTTCCAGACACCGCTCTGCATACGCAATGGAAATGGATAATTTTTCCAAAAATACTATATTTTCATTGCTAATACGTAAAAAATAGTGAATCGATATAAAAACCTTAAATATCTTTAAAATCATAAAATCAGAAAAAATATTTGATTTTCTTCTTCAAAGTTAAAAAAATTCCAAAATTTTCAAATGCTCGATAATTTTCTTTATACACACTTTCTTTTAATTGCTTTTCTAATACATTCATTCCTCTGTGAAAGACATTGGGGAAAAACTCAATATTCAAACTAAACTTGCACATTAATATGAAAAGAAATTGCAATAAAATATAAAGAAGAAGAAAAATTTCAAAATTCCACGAAAACTATCAAAAAATTTATGTCTATTTCATTATTAAAACAAGACTTATGATCGTACGTGTCATAAACTTTTATGCCATCTTTCATTTTCTTCTATACATTATCATTTTTTATCATCGTTTTAATCATCATCATCATCATCTTCTTTTATACATGTATTCCTTACCATATACAAACATATTAAACTTTTGATTCATTGCAATATTTAACTTGGAATATACCTTTACCCAGTAGGACAGCACAACTTAATGAATAAATGTAAATATTTAAATAGAAGTCGTAATGGGTTTTAAAATTAATAACCATGTTTTTTTTTTAATTTTAAGTTCAGACATGATTTTATTTAATTGTTAAAAGATTCTATTGTTCGTTTAGGACAAAATTTTTCGGTTCGGAAAATAAGGAATTTTATTTCCGTTATGAGTTAGGTTTAAATTAATTGAAGAGCTAAACACAATTTACAAAATAAAAGGATGGATTTATCTATTCATTTATCATAGATCTTACAATTTTGCCACATCAATTTTGTTTTTATTAATTTCCGTGCACCTTTTCTTATTACAAACCAATAATATTTCTAAAAATAATTGAATGGGTCAAATTAAATTTATGAGGAAAATTGTATTTTTCCGACGATAATCTACATGTATATGCACACATACATAACCTGATAAAATGTTCCTACTTAATCGATTCAAAACAAAATATCGCATACAGAGAGCTGCAAACCTGTTAAAATACCAAAACTTTATTAACTCTTTTATTCGCAATTCCAAATAAATTTGTAGTTTATACAATTTTGCAAAACAATTTATTTATATATATTTTCAAATATAAAATATATTATCATTAATTTAAAATTATAAAATCAATAAAATGAAAAAATGCTTACCGGGTAGATAGATCAATTTCATGTTCTTAAAATGAAAATATTATTGTAGAATAAAAGTGGCAAAAAAACTGGACATCATAAATGAATTATTTCGTCCTTGGTTCTTTAAATATACAAGTACGTATGTATGTATATATAGTGCTATAATTTATGTATGTACATGTACATAATGTGTATAAAATATTTTAATATGAAATCAAATAAATCATTTCTTGGTCAGTCAGAGTTTATCATCATGTTCCAATATTATTCCACATATCGTCCACATATTGATATGATTTGCTCTTTCTGTACTGTTCTATTTTTCCAATATTTTCTTAATTTATATTTATGTAGGTATCTATTTATGTAGGAAAAAGAAAATTGTATTGCTTATGCATTTTGTTTCTGTTCATTTACTTTGGTACACCTATGTACATACATGAAATAACTTTTACCTATAATAGAATGAAATAGGTAAGTAATAAAGATTGTTTGAAATGAGAGTGTAGAATAAAAATTTTCTTTTACCCATGGAATGTAAGAGTACATTGGAAAAAAATTCTAATTTCCTTAAGCGGTAAATTTTCCGTTTGTTTTCAGCTTTTTTTTTTCCTTTTCTTGTTCTTGCATATTTTTTGTGGTTTGTTTTTTGTTTATATCATGAATTTTCAATCCTTTTTAATGAATATAAATCAAAGAGGACTCAATATTAATACAGCAATATGAAATTTAAGTTTTTAAGTGTAACATTTATGTTTGTATTTATATAAGGAAGAAGTATAACAGAGTTATTTATAAAAGTTATAAATTATTAATTCGGAAATTGCGTTCGATTGAGATTTCTATATGAAGAAACAGAACACTTTGAATCTTATAGGTATTAAGAAAATAATTGAAATGAATAAATTATTTTTTTTTGTTTAAGATTGTATTTATTGTAATATTTTTTTAGTCCAGAATATGATAATTGGCGGCACATATTTTTAAACTATATTAATTTATCAAGCGTTTACTTTAATGCATAACATTTTGTAGAAGCACAAAAAAGAGGTCTGAGAAAAAAACTCTTTAATTTATCTCATTTAATTTATCATATTGAAATTATTATTATTTTTATGGTGATGAAGCATTACACTTATAGTATTTCCGTTAAAAACATACAAAACTCAAAAACTATATCATATTGGCTATGTATAACAGTTTCAAATACACTATATAAAGGTGCATAGTTGAATGGAGTAATCATATGTAGTTGAATTTATTTCGGTAGCTTTATATTTTGGTATGGAATATAAAATAATGACGTCAAATCTTTAACTGTAATATTTGTACATAAATGTATACAGGCTTATTTTCTTCACATTTACCAAATTAAACTCTTAATAACTTCGAAGTTGTTTAGAGTGTTGCGTTGTGTTAATTTTTTGAAATTTTATAATTATTAATTTTCTATTTTTAAATAAATTTAAGTGTTCCCTTTTTTATTTGTGTAACTGTATACTTCAGTCCAGGTTTTATTTTAACAGCAAATACTTATACTCGTCGGTTGAAAGCTCCCGTATCTTAGTTACATTCAATTTATAGTTTCGAATTTAAATTTCTTAAAAAAATTGATTGTAATTGCAATATTTTAAAATATTTAAAATGTAATAAAAAGTTACTTTTCTTTATAATATATAAAACTGTTATATATATAATATTAATACATATACATATATTATACTTAATCTGATAAAAAATTTTATGTTAACTTCCATACTCTTTATCCTCTCATGTATTCACATTAAATTGTGTTAGACATTGAACGCATTAAGATTATGAGTTAAACTATAACAAGAAAAAATAAAGTAAGCATGCATTTATGTACTTGTATATGAATAAAAAGAAGAAATCCACATGTACTTGTATGGCCATGAATAATTGAAAAATATTCATCTTCTAAGTGTAACATAAATTATATTCACCATGGTGGACGTCTTAATTTTTCTATTTAATTTTTTTTGTTTTTTTGTACTTTTAATGTTGCCTTTTTAATTCTCAAAGTGATGTTCATAATTTTTCCTATTTCGAAATTGAAGCAACTAATAAATTTAATGAAAAAAATCATCACAGAGAATTTCATTTTCAATTCCTCCTCCTCTTATTCCTCCGCACTATTTTGTAAGCCTTTAAAATCTTCATAAAATTTATTTTGTTTTTTCGAAAATTCATTTTTCCATAGAGACGCGTTGTTCAATTGAGGAAAAAGCTAATAATTTTCGAATAAAAATGAAATAAATTGAATATGAAATTTATATGGAATAAAATAAGAAAAACAAAAAAAAAGAGAATGAAATAGGAAAATTAAAGTTATGTACCATTAAAAGTTAAATTTTACTGTTTACGTATAAATGTTATGTCCTGTCACAAAAGTCAGGACGTTACCTATACACATGCACATATTTACACAAATAGTTATCATGAGTTGTATAAAAAGTGAATGGCTGAATTAATTTAATGGAAAAGAAAAACAAAATTGTATGTATATAGACACTATATAGTCAGTTAAATTTATCAAATGGTGTTTGTGTTTTGGTTTTATTCCTTAAACCATTTTTTATATTAGTAATGGTAAACAACATATTATTACCATTTAAATGGTAAAAAAAAAATAACTGACTTTAAAATTTTATGAGATTTTTATGTGTACATCGAGAATTTTATAATTGTAAGGTGCCTATAAATATGCAATTTCCTCGTTAGTGTGTACAAAATATATTGAATGAAATTTTATTTATATTATGCCTTTTTATATTAAGTAAATGTAAGGTCACATAGTACTTATATTGGCTGATTTGTTGACGTGTCCGGTGCAGCAGATTCACCATAAAACATATTTGGCGTAGACTGCCGTCTGAAAAATAGTGTCCCTCCAAGACGTCGCCAGGAGCCCATCCGATTTTTTAAGGTTGTATTTTGGCAATATTTTTCCTACCGTACCGCACTGGAATATTTTTCCAGTGTCCCTAAATAAAGTTATATGAGTAAAATGAATTCCGTTTAGATATTTTTTCTTTGTAATTACTTCCTTATATATTTCTCTTTCACACTTTCATACTGTCTTTGTACTTTCATACTGTTTTAAAATACTGTCGTGCGTAATATACTTACGGAGAAGTTGGAATAGAGTTGATGAATCTATTCAAAATTTCATCGCGCACTTTAAAAGTTAAGTTCACTAGGAAATTTTTAATGTTAACTTAACATTCTCATAAGCTATTTTCATATTCTTACAAGTTACCTTATTTAAAGATTTTCTTCCATACCATTAGTTTAATTCAATTTCACAGTGTTTTACATTTTGATTATAATTGGTGAATTCGAATATTGTAAAATATTTTTAAGAATACATACAATTATAATTATTTATTGTTATCACATTAAAAATATCAATCGTCATATCAATAAAATAATATAGGACACCATTAATATCATAAATTTATTTGAACAAAAGAAATATTCACATAAAATTATTTTATATTGTCTTTTTCTGCTTCAACAATTATCAACAATTAAGGGAAGATATTCGCGATAATAAATTCAAAATTATAACCATTAAAATATAATTAAAATAAATAATAATTTTGTGCTGCAATAAAAGTATGATGATGTTCATGCCACTATTATCGTAAAATCAATGACATTTCTGTGGTCTGCTTGTAAACCAATCGTAAAATTATTATTTGTAAAATAACTTCGTTTTAAGCATTGTATAGCATATCAAAGGGAATATATAAAATCTACATCGATTTCTCGTGTTTAATTAACGCTTTCGCTTTATAATTAGCTCTTTCGCTACCATAAGGTGAATATATTCCCAACAATATTCGAAATAAAAAAATTTTTTGGCAACATTTTTGATCCACAACGTATGAGGTTCTCACTATGAAGTTATTTTCTTATAAAAAAAAAATCTCGCTATTGAAATGGTTAAAGTTTATAATAAAAGAACTAAATGGAATTTATAGGGTAATAAATGCTTTTTTTAATTTAGAAGATTTTAATTATCTAAGTAAATTTATATAAGAAAATAACTAGCTTCACAATATTATAACAAAATTTATTTTAAAAGTTTGAGAACTTTATTCATAAAATTTAATATAACACAAAAATCAAAACTTCATCCAAAATTTTTTATTTTGTTATATTAGCAGATTTGATTAATATTAATAAAACTTGTAGCAAATTATGCTCAGCTAAAATTATGTTCAAAAATATAATAATTTATTTTATAGCAAAATAGCAGTGATTTTAAAATGGAATAAAAATACCTATTAAATTATTTTAAAATTTTAATAATAAAACTTCGATTATTGCCAAATATTATCAAGATTATATATTTTTAAGTATATAATCAAGAACATTTTTAATTGGTCACTAAAACATTGAAAAATAATTACTTTTTAAATAATTACTTTCATTGCGGAAGCGGCCCTAATCTCCGATACAATAAAGTTATAATGGATCTTAAATAAATGCTAAAATTCCAAGATTTAAGTGTTATACAAATTTTTTTTTATATTTAAAATTTGTTATATTTTTTATTTTAGGTCTTTTAACTCAATGCTATATATTAGATCGTAAAATTCTATAAGATTAAAATCTGAATAGCAATTAAAACTTGAAATTTAAAATAAAATTTTTCATTATTTAAAAAAGATTTTATTTTAAAATAGAATTGGTATTGATAACACCATGCGATAAGAAGCAAACCAATGTACATATGTGAAATATGTAATTGTCTTTATGCAGAATTTTATATGTTTTTGTATTTATATGAATGGTGGTCCGCAAGTAATATTATGTTTCCTTAAACATTCAAAAGAATATAAACAATTAAAAACGAAGAAAGGGATCTTATTTTTTTATTTAATTCAAAATTTCAAATTCTTAATTATACGTAAGGAAATCTATTGAGTGGTTTATTAAAAAAATATTTATAATCTTGTTAATTCACTCATTAAAATTTATTTTGAAAATTATTTAGAATTATAAGCTTCTAATTACGTAATAATAAAAAAGTATCAGCAAATTTTGTACAGCCTAGTTTTATAACAATGAAAAATGCACTTTTAAGTTTGTTGCACATTTTCATCTTCTATGAATATACAGATAAACTCTTTTAGAACAACCACTTTTCTTCAACCCAGAGCTACTTATATATCCGTCTTCCAGAAGGTAGATTTGGTTTATAAAAGTTTTTGGTGCTGTCAACTCGATTTTCGGAAAGTTTAAACGCTACATTGAATTGCAATATTTTACATACAATTATTTATGAAATTCCTCACTTTACTATTAATAATTAATCTATTATAAATTAAATTACAAAATATTAACACTCCTATGATTGAAAATTAAAATTACATAAATTTATTTAATTTCCCCCCATCATACAACACTTAACTTACATAAATAACCTTATATTTATAAATTGTAGCAAAATAACAAAAAAATAGATCAAAAATGTTAAGATATCCTTCATATTATATTATATAATTAACCAATATATAATGAAATTTTCTTTAACTTCAAATGTATTTCAATAGGTAATCAATTTCAGGGAAAATAAAATAGATCCCTTATTTCTTTATTATAAAAAGAAATAACGCAACACAAAATGCAAATAACATTTGCAATTCTGTACACAACTGCAAACATGTACATACTCCCATGTGATGTATTCTCATATACGTATATATTATATGTATGTGAAATGGTCATATCAATGATTTAATCATTAATTTTCCGATTAAAATATTTATACATGCACAATATACACACATAATAATTATATACTCGTATATTGTGTATGTGGGTATTCATATTTTTTTTTTCATTTAAATTTAAAGGGTTCTTGTGCTTTTTTTACACAACCAGCGAGTACACATAATAATAATCCTTTGTAAAATTTTATTGAAAACAAATATATGTATTATTATACAAGTTATCACCGTCTTTAGTTACATATTCAAGTGGTATCAAATTACATCTTCAGTACGATACTAATTTCTGTTCACATGAAAATTGCTGACACAGCGTCTGCAATCGAACATGTTTAAACATGAAGAAATTACGAAATTATCGTTCCCATCAAAAATGCTGACGAAACGTCTATAATTTTGCACGAGGCCGGAAATGAACTTAATTTTAATTACTATAAATACTGTTAGATTTTAAGATATGATTTAGTCTAAAATTGGTGTTAATAAGAATAGAATATTATAATTAAACTATCAATTCGAATTTAAGTAATTGTAAAATTTAATTTTTAAGTAATAGTTGTGACATTGTGTGAAATAAAATTATTTTTTTATAATCGAATCAAGATAGTTTAATAACTGGCGCCCAACGTGACTTGAATCGTGAAATCGCAAAACTCTTCGTTAAATTTTGAAAGAAAAGAAGAAAAATAAGCATATCGCGATAAAAGTGTACCCAACTATAGTGCGCGTATTGTGGAAATCCGAAGTGAAATAAAAAGAAAAAGGAACTGAAGCAAACCGTACTTACAAAAAAGTGTTGAAGATTGTGCCGCAGTAGGACGTTTACGAGAATAAAAGTTCACGTCTAAAAAGGACAAACACAACTCAACCGCTATTCGCATTACTCACCAAGACTCAAACAGATGAATTACGTTTTTTTCCTGTAAGTAGTTTTTCATTACACTTAATCTTAAAAACTTAACTGAGGGAAACTAACTGCATCTCACTGAATAAGCTTTAAAAATATAGAAGCTTCGTTAATTTTAAAAAAATTAAGATTTAAAAAAAATTGAAGTGATAAATGAAAATTAAATTGAAAATTTGAAAAATTAATCAATTAACCGATAATAAATTGAAAAATTAAAATTTAACCAATAAATATTTAATACAAAAAATAAAACAAAAGTAATTAAAAATTTAAATGAAACCAGTAAAAAATTAATAAGATTAACCAATTAAATTTTATATTACCAAGAAATATTTAATTAAAAAATAAAACAAAGTAATCAGAAATTTAAATAAAACCAGTGAAAAATTAATAAGATTAACCAACTAAAAACTTAAATTTAACAAAAAATTTGAAATTAATCGACAAAATTTGAAAGAAAAATATAATTTAAAAGTTTAAAACCGCGTAATAGAATAATTTAATTAGTGAAATTACCTTAATAAAAAGTTAAAAATGGAACAAATAATGGAAGAGCTCAAAAAATTAAATGGAGCCATCAATGCTCAAATTGAACAAAGCAAACGGTTTGAAATTCGCCTAGCAAAACTAGAGGCTCAGTTCAATACACCACAACCGCAGGTAACAAATTTGGCAGCACCGAAAAGTGAAGACGACCTGAAACAAATATCGAGACTTCCGGACTGTGTCAAAGATTTACAAACCTTTGATGGCGATGCAGTGCAGTATGTATCATGGGTGCACAGCGTAGAATCAATTCTACGAGATTACGAAGTTGTCAGAAACAAACCCATATACAGAGCAATATTACAAGCTATTAGAGGAAAAATTAGAGGTAGAGCAGATGCAGCTCTAATATCGTACAACCTGTTCGACGAAGAATGGGCCGCAATCAAGCAGTGTTTGTCCCTGCATTATGCCGACAAACGGGACATACGCACATTGGAGCACCAAATGAGCACACTGACGCAGGGAAGATCAACCATAGATGAATTCTACGCCAGAGTCAACCATCAATTCTCCCTCATAATCAATAAGATCAAGACCGAGAATTATACAAAAGAAACTATAGACGTATTGATAGAATCACAAAGAAACAGAGCACTGGACGTATTTATCCGAGGGCTCAATGGGGAATTGTCCAGGTACTTGATGCTTCAGAAACCGTCAACTCTGCCAGAAGCATATTCAACGTGTCTAGAGCTCCAGAACTATAGTTGCCGAAACTTCGCTATACACAACAGGAATGATAACAACAGAATCACTGTACCATTCAACAAAATGTCCATGAAACGACAACAACCAAGTGCTGGGAACCCAAGGTCGTATCAACCAGAACAGCCATTAACAGTGGAACAACGGAACTTGGCTTACAACATTCAACATCAGAGAGAATCGCAACCTCCACCTAGACCGCCAAAACCGTTAGAGAAGATGGACGTTGACCGATCCATACAAACACGTCAGGTTAATTATATGAACCGGCCAGACAACTACAGGGGAATATACAAGAGGCCACCATCAGTAGGCAACATGCCTAGCAATAAGCACCAAAGGCTATTCAATATGGAAACACTTGAAGACGACGTAGATGACCACCCAGAAGAATGCAGCGAATATGACGAAGAACCAGCATATGCAGATGATGAGGTTCAAGAAGTAAATTTTATGACGGACGCCTTTCAAGCGTTCCTTACTTAGAATTCAAGACAAAAAACAACCAGCTCCTAAAATTTCTAGTCGACACAGGAGCTAATAAAAATTTTGTAAGAGAAGAGATCGCGACAAATGCCAAACCAACAACAAAACCATTCAAGATACGTTCAGCTGGAGGAGATATAACAATCACCAAGAAGATCGGAGGAAGATTTTTTCAGAGTCTGGGAAACAACACCTTCATTGAATTTTTTGTTTTGCCAGGATTGAAGACCTTTGATGGTATAATTGGAGACGACACGCTTAAGAAGCTCGAAGCCATTATAGACAGAAAGAACAACACCTTAAGGATCAAGCCAGATATAAAAATTCCGTTAAAGGCAAAGCACAAACCGATATACAAGAAAGAGATTGTGGCAAAAAACAATAAAGCTACCATTATTACCGCTTCCGGAAAAAGAATCCATAAATCACACATCAAGAACATATAACATTAGAATATTATGTTAATAATCAAAACCTTAGGTTTCTTTTTAGACTAGCAGTCACTAGAATTACAGCATTTCCGAAAATCTTCGAATTCAAAGGCGCAATAGCAACCATTAAACAAGGACAAGGTCAAATCTTGGAAGGAAATTTCAATTTGGTGCACATCATTGATTTAAAGAGCTATGACGAGGTTATACAACAAATCATTCCTTTGGTTGATGGAATCAACTCGACCAGCATAATGAAACCACAGTTAGAACACCAACTGGCTCAAATAATGGAATTTCTGACTAAATTGAGAAGCAGCAAATCAAGAGTTCAACGGTCAATAAATTGGATTGGTACAGCATGGAAATGGCTGGCAGGAACACCAGACGCCACAGACTGGGACAACATCGTTACAAGCCAAGACAAGCTGATACAAAATAATAATCAACAGTACAAAATAAATCGTGAAGTTATGAGGATAACAAACCAAGTAGTAGAAAGATTTAACCATATTTTGGAACATGTAGGGAACTTAGATCATCGATCCGAACAAATAATATTTAACAAACTTGGAATCATAAAAGAAGCCTTGGGAGAAATCGTGTTAGCGACAGAATTAGCAAAAAATGGAATTGTCAACACAAATCTTCTTAGCAGGATTGAAATCCAAAAAATACTGAAGGAGATCGATACACTACCCTACGTCAACGAAATTGAGGCAATAGAATACGCAAAACCACAGGTAGTAACCAATGGACGAGAAATTCTCTACATATTATCAATACCGAAGACAGGCAACCAGTACTATGACCACATTATAGCGAGATCAACAATCCGAAACTCCCAACAAGTCTACCTCGAATATCAGGAACTTCTCGTGAAAGATGACGTATATGGCATATCGACAAAATGCGAGAATTTAAGAAACATCACCATATGCGAAAGAAGTAAAATTCGAAAACTGGACGAAGGACACTGTATGTATCAACTGCTAAAGGGAATAAACGCCAGTTGCAGCCTTCAATACAATAAGGAAGAAATCATAGAAACCATAAGTGAAAATATCATCTTTCTCAATAATTTCAATGGGGAGCTAACAAGTGGCAACACGAGCAAACACTTAACTGGAAGCTTTATGATACAGCATACCAACGAAACCGTTCACATAAAAGGTCAGAAATTTACAAGCGAATCTGCCACCACGTCGCAAGTTTTACCACCTGTTCTTCAAGAAAATTTAAAAGAAGGAGATATCAAGCTAAGCCTCGACTACATTCACGATCTTCATATCAGCAACACAAAACAACTTCAGAAGCTAATACCAAGGAGCCAACTCTCTATAGCATCCGATATTACTATAGGACTCGTCATCATTGCAGTCATCATCATTTGGGTCATCAAGAAAAACATCAGCAAGGTTGTGAGAAAACGCACTCCAACAGTGGTTCCTACTATAGAGATTCCGCAAATTTCAGTCATAGAAGCACCAAAATTCCAGCTTGATCTACGGGACGCAGATCTTTGAAGGGGGAGGAGTTATCACCGTCTTTAGTTACATATTCAAGTGGTATCAAATTACATCTTCAGTACGATACTAATTTCTGTTCACATGAAAATTGCTGACACAGCGTCTGCAATCGAACATGTTTAAACATGAAGAAATTACGAAATTATCGTTCCCATCAAAAATGCTGACGAAACGTCTATAATTTTGCACGAGGCCGGAAATGAACTTAATTTTAATTACTATAAATACTGTTAGATTTTAAGATATGATTTAGTCTAAAATTGGTGTTAATAAGAATAGAATATTATAATTAAACTATCAATTCGAATTTAAGTAATTGTAAAATTTAATTTTTAAGTAATAGTTGTGACATTGTGTGAAATAAAATTATTTTTTTATAATCGAATCAAGATAGTTTAATAACTTACATTTATATATGTATGTAAATATAAACGAATATGGGAAATGTTATACAATAACAACAACAAAGAAAATATTTAAAAAAAAATTATAAAAATAACAAAATAAAAAATTGAAAACGTACTTCTTAAAAAATGAATAAAAAATAAAGCGATTTATTTGATCTTTTTATACATTTATACAATATACGAGTAGTGTGTTGATATATATAAGTATATGAGTTGTACATATAGGGTTTTAATATAAAAATGAAGAAAATATAAGAGAAAAAATAAAGCTATCACAGTTAATTTTAAAGCAATTTGTTATCCTTATTTTTCTTATTTTCTCTTCATCATTTTATTCAGTTTTTGTTTTTTGTTTTTTTTTTTTGGAGTCAGTTGTTTGTTCACTTTTTTCTTTTGCTGATACTAAAGGGTTTGTTGTGTTTTTTTATCCCATTCTTATAAAAAATAATACGAGTGAGTGTGTATATAGAGAATAATTTTTATTTATTCCTTTTCTTAACAAAAATTATTCGTCGTCACCATATCATCTTATTTGATTTGGGTGTTATGAAGCCGTTTACATCAAATATACACACATATTCATAATAAAATAAGTTGTAATTATGTATGAAAATTTGTGAGTAAGAAAAAAATAATATACTAATATTATTTAAGTAAGCTACTAGTTCTTGTTTTGTTGTATAATTTAGTATTTTAATACATATATTTCTATACACATACATTAGAGTATCACAATTCAAATGGACTTTGAATTGTGATACTAAAATTTAATTAATATGCTATTGTAAACGAATGACGATTTAGAATAAAAAAAAATCAAAGTAAAGGGTTTAAAATTTGGAAAATTGTAAGAGCATTCAATAATAGCTGTTATGTTGAAAATTTTAACAAATGTTGCATACTTTTAGGGGAAAATAAAAAACTTTTCACAATTTCCTTATTACTGAAATTGCTTTATATCAAAAAGTTTTTCTAATGGGTGTTTATTAAATCGTTTATATTAACATTATTTAAATCTTGTTGATGTTGTTTTTGTTTTTCTAATCGCCAAAATTTTATGACATATTGAGCTGATGGCGATCTTGTTGGAGAGGCAGCTTCTAAAATAAATAATATATCTGTACATGATAAAATAAATAATATTTCGGTGTGTATACCACTTACATTTGGATATTAAGGAGCATTTTGTTAATTTACTTCAAAAAGTATGCCTATATAATCTAGTGATCTGAAGAGTCTTTCTAAAACTGGACAAATCAAGATAAATTAATTCCGTTACCTCATGGTCATTGAGATTCTGTTAGTTTTTCAGACCCTCCACTTCGCCTATTCGGCATGTTTAAACCTATTGGAGACTGTCACTGTAATGTCCGCCAAAACAATTTATTAGCGCTGTATATAAACCGGTTCATCGTATCAGTGTGAAATCACATCGGGAAAATTTTTCGACCATACAAAATGCATTTAAAATTAATAATTTTTAATATAATTAAATGTTTACCTTTAATAATTCTTTAAAAACTTACGTTAATATGTCTAACGATCCTGTAATAAAATAATTACAGAACACATTAACAAAATTCATTAAAACTTTTCGTATTCAAATTTAATCAACAAAAACCAAATCACTTTTTTAAATACATTTCAATCACTTCTAAAATATAAAATGCGGCAATAAATTATTCGTAAATGAGAAAGAGTAAAAAAATAACACTTTACAAAGTTTTGAAATGTCTGACATTAAAAGTGACCCTTTAATATTTTTTTTTGTTTTTCTCTTCATTAAAAAGGAAAATTATTTTAACCTTTTAACGATGTATTTAAGGATATTGAAAATCAATTTTTTATTGCGTGGACCATAATAAAAATAATTCTTACCTTTTTTGTGTGTTTTTAAACATTATATAAGTACAAATCGTTCCAAAAACCTCTTAAGACACAAAACAGATGGAAGGGAAATAACTCAATGTTTATACGTATGTATAGTGTACAAATTTATGGTTGTATGTAAAAATAAATTATTATTCAGGTAAAGAAAAAAAGAAAAAATGTTTTTAAGAAAATCGTGTAACTGGTTTATAAGGTTAATATAGTGAAATTTTATTATTGCTCCTAAATTATAAATGAACAAATTTTATATACCGTGCACATATTGATTTGAGAGTAATAAAAAAAGTATATATAGAAAGAGTTTGAATAAAATTCCATTTTTACTTTATTATTTTCTTTTTTTTTTATATTTTATAAAAATTAATTTCAAATATTTATTTTGTTAATTGATTTTTAATAGCTGTGCGAGAAAAGAAAAAAAACAAAGCAAAAGAGAAGAAAGTAAGAGCTCTTCAATATTTAGAAATATTGTTTTCTTTTTTTTGCTGACCCCCCCTGTGTACATTACAGAAAGTATTATATTCGAATCGAATATTTTATAATATAACATTTTGATCTCTTTATTGGAAATTCTCTTGATTATAGAAAAAAAGTCGAAAAGGTGGCAAAAATCAAAATTTATAAGTAATTCTTATGGCCATTCTGAACTTGCGGACCACTCTAAATTTGTTGTACCTCGGAGACTGCTGAGATTTAATACTAGTCTAGCCGCATTCCACCCAACGGCCAGTATTCCGTGTAGAATACCGTCAAACAGGCAATGTCCCTCTCCCCCCTTCGAGACATCACCAAAAGCCCATCCGATTTCTCAAGGTCGTATTTTAGCCACATTTTTCTTGCCGTCCCACATGCGTACACAACTTTCTACCCGCGTTCGTCGCTTGATAGATAATGTCTATATATGTTCATTTTCACTGTATTTATGGGAACAAAAACTTGTTCTGCCCGGAAATGTCAATGTCTATGCCACACCTAGTCAAATCATTTGCCCGTTTATTTCCTGCTATATTATGGTAACCGGGGACCCAAAGAAATATAGCACTATGACGAGCGCAAATCATCGCACTCACATCAACATTGGCTTTAATAATAGAGTATAAGGCAACCTTAGTGCTAGAATTGTTGCCCAACTGTCGGTCACTATTGCGACATTACTGGGCTCAACAGGAAGACTCCCCAAGATCTCGCATACTATCAATATGGCGCGTCGAGAAGAAAACTCCAGCAACGCCGTCGTTCTCATTCTTGAAGCCGTTGGTGAATAAAGCCACCTCAAAGGAATCATCCCCCTTCCCTGCTGGCCATGAGAGAGAAGCTCGACATATTAAATCTACTCGGTTATATGTTGACCACATCTAAGTTTTTTTTTTCTATAATAATTTTTAATTTCCATTCCATTTTATATATTTTTAGGAAAGAGAGTTCATTGATTTTTTTTTTGGGATCATTATATTATACTGTTATATATATTGTTTCCCCAAACCAATTCTTCACAAATATCCAAAATAATCATTTTATTTTAAGTACGTGTAAAGGTTTTTATTTTTTAATGAAATTCTAATCAGGTGCTACAGTTATAAAAATAATTTTCTTATTTCTTTGATATATATATTTTGTTTTTGATTCCCTTGCATTTTAAAGTACAAAAATGAAAGGATAAAAAAAAAATTTTATGGTAAGGGGTACTAATAAAGTACAATCGTAAGAAATAACCATAAATTTTCAATATTATCATTTTGTTTTTCACATAAAATTGAAAATGAAATATTCATAATAAACACTCTAATAAAATGAATCTTATGTTATGCTCTATATATACGAGATGTACACAGATATGTAGAGGACCTTAGAATAACTTAGGAATTACAGAACTTTTATAGATAATTACGATGTTTTCTATGACATTAAAAGGCTCATAAGGGCGGATTAGTGTTTTAAATTAAAAAAAAACTCAAATTGATAAAGTAAGGGCTGAAAATTTTTTGTTTCTGAATATTTATTCTAATATCGTAACAAATGGTGGGTTACCAATTATCATTCTATGATTGATTTTACGTGATTAATTTTGAGGCTTAATGCAAATGAAACAGGCTTCCACATTTAAGCAAGAATAAATCTATGGTAAATCTTCTACCGCAAGGTCCCGTATTCCACGTTATTAATCATTATAATGATATTTCCATTGTTCTAAGGCGTTTTTTGTCTCCTACTCTATTTATACCATTCTAATTGTACCAGTGCTTTTATATCATTAATTAGATTATATTTTTTTGTTTAGAATAATTAATTAAATCTAATTTTTATTAAATTATTTCAAATTGGAAATGCATAAAAAAATTATGAAAAAAATCACGTAATTAATTAACATAATCCAGATAGAAGTTAATTAATTATTATAAAATTAACAATGTGATTAGCATAAATTTATTTCATTAAAAATCATACTACAAATATTTAAACGTGTAAAATCATAATTATTTTAAAAATAAAAATCTTTAATTTCCTATTAAATTTGAAATCCAACAAAAAAAAAAAGATTGAACAAATTTTTCATAAAAATTTTTGGTTTTTTAATTTTCACCTTGAATAATTAATTTTGGATTAATTTCAATAATAAAATACAATTCAAATAAATTTTTAACTAGAGATTTTTCATAAATTAAATAAAATAGGCTAGATTTTACTAGTCAACAACATAAACAGCTTATACAACCCAAATTGTTTTAATCTTTACATCGGAATCTGTAATTTAAGGCAGCTTGTGAGTACTTCAGTTTCCAAAATCTTCTATTTATGATGATGAAAACCTCCTTTATTACAAGACATTACGCTCATTGCAAAATAGCCCCGATTTCGCTAACCAACAACAAAAATAGGAACATGTTATTTAAGGCCGATTATGTAACAAATGGCTTCATTAATTTCGAAAATTTTGCTATTCGTTTCTTTGAAGAAAATTTTCTTTCCAAATTTAATTACGAAAAACCTAGTGGCTATTCTATTTTACATGTCAAACATCTGTTAATACCAAAACAAAATTATTTTATACCAAAAGAAAAACAAAACAAAAATAATTTATTAAATTTACATAAGGCTCAAAAAACCTAGAAAAAATTAAAAAGCAAAATTAAATTCAAAAAATCTTTAATCTTTTAAAATTTAAATTTCCTTTTTTTCTCTAAATGCAATACTATTATTTATTTATTTTTTAAAGTCTGTAATTCTTTAAAATCATTCAAGAAGAGACAAAACCTTAAAGTAATAAAATTAAATTCATATGCATTTGGAAAATCTTCGTATAGAATGCAAAAACAAAAAAAAATATACATGAAAACTTTTTACATTGAAAATAATCGTCTTTTAGAAAAGGTAAAACGAAAACAGCTTAAATTTAATTTTGAATGCATTTTCCTCCAGATCAAGACATACACAAAAGAAGAAAAATACAAGTAAGTGCAATACAATAAATGAAAATTTCTGAAAAATGAAAACAAGAATGAAAAGAAAAACATTAAAAAAAAAAAAAGATTTGAACAAGGAGGAAAAAAAAAGACAAGCAACTGGCAAAAAAAATAGAATAAAAAAAAAATGACAACTGAATTGTCATTTAACGAGAATAAATTGCATATAATACTTATACACACATATATACACTCCTGCATACACAAATATACATACATAGCAAGATTCCCTGCACAACTCAACTTGCATTCATTTCTTTATACCTAAGCCCTATGTTATTCCTCCTATATACATACACGTGTGTGTGTATGTATAATGAATTTTAGCAAATGCTTCCAGAAATCTGGCAAAAAAAAAAATAAATAAGAGCTTTTGAATTTTTCATTTGGTTTTAATTTTTTGGTCTTATATATGTATATATACATCATACACATATTGATACTCGTACAAGTATATAACTATATATATATATATATATATGTATGTATGAACAGGTGAAATATGTATATTAAAGTATAGAATTTTATCCGATTTTCCACTTGACTTTTAAGACAAGATAAACAAAATGAAAAAAAAAAAAATTTTTTTTTTCTTTTAAAAATAACAGGAATTACAAGGTATTGAGGACACACAAAACAAAAAAAAATTTTGTAGATTGACTAAAAAACATTGCACTTTATAATCGAACAAAACAATTTTTTGTTGGATGACTATATCCTGAAATTGTAATTTAATTTATAATGTTGTTGGAAAATTAAAATTTGATTTTGACAACGCGTAAGTCAATTTCAGATTCTCACTTGTTTATCACATTGGTTAATTTGTTTTCTGTCCAAAAATCCTATATATATTTTCCATATTCTAAGAGGGGAACGAGAATTTTATGATATGATTGCATAATAATACGAAATGCAAGTCTTATGGTTACAACTGCAAAGCTTTCCAAAGCTTTATGAACAAATTCAAAGTAAAGTTTTTAAAGCTTTGCAGTTCTAACTTTAAGAACTGCATTTTCAGAAATATTCAATAGTTAATTATAGTGGTTAATTACGAGTTATTTAAAAAATATAAGAATAAATCAGTATCTCATCTTATAAAATAAGATGAAATACTGACTATCTACATTTGCTTACTTTTACAGAAATTTATAATAAAGTTTATAATATCATATGGAGATGAGTTGATTCTAGAACGTCTAGAAGCCGTTTAAATAATTGAATAACTGAAACTAGTGGTTAGGTAGATATTCACATGTTCTATTAATAAGTTTATAAAAAATTCCATTCGTGCCCCATAATATTTAAAGGAAAATAGCTCAATTATCAAACAACCACGTTGATTTTACAGTGATTCAAAACAACTCGATTATATAAATGTTTTAATTAAAATTTTCTTCAATTTCAACTCAAGTACTAAAATCCAATTGCATTAATTCATCCATTAACGAAGTTATTCATCCATGTATAATTAACAAAATCATTAACAGCAGACTCCAAAAATTAAACAAATTTAAATCCAGATACCTTTCAGTAAACTAGTCCAACTGTTATGTTTTTTATTGCACAGTTTGTTTTTTCAACAAATTGAAGTAAATTTTGAAGAAAACAAATGCTCCAATTCAGAAAAAAAATAAAGGATATAAGGTATACCAAATTTAAAATGAAATCAGATTAAATGAGAGTTAAAAATTTTCAATTTTAAATATTGATCAAATCCTTAAACTGTTTTGATATTTTTATTTATTTATTTTTTTTTCCTTAATTTTCAAGATGGAATTGTTAAATTTATAATATTTAATAATCTGTTATAATGGTATAAACTGCCTAAATATTACACTTAATTTGTTGAACATAAAATATTGTGGATTATACCTTGCACATTCATACAAACTGATAAAATATATAATTAAAGTGTATAATTAAATGTTGTGTTTAAATTCTAATAATGCTTCAAGGCTTTTATCTTGAGCAGTATAGAAATTTTGTAAACAGGCTGCTGTTGGCAAATAGAAACAGAATGAAATTAATAGCCGTATTTTTCCATATTAAATCCTCGTATAAGGTTTTGATTAAATGTAATTTATTCGAAAATTATTGTAAAGAATTTGGAATAACATTTAAGTTCTTATTATTTCCAAATATTTTTTTGGTTTTCTAGGAATTTTCAGTTCAAATTTTAATTTCTTAATTTAAATTAGGTTTATCACATACAAATCGAGAAACAATCTAGTATACCATATAAGAAACCATTCTTGAATTTGACAAGAAATCTTATTATAATTCTAGTTCAATGAACAATATTATGTCCAAGGAATTTAGACATCCTTTAAATAATAATGACACCGCGTAAAGCTAAAATTTCTATCTGCGAATTCTTATTTGAAATTTTTATTTGCAAACGAATCCCTTTAAATTTATTTAAATAATTCTAATTCTATAAAAAATTTAAGTTAATAAATGAAAATCTCATAAATAATTCTTTTAATTTATTTTATTTATATAGGTAATTAAACGCGAAAGACACGAAATAATATAAAATGATTATTAAATAAATAAATATGAGGTCTAATGTTAAAAGACATTAAATATGTGTATATGGTGGGGTTTAAAAACCACAAACGATTCTAACACCATAAATTCTAATTATACTCACACATATTATATAACCATATTCAAATAAAATAAAATATCAATTAGAATTTTAATGAATGAAAATTTCAAATGAAATTTGCCGCCATTTAATGTATATATATGTACAATGTACCTATCCATATACAAAAAAGACTAGAGGAATTACTAATAATTACAAATAGATTTCTCTAATAATTTATAATGATTTCTAATGAATCATGTAAGCACAATAACAAATTCTACTTAAAATAAATTTTTTCATTAATCAAATCAAAATAATAAAGAAGCAACTAAAAAAAAAAACAACATCCTTTTTGACCCTTTTAAAAAAGAAATTTTTTCTCCCTTATTTATTTAGCTACCGTTTTACCTTCCATGTACATTTTATATATGTATATATAATAGAAAAAGCCAGTACATGTTATTAATCTAGATAAAATTTCCAGATTTTGATTCTTTGAATGATGGGATTCCCATCTATATAATATAGAATTTAGAATAAAAGCGTAATTTTTGTTATAAAAAAAAAACAAAAAAATATTCGTCTCTTGTCTGTGTATATTTATAGTATTTATTTTGTTAATGTAATTATGCACTCTGAAAGATTCTAAGGGTGTTTTGTTTCCTCTTTCTATATTCAAAGCTTTATATAGTACGTAATGAATAAAAGACTTTTTTTATTAAAATTTTTTTTTAAATGATTAACTACTTTGTGACAAAGAAAATTGGAAAATCACACAATAAAATGTTTTTAAAACAAGCTTCGTATTACATAGGAAAATTATTTAGGAATATAAAAGAGATTAAGATGAAAATATAAAAGACGATAAATTGAATAAATAAAATGAAAATTTGGCTATTTAAAAAAAAAAATTCTGAGGCTAGTTTTATTGATTTGAAATAATAATGAAGTATAATGTCTAAACTTAATGACCTTTAGAATATTGAAATTTAAAAATTTCTTTAATGAGATTCGGTTGCATGTAATCCTGTTAAATAAAATTGGAAATGTTTAAAAACCAGTCTATTTATACTACAAAATTGTAAAAATATTTTCTGTATTACAATTTGCTTCATAAAAACTATGACTGATATTGATCAAATTGAGCAATACTAGAAATATGACCATTAAAATTATTGTTTCATTAAAGATTGTAAAATTCTGAATTATAATTAGCAAAAATAATTAATATGCATGCCTCAGTACCCTAAATTTTTGAAATAATTAAAAATAATGCGTATGCACTGAAATTAGTTCAAGACGATATCAAAAAAATCTCCGAGAATAGTATATTTAGTTAGAACTATTTTGTGTCAAATTTTTCAAACAAATTTTCTTACAATATTAACTAAACTTTATTCTTAAATTATATAACACTTATACTTTACATTTTGTGGAATATAAATGAAATAAAAATCAATTTGATTACATTGTATACGTGTGTATATAAAAAGACAAATTTATTTATTGTTAACAAAATTAATTCAATTAAAACTATTGAACACAATTACAAATTAGCTGGTGCTGAAAAATATAATTGGAATATCAATAGATCTCTGATTTTTAAAAAAACTCTTACAAAACAACATATATGTATATATGTTCATAAAAGAGATTCTTTTGAATTTTTTTTTTTAATAGAAATTAATTCAATCAAGTATCAATTAGTTTCCTATTTCAAGTAAATACAGAATACATATAAAGCAAATGAATAGTTTTCGACACATTTTGAATGAAAAATTCAATAAAAATTATAGAAATTACACTTTGACTATATTTGAATTGAATTGGCAATTATGGTTTCAATTAAAAGAAATGCCTATTATATATTATATGCTTCCTTTTTTTTTGTATAACAGTTTTCTTTTCAATTATAAATTTTAAAATAAATTTCTTATATTTTTTTTAAATCCATATTAATTCCGTATTTTGGTTTTTATAAATAGTTATATTTGTTTTGTATTTTTAAATGGAAGATTTCCTTGATCTTTTGATAATTAATATTAAAGGCAAAAATACGGAAGTATATAATAATATTGAAGAAATACTAAATTCATATTAAATCTACATCGATTTAATTTACTAAATCTTTTGCATGTTGCAGTAGTAAAGAAAAAATCAACTCCGTTTTTATAACTTGTGGACAAAATTTGGCAATTAGTTTGCAAAATTACTTATTTCTCGTTGTTATTGCCATCCAAGGTTTAAATACCAGATATCCTCTATAACAGCGTATAACATTTAAAAACCCCTCAAAATTTCTAAGGAATAGTTTGAAATATTACATTCTTGTAAAAGAAACGCATTATTTATTGACTGACTTCTGTTGGCAATCATTGCAAAACAAAATACGTTTGTTGGCCATAATTTCGACTAGAATGAAAAATTATCTATGATGAGTATGACACTGCTTACATTTGCTTAAATTAGAGTAGTTTGCAAATTAAATGCTATTTATAAGACCTGCTTTATATATAAAAATAAAAGTAAACATATATCAATTTAGATACGAGTATTAATTATATTTGAAGTTTATTTTTCATATAAAACAATATAATGCCACATACTAGAAGAAATGTGGGAAATGCCTCCCGCAGCGGCTCTTTTATATACAATAACTGATTCTATGTTAATAATATGAAACGAGAACATTATTAATTATTTAAACAAAATCTCGTCATTCATAAAATTAAAATTAAACTCGCAAGTCTACATGCAAATAATGATTGCATATATTCAAGATCAAAATAAATATTATTACATTTTTCTTTTAAATTTTAATCCTTTATTTAAATAACTATTTGGCCACAAATACCTTATACTCTTGAAAACAATTTTATAAATATTTAATGTAATTGACATTGTAAAGTTCTATATGTACCTATTTGACAGCAAAAGCAACCAAAAAAAAAAAATTAACCAAATTTTTCATTATCATTTCAAAAAATATGTAAAAAAATAAAGTCCAAAAAAACTATCGTAACAAATGCATAAAATGAATGTTATTTTTAGTCAACTTTTTACCATTATTTTCATTGTGATTAAATTTTATATTTTCCAGAGAAAAACAAAAAATTTTTTTTTGTTTTAAAAAACTACGGATACTCACGTATTTGCAGTTTAATAATATGTTGAATGTGATAAAAGTATAAAAAAAAAATTACAAATATAGTTCTTCAATATACCACATTACATGTATACCACATTACTACATATATATGTTTTTGCAGTTCATACAAACGCACACATTATAAAAAACAAAAAAAAAAATACATTATCAAAATAGCATCGCATAGACACAAATATAATAGAAAGTTACAATATTATATAACTATAAAAGAGTATAACAATAATACTAATTGTATATTATACCATGACACACAAGGTAATGGTGATGCATATTTTAAAACAAATATATATATATGTATACATTTTACACATAATGCTTTTATAATAATTATTGGATAAATGTAACAAAATTACCCAATATATAATATGTATGTACCTGTTATACCACATTATATTTAAGTATATAGAAAATTTTATAACAGTTTACGTTTTCGATAAAATTGTTTTTTTTTTTTTTAATTTTTTCTCTTCGATTCTTTTAACAGTGGACTAATAGCTTGAAAATTACTTCTGGTGCTGACTATTGCATTGTTCTACTACCGCTTTTGTTGAAATTTTAGAGAAGAGAGAAATAAAAAAAAAATTGTAGTTTTTTTTTTTGCAATATTTTATTTTATTTTTTTTTTGTTCTTTTAATAGTACATTTTTGCACTATTTGCAATATAAAATTTAGAAGGTTACAAAAAAAGAAATAATAATATTTTTATAAAAATCTTATTATTTTGCCAATACGTTTGTAATTATTCGGTAGTTTTTGTTGATATTTTAAACATTTTGTCAAAACATTTGTGACGACATGACATTCAGTGTTTGAGCAAAAGTAATGAAGCATCATATTTCAAAGATAATTTTATAAATATTAAAATCCTTAATTATTATGAAATTTATGTCATATCAAAGTTGTCATTTAGGACTTTAATCACATTTTAACTTTTGATTCGTATTAGAAGATTTTTATTGCAGCAAAAATTGTATGTTAAAAATTTTATACGAGCTTTGCTCCGGCACTGAGCTAATTGCCAAAGTACAGATCTTTTAAACGTTCTTTAACCTCATAAACGCAAAATTAATTATTGTTCACTTTTGCAACGCCCAGCGTCATAATTATTAAATTAAATAAATAATGAGAGAAATACTTCAGCATTACTGTTTACTTTTACTGTTTCTAAAATATTTAAGAGAAAGAGAGAAAATTTATTTCAAATAATCAGAAAAAAATTTCTTCTTACTGTTTACTGTTCATAAAATCATAATGTTGTGTCATGATAGTACTGTTTTCTTGAAAATTTCAAAGAGAGAGAGTGAAATCTTATATAAATAGTAAAAAACACAATAATTCATCATTATTTTTTCCTCTCCTATTTTATAATAAACATTTCTATAAGAAAGAGACAAAATTAATAAGTTATTGTTGTGCTAAATTAAATCAATTAGAAAATACTTTAATAGCGGATTTAAAATAAAAATTTATTACTAATCAAATTTAAAAATTATAAGAAAATTTAATTGTATTCAAAAATATTGAAATTTTTTAATTTTCAAATACTGAATTTATTCAAATTCTTTATTTTTTTACAAGGACATTACTGCATCCAATAGTATAATGCTTTTCTTTCCTATATCTCATTAATTTAAGCAATATGCTGTACATCATATATACATAAAACTTCACACATATACATGCATTAATATTAAATAGCGCATAATTAAGTTTAATATCCTATTATTATCATGAAATATTAAATAAGTTTTCTTTCTCATTTTCATTTCTTTTCATATAAATGTTTGTGTATAGCATATCATTCCTTGATATTGTTTCAATGTTTTTTCACCTTTGGTCATTACATTAACCACAATGTATTATTTTTTTTTTTAGTCATTATTTGTCGAACAAATGCTTTTTTCATGACGGGGCCATACCATATCGTTTAAGTTTTTTTTTAGTTTTCCCTTATGTTTTCCTTATTACAGGTTTTTTTTTTTTCGTTCTCTTGTTTGTATATTTTTTGCTTTTTATTTGTTTAAATGTTTTTATCACCGTTGTTTTGTTTTTCGTTTTTGTTCGCTCATACCTTAAATGAGTTGAGTGCAATGAAAACATGAACAGTTTCAAGAGAAAAATATAAAGATTTAGATCTAACAAAAAAAAAACTTGACCGAACCTTAAAAGCATTTTCTGTTATACATAAGCATTCACTATTACAATAGCATATTTAATTTTATAAAACAAAAAATTTTTTTTTGGTTTTTTAATAAAAAAATAGTAACAATGTTAAAATAGTTGGTATTATTGTTTTTTTTTTCTCTAGCAACACTTTTTCCCTATAAATATGCATTGTAAATGAAATAATGTTATAAAAATGAAGCAAAAAACAAAGTAATTTCTTTAGACTTACCACAAAAAAAAAATACAAAAATTATTTTTCTTTTTTCTGGAAATTATAATGAAAATTTTTATAACTGTTATAAAATTACCTAAAATCATCTTAATTTCTATTTAAAAAATTAAAATCGTTTTATTATTCAATCTCGTTTCGTCTCCTTTTACTATTTAATTTTCAAAAAAATTCAAAAATTGTACATTACAACAGTTATTATCATAGTTTTGTCACAATAAATGAAGAATAAAATGAAAAATCAAACATATGGTAGAAAATCTTTTGAACAATTTCGCATCCTATTACACAGCACATGTTCAACATTAGGAAATATAACAGGACAAAAAATGTTGCTATTTGCTGAATTAACAATAAGTCAAATCATTCTTTTCAAAATATTTTATTTCCAAATCAAGGAATTGATGAACACTCAACAATCCGGAACGAAACACTTAAATTTGAAAAATATTTGTAAAAATTAAAAAACAAATCCATTTTGCTTTAGTATATGACACAAAATCCTTAACGTCCTGTGTAAACTAGCAATATTTCCATGGCATTAAATTTTTCGGCAAATTTATTATACAAAGTTGAACCTAAAGGCTAAAAACTTTTTATACAATTATTTTCAAAATTGTTTAATATAAATCACCAGTATTGCGTATTTTTTTTGTTCTTCTTCTATTAATTACAAGCATTTTACGAAAAAATAAGACAAAAATGAAAAACAATACAAAAACTAAAATAAAATTTAAACTATTCATTTTGATGCATCTGTAAAAATAGAAAAAAATTTATAGCAACAAAAAAAAATATAAGAAGAGAAAAAAGTTAAAACATTTAGCGTTTAAAATTAAGAAAAAAACACAAATATTCTTAGTTTACCACAAATGTAAGAGTAAATATAATTATGTGCACTTATACAAATACAATATAATTACAACTAAAAAAAAAAAAATAAGATTAGATGATAGATACTTGAAATTCAGTAGAGAATTTTAACAATTTTTCTAATATTAAATTCTTTTTCTTCAGCGCCTGTAAAACATATAAGAGCAAATAATTTTATTAATGTATTTTTTTGTATTTTTTAAATTTTAATATTATTCCGTAGGAAATAATTAATTGTGTTCAGTTTTATAGAAAAAAAAATGTAATATTATTAAAGTGATTTCACTTAAAGGTTCTCTAACAATTGAATAATGTTCCCCTAAAAATATGCAATTTTAATTTATTATATATGTACCTTAAAATACAAACGCGAAATTATGTATCATATCAATGCGCATATGTATAGCTGGCATTTAGTACGAAGTGTTAACAATATAATTATTATATGTAACAACGTGTTTAGTACAATAATTATTGTTAATAAAAGTAATCTTTAATCCAATACGCTCAGCTTGTGTGATATTTTAAAAGTAAAGTCATAATAATTTTTAATGTTAAGGCAGAACTTTAAAAGTTTATTGTCCATTGATTCTGTTTGAAAAATTGCCAATAAATAACAATAATAAATAAATACCGAATGAATTGCTGTACAGAGATAAATTTCTCTCAGTTAAAGAAAAGAGCGTAATTTCTACTCATGCATGCAATTGAATACAATAATACATATTCTTACCATTGTGAGGTGAAAGAGCATAAAATTTTATTTACATATGAGAAAATAAATTTTTACAATTTCCAAATTTCACATATTGATTCTTTTTCTGTAATTCTAAATTTCTCATTATTTTAAAAATGAGACCAAAACGAAAAATTAATTTTATAGGATCAATCACAATCAAAATTTTTATTTTTATATTCTCACATTGCTAAACAAAAAATAAAACAATTAAAGTTTAAAATTTTACCCAGTATTATTTGCGGTATTTTATATAATAATAATAAAGAAAAAACAAAAAGTATATAAGAGAGCATTGAAAGTGACCATAGCATTTTTGAATGAATTTAAAAATATTTTTGAAATTGTAAACGGTGTAATTAATTTTTCCCCCCTCTCTTTTTTTCTCACTTTCCTTAATGAATACCAAGTTTTTCAACAATATTTAGTCGCATCGGTTGAAAAGATAACAAAATTGCAATGTATGCATGTACATATGGTAGTGGTGAAAAAATATATGTGGTCTATATATTTTGAAAAAAAAAATTTCAAAGTATTTTTAAATTTTAAAAATTTTTAAAATTTAATTAAAAATTTTAACTATTAATTCAATAATATTATATTCTATTTCATACATAATTTTTGTTGGTAAATATACATTAATATATATATATATGTATTTGTATATACGTGAAATTGAATATACGTAAAATCGCTTTTGTATTAAAATTAATTGAATTTATTTTTAAAAGCATTTCGAAATTATTATAATTATTATTTGTGTATTTTCTCTTCATTTTTCTCATATTATAAAATTTATATTAAAATATACATATACATAATACATACATACATATATTCTAATTCATATAATTATGATTCGTTTCAGTGCCAAAAATATACCATTAATGCACTTTATTAAAGGAATTAAATTAATTAATAATTTATGTATATGGTATTAATATTATCAAAAAATAAAATGAATTAAATTTAGAACTAAAAAATATCATTGAATTGTTTAATATCATAGAGAAAATTTTGTTATTATTTTTTGTATATAAATCTACATTTATAAAGTCTGTAAAGCTAATGTAATATAACTTATAGTATAGGGGCCACAAGTGATGAATTGCCTTTTAAAATTAGGTTGGTGAACGGAAATATTTTATTCAACTTATTATATGAATTGTATGCTAAGCAAAAGTATTCCTCTATTTATTCTCTTTGCAAATGTATTATACTTAATTTAAAAAATTCTATGGGGCAGAAATTGTAGTTCTTTTACTTACTTTTGACCAAAATATGTGTGGAATAAAAATAGTTTTGATTGTGTTAAAAGACACAATACCTTAACTAAACTTTACTAAAACATAGGAAAAAAAATATATATATATAAAAATAGTGAAGAAACGACTCCGTGTCATTTCATATATGTGGATTTAAATCGAGCCACTCATTAACTCATTGTAACAACTAATTTAGATATTGACATTAATTTCTCAACTTTAAATAATTCGGATAAAATAAATGGTTTGTAAAGTAGCATATTTCAATTGAAAATAGTAATTTAAAAAAAAAGCATGCCTTTGCACAGCTACAACGTCATAATTATTGCGGCCTGTAACTTTAAAAAGCAATAGTAAATTACCTAAATTATAATTACACATTTATTGTGGTTATTTTAAATATTTCGAAAGGTCTTAACACAAAATATCAATTTTATTATGGAACGTATTTAATTCCTGTACGGAAAAATCAAGTTAGCGCAGAAGTAATAGTTGGTCTTTAGGACCAGTTTTATCCGTTCAGAGTTTAGGTGATTTTTTTTGGGGTAGGAGTCACGCTCCCCCACTGTCGGAAGAAAAAGGCAGGTAGCGTCGTCGTTCTACGTCTTTCGAGATTTTTTCACCGAATAGAAAAAAAAAATTATTATTAATATTTAATTATATTCTCTGACTAATATCTTTTTGACATTAATAACGTTACTGACTTGCTATTATAGAAATTTGCAATTTCAATTAAATTAGTAGGTTGTTAAAAATTCATGCTCTTGCTAGGATATCGTAAAAAAAAATATGTCCTTTTTAAAGAAATAAATTATCCAGCGAAACTCGTTGCAACACAAAATTTTAGTTTCCTACACCTTAAGGAATGCTGGAACTTTGTAAACAAACGCAAGGATAGACAGAATGAAACGAATAAGGTAATTTCGTTAAAGATTTTACATTTTCTATATTTTGTACTTTTCATTAACCACATACTCACCACACAAATTAACATAATATTGAAAACCATAATTAGATTATAAAAAAAAATTAAATATTGAATGTTAACCAAAAAATATCAATAACCACTTTTAAAGAATTTTATTCTTTTATTAATACAAAAAAAATTGTTTTTTTTTTTTTTTTTTTTTGAAAACAATATTAAATAAAATAAAATACAAAAAATCTTTACCATAAACAAAAATCGACAAAACAAAATTGAAATGTTTACTTAATAAGTCCTTTGGTATTTATTTGCTATCTTGTTATTTTCTCTATTATTATCCTTAATAAAAAGAAAAATACAATAAAAAGAAAAAAGTAGAAAAACCCAAAACAAATATTTTCTTTTTTACTTTTTATAAGAGTTTCAGTTTATTTGATACCCTCTGAGAATTAAACAATATTAAGAATAGAATAAAGAAAATCTTTTTAAACAACAATAGTAAAACAATATTAAAAAAGCAAAAAAAAAAAAACAAGAAAAACAAATGTAAGACCTAAACAAATCCTTTTGAATAGATTTGTTGTTTTAACACGCGTATATACATATATATATATAAGTATAATCTGATAAGGATAACTAACAACACAAATAATCGAATGTCATATCGATTAATTAAGCAAAATTTTAACTTGAATTTCAAAAATTTAAATTTTTATAATGTTATTCGGATGGCGAATTTTTTGTAATAGTTTTTCTAATTTATATTAAACTGATATTAAACAGCACAAGATAGCCTTGTCTTCGAAGTATACGTATAAATTAAAGAGCCAAATTAAATAAGTTAAGACTTGAAAATATACGATATTTAGCATACGATTTTTTAGCATACATCTGGGTACACGTCATGTCTGTGTAATAATTGTGAATTATTTTTCAATTTTAATGTTAACCCCATAGCAAACAATAATTCTAACGAATTCAAATATTTCAATATAAAAAATTCATTTTTTCTTGTTTATGTGTGTTGATCAACACGGCAACTTAAAAATACTGAAACCAAAAATTTTTATTTGTTTAAATGCAAGTAAGTGTAACAATGTGCACTGAAATATTTTATAATGATATGCTCCGACATGAATTTGCATAGTAAAGATCTTGTTTAATGAAATTGAAAAGAGTTTCCAAGGTTCAAAATATGCGAATATCGTCACATAATGAAAAGACTGAAAATTTCAATGACTAAAATCAGTTTTGTCATCTTGTATTGGTTAACATTAAATAAATATTAAATGCCCCTAAAAGTATGCAAAATTTACAAATTTTGTTAAAATTTTTTGTTAAAATTTTTTGTATTAAATAGTAATATTTTTTTTTGTATTTATACTAATTTAGTTTTTTAAATATATTAAATAAGCTCAATTATTCATACTCGTATGTCTAAAAATTTAAAATAGCTGCAATGCAAAATTTAAAATTGAAATTTTTCTTCAATCGTCTTACATTTTTCTCTTTGTTCTAACAATTCATATAAACTACATAATCTACAAAATGTCTCGTAATTTAATAAAATTACAGAAAATAATCTTCAAAAATAGTTTGATTAAAATTTGAAATATTATGAGTTCAACATTGCTTATATTCGTTCCCCTAACTTTTATTAATGAATTTTTATATATCAAATGTATGTAATAATATTGTATAGGGGTCATCCATACCATCGTTTATTTTGGATAAAGATTTAGAAAACTTTAAGTAAAAATCATGTGATCACTCTCTTGGCAATATTTTCTCACACAATTTCTTTTGTCCATCTAATTTTTATTTTTCTTTTATTTATTTTTCTTATTGGAATTTTTTTTTTTATTATTATTGTCGTTTTATTTCATTATTTCTCTCTTTTTTTGACTTTTCTTTTGAATTTGTTCAATAAACATTTTTATTTGACCACAATTCTTATTATTGGTCGCTATAGACCAATATGAACTTTACAAAACCACTTTTGGAGTATCTGAAATTGTCAGTAAAGAAAAATAAAAATTAACAAAAAGAAAACACAAAAGGGAAAAGGAAACGTAAACAATTTAAAAAAAAAAATGTATAACAATATATGCACTCACCAATATATATATACAATCTCATATATATTGTAGAAAAGGGCATATAGTAATAATACTAAGAGCATATTGTACTTTTTAGAAAAATGAAATAAATAAGTGTTGAAAAAGTGATTAAAATGTTAAAAATAGAAAAAAACTTTTCCATTTATAACTCAATTTTTGAAATTTAAAAAATTTCAAGTATAGACGATATTTTTTAGTACCAATTGATTACATTTGGACCCTTAATAGTTTGAGTAAAATTGTAATTTTAACAAGAATATCAATAAGTACATTCTCCATCCATATTTGACAAAATGCACTTAACTCAAATATTATTAATAAAACATTAATATTGTATTATACTGCATTTCAGATTGAAATTCCGATTTGTTATCTGTTATTTATGCAATGTTATTATTATTTGCGTTTCCGATATGGAAGCTCCATAATTATAAAATTCAGTATATTTACTTTAAAGCCTTTTTAATTTACTTTCGAAGAAGGAAAACTTGTTTTGTATTCTTAACTCTGATAAGATATGATTAAATATTTTATGGTTTTTTTGCAAATAATTCCTCTTTCCAATAATAAACCGGTTGATAATTTTAAATTATATTATAATTTGCAGCAATACACACACAGGAAATTTTTACATACAATATTGTGCATAATCAAGCGGCCAGCAAATACTCATTTGTTTTACTTAATTAAAATCATCATTATCTTATGAATGCTCTAATTAACTTAAAATACCTCTCTTTTTTTTTACATATCTACAGATATATATCATATACGTAATGTATTTTTTTGTTCATGTCACAAAATATATAGAGAGAAAAAAAGAATTGAAAAATTTATTATTAAAAATTTTACAATATTATTCTTTTAACTCATAAAAAAAAAATATTAGTAAATAAAATCAAAATAAAAGAGAAGAAATGAAAAAGTAATTTTAAAAAATTATATTAGTTTTCATTATTTACTTTTATACAAAATATACATATTCATACATGTATGTATGTATATGAGATAAATATTTCAGACAATTGCCAATAAATGCAATTTAATTGTCAATTGATCTTTATATGAGAGAACTTTATTACATTTATAATGTCGGAGAATATAATTATTGTATGTGTCGTAAATTTAAAGAAACCTGTATATACCTTATACTATAAACAATTGAATTTCATTGTTCTTAGCTAAAATTTGAACATTTATAGAGAGGAAGAGAGTGGGAAAGAGACAGAGGTGTAAATGTATATTTCTGTATAAACCATATAATAGTAATTGTCCTGTCAATTCATTTAATAAGAAGCCATTATATATTAACTTTAAAAATGTCATTATTAAGTGTCTCATATACTTCTTAAAATATTTTTAATTTAAATGTGTAATATAGCTATATTAAAGATAGTATGTTAATTTTAATAAATATATATTTATAATCATAACAGCATGAAATATAAATAATATTGCAAAGTAAATTCAGAATATAAATTTAAAATCAAATAAACATGTAAAATAGAATTTCTCAACTCAATATAATGCTTTGAGTATATAAAATATTAAACTCAAAAAATATATTCAATTATAAAAGTGTTATACAATATGTTGAGGTTACAATATTTAAAATCTGTTTTATTTCATTAAATTTTATATTTGTAAATTTGTAAAATAAATAATATTTTACATCTTCAATAATATTTTATTAAAAAATTGTCATCATGTCAAATCACTGACAAAATTATTATAAGTAGATCTAAAATATATACACTTGTAATTGATTCACTTTATTCAAATTCAGCTCGTGGCGTTTATTTTAAAAATAATTATTTCAAAAACTTGTTAAAATTTTAAACGAATAAAGTAAGGCATAATTTATTTTATGTAACATAATATGTATATATGTATATATATATATGCGTTGTATATGTTCTAAGAAGACAAATTACGAAATACAAATATACATTTTAAAAGACTGTTTACAATATATAGACTGGCAATAATAGTATACAATGTTAAATTAAATTTATTTTATATACAAATGATTTTCTTTCACTGATGTCGTTATGTAAAACAAAAAGGAAATCATTTTCACGAGTCTTTCGTAAATGACAAGTTTTGATTTCTATCAATGCAAAATATCATTATTTTTCTATAACCTATATAAATATTACGAAAATAATTATGACCCGAGGCGTGAACTGTTATATTACAGTATTTATAATCCTACAAGGATTCAAATTAAAAATTTTATTGAATTTTTCATTAAAATAAAAATAACATGCTATCGATCATTTAAATCTCATGTAACAAACACTCTCGGTATATATATTTGAAATATAACATATCCGACGCATTTTCTTATACATTAAATTTTTCGCATGAAGTCACTTCTTGATTTAGAAACATTCGATATAAGCCATATTTGCTACAGCTGTGTTACGTTTAAATATAATAATTGTTATATAATATGTAGTTATAATTTATTAGATGTAACTAAAAGTCACCACAAAAATAATACTATTATTTTTAGTGTATAATTCCAATTTTTTTTCTTACTTAACACTCTTGTATTTTGTAACATGAAATTTAATTCTCGCACATACAATTTAAAATTTTAAATTAAAATTTTTGGAGAAATTTTTAATTTTATTTTGTTTCTATTTATTTTTGGTCATAAGAAAACTCACATACTATTAATACAATAGTGTAATTTGAAAATAAAAAATAAATACACGTATATTTTTCTATAAAGTCCCCGCAAACAATTGTTTTATTAGAAAATTTTTATATTTAAAAAGAAAAAAATTAATACCACACAGATTATTTGGAAAGTTTTACTTTTTAAATAAATTCTAAGTCACTGTTATACAATGTATTTATAATAAAAAGTTTGAATTTGGTCTACAACCTAAAAAGAAAGACATTTTTAATATACAAGTGAAATTGAAAAATTTAAAATGCAGCGCTCTGCATAATTTTGCTCGTAACTTAACGCTGCTGCGTATACACTCATTGTGACTTTATATTATACTTGCCAACTATAAATATCAGATTGTATGTAAATGGAAATAAAAAATTTTTTCATACAACTGCAGAGCAGACAAATTACGGAAACCAAATAATAAAACGAACTCGAACCAGGACCATACCGCTTTCCAGATAGGCATTCTACCAACTGAGTTACAGGGTTATGAAGAAATTATCAGCAAATTATTCTCTACATCACTTTCTACATTAGGATAACCGTGATTATTACTTATATTACCACCACATTGAAAATAAAAATTATAATTTTTGATAAACTCTTCCAGGCGATCCGTATTTATACCTTATAAAACATTTAATAATAATTTGAGTAACTATTGTTGTGGCAGTGAATTTTACTTAATGAAAATATGAAATTTTCATTTTGTTTTCTCATTGTAAACTCGATTTAATTAAATCGAAAAATTTTTAACTTATTAATTTCACAATATTTTATTTTCCATATGCTGTCTGGAAATTAGAAAAAAAAATTATAAGTTTTTCATTCGTTTTGTTTTCATTTTCAACCACACTATGATTGCTTTTGTTTTTTTCCTATATATGACTTGAGTAATGAAATGCATTTGAAAATTTTATAATACTCATTTAGAGACAAAAAATATTTTACAACCACAAAACTATTATTAAGTTGAAATTCTTCTTTTCCCTCTCATTTTATCATTAATATTTTCTTTATATATTGTATAAATTTTTCTCTTTTATATTTCTTATTTAAGCTCTTTTAATTAAAAACACTTGCATATAAAAAAAAAAACAAAAAAATCAAAATAATAATAAAGGAAATAAACTAAACCAAGAGAAATTATATGATAAAATGGTTTTTAGCACTTTTCCAAAAAATTTTTGAAAAAAAAGTGCTTATTAGTTTCACTCTGTCCGTCCGTCCGTCCGTCCGTCCGTCCGTCCGTCCGTCCGTGTGTCTGTTTACAAAACTTCTACACCCTTGAAGATAGAAAGCTGAAATTTTGTACGTACATAGATTTTTACTAGAAACTTATTTTCGTGGAACAAAATTTTTACCTATCTCCCCCCCTTTAGAAGTTATACCCCCCCAAAACCCTAAAAATGCCATTCTTTAACTATTTAGTGCAATGAAACCATAAGGATTTTTCAAATTTTGCAAACGCAGAAAGGCAGTGGCTTACTTCCCCTAGCGGGGTATACTAAAGGTTAACTTTAGAAAAACAAAATGGCCGCTCAAATTTACCGTTATCTAAAGTCCGTTTTTTCCAAATTTTTGATGTCGTTTATTTTCTAGACCCCAGCCTGTAGAAGCTTGAAATTTTATGGGCTTTTAGACATTAACAAATAGTTCATTTCGTTAGAAGAAAATTTTTTTCCATCTCCTTCCCCTCTCAAGTTATGGCCTCTTGAAATTTGTAAAATTTGAATTTTTGACACCTTATATTTCCGAAACCGCAAGCTTTTTCAAATTTCTATAAACATAAAAATTCCATGAAATTAAAAAATATAATTATTTTTCTTAACTCACATAATTAAACCTTAAAATCGAGCATTATGTTAACCCCTTTTTATATTAATTTTTGCTTTATTTCAAACACTGCATATATGCGTCATCCTAAATATATGCAATTCTAGAAATAGTTTTGTATATGAATGAAAATAATTTTAATAGTTTGATAGGTATACATAGACTGTATTTAAAAGCAGAATTTTCACTTGCTGAAGGGAAAAGTGCTACAATACAAACCATTGGTTTGACCCAACTTTATTCATTGTGCTCTCGCATAAAGGCAAGTGTTGTGGTAATATTATTATAACATTGTTTCCGTATTTTTAACAATGAAGACGGCAATATTGTTAAAGAAAATTGTAATGTTTCGTTTAACTATGTCATAATTTTAAATAATTTAAACATAATGACAAAGTTTTTATATAGTTATACCACATATGTATAAATGGTAATAAAATTATTAATTTTATGTTCAGAAGCAAATAATTTTTATGTGAGTGCAACAATTGGAGAGAAAAGCTTAATATTTTAGTCGCTTTAATATCACTATTAATATAATATTGAAAATATTACAAAACGTATTTTATTTTAAAATCAATTATATTATAACTAGATTTTAAGATGGAAACGTAATTAAAGTGCAATGTAGAATAATTAACCTTTATTCAATATTTAGGTAGTAGATTTTGCAAAAATTGCACTTAAAGATATTAATGTAAACTTAAATTTAATTTCTGAAAAAGGAAGATCATAATATTTTTGTCCAAAACTTTGAAACTTAGTGAAATACTCCGATGAAATACATTAATAAAACTATGAAAAATTTTGATTTAACCTAATTTTTGAGAAACCAGAGAACAGTCAAATGATTAGCAGTCAACTGTTTATACTTTTCCCTATATAGTTTTGGGATTAATTGAAGTGCAATAATTTGATTCCTCGCCTTATTAATATTTCTAACAGCATATTGATTTAGCTATAGTCCTGTAATATCCCTGACTAAAATATTTCAGCAATAATCATATTATTAAAAATTGATAGAACAAGAAATTTATTTAATTAATTTAATATTATTAAATTTATTCAAAAACTTATGAAGTAATTCAACTTATATGCATAATAAAATTTTCAAAATTTCTTTATTTTATTTTAAATATTTTCTAAACTAATTTGCATTAATATCTTCCTAATATATTCATTAACTAAGATTTACAATATCTAAGAGTGTACAATATCTGTACAAAATTCTTTAATAAACGCCTATAATTATGTAGATATTTTAGTGTAAAATTTTTACAATATACATGAAATATCAAAAGAATTTGAATATTTCGTTTACTAATTAATAGGATAAATTCTAAACCTTATATAATATTAACTTAAATTTCAAACAATAAAATTTCTAGATTTTCTATTCTATTATTTTAAAATTACTAAAATTATATTAATTCATTTATATTTTCTTACAACACACTTTTATGTGTATGTATGTAAATAATCTACTATTTGAATTAAATTTAAGATTACTTTTGCTTGAAAAATTTAAATAATATTATTTATTTTATTTATTAAGTTATTGAGTATCGATATAATGGAAAATCGCAAGGACATTCGATAACAACACAAAATTCTATATGCAGGACACAAAAACTATGTAACTATTATGTATACAAAACTATGCAAATAACTTATTAAAAACTAAAAATTGTTTCTTTAATATTTAAAATTCAAAAACATTTAAAACAAAAAAGAGAAAAATATGAGAATAAAAAAAAAATCATAAAAATATTCACAATTTCAATTTTATCCTTAAAAGAGAAAACATAAAGACAATTTTACTACTTTTTTTTTTAGAAAAAATTTTAAAAAAACTCTTAAAGGTTAAAAATTTTTAAATATTTTCTTGCAACTAAAGAACAAAAACCTGGAATCTTTTTCTTTTTGAAGACGGGCCAAAAAAAAAAGAGAAAACAAACAGATTGTATCCGTAATAATTTATAAGGGAATTTTCGCTCAATTATTATTTAAAAAGTTCACCTTTATATATTAAAGAGGTTTCTTTGTGAAAAAGGAAAACTATATAATATTAAATTTCTTTGTTTTGTTTTGTAAAATGCAAGATATTTCTAAAAATAAAGTAAGGAAATATCATTGTTCCTTTAAACACGCAGTATTCAAAATTCACATGTATATGTAAAGGGTATTTACAAATTATATTATACGTGTATTGAAAATTTACGAAGCGATTGTATAACAGTTTAAATTTTATTGAACAGTCTTATGATCAAATATGTACAGGTTACATTTCTAATATCATAGTTTTTTAATTAGTAATTAAACACGAGAATAATTATTATTTAGATGCACAAAATGTGGCTATCTGATTGCCAAGGAAAAGAGGAATGAAAGAAATACGGATTAAAGTTTATTAGTTTAAGAGACATCAAATTTTTGTATTAATTTCGAAATATTGAATGTCTCCACCATCAAAAATTTACACATTTTTTCTAAAATTTTTTAACTTTAACCAGCAGCCAAATGCTTGCAATTCGAAACAGAGAAATCTCCTCTGAACATATTTAATTCTAGAAACTCAAGATAAACAAAAATGTATCGCAACGTAGGAGTTCCATGCATAACTAATAACGAAACCTACAATTAACAAGTGTATATACAAATTTTCTAGCAAAATGTATAGTGCTTCCAATATTCCTTTAAATTTTCAATTGAATAAAATCCTATGTTTTTTTCCAATTTGGTGGTTTTTAAAAAAAAAAATTTAAATTTTACGTTTTATGAAAATTCATTTACAACCTTCTCAAATTTTTTTTTTTTGTTAAGAAAGGAAATTATGGAAAGCAATAAAAATTGCAGCAAATTTTCCTATCAAATCTTCACAAAATATAATTTTTTTTTTTTGTTAATAAAATTTCAATTATTTTTCAATATGCAACTTGTAACATGCACAATTATTTTTTTTTGAAAAATTTTTAGACAGAAGTAAAAGAAAATTTTTCCATCTTCTTGTTGGCAACATATTGGATAACATTTTTGAATATAAAATTAAATAATGTTCTTTATAAAACGAAAAAATCATTTAACATAGAATTATTTTTCCATGTGCAACCGACTGATCAAAAATTTATTAATTTTATTGAAATCTCTATGCTTATTTCAACTAATTATGAGTAGTAATTGAAAAACTTGTCATATAATATGAAACCAAATATTGAAACTAAATACTATAACTAAATTAAAGACCAAAATTTTGGGAAAATCTTGGTATTAACTATATATTATTGTAAGATTTAAATTTAAGCTTAAATTATTGCAATATTAATTAAAGAAAACGTGATAAATATCACAAATTTTTTGTATTTATTGCAAAATCAAGTATACAAAATTTCTCTTAAGAACATATTTGGAATTTCCAAGAAAATCAATTATTGAATATGTAGATTGTGTTGCCGCTGTTAAATATTCAAACATTTGCCTGAAAATCATATTCCCTCCAACATTATACTATACAGTAACGCTAAGAACATTGTCTTAACTCGGAAAAAAAGTTTGAAAGTTAATGTTTTTTTTTTACTAAAATTAAAGTAAAATTTTTCTTGTAGTTTCAATTTTCAAACAAAAAAACTTCATTAAAATAATATTTTCCATAATCATATAAAATAACCATATAGTTGTGTAAAGAATTCACAGCTGAATTCTTACTTATGAATAAATATTTTGTTAAAACGAGTTTTGGAATATAAAGTAATTCTAAGTGTGAGAAAATTTTATATTAATAAATCCTTTCTTAAAGGCTATTTAAATAATTCTTCAGTATATGTTACTATATTATAAATATAGCTATAATTATTTAATTAGTTAGCCAGGAATTAATTAGTTATGTATAATATGGACCAGTCTAAACGTGTATACCCGGGATAGTTTCAAATCCCAAATATAATGTTTTTAATATTTTTATTATATTATACATAAATTATGTACTAAGAATAGAATTACATATTATTAAATTAACTAAGAATATAATTTCTAATATAAAAATCTATATTGCATAAATTTAGGCAAAATTTTTATAAACTCATATTTTATGTTGAATGCACAAGTGTTATTCTATATTATCGATGAGTAAATCGCAAATGCTACACAAAGAATTGCATTTGCGATTGAACCTATTACTTATACATTAAATTCTTCCCTTGAAGTATGGGAAGTATGCAATAATTGAATTAAAAGAAACTAGCCCTGAGTTTCAAGAAAATATATACAATTAAAAAAGCTATAAAATTATTACATTTCTGTTTTCTTTCTTTAATGACATTAAATTCTTCTTTTCGTTACTTATTGCTTTGGAGTTTAGAAAAAAAATTTGTCTTTTTTAAAATGCTCACCAGTGCTACATTAGGACTCAATGTGTTAAACAAATTTCAATTAAAGAATATTAACATACTACTTAAACGCCATAATTTTCGTACAATTTTCAAATATATTTTGCGAGAAAATTTGCAAAAATAATTTTATTAATACAAAATTTATAAATTTTGTTCCCAGTTTTTATACTTTAAAAATTAATTTTAAAATTTAATAAAATCTTTTTTTTTTATTAAATTACAGAATATGATGCTTATTAAATCAAAAATAATTTTATCTAATTCATTGTATGTATGTATATGAGCTATTTAATTAATATATATTCGTACATATATCATATAGAAATTCTTATGTATAAAATTCATAATATATAAATATTCGTTTCAATTAATTAATTAAATAAAATATAATATTATAATATATATGAAAAGAAATTTTATTACGCCCTTTAGTTATCCTTTCGAGTGTGCTCTTTTATCACTCTCTATATTTTAAAATATATTTACTAATTTTGCATCAATGAATAAATCAAATATCTTTTAATTAAAAAATTATGGATTCAAAAGCAAATTAAATTTCTGAACTACATTATATATACATATGTATATGAAGTATAACAGTTTATATATAAAAATATTACTTATTGAATATTACAATTTTCTAAATAAATTTTAAATTTTATACACACACATATGTAATTGAATATATTTAATTATAGTGTTTTTAGAAAATCGCTTTGTATAAATTTTTAAATATAAAATAAGTAATCAGATTTATATTCATTTTATATTTATATTTAAATATTTTATTAACGTATAAAGTAGTATATGTTTTAGGTTAAATCAGAATAGATTTATGTATACAAATATAAGGTGTTTCACATAAGATGGCAAATAATTTCAGGGATGATTCTTTGACCAACTTACAGGAAAAAATTTTATGGGTGGGGCAGGATGTTGTTTTTTATTTTATAAAAACATTTAACACGTTTTATTTGCAAAACTAAGAGAGATATAGGAAAATGTTATATGAGTTAAGCTTCAGCTCTCGTCGTAATGCATCGACGTGCATCGACGTCAAAAAAAATTTTGAGAAATTTTGATTTTTAAAAAAAAAAATCTGACTTTGACGAGGTTTATCTCGAAAACTATGGCTTAAATCATATGATTTGTAAGACAGAAATTAAAAAACAATCAATCACCTGTAAAACAGGCTCTCGATGGTTACTCTTTGTCGCATTGTTCCGAAATTACAAGCATTTTTTTATATGCAAGAAAAATCTGATATCTTTTTTCTCAACATACTGTAGCTCGAAAATGAGCATATCTGCACCTCCCCCCCATTCACCTTCCCACCCCCATACAATTTTTTGCTGCAAATTTATCAAAGAATCATTCCTGAAATTATCTAATCACCTTATTCGAAACACCTTGTATACACGTATGTATACGTAATTCTATTTATTTCATTTGTTAATTATACAAAATGAATGTTAAAAGATTTTATATTTTAAATAAAAGTGAAGGTATTTGATTTTATTTTTAAGAAATCCAAGTCCATAATTGTAATTATATCCTTTTCAATTACATTTTAATATAGAAATCGGCAATATACGATTTATTTAATTTTCTTATTTGACAACACTTTGTTAATTATTATAGATAGACGTAAGTAATGATTGATCATAAGTAATGGGTTGAAAAATTCTATACATTTTGTCATTCTTATTATTATTTTTTTTTTTAAATTTAACTTAAGGTCTCCTCAATATATTTTGTAAATTAATAATCCCTTAAGCTCAATTATTACTACTTACCGTTAACATATTTACGTAAATGTATATAGACTGCTTAACAACTCCACTTGTTCAATTTGTTTTTTGTGTACAGCTCCTTGCATTTGACAGTTGCATTTTTATGTAAATGTAAGCTATATGGCAACTAATGCTCGAAATAACGTACCGCATGGTTCTAATTATGTTTCAATTATCATATTCACTTTGTGATTCTATATAAACTAAACATTTTGAAATTCTTCAAAAACGCGTTTTCTAACTGAACTTTAAGAGTTAAAGAAGCTTTTTATAAGTATAAATTTCTGATTCCAAAATAGCTCCCCAATAAATTGAATTTCCAAATTTATTAAAAATTTACCTCTTCTAATTTTTACATTTACAATAAACCGAACTATGTTAAGCACTTTATATTAATAGCAATTTTTCTATCAGATCCTTTTGTTGCGATCACAGAAATCAAATCAACTAAAACTTTGTGTTCTAGTGAGTTCTGTAAAACATTAAGGAACCTAAAGCTTCATCACACTTTTTTCTATATGCGTACGTAATTTTTGAGCAAACACGTTTCATGCTGTTAGGAATAGCATAAGAGTTTTATCATCTGTACTAGTGTTTATGTATTATAGGACATAACTGCATGCAAATTCTCGGAATCACCATATTTTTAACAATTTGCAATTGTGCATTCAGACTCCTTCACATAGGAAATAAATGCATATTTCTAATTATTCAACAACTTTCTTATAAATTTTACACACAAATTCACAATGTCAATCTAAGAAAATGTAAACTTTACTATATTAAATAATTTGCAAATAGTAAATTGACCACAATGTTAAGATTTATGTTTTCTTATAGATTAAGAAACTCAATAGAGAAAATAAATTTTAAAGCACTTATCTTTTCATTATATTAAATGATTTATTTTGTAATTTGTGTTTGTGATTATTTATTTATACTAAGGAGAGATCCTTATAATAAAGTATAAGTAATTGTTTACATTGTACGACAAAATCTAAGATTTAATTTGGGTCTGATGAAAGTCTTATATGTAAACAGTACCTAAAGAGTTATACAATTAACTGTTAAAAATTTTCATATACTGCATAAACATTAACGACTCGTTCACCCCATATTACACTCCTTTATTATTCATGCACTAGTTAAAATTTGTAAATTTCTTAATTTGTTCATGAAAATTAAAGAAGCTATGGAAAACTATTATAATTAATCTCTTTTAATATAAAACATTTACAAAATATATAATCTTTTTTTGAAAAATTAAAATAATTTCAATAGTATTTTTAAGTAGTTACGAGTATACGGAATCATTTGAAGATTTTGTTTTAAGGCGATTTCGAGGATATTTATTTGCTATAATCACAGTTAATATTTGAGTTTAAAAGGCGTATGCATAAATATAAATTCATATGAATTCATGTGAATTTAATCGACTCTTTATATTGTGCTATAAGCAAGAAAAAAAGGATATTTTACCGATATTTTAATATGAAATTTATTTTTGATATTGAAATTACAATTTTACAAAGGATACTTACAAAGATATTATATATTTATATAAAATTCAAAAAGAGAAAGGTAAATAAACAACGATTCTTTCACAAAACTGCAGAACAGATAGATAACAAACCCAAAACGACGAGTCAAGGCAGAAATATAAGGAATTTAAAATTCGTATTCATATGTGGTGCTCTTTAATCATATTTTATAAAAGAATTTATTAAAAATTTAACAAAAATTAACAATCAATAGAATTCAAAACACTTAAGATTTACAGTCTTAAGATTTTAAATGCGCCTGAAAATCAACATAAGACGCATGTATACTGCAATTTACAATAATTATGTCTACTGTAACAATTTGTAAAAAAATAAATTGAAATGCAATAACAAATTTTAACATTAATATTTGGGGGCCTAAAATATTTGTACTTTATTAAAGTTACTCCATATTACTAACAGAATTAATTTAATTTGAAAATGAATTTAAAATTTATTATATAGATTAATTTTAAGGATTTAATACACTTTTCGTTCTCCTATATTTGCGACCAAGTTTGAATGAAAATCTCATTAATAAATGAATTAGAACCTTCATAATGTACTAAATCTTAAAAAGCCTTAAAATGATTTACTTAGTAAACTTAGTGAGCAGTTTCATGTACTTTCCAGTGTATAAGTAATAGGTGTACATTTGTTCGGTTAAGTAAAAGATTAATTTACCAGTATACAATAATAATTTCAAACATTAATGATATGAGACTTCACTAGGAGTACATAATATTATCTACTATATGTACATAAAGGTACTGCGTAGACCCATTAAGTTAATTTAAAACTATTGATTAAATCACAAATTCTGTACTCGAGTTCTTAGAATTAAATGAACAAAATTTTATTCATGCATAAAACATTTATTTCTTATAAATTTAATTCTATTTCAATAAATAATTTAAAAAATTTACCTAATTTAAATAATTGCAATTTAAATCTTTGGTAAACAAAATATTTTAAAATCTTATTTTTACAAAAAATTCTTTTAAACTTTATCGCTTTAAGCAATAATCTATAAAGAAATAAATTTTAAATGAGAGAAAAATTTAATTTACGATTAGTATTAAAAAAAATTTTTTGGCAAAAATTTATGAGACAAACTTTTTATTTCGCAACAAAACTTCCGCGTACTGATAAAAAGAATCCCGTTGAAAATAATTAAGCAATCAAGATAAAAGTAATTCAAAAGGATAAAAAAAAAAATAAAATACAGACAAGCAAATATTTAAAAAATTTTTGAACTCATTTAGATCAGTGTGTAGTGTAGTGACCCTTTGCAAACAAAAAAAAGGACCAAATCAGTTGTAAAGATCAAAACATCAAAAATCTAAAATTATCTTTACAAATGTTCATGATTTCTTTTATAAAAAGAAAAACGATAACAAATGAAAAATATGTCGTAATTTCATTTGAGAATTAAAAGTGAAGCCAAAGTCCTTATTTTTCTATATTATTATTAAATCCCTCAACACAGAGAAAAATACCTATAAATTCTGCGTTATAAAAAAAACGAAGTAAATAAGTTAGAAAACAGAAATTAATAAATTCCTGTTTTTTCCAATGGGTAATAAATAAATCCTTAAGGATTCTTCGTTTGCAATGTGTTTTACTTAAATTTTTTATAATTTTGCTTGTTTTTCTTCCCTTTTGCTTCAAAAAAAAAAAAAAAAAAAAAACAAAGGACACATTAAGGATATTAAAAAGATTAAAACAGTCCTGATAAAGTCAAAGTTTATATACCCAGGATGTTTTGATATACAATTAACACAAGTATGTAAGCAATGATACACAAGAGTTGGTTAATATTCGAATTTTGAATACGGCTAAAATTAGGATTAAAATAAATTATATTTAAAATTTTTTGCTAATTCTTACATCGCTTTAAACAAATCAAAACAAAATATATAAAAAAAAATTTTTTTTTCTGTAATGTGAATGATCTGTTCCCTGTTTAATTTGTTTGAAGTACGTTAACCTTTAGGATACTTAAATATTATGTGCTATATATGAAATTTATGTTGACCGAAAGGCATACGGAACACAAATTTTCAAAATTTCTTATAATTACAATTTAAAAGGCATAACATTATTACAACTACAGAGTTTAACATTTTAGAATATTGTTTCACCAAACAAAATATCATCATTTAAATTACCATGACTGTATAACAAATTAATTTTTAAGTAGAAAACTTTGGAGAATTTATTTAACGATATAAAAAGCCTTAATATTTCTATTAAAATATTAATGAATGGTATAAATTAATTCTATTAACAATGAATAATGAAGAATTTAAACATTATTTACACTAATAAGAAAGTTAAATTTAGATTAAAAAACATTTCAGTAGTAATTTTCATGCAAAGCAAATTAAACCACAACATTTAAACTTTATTATTCAATACATACGTTTTATTAAGATGAAAAACTAAAAAAAAAAATTATGACACACTTTAAAATAAAAAAAAATGACAAGATTCTACATGGTCTTACCACATTTTTAAAATATTCTTACTTAATAATTAATTGAAACTTAAAAAAACAAATAAAAACTTTGTAAAATTTTAAATTTTTATGACTTGAATATTTTGCATATTATAATTCTAAAAATATTTTACTCGATGTGCTCTTGTATTTCTTCTGCATCATTTAAATTTTCTGGATTTTGATCTTCATCAGTTTGTAAATGTCTATAACCTGATGCCCAAATAGCTTCAAAATCCATGTCACATTCTTTTGCAATTTTTTGTACCAATTGTTTATCTAATAAACCTCGACTACTCCAGGCAGGATCCTTTAATGCTAATTCTCTTAATGCACCAACTGCTTCAACATATAATTTTGAATAAGCAAGTGCTTGTACTAACATTGCTAATATATCTGATTGACGTATTGGTGGTCGTTCTGGTTTCACTATTCAAATTTTAAAATAAAATTATTATACTATTATTATAGATCTTATTATTCATCTCACCTAACATATTGCGACAACCGGCAATCACTGATTGATTATCACCGGATTCTAATGCTTCTTGAATACTTAATACATTTTTAACTTCAACAATTGTATTTTGTAAATTATCTGCAGCACGTTGTGTATTTGCAACTTTACTCAAACATTTTGCAGCTTCTTGCATTGCTTTTAAAGCTTTTTCATAATCACGAAATTCATCGATTTCAACTTGAGCACATGTCGCATAAAAATTAGCTAATGAATCATATGCTTGTCCTTTAGAATAAAATGTTACAATATTTTTTAATATTTTTGGATCATTTTGCCAATTTAATGCTTGTAAATAATTAGCAGCCATTATATAAACTTCACGTTGTCTTGACATACCAGCAAAAAATATTATTTTTTCTGTATCGCCAGATTTTAATAAACTTTTCATTGCACGAACTTTATCACCAGCTTGAGTAAATTTTTTTGTTGCTGTATGATAATCACCTTGAATTTGCAATAATTCACCAATTTGTAATAATAAATGTTGTCTTAAACTTTCTTCAATTTCATCTTTATTTGGTGTTAATAATTCTGATAAACTTTCAGTCATGGGTACACCAAAATCATTACATATTTTTATAGCACGTTCAAATTGTTTTGATTTTGCTAATAATTGTACAGCTTTTGGTGCTTGTTCAATACTTATGAAAAATTCTGCACATCGATTTACTAATTCTGGATCAGAATCAGCTGTTAATTCAGATGCAATTACTTGCAAGGTTTCTGGTTGTTTTGATGCAAATGCCATTTCTACTGCTTTATGTAACATTCCTGCACGATGATATAATTCAACAGCTTTTTTATAAACACCACATTCTTCAAAGTAAGCAGCAGCAATCGCTTTATCACGTGATCTTGCTGAATTAGCAACTGTCCATAATTCATCTTGAAAATCATTTTCTTTACAAATACGTACAGCATTACTATATGTTTGAGCTCTTGTGTAAAAATGTATAGCTTCTTGATATTTTCCAATATTTTCATAGTGACGTGCTAAATGATAACATGCTGCACGATCACCAGATTGACGGGCAATTGAATCAGCTTTCGATAATTGACCAAGAAAACATAAAATTTTTACCTAATAAAACAAAATTTTAAAATTTACTAATTTATCATTGTTATTTAAAGTAACAACTGCATTTATTAATTACCTGTGAAAACCAATCTTCTGCTTTTTGATAGACTTTAAATGCAGAATCCATATCACCAGTACTTTCAATATATTGTCCCCACCATTTTAACATTTCCGGATCCTTTGTATTTTGCATATATTTCTAAAATTAAAATAAATTCATTAATTCAAATCACTCATACTGAATGCTCTGATATAAGTTTCATATTTTGAATTTTTTAACATACTTTTAATGTTGCTGGATCATCCAATAAACAATGAGTAACATTTTGTACTTTATTTTGAGTCTTTTCATAATATTCTAGTGCACCTTTGATATCTCCTTTATCACGTAATATTTCAGCTTTTTTAAAATAAGTATTTTTTAAATGAACTCTATCACCTTGTTCAGCAATTTGAAGAGCCTAAATGAAAATTCAAAAAATTCATTCAATACAAAATAACTATGCAATAGTATGATTTTATTATGCCGATATAAAGAACATTTTGAAAACTATATTCAAAATATTTAATTCTATAGAATGTATAGAAGAAAAAAATTGTTGAATTAAAAAAACATGTGTACAAGCTTTTCATTTTACTATTAACGTATATATAAATGCCTTAATTCAGAAAAAAATTCGAAAAAAAAAGCAAAAATTTTTTACCTCATCAATTTTTCCACATGCTTGTAGCAATTTATTTAACAAATCAAATCGTCCACATTTCCGGTATAAAGTTTGTGCTTCATCAATCATACCTAATTCAATAGCTAATACAGCTGTTTTAGCATCCTTCTCTAATGTATCATCTTCCATTGCTTGACGTAATGCTCTAACGCTTTGTGATTTTTTTAAATGTCCCAGACATACTTTTGCCACATCTAAACGTCCGGTTTGTACACACATTCTTGCTAAATTTTTCCATACAACTTCCGATTGTATTGACCGGATGCATCTACATATGAAAATAAACAAAAAGAATTTTTTTTGTGTAAATAAAAATAACTAAAATTTGATTTTAAAAAGAACTTAGATCCGAAATTTTGTTGTTAATAATACAAAATTGTACATATAAAGTACACATACACACAATATGAGCACATAAAGCAAAAAAAAATTTAAATCTTTTCTAAAAGATCAATATGAATAATATTTGTGTATATTTTCTGTATACGCACCGAAATGCCATATCCATATTCCCTAGAGCAACATTTAAACTAAAATCCAGTACCATTTTTCGAGTATTTTCATCACAATTTTCTAAACCTTTAAAATCTCGTAATGTTATTTGATTTATAATACTAATATTTAATGTAATCTAAAATTTAAAAATTTTTATAATTTAATAAAAATTTTTATAAGCAATTATAGTTTTTAAATAGTAAACATTACCACATTCGGTGTACAAAGATTAACCAATTGTTCTCCTGGCGGCAAATTAATAATTTCTAATAATTTAATAAAACATTTTTCAGTTGTAAACATAACAAATGTTTGTGTATCTGTAATTAATCCTGATATTTCATTTGTACCACCAATTGCTCCAATATGATTATTAATAGTACCATTTAAATTTTCACCACGTTCTTCTGTTTTCATTGTTGAAATTTTTGTATCTTTTATATAATTTTCTAATTTTTTATTAGATTCATCTTTATTTATTAATGCACCATTAAATTTTTTTGATTGAGATTGTTGATGATGAATTGAACGTGCTTCTATAGCTAATAATCGATTATCATCGGTATCCCAATAAAAATTAATTGGTAACCTATTATTAAATAACAAATTTAAATAAATTAAATATTTGTAAGAGATTTGCTTACGGATGTTATTGGTTTATTAATAAGTGGATTTTTAAAATTTTTAGTATTAAATAAAATTAAACTAAGTATAAGCTCTCAATATACAAATTTGAATTGAATTTTTATATTTAATATTTACCTTGCTATCCATTTATTGTTACTATTATTTAAATTATTATCATTAGAATTTTGTTGTAGCATTCTTATTTTATCATTATTGTCACTATTATTTTCATCAATATTTTTATCATTATTATTAGAATCTTTTAAAAAATCATATGATCGTATAATATCACGTTCAAAATCCCAACAATATATTTTACCATCAGGCATTAAACTTTCATTTGCAATTATCAATGCCAATTGACTACCATTTGAATTACATTTTGCTAAAATAAATTCACCAAAACTTTCAAATAAATCATAACCACTTTTTGGATTAATCATTTGTTTTGGTTCATGCCTTGAAATATCAAATAGTTTTATATAACCATTCATTGTGAAAATCGTTAAATAATGACTGGTAATATCACAACCAATAACTTTTCCTGTAAATGAAAAAATGAAAATGTATATTAGTTCTAAATCTAAAAATTCAAATAGCATTTAAATAATGGGAAGTATTTTATTGTATAAGTTAATTAATATTTAATATACATTTTAAATAGAATACGTAAGTTTAATCTACTAGTAAAACACTTAGTTGAATCTAACATCATCTACATATATATTATTTCTTTCACAAGTAATTCAACTCCGACAGTGTGCACAATATAGTTTTTACTTAATTAAGGAGAAACAGTAAAGGTGCCAATATTTAAAAGACGCTAAAATCACTTTGTTCTTCTTTTACATTTTGCAAAATTTGCAATAAATTTGAAATTGAATGGAAGATGTACAAAATTTTTAAAAAAATTTCAATTGCAGTTAATGTAAGTTTTGCAATAACTTTTTATAAAATTTATTTTCCCATATATGTATATTTCTTATATTTTAGCTACATTATAATAATTTTTTATATTAGCACAACGGATCAATATTGCAGCCAAATATTTATAGTAAATTAAGAATTCAAATGAAACTTATTGCCTTGGGACTTGTTTCACTATTGCAAAATTAAAAATAATTGTTGTGTGTAGAAAACGCTTCAAAGCGAATTCATGTAACATCATATTATGAAATATATAAAAAAGTAATTATTGGAAGACTTAAGGATATGAAAATGACCCTATGAGAATATTGTTGCACATGTATACACATATATGTATGTATATTATTTGTATATAAGAATAGTATATATTTATATATATTATTATGAGTATTATTTTTAGATGAAATTAAAACTTTATATAACATTTCTACAAGTAAATAACTATAAAACTAAATAAATTTTGGATACCAGAAAAAATAATATCGTCTTCCATTTTCCATATAGGAAAATAGTCTAAATAATTTAAGGATACTTGAATAATTTTTTTAACGTATTGTAATAATTATTGTTATATAAGAAATGCAATTTACAATTATTTATGTTAAACAAGATTGTTCAATTAATTGATTATGTTGAACCATTAATTATGATAGAATAAAAAAATTTAAAAGCTTATAAATCTAGTAACCTTAATACTAACTTACAAAATAAACTAAATTTATTTCACTCTAAAGTGCAGCAATTCATAACTGGGATTCACAATAATGCCAAACAACTTAACAGCATAAAAATAAACTAATTTTAATTATTACCACTCATCTAATATTTTAAACTTCGCCTCTTATATGTAATTTTATGTGATCTAAAAATAATTCATTGCTCTGTCAATTTAACATAGGATGCATAATATAGAAATATATTTTAAAAAATTGTTAAATGATTTGAGACACAATAAAGGTAAACTATGTATAAGACCTAAAATATGATAATTCAAAAAATTATTAATCATAAATTATTAAGAATTTTAAGCTAGTATTCAAATGTGCACATAAATTATTAGAATTTTTCTCATTATATTTATTAAATACCATCACAATTAATTTATTTATTTAAATCTATTTTACTTGTTAATTTTTACCTTCATTATCATTTGATTGTATTTCCTTTAAAACAACACCACCCAATGAATAAATTTTTATATCACGACTTGTTAAACAATATATTTGACTACTTTGCTGATGTATATGTACATCTAAACATTCGCATTGAAATGTTTGCATTTGTTTAATTGATAAAATTTTATCATTTTCAATTGTAGATGTTGAAGTTATTGTTCCACCGGGTCCAATTACTGCTGTTGTTCCTAATACTAAATCATCATCCTTATTTATACGATAAACGACAATTGTTTTACCATTACTTAATATTAAATTTAATTCTGTTAAAGCTAAATTTGTTATTGAAATATCAGCATGAACTGTTGTTGTTTTTCCAATTGAATGTTCAACATACACTTGATTAGCACTTCTTTGTACAGCCCAAATATTTCGTCGATAGCATGATAATAAAGGTTGTTCCTATATATAACAAATAAATAATATAATTTAAAAATTATTTAATAAATAATAAAATATTTTCCTAAAAAAAATAAAATTTAAAACTTTAATCCTAAATACATAGAAAGAATTTTAATAAAATATCAAAAACCTTAAATTTGTTTTGTTATTTAAATATAAAATTAAAGTTAATTGACAATTTTCTTTTTTAGTTAAATTTTTATATTGCTTTAAAATTAATTTGGAATCCGTTTAAGAATACAAAAGAGCATATTATATATGTATGTATGTATATATGTCTATAATATAATTTATATTTTCTTACCTTAAGTACATAAACATTTGAAACACAATTAACTAATATACATGGTTTCATTATTTCATTTATACCCCAATAACATTGTTTGATAGCACCTCTTACTGCTGAAATATTGTTTAATTGCCAAGTTGTTTCAGGCATATCACTTGAATAATTACTAGATGTTACTACTGTTGCTACACTTGATGTACGTTTCCATGTATATAAATTTCCTTGATTGGTTCCAGCACATAAAGTTTGATTATCTGGACAATAAGCAATACACGTAAATACTTCATTTGTTGTTTTTGTATTATGGCTAACTGATGTATTTGTTGTATATTGTAATATTCCAGAATTACTATAAATTCCATTTTTATTTGTTCCTTCTGGTAAAATTGAATCAGATAATGGTTTTGTATCTTCAAAATAGAAAAAAACAAGAAAATAAAAAAATTAAATGTTAAATCTTTTTAAGTTTTTTTTAAAGTATCAATATTGATTAACGCATACACTTTAAAATTCGCTTATTTTATGCGGCTTGTATAAACAGTGTCATATATAATATGTAAGGTATATATGGAACTTCTTAACAAGAAAGTTATTAAACTTTCAATTCAAAGTAAGACCAAAAAACTCTAAGAATAATTTTACCTTCAACACTTGGTAAATTCATAGGTAATAAAAAATTATCGCTAGTATCAATGTCCCATATGCGAACAGTGAAATCACCTAAAATATAGAATTTATTTATTAATATACATAAGTATGAATACATAAATAACGATAAAATAGTTTTTGTTTTTTGTTATTTACATATGCATAATTAAAAATTAAAGTTTCAAATTACCTGTAATTATCGCTAAAGAGTTCGCTGCCCATGAAATTTCTCCATTATTACCAGGTATTTTTCCACTTAATTTTACCCGATCTAATTCTGTTAATGAACCGGATGATTCTGATAAATAATGAGCAACTGTCATATCCTCCATTAGACAAACTATAGCATCCCTAGAATTATAGATATGTATTTATGTATGTATGTATATGTATACAAACATTTGAATATAAATTTGATCTAATACTATTTTTGCAATATAAGTATTAAGTTATTATACGGTTTAAATTTACGGCATAGTTAAGTATAAGAAACTCGGTGTTGAAAGCGAATCAGAAAAACCGAAATGAACCAAAATCACTAATAATTTGATACCAAAATGAACGTGAAACCACTATTGATTTGCATTTCAATTGCCATGATTTGCATTGCATTTCAGTTGCCTAAGTTGCCAATATTTGTAATTTTAATACCTTTTTGGATGCCATAAAATTTGCGTTATAGGAGACGATTTGTTTTTTAAAGCTTCGGTGCATATGCCAGCTTGATTAAAATAAAGGACTATCCCTGCTCTTGTTCCAACATAAAAACTATGATTATCTTTTACACCGGAATGTGTTAAATTTCTTGCAGCTGTTCTAGGTCTCCAATTAGTCAAAATATCTAGCGCATCTTCATCACCAGCTACGTGTGTATGAGCATGAAAATATTGCACAGTGTTATAAATATTGTTTGGAAATTTATGAACAAATATACATATGTATATACAAACATATGTATGTACATAATTAAGTATGTATATACATAGTTACCAACATAATACACTTACATATGTGTATATGTAAGTCCCTACATTTTATTTTCACTAAAAATTCACAAAAAGTAACTAACCTACAGCAGCTTTTGCCAAATTAGTTAATTCTGTCCTAAGAGGGCTCTCTACCGTCCTACGAAATGTTATGTGTAACAAAGAATCCTTTAAATCATGTGAGAACATAGTTAAAAACTGGTACTGACCATCACAACGCCAACCAGTTAATAATCCCATCTACAACAAAGGAGCATTATATAAATTTCAAAAGTCACACGTCATAAATGTATAATAAACGTTACCGAATCGGCTGTAACCATTCTTCCACCTTTTTCACTAAATTCCATTAAAATAATGGGAACTTTGTGCGGTCCTTGAACACTTGAAAATTCGCGGTTTCCTTCAAACCAACAATGAATTTCACCACTCTCCCAACCGGCAACTAAAAGTCGATTATCTGGGTGCCATGCCAAAGCAGTAGCTTGAGAAACTTGATGAACTGGATAGGTAACTTCATTTAATGGTTCACCCTTAAAAAATTAATACAAAACTATAAAATGTGAACACTTAAGAATATATTTTCATTAATTAATATGCATAAATATTTTTATGAATTTACAATGAAATTTTTCTTACAGAGTCATCAAAAATTGTGACTGAACCTCCACGATCTTGACTAAAAGAAGCTATAGCAAAAATTGGTTCATTTGGGTGCCATCTTCCAACAGTACTAACTGCATCACTATCAAAAAATTGAACTCTTGAATCGAAATACAGAGTCATTTCGAACTGATTAATACTTTTGTATATTTTATTATAAAATATTAAGTTTATATTCTGAAAAGACGGAAATAGAATATAAACATTTGACTATGTACCTACATTATTTAGTGTGCCAAAACAAATTGTTACTATAGAATTAAAATATGAAAGAAAAAATCTTAATATGTGTATACGCATGGTATTTACATAAATATATATATACATATATAAAGATATATTTCTTAAATTGAAGGAATAAATACTAATAAGAAACCGGTTTTCTAGATTTGTTACGAAAATCAATGAGAGAAAGAATAAAACCAAAACAATTATATAAAAACACCCGTAGATTTGATCAGTGTTCTACCTGAGTGCGATACACTTATCTATGTACATATATTATACATACATATATATTATGCATAAGGTATACTACACCCGGTATAAGTCAAGAATGGAAAAGCGAATACGAAAAACAAAACCAATAATAAATAATAAATATAAAAATATTATTAACTTTGATCAAATTTATTAACAATTTCATAAATTATTTTTGTTAACTCATTTCGTCATTTTCATTAAAAACTTCATCTATATTTGAGGTGTCGAAAACTGCTTTGTTTGAATTTTTCAATTTTTTACTTGTACCATCTTTAAAAGATTCAGCCGTTCTTTTTCTCAATTCTGTTACATCATTCTCGTCATTCTTTGCCCATTCCAAAACTAGTCTTCTACCGTACAAGTGAGTACTACCACTTAAAGTTTCAAAAGCTTTTTTTGCATCACTTTTACTCAAATAATCTACGAAACCAAAACCACGAAGCGATTGCTCCCCAGGTGTTGTTTTTTTTGGTAATCTCACAGAACGTAATTCACCAAATGCCCTAAAATAAGTAACCAGATAATATAAAGATATAAAGATAATTACAAAACTAATGATTATATGATGAAACAAACAAGCTTAATAAACTTACTTGAATATTTCAAAAATTTCTTTAGTTTTCGCTTGAAAGGGAATGTTTCTAATTAAAATTTTTGACCCAGTTTGTTCAAGTTTCTGAGCTTTTTTCTTCGCAGCTTTTGGATCAATTCTAACGAATCAAAAAAAGTTATTTAAATTAACCAATTGTTACAATTATTGCGAAGTTTTGTAGAACTAACTTACTTTAATGTTCTATCACTACGTTTTAGTTCCACTCTGTTACCTTCAATATTAGTAAATTGCATTTCTTTAAGTGCTAATTCAGCTGTAGATCTCTTTTTGAATTGAATAAATCCGTAACCTAGAGAAGTAATATTTTTTGGATTTTTTGGATCCTTTCGCATGGCTACTTGAGCCAGATGTATTGGACCCAAATGTTTGAAATGGTTTTTTACTGTATCTTCTCTTGTACCAAAGTTCAAATTTCTCAAAAATAATGTCGTTCCCGGTTCTGGTTCATCATTGTCATTGTCATCTTCGATTACTTCAGAAACATTTTCAATATTTTCCTTTTCCAGCACGGAAGATTGAAGTTCTTCTTTTTCTTGGTTTTCATTTTCATCTCCGTTCTCAGATTTTTTCTTATTTTCAACTTCTTGAATTAACTTTTCATTACCTTTTGAATCCTTAAATGTATTTTCTGGAGCCCATTCCAAATACAAAGGTAAATGTTTAAATTTACTGTAAGCTAATTTATAGAAAGCCTTTTTTGCCTCAGAAGGATCTAAATATTCAATGATTGCAGTTACACCACTTGGAGGTAAAACAATTCTTCCTATAAGCCCAAATTTTGAAAATAATGGATTTAATTCATCGGTAGTTGTACCAGCGGGTAAATTTTTCGCTAATATAACTGTTTTAGATCGTTTTTTATTTGTTGTTTCAAACGCATCTAATTGAACACTATTATCTTCAAGAAACTTTTTCATTTCTAAAACAATTTGAGTTTCACCAAGCGCTAATCTTACAGCAGCACTGGAACCTCCAGTGTTAGCATCCAAAATCTGAAAATAGATTATCATAAGCCATATATGCAAAAAAATATATTATTAAAATATTACGGTTTCTTTAGTTGTTTCAAATTGTTTGGCTAAAATATCAGCAACAGCGTTAGACCCCATAAATAAAATATTCCAATTATGATTTTGCCCGGCAGACTTTTTTAATTTTAAAGCTTTCTTCTCTTTAAATGATAAGTTTTCTGTATTTTCGTGATCTTCCATATTATCGTTTGCTTTCCCCGGAATCAAGTGCAATAATCTGCCATGAAAAGTTGTTCCATCTAATTCGTTAAAAGCCAAAACAGCATGTTCTGGCATCACATAAGTCACCGTTCCAAAACCTTTTATTTTCCTAGTGATAGGATCTATTGGTAAGCTTATTTCCGCAATAGGCCCATATTTACTAAACAAATTTTGAATATCATCTTCAGAAATTGTATACGACAGGTTTCTAAAAAAAATTTTTCCAGATTCGGATATATCCTCTTCATTTTCCAGATTTCCTTCTTGTTTAGCCCATTTACCAGTTGTATCTAAAACCTTGTTACTACTGCATTGTTCTTTTTTATCTTTCGTAATTTTATTTCTTTCTGTAAAATTAACAAAATATACTTGTTTTCCTTTAATGAAGCTTTTATCTTTTAGCATTGCCTTTTTAAAATCCTTTTCTTGTTTGAAACCAACATAACAGAAACCTCGGGAATTAATAGGGATTCTAACAGAAAAAGGTTTTAGAGGTTGAAAAAATTTCAAAATATCTTTCTTTTTTATTGCTAAAGGAATATTCCGAATTTTGATTGTAAATAAATCTACTGATTTTTTAGATTCTTTCAAAGATTGCTTCTTTTCAGTTTTTGTGACATGATCTTTTTTCATAAGGGATTTCATGTAATCCAGATCACTTACTTCATTTTGTAGAGCCAATTTTGACTGATTTCTTTCTTCAGATTCTTCATTCTCACTTTCATTTGTTGAACTCAAATTGGGATCCTCTTTCCAGCTCTTGTTATTTTCATAATTTTCATTTTCTGAGATATTATTTTCTTTAAGTAAACCAGAGTCATTATTGTTACCTTTCTTTCCCTTAGATTCTACACGAACTTTACTATCGATTTCTTTAAAGATGTCATCATCATTTTGCCACAAGTTACGATTTTTATCATGTACTTTCATAAACTCCTGAAATTCTGGGTCATCCTTATACTCACCCACAATTTCATCAATTTTATTTTTTTTTTTAGTATTAACTTCCGATTGCTGCTTTTTCTTTTCAGCACGTTCTAATTCATCGATCCCGTGTAGTTTACGATAAGTATTACTGTCCACAGCATGTTTGCTCCATGATTTTGGTTTCTGTTCGCTACCCAACGCAGCGCAAGGTTCTACTTTTATTTTTGCAGTTTGTATGAAAATATTATTGAAATACTTTAAAGCGGCGTTCGCATCTTCCTCATTTTCATACCCAATAAAAGCAAATTGCCTAAAAACTCCATCTTTAGTATACTTCAACTGTATATCAGTAATGGAGCCTTTTTCTTCAAAAATTTCCTTAAGTTTAGTTTCAGTAATCTAAAACGAAATAATGTTAAGAATTAATTGAACATTATAAACCAACAAATTACATTTTTCGGCAAATTTTTCACAATTAATCTTGAAGTCATATTTAAATTAAAAGCAGGATTTGATTTAGAAACTAATGGAAAAGTTCATTATTTTGTTTATAAATTTTCATGTGCTTTAATCATTATCAAGAATGTCAAAATTCGTAATCGAACTGTCAAAATGAAGTGACATTGACATTATACGTTTTTTGGACAAATTTTAGAGCCTGATCGTCATCTCGGTATTTTGCTCGGAAATTGAGAAGAAAGTGAGTAACTATCATATACTTATATAATGTAATTTTCGAGTGAGAATTATTTGGTATTGCGTATCTGGTTTTCTAAAATGCATACGAAATTTATCCACTTTGTTTTTGAAAGTGAGATGTTCAGTCGATAATTTGAAAAAAAATGCAAAAATCCAATGGAAAAAATTAGTAATCTTATTGGAAAAGTGTTACATCAATTGGAAAATACTAAGAATTCTGATTTGAAACTAAATAAAAAGTGAGGAAAAAAGGCAGATACACGAACAGACTGTTGAGTTTCAAGCCCTTGAAGCTTTTGAATCATTATTTTTTTACAAGATATTATAAGAATAACCAGCGGTAAGCTATAACTATCACCCGGATTCCCCAAAATCCATTAAGTGATCTCTGATTTAAACAACGGAAACCCTACGAATATTTAGAAGCTGGCAACATTTTTTAGAAGTACCCATATGTTCCGCAAGTGGCGTATCTCAGTTGTCATTTTCCAAACAAACAAAAACATTTCAACTTTCATACACGTGCTGTATGAAATTTTATTTTAAATTTGCAATAAAAATATTGTTAAAATTTCATTTATATATAATTTGAGCTAGTTTGAAAATTGCAAAAGCTTTTATAATGTTAAATAAAAAGAAATCGATTAGAAACCACAAAAATAATTCAAAAAAAATTAAAACAAAACCACAAGATGAAAAATCAGAAATGTTGGATTTATCAGATGCCGATGAGAAGGATAAAAATTTACTAAACTTTGATTTAGATGAATCAGATGATGAGGAAAATCCTGAAACCAATAATGATGAAAATATCCACATTCCTGCATCTATGCTAGAAGTAGCAAGTGATGAAGAAGAAGAAGACGAAAGTGAAGATGAAGAAGATAAACCTGCTGAATATACTGGTAAAATAACATTGAAAATCATTAAAGAATGGCAAAATGAATTGATGAAACCCAATCCCACTGCAAAATTTATACAAAATGCTATGTCAGCCTTTAATGCTGCTTTGAATAGTATTTCAGATGATGAAACAAAAAAGTCAATGTACAAAATCGAAAATCCATCTACATTTAATGCAGCGATTCAATTGTGCATTGTACATTTATATCCTAGCATGAATCGATATTTAGATATAAATGAAAAATCTAACAAAAATTTACAAAAAAGTGATAAATGGCGTAAAGTAAAAAATTCTCTTAGACATTATTTTGTTAATGTAGCTGGCCTAATGGAACGTACCACCAATGCGTATATGACTACATTACTTCTAAAACACTTACATCAAATGTCGTCTTTTGTTTCAAGCTTCTCAATTGTTTCAAAATCATTACTAAAAACTTTAATCAATTTATGGAGTACGTCACAAGAAGATCCCGTACGAGTGCTCTCATTTTTGTGTATTTTGAAAATTACTAGAAGTCAGCAGAAAATTTTATTAAATCATGTTTTGAAAGCGATGTACATTTCCTATATAAGAAATTGCAAATTTGTAAGCCCCAACACTTTAGCTGGCATAAATTTTATGCGTCGTTCTTTGATTGAATTGTTTTTATTGGATACAAAACTTGCATACCAGCATGCTTTTCTTTACATTAGACAATTGGCAATTCATTTGAGAAATGCTATTATATTGAAAAAGAAGCAATCATATCAAGCAATTTATAATTGGCAATATGTTAATTCTATTAAATTTTGGGCAGAAATGTTGGGTTTTAGTGAAGAGCAACCAGATTTAAAACCTTTGGTTTATCCTTTAGTTAATTTAACAATTGGCTTAATTAAATGTACACCGACAATACAATTTTATCCATTGCGATTTCATTGTATTAAAGCTCTCATAATATTGTCAAAACAAGCAAACGTATTTATACCGATACTTCCATTTATTTTTGAAATACTAAAAGGAAATCTTTTCAAAAAATCAAGTACCGGTGAGTCTTTCAAGGCATTGGATTTTACATGTATACTTCGTGTTAGCAAAAGTCAAATTAATGATAATAATTTCAAAAAAGAAGTAATTGATCAAATTTGTTCGTTAACGTACGAATATTTAGACCATCTGTCAGCTTCAATAGCTTATCCTGATTTAATTGTACCATCAGTTATGCTACTAAGAAAATTCATTAAACATAATAAAGATAGTAATACAAATCGAAAGTTAAAGCAACTTTTGGATAAAATACAAGAAAATTCGAAATTTATAGAAAGTGAAAGGAAGAGTGTTAACTTTAACTTAAGTGAAACAGCAAAAATTAATGCATGGGAGTCAACTATTCGAAATAAAGGCACTCCTTTAAGCTTGTTCTACAAAAACTGGTCTAAAACTTATTTAGCTAAAAGAAAAAGGCAAGCCGCAAATACATCTGAAATAAGTGAATTTAATATTCCTGTAATAAAAAAGAAAAAATTGAATGAAGATGTCGGAGATCTAAACGTAAATTCTGATAGTGATTCAGATGACTTCTTTGGCAAAGAAAGCGAAAGCGAGGAGGAAAATATTGTGGAACGAAATGATAAAGAAAACAGTAAAAACAATAAAAAAACTAATAAAACTAAAAATAAAACAAAAAAAATAATAAACAAAGGCAAAGAAAAGAAAGCAAAGCCAAAAGTTGCAAAAGAAAAAGTTAATATAAATGATGAAGTTGAAAATCTAAATATTGAAGATTGGTAGTTGTTTTTACAAACCCACAATTTTAATTGTAACATTCATAAAAGTACTATTTTGTAATAATTAAAGAGCAAAATAATTCTCAACTTTTATTTTTTATGACTTTTAATTAAGAATTATATTCTTTTCTTTATTGTTTACTTACCTAAATATTTTATTGATACTAAATAATGCTTTTTATATTACAATTACATAAAAAGCACCAAAATTTACGCCCCGAAGTCTTAATTGCAACAAATATAATACATTTTTAAAATCAATTTTTGCATAGAACAAAAGCGTATCCAAAAAAAATTTTTAACTAAACTTACGGAACTAAAATTAATATTCCATGAGATAAGAGGGATTATTCTCTTACTTTACTTCTTCGATTTCAACTACATAAATCTTTTATTTTCCTTTCAAAATTCTACTAAATAAATATGTAATTGCGTATTTAAAGCTCTTTTATTATCCTCCTACTTTTGGTTATTCCCATGAGTTATGATAAAATTTTTAACATATTTTGTGTATGCACAATGTTCTGTGGTTTTTTCGATGATGTCATTCATATTACACTATTAATGTTTTACATTTATAGTTATTTTATTTAATTTTTTAGTATTTTATTAGACATCAATGATTAATCATAAAAATGGTATTGAATAATTCCGTTAAACTTCTATCAAAATTATATTTTCTTCTTTTCTTTATAAATTTAATAAATTGTGAACACATAATTGAACAAAAGGATATTTTTGAACAATCTGAGGAAAGCATTATTAAGAAAATCAAGTTAATTAAAAAAGAAAAAGACATTTTTTTTCCTGATGAATATAAGGAAATAAGAAACAGAATCATAGAAGAACAAAAAGTGAAATCTAAGCAAATAACAAGTTTTGTATCAACTTCAAATAGAATAAATAACGAAACAGAAAGTACGACAATGGCACTTGATGACAGAATTTTAAATTTGACCGGTTGTCCGAAACGTGACAGATTCGGTAAATGTTTACGTTTAAGAGGATGATAATAACTGCACAAGAACATGTACATGAATTCCTGTAATATTGTTATTTTAAACAATTTTAACTAGAGTTAATTATTTTGAATAGCAAAATGTTAAAAATTTCAATCACGATGAAAAAATAAAAATACATAATTCGAAATTTTGTAATACGCTTCAGAAAGGGCAAATTAGTAGACAAAAATTACTTAATTACGTTAAGATCTTGATAGAATATGTATTAATGAAGTAATTCGGTATAAGTGGTTTATACTTACGCTAAATGAATATTTATGAATGTTTTTCGAAATTGATGTAAGATTAAAAAATTATCATACCTACATACCTACTTTAAAAATTTTTTAATTCATACTGTGCAATAGTATAAGATTTAGGTTTTGTATTGAAAAATTATGTTTGTGTATTTTTTTTCGCATAACCATTTATATATTTTTACTTCGTCAAAATTACTTAAAAACATTTATGGTTTCAATTAAACTATCGTTTAATTTACAATCATTTTGAAATATTTCCAACACATTTTCTAAATGTTGAACTAATTGTGCTTCCTTAAGAATAACAGGTTCAAGGTCTTTATAAGATTCTAACTCTGTCTTCATGGCAAGTAACATATACTTATTCTTAAAATTAAATTTTATAATTATTTTTACCTTTCTTATAAATTATGTATACATGTATCAATTGGATTACCTGCATATACCATAACTCGCACTCCTGTATTTCATTTTTTAAAAATTCTTCATCTGCTTCAGTAAATTTTGAACAACTTTCATAGCAACCATATATCATATTTTCTGACAATGAAAATGCTCTTTCAACAAGTTCATCGAAATTCTTAAACTGTGCTTCAAAACTATTAAAAATTTTCATACACAAATCATTGAATTGGTATTCATTTAATTTAGCAATGGTTTCAGGTGAGGCATTAGCATTTTCCAACTTCTCTATCAATTTGTTTTTAAAATTATCGATACAATTTTCTAATGTTTTTTTTGCAAGAATTCTACCTAAAAAACAAAATTATTTTTTAGTTTTGTGCCTGTTAGCTAAGTTTTAATACCTTCTAGCTTAAATTGTTCAAGACTAAATCCATAACAATCTACTTCTGTTTCAAAACGAATTATTTGTTTATCCATTTTAAAAAAAAATTTTGAACAATTTTAATGAAATTTTAAATATTTTATTCGTTTTAAAACGTCTTAAATCTTTATATAAATTTGAACTGATGTTGTCAAACTAATGTCATTACAATTAACATTCTTCGACTTCAAATACATATACGTCAAATAACATTGCTGGCTTGCAGTTGTGGTGCATCTGAAGTTATATAGAATAGCGTTGCGTTCCTAATATGATTTAAAAAAAAAATTGGTAAACTCAACTACTCATGAAAAATGTTATTATCTTAGCAATGCCAAACAACTTTTCAGATTTTAATTTTAAAAAATTAAAAAGTGACCATAAGAAATACAATATCTATGGTTAAACTTCGAAGAAATTTTAAAAAATTTGATAGCTCAGTATTATGTAAAGCGAATGATGTGACAAACATATGTTAGAACTACTAATATAAGAGTAAGTATAAAAATTTTTTTCTTAAAAAATACTGACGCCAAATCAAAAACGTTCAATGCAAAATACAATTCAATATGGTTCCAATACAAATTAATTTCAATATAAAATATTATTGTAAGGAATTCTACTAGTTTTATTACAGTTTTTGACTTAATTTACTAAAATACTAATTTACCTATTACTCAGATAATAGTCAGGCAGTACGTTCACATACTTTATAGAATCTACCGCCGGAGTCCGGTCTACTAAATAAGCCGGTAGTAGTAGTTCAAATCCTAAATTTCAATAGTTATTTACTCATTCATACATATTTTGTTTCAGATACCTGTTGCTTAAATAAATTTTAACTTTATATAGCAAAAAACCGATAGAGTGCGCATTTTTGTAAAGCACACAACACTACAGTACAGACCACACCACAAAGAGACTGCGTTGATGCAGTGTTTTTAATGTGATACTTAGGACATTAAAATCAATATTGTCAAAATGAAATATTGAAAAATAAGACGTTTTCAGTTTTAAACATTTAAAATTTTTTTTCGCCTTTCTTGTTTTTCTCAATATTGGTAAAATGATTCAAGGTTTATTTCTCCGAGAAATGAAGCATTGTAATTTTATAATGTTAAAGCATCCAGTTAAACTATTACATCCAGTAAAAGTATGCAGTTAGCAGATAACTTTTTAAAAATAATTAAGGAATTGACAAAGTCCAAAATATCTTTGTCATAGAAAAATCGAAACGTTTCATTTAAGCCTAAATCTAGTTATGAAATTTCAATTTTAACGACCCAGCTGAAACAAAATAATCATGGCAAAAGACACAAGGATTGTGTTGAAGATATTCAAAGTATCTTGTTCTTAACTTTGCACAGAAAGTCTCAAAATAAGAAATCACTAATAAGCAATCGGAGAAGTGCCAGTATTTATGTATGTACAACTTTCAAAATGAAGAAAATGAAAGGGACTATTCCTGAGTTGTATGCAATATTAATAGATTGGTAGGTAATAATTTTGTATAATATAAATATCTACTAGTATTTAAATAAGTATTCCATCCAAATAAATATTATACAATTCCCATTACATTATTTACTTCCTATTCTAAGCCTGGATATTAATGGATTCGACATATTTGATCAAAAATCACATTCGTTGCGATAATCGGAATGCATGATACTTCAGACAACGCAGTAATCCAGAAATTAGTTATTGGCGCTGTTATTATATTAATAGGCTCTCTTACACCAACTTAATAAACAAAAACAAAATACAAAATTTTATTTTAACTTCACTTGTCGATTTTTTTAACATTTTTATTTGTATCAAATTATTTAAACTAAAAACTCAACTCTAAAATAACCCAACGAGCTGTAAGAGATCCCGATGTCAACTTCTTTTTATTAGCTACAAAATTTGATCTCTAAAGTATAAAAGGTATTTGGCTGTAAAAAAAAATTTTGGCTGTATTAGCCAAAAGGAAGTTTTTCATATTAATACCTAGTATTATATTCATTAGTATATTGTGTGTTATTACAATATGCTAATATGCAGTACGCTGTTATTTATCTAAAAAAGAGTCAAGACACTTATGCAATATAACATAATATTCATTATTATAATGTAGTTCTAATTGAAAACGAAATTTATAAGTATTAAAAAGTCAATGAAAAGTTTATTAATTTTGTGTAAACTGGGTAATAAATAAAATGCCATAATTCGCAGGTTCTAAATGTATGCATTGGGGTCAGGTTCTAAATGTATGCATTGTATTTTTGTTCTTTAATAAAAATATTTTAAAAACTTTGTAAGGGCGTTTATGTACAAATATGTACTTATATTTTTTATTAAAAATACCTACATATATATATTTTATTAGCGCCCATCCAATGCCAATATAATTGAAACATTTCCGCTAAAAATTTTATCTATTTCTGCGTTATACCGAAAAGAAAGAGAAAAAATTTCAAAGTCAAATTATAATTTTGATTGTATGTATGTAGTTTGTGTGTATGCAAATATAATTTAGACTGTCTGCAAATTACGTTAATTATGTTTTAACATTAAGTTTTTTTTTTTGCTACCGTCGTGAAATAGGCAAAATAGAAATTATCAATTTATAAAAGTCAACAAATCTTATACAATGTACGTACATGTATGTACTACCCTTAAAAGCTTTAATGATGACACCGAAAATGAATGATAGGTTCAGAAAAATGTAAATGATAAAAACAATGATTCCAAACCCAATTATATATTATTATGATACACTATAATATAATAATAATGTTAAATGCTAACTAATAAAATAATATTAAATAAATTCATATTAAATATTTATGTTATCATCAATTATTTAACCTGATCGAAAGATTATAGATTTCAAAATTTGTATAACTAAATTTAAATAATTTTTATTAGTAAATATTTTAAGTAAGCATGGTTGAAGCTGACCGTCATTTTTCAAACATGTATTCATATAAAGTTTATAATCAAATGATTATTCAGTTTGTAAGCTAAAATTTCAAATCAAAAATCAAAATTTTGAGTTTTAAAATATGAAACTAAAAAAAAACGGTTAAAAACAGTAATTTTATAAAGCTTTTTACGCAAATCTTTTTGCTTTGAAATACAATCTGGAAACAGGACAAATGATTGATAAATCATGTAACCAAAAAGATCATTATAGATCATTATCAATTTATGTATGTAAATTTTGACATCAATATAATATTCATATTACGCGGTGAAAATATATTCGCCCTTAAAAAAAATCTTGACAGCAACCAAGATGTCTTCTAGAAAGCACAACAAGAAAAACAGAAAAATGTTCTATTTTTATAACGAAAAATTAGAAAGAAAAATCTTTTCTCTTTTTCATTTAAATGTATTTTCCTAAAATATAACTATACAATATCGAATCTTACAATTTTATTTTACTTTGCGAAAATTCTTTCTTTTCTCCCATCGTTGGGTACAATAACTTGTGAAACACGTGCACCGGATTTTATTATTCAATAGAAACTTCAATTTTTAATTTAATTCTATATTAAATTTAAATTTCAGCTTTATATTAAACTTAAAAATTTATATTTTTTTAAATTAAAAAAGTTTGCAAATAACAAATGAATTCTATTGATAGAATAGTTTTTAATAAGAGATAAAAGGAAAAACGGTGCATCCCAACCAAGAAATATTTTTCGCCGTAAAGTAAGTTCAATTAAAAAAATTCACCTTATATAGAATATTATATGGTAAAATTTTAATAATTTAGTTTTATAGAATTCGAATAATTACATTTATTTTTAAATTGTATTTTAGAATATTCCTTAAAAATTTATCCGGAATTTCAATTTAGTGGACATAAAATTTAAAAATTAAAGCTTTTAAAACAAAGAAAAAAAATTAATATGAATTCTGATAAATTAAAACGTTTGCAATCGCAAGTGAGAATCGGTGGTAAAGGTACCCCACGTCGTAAGAAGAAGGTTGTACATCAAACAGCAGCTACCGATGATAAAAAATTACAAAGCTCATTAAAAAAACTTGCTGTTAGTAATATACCTGGTATTGAAGAAGTTAACATAATCAAAGATGATTTAAGTGTTATCCACTTTAATAATCCAAAAGCTCAAGCTTCCTTATCGGCTAATACTTTTGCAATAACTGGACATGGCGAAAACAAAAAGGTAATGGAAATGCTACCAGAAATTTTACCTCAATTAGGACAAGACACTGTTGCTCAGTTGAGACGTCTTGCTAATGCTGCTGCAGGTAAATCAATGAACAACAATGCAACAGAAGATGATGATGTTCCAATGCTTGTGGAAAATTTCGAGGATGCATCAAAAGATGAAATTGTTGGAAAAGTTTCAGAGACTAAGGAGGAGGCTAAAAAAGCTGTTACTCAAGAAAAGCCTAATCAACAGAAGCCAAAAGAAGCAGGCGAATCGAAATCACAGAAGCAACAAAAATCAAATCAAAAACAAGATAATAAAAAACAAGATCAAAATAAAAAACAAAATGAAAAAGTAAAAGGTGAGGAAAAGAAAAAGGATAATCAAGGTAAAAAGAAAGATACTGTCATTGAATCACCGAAAGAGGGACCCAAAAAGCAAGAACAAGGAGCTTCCAAGAAACAAGAACCATCTAAAGAAGGGGTTAAACAACAAGAACCTATAAAAACTCAAGAAAAACCTAAAGAAGATGCTAAACATAATAAAAATCAAAAATCTAAAGAAGGACCGAAGCAGCAAGCTCAATCTAAGGAAGCGAATAAACAGAAAGAACCGTCTAAAGAAGCTTCTAAACCACAAGAACATCCTAAAGAAGGTGAAAAGTCCCAAGAACAGTCCAAAGAGAACTCCAAAGTAACACCAAAAGAGCAAGGAAAACCAAAAGACTTACCTAGTGAACAAGTCAAAGTCACTGAGCAAGCTAAAGATATTTCTAAACCACAAGGACAACAACAAGAAAAATCTAAATCCCAAGAGCAAGTAAAAGCTGATGAAAAAGCCAAAGCAGTTCCAAAATTGGAAGTATTGCCAAAAGAAACTCCCAAATTGCAGGAACAAATCAAAGAAGTTGCTAAAACACAAGAGGTTACTAAACCAGAAGATAGGGGTAAAGAAACTCCTAAATTGCAAGAACTACCCAAAGAAATTTCTAAACCGCAAGAGCAACCTAAGGAAGCTGTAAAGCCTTCAGAACAACCAAAAGAACCTCTGAAATCATCAGAATCTCCTAAATTACAAGATCAAGTCAAAGAATCTCCCAAAATAGAAGAAAAAGTTAAAGAAGTTCCGAAGACACAAGAACTGCCTTCTGGACCTGCTAAATCCCAAGAACAATCCAAAGAAGCTCCCAAATCCCAAGAGCAACCTAAACAAACCCCCAAACCTCAAGACCCGCCCAAAGAAATTCCAAAACAGGAATCATCCAAAGAGGCCCCCAACAAGCAAGAACAGCCTGAGAAATCTCCCAAATTGGAAGATCAAATTAAACAAGCTCCCAAGCTTCAAGAACAAATTAAAGAAGCTCCTAAAATTGAAGAACCACCTAAAGAAGTTCCTAAAATACCAGAAGAATCCAAAAAAGAACCATCTAAAGAGCCAACCCAAGTTGAAGAATCATTAAAAAAAGCTGAAATAAAACCAATTCAAGCCAATAACCAAAAAGCAAAATCACCAGGACCACAAAGCAGAGGTGAACAACAGAAAGCTAAGTCTAAATCACCAGGTCCTCCATCAGGACAAAAAGCTAAGTCACCAGGTCCACAACAATCTGGTCAACCGAAAGCAAAATCTCCAGGACCACAATCACAAGCTCAGGCACCTAAAGACAAATCAAAATCACCTGGGCCTCAACAACAAACTGAAGGACAGAAAACTGCTGAACAACCAAAACAAAAGGAGAGAACGTCAAGTCAATCGGAGCAACAAAAACAGCAGCAAAAAGCTAAAGAAAGGACTAGCAGTCAATCAGAGCAGCAAAAGCAACAGCAAGAAAAACCTAAAGAAAGGACTACTAGTCAGTCAGAACAGCAAAAGCAGCAACAGCAGCAAAAGCAAAAAGAACGAACTAATAGTCAATCAGAGCAACAAAAGCAACAGCAAGAAAAACCTAAAGAAAGGACTACTAGTCAGTCGGAACAGCAAAAGCAGCAGCAGCAAAAACAGAAAGAACGAACTAATAGTCAATCTGAACAACAAAAACAACAGCAGCAACAGAAGTCTAAAGAAAGAACTAGCAGCCAATCAGAACAACAAAAGCAACATGAAAAGCCAAAAGAGAGAACTGCTAGTCAGTCTGAGCAGCAAAAACAGCAGCAACAGAATGCAAAAGAACGTACTACTAGTCAATCTGAGCAACAAAAGCAACAGCAACAACAAAAACACAAAGAACGAACAAATAGCCAATCGGAACAAAAGCAACAGCAACAACAAAAATCTAAAGAAAGAACTAGTAGTCAATCAGAGCAGCAAAAACAGCAGCCACCACAACAACAAAAAGAACGAACTACTAGTCAATCTGAGCAGCAAAAGCAGCCACCACAACAACAAAAAGAACGAACTACTAGTCAATCTGAGCAGCAAAAGCAGCAACAACAAAAGCAAAAAGAAAGAACTAACAGTCAATCCGAGCAACAGAGGCAACAACAGCAACAAAGACCAAAAGAGCGCACCAATAGTCAATCCGAGCAACAGAAGCAACAACAACAGCAAAAACAAAAAGAGCGCACTAATAGCCAATCTGAGCAACAAAAGCAGCAACAACAGCAAAAGCAAAAAGAACGCACTAATAGCCAATCCGAGCAACAGAAGCAACAACAGCAACAAAAACAAAAGGAGCGCACTAATAGTCAATCTGAGCAACAAAAACAAAAGGAGCGCACTAATAGTCAATCTGAGCAACAGAAGCAACAACAGCAACAAAAACAAAAGGAGCGAACCAATAGTCAATCTGAACAACAAAAACAACAACAGCAGCAAAAACAGAAACAAAGAACTAATAGTCAATCCGAGCAACAAAAACAAAGAACTAACAGTCAAAGTGAGCAACAGAAATCAAAAGAAAGGACTAGCAGTCAATCCGATCAACAAAATTCAGCTTCTCCTAATAAACAACCTTCAACGCCAACTTCCCCAAATCCTGCTTCACCTGGTGTACCTGTTCCTTCGAATGCAGCTGCAGCACCAACTCCAACTTCACCGCCCATTCAGTTACCACAACAAAACCAACCTCAAGGACCAGGAAAACCACAACAATCTGGTAAACAGGCAGCTGGTCAACAACAAAAACAGCAACAAGGTGGACAAGGTGGTGGTAATAACAGTGGAAAACAGCAAAATCAACAACAAAAGCAAAAACAACAACCTAAAAAATAAATGGGAGTTTTATATTTTTTATACTTATTTTTCTTTTTGTCAATTGATCGAATTTTTTTTCATAATAGTTTAGAAACAAAAAAAAAACGAAATTTTAATTGAACACGTTAAAAATAATTCAATTTTAAACTTCTAAAAATTTAATTATCAAAATTTAAGATTTATGTATTTTTTAAATTATATTTTATAACTATTATATAATATGTACAATATGTAAACAATATTATACGCGCTATTGTATTGAACATATTATTTCTATTCATGAAATCGAAATTAAAAATCTATAAAAAAATACCAACTATAATAAAATATTTTTTTATTAATTAACATCACAGAAAAACGTACATGTTATATAATTTATAATATAAATCTAAAATTAAAAACCGAAAAAAAAATGTAATATTTTTAAAAGTTTGCTGTGTTAAATTGATTTTTATTTTTATTTTTCTAACAAAATGGCCTAGAAACAGTTGAAATGAAAAGATTATCAATGTTTTGATTGTATTTAAAATTTATTTAATTTTTGTAATTGTATTCACCAAACAGTTATATTACTAGCGTTTTAATCAATTATGTGTGTATTTAAAATTTTTATTTTTAAGAACAAAAACAACGAGAAGGAAAATTTTTATAAAATCATGATTACATAAATGTTATAAAAATAAATGTGAACTGTTAAATTAAAAATAAAAATTTTTTAAATGAAAAATATTAAAATTATATGCAATCTATTGAATTATTTTTACAAAATAAAAAGAAATAAAAAAACAATCGAAAAAATTAATATTCAATTTATATTAAAATTTTAATTGAAATTCTCTGTTTCTGGGTCATAAAGTAATTCATTTTTTTTTTTTAATATAATAATTAAAGTTATTAATAAAAGATGTGTGCAATTTTGAAAATTTAATTAATTATTTATGTTTTTTTTTTCTTTTAATTTCTTTTAACAACGAATTTATTATCAATTAAATATTATACTCTTAATAATATAAATTATGTTATTAAATATGTAATTATATTTTAATAACATAAAATATTACATTTTAAACATGCTTTTACTTATAAATATTTCGAAAAAATTAAAAAAACAACAAAAAAAAAAACAAATTTTCTCTTTTTAGATTGTAAGTTTTTAAAATAAATGATTGCAATTAAAAAACAAGAAGTGGTTAATGAGTTTTATGACACCATTTAAATTAAGAAAACAAAATTTAAAAACTAATCTAATATTTATAATTATTGAAATATAAAAGTAATTCTTTTTTTGTTCTTGTTCTTAGAAATTTTATTATTAAAAATTGAGCTTTTTTCTAGTCTATTTTTTAATTTTTTTTTTTTTTTCATTTTATTAATTAAATTATTCAACGCATTTTTTTTATTTTATTTTACACATATATATATATATATATATATACATGTATTATTTACATTAATTATCTTACATTACAATTTCCTTCTTTAAATGATTATAAACTGATTTTCAATAATTACTTATTTCTTTTATTATTAAATTTTTTGTTTTTTAAATATTTTATTCTAAATTTCATATAACTGTATAAATTATATGTAATAAAATATAAAACATAATTGTAATTTATATTAAATATGAAATACATAGATATTTCATTATTAAAACATAAATATTAATAAAATTTAAGAAATTTTAATTAAAATATTGAAAATTTTATGAAATGATTTGACCGTGTATGTTGTATGTTTGCATCATGCATGATTTATTCTTTTAAATTAATTTTCTAAAATTTTGATTTATCAAACTGTTTCTAAATCTATTTTCATATATTATTATATAAAATAACTTAATATTTATAATATTATTTTTTCTTTGAAATTTTTTTTCGTAAAAAAATATATTTCATAAACATTGCTATATAGCATAGTTTGTAAGGGCATTCAAAAAAAAAAACTTAATGAATTATTTTATTCATTCAATATTTTGTTGAATTCTTTATAAACAAATTTATTTAATATAATTATGTACGAAATAGATTTATGCAATGTTCATTCAAATATTAATATATAAATTAAGAGTACAAAAAAAATCTGTACCTTAAATATTTGAAATTGTATTGAAAAAAAAAGCAAATTATATTTTATTTATGTATGTACTTATTAATTGAAATTTAAGCAAAAAAAAAATAATATAAAACTTAAAATTGTATAATTTCCTAGTTTGAACAAATTTATAATTTATTACATAAAAATTATTTCAGTAGTCTATTAAGATATAATTTAAAAAAATAAATAAATGAAATTATCAAATTTTCAATAACATCTAAACTTCGCTCGCTAATTATATCTTAATTAATTAATTGAAAAATCTTTTTAGGTAATAAATTTAAATAAGGAAATGTTAATATTTTTAACAAATTTCAAAATAAATATAATTAAGAAAGAAAAAAAAACAATACAAAAATTGTTAAAGGTAAAACTTTCTATTTTTCAAAAGGGAATGTTAAAAAAAAATTTTTTTGTTTTAATAGATAAAAATATGAAATTTAGAATTTGAAAAATTTATTTGAAACAAAATATAATTAAAACGTAAAAGTTAATTACATATATATGTACACATTTGCATGTGCATAATAAATAAAATTATTTTATGTTTCTATAAATAAAATTATATTTTGTATAAGAGTATAATATCAACTTTTATGTATTTTAACTACATATAATTAATATTTTTTCACCATATTATGATATATGTATATATATATATATATATATATATATATATACATGTATATATATATATATATTTAGAATTATTGTGTAGACGAAGAATTTTTGAAAATAAAAAATATTTGCCATAATAAAGTATAAAAAAAAATTTAGTTATTAATTAAACTTACCTACGCATTTTGCATATTGTCAAAAATCATGATTATCTTAAATTATCTTCTAATAACAAATAATTAATTAATAAAGCTGTAAAAGTTTTAACAATTATTGAAGGGCAAGTAATTATTTAGCCCTTTAGTAATTCTAATCCTTAAAAATATATTAAAGCTCTATATGAATATACTAAGTTCTATATGAATTAAGTTTTATATGACCTGTTTCATATTAAAAATGTGCAAAATGTTATTAAAGACTAATATTCATTTTGTTGACCAGAAAATTCTGAATTTTAAGAAGTTATTAAATGAAAGGGATAATAGTTTTACGAAGGAGAAATGAAAAAATGAAATTAATTATGAAATGAAAAAATTTGTAACATACTCGAGTAATTCTTCTAAAAATATCCAATATTTTCCTGTTAAGTTTTTTTAAATTATATTTTTGCAGTAGTTATAAAACAAAAAAACCAAAAAATTCATTTAGAATCTAAAGCATATCTCTAATTTTTGAATGTGCTGTTTTTTTCAGATTTTGCACTTTAGATTTATTCAATTAATTTATATAACCTGTTATTGAGCAATATTCATTTGTTGACTAGAAAATTTTAAACTTCAAGATTTTATTAAATAAGAGCGGTACCAGTTTTACTGAGGTATAATGAAGTCTTAAATATGTTGATCAATGTAAATCGGATATTATTAATTTATTCTTTTAAAACTTAACTAAAATTTGGTTTTAATTAAATAAAAAATATATTATATTTGACTTTCTTAAAAATTTCTAAATTTAGAATTTATTTAGTGAAAAGTGTTTTATTAATAAAAAAATTTTTTCTGACCATTATATTTCATAAACCTCAAATCAACGAACTAAGCGAAACGATCATGAATGACAAAATTTGTCTATCATGTACATTGTTTAACAAACTTATAATTGTACAGTTCTTTTTACAAAATTTAAAATAAGTTTTCAACAAAAAATTTAAATACAATTTTTAGCTCGAAAATGCAGTAACATTGTAACATATTTAAATAGGAAAATAATTAATATTAAAATTCATTTAAAAAATATGTACTCTAAGGCATAGAGTCGCAATAGCAATTGGCCAACTAATTGGCCCTCTAAGGACGTATTCCTCTAAAGTCTGCTTAATTTTATGAATTCTAATCCACAACCTTTTGATAACCTAAAGTCTAGTAAAATTTTATTATCCATTTCCTTATAATTATATGTACCTTAAAAAATAAACGTAATTTACTTATGTTTATTATAATAATAACTTTAAATAATGATTTTATAATTAAATTTTAAATTCTTACCTTAAATAAGTTACAAATTGCATTTTATGGATGTAAATACCAAAGAGTTAGATATGAGAATCGCACATTTCGTTTCTAACAAAAATATTTGTTCGTGGGTGCATTCAATTAATATCTTACTGCAGTTAAATCAAATTTTTCAAAGTCTTTTAACTGTATATAAAAAATTTAACAATGTTTATATAATATTGTAAATAAAAATTATAAATTTCTGCCGTAACAAACTAATAAATATGAAAATAATAATACCTAATACATAAACATAGAAACAAATTATGTACGTTCCTAATAATACTTTTCAAAATAAAGTAAAGTACCGTTGTCGATTCGATTTAACTTCTTAAATCAAATTTCTTTACTACCAAGATAGCATATAATATTTGACTCAGTGCGGGCTATTGAGCTATTTGCAAACCTCAAAAGAAAAAGTACAATAACGGTTTGGCATGTCAATGATATGCTGTGGAAGCACGAAAATTACATAAAATCAATTTCTATTGCTTTGTACTATTTTTAATTGTATTAGGTTTAATTTAGCAGCTGTGTTATAACCGCCTCTATAATTAATATATTTATTTACTGCTTTCCTGTTAATATTTTCCTTATACTAGAAGCATTGTTGTAAGCAAATTTTTTTTATGTTTAGTTGAACTTGTGTGTGGTAGTTCAATGTTGAAAAATTTAGGATGTAATTGTATGGTGAGTTTTTTATTTTCTCCTTAACTTTTTTTTGTTAATCGTCACCCCCTCAAAATTAAATGTATTGGAAACATTGCTTCACAACAAAGTCATGATAAAAATATGTTTAATTAGTGAAAAATAGAGTTAATAGTTCATTAGTATGCAATAGAAACTCAGAAAATGGTCCTTGTTTTTATATGCACTTTTTTTCAAACGTGTGTGGCGAGTTACGACGTGTCATAGTTTTTTTTTTTTAAATCTAGTAGCTCTTTTTTTTGTTTTGTTTACAAATTGTCAAAAATTAAATGTCAGACTATTGAATGAGCGAAAAGATAAGAAATTTTTTCTATTGCTTCAGATTTTTCTCAAATCAAGTTCAAGACTATTATTTTTTTTAAACAAAAATAAATTTTCCATTAGTTCTAAGTATATTTATTCATAAGAATTTCAAAAATTAAATAATAAAAAGACATTATTCATGTTTCGAGATTATTAAAATATTTTGAATATTTGGAAAAACTTAAAATTAAACAAAACATAATCAGTTTTGGTACAAATTGCGTTTTCCAATTAAAAATGGTGAGTAAATATTTTTTAATTACATTTATTTTTATGTTGTAATGTAAGTACATCGAACTATGTTATTTAGAATACAAATTGATATTAGTTTATGTAAAGTTAAATTAAATTTTAGCATATATTTAGAAGTTGAGGTAAAGAAAAAAAAAATTGGCTAACACCCTTTTCATTTTCTACCTTATTAACTACTCGCTCGCTACCCACTTTAGTATTGGAAAATTGAAATTTTGTAAATTTTCAATTTATAAGGTCATATTTAACTTAAATTGCCTAATATGAGTGCACAAAGAAAATATTTTATAGTATAATTTATTTTTCATTCTATGTTTACAATATGAAAGATATAGAAGATTATTTTTGTATATTGTATGTGTAGATACATAATGTGTATGTACATGAATATGTTGATACATACTTAAGTTCGTTCTTATTTTTATTTGGAGAATATCGCCATATTTTAATCATGGATTATTCATCATTGCCTATAATCTATATGAGAATATGACCTCCGTTTCGTTTCCTGCTTTGATTCTTTTGTTTTTTTGTTAATGTACTTTAAAATTCAAAATAAGAAATTTTAAATAAATACTCAAAATTTTCATTTTTTGTTATTCAAAATTTAATAAAGTTATAAATCTATGGAATGTATATTTCTAGGTTACACCACTATCGCTATCTATAGTGGAAGGATTATTGAATGAATTTTATCTTTCGAATACAAATAACATCCGTAAAAGAGAAATTGAAACACAATTAATAACATATAAAAATAGTGCTGAATCGGTTCATGAATGTTTAGTTAGCTTAACAGATAATACTACCTCTACAAATCAATATTTATGGTTTTTTACTGCATCAACATTAGAACATGCTATAGTTCGTAAATGGTCAACCTTAAAATCATTGGATCGTAATACTCTTAGAGAGCAATTATGGAGATTTTATGCAAATTTACCAATAGATGGTAGCTATCCTCGTCGACAAAGAAATACTATAGCTCAATTAATTGCCTTAATTGGCAAACGTGAATTTCCGGATGAACATCCAGCATATATAACGCATGTTATTCAATTAACACAGAATAAATTTTCATTAGGAATTACATTATTGAAAACTACTTCTGAAGAGGTTGTTAGTTTAAAGGATGATTTACCTACAGATAGAAAGAAGTATTTTCAATCATGGTGAGCATTATATTTTAATATTTTCATGGTTATTGGTATTTTAAATTAAATATTTTAAATTACATTTAAATTAAATTTTTTTTTTATTTTAGTATTTCATTGTGTTTACCGGAAATTATCGATATATTAGATAAATTTTTAGCCATCACAGTTAATTATTTCAATGGAACTGATATTCTTTTAAATTCTAATATTAATGTAGATCCCGTAATGGTTGCATCACTGCCAAATGACAATCAATTGCAGTAATTAATATTAAATTTAATTTTTTGGATACGAAATATATTAACAAATTTTTTTTAGTAATTCGACGCGAGATCTATTATCATGTATTCAGCATTTTTTCTCATGGATTCCTTTAGATAATTTGATCTCCGACTACTTCTTATTGAATATTTTCAATTTAAGCAAGTGGCGTGATCAACAAAGTGAAAAAATTAGTCGCTCTGCAATATCTGTAATTAATGAATTATTTTATCTTCAACGTGCTATACCATCACCTCAAGTTATAATGATGGGCATAAAAGACTTATTAGATAATAGTAATTTATATAAATCAAGTGAAGTTTATCAAGACAGATTTACTGAACTGTTAAGACTGTACACAGATAAATGTTGTGTCACACTAGTTGCTGACGAGCAAACATTTCCTTCATTACTATTATCTTTATATAATTATACATTTGTAGGTACGTAAGATCAAACAAATATTCTTTTAAAATGCGTAATAAATTGTAAACAGCAAATAAATTTCGATAAAAAATTTTTAGGTAATGGAGCTCTAGCTTTTACTGAAAGATTGGAAATATGGTCGCCGATAATTAGAGCCTTAATTCCCACGTCTTTTGGTCGTTACTCTGAAATAATGCATTTACTTGTTGGTGGAATTTTAAAGAAAATGCAATTTAGATTTGATCAAGAACAAGAACTAGATACTTTAGATAACGAGACCCTCGATGAAGATGTAAGTTTTATTTTAAAATAATTTACATTATTGGAGATAACAATATTTATCATATAATTTTTTTAAAATAGATGGAGACTGAATGGCAACATTATTTGAATCTTTGTATTGAAGTTATAGCATATGTTGCTGAGGGAAGACCAATTCCAGTATTTGAACAAGTTTTCAATGATTGGCAACGACCATTTGAAACATTAATATTATTAGAAAAATCAATTGATAATAATACATCAATTGATTTAAATGATCAAACAAAGTGCCATTTTATACATAGTAATTTACGCGATCTATCATCACTTTGTCAAACATTAGTTCGTTTAGCACCTGTACTTGAAGGTGGTTCTGGAAAATATTCAGAAAATTTATTACAAATGACCCAATGTTTATTATATACTGTAAAATTTTTAAGTAGTAATAAAATACATTGCCTCAATTGCGAAAATTCCCCGTTGATGTCTGATTTTGTAGAATTGTATGTATAAAATGTGAAATATTTATAGTATATTTTTAATATTGTATTTTTTTATTCCTTTTAGATTTGCTCAAACTTTATCAGCCATTCGTTGTCTCCTCCCGTTGTCTCCTCTTTTGAAATCTGAAACTGAACTGAAACAATTGATAGAGAACGTAGGTTCAATTTTATTGCCAAGCTCTAAACAAAAATCTCGAATTGTGTCATTATGTGCAGGTAAATATTTTTTTTAATCTTTAATTGTTCTGATTTAATTATGTTGTAAATATTTTTAGCTCAACTACTTCTTAGTATATCATCAGTAATAAAACCTCGATTTATGATTGAATGTTATTCAATAACGCAGCTCATTCAATGTGGTCCCGTTCTAGCTCATTTACCTAAACCTGTTATTTGCGCCATATATGAAACTGTTATAAATTGTCTTACTTTGCCATGGCAAAATGTTCCCAGTCAACAACAAGATTTTGAAAAAAGAAACATAGCTTTACAGGAGTACATTAAATGTATATCCAATGACTTTACTGATCTAGACTACACAACGATGGGTAATGGCCAAGAACAGAAGATTATAACTATAACAACTTCTATTTTACCAATTTTAAAAGAGGTTTTAGATTATTTTCGAGAAAGCAGTACGGCTGTGAAACAAATGTTAACTAATGCAGTTAAGGTAAACCATTGATGACTAGCTCATAATTTCTTTTTGTTATTTTTCTTTTATTTCAGCCTATTATATCAATGGCGTTATCTATATTTAATTACTACGGATCTGTAAGTAATGAAATCACTGCCAGTGTGTCAGAATTTTGCTTAAGTGTTTTAAGAACACTTCAAATGCAGTTAGGTATAAGTTTTGTTCGGGAAATGCTTACTATATTCATTGATTCAACAATAAGGTATTTATTTTGTTTATAAAATTTTCTAGTAATTAAAAATGTTTCATAATATAGGGAGCAGTTATCGGTGCGTCGTTTAAAGTCAATAGAAAACATTTTACAAATGGTTTTGTTAGTTGTAGAACAACCGGGAAATTCAACAATGTCGTTAATTCCATCGATTTTGACATTGTCTTTAGACCACGTTTTACCTTTACTATTGCATGATAAAAATTTAATGGATTATGCTGAAATATCATACGCATTATATGCATTATTTGATGGGTAAATAAAAAAAGTTTAGTAATTATTTTTTTTTCGTTAATAAATATTTGTTTTCGTTTTGTTTTTTTAGAATTTTACAACACCGTTGGCAATATTTCTTTAAATCTCAAGCTCAAAGAGGATTTTCGCCTGGTGCAAGTGATTTTGTAACATTACCTGATGAATTACCACAACGTTCTGAACAATTATCAACAATTTTAACATCATATGGAAGAGGTTTAGTAAATTGTTCAAATGATCCACATTTAGTTCGAACAATTTTGATATCATTACAAAATTTAAATGAACGTTGGCAATTATATTATAGAGATTTTTTTAAATCAAATTTATTACAATCATTTCAATATGCATTATTGAATTTAATGTTAATACCTGAAGGTGCAATACATCAAGAGCTATTGCTTCAAGTATTATTCGATATGGGCCAAGTCAATATCAATAAACTTCATGAATCATTTTTATCAGTTGGATTCACGAATAATTTAAAATTTGTAGAAGAAATATGTTTGTCAACCGTAAGTATCTTTCTTTTTGCTCAATAAATGTTTAATATGGTTTTTTTTTATTTTTATTTAAGGATTTTCCAACATTTTCGCATAAAATGAATCAACTCGTTCAAGATCAAAGATATATTCGTCTATTACAATAGTACATTGAAATTGAAAAATCAAAATATTAATACAAAATAAGTAACTTGTTACTTATTTTGTAAATTTAACAATACAAAAATCCAATACAAAATTTTTTTATAAAAATTTATTAAAATTCCTTTAATTTTGTAACAATTTATTACAAAATTTCTTTTATTATAATTCTTCATTTATTGTTCTTTTATTACAATTATAAAAACATTTAATTTTTCACGGTATTAATGAATACATTTTTTTTTAATTAAAATTAATTAAACTATGAAATTATTAATTTAAAATTTTCTTTTATTAAAGAATTTTGTTTATTTCAAAACTTTAATTCTTATATTTTGAAAAATAAACTTATAAAATGTAGTAAATGTTTTTTTCGAAACTTTTTTGTAATATTTAAATTTTAAAATCATATTTTAACATCCCGGTTTTAGAAAGTTATGCTTGTTTGTAAATTGGGTCCGAATTCAATTTTATTTAATTCTATTTAATCAAAATGTATTTTTCAAATTTTTTGTCTCAATAATATTTTTTTAATGTATGTTATCACACTTGTAATATCCTTTAATCCTACTCTTGTTTTTTTACTTTAATTATAGAATTGTTTTTCATTTTATTATTTTATATTTTTTAATTTGAGTAACCTCATTTTATAACAATATCGTGAAATCGACTTTAAAAAAAGGGTTTATTGTTAAAAAAACTAAAAGTAAAATATTTATGCTAAAATAAAGGAAACTATTTTAAGCGTATTATTTAATAATGCATATATACATATACTTTATAATTTAACTGAATTGAATTTTTATACAAATAATTTGTGTTGTCACAATAAGTTGTAAAAAATTTTATTTGCACTTTGCATAAGTGTTATTATATAATATTTTGTGATGATTTCTTAAAATACAATTTTATATTGTGTACATACACTATTTTTTTAATTTATAATATTATATTTTTTCTTATATTTTAAATTAAAAATATTTTAATAACAAAATTTATTGCTACAACTTTTCTATTGTTTAAAAAAGACGATTATATTAATTATGGATATAATTACTATAAAATTGTTCAATATTATAATATTACTATAAATTCGGAAAAATGTAAAATATAATAATTAATTAGAAACGAGTTATGACGAAAACGGAAACTTCTACAATAAATTGAAGCAAAAAATTTAAAAGAACATTTTTCACTTTTTTTTTTTTTAATTTTATGTTTATTATGGAATTAAATATAAAATATACAATAATTGTTGATTATAATTTTTTTTAAATTCTTGATTTCAATAAGTTATGTATTTATAATTAAAACAACTTGAATTAAATTAAGTTTTCTAACACGTAAACGTTTCAGATTTTTATTTTATATTCATCCTCATGAGTTAATAAAAATTCATTGTCGTCAAAAATATTTTATAAATATATAAATAAATAAATAATAACAAGTAATTGAACATTTTAATTCTTATCCACAAATTGAGATGGATTCATTCCTTGTAGAATAGATATAAAATAAAAATTCGAAACGTTGGCGTAATAGAAAATACGAGTATAAAGATGTTGTTTTATAAGCATAATATTGAAACCAAAGAATCTAAAGAAATATAAAATAATTGGCCTTCGGTAAGAAGAAAAAACAAATATACATATAAAATTATTTAATAATATGAAAGTTAATAAATTGATTTGGCTTTTATATATTTATTTTTATAAATATATTATTTTTATGTATTTGCATGTGCACATATAAAAGCAGATATAAATTAAAAAAAAATTTTAATGTTCCTCGTATATGGGGGCTCATGTTATTTGGTCCCAAAATTAATTTTATATTTTTTTTTTTTGCTGCAAAAGAAAGTGTTTAATAATAAAAATATGCAAAACTTTAATATACATATAAATTTATTATCTCTTGAGAATCTAAATTTTTTAAAATGAAAATACATTTTAGTCTAATTCAAATTTAAATCTAGCATATTACAGATATCATATTTCCTAAATCACCTTTAAATTTTCTTTAAATAATTTTAGATAAATAAAATTTATAATTTTTTAACAAAGTTTCCAAATCGTTATATTCATTAATAATTGAAATCATTAATAATTGAAATAAATTAATAATTGAATACAAAATACATGAAAGATGCATAGAAATTTTTTTTCTAAAATATAATTAATGAATATATATTAAAATTTGCAAAAATTGAATAAAATACAAATAGAAAATTTTTATGAATTTTGTATAATCCTTTTTTTGTTTTCTTTTTTCTTTTTTTAAATATATAAAAAATGGTAGCATAAGAATCGAAAATATTAAAAAGTAAATTGTACGTAAATTAGTAGTGTTTTTTATAAAATTTATATTAAAAAAGTATACTTAGTGAATTTACATTAAAAATTTAGTAGAAAAAAAATGCTGTTATTGAAATTTTTGTAATATTTTATGTTTGGCTCTTCAAAAATATAATTCATTTAAAAAATTTAAATAATATAAAAAAACAGTACTATATAATATTGTAAAACAATATCATTTAGAGAATTGAATGAGTTATAAATTATGAGCAAAATATCAATAATTCCAAATAGACTACTTAACATGAATATATAAGAAAATTATTTGCTTAAATTCCGATAAAAATTTATAATTATACATATGTACATATTCTATTTCTCGTGTTAAAAAAAAATCACTTTTAGAAAAATATAAATCGTATTTTTTTTTTCAAATTTTATACCATTAAATTTACATCATTGGAAAATCTCAAATTTCTTTCAAATTTAATATCACCCATATTCTTTAGACGACTTAAAAAGATGGTCTATTATTAATTAATACTAAATGTATGCATTAAACAATAAAAAAAATTTGAAATTGATTTTATTCTAAAAATTTCAAGTGATGCGTCTAAATGAATATGATTAAAAATTTATCAATAATTAAAAAATACACACTTATATATTAAGAACTGAATTCAAATAAATTAATTTAAATTTACATAATCTTTTTTTTTTAATTTTTTAATTTTTAAATCTAAATCTACTGTATTAATAAAAATTTAGTAATAAATATTTTAATTATTTTGTAAAAACCGAAAACGAGACATTTTTATAAAGAAAATTTATTTAAAAAAACTTTACCAATTGCATTCACTATTATATTTGTAAAAAAAATAAAATAAAAAAAAATATATAAAACCTATACGTGTATTATTGTAATAAATATATTAAATAGATTTAACATTTTTTTTTAAATTAAGTTACTTATTTTAAATTTATAATATAGCATTTATAAAATAAAATACAGGCATTCGATGTTATTTAACAAAAAAAAAATAAAAATAAAACACAGTTAATAAAAGTAATAAAAAAATAAAAATTGAAATTGTTTTAATATTTTTATTTTTAATGTATAATTATATAAAACATAATTTCGTACAAAGTTTGGGATTTAAAGTAAAAAACAATTTAAATGGTTTTGGAAGTTTTGCTTGTAAAACAGTTAAAAAAATTTGTGAATATTATTTATTTATGCAAATTTTTAATTTCTATGATGAAAGATGAAGTAATCACACACAAGTCACAAAACTATGAGTTCTTTTAAAAATTATATTTTAAAGAACTGCTAAACGCAACACTCGAAAACAGGAAAGAGGAAACAGGTGCAAAAGAAAAGGGGAAAGAAACAAGCTCAGAAATTTATTGCGAATCCGATTTTTAAATATTGAAGTAAGGGCTTAGGTAGTCATGCAATTTTTAGTTTTGTAATTGTTTGATTTCTTATTTGTATTCTACAGATTTATATTAATGATCACATTCAACTCTATGATCACATACAATTAAGCAATCACACAGTTTGCAATTTTTACAAACTAATTGCAATTTTTTTAGCTAACGCGCTCGATTTGAATTGACGCAATAGCTTAGTTACGCAACGATTTTTACAATGAAGCAGTAATTGCAAAACTAAAAATTGCATATCTTTCTGAACCCTTATAGTCAATTCATTCTAAACTAATTAGCACGGAGTTGCATAAGTGCGCGCTTTGTTTGAACCTACAGAATATAAATAAACATTCAAACAGTTGCAAAACTAAAAATTTGTCTTTCCGTGTGCAAAGAATCAACTATAAATGCTTTAATATTCTATATCTGTGTTTTTTAGCATAAAATCAAAATGTGACGTCAATTATAATTAAATTGCGCCAAGTAAATAAAAATGATTTGGCAACGCTGTATTGAATGTTTTTTTATTTTTGTTTACTACTTTACAGTGACAGTCGTTCTTTAAACCACGTGAAGTTTTTGTATTTTTATTTTTAATTTTTATAAACAAAAGTGTCTTATAGTTACTAATCAAAATAAGGCATCACTAATTTATTGTTTTGTTACTTAATTTGTTTACACATGTATATTGAAGTTAATTGAATCATGTCTTCGAAAAAAATGAAGCTGGATGAGTCAAACGAAAAGGAAATCGTACCGCAAACACTTCAAGCTAGATTTATATCTGAGGAAGGAATAGAAGCGGGGGCTCCTTTTGATCTCCCATCTGAAATAAATGTTGAACAATTGGGACTGATTTGCAATGCGTTACTAGAAAATGAGGAACCAATACCTTATAAATTTTTTACAAATGACGATGAAATTGTGACTTCGCTCAGTAAAACAGTTGATTTGAAAAAAATTGACACAGAAAATGTTATCGATATTATTTATCAACCACAAGCAGTTTTTAAAGTTAGACCAGTAACTAGATGTACGAGTTCGATGCCAGGTCATGCAGAGGCTGTAGTTTCAATAGGTTTTAGTCCCAATGGAAAACATTTGGCTAGTGGATCTGGTGATACAACCGTGCGTCTTTGGGATTTAAATACTGAAACTCCGCATTTTACATGTAAAGGACATAAACAATGGGTATTATGTGTAGTTTGGTCTCCTGATGGCCTGAAATTAGCAAGTGCATGTAAGGCTGGCACAGTTATAATTTGGGATCCAGAAACAGGTCAACAAATGGGCAAATCACTAACTGGACATAAAAAGTGGATAAATTGTCTAAGTTGGGAACCATATCATAAAAATCCTGAATGCAGACGATTAGCTAGTGCAGGTCAAGATGGAGACGTCCGAATATGGGACATTGTAACTGTTAAATGTGAACGAGTCATAAGTGGCCATACAGCATCTGTAACAGCAGTTCGATGGGGAGGGAATGGCCTATTATATACATCGTCTAAAGATCGCACTATAAAAATGTGGAGAGCCGAGGATGGTGCCTTATGTCGTACATTTACTGGTCATGGTCATTGGGTTAATAATTTGGCATTAAGCACAGACTACGTTTTGCGTACGGGTCCATATCATCCAGTTTTAGATCGAAATAAAAGTTATGAAAATTGTAAAATGGATGAATTAAGAAAAATGGCCTTCGAAAGATACCAAAAAGTATGCCCAGATGGTATTGAATCTTTAGTTTCGTGTTCTGATGATTTTACATTAAGTTTGTGGCGAGCAAATCAGAATCAATCAGTTCAAAGAATGACTGGCCATCAGAATGTCGTCAACGACGTAAAATATTCGCCTGATAATAAAATGATTGCATCTGCTTCATTTGATAAATCAGTAAGATTATGGAGAGCTCATGATGGTGGTTTCATTTGTGTGTTTAGAGGTCATGTACAGGCAGTTTACACTTTAGCTTGGTCAGCAGATTCTCGGCTTATAGTCAGCGGCAGCAAAGATTCAACTTTAAAAGTTTGGAGTGTTGCTACAAAAAAATTAGCGCAAGAACTACCCGGTCATGCTGACGAGGTTTTTGGTGTTGATTGGGCACCTGATGGATCCAGAGTAGGTTCTGGTGGTAAAGATAAAGTTGTTAAATTGTAAGTTAAATTGAAGTTTATACATGTTTCAATCAAAAATAATTCGAAATCTATTTTTTAGGTGGCAGTACTAAAGGATTTTTAATGAAATAATAATTTTCTGGTAATTTTATAAAAAAATGTAAACAAAAGAAATTAAACAAGAATTAAAATACTTTAAACAAACATTTTACTTTAGCAATAAGTCAAATAATCAAGAAAAGATTCGAAATTATCAGAATCTTTAATTTTGATAAATACATTAATAAGCAAATTTTTTGAACTCAAAACTTTTATGGAAAATTTAAAGTGCTTTAAATTAATTTGAAAAAAGTTAAATATAATTTTGAAAAAAAATTACATTAATAGAATCTTTGGCATCAGACTATTTGTTAATTTTTTTTTCTTTTTTTGTACATTGATCTTTGTCTATCTTTTGCAAGTAAAAGGGCCTTTTTCAAAGCTTTTATCGCTTCTTCTTCCGAAATGTAAGGATTTTTTACTATTAACGAATCTAAAATTAAAATAATATTTGTGTAGACTTTATGGAAAAGCTGAAATTTAATTTATCTTACCCAATAATATTCGAATTATAGTGTAATACTTAACTCCAATATTATTTTTCAAACCATTGTACGTAAAATTACTTAAAACTGAATCAATAACAATTTTTTTTAAATTTTCTGATATAAATTTCACTATATCCTCAACATTAGGGTTGGAATCAAATAATCTTTTTAAATTTGTTTGTAAATTTTTACATTTTCTACAAAATATTTCAAAATCTTGAAATTCTTTTATGGTTCTACATGGTATCCTTTTTAATTGCGTAATATCATTATCAATCTCCTCTTCTTTTTGCGCTGACGCATCCAAATAAATTTTATTATCTTTGTCTATGTTTTCTATTCTATAAAGACATTTCAAAATTTTATTCAAAATAATATTGAATGGGAAATTTGATAAACTGAACTTACGAAGATATGCTAATTTTCCTCTTTCTAACTCGATCTTTAAAACGTCTAAGAGCTAGTTTAATGCTTTCAATAATTGCTTCCTCATTTTGTTGCGGAAAATGTTTTTTTGTTGCATCTTGATTATTTTTGAATATAAAAAGTGTTACATATTGTAAGCAACTTTAACTCGATAAGTTATTAATATTTACCAATTAATAGTTTCATAATATAAAAATCTTTCATTGCTATATTTTCCTGAATTCCATTCCATGTTAACCGACCCCCTAAGTTTTCTGTTATTAATTTGCGCAAATTTTTATCAACAAATTTATTGCAGTCATATTCCGAAGCTTGGAGAAACATCGTCATCTTTTGTAATAAATTTAAAAAAAAATCACTAAATTAAATTTGAGAAAGAACTTTTCGTTAAATTACCAGGTTCAATGACATTTCTTCGTTGTTTAAACACTTTAGATTAAAATCTTGAAGGCTTTCAAAATTATTTAGAGGTAAATTAAAAATTGATTGCAAATGAATTGAATGACTGTCTGGTGTTATAATGTCCCTTGGCTTAATACTTTGCAATTTCATTCTACATCTATTAGTACAAATAAATTATTGTATTTTAATTTTATGGAAAGAAAACTTACTCCTCAGTCTTTTTTATAATATTCCAATTTTTTAAATTTTCCTTTGTTTTGTTTACAAACAAATTGATCTGATTTTTGATAAAAGTAGTTGATAAACATGCAAATTTTTGCTGTGTACATTCTGTAACAGAAAAAATAAAAAAATACATGAACGTTATCACGGGAAAAAATTCTTTTTACGTAAAAATTTAAACACCAAATTAAAGCATTCAGACAATACCTTGAAGAATTTTCAATACAGAAATGTCACTACAATTTAAATATTCATTTTTATATAATTTTTCATTTGCAAAGCTTGGAAATATTGAAATCACTTCATCTGATGCTATTTTTCGAATATTATATTCAATGAATGGTTTAAAATCATACGCCTTGCCTGAGTGAATTGAAATTTTAGAGTCGTCAGAAAAATCTTCTCGATCATCAGTCAATTCTAAAGTGTTATATTTTGTAAAATATAACTCTTTCTTAAATTAAATATGAAATTGAACAGAAGGAAATTTATTTTACAAATTTATATTTTATTTTCATGTGCTATCAAAGATTTAAAAATTTATTTACCAATTTTTCTTGAAAATTTGAATCTGTTCGCACTGCCTCTTCGAATTTCCTAAATGAGCTTTCTGTTTTACAAGGCAATAAATTAAATAAATTTTCCTCTTCTTCTAAAAATTCCTCATGATAATCTAAAATTTCTACCGTATTTTCAGTAATATCACAAGTAGGTGATCCGATCAGTTCAACTTCTATTACATTATCTTCTTTCGAATCTATTTTTAATTTTCTAAAATAAGTTGAAAAAAAAATAATTCTCATATGTACATTGTATTAATAGGCTCTTTTCATTAACTTATTTTCATGTTGTTTCAAAGTATCTCCCAGTTTTATCCACTCTGTTACGATTTTTGCAATATCGTCCTCACAAGTTACTTCTTCAAAATTTTCTATCACGTATTCTAAATGTTTTTGTGAGTTTAAAGTTAAAGGAATAAAAATACTAATAAAATAAAAAGAATTATCTTATAATTGAACTTACTGACAAGAGCTTCTATGATATTTAAATATTTAACTTCAACTTTGTTATCGTTTGCGGTTTCCCATTCTATTTCACTGATTATATTTTGCCCGAAAACCTTTTTCATTACAAAAAAAATTAGAGATTTCCAATCATTTTTGGGACCCGATTTAAAAAGCGATATCTAGAAATTTAAAATATTCTGCATTTAGTTGAATTTTGTTACCACCAAATTATTTTTACCAATGCAAAATTTAACTCTTTGCATTGCTCTTCAAATTTGAACAAATCTTTAATTGTATTGCAAGGCAAATCTAGAGATATTAATTCCAGATCAATTGATAAATGTTCTTCGACATTAGTTTCTTCGGCAGATATTCTAAAAAGAAAGTAAAATGTCGTAAATCTTAATTCTTTTATTTATAAAATTGATATTATAAACATTAAGATTCAATTTCTTACGACTCAGTAGCTAAAATTGAGTCTTCTTCATTAATTAAAAGATTTTTAAAATACATTAGTATAGAACTAAATATTTGTTCTCCATTTTCTTTTGGAAATTTTTGTAAAAATGCATCTGAAAAGAATAAGGTGCATTGGATAGAAAAAAATATATACATATATCGTATATATACAATAGGTTCTTACCTTTCAAGCATTTAAATATAGAGCAGCTTTCAAGCTGGTAAACATTTATAAAAAATTTTGCTAAATATAACATTAGTTTTTTTTCTAAAATCATCTTAAAATTTATAGTTAAAAATTCTTGAATTGATATACCATGTTCAACTTTTTCATTTGATAGGAAAATTTCTATCTATAACGAAAAACATAAGTTTTCTTATTCATTTATTTAAGTTTACAATTTTACCATTTTTTTATATAGTTTTTCATTTCTCGAACAAATCTCTTCTAATGATTGAAAATGATTCAAACTTTCTATTGGGAAGCGTAGTAATTTTTCATTTTCAGTAAAATCGTTTTTCGATGTAACAGAGCCATTTTCATTCTCAAAATCCGTTTCGTTACGAATAAATTTGAGTTCATTTAGAATGGCTTTTTGATTATGCTTCAAATCTTCAAGGTATTCTCTTAAACTTCCATTTCCAATGCTGTTAACTGTATCCAAAAATATTTCAGAATAGTCACATTGAACTACCCGGTCAGTTTTCAAGTTCTTATTAAATGAATTTGGAGATGGCCATCGTGATTTCAGAATTTTGATCAAAGCAAATAATGCTTCATTGTCAATATTGTATTCTTCAGACCACTCTAATACTTCATTTTCTAATTGAAAGTCTAACTCAACGAATTGAGTCATAATTATTAAATTGTACCTTTTATTTTTCTATATAAAAATTTATAAACAACAGCAATAAACATTAAAAACAATGTTTTACTTTAATTCTTTTCTTGACATATGAAATTTTTTAAACGTTGCCAAATTATTTTATTAAATTATTTTTGTCAAAATTATTGAGTTACGTTTAGAAACTCAATATATCTATTATGCTTTAGCTGCATTTTATTAATTTAGGTGTGAGCTACCGTCAATTACTCTAGAAATAATCTAAGATGAAATTTGACGAACATTTCATCTTAGAGTCATTTTTTAACTTGATGTCAAACTTTTGACAGCAATTTTTTTTTGTATTGTTTGCATTTGCGACAAAATCTAAGATTTAATCTGAGTCTGATAAAAGTTTGATATGTGTAAACACTGATTGTCTGACGGCAAATAATTGAAATTACTCTATTCTAATCAAAATAATATTTGCGAACAGTTTGATTAGAATAGAGTAATTTCAATTATTTGCCGTCAGACAATCAGTGTTTACACATTTTCATAGCCTATATTGCTAAATTTTAACGTAAAGTCTGCGATTAATTTGATCTGTCAAATTATGTTTAGTTTAATATGTAAAAAATTATTAGACTTTATTATAGATTTAATTTTAAATTTTTACTGTATATGTAAAAAGCACCTTCAATACGTATTTGCAATTTATATACTGACAATATAAAATTAAAAAAAAAACCAAAAACGCATCTGACCGTTGCGAAATTTGAAAAAAATATATTTTCTTTTTCAAATTTTTTGACAAGTTCTATTAATTTCAAAATTTTTTAATTTCCTGCCGAACCTTGAGAACAACACGTATGTTAACAAAATTTCGTCGAATAAATACAGCTAATCGACAAATATTTGCACACTTCTCATCATTTATCTAATAAAAAGTTTTTTTTTGGGAAATAAAGTTAAAATTTGTAGCATTCAAAAATGGTGTTAAATGAGAGGTGATGAATTAAAAGTAAAGACTTAAAAACAATACATTGTACTCATTTAAGATTAAATGAGAGCTCCGCTACTTTTGCAATTGTTTTACTGCTTATTTAAGTTATTTTTTATGCATTCATTCAATACTGTATTATTGCATTTCTTCAAGTAATCAAACAACTTGTATATTTTTTAACTAAAGCTTTCAGTTGATGCAATAAATTTAAGTTGCTCACATGTGCACCAATTTAGAATCAAGCGAAAATTGGTTTCCAAACTCCAAATATTTTTTCAAACCCTAACCCAGCATTTACACGTACAAGTTATTTGCAAGAAAGTTGCAATACATACAAAAATTTTACTAACACATTGAAATATTTCTACTTGCTTGTTTACTTGCAGTTCAACTTGCAAGAAAATTTTGCTGCCAGTAATTTGAGCAAGTAATTTGACATATTGAGAAATTCACAAAAAAAAAATTTGTTGTTTTGATTTTTTTTTTTTTTTAATTTAAAATTTTTGAATTTTGTTTTGAAAAAATTAAACTTAGCAAACTTATGGTTTCTAAAATTTATAAACAATTATATATATTGCTAGTTGTTTTCTTCTCAAAGACATTTTCAAAAATTAACTTGCTAAACGCCTACGTCATAATAGCAAGTAATTTGACATTTCGAAAAACTAATTGACAATTAATATTATACAAACTTGCATGCAAGTAACTTGTATGTGTAAATGCTGGGTTAATATTCTTGAACATTAAATGATTGTGCTATTAAGGGAAGAAATCGTAATCTCTTTCATTTTACATACTTCAAAATATACTGAAATTTTACAAAATTGGAAAAATAAATGTTCTAATTATCCAAATTTCTGAACTCTTCCCAAAAAATATTCTTAAATATAAAAAAAGAGTAAATGTGAATTTTTTATTATTTACTTGAATTGCGCATTCTAAAAAACAAGAAAAAGAAAATAACAACTTGTGTATTTTTTCCTACCTTGTCATGTTTCAATGAAATTTTTTTTTTTTCTACATAATTTTTAGCTAGAGGGTCTGTCAGAATTTTTTTTTGACTTTTTTTCGTTTTTGCTCTATATTTCTTTTTTTTTTTTTAAGGGAAAGAAACAAGAATAGCAAATGAAACAGAAAAAAAAGGAGGCTTTCATTCGATTGTCAACTTTCTAATTGTTTGGTTGATTCGTTGTTGCGTGAATTAAAAAGAAAAAAAAAATCCGAACATAATAATTATCTTCACATTAGAGCTACTACACAATATTGTAAAGTTAAATAAAATAATAAGTTTACGAAATAAATATATTGAAAGAGAATAAAAAGTTAAAATAAATGTATAATAATTCAAATAAAATATATAAAAATAAATAAAGTAAAATCAAATCGAATAATTTATAAAAAAAAAAAAAAGTTTATAAAAAGAACATTTCTTTTCATTTTTTTTTTTTTTTTGTATAAATATCGATAATTCTGTATCTATTTAGTGTTTTTAAAATACCAGTGTAATATTTTTTTTTTGTGCTTTTTTACGTTTCTGTTTTTTTGTTATTCTTGCGGGGATACTACATTATAATCTTTTTTCTTATAAATATTTTTGGTATTTTTTTTTTTTGTTATATTTTGTGTTTTTTTTTGCAAGAGTTCCTTGTTTTTTCTTCTTCTTTATTATATATGAAATGATGATAAAAAAATAAGGAAACAAAATAATATAAATATACATACATAATATATAAATATCTACATATTTAAATATATATTTTAGTATAGTTACATTATAACACATATATAATATACAATCTTTATACTTATACATAATATATCAATTTATATTATTCCATTTATGTATTATTATAAAATACATATCTACATAAATTATAATACATATACAATGTTAAAAAAAATACCTACATACATAGCTAATACATTACAATTTTAATAAAAGAAAAAAAAAAGGAAGAAAATTTACCGAGGAAATATTGTCCTTTTTGCATAAAAATAAAACGAAAAAAAAAGAACAATAAAAAAAAAATAAAAAAAAGTGATTTTATTTGCATTCTGTTTTGATTATAATTATTTTAACAAAAAAAAAAAAAATATTTTCTTTAATACTATTTAAATGTTGTTGGTATCCTAAAACGTTCTCCTATCTAATTTTTTTTTTGGCTCTCCTTCTTCTTTTTTTTTTTGTAATTGTATTGTAAAAAAAACAAGAAAAAAATAATTAAGAAGTAAATATTTAAATATTATAATTATAATTATATTTTAATTATATATAAAATTTAACATCAAGTATTTATTTTTAAAAATACAACAAAAAAAATAATACAAAAAAAAATTTAATTATCAAAAAAAAAGAGTCGGTGAAAAATTTTCATTTTATACTTTATGTTTTTTTTGTTCTATCTCTCTATCTCTCCTATTTCGGAATATAAATAATTTAAATGTCAATCAATATTTTATAACAATATACATATATAAATAATAATATTACAAAATATTAAAGTAATATTATAAATAATAAAGTGGTACAAAAAATAATTATAAAAAAAAAAAATATAATAAAAAATTAAAAATTTAGGAGATATTAAAAAAATAAACAAAAAAAAAAAAACAAATAATAATAAAAGAATGTACACTTAAAAGCTATAATATTTAGCGAAGGAGGTAGGAATTGAAAAGAAAACAAAAAAAAAAAAATAATATCACAAGGACGTTTTATTCGTCCTGGCTTTTTTTTTTCTCGTCTTTTCCATATTAAATATTATATATATATATATACCCACATATTTATTATACATACTTATATATATATATACATAATTTTTATTTTTTTTCTTCTGTTTTTAGAAAACACACATTTTTTATAGTTTTATATATTTATCATGGTATACCTATTTAACATATAGGAACAGAATATATATATATATTATATATTTTTATACACCTACCCATATCGCTATTTTTATAATGCATATATATACATAATTTATTATACATTATACCCCATTTATAATAAAGCATCTTATTTAGATTCCATTTAGTGGGTATCTACCTTTTTACTTTTACTTATACATAATTATACAATATATTATTTTATTAATTTTTTTCTTTTCTTCTTATTTAATTCATTTTTAAAATAGTTATGTTGTTTTATATAAATATTGTTATTGTACTTATTTATATTTTTTCTTGATTCGGTAATTTTTATTTAGTACCATCATTATTTTTTTTTTGTGTTTTATTCAATTTTAATTCATTATTTTTGATTCTTAATAATTTTAATGGCAATTTAGATATTTTTGATTTTAAAAAAAATATTCTTTTATTATTTATTCAATACAATTTTTTTATTTTATTTGATTTTTGAATGAATTTATTAAAAATCTAATTACGTTAACTTATTTGAAAAATAAATAAATTTGAAAAATACCCTGCTTAATCACAAAATATAAGAATGAAGAGAGTGTGCCTTTTGCTATTGCAATTATACCTACTTATATATTAAATTGAATTTTAAAAGGAACTTACACCACATTCATTTGTTATACACATTATATAAACCTTATATACTACCTTAACTACTTACATAATATTATATTATTTCTTATTTATATATATATAATATAAAATAGTTAACATTTCCATTGTTAGTTAAATTATATACTTATTATATAATCCATTATTTAAATAAGAAAAGAAATTTTATAATCACACATTTTAATATTTGAAAAAGAAAGAAAAAATAAAAAAAAAAAAATAAAATAAATCACAAATTCTAAAAATATTTTATTTACAAATAGGTTTTTATTTAATATATTTTTAATTTATTTTGATTTTAATTTCATTTTTTCTGTTTTGTTCGTTCTGATGTTTATAATAATTAAAAAAAGCAAAAAAAAAAAATGAGAAAATAAGAAAAATTTTGTATTTAGAAGAAAAGAGGCTTTTTATTACTTATATTTTATATATTTAAATAAATATACATACATATGTACATACACTCATTATGTACACTTAAAAATAGTTTAAATTCATTTTTTGTTTTTTTTTTTTTTTCAATACATATTTTGTTGATTTTTTTGTTGTTGGTTATTATAGTGAGAAAATAAAAATTAAAAATTCACATGTAATTAATAATTAATTACTTGTATATATATATAAATATATATATATATATACATAATTTGAGTATACTTAGGTTTACCTATTTAATTATTCATTTTATATTCGGCATATGATTTATTTGCTACATTTATTTTATTTTTTTTTTATTATTTTCAATTATATTTTAATTATTAAGTTTAATTATATATTTCATTTAATTATAATTTTTCAAATAAAATTAAAATAATAATTTAGTTTAGACCATAAAAAAATTATAATTAATGAGCAGGTTTACCATTAAGTACTTAATTCTTTGTTAGTTAGTTTAAATATGAAAAAGAGATTAAAAAAAATAGTAAAGTGCCACTTATAAAATCGTGTCCTTTGTTTTTTTTTGGTTAATTGGTTGTTACTTAATTTTCTTTTCTTTTCCTAGATTTTGTATATTGATTATGTTTTAGATTTTTAAAATGAAATTATTGTAATTAATTTATATTTCATATTATTTTTAATATTTTAAGAACTTCTTATTTATTTTTTCTTGTTTTTAACTCAAATATTTTTTTAATTACTTATTTTATATATATTTTTTAAATTCTAATCTATTCTTATTGTATATTTTTAAAATATACTAAGTACTTATATATTTTCTTATTTATTTTTTTTTCTCATACACAATTGGTTATGACACATTTTTTTTTTTTAGTTTTTGATTAATAAAATTGAATGTACATATTACAAAGAATATATAAAATATGGTTATTATGTAATAATTATAATATATAATGAGTGACTATTTTTTGTAAAATTCTTATACAAGTCATATATTTCATAATAAGTTATATATTTTTATTAAGTAATACTAAGGTAATTATTTTCCAAGTTTAACTTTTCGGGATTTACATTTTTTATATACGAAACCAACAAATTTATTTGTACAATTTATTATACAGTTATAATAGCAATTAAAAACTCATGTAATTTAATTTTTTTTTTGTAAGAGTTTCATTAATTTTATCGGACAAAATTTTTACATAATTTTTATTGAACAAATTATATTTCAAATAAATTTATATTTAATAAAAAGCTTAATAATTAATAGTGTGAGACACAATTTATTTTATTTAGGCAAAAATAAATTTACTTATTTAATAATTTTAAACATTTTATTTTTTGGTTGAAATCTCTAATTCACCATACTTAATTGTTATGTAATGAAAATTTCTAAAACTTATTTTACATTTATTCAGATTTAAGTATTTCGGTACAAGGGATTCGATTATTAATTTTTAAAAGAATTTTAAATTTCTGAAATAATTAACGAAATTTTGTCCAATTTTTTGCATTTCTACATCTTAAAAAAAATATTTTAGAACAAATCACTTTGAATTTCAATATTACAAATGATAAATGTAAAATATTTCTTAAAGAGCATAATTTTACATATTTAAATATTTAAACTAGATTTATACTTATACGTCATATAAATTTACAAAATAAACTAAAAAAAGAATAATTCTATTCCTTTATATATTTTTTTTGTGTTGTCATCCGGCCGGCGCACATGTCTCACTATAATTTTAATTTTTTTTTTTTGTTTTAGGAAATAAAAACATAACTAATAGTTTTAAATTTAAACTTTTTTTTCATCTCAAGTAAGTAGTAAATATACTACATGTTATCTATATATAAATATACAATTTAATATACATACGTATAATTATATTTTTGATATAATAAAAGTATCTAATATAAATTTTGATATTATTTTTGAACAGATGTTATAAAAAAAAAATTATGTTTTTAATATATTTATTATCTTGAGAAACATAAATGTATATATATATATATATTTATTTTACTATTGTTTATTTTTTTTTTATTTAATATTACATACTATAAAATATATATACATAATAATATATACATATATATATACATTATATAAATATCTTAAATAAATTTATTTTGATAGTCTCAATATTAAAATATACTATATTAACTATATATATTATATGATTATAAATATACTAAATAGTTATAAATAAAAAAAAAAAACATTTACCTAAATTTAAAATAAAATTTAGCATAATATATAATAATAAATTCTTTAAAGAAAACTAGCAAACAAAACAAAAATCGATCAAAATTTTGAATTTTTTTTTTTTTTTTGAAATATTAAAATATATTCTACATAATATATGAAATATATATTTATATTGATATATAATATATAAACATTCTTATGTGAAACAAAATGATTTATTTTTGATATAATTTATTAAGTATAAATTGTTTATAAATAGATATACTCACTTATATATGAATAAATATATGCTATACGTATACATTGTATTTATAATAATGTTCTTATATTATTCTATAGCATTATTTTATTTGAATATTTTTGATATTATAATATAATTACTTTCTAAAATAAATATATCTATTATTAATTAATTGAATTTTTATTTGAATTCAAAAAACATCAATTATAAAAATTATTAATATTAATTAATAAAAAATTTAATTTTATATGATTATATATTTTATAAATTGATAAAAATATTTTTATAAAAAATATATATACTTATTTTTTTAATTAAATAATTTGTTTACTTAAAAAAATTTCTCAAATTTTATTCCCTTTTTTTATATGAAATTTCTATATACATAATACAAATACTAAATATAATAAAATATATGTGTATTTTTAAAATATAATAGTAAAATAATATATAATATATTATATAACAAAATCAATTACATAATATTAAAACAAAGAAAATCTAAAAAAAATAAAAACAAAAATCAGTTAATTAAAAAAATTAAAAAAAAAATGATAAAAATAATTAATGTTTTTAATATATAAAATAATAAATTAATAATTATAAAGAAAAAAAGAAAACAAATTGGATTTCGGGTTTTAATAAAAAATAAATAAATAACAAGAAAAGACCAAAAAAGTAAAAAATAATTAGTATAAACACTTGAAGTAATTAAAAATTAAAATATATAAATATTTATATTTTATATACAAGTATATCTTATATAATAATATTGTATATTATAATCTAAATATATATATACATATATATTTTAATTTTATTTCATATATATATATAAATTATTTTTTTTTTCTTTTTTGAGAATACAAAAAAAAAAAATGCTCAACGGTACATATTTATCGCCGCATGTAAGTAGCATTTTTTATTTACTTTTTTTTATTTAATTTAAGTATAATTATTTTTTATTTTTAATTTTTATGTGTGTTTTTCTTTTCACTTATTTAATTTTAATTATTATATTTTGTAGTTTCACTTATTTTGTATATAAAACAAAAGCAAAAAAAAAAAATCAAATTCTTTTTTTAATTTAATAATTTTTTATTTTTATATTTTCAAGTAAACTAAATTTATAAATAGTAATTTGATAAAAAACATAATATTCTCTTTAGTTTTCAGTTTTGTGTAATTAATTCTTGTATTTTTGTATATTTTTATGTTTATATAATTAAGTATACCCACATACCAAGTTATAAGTGCCTAACTACATTCTTGTATAATATTATTAAGTATATATACTTACTGTAATATATAAACAATTAATTAACTCTCACTAATTATATTTAGTTTTAATGAAATTAAAAAAGAAATCTAATAATTTTATTTTTTTTTATGTTTTTTGAAAAATCATGTTTTATTTTATATTTATAGCTGTATGAAACACTTAAAATCACGAATTTAAAAATTTTGTATTTTTTATTCATTTTTTATTTTTAATATACTGAAGTACTTCAACAATAAAATCATATTATGTGTTAATTACTATACTTATATACTTACTATTTAAAATTATAAAATAAAAATTAATTTATTATAATGGTAGAGGAATGTGTTATGACAGTACATACATATACGTATATATATATACCTTTATGACAATATGTATTTTGAATAATTTTTATTACTTATAGTTTGATAATTAAAAAATTTTTATTTTTAAATATCTTTTGTATACAAAAATTAGATTTGTTTTTTTTTTTTTTAGTATAATTGCTATAAAATTTATTATTAAAATATTATATATATATACCCGTACACTAACCTAACATAAGAACAATTAAAATTTCTTTATACTTATAAAGACTGTACTTATGACTAATTTTAGAATTTAATGTCATAAGTATTTAACAAAATTTTTTGAAGGAATTTACGAAATGATTTTAGTTGATATTTGGATTTTCAAAGTCGCTGTCCTAATATTATTCTATATAAGATAATATCGGTATACTTTAAGTAGTATTGTTGTGATTTATATTTTGTTGAAAAGTTTTCGTACTTAAGAAATCTGTTATTCTTGTAAAAATGTATCTTGAATATTTTACGTTTTGCTAAAAAAAAATTTGACATTATCTTATAAAGTTATAAAAAAATGAAAGTATATTTTAATCAAACTAAAATAGCTAAATATTTAAAGCTACACATATTTACTTGTTATAGTAATATTACAGTATAATAGTCTATAAATCTTCCTAGTGCCATATATTTTTTAAATACATATTTTAAATTCAGATAGAAAATTTATCTGAAATTTCGTTGATTAGTTAAATTTATTGCAATTTTAAATTGTTTAGATAGCGAATAGTGTAAATCCAAGACAAAACGGTCAAAATGCATTTCACAAAACGTAACTTATTTTATTTTGTTAATGGTGTAATAATATTTAAAATTTATAAAATTTGAATTTAATGCTACAATATCAACGTTTCCGAATTTTTTCAATTTTAGTGAATATTTTATATTTCAATCAAAATTTAAAAGTAGACTGAATCGGTTATTCCTACTAAATTGGAAATATTCTTATTGCGAAATTGAATTGCTAAAAAAAGAAACTAATTGAAATATAAAAAGTGAAAATATTTATTTTCAATTCGTTATTAAATTCTTTAAGATTATTTGCATGTAAAACACTGAAACGCGTAAGTAAGAAATTAAAATTCACATAAGTAATTACCAATGCAAAATTATCTTGTAATTTTTACATTTTAAAAATTTTACGATATTAAGTATGTGTAAATATTATTAAATAATTATAATTATTTGATGAATTTTATTCAATGATAATAAAATATATTTGATCTCAGTAATAGGGTGTGGAAAATGTTTTATTATACTTGTAATTGCAATTAATTTGCAACTAATTAAAATATTCTAATTATTTTCGCCTATAATGAGATAAAATCCATTAATATATCATCCACAATGTGCAGAAATATAGATTGGAACTTGATTTGAATTGAGGAATTAATGTTGTGAGAAATATTTTTTGTTTATCAAATCAAAAGAAATTTATGATGCTTATAGGTTGATTATTGAAATGTTTAAACAAAAAAATTATATATAGAAACAAAGCAATTTAGCTATTTCTCATTGATCCCAAGAAACTTATATAATCCTACTTCTTAATGTATAGCATTAACATTTTAAAATAATGTATATAGTATAACATTCTAAATGAATCCCAATATCATTTCAAGAATTGTGAAATTTCATAAAACGCTGAGTTTTGTTAATCATGGCAAATCTACTAGAAATTTTAATTCAGCAATTTTTTTTTTCACTTTTAAAAATAATTTGAATTTAATTCTATTGGAAATATTGTATTTTTTAATAATAATTTTAAATATTAAACTATTCCTAATCATTGCGGGAATTAAATTTTCATTAAACCAGCAAAAAAAAAAAATAATTGTGTAAACAAATCCTAGAGTCTCTATTATATGAAATTATGGACAACGAAATTTTAATAATAAAAAATGAATTTCATAAAGCGAGTTACCATATTATAAAAGATTTAAAATTATTTAAGGTTATGCCAGAGTCATTACGAAGCATGACTGTGTCATTAAAATGCTTTATTTTTTTTTTAAATTTCAATTGTAAATTTGTAAAAAAAAGCTTCTCTAAATAACAATTTTTTATTTAATTTAATTATCTTATTTATAATATAATTATAATATAATATAATTAAATATGTTTATGCATGTGAATATTATTGCACAATAAGTACTTTTGATTATTACACAATAAGTTTCAATACGAGAATAGTCTTATCTGATGGCTAAGGGTGAATAAGAATAGATAAGTTGTGATTTGAATCAAATTTTGCATACTCTAACTCAATATTATATTACCTTAAGGAATAGCATGCATTACCTTAAATAATAACAATGAGGAGACTCGTTATGATTTTAGAGATAGGGATTTGAAAATTTTAAATAATTAAACTTGTTTACTCTCGTATACATTTAATACTAATGTCCTAGTATCTGCACTAAAAAATTTATTGAATTGATTATTGTTATTCATTATTGTCGGAAAGGTTTACTATAAAGCGATAAGAATTTTATAGAGATTTTACTTTGTATTTTATCAACCTTCCAAATGTATGAAATATTGAGAGAAATAAATAGAAAAGTTTTTATAAGAATGTCAATCAAGCTCAAAAAAGTTTTATATTTCAAACAATTAGAATTATTGAAATTGGATTCATTAAGTTATATGTATTCTACTTTACTAGAACAGTATACAGAAACTAGTACTCTACTTTACTAGAATAGTATACAGAAAATTTAACATTTGGAGGGATTTGTTTCGATCGAAATTGAGTTTATGTTTAATAACAATGATTAGAATGATTTTCATTCAAGCGAATTCTTCGATATTCGAATAGATTGAATAAGTAAATTCAATTTTAATAAAATTTCTCAGTGAAGACAAAAAAAAATTTTTTTTTTAGTAACAGCAAAAAAACTTATTATCTTTTTAATTCATTTTGAATATTACATTAATCAATCACATTTCTTTGAATTTTAAAATTAAAAAAGCAAAATATTCAAAAATAGAATTAAAAGAGAAAAATCTTTATATTAATTTTTATTTTCTTTGGATATTCATATAGTGAAGAAAAATATCCACCCACTTGATTTTAATGCGTTATAAGTATCATGTAATATATTTTTAAATTCTTATCTTATTTCCTAGTAAGTTCAATGAAATTGAATGAAACAATTGAAATGAAGAAGAAAATTTGCATGTAAAATTTTTTGCAAAGAACTTACAAATTTGGTTTTGCAAACTTAAAACAAAAACTAATAGAGGTATTTGAAAAAGTCGATTTGATGGATAAAATCGAAAAATGAATAGATCTTAGCTGTAAGGAATTAATAGTATGGTGCCTATTATAGATTAGTATTGATAATATTGATAATGACAATGAAATGGTTAAAATTTGCTCTATATTTAAAAACACGCATATTTTAAATTAAAATATTTTCAATTAGAAATTAAATTCACAAAAGTAGCTACACTTTTTGCTAATATATTTGACACATAACTATTTTTTCTATTAAAAAAAAAACTCACCACACTTATTTTGTTCGATTTTTTCACGAATACTCAATGCAAGTTTTTTTTTATTTTAATTGCCTTGCAATGCTGCGATTAAATTTTTGCATTATATTTTAATTCGCTTGCCTTATATATTTCAAAATTTCTTATAAGAAGAAATAGCGTACCTCAAATAGCATTCTGTAAATAAATGGGCTGAAAATAATACAGGACCGTTAAATTATTAAACAAAAGCCATGTTAAAAATTAATTAATTTGATTGATTTTATTTTTTTAATTAAATATTTTAAATGTTTTTTACTTGTTTATTTTAAATGTACTTTTTTTAATACATAATTCTGTAATTTAAGAAAAACATCGAAAAATTACAGAATTACCAATTAACGGTACTATTTGAGGAATGCTCTGTTTATTATTATATTACTGTAAAATCACATTTTATATATGTCTTTAATATATTTTATATTTAATTTATTTTTAATTATAAATAATCAATATAATAAATTATTATATTATCAAATTATATAATTAAAAAATATAAATATGAAAAATTAAAATTTGAAAAATTTTCTCCAAAATTAATAAAAAAGAACAAAGAGAAATTTCGTTTTAAATTAACATAAACATATTATAAAATTGAACAAAAATTACAAAATATTGTAAGTAGTTTAATTATTAATTATATATATATATTGTTGAAATATATGTATGTATATATACATATATTTATATTTTATTTTTATATTGAAAATTTTCATTATTTTCTTTTTCAATCATTTTATTGTTAAAAAAAAATTGGTAAAATGCTTTAAATATTAAATAATAATTATTTTTATTTTTTTTTATATATAATAAACTGAAAGCAACAACAAATAATATTTAAATACATATTATATATATATATATATATATATATACTTACATAATTGTATAATTTCGATTCGTATGGCTTCAATTATTAAATATGTTGGGAAAATACAAAAAAAAATTATAAAATTTTAAATGTAGTATAAATTCTCTATATGTTGTTAAAGAAGGGGCTAAATACTTATCATATAAATACGAGTATTATGTGTTATACAATTAGAAATTAAATTATTAGCAGACGTTATAAAATTAAAAAATCAAATTTATTTTTAAATAATAATTAGAGTATTGACTTTTTAGCTGAGTATATTTTTTTTTATTAAATTTTCTTTTTTTACATTATTTCTTTTTTTATTGCTACAATACGCAATAAACTACAATAAATTTTATAATAAATTATTTTATTCGTGGACAAGAAGAAAATCGAATAATAATATTGCATAAGTTTAGGCTCGATCATGTATAAGAAAAATTGCATTTCATTTTTATTTTGTGTGTTTTTATTATTATGAATGTGTGCGAATATATGTATGAATGTTATTTTAAAAAATTATAAAAGGAAAATTTTCATTTTCCTATGTACATAGCTAATTATTATAAATTTTTATTTTATAAATTTGAATTTTAAATTTTTTTGATTACAAATTACAATTTATGAAATATATTTATTAAATTTACATACTTATATATAGAAAATCACTATGCTTTGCTAAAAATTGAAGTACGTATACAAAAATCAATTTAACAATTTATATAATTTATTTACTTGTGAACAATATGAAAATTACTTGAACAAAAATGTAAAATAATTAAATACATGATTATTGTGACATTTTTAATATAATTTTTGCTGGAGTGAAATGAATTTATAAATCATTTAGGGTCATTCAATATTGTATGACAAATTTTACTGCTATACGTATAAAAATTATTGGACACTTTACTCCGTGCATTAATAATAAAACAATTATTGTTCAATATGCAATATACTATTCAAAATTTGATATAAGTATATATGTATGTAATTGAATAGTGAAATGTGTATAGAGAATTAGTGAAAGAATGTAAGCCGCTGTTGCTACAAATTTTGAATGTATCCAATGTTTGTAATTCAAAAGGAATTGAAATACTGGAATTTGGAAATAATTTGAAATTAATTTGTCGAATATTGTGTTTTTAAAATTTTTCATAATTTTGAAATTACTTCTTTGCTTCTGTATAAGATAAATGTGTTATTAAGTTTTGCTTATTGTTCAAATTGGGCCTTCCATGAGCTACACTCAAATGAAACATAAGTATATATTAGATCAATGAAGGATAATATAAAATATAGTTTTGGGAGGGAAATCATCCTAAATATTTTTAATATCTTAAAATATAAGAGAATTGGAACTTTGTTTTCTTATTATGTGAATCTTTTATGCTTACTAATTTCTTTTTACCTAAAATTAAAAAAAGTCCATGCATACTTAAGTATATCAATATTGCGTTAAAAATTTTTTGATTGATGTATCAAAAAGTTTCGGAATTTTTATATTAAAAAATGATATATTTAAAGTACAACAACAAAATATATATATTTGGAGTATGTACGCTTATTACAATAATTTACATATTAATTATTTATATACATGTATATATAAGTATGTATGAAACAATTTATAACTTATTTTTATAAGTATAAATTTAAAAACTCATGAATATTTCTTCTTATTTAATATATAACGCAAAATGTACCCAATATTGTTAGAAGATTATTGATTTTCATCGTTTTTTTTCATTGTTTGTATATAGTGAATTTTTATTTTAGTTGATGTTAAGAAGTTTTTAATGAGTTTTTTTTCATATACTTATATGTATGTACATACATGTTACATTGTATGAAATATTATATTGTATAAAAAATATTGCAATAGTTGTTTTTGTTATTAATATACACATGAAAAGTTTATGTAAAATTTTGTTGCCCAAGAATAATAAAAATAAAAGTAGTTACAAATATTTTTTTTTCTGTAAGACCTAAGATGTGTAATAAGTTGCAAATAATGCAATGGGAGTGTGCTCAAAAATTGATTCTATTCTTGCATTAGGGCGATTGAACGGATTCAGAAATAAGGCAGTAGGAGTAATGTCCTGTTTTTATTCTGCTCTTTGCTTTATTTGGTTTTTTGGCAAAACTTGATTTCATTCTAAAAGTCATCAAATTATTTCCTTTCAACTTTGAAAATTTACAGGAGAAATCTCTGATTTTTTCCTTTACAAAGGAGGAAATTCAAAATTTTTTTTGTTTTATGGACCACTTAAGTCAAAACTTTGCAGAGCTATTTCGATGACATTTTCATATACTGTGGTTTATTTAGAAATTCGTATATGTTATGTAGATGGCGCATCTTATATCCCTTTTGGAATTCGATTAAAATAATGAAAAACTATAAATAGTTTCAAGCAAACAAACGATCTAAATAATTTATAAGATATACAAAATTTATAACTCTTACATATATGTTACATCATTTACAATATATAAATATAATTTTTATATCTTACATAAGAATTTAAATTGAGAATATTATTATTTTTACACATCATATAGTAATTATTTTATACTTATAAATCTATTTATTACAATTAAATTCTAATAAAAATATTTTTATTGATAATAAACCTTGATGGCTTTCTTCCAAAATATCAAAATTTGAAAATTATTTTGAAAATAATTTTTAGACAAATATAATATTTTGGTTTTTTTTTTTTTATTTTTAAATTAAAATTAATTTTCCTTTTTTTACATTTTATTCTTTTTTTTTTTTTTTTTTGTTTTTCTGTATATATTTACAATCCATTTATCTTAATAATTTTAATATTCATGTTAATAAATATACTTGTATATATTTGCGTTTATAAATATTAATAGATGTGTATAGCTTATAAATTGAATCGAAATTGCAAATTCGGTATACTTAAGAATTTATAGCACTCTAATAGTACAAACAAATATTATTGCATATACAAACAGGAAAACATATATACAAATATAAATAATGCGTTTAGAGAAAATAATTTAATTTTCTTGCTCTTATAAACAAACACATTTTTTAATAATTTTGTAATAATACTGAAAATGTGTACACATACATACATATATGAACTTATTTGCATAATAATTATATGTATATGAAATTTGAATTTCAAAATTATTTTGTATAAAAGTATATTATTTATTTTTAAACAAATTTTTAATTAAAAAACAAAATCTGTTAGTTAGTTTGTCTGTCTCGATTCTACTATATGTTATTAAATTTAATAGAAAATACAAGAGGACCCTTAATGCATTGCAAAAAACTAGAACTTAAATGACAATTTTACAATTTATAGTATATACTTTTAATATACAATGATAGCAGCAACACTATATTTCAACAATAACGGTAATAATATGACAGAATATTAATTTAGGCAAACTAAATTGAAAATTAAATTTGATTTATTCTATGCGCAACTGTTACTGATATTAAACAAATTAGTATGCATACTTTAAGACGCAAGTGCATTAATTGCACATAATATAAGCTACTTGTACATATATGCTACGATTATTACATAAGCGGTAAATTATTTTACATTTTTATGTTGACTTGTATATTAAGTGGTTACCGTTTCTGTTTTACGTCACTATTAAATGCATGAATACCATCTGTGACAATTTTCTATCCTTGCTTTTTCGTTTCTTGATTATAAGTTTCACTTCATCTTCTGATTTGAATTTTTATTTAAAAAAAAATAAAATTCTTCAAAAAACTTTTCGTTCCTATATTTTTGCAAAAAGAAAAAAAAAAAATTTTGAAAATTACAAATTAATTACAGCATAAAATAAATATGCGTAAAATTCACGTGTTCTTTTCAATTATTTAAGAAAATATTCTTGAAATTTCTTATAAAAATTTACAAGAATACACAAAGTGTTCACATGAATTTTATAAATATATACTTATTACAATATAAACAAGCTGTAATACAAATAAACAGTGGTGATTTTCGAAAATGTCATCACAGTTGATGGTCTTGAAATACCCATAGTAAAAATTACTTGTTAACTTGGTTTTTGAAAATTTAATAATGCCATTAGTATAATAATATAGAAATAAAGTTGGGTCAAACCAATGGTTAATATTGTAGCACTTTTCCCTTCAACAAGTGAAAATTCTGCTTTTAAATACAGTCTATGTATACCTATCGCATTATTAAAATTATTTTCATTCATATACAAAGCTAGTTGTAGGATTGCATATATTTAGGATGATGCATACATAAAGTCTTTGAAATAAAGCAAAAATTAATAGAAAGAGGGGTTAACATAATGCTCGATTTGAAAGGTTAATTGTGTGAGTTAAGAAAAATAATTATATTTTTTAATGTCATGGAGTTTACCGTTAGCTTTTTGTGTTTATAGAAATTTGAAAAAGCTTGCGGTTTCTGGAAATATAAGGTGTCAAAAATTCAAATTTTACAAATTTCAAGAGACGATAACTTGAGAGGGGGAGGAGATGGAAAAAAATTTTCTTCTAACGAAATGAACTGTTTATGAATGTCTAAAAGCCCCTTAAATTTCAAGCTGCTACATGCTGGGGTTTAGAAGAAAAACGATATCAAAAAATTGGAAAAAAGGACTTTAGATAACGGTAAATTTGAACGGCCATTTTGTTTTTCTAAAGTTTAACTATAGTATACCGCGCTAGGGGAAGCAAGCCGCTGCCTTTATGTTTTTGCAAAATTTCAAAAATGCTTATGGCTTCATTGCAACAAATAGGTAAAAAAGCCAATTTTTAGGGTTGTGGGGGGGGGGGGGGGTATAACTTCTAGAGGGGGGGAGATAGGTAAAAATTTTGTTCTACGGAAATAAGTTTCTAGTAAAGATCTATGTACATACAAAATTTCAGCTTTCTATCTTCAAGGGTGTAGAAGTTTTGTAAACAAAAAAAGTGTCCACGGACGGACGGGCGGACGGACAGAGTGAAACTAATAAGCATTTTTTTTCAAAAATTTTTTGGAAAAGGGCTAAAAAATGATTAAATTAGTAATTAGCATAGCAATAATTAGTAACTAGTAATTAGCATATATATATATTAAGGTTTTTGAATTGTAAGCTCTAATTTAAAATTCACCTTTGTTAAGAATTGAGCAAAAAATTTTAAGAGGCCGTATACAATTTCAAAAACACTAAAATTCTTAGTGAATACTTTCTTAGCATTTTTTATTTAAACGCTGGTAGGAATCGTCATACCGCTGACCGACCTATTCACTTCTTTGCAATAACAATTTTCTGTTATTTATTAAATATTTTACTAACAATTTAAATTTCTTGCTAATTGAACAGACAATTTCTATATAAACAATTACGACCCGATTCCGTTTAACCACTGATTTATAATGAAAATGAAGAAAATAATAAAAAAATAAATTAATATGTTAAAAATGAAACCAAAATTGCAAAAAGTTTTTCTTTAGTTTAATAATAAATTTATAAACTATGCGTTTCTCATTTTTTTTTTTGATTTTCAACTCACACTCCCCTTCTTTTTAAATGTTTCAAATAAAAAAAATAATTTTTTATGGCATATTCAATTTATTTGAAATTTTCTAGATTTTCATGAATATGGTACCTTTTACCCACTTTTGGGTTCAAAAACTGAAAGGTAAATTAATTTTGAATAACTTTTGTGACTATTATTAAAGTAAATATTTGAATACTTAGGGATATTGCAAATAAATTTTGTCATTAAAAAATGCTACTGATTTTTTAATTTCTAGAAAAATTATATTAATAAAATTGTTTAAAAATTTGCAATGAATTTGATTTTTCGGAACACTTGGAAAATAGTTTTCAAATTTCAATTATCAATTAAAAATTTAAAAATTTTTGTCAGTTCAGTATTGAGTTTAAAATTTCTAGTAGAAACCAAACTAGATTACAACTAGATTTTAGTTTATAACTACATTAATTTCCAACGGCTTTGAATTTGATGAATTTGATTTCCAAGTGCCGCAATCCATAATTGCAATTGAAATTTGAGCCAAAATCAAATTTTTATAAATCCGCTTCAGAATTGTGGTTTGTTTTGTATTCGATACTCCGCTTTTTTCAAAATACTAAACAAAATTACATTTAATATTAAAAGTTCGAATATTTAATTTAAAATATCGTCATTCTAAGTTAAATTTGCATGTATGTATATAAGAAAAATAATTTTTCTTTAATTACTTTAATTATTAAAGTAAAATAAAAATAGAGAACAATTGTTGTTGAAGACGACAATTTTTTGTTTACGTCACTTTCAAAAAGCGATAAATGACGTTTATCACATGAACTTCTCGATTAACGGTTAAATATAAAAATATACGTAGGTAAAAATATAAAAGTTAATTTACAATGATTTACCGCTATTTTGTAAGCTAAAGGAAAACTAAACATAAGGATATGAAGTTTTTTTTTTATTTTTGTTTTCTTTCTTGACATTTTTCTTTCCTTTTCTCACGGATTCTTTTATACTTTTCATTTTATACTTATATGCATATTTACTTAACTCATTCTTGTTATTTACTTTGCATATATTATATTTTTTCTTTATTTTCAAGTAAATTATTTGAGGTTATATCATTACAATATTCGTTGTATATCTACACAATAATATGCTTATGCTTAACTTATAAGTATGAGATTTATTGTACGTATATATATATGCAGATGTATGGTATATACAGTAATGCACACAATATTACACATTGAGAAATTTAAATGAAAAAGTAAAATTCATACAGTTCTATTAAGTATTAAGAGTCTCATTCTCTTCTCTTACAACTCAACTGAATGTGAGTGGGTCTCCTCATTATTGGAAAAAATAAGAATTTTTTTACTATGAGGAGACTAAAAGAGTGATATATCGAATGAAACTTTAACACTATATCTAATTTTTTCTATTAAGATAAGATCTTCTAATTTTCCATGTTAATATAAAAATATTTTCATAAATAAAACAATTTTGAAGCAAACATTTCGTGTAAAATTTAAATACACAAATTCGATTTTTAATTTATAAAATATACAATTAAATAGAGTCCGCAACTGTAGGTGTATATCATGTCCGTCTTACATTATATACAAGTACTTATACAACATAATATTATTTGTATATATTATCATATTATTATTCTGTTAAAAATTTTTTTTTGCCCCTACTCAAATGTGCACTATTATAATATAAGCGTAAAATAATAGTAAATTTGTAATGGTGATACGAGATTCTGTTTTGTTTTTCATTATATACATATATGTATAATTATTTAAAAATTTTACTTACATATATTCAGTTCAGAAAAACATTTATTAAATACATTATAGTTACGAGTATATTTTACATGTACGTTTGTATTTAAGCATTTGCATATTTTTAGTTTCAATTCATAGTTACTTTTTCATAAATTTTTTATTAGAATAGATGCAAATTTACAAATATCTATACATACATGTACACGCGTTATATACATATAATATATATTATGATAAATATTATCAAAAATAATCACATAACGTACATACTGCATATATATGTTTTACATACATTGGTACAAATATTTATACAGTAAATTTCAAATTATATTTTGTTGGTTCTATTATGAAATTTGTTATTTAAATAAACAGTAAATTCTGTGTCTTTGTACAATGCAAAAGTATACAAAAACATAGTTGACCTAACAATTAATGGCTTATAAAATAGCACATTTTAATTTAACAATTGCATTCACAAATGTGCCGTTTTCCTACCATTAACCCGTGATCACTAGACTGTTATTGGTCGTAAGATTACAGGTGGACTATCTAAGCCACCCGATTCTCTTGAGGAATCTATCTAAATTCCCAATGTTTCGAAGATTATCTCGTCTGGTCTCGCCACACTTGCTATATAAAAAAATATAGGGTATTAATTAATAGAAAAAAAAATTAAAATAATGCTTTTTTTTTTTTTACTTTATAAGACGTTGCATATATTTAGGGGATTTTTTTTACGATTTTTTCTGTAATGCATATGCTCGTAAATGGATTTCCATTAAGTCCAGTGAAATGTTCCTGGATTTGAAAAAATAAACGTCATTAATAAGTGACCGAATCCGAAAGTGAAAAAATTAGAAATAATTTTATTTCTAATACTTATTTTGTCCTGCATATGGAAAACACATTTTAAAAATTTGAATTTTCAAGATTTTTCAATAAATTAAAATGACTTGAAGGAAATAATATTTTTTTTACGATCTAATTGCCTGCACATTCATTATATAATTGCTTTTGTTGTTGAAGTAAGGAAAAACTTTGTAAAAACGGACATTCAGAAGCTATTAAGCAAGTTTTTCTGGAGGACTCCAAATGAGGAAATATGCTAAAAATAATACTCATTTATGCATATATTTGTATTTATTATGACTATTTACAATCATATTCCTTATAAAATATATAAATGTGTATACATATGTGTTCGAAAGAGGTAATTATGCAAATATGTTGCTAAAATTAAAAAAGTTTTGTTTAACAATTTCTTTTGTTTTTATTAACTTTACCTTTTTTTTTTCAAAAAAATATCGAATATTATTATGTACTTATATATGTATGTAAAGGAATTAATTTTAAAATAAAACAGTACCTTAATTTGACTGGTCTTTTTCTTTGATATTCTATTTAAGTACTTATTGTTAAGTTTGAAAAATTTCTGAATAACCCACCCTTTACATATATGTATTCTTTTTGAAATTTATGCAATATTAAAATTCCTCCAAACTAAAAAGTATACTTGAATAAACTTTGATAATAAAATAAATTTGTATTTACAAAGTTCATCTTATCTCATAAAATCATCTTACTTTTTTGTTGAAATTACCAAGCTCCAATTGTCTGTCATTCAACCGAGCATTTCTCATGTGATATTTGGCAAATTGGAAGTAATGATTTATAGCAATATTATCCTCCAAAACTTTAATTGTTTCCGTTTTATACATATATATTTTTGATTTTATGTATAGCTTCAAAGAAAAAATGTTAAGGTCGTGCAACCTTGTTTGTCAATTTATTAGGCCAAAGTGCGACTTTTACGTAATATTTTGCTTATTGCAATAATGCGATGGTTCAACAAATTTTATAGTAAATGACACCATTTTGTTTAACTTATGCAATGAAATGTAAAATAATACTGACAAAAAGTGTCATTTCGGTCATAATTATTATAATAAAAGTCAAGTGTTGTATATGTTTATTTGTAATCGACACAATTACGTTCGGATCTGCAGACGCAGATTTTTATGACGTGACATTAACGTGACGTCAACTGGATTTTGAGTTAAGTCGATTATCCATTGGATTGGGAATACACTCAATCAGGTTCACAATCTATTTTGATGACATAGGACGAGTTGTGACGTCCTTATAACAGGAAATTGCTTTAGGGCTTTGAACGGTATTCAAATATTCTATGTCCCAACAACTTGAATCTATGTTAGTTTTAAATGGAGCTTATTTTCATTCCTATAAAAATAAACATGATTAAAATTTTTTAATGGATAAAATTATTCTAATACTTTATGTTCGAAGACTTGTCTTACTTCAAGCTTATTTGGGACGCTCAAAAGATTTTTAGTAACCATACCTATCAAGTGACAGTAGGATTAAAGACATTTCAGTATTTCCTTGCCCTAACTAATATTGTGACTAAATTAAATATAAAATAATATTTTTCATAACTATAGATATTTTTAAAATGTTTCACGTTATTTTTTTTGAAATGGCCGACGGTATTGTTTTTGTATGGTTTTATTGGTTTTTATGTAAATAAGAAAATAAATTTTTTCTTGAAATATTAGAATTCATGATTTTTTTTTTTGTGCTTATTGTATTTTGCATTTAATAAATTACAAAAGAGGTTTTTCTTCTAATTTTCTTTCTATCTTCGCCCTAGCAAGTCTTAATTCTTTTCCATTTTCTTTTTTAAATATTTATTTTTCAATAATTTCTTAATCGCTTCATTTCATTTTCATTTTTATATTTCCGTAATTTTTCAATATTTTAAAAAAAAAGATTTTTTTTTTATTTTATTTTTAAACTTCTAGATTTTTTTTTTTAAAGGAACCCACTTTGATTTCACCTTTTCAATTTAATATTTCGCGATTTTTTTTTTTTGCAAATCAATACTTATAGTGTCTGAAACATTTGATTTTATAGGTTGAAAAGAAAACAAAAAAATACAATAATTTAAGTGTTGTCTGACCCTATCGTTAGCTTGTAAGTGACGACGAAATTTGTATAATTTTTACTGTTTTGGTGTCACATTGGTAAACATTTTTTTGTTTTTTTTTTTTTGCCATCTTTTTATGGTCTCTATTATTTTTTATAACAAAAGAAGAAAATGGAAATGAAAAATACGCATTATAAATTACAAAAATTTTCATTTAAATTTAAAAAGACTACAGGCTTAGTTATTTATAAAAGAAAAATATTAAACTATTGTTTTCAATTATGATAAAAAAATAAATTTAAGAAAAATAATTTTTGTAAATTTTATTATTTAAAAAAAAAATTCAATTATTTTAGATTTTATAAATTTTAATACAAAAATTTTTTATTTTATTGGCATTGTTACACTGACAGACCATAATGCAGATTGATTTATAGAAAAATAGGGTGAAAATCTAATCGACTTACTCAAAAAATAGTAATTTTCCCAGGCGTGGTTGGAAACAGTGACAAATTTTAAACTTTTTTAATGATTCTAATTCCGAAGACTAATTTCTGATTCTAGTTCTTAATTCTTGTTTTGCACAATTGAAATATGTTTTGTTCGAATTTTTATGGGTTTTAAAGATGCCACTAAAAATACTGCAAGAACTTTTTGTACTACTTATGTATGTACTACGAACCATCTACTACTTATTTCAAATAAAGAAAAAAATCACAAATAGCAAAAATTGAATTAAAAATTGTTAAACTAAAACTAATTTAAAATTCTTATAGAAATGAAATGATCTTTTTAAAATATTTTTAAATTAATGCAATAAATTTGAATTTTTTTTTTTTATGTGCTATGTAATGAAAATGTTCACATTATTTATTTTTCTCATTTTGGCAAGAATTTTCGTTTGATTAAAATGTCTTTCAACATTTTTGTTACTATACATCCGGATAATATATCGATGTATGTACCATCTATATGACATCGTAATGTCTTAAATTAATAAAAGATAAATTTTCTGTGATTTATTATCAAAAATAATAACATTAGAGACCGTGTCCACATACGTAATATAACTAAGAAAAACAATATTAAAAAATTCGTAAATTATAAAATTGATTATAAAATTGGGTGTTTTTTTTTTGTTTTATTAAATAATATTCTAAAATGTGTTTTTGCAAATTACGAGAATAATTCAAATATTCTTCACGCATATTAAGTATATGTGTGCTTTAATAGTACAATTTATTCTTCAAACATATTCTATTTTATTAATTAATAATATTAACAAACAGTAGATGTACATGTAGATGTACATATGTATTAGTATACAATATATAATTTAGATATTTTTAGGGTACGAGTTGCGGTTTGCTATAATTATTTGAATTAATCATAGATTTTTATCATTTTCTAATAAGTTGAAATGAGATACTGAGATTTTGATATGTTCTTATTTTAATTTTGGTTTCTATTATTCCATATTGATCTAACTGGCGGCAATGATAGAAGTATTAAAAAAAAACAACTTGATTTTGGAGGATCGCAAGCACAAATATATTTTCATGTTAAAAAAAATTTGACTAAATTTGGTAAAGGAATTTATTTTAAGTCTACATTAAATTCTGAAAAAGTCTCATGAGTTCCACAAGTATATATGTACTTTAAATGAAAAAAAATTATAATACAAGTACTCTACTGTAATGGTTATGAGAATTTTCTTTAAATAATATTTTAGAAATCATTTCAGTAACACTTTGTGAACTGGACCAATCTGACTATGGCCAAAACTAAATAAATTTTTAAAAACTTTGCAGATTTACCAAGACAGTGGAAAACTTCATATTAGTGATGCAATTTATAAAATTTTTTGATTGATAAAATAAATTGGCTTCTGTTGGCTACGAAATCTTTCTTATTTACTATACTTATACCTGAAACATGTACTGAATTTGTTCAAGGCTTCTTTTATAAAATTTTTGAAAATTTTTCTACCAAATGTTTAAGGAAAAATTTTCATTTTTTTTTGAACTGGTTAATAAATGTCTTAATTATTTTTTTTTTTGTATTTCTAATTTATTTCAAATGTTTTTAATGTTTTTGAATGTTTATTTAAAATCATTTATGTATAAAAAAAAAAATGTTGATTTTTTGCCCCCGTTAAAAATCTTTTATCTTTTAAAATAATTTCGAATTTATTCTTTTAAAAAATTCTTTTATGGATTAAAATATAAATCAATTAATAATAATTTTTTGAAAAATAATAAATGTTATAAAATGAAAAACAAACAAAAAATTATTCCTTTTTGTGTTATTTGCGTTATTGTAACGCAAAAACAATAAATTCTTTTATATTTTGTTAAATTTATTTGATTTTTTTTCTTCAAGAAAAATCTTTTATTATTAAAAAGATTTAAATTAATTATTACACTGAAATATGTTAAGAAAATTTAAAGAAATAAATCAAGAGTTTAATTGCTCTGTCATTTGGTTTTTGGCCATAACTTGTGATATTAAAGAAGAAAAAAAAAGTTAATTTTGGACAATTAATGAATGAAAACGAAATTTTGTAATAAGATTCTGTAGAATTGCTTATATTTCAATATATAGATCAGATATAAATTTATATTAATTAACAAAATTCTGAATAATTAGAAAAAAATGGTTTCCCTTTTGATCATTTATTTTAATTTTGGATATAAAATTTAGAAAATTGTTATTATCAGACGGCTGATTAAGTTAAACATTCAGCCTAATGAATCAGAGTAGCGAATGGCAAAATTAATTATTTTAGTGACTTAGTTTGGTACAATGAATTGATAAAAGACGCGGGCGGTGATTTAGGCCAATTGAGTTACATTGATTGCAGTGAACATTAGGTTTTCCTATTAACAAAAATAATTATAAAAAATAAATTCGAATCAAATCAAAGGTTTTCAAAGTAGCATTGTTCCCTTGAACACGTGAATATATTTTTTTTCTAACAAAACAATTCGAAATATAAGAAACCAATATCAATATATATGAAACTATTGCATACATTTAGGATGAAAAAAAAAGAAAAATTGAAACAGGCTTTTGAACGGTCATTTTGTAACTGTAATGTTAGGCTATACTGCATCGTTGTATAAGAAGTCAGTCGTTACTTTTCTTTTTTTGCTGTCAGCATTCTCTGAAAATTCTAAATTGGTGATTTGTTGGTGTACAATTGAGAAAACTGTGCAAGTATGCACAATAATATTAAGAGTATTAAAATATAGTGCTAAAGATGGAAATTTTTTGAAAATAACTTTGACTTGTTAGAGCTATCCTTACACAAGTCTAATGATGATTAAATTCTAATAAAAGCCTCTGTTAGTTTTAAAATTAACCGTTTGTTGCTATCGAATAAGTAATTTCTAAAAAAAAATACTCTTACAAATTTTTGTATAAAAAAATAAAGAAAAAAAAATTATTCTTTTACATTTGCTATTTTCTTTCTTTGAATCTGCTGCTTGTCTTATATTACCGGTTATTCTAAAAAAATGATTCGTTATGGCTATTAATAAAATATCTTTTACTTCTACTTCTCCTTTTCTAACTTCTTCTTCTTCTTTTCTATCATTCTTGATGGAGTAATTTATGTAAATGTTTATAAGATAAGATGTAAAAAACCCCATTAATATATTCAAAGAACGTTTCTTTAATTTTTTCCTTTTAGTGTTCAGAAACATGCTGAGTAAATCAATAAAATAAAAACGTAAAATGAAAATCTTAAAGGATATTTTTCTTTATATTTTCCTTTTCATTTGAAAATATTAGATTTTTCGAAATTATTTAATTATCAATTAAACATATATAAAAGTATTAATATATAGATTGTTTAACTTTGTTTATAAATAAGTTAATTTTTTTGAATATGAATGCTAATTTTTTTTTTATAAGAATAAATTTTTCTCAATTAAATATTGAATGAAGAAAATTGAATTATGAATTGATTAATAAAAGAGTAATGAAAAGCTCATTTATGATAAAATATTACTTACATACTTATATACTTTATTTAAATAGGTACTGCAAAAAAATTCTAATCCATTTTAGTAATTAAGAAAAAAGAGCATAAGAATTTAACATAAGGGCATGTAAGTTGCCTATGCAAGGCTCAATATAAGAAACCCCAAATATACATACATCGGCCAATTTTTTATTTCAAATTACAAGTTTTTGTTCTCTAAGGATTCATTTGAGATTAACAATTTGAGTTGTTTCAGTTCTTTTTGGATTCCATTTGTAGTATTATACTATAATTATCTCAATGTCTTTTAAAACTGTGCTAATCATTTTAAAAATTTCTTGTAATTTCATTGGAGCTCCGAATTTCTATTTCTAATACAACTTAATTTATGAACATATTCCGATAATTCTGGTTGAATAAAATATTAAAAAATTAAATACATATACAACTCTTTAAGTATTTAAGTGTTTTATGACTTAAATTCCTATTTTTTTTCTAATAAATCCATTTAAAGTGACTTCCGTTTCAATTAATTTTTCTTATATAATGCACACTTATTAATATATTATGTACGTAAAGCGTATTTTATTAAAAAAATTAGTTAAATATCAATTCCTTCTCCGTGCTAATCTCCTGTTTCATGCAAAACAAAAAATCGAAAAATACCGTGAAAATAAGAAAAAAAATATCACGTGACTTAAAATAATATCAAAATATATATAAAAGAAATTATAAAATGAGTTCTCCCATTTACGATATTAGAAAGAGAAACTTTACTTTTTTGCTTTTGTTTTTTATTTCAATGAAAATAAAATAATAATAAAATATAGAAATAAATCTGAAAATACAAAAAAAAAATGGAAGAAAATGGGAAAAACCGGGAAATTTATTTGTTCAATTTTCAAAATAATATTCCTATCATTTTATACAAATATATAAATAAATAAGAATAATGTACAAATGTGTGTGTTCCAAGGTAAAATTTTCATAAAATAAATTGCAAATGTATGTGTGTATTTTTCTTACGAATGTACATACGCGTATTTGTATGTACGAGTATAAAAAAAAAATACAAATGAAGAGAAAACAAAAAAAAAAAACAAAAGGGAAACATCAATCAAATTTTCCACGCGCCTTTTTCATTCTCAACCAAAGATTGAATCAGAACAAAAAAAAAAACAAAAATAAGAAAAAAAAAATAAAACATAACCTTCAAAATTAAATAAATATTGTACATATATACGACATACCATTGTGAATGAATGTGAAAGAAGAATGAGAAAAGAAAAGAAAAAAAAAAATAAAACAAAAAGAAGACGAAATAAAATGAGAAAATGAAAAGTGAAGTAAGCAAATAAAAGAGAAGTAAAGGAAATGATAAAAAGATTTTTTACTTTATTTATTTTTTTTTTATTATTTTTATTTTTTAATTTTTATATAGTAGCAATGATGTCATTTTATCATTATTGTAGTATATTTACTCCAATTTATTGTTTTTTTTTTCTTTCTGTTATTTTATCTTTTGATTTTCAAATCCATTCTAAAATTTTCCACTATTACTTTTTATAAGTGTAGTAATATATTTATAGGTGTATTTCTTACTGTTATATGCGGTAAATGATTTCAATATACTGTAAATTTTGATACGATAATAAATATAATAAGGTAATAAATCTTTCTAATATCTTTTTAAAGTAACAAAAAACAGAAAGAAATGAAAAGAAGAAAAGGGAATTTATTTCAATTAAATTTTTTTTTTTTTTGAGTGTAGTATACATAATATTTCTTATTTATGCATAAAACGCGTAGTGTTATAAAACAAACTTTTATTTATTTTTATGTTAACATTAAAGTTAATTTATATATAAAAATTATATATATGGGAAAGAAATGAGATTATTTCGAGTTTTACATTAGATTCTTAAAAATCTAATTAAATATGGGAATTAAATAAACAATCTACCATTTTTATAAGAAAAATCAATGAGATGATTCTTTGACTCATGTATGTTTTTATTTAAAAATTTATGAATATTAAGTTATTTAATATTCATAATTAAAAAATATATATATAGATATATATATATGTATATGTATATTTGTTTAAATTTTTATTTTGGCGTCTATTTTAAAGATATATCAAATTTATATGATTAGTTTATGATAAAATTAATATTATGTGTACCAAACACTTATAACGTTATAATACGAATATTCCCAAAATTTTATTGAAATTTGCGCGACTCGTATAAAGAGAGATGTATTGTCCGATAGGCTATACATATATGAATTTCAAAACGATTGTATGAGAAAAAGTTCCAAATTTCCAATTCAAATTGAAAATCAAAGCCAAAAAATTATATTGGACATATACGATTTTCGTGTCCGATTTCGTTAAATGAGCCAAATTAATTTTTTGTTGAGAGTCCTGGATCGGATTTGAGCTTTAGATATAAAAATAAAAGAAAGCTTTATGTACGTAGATATTTTGGTTTTTACAATGGACAATAACGATATTTGTAATTTGTAATAAACGGTATTGCTGAATACCATATTTATATAATAGATAGCTATTATATATTATTACTGCAATTTTGAGATCACGAATTCTTATTACTATTTCTGAAAGCAAGTATGTATTCTAATCTATTCTGTTTTTTTCTGTAAAATAATAAATATATTCCCTTACATATATTATGTGTGTGTATGTGTATGTTTATTGTATCTTTTAAAAAATCAATGAAACTAATAATTTTATAGTTTTTTTTTGCGATTAAATAAAAAAAATTTTCGCAAGTTCGTTGAACTACAAAACCATCGAATTTCTTACCATTAAATTTTATTATTTATTGAAGAATAACATTAAATTTTAATAAATTTTTAGTTGCTTAATTTCAAAAATTTGAATATTTTTGAGATTTTAATTCTTAGCGAATACCAAATATGCAAATATTGAATACTGCAAATACTGCAATATTTCAATCTGTGTAGTTTATAATTTCTATGACTAAAGTTTAAGAACAATAATTAATACTGGAACTACTCAAATTGGAGTTTTCTTTTTTATAACTCTTTTTATAACAATATTGCAATATAAGTAAAAATAATAAAAATATTAATTTTAATTCATGAAATTTTATTTATTATAATAAAGATCATTATTTCCAATAAATTAACTTTATTATTATTTATCAAAAATTTTTTAATTCAATCTCCATCCCTTACATTTCTTTATGAACATATATGCAAGTAAATAAGTATGCACTTACATAGATACTTGTATTTTTCGAAATAATGACAGTAAGTAATAACAATCCTATTATAATGAGCAATAGAACAATGGAAATTTTTGAAAGAAATTCTCATTCTTTTCCTAATAAATTTGAATAAATTTCTTATAAGATTGTTTCTTCTTATTTATTTGTTTCAAAAGGAAAAAGTTACATAAACAAAGTAACTTTTATCAGTTAATATTCGTTGTGATATATGTCACATACACATATATATATGTGCAAGGATATATGTACTTGTATATAAATATACTTGTATGAAATAATGTATAATTTTTGCATATTATTTTAATTTTTATATTATAATATACTTATGTAAATAATTCTCTTTTTTTTTTTGAAGGAATCTAAATTATAAATTTATTTAATTTATCTTTATGATAATATTGTGCATATACATAGATTTACATGCATATATGTCTGTAATTATATGCATATATTATATGATGATTATGTAAATCATGTAAACAAATAAACAAGAAATTAAAATTATGAAAATAAATTGAGAAATTGGAGGAGTATAGAAAAAATTATTTAGTATTTATTATTTAATTGTATATATTTTAAATATATTCTAATAGTATACTTGAATAATTTATAAATAATATAGTATACCAATTTGACTTGAATTAATTTCCCGCAAAAATTGAAAAGAAGTATCCCCAATTACAGGTTATAAGTACAATATGATTTATAAGAATAAGATCATAAGCTAATATTAAAATATTGAATTTGTATTATAGAAAAAGACTCATTTGTTATTACAGACATCAGAATTGCTGAAATAATGAACTGGTACAAAATTCACTAATTATCATTTTTAAGTTGAATTTTAAATTAATATGATATTTTTGAGATTTAAATGCCCAGGGTATTTTACTTTTAGTACAGGATTTTTAAATAAACAATATTTGTTAAATTAAAAATAATTTCAATGAATTTGAATTAAAATGTTTAGTATAAGAGAATAATTTATATTTATAACATTTTCTTATGACTAAATATAAAATACCATATATATATATGTTATAAATTTCCCAGATTTAAATTTTATTTCAATAAGGATCGCCTCCTATAAAAATATAAAATATGTATATAAGATATATACACAATACACAATACAATGTATATTTTATGGTAAAAGTTTTGAATGATTTTATGTAAATTGCATATTTCTCTCTTAAAAAAACTACTTTATTTTTGAATATATATATATATATGTATGTATAGATCTAAATATATACAAAGATATTCATACTATTTACTATTCATATTGTATATTTAATTTATTCTCACTTATTTGTTTGTTTCCACATCTTTTTTTATGCTAAATATTTTCTGCCTTTTTACTTCTTTCTTTTTTATTAAAATACTTGTACATTTCTATACAAATACATAAATATAAATATATATAAATATAAATTTTTTTTTGTTCTTGTATTCCTATTTGAGTGATAAAAATTCTAAGAAATATGTCTCTGATGGGGTGTTCATTTCTATAAATGAATGTAATAGTAATATAATATTTCAATCAAATGATTGTTATCAGGAAATTCAATGAATATAAATAGATACAAAAAAAAAATTTATTTATTAAATATAATAATATGCAAGTAAATGTACTACAATATTCATATATATATATATATATTATATACTTGCATTTACATAGGTATTGTATTATGAAAAAATATTTTATTTCATAAATGTTATATTGCGTATATATGTAAGAATATATGTATGTAAATTCATTTATAATATATTTAAGGCGAAAAATACGAATAGGAAACGTGGAAGCAATCAAATGAATAATAAGAATAATATAAATTGACATTTTATATTGTAGAAGTCAACTATGCTATTTAATATTTTATTCTATTTACTTATACATACACATATACATACATCTACTTTTATATACACATATACTTATAAATTTATTCACTTTTATTTTATTATTGTAAAAATTTTACTATTATAATTATTACAATATGATATGACGATTATGATTTGTGTGACAGGATATCTTTGATACGGAGGTGAAATTATTTTATTTTAACAGAATTTTTTGTTTTTTTTATTTGATGTATTTTTTCTTTTTGAGAAAATTTTTATTGAATTCTTAAATTTTCAATATCATATTTATTTAATTCTAAATAACTATTACTTTATTATTACATTAATATTTTTATTATATTGTTATTTGTATTTAAGTATAGGGTTTATGAAAAAAAATTGGAATAGGTATAGAGTTTATTTTGCCAGCATACTTGTGATTTCACGAGTTTCAAAAAATCGACCATATGGTGATTTGACTTTAAAATCGCAGTAAATATGGTGCTAAGACAAAATTCAACTTATTTGTAAATATTTACAGCATATTTGAAGCTTTACAGTATTTAATTATCTAAATCAAATAATTTTAATATTAAAAAATTTAATGAATTTAGTTAGTTAATTTGAATATGGAATTGTCAAATAGACAGCCATAAATAGCCTAAGTTGGTTTAGACTTCGACGTTGATCAAGAATATTGTAACCGTAGTGGTAACTTTTTATAATCCACTCATAAAGTTCAGAAGAAGAAATTTATTTTTTATTTAATTAAACAATTAATTTTTCAATATTAATTTTTTACCTTTTTGAATTTAATTAAATTCTCATTTAATTGCAAAAAACAAATTTTAATATTCCAATTTTAAAATTATAAAACTCTTTGATTTATTAAAAATTCAACATCATTTATCTTAAAATCTTAACCATTATTTTTATTTTAATCAATTAAAAAATTTGATCATAAGTCGAAATTCAATTGAAGGAGTGGGGGGGGGGGGGGGAAGGCAGTTGTGATAAATTAATTTAAATTTTAAAGAACATGAAATTTTAGGTTAAAAAACCTTTTATTTTTTTTTTAATAACTATTAATAATAAAATCTACATTTATACATAAATAAATTCTATTAACAATAGAGAGAAAAATTATCAGGAAATATTAAAATAAATTGATTATTTTAAAGTTTTTGACATATACATATTTTGAAATTTATACTTTTTTTAAAAAAAAAATATTTAAATATACCTTTTTTCTGTCAAAACTTCCCCTTCATTCAATTTGAAATATTTTATAATTAATTTAAAATTAAAATTAATATATAAAGTTTTATAATTAATTATTATTTTAATATTTTAGCCGGAAATTTGAAAAAATCATCAATTAAAATATTGTTTCCGAAAGCAATAAAAAAATGTTAAAATTGCATACATTTGGGCGTACAACAATTTTTAAAAAATTTTATATATGAGTGTATTGTGTAAGAGCATTAATTAAAATAAAATTTATGATAAAATAATTAATTAAAATTAAGTCGAAATAAATTATTGTTTAAAGAAAAATTTATTATTGAAGGTATGAGAAAACTTAATTAAGTATTTTTGTTTTGTTTATGTCCAAAATTTCACGAATATATTCAGTACAACAATGCTGATATGCTTCTTTAACTTCTAGAATTGTATTTTGATTATTTATTTAAAATTTACTCACATTCTTTTTCTAATTATGCAAATATCAATTCAATGAATTCATCGGGATTTTATTTCAGTTCAATGTAATCAACTACATGCTCGTTGACGTCCTTATAAATTTTTGTTATATGATTTAATGTGGCGTCCAATACGATTTTACTGAATTTCAAATAAGTTTATTGGTAAAACAAGTTGATTTCAATATTTCAGCTCTGTTTGTATGGAAATTAACATCTTCTTGTTTCTATTATCTTTACTTCATAGTTTATATTCGCATAAATGTATAGTTACCTCATATATGTATATTGTATATAGGTATATTTTATAACTATAATTTTTGAATTCATATTGAAAATATTTTTAAATATTACTAAAATAATGAGCTCATTTTGAACAACACGAAGTATTTTTAATTTAAAGATGCTAATGACAATGATATACCGACGGTTTTTATATACAATATAAAGTTATACTTGCATATATATGTATGAGTATACATCATATGGTATAATATTGTCAGAAAATTAAAGTAAACAATTTTGTATAAATATTTTTTGAAATTTATTTGCAAAATTCAACAACATTTAATTGGTTTTTTTTTTTTGTATTTACTTTTTTTTTGCTCTCTTTCTCTCTCTAATGTTTTTTATATTAGAGTACAAAGTGTTTCAATAAAACAAATACAAATTAAAATTTTATTATATACGCTTTTAGGTTTTTTTCACCTTTACATGATGTTATGAGTTTCAAATTATTCTACAAAATTTAATTATATGTTATTGAACTGAATATTATTGCTCCACATTTCGTAGTATAACACATTAAATTTACTCAAATATTTTATGTATAATGTTATTCTCTTATTTGATCAGACATTAATATCATATTGCGTTTCAGAACAAAATTTTGTTCGAAATTTAATATTGTCATATAATGTAGGTATTCTTGTATCTGTAATTCACAAGAGATTGAAAAGAAATTAAAAAAAAAAATTATGTAAAGATTAAAAATTTTTTCTTTCTGCTTTTTTTTTTTTGTTCACATATGTTTGTTTGCCTTTGAGAAAGTATACGCATATGTATACAGAAAAGTAATTAAATTCTTTTAGAGGATTTTTACATTATAAATGTTGAAGAAATTACAATAATAACAATACAAAGGATAAACAGAACAGAATAAGACAAAGTAAACTTTTAATATTCTCTATAATTTTATGACACTGTTTTTTTTTGAAAATTCAAATTAGTTAATGTAAAAGGAAGAATCCTTTTTACGAATACAAAAATTTTTTGTTTTTTTTTTTTTTTTGGTGGAAATGATTAACAGAGATTATAAGTTTTAAAATGAATATTCGTTTCTGTTTCGAAAAGAATAAAAAGTATACGTCATATATGTGTGAAAGAGAGTAACAAGGATTGATTTGATAAAATTGAAATGATAATGGAAAAAATGAAATTTTCCTTTTCTCAATTTTATAATGTTAATAAATAATGAGAAAGAAAAATCTTTTATAAAGTTTTATAATGATGTAAGGAATTTTTCTAAATTTCGATAATTTTTTTTTTTAGCTGCAATAACATTGGAGTAAATTTATTAATTTCATTAACAGGAAGAATATTAATTTAATTGAATTATGTTTGTTTTATTTTTTTTTATTTTAATAAGTATGTCGGTAAAAAATTGTCATTTTTGTCAGTGTATTTTAGATAGCGCATTTGATTTGGTGAAATTTGCTATTGTTGATTGCCAGAATAATTCGTGGCTGAATTTCTTAATCGAATTGATTTTATATTATGATATTATGTATTTTATTAAAAGAAAATTTGTAGATTATAATATGTAGTCTGTTTTAATGTAGAGAAACTTTATACGTATGCATTTACAAGCTAATTTAAGTTTAAAAGTTTTCGGCGGTATATGAACTTTTTGTCTCCTGTTTTTTAACTTTTTCCCACTAATATTTTAACAAGATATCTCGAGAACTTGAGCAAACTTTATTCGACACGGCGTGGTGAAAAGAGCACCAAAAAGTTCTGTTATGGTATGATTCAAAAATTGCTTGAGAACGGCATACAAAGTTTTAAAGAGGTTCTACAATTTTGTTGAAGAAAATTTTCAAAGATCAAAGATGTCTTTGTCATTGATGAGTAAATTGTCAAAGATGAGTAATTCCATTGCTGCAATAAAATGCATTAAATGCAGTATATCGTTTACTTTTACTAGAACTTTGATTAATACTCTATGACTTACAAAAATTATTTTATTTTTCGCTCGGGTTATTTATGTTTTGATATATAAAACTTAAAAAAAAATTTTTAATATACGATAACCAAATATTTTACTTCCATATTATAAAAATTTAAAAATTTTATTTTCAATAAAAAATTTATAAAGTGTAAGCGTTTATAATTCATAAATAAAAATTATTTCCTTCAGATATAAGAAGAAAATAATAGAAGAAAAGATAAGAGGAAAAAAATGATTTCTTATAATCTAATAAAAATTTATATATCCTGTATAAATCCTTAAAGAAATGAATATTAAAAAAATTTTTCTTGAGAAAGCAGAATTCAACTTTTGAAGTGTAAAAGAAAGCTGCAAAACAAATTTGAAATTTATTCTCGTACATTAACTATTTAAAATAATTACAATATTAAATTTTCAATATAAAAAACAAATTTCTTTCTCTCCAAGAAATGCCACAACACAATATTTATATATATCACATTAATACATTGTATAAATTTATAAATGTCTTGGATTTTACTTGTATGTACATAAGTATATGCGCCATATGTGCGTACCCGGTACCGTGATATCTTGGGTGAATGTCCCTTTTGTATCAATACAATAAGAAAAATGAAAGTAAAAGAAAAGGAAAACAATTTTTTCTTATCTAATAACTCATAAAAAAAAAAAATTGTAAAATTAAGAAACCATGAAGATAAAATATATTTTTTTTGTTCAAGTCAAGATTACACACATAGTTGCTTGCTATATTCTAAAGTGTACTATATTTATGCACTCATATATACATATATATGGTTATGAGTACAGTACACAGGATCTACATTTGTAATTTGGTATTTTGTAATGATATTTTTTTGTTATTTTTGTTTAGAATACAAGTAATTTCCTTGTGTTTTCTAAAATTCACGAAGAGCCAAAAAAGGGGAACACGTTTATAATTTCATGCAGTTTTAGTGAATGGTGGGTGCGCGTATAACAAAAACGAAATGTTTTTTGTTTTTTGATTCTATGCTTTTAATTTTTTGTAATATAAACTAGATTTCCCCCGATTCGAGGAAGCCTTTACATGGTCTCTCTACTGGTTTTACCTTAAATAAATTATTCGATTACATTTTACTTAAATTATGCTATTAAATTCGACTTCTTTATTACAGTTTTGCTCCAAGTTTTCTAAGCTTTACCACAATTTTTTTATTTTTACGATTTGCCAGGATTTTGGATTCTCTTGTTTTAGAGTCATGTATCTCAGCCACCTTTACCTGATATATAGTTTGCTATATATAGCTTGCTATATACAATACTGCTTTTGAAATTTCTCTGTTTGAAAAAAAGTAATTGTTACGTACAGTACTCAAAAACTTTAACAAAAATGCTTGTATTTTGTTGTTAAAATATTTTGTACACTTACTTTTTTTTTTTAAATTTACATCAGGTATTAATTTTCAAAATTGCCATAATTTATGCAATTTTTTTTTGTATTTTTTTATGATCAGTAAATTTTATATTTATTTTATACTACTTGTATATAAAAATTTTGTAAATATTGCGAACGGCTGCAAAAAAAAAAAAAATTAAAGATAATTAAAAAATGAAATCTACTTTAAACATTCAGCAAAAATAGGGCTCTTAACACAAACCAACCCTTATATATATATGCGTATATACAGGTACTTTATATATATATATATATATGTGTATATATGTATGCAATTTTATTTATTATACTTTTTCCATTCTTGTTAGCTATGAAAACAAAATAATAACAAAAAAGAAAATGAAAACAGAAATTACATAAGAGAACATGTGTATTAAAATGTACATTTCAAGTACATTTTAAGGATTTATTTTAAGGATTCCTTAAATACTGTTTCCTATAATTTGTATACAACGTATATACAAATACATATACATCTCTATATATATATGTACATAAATATTGCTTATTAAATTTTTTCTTTTTCGTTCTTGTAAAATACTTTTTTTTATTCTTCTTAAATTTTTTTTCCGATATATGAATGAAATTTTTGTAATATGTTTGTATGTGTGTATGTATAACGGATGTTTTTATATCAGTATACGTACATATACATGAAATAATTTAATATTTATAAATTGTATATTTAACAAGAAACTTCAGTTCTAGTTAAATTCACAAGGTTTTTTTTTTCCTCTTTCTTTTGGTTTAATTCAAAAATTCACTTACAAATTCTAAAATATATGAGGTAAATATATAAAATAATTTACTGTTATGTAAGTAAAAGTTATCATAGTGTTTGGTGTGGTAAATTAACGAAGGAGGTTTTATTTTTTTTTTCATTTTCATGTTTCTTACATTTTTCTCCCTCAAATCAGTGGAAAAGTTATAAGAATATATCACATATGGTTAGTTAAGATAATACTTAATATGATTTGATAACATTTTGAGTTAAATCTGTTTTTTTTTTTTTTTATTTATTTCTTGGAATAAAGTGTAATTTTTTTTACTAAATTAAATATAAGAAATTTTATACAAGTAATTTAGTTTAATTTTTTGTTGAAAAAAAATCTAATTTTGTGTTGCTAGATTGTGGTATGTTTTCATATCTAAAGACAAAGTAAATAAAGACAAAATTAATTAATTTTAATATTTGTATAAAAGTATACTTTTAATACATGTATGTAGATATAGATTTTGTTCATGTAACTACATATTTTTTAGCTTTATTGAACAAATTAAATAAAGAATTATTTGTTCGAATAATATAAATTCAAAATTGTTATTTAAACTGAATAAAGGATTAATAATATTTATGGGATTTAAAGAAGAAATTTTGAAGACATTTAGGTGTCACATACTGCAAAATTATAATGCTCATGAGGAATAGATTTTGTATCTCTCTAACGATGAATACGGTAAAATATTAAATGCAAAATGAAAACAATACCATAAGCTTTACATTTTCATTAAAATGAGAGTATACAATTTTGTTTTATGTGCCCAAACTGTTAATTTTGTCGCATTATAAAACTTATCATAATTAAATATAATTGACTTTTGTAGCAAAAAATCCTTTACTCAAATTTAGTAGTTATTAATTTCATTACAAATTTGATTGATTTTGTACAGTTTGGTCTGGGTGTTCGATTCTAAAGTAAGCAGAGCAAAATTTCATTGTTAACTTAATATTGCAGTGTATTCAAAAATTTTATGTTGCTTAATCAATTATTTCAGTATTATTCGAAAATTTGAGGACTTAGTTCAGAAAATTTTATTTTAAAACTTTAAATTTAAAATCTTCATTTAATTAAGAAAATTTAGTGAGGACAGTAACGAGAAAGCAAAATTTTATATTCAATTTGGATTACTTATATATTGTAATACAAGATATATTTTCCCTTCAAACATTGTTTTCTTTAAAATTTTTCATATAACATTTTGATTATTAAAGATAAAGTTTCATATTAAAATTATTAAAAATAATTATTTCTCTATAACTTTGAATAATATTGGAATTTTAAATTGAAATGTGATTACTTTTTAAAAATTTAATAGTGATCTCAAGAAATTTCATTTAAAAGTTTGTTAAAATATTTAATTTTAAAATTATACGATATTGTAGAAAAAATAAACAAAATTTATAAATTTAATTATTTTCCAATTATTGAAATATTTTCATATAGTTGTAATAATTGCACTGTGACTAAAATTTTCAACACCTACATAATTATAAAGAACTAAATTTAATTAAAATGATATAAGAAAATTTCATGTGGTTTTCAGTTACGTAATAAATACTTTATTTCCCCAATTTAGAAAATTTTAATAATAATTAAAAAAAAAATCTGTATTTAAGTTAAATGCAATTAAAAAATTTATTTTATATTATTTATGTATGATTGCTTTAATATTAAAATATTAAATAAAATTAAAATATTGGAAAACTTACGAAAATCCTTGTAGTATTAAAACTTTTTACCAAGTTTTTTTTTCAATTATGCATATACGTATACATACATATATGTATGAATTTATATATACCCAATTGAAATAAATGAAATTATTTCAATTTAATTAAATAAGAATTTAAAAAAAAATATTGAAAAATTTCTTAAAATTTCTGATACAGAAATATTACAGTTGTTGTAATGTGTATAATTTTTGTTTTTAAAGTATTTTCTTCATAAACTTATGCAAGTTTTATAAACCAAACTATAATTAATTGAGTCGAATATTATAATTGGAATTTTAATTATTCATAAGGGACGTTTTTCATATAATTTATTTTAATACAAATGATTTCTTTTCATAAATATTTTTCTTAAATTTTTATTTTTCTCCTAATTGAATATTTAATATTTGGAATTAGAAATTCGTATTCAAGAAAAATTTTTTTTTTAAATTTTGTAAAAATATTTTAAAATTTTTTAATTTTTTATTATTTTTTCGTTATGCGTTTTTGAAATTAAGATTTCGTTATAGTTTACCTTATTATAGAAAATTATATTATACAGATAAGATTGAGAAAATTTATTTTATGTTTGCCTAAATGTATGCAATTAATTTTATGGAAATAAAGAATATAGTAAAAAAATATTTTCTTTCATTTGAATTGTTAAAGAAATTTTTAAGTTAATAAGGGAATTGTTTTTATAAATTTAGTAAGTAAGGTTACTATTAAATAATAGAATAGTAAGGATACTGTTAATTGTGATTTAATTTTCGTAATTAATTTTAATTAATTGAGTGTTTTAATTTTATTCATTTTATTGTTAATTCCTACGTTTACAGACACTTCATTTTATAATTAATTTTTTCTCGAAATTAGTTAATAGTGAATTTGTGTAGTAATTATAGCAACAAGTAAATAAAATATTTTAAGGCTAATTATTATTAAATAAGTCTTTATTTTATTTAAATAGATTTAATATTTAAATAATTTGGGTTTGTTTCAATTTGTAAATTAAATCGTACATTTACAATGTTCAGATAATTTTATAAATTATTTAAAATCATTAATTTTTGAATCTCATATGTCTCAATTTGAAATTTTAAGTTTTCGTAAGGATATGAAAAAATGTAATGAATGTAAGTGTAATAAAATGTACTGAATTTAATAACTTTATAGTTTGATAATTCATTTTAATAAAGGTTGATATTAATTTTTGGGGTTAATTCAGATGTTAATGTAGACTTTTTAATCAGTACTTTGGTAGGTGGTTGTTTTTATTCAATTAATAATTTTGTTTTCACAAAATAATCGTACATTTATACAGTTACAATATAGTTCTCTCAATTACTAAATTTTAAAAAATAATGTTATTAATTCAGGTATTTTCCACGTCACCTTTAAATATTTATTATATGATGAGATTTTTATTATTATTCTATTACATACACTTACAATATATAAAATATTTATTTTAAATTTATTAATAAATTCTTATAATATTATTTTTCAATTTATTAAATCACGTTTTCAATCACTAATTATTATAAAAAAGAAAAATATAAAAAATTTCAATTTATTTTTCATATATACCATATTATCACATACGTTTGTAAATTGAATAATAAATGTGGTATAATTCTAAAGAAAATTTAAAATTTTCATTTTTTTTTTTCAATTTTTTCCGTTTTTGAAATTTTATTTTCCTTGCACGAATCGTTCCTTTACATGTGATTCGTGTATATATATAGTATTATTAATATTATAATGTAATGAGGAAAATATAAATTTAAATTCTATTTAAATGTCTTATATATCTTCGCTTATTACATAAGAGTTTTTAAGATTATATTGGAAAACACATGTATATATATGAATTACAATTGATCTAACATATTTGATTGATTTCTGTGATGATATTTTTTTTTTATAAATTATGTACTTTGATATAGAAAATTTCAGTTAAAATATAGAGAAAGTTGTACCGTGTCTACGAAATAAATTTTTTTAATTTTCAATCATATATTTTATATGATGAAAAGTTGAAGGAAATTCTTTTTAAAATAAATAATTTTTCTTTTTTATGTTGTTAAATTTTCATTATGTAATAAGTATGCTGCTTTACGTATGCTGTTGCTTTACGTATGAATAAAATTTCTCTACTATTAAAATATAATCGAAAATAATATTCTCTGCTATACTAAAATTTATTATTTCATAATTTTGACAATTTTTTAGTTGCAATCCTAAATGAAAATATTTAAATTGTAAATTGAAAAAGAACGAAGCACAATCCCGAAATCTTAATTATTTTGACATTATTTTTTAAGAAGCTACGGTAATGACTGTGTATTTTACATTTATTCAACTTGAAATTCTGTTAAACTACTTAGAATTGATTTATAATATATGTGAGAATTTAACTATAATTGTTATTCATAGGGTTAATTTAAATTGATTACATTAACACTGTTCTGTTTACCAGTATTGAATTTACTAGAATTATGTATACACTTTTACATTTATTACTATGAATATAAAACAGTTTATTTATGATATGTAACAAAAGATGCGTATTATTCAACTATTTCCATAATATTTTCACTATGAAAAATTCTTCATCTTTATTATTGTTTTCTCTATACTTAAGTTCTTTATCAGTACATAATTTTGCATCAATTATGATGATTAAATCGTAAAATATTCTTTGTGTTTTTTTATTTTACAATATCATAATAATTTTTGTTTCTCAATATTGTTTATGCAACATTTATGTTATATGAATACAGAATAGTACATTTTTACATGCTATTTATGTATTCTAATGCGATTTAAATCATTAATGGTATTAAGTTGAAAAAAAAAATGTTTATTGCTTTTTCATTTTCTACCATAGTCGTATATTTTGTAGGTATTATAAGAATTAAATGGTGAATATGAAGTGAATTTTTATTTCATATTTTTTTTTGCGTTATTTCTTATGTACACGTTCAAAAATCACATATGAAAATATTCTTTTATATTATTTTTAATATATAGATTTTCTATATGGGAAATTTTGTTATTTAATATTTGGATTGGAATCAAATAAATTTCAATAATATATATATAATATTTATTGAACACATACATACGTGTATACATATGAGTTATTTAAAATTTATTATTTGCATATATTATGTTCTAGTTGCCTCAAAATATAATTGAAACCATAATAGCTAGTATATTATATTTTAAGTTTCTTATATAACATGTTGTATATGAAATTCTATATTTGTTTTTAATAATTCTATATTTGAAACAAATTTATTTTATTCTTTGTTGAAATTAATTTATAAGTTTATAAGAAAAAAATTGAAAAAAATTCATCAATTTAAATTGTAATCAAAATATAAAATTACTTTATCAATTTTCATATGTATGTATACATTTAATATCAATACAAAATCATTTATTCAAGTTGATTAACAAGATTTAGGTTGATATATCAATACTATTTTAATTTCCAACATATATATATACATATATATATATGTGATAAAGCAACAACTTCTGAGAATATTTATAAAACCATTCCAAATAAATTTAATACATATATAGTTTCAGAAGTTATTTTTATTATGTCCTCTTATTGCATAGGGAAAATAAAATAGAAAAAAAAAATTTACATAATCGCTAAACTAGATCTCTAAATGGGTCAGTTAAATTATAAGACATTCACCGTTATTTCTTTACTATTATCGAAAATTTTTAAAGTTTTTAGAAATTGTATGATGATTTCTTGAATTTTGAGAGGAAATTTAAGACTGGATATTTCTCTGTGCTATTTGGCAGTAGAAGATAAAAGTCGCTTAGTTTTAACGTTTGAGGAAAATACTTTACCGCAATAGTGAAAAATCAATTGAATTAATTTTAATTCTTTATTCATTCAATTAAATCTAAATTCTCTTATCATTCTATTAAATTCTAAATAGAATTCTAGTGATTTGAACTAATTTCGTAGATCTCGCAAATAATCACATAAATTTTTTTCATCTTAAAGATTAAGTCATATTTTACAAAATTCACGAAATTGTCTTTTTTTTTCTCTGAATTGCAATAAAAATGAAGCTACTATCATTTTTATGGCACAATTGTTTCATTTTTCATATATGTAATATGCATGTGTCCATTCTATAATTATATACATAAATGCATATAATCAATTTCAATTAAATAAGAAACAATAATAAAGATTCAATCAATTATTAATATTTGGGATCTGTGTTACGATCAGGTATATAAATATTAAATAAGCAAAAGGAAAAAACAAAAAAAAAAAATTCTCAACATTAAAACTAACAAATAAAAATTTGATAATTCCTTTTTATAGTTTCTAATCATCATAATAATAATCATAAAAATACAAAAAAAAAAAAAAAGGAAAATTTATTTTATTACGGCACGATGAAATTTAAGGATTTATTACTAAAGGACGAAATTTTCTAAAATAAAAATAATATTCTCAAATTATGATTTCCTTTAAGTATATGTACATAAGTACGTGTATGTAGTGTAGTGGCTTTACAATAAAATTTAGTGAAGATTAAAATATGAAGCAAATACAAGCGATAATAAATTTTTTTTAGAGTAAGCACGGTGACATTCATATAGAGTCCTTCTCGATACATTTACTTTGATACTGGAAATTTGTTGTGCAGTTCGAATCAGTTACAGTAGTTGTGAAGTTGCAATATACGTCTATTTTACTTTTTAAATTTTGGCCGTATAAAATAGCTTCGACAACTGTAATTGAATTTTCCAAATTTTACAATTAATTATTCATGTTTAATGTGACTGGAGATACCAGTTATCACAATAATGCTCTCAATTATATAACAAATCTTATTAAATTAAATCTAAACAAAGTTTTACTTTCTCTGTTTGAGTTTACAAAAAATGTAATGTGAAATGGAAATTGTTCTCATTTTTATAATAATTGTTACTTCACTGAACACTGTCGAATGTAAACAAAGCTCGTATTCTTGTTATATGTAACTATTTTATATTAAAAGTGACAAATAATTCAATTTACCTATATAACTATAATAAAATGTATATATATACATATAATATAGTCGAATACAATTCTATTCTTGAATTTTATTTTCTTATTCATTTTATCGCATTTATTTACAAAATGTTTTTTTTCCCATATTAATTTTCATTTCAAGTCTCGGAAAATATTAAAATAAATTTTATGTCCTGACGGTCATGAACACTTAAACGTTGTATTATAGATGTTATAATAAAAAAGAAAATTTATTTAATTTTCTTCAACTTAACTGCATTTCGTATTTATATATGAATTTGTATATATACCTTATATGTATATAGGTATATAAGAACGTACTCGTAAAAGAAAAGTAAGAATTGGAAAAGATGAACTTCATTAGATTTCTTCCACGGTATTTTATTGTTTTTATTATAATATTTTAGTTAATTTTTAATAGGATTTTTATCTCCTTTCTTTATTTCTTTCTTTTTCTGCTCTTCTGCCCCCATTTCGTTTTTCATTTTGCTTTTAATTTTTTTTTCCAATACTCTCTCTTGCTTTCGAAAAGTATAATTTTAATTTAATTTTTAATGCAATTTGTTTGCCATTTATAAAAAAAAGAAAGCAAAAAAAAATGCATTAAATCGAAGTTTTGCGGGAACACCCCCCTCCTTCATCTCCTACCTTTTCAACACTACTTTTTTTTAAACTATATAAGTAATTTTACTTTCCATACTTTCAAATTTTTAGAAGTAAGAGAATAAAAAGGGGGTAAAAAATTGTGTGTAAAATGTAATGTAAAAGTGTAATTGAAGAGGGGCAAGAGAGAAAAAAAAGTAATGAAAATCAGAAAATGAGAAAATTGTCGAGAAAATAAAAACGGGGGTGGAAAAAATGAATTGATTATTTATTGTTTTTGATGTTGCAAAAAATTATTATTTATTTTAGTTCTTGTTTTTTGTTTAATATCATTTTCCTTTTTGTTCTCATTAAATATTCTCATCAGATTCTGAAATGAATATAACAATTTTGAATAAATGAAAAATTTTTCAATATTAAATTTAAATTAAATTTATAAGTACTTATACATATATACTCGTAAGTGACTAGTGAGTGGTTTGGTTGGGTATTATAATGTTAAAAGTTGTTTTTATTAAATTTTAATTTTCATTGAAAATGAATGTTATAGTTAGATTGTAGGGTTGTTAAGATTCAAAATGTTATTGCCAGAATATATATTTATAATAGTATTTCAACTTATATATGTATATTAAATGCAAATTAGGTAGCATTTAGATATTCGCATTTAGTTGGATATGATTCTTTAGTGTCGCTGGTATCCGTTGTCTTTGCACTGTTAGTATAGCCATATCGTTGTAATTTTCCCGTAAATCCTAAAATAGTTTCATCATTTCAGTTTTCTACAATCTATGTACTTCGTTAGTTATTTCAAATTTAATTTCTAATTTATACAATTTGCGTTTTTATGCTAAAAATCTTTAAATAGATCATATTTATTTCAAAATTACAATATGAAGGAAATATTTTAATGTTCTATAATTGTTTTTATTTATTGAAAATATTTTGGCTATGGGTATTGCATACCACACTTTTTTTTTTTTTGAAAAGAAAAAAAAATACCATAATTTATAATGTAATTTAATTATTAGAATAAAATATGAATGTAATTTCATTAATTCTTATGTATTCATTTTATCATTTGAATAAAAATAATAATAATGAAATAGAATTCAAAAATTTAGAACAGATTTTTCTGTATTTTATTTTTCAATGCATAATTGGTCAATAACATTGATTATCAATATCATTTTTTTTTAATATAATAATTTTATCATTATTATAATTAATATAATTATTGATTATCATTATTGTGGAAAAGTGATGAAAAAATATAAAATGCATATATGATGAGCAGCAGCTGTAAATTAATTTTATTTTTTATTTCTGTTGTTCTGTTAAATTTATGTAGATATTTTCTTTTTTCTTATTCTCTTTAATAATTAATTGAAATACAGGGGCGTATTTTAATAATGTTTAAGTCTAAAATGAAAATTAAAAATTACAATTTTCATTTCTGTTATAATTAAAAATTAACACTAAATTATATAAAGTCAAGTCAGCAAATTTCAATATTTTCAAATAAATTCGAATATTAGTTAATTTTCTTAAAAATTTTTTATTTAATTAAATTTTGAATAGGTCGACATATGATAACAAGTTTAAGTTCTGTTATTCTCTGAGTCCATTTTAACATTGAAATTTTTTAATGAGAAACTTACAAAAATTTTGAAATAAATATGACAATAGTCATTATGACTTTTGTCCAGAGATGACAATTTCCTGGGATATTTTCCAGAGCTTACTGCATTCAAAGATGAAAATTTTTAAAGAATTTGCCCAAATACTTATAAAGGTCTATCAGATCATTTCGATTGCATGCCGATTCAGAGGTATCAAGACAAAAAAGCAAATATACCAATTTATTTCAAAAATATGAAAATTGAATCACACTGTACTGAATATTATTATAATTATCTGTCCCTTGAATATAATTTGATTTTATAGAATTTTTCTTTTCATTATTTTTCTAAAATAGATCTATTTTTTCATTTGTTTATTTTGTTTTTTTTTTTTTGTGTGTGTGTACTTGTACACCATAAATATGAACAAATATATGCGTTAAATAAAATTATAGCCAAAAAAATTAATTATTAGTAGTAAAGAGCATACATTGCAAAAAAAAATGAAAAAAAAAATTTATAATAGGGAATAGGTTTTTATTTCTGAACCATCAGTTCGCTATTTAAAAAAATTAACTGGGTGTTTTTTTGAATTGAAGTTTTTTGAATAGATTTTTAATGCAAATATTTATAGAGTTGTATTGAGGCCTGATAGTTGCTTGTAAAAATGAAATGAAGATTCTTAATAATTTTAAGCTTCGATATTTAAATAAGGGCTTTTGAAATCACCTAGTCAAGATCATAAATATTTTAAAATCATGTATTTTAAATAAATTCGAATTAATTTAATAGTTTTACTCAATAATTTCCGCTCTTTAATACTAAGGTATAAATTAAGTGACCCTTCTACCATAATTCATTTGATTCTTTGAATTTTATTTTCAATATTTTTGTATGTACTATATTTGCTATTCTTATTCTATACATTAATTTAAATTTTAGTTAATTTAATTTTTAAAAAATTAAATTTTTATTTGTTTAAAATTTTGTATATGTTTCACAAAATGGTGCATTGGATTTTAATTTTCATTATGGTAAAAAAAATTTATAAATCCCAAGAATTTTAAATTTTATTCTTTTGTTCTAATGTTTGTACAATATTTTTTTGGATTTTATCCAAATAAATTATTATATTTTTTTTAAATTTCAATAGAATTTAATTAAGTTCTAAGGGTTTTTTTTTGCATATATAAAATAATATAAAATGCGTCTAGGAATTATTTTAGATTGGGCTCCGCAATATAAATCGCAAAATTATTTTTTGCTAATCTTTTTTATATTTTTTCAATTATAAATTTTTTGCAAACGGAAAACTATTAAAATTTTCTATTCATTTTGGTATTTCCTAGGTGTAAAGAAATGCATAATATACAGTACGCATTGTACACCGAAATATACACCTATTTTTATATGTACTCGTATATACATGTAGTATACGTTAATGTAATTTATTAGTTTCGTATTGTATGTGTTTCAAGGCACTAAATCTAAAAGACAGCTGAGAGTGTTTTATTTTTATGTTATTACGACGCGTGTCATTTCTAAAGACTAGACTATATAGACATTTGTGTTTATATACATATGTAAATTTTAAGTACATAATGTTGTTAATATATAAAATTAAATTATTAATATAAAAGTTTCCCTCAATTTATTTTTTTAAAATTTGAATTAATAAATTTACGTATTTAATGTTATTTATTTTGTTAAATATGTAGGTCATTTTTATATAAGTACTTATATTTGATTTTCATATTTGCAATAAATGAAAGAATTTAGTTTTTTTTTTAATTATATTGTGATTAAGATAAATGAAGCATGACTCAATTATTGTGCCCATATTTACGAAAAAAAGTGAAAGTTTTTTTAGTTTCTTTTCCGATTTATTGCTTAATTTTATTATATTTTATATATGTAAATAGGTTTTGGACGTAAACTGTTTCCGGAATTTAATGAAAGCAATAGTTTTGAAATTTTTGATTTAAAAAGCGATTTCGGCAATATATTTCACTTTCTGTTAATTTTCGAGCGTTCTATACTTGAAGCTGTTTTTCTAAGGATTGCAAAAACGTTTTTGTATAATTATAGTGGATAAGCTCTTTGAATTTTTGCCAAATAGAGTTTAGTGTCAGCTTAGCTACAATGTTTTTGCTTGTAATATATCAGTTTCAATTTTCAGAAAATCTGCAAATGTTGCTATTTGAAAGAATATTCTAAAAATATTGTGAAAACTTTTGTATTATGAATAATTTTATATATTGTAAAATAACCAGATCAATATTTTTGTTATGCAAATTAATTTCAAAATATTTTCTTTATGGATCATTAAAAATTCGCTATGCTGAAATGATTTATTATTTTTTATTTTTTTTGGAATCTGTTCTGCAGAGCAAATTATTTAATTAATTTTATGATTGAAAATATGGTGTAAAAATTTTGCTAAATTCTAATTTGTCACATACGTTTCTTTCCGGTTTCTATACGATAATAATTTTTTCTATTTTTAATTAATATTGATAATTGCCACTATTCGAGAATACTTTTTTTTTATTATGTTATGTGCGTCGGTTTGTACATATAAACATATGTAAAACTAATCGATAGATTAAAATATAAATTTTATAATTACCCACAATAATTAATTTGATTTTCGCTTTCTTTTTTTTTATTTTCATTAAAAAAATTGAAAAATTTGACGTCAGGCTGTTTTTTTTTTTACATTTTTTTAATGTTTTTTAATTTATTTTATATTTTTTTTTTGTTTCAAAGATTTTATCATGTATTTTGTAGTATATGTATATATATTGTGGTGTAGTCTTCGATATAAGTAGATATAATTAGTTCGAAAATGAATCATTGGGAACTTTTTGTTAAATATTTTAAGTAAATTTATGTTTTCTTATTCAAAAACTAATTTATTTTAGATCAAAGAAATCTTGTTAAAATAACGAGTTACAGTACATTTGTTAGAACAATAATAGATTTGTAAACATTCTTATTATGAAACAAGAGGAAATTCTTGTTTAATATAATTAAAAATTTTTGGTTTTCATTAAGAAATTATCAATTAATTATTAAAAAAATGTGTTATATATATGGTATAACATTAAAATTATTACGACTTGGTTAACATAAAAGTAATTTTTATAGACAATAGTGAAATTAGTATTATTAAAGAGAAATTAATCAATAGTTTTTAAAAATTTTCAAACGAATATCTTGCAAAAATGGCAATAAATATTTTGTATTAAGTTTAGTTGTATTTCTGTTCTATTTAACTTTAAATAACATTCTAAATGTATAACAAGTTAAATGTTATACAGCCAAATGTCAAACTATTCGAAACTCTTTGTGATCTATGTTATTTTTTTTAAATAAATCATCAGAAGTATTTTTTAGCTCATATATGAAACTTATTTTTCGGTCATGATGGACACTTAAAACAAAAGTTGCTATATTCCTTGGTATTCCTTTTGGAACATTTATTAAGCAATTAAAATTTTTGGGAGTTTTTTTTGAGGAGTCTATAGCTAAGTATTTGTAGTAAAAACGGGGATATTGAGCAAACAATATTAAATTAGTTGGGCTTGTAGAATTGAACAAATTTATTTTTGAAGATTTCCTTATAAATTTAAACCTTTTGTATTTGTCGTTTTTCTAGCAAAAAAGGCTTATGTATATGGCTTAGTAATGAAATGCCAGAATACTTTTTGTAAACTTTTATGAACATGTAATTTTATTCATGTATCAAAATATAAAGCTATTTAAAATCTAAAATTCTTGTATAAAAGAAATATAATAACCTTCATCATGAAATCTGCTCATAGTAAAATTATTTTGTATGTACATGTATGTAAATACTTTTGTATATTTGTATGTATTTATATTAAATTTTAAATTCCTAAAATTATTTTACATTGAAATTTTTTAAATGAAGCAACAAGAAAAGGAAGTATGCTTTCATTACTATAAGCTTCATTTATTAATGCTTCATTTTGCATTTATTTCAAATTTACACATAGAAGTACAATTTATTAGAAGAAATCAATTTGTGAATGTCATTTTATGATATTTTTAAAATGGACGAAAAGCCACGATAGATGTATGTGAACATTTAAGTAGTTCTTTGCCTCTCCCCACCCTAATATTGCAAGAAATATTATTACAGTACTATGGTTGATTTCGTCAAACACTCAAATTTTTCGTCAAATTTCTGAAGATCAGGTTCGATAAAAACTGAAGCTTTCAAAGTCGAAACATCATCTTATGAAAGAGTTAAATCTTATGAAAGAGTGCCTAGAAATATAAACATGTTTTTTTTTTTTTAAATTGGAATTGCTTTTACTTACGTAATCAACTTTATAACGTTTTCTTCCAATAGATTTTTTTTGACGAAACCCAATTTTTTTCTGAATGCGGAAAACTGCGGGTTTAGTTTTATAATAAAATTTCTTATAACTTCGCTTGAGTTTTAGATGTATGTATATATCAGAATATTGTCCACTTTATATTGATCAGTACTGTATAACAATTTATAATGGGGAACCAAAAACAATTTTTTTTTTTCGTTTTAAAATTAAACTTTGAAAAATCATCGTATCATCAGCATTCAGCAACAAAATATTTTATATTTGTATTTTTTTTTTTTAAAAAAAAAGTTTCTAGCATATTTTAAAATTTGAATCATTTATATAAAGGGTGTCTTCTTTTTTTCTTAAAAAAAAAATTAAGAACTAAACCCAAATGTCAAATTGTGAGTTCACTTTTGACACTAACGGATGAATGTATTCTGGCAATTGAATGGAGTTATATTTAAACTGCCCTATCATATTATTCGAATTTAGTTCGAATTAATGCCTTTTATGCCTCCGTAAAATCGTCACAATTGATTAGGGCCACTTTCTGAACTGCTAACAAATTTTGTATCGCAAACTCTTTAAATGATATTTGACAACAATAAAATGCGCTTCGATAAGAAACGTGCCACCATTGCTATACTTATGTTCGAAATAATTTTAAAATCTTAGCGTCATCTATTAAAAAAATTTTTGAATAAAATTTTATTATACTTTTAGACAATTTCAATTTCTGTCCAGAATTTGAAAAACACCCTTTAATCGCGAATAAGTATATGCATAATTTTCATAATTATATGACTTCATGATAAATGGATGTGTATATGACTAATATGTTAATAGAAGTAAAGAAAATCCTTTAAAAATGCATCATTACCATACCAAAAAAAAAATGTTTGTTTTTTTTTTTTGTTTGTCGAAGCAGTTCACTGCAAAGATTTAATGCTAAAGAATATTTTGATTTTTTTTTTATGTGCAATAAAAATTATTTTGTTATTTAAATTAGGAACATGTATAAAATTTTTTATTTTTGTATATATTATAGTTTTCAATATATGTATATTTAAGAATTGTACATAAATATTAGCTATATAACTGTATATTTTATTTGTATTTGAATCATGATTAGCTTTTGTATTTATAAACAAAAATATAAAAGAAAAGATAAGTGATTTTTGTATAATATGCACAACTCTCTTCTGCTAATTAAGTATACAATGTACAATATGCACTATGCTGTATATATACATAAACTTATAGATGTCTATATATGATAGTGTTATATTGTATGAAAATGTATTCCAAAAATAGTTCAAAATTATTAAAATAAAAAAAAAAGAATTACACATAACTTATTATACATATTTGTACGATAATAAAAATTTAAATAAATTGATTTTTCGTTTATAACCTTGTAAATTGTTTTAAAAACTGAAATTTTTATGGTACTAATTATTATGTGAAATTTTTGGTTTACATGTTTCACATATGCATAATTTCTTGTCGAAAAAATGATATCCTCAAAATGAAATTCTGACTTATAGTTATAATTTTAAGATGTTCTTCTGAATTCTTTTAACCATTGCTTTTTGTTGGTTGTTTACATGGAGAGATTTTTGAGTGACTATATGAGGCCCTTAAATCAATCTTAATTGATATATGGTATTCAAATAGTAAGAAATTTTATTAAAATTTCGTGAATATGCAAATGAAAAAAATTTCTCCAAAAATATTTAAAATCTATGAAAATTAAAAATCTATACAATATGTAAACCGCCGCATTTAACTTACAAGGAAATAGTTGTTTACCGTAACGTTAGACAAGGAAAAGTTATAATTATTATAAATATAAATTAGAATTATGAATAAAGCATACTCTTTGAAATAGAGTCCATTTGGTTGGGATTGCTTTTTGACTGATTTTTAATTTTCTATTCAAATCAAGTTGACAAGATAAGGAACGACAATTCGAAATCTTTAGATTGTTATACTTGCGCACAATTATCAACGAACTATTTCAATTTCTTTTGATCTCTGATATTAGACAAAAAAAAAAAAATTTCTTAACATATTCTTATATAAAATAATGTCTGACATTAAAAAAAAAAAAATTTATTAACTAAGTAGTTCGCTCATCTTTTATTGAACTTGTAAATGAGACTTTTTGTTTTTATTTAGAACATTTTTTTTTTTTAGTTATTTTTCGAAATAAAAATTTTATTATGTCGTCAAGATTTTTATTGCTAAATAACTTTTAGTGTCATTTCTATATGAAAAATTTTGTGCTTTCTTTTGTTTTTTTTTTTTTATATATACACGCAAAAAATTAACGAACCATCACAAAATTATTGTTATAATTTTATTATTCATGAAAAAAAAAAAATAGTACGTGACAGCTTTATTACCATAAAAAAAGTAGTTTTCCGCCGAGAACATTATTGATCCCAATAAAATTTGCTTTGATATTTGGAACTTTTATAAAACTTTGCTATGGTCTCTATATACCGAAATTTCATATATATATATATGTATATATGATCACATGGATGCTAGATTGCTGAAACGTTGCATAAATCAATATGATTATTGTATGACGCATGTTAATAATGAATGAACGTAATGATGCAAAATTTTGCTATTCCGAAAATTACTGAAGAAAAATTTGAAAATTTTGGATATATTTAATAGAAATAAAATTAATTTCATCAAAAATCAAATGCATTGATCAAAATTTTTTTGGTATGCGATTAAACGATATTGCCAATATATTATATAATTATATATACACTCATCTAAACTAATTCTACGTTTTTTTTGCATTAGTACCCCATAGGATTACTCTGTCTGTTTAAGAAAATTTTATTTAAATTTTTCTATAATTCTAAATAATTTTCTTTTTTTTTTCTTATTTTATTTTCCTTATAATTTCTCATCTTTTACAGTACAAGTAATTTTTGATCTGCCAAATTTATATTTTGCTAATTTATGATTCTATATTTGTAAAATTCGTTTTCTTTAATTATTTTTATTGTTACACGCTAAAAATCACCATACCTTTTTCCTTGTTATAAAAATATTGAAAAAAGAAAAACAGAAAAATAAATAGCAATATAAAATAATAAACGCAAATTATTTCTTTTAATTTAAATATAATAAAAGTGTTGCCATGTATTAGGAATTTTTAATATAAAAACTGTAATTAGAGTAGTGTAAAATTTATATTAGTATATAAATTAGATAATTAGAAAATTCGGTTAAGAATTTAGTTTAATCTTTTTAAGATATATTATTTAATTGAAAATTTAACTCTACAAGTATGTATTCAATTGTAATTGATGTTAAAATATAAATGTGGTATTATGAAGTTAATCATAAAACAACAATAGTATATGAAATTAAATAATATTGTATTAACGATTATTTTCAATTATAACGATTTCAATTCATCTAATCAATGTCATACTCGTATTTACCAAATATAAGTATTTTATTAGACAGGGCATTAATGGCAAATTTATTAATTTACCTCTTATTTGATGACAAATATTTTTCTGTCCACTGGAAATTTCTGTCTACTTATTTGCTTTTAAATGAAATACAATTAATACGAGTACTAATATAATATTAGTACTGATATAATATTAGTAATTACCCAAAAATTGCTCAAATATAATATATTTAAAGCTGTTTTTAGCTGCATTAAAACAAACATTGCTGTCATTTCATTTAAAAGTTTATGACAGCAAATGCTAAATTAAAAGAAAATTACTTAAGTACTTAAGTACATACAAGCAAATTACAATATTCGGAAAAGCCGAATGAGACTCGAAATAAAATTAAAGAATAATAAACACGAATACTCAATGATTGTTGTTAAGAAATAGGAACGTTATGTAAATTATATTAAAAAAAAAACCAAAATTCAATTACAAAAGAATATTTTATAGGTTATAAATTTATTTATTAAGCCAAATTTAATTTTTAATTAAATTTTAATTTTAATTTCATGTATATACTATATCACTAAATTCGACACATTGTATAACATTTATAGATAAATTTTATTATATCACTAAAAATTCTCATTTTTAATTTCAAATTTTATAGTATTATGGCAACACTTTCCATTTAACATATACATATAATGTATTTTTATATTGCATTTAAGAATAATCCATGCAAAAGATCAAATGAAGAAGAAGAATCATTTAATAATAATTAATGTATATAGTATTTATTGTAATATTTCATATATGCATATGATATATTATGCACACACATAAATACGTATATATATATATACACAACAATTATATGCAATTCATTTATTAATATTTAATAAAATAATAAAATATAGACACAAAAAAAAAGAAATAAATGAAAAATATATAATAAAAATAATTGTACATATGCACATATGTATATATGTATATGTATATATATATGTATATATATATATATATATATGTAAAACAATTATATTTTTGCAGTTGTACGTAATTTATTCAAAAATTTTTGATATTATGAAAAACTGAAAAAGGGCATCTAGAGTGTAATAGAATCGAGCGCATTAAATATTCTTAATATATTACAAAAAAAAAAATAAAAATAAAATAAAAAAAGTTATTTAGTTTTTTTTTTCGTTGTTGTTAATTTATTTCAAATAACTTAAAATCAAATATAAAATTAATATTATTATTAATAAATGAAAAAAAAAAATTATAAAATTAATTATGAATTATTTTACAATTTTTAAATAGGGAATCGAAATTTTACATGTATATATATATATATACATATACAAATAAAAATAAGTAGAGCAAATTAAAAATTAATAATAATCCAACCGAATCGAAAACCATTAAAACATTTTTATAAAAATAAAAATAAAATTTATAAAGATAAATGATATGCCATACACCCATAACATTAAATAAAAAAAAAAAATTAAAAAAATTATTTAATAAATTATAAAAGTGAAAAAAAAATAATAAATAAACAAAATGAAATAAAAAGATTTAAAAGATTTAAAAATTGTTATTCTTAAAATTACAAAACCAAAAAAATTATTAATTACAAAAATATTTTTTGAAAACTATTTTAAATATTAATTATACAAAATATTCAAATTTCTGAATATATTATACAGAAAAAATAAATAATAATATAATAAAAACAATAATAAAAATCAAAATCTAATTTTCTATTTGTTCCGTTCTATATACACGAATTTCATTATTGAGAAAATAAAAAATGTCTGGTTTTAATAATGTTGGCAACCCCTAAATACTGTGTTTAATTCATGTTTTAAATAAAAAAAATTCATAACTAATTAATATTCTTAAGAAAAATTTTCTATTTCTATATTTTACTCGCGTTTATATACAATTTAAAATTAATTAAATTAATTTTATTAGAATATAAAAAGACAAATAATTTTGCATTTACAAATAATGTTGGCACCTATGTTTTTTTTTTTTAATTATTCAATTAAATTCTTATTAATTTTCTATATACATACTATTAAAATTAATATTATAAATTAAAAATAAATTAATTAATAATAATATTATTGTTATTATTATTATTATCGTTGTTATAAATATTGTTGTTGATGATGTTGTTGCAATTTTTTATATAAAATATATATATATACGAGTATATATTTTTTTATAAATCTCGAATATATTTAATAAAATGAGAAAAAAAAATAATTAAAATTAAAATTAATTAATCGCGTATACATATATATGTACAGTTATAATAAATTGAAATATTTTAAAATAATAAAAAAATATAATTTTTAAAAATAAAATATAAATAAAGCTTTAAATTTTAAATATTAAAAAAAAAAAAAAATTAAATAAAATATTTTTAAATATAAAATGTGATAAAAATTTTATTAACTTATATGACAATTAAAAAAAAAATATAATTAAAAAATTTAATTAAGAAAAAAATGGTTCTAGTTTTTTTTTATTAAATAAGTATTATATATATACGAAATTATATATGATTTATTTTTTTGACACTTTCTTTTAAATATAACTATTATACGTTGTATAACAATATAACTATAATATATTGTATACTATTTTGTGTTATAGAATTTTCTGTTTCTGACTCTTTTCTTTAATTTGTAATATATAAATTTATATAACTGTATAAATAAAACTTTAAAATATAAATACAAAATTTATGTTTATGTTAATTTAAAACCAAAAAACAATAAAATAAATATATTATAAAAAGCACCGTGTAATTTGTTGTTTTTTTATTTTTTTTTCCATTTTTTTTTATATATACATATAATACATAATTGAATGTTTATTTTAACTATTATACTGTTATATTTAATTAATTAAACAACTCTATATATTTATATATATATACAATATTCACATTATTTTGACTGTACTTTAATTATATATATAGAAAATATTTTTTATTATATATATACTGTTAAAATTCTAATTTAGATTTGTTTGTTTATTCTATAAATACTTATATATATTAAATACTAAACTAAATAAAAAAAAATCAAATAAAATAATTTAATATTAATTTTATTTTAATAAAATTTTTTTCTACACACGATTAAATTTAAAAAAAATATATATATAAAAAACAAAAAAAGACTATTACAAACAAATTACAATATTTATTTTGTAAAAACAACTTTATATTTGTTTTTGTTTTTTTTGTCTTATTTTAATTTAAATTAACATTTAAAAAAAAAATCTGTACACATGTTTAATATATTTTGAATTATGGGACGAATTAAAATTAAAAGATCTAGTGAGGTAAGAATATACTACATACAAAATAATAAAAAACAAAATTGAAAAAAAAGTAAAAAAAAAAAAACTATTTGAAAATAATGGAAAATTAAAAAGTTATTAAAAATTTCATAAACAAAAGTTGATAATTTAATAAAAAATTAAAAAAAAAAAAAATTGATATAAAAGCAAAAAACAAAATTTAAAAAATTTTTTTCCTATTTATTAAATATTTTTATTTTATTTCTGACCAGATTTCGTTTTAATTTTGTATACTCTATGATTTCTTTTGTAATTTGTTTATATTTAATTTGTACATACTTTTATTTATATACTACATAATACATAATATTTTAAAATTACATTATTGAAGAAGCGTATAACACTTCATAATTTCTAATTGTAATAGTGTTATAATAGTATATAATTGAATATCATTTCATTATATATAAGAAATTTTGAGTAACTATATGAGAGAAATTTTAAATAACTCATATAACATCGTATATTTATATGAGAGTAATTATAACAGTAACAGTATTGAATTATTACAATACGTTATTTGCTCCAATGCAATATAGTAATTACAATTATTGTCATAATCATACAATATTCAAAACATTTTTATATTTGAGAGAGGAAAATGGATGGGTATGGTATTCTAATTATCTTTTACAGTATTGCACAGTAAATAGTGATATAACAGTACTGTAAATGCAAAACTAAAGAGAATTATTTTATTGTCATATTATATTATTTAAGAAAAATTAAATGAGAAAAATATTGAGGACTATTTCTTGAAATATGAAGAAAAACGGGAAGACTATTTTTCTAGATATATGGAGATATTGGTTTAATTTGTTATACAAAATAAGATTGTGTATTCAATATAATTGACATACTTTATTTTGGAATTAATTTAATAGAAAAATAATGTTTTTATTATTAGATCTGATTGCCAGCGTATGATGTAATTAGTATGTTATCGATTGTTTAAGCTATTGAACACTTAATATTATATAGTAATTAAATAGATTAATATTTCTGAGTTGAAAATAGTAAAATTGTTAAGATTAATTATTAATGAAAGAGAAAAGATTGTGAAAAAAAAATTTCTTAATTAATAATTGATTAAAATTTTTAAATTTTCAATATTGTAATTCTTTGTTCCTTATTTCTGGTTTTAATTTTGTAATCTTTAAACTGTGACGAACTGCAGTCATTTTGAATATTTTTATAAGAATTAAATTCAATATTATTCGTATATGTTAAATAGTAATTTTTAAATAAATAACAAAAATTCATTCATCAGCTAATAATTAAAGTTTTTAATTGCAATATTACAAGTGTGATTCGTTGTTAATATTCTGGTTTTTTTCCGCAAAAACAAAGTTAAGAGAAATTATAACTTACGTGGAATATTTTAAAAAATTCTACTAAAACAAGTGGGATGAAATTATATTTAAAAATTTTAAATTATTTCCTTGAATTTTTTTTTATAAAGAAGTAATTTCATGCTCTTCAAAATTTTAATGTGTTTTATTTTTTACATTTGTTTCGTACATTTTTTGCTTTAAAAGCCCTTGTACTGCAATTAAAATTGTTTTTATTTTGACCATTTATTAAAGGCATTATGTAAAATGTTTTAAAGAAATTTTATGTTTTCTAAAAACTAATGTAAGTTCAGTTTTTACAAATTTTTCAAGAATAATAAAAATGTTACCTTCATTTTTATGCCTATGCTAACTTTTTATAATTTTGAATTTTTTGCATAATTGTTTAGAATTAAGCTGGAAAATCTTTTTTAAATTAAATGTAAAGCAAAGATTTCAAAATATTTTCTTGAAATTTAGTTATAATTATAAATTTAGTTAAATGTTTTTTCTACCGATATTTCGTAAGAAAATATTTTCCCTAATATAAGGCTTTTTCACCTAATATAAAGTGAAATTACAATGATATAATTCAGTGCTGTGTAGTACGATTTGGTAAATGTTTGTATAAAAAGTTTGTTCAAAATTTTGCATAAAAATCCTATTTTAATTCTTAAAATTTCTTAGACCATTTTAATAATATTAAATTCTTGAAATTCAATTCTTTTCATAATATTATGTTAAATTAAATGACTATTATATGGTCAAATAGAAGGACTATTTAAAAACCTACAAATTTTGTTTAAGGATAATAAAAAAAATGACTCCTGTGTGTCTTGCAATTGCAGAAATATTAAATAATTTTTGTTTTTTTTTTTTTCTCTTGTAATTTAATACATTTTTATTATTTATTTGACATTTTTATATTATCTAACAATAATATAAAATAGACACATGAAAAAGGATATTTTCTTGACAATTTTTCTTGTATCTTGTATAAGTTATAAAAGATGTAAACTAATACAAATATAATAATGTGTAACTTACATAAGTTAGAAATGTATATGTGAATATATACATATTTGTATACACAAATATATAAATAAAAATATGTATCTTTTACTTTATGTGAAAAGGTCAATTATTTATATTGTGCGCATACATATATACGTATATCATTTTATATAATATAATATAAAAGGCCACAAAATATGCTTTTCGTCCCATGGTTTTTTTTTGTTGTTTTTTCTTCTTGGTTTTATTAAAGAAACACTTTACTTATCAGCACATCGAAGAAAATATTATGATTAGCTCAAATTACGTCAAGTTTTCCTTACATTTTTTGTTTTTTTTTTTTTTGGGTCATGATCCATAAGTAATAATAATCATTCGTATTATGAGTTTTAAGACTTACGACGAACATGACAACAATCAACAAAACATTTTATGTTTTCCTACCACTTTAGGTTCTACATGTATTTTTTAGTACATTTTTCAAAAATTTTGTAAAAAAGTACTTGTTAATTTATAGTGCTTGTTATACGAACATATTATTTATAGTATAAGTGAGTTCGTTTACAAAATTACCGTAAAAAGTACTGATATTTCGAAAAGAAAAACATTTTGTTTAGAAAATTATTTCCGCAGTTCCCAAGTTGTAATCCAAAATTCAAAAAAAAATCATTTTTTGAGAACTTTTTGTACTGAGTTCAAGTCACCTTTTTTCCGAAATTTTGTTGTTCACTTGGACAGCATTTTTTTCGGATCCTTGTATTTTTGAGTTAACGACAGCAAAATTTTTAATTTTCAGCTACTGTTTAAGTTTTTTTAACTAAACCTTAACACTAGTCTAATTAATTTAAATAGAATCCCCTAAAAGTATGCAATATAATTTGTTTTAAGAAAATAACTTTAATAGGATACCTTTGTTTATATTTTGGATTTTGGATTCTCAAAAAAATTCTTTACTCAAATTCTCAAAATGAAATTTGCTACTTTGTAAACCATTGATTTCTTCAATTGTATTTTGTTTTGGTTTTCTTTTACAAAATTTTGAAGTATGTTTTCCGTTTTCTCCTGCACGAGTATGTTTGATATCCGGTTCTAATAAGGTTCTCTTTTGTTTTATAATTTCCCTTATGTCTCTTTACAAATATTTCTTTTTTTGTTTCTTATTTTATTATGTGATTATTTTGTTTTCGTTTTGTTTTCTCATTTTCGTACCATAATATGTCATGTCAAAATTGGATTGATTAATTGGGATCATGATAATATATTAGATATTGGTGGATTAGGTAAAAGTTATAATAATAAAGAGAAAGAGAAAAAGAGAAAGAGAATTTTAGTAATCGTTACAGGGCAGAAATATTTAAGGTTAAGAAATAATTCTTAAGGTTAGCCGCTTTTATTAGAGCTTATTCTATTTATATATTTACATAAATACGCATACAACAATATGTAATACATATTGTTTTCTTTATAACTTTGTGTACCTTTAAGATTTTTTTTACGTATATTCACGTATTTTGTGAATATATAAATGTATACAAGTATGTAATGAAGTGAATTATTATTTTTGCAATTTTTTTTTCTGTTGCCCTTCTGTCTTTTTTATGTACGGTTCATTAATTAGTTGTTGTTATGTTTACTTTGATTCTTCCTGAAAATTTCAGTTTGTTTTTTGCTCGAAAGGATATTTTCTGTTAATAAACTGTTTTTTATGACTATATAACTGTATACTTATAGTAATTACAGCAATTTTTAAAATATAAATTATTTTACTATACAATGTTCATTATTTATTCTTAGTTGAGGTATTAAATGAAAAAAAAACAAAAAGATAATAAGGTATAAGTAGCTTAAAATCGCGGTTATTTAATTTTTCTCTCTTCTATATATAAGTATTTCTATATTTAATATTCTTACTTGCATATGTACTTTTCATTTCTGTTTTGTTTTTGTTGTCAAGTTGATATTTCATTGTGTGAGCTTTGTGACTTCATTGAATTTTATGAGCATATGATGGTTGACAATAAACCAAAAATAGAGAATCATGGTTGATTTTGTGTTTATTTTAAAAACTTATGGTTTGCGTGATATTAATGTATATATATATATAACTAAATTGAATATTGAATTGTATATATAAATATCTAGGTATTATAATATCTGTTGGTAGCTTTAAAACAAATAATGTTTATTATTAAAAATATAACAGAGAGGTAAAAAGAGAGAATAAATATGCATATATGTTACAAGGAGAATCATACTTATTGATACATTTATAAATACTAGTATAATAAGTATGAGTAAATTTTCTCATTTTAATTATTAGAATAGAATATGCAAATTACTATGGAAAAAAAATTTATTTATAGATTTTATATTAAACATTAATTAGTTTTAATTTAATTAATATTATTTTTTATACGAACATATTATAAATACATATATTAACGTTGTGCATAATATCTATTAAAAGTATGTGTTAATGAATGAAATTTTTGTATACAATAAGAAAAGAATATGTGTGAATTGCAGGATTTATTTAAAGATATTTCTCTTTTCTTTCTCTATATATAATTAAAATTTAATTAATATTTCATTGTATCATTAAACGTTAATAAGTTAATGAATTTTTTGAAAAGGATATTTTCTTTACTTTTATATTAACATAAAAAATGTATATGTGTATTTAAGTTTTATGTGTGAATGACAATGGTTTTGTATTTCAAGGATATTTAATGCGAATTTTTTATATGTATCACTTAATTATCTATTAAATAATAAAAGAGAACGCATCAGATACTTTATTATATAAAAAGAATGTTTATTAATTTTATAATACAAGTATCATATGTTTTTTTTTTTCAATAGACAAGAGTAATAAAGAGGGTTTTTAATTAAACTATAAAGAGTTTCAAGAAAAGAAATTTATTTGTTTTTGTTTAAAAAATTAAATTTCCCCCAAATTATTTGTCAACATTTTTAGGTATCTCTTTTTTTGATATTTAATTAATTTAAATATTAATAAGGTAAAAATTAAAAACCTTGTAATTTAATCAAAGAACAAATTTGCCTTATTGCCACAGGAGTGTTATAATATTGGCATACATGACAATATTATGTTGTAAATATTCTATAAAAAATATTGTAACTCAAATATTGTGTTAATGAAAAATAACTTCTATTTTACATATATTACCATTTTCATATATGTATTTACCGCACACATACCATGCATGCATATTATAAATACGAATGTATAAAAGATATACATTCACAAATAAATATTGTTATATTTATTTCGAAAACTATTAATTTTTGAGTGTAAAATGAAAGGTTTTTAATATAAAAAAATTTAATTTTTCATTTTTTGTTAATTTTTTTTTATATTTACTTTTGTTCAACAAAATATTTCTGATATGGCCGAAGGCAATTTTTATAACAATTTGTTATTAAATTAGTTTCATGGTGTTGTTATTACACTTTCGTTGATTCAACAGAAGGGGAAATTGTCTGTTGTTTTGTAAATAAAAATTTGGTTTACTTTTTTTTGTTGCGTAACATTTTATGTTTTAATTTTGCATTTTGAAGAGAATAATGTAAATATTATAATATTTAATATTAATTATTTTTTCAAAAATTTAAGTTGTAATGAAAAAACGAAAAGAAATATAGTTGATATTGTCAATTCTGTGATATCCATACAAACTTGTTATACTATTGGCAAATTTATAATACCCTTCGAATATACGTCCCTTATAATTTTTTTTCTTCCTCTTGTGATTATTTCGGGTAGTTGTTCATAGTACAATCACAATTCGCTGCTTAATTTTTTTTATTTAGTTAGTATTGGAAAGATTTTATAGTATTTTATTAATACTAGAGAGAAAAAGATGCATTTACTTAGTACACATATCGTATTCTGCTGTTTAGCCACAATGAATGAAAATAAATTGTAAAATGAGATTGATTTTAATTTTAATATACGATTTGTGTTACCTCTAAATAGTATATTTGTGTTGTTATAAGATTTTATTTAATTTTCGAACACGAACTATATGAGTTTCTACGGTATGCAATGAAATTGTGTGAAGGTTAAAGTTCTATGCAAGATTATTGCAAATCAAATACTGTATTTTACAGGGCAGTATTTAAAAGCAGTTTTTTGTGTCGCGGTATTAATTAATTTTTACCTTTTGCTATTTGACGCATACAGCATGTTAATATACTATATTCTGGAAATCACATTCTAGTTTAAACATAATTTCAAATTCAATATTCTACACATCGAAGATAAATTTCATTCCGTATAACACTGTGATCTCATTTCACTTTTCTTCAACAAAAAAAATTGAATATGTATACGTGCATAATATGCTATATATATATGTGCATAAAATCGTATTTCTGTATTTATAATGTTTTATTATATTTTTTTATATACATATTTTAAAAATTTTCTTGAATATTTATTCCTTTGTTTTTTTATCCTTATGCATATAAAATTAATCCTTTGATGATTTAACTTTTGATGTTTTATCGCATATGATATTCATAAAAAAAAGAAAGGAATTATGCATGTGCTTGTGAGTGCATATATGAGCATAGTTATCTATATTATAGCTTTATATGTTTAAATATAACATACAATTTTTAAAAGTGGAAAAATGGGTAATTCTACACTTATTTTATTTTTATTTATTCATTTATATTGTAGATAATTTACTAAAAATAAATATAGAAATTAATATTGTAAATCCTATGATATATGAAGAGAAAACTTTTTAAAACTTTAAAGTTTAAAAAGTGAATGATGTAAATATAAACCAAAAAATTTGTTAAATTCTTTAACAAAAAATAACTTTGAAAATAATCGATTTTATGATCCCGTTTTCCGATTCTTAGAAATATTTTTTTAATAGTTTCTTTTTATAATCTTCAGTTAATAAAAAATCCATATGCGTTTCATGAAAATCATTACTTTTGGAAAATTGTGTGTATACACCATGTCAACACTGTTATTTAAATAGTCATTTCTTATCACATTATTTGCTGTCTCATAAAGAGTCACGCAATTCGAAATACTGAAAATTTATATTATTAATGCTAATTGAATTTATTGAACCTGTGTTAAAAGAACATAAATTGTGAGTAAATAATTTTGAGTTTAAATTCTAGGTCCCTATTCTACTGTACCTATCTTTTCACGCTAATCCGAAAGTATTTATATAGAATTATTTGTCAAATAATTGTGTATTAATTTTTTGTATTCATTTATGTTAAAAATAATTAAATTGGCATGAAATTTCTTTATAAAGTATTTCATAATTAAATAAAAATAAGAAACAAAGAATAATTTTTAAAGTTAGAAAAAATTTGTTTTTTTCCCTGTTTTTTGCTGTTTTAATTAAAATTATAATACGAGTACAATTCTCGTTTGTACGTCTAACAAAAGGATCTTGTTTAAAAGGATTTAAATTTTAAACAATGTACAATAAATATATTAATGTGTTTTCACAGGAATTATATAATTATGTTGTGTGTGCGTGTATATTATTCGGTTGGGCGACATATGCTTATATCACAAAATATTATCATTACAACGTATTAGTAACTGGAAAAGATTCTTTCCATACTTTTATACATTCCAGACCTTGGTTTTTCTATATTAAATTATGTTCAAATTAAAAAAACTGTATAATTTGTTTCATGCTTAGCAAATTTTTTAAAATTTTTTTACTTCTATTGAAATTTAATAAGAGAAAAGCCGAAAAGAACTTAATTATTTAATTTTAGCCGAACCAAAGTTTGGTGAAATTTTTCGTAACTCAATATTTTATAAATATTCCAAAAATTACAAATTTTAAATTTGTTAAGCTATTTAACACTCATCTCTAGATGACTTAATTTCCAATTATATTATGCTTTTGTAACCTATTTGTGAAAACTATTTCCAATTATGAGGCTCGTTTCGAATAAAACATATCTCATAACATAAATTTAGTCTGTACATATCCGGATAAAATAATGTAAGATTTTAAATTTCGTTTAGAATTTTAAGTTGTATCTTTGGTATTTAAGAAGTTCAAAAATTTATTCAACTTTATTTTTTATTCATTAATTTATTAGCGCTTGATCGGAACCAGCAAATTATTGTCTAAACAAATATGTCAGGATAGTTTTTCTGTCTACATAGAAAATTTATAGGATTATAGTAAAAATGTATACATATATAATTTTTTAGAATTATTTTTAAAATTAATGATCTAAAAAATTGTTCAAAAATTTTTAATATAATTAAATTTAAATAAAACGGTATTTTAATTTGATTTCCACCATTTTATAATTTTACATACAATTTATAAGCTTACATACAAAATATATAATAATTTTTTAATTTCGAAAACAGATATACAAAATTTTTTTTTTTTTTTATACAAAATAACAAAAATGTTAATGACATTCAATTGGGCAGACGTGTTAAAAATTTTAAATTTGTTTATTGTATAAATGTTTAATTTTTATATACAAATTTTTAATTAAATTATAATTCGATTCTAATTAAATTATAAATAGCTATGTATAATATTTTTATTTAAATAACATTTGTTATGATTTCTCAAAGTCTTGTCATTTATTTAAAATTAGGCAAACAGACCCAATTATAGGTATTACATTATTTTCAGAAATAAAATTAAATTTGTACTGTTTATTAACTAATATTTTTAATTAGAAAACAAAAATATTTAATAATGGAATGACCATTAATAACAATACTTTAGTTTTTCATTAAATGTTAATAAAATATAAAATGTTTCAGAATATGCGATATTGACACTAAAATAAATTTGTAGCCATTTCTAGATTTATTGACTGCTGTTTGATTTGGATTTCGGTATGAATTTAAATTCAAGCTAAGAATCACTACAATAATAATGAAATTCTCCTCCAATTTCGATCATACTTCAATATAATACAAAAGTTCCTATTGAATGCGTGTACCCCTACATATTAATAAATTTTTTTTTAATGTTTGCTTTAGCACTTTCAAAATTTTATGTCAATTGTAAAAATGTTGTACATTCATCTATAATAAATTTTCTATGTATATATATATAAAAGTCTAGATTAAAAGAATATTAAAAAAATTATTTGTAATTAAAAATTTTTCTCATTGTACAATTTATGTTGATTGCCTTAATTAAACATCACATTTATTTATAAAAATTTTTGTTATTAAGGAAAAGGTTAATAACTCTTGTCTTACCGTGAGTGATACTATAGCAATGAACTTGAAGGTTCACGGAGTAAATTCCAAAATTTTCCAACTCTAATTCCGATACGATTTTATACGTAATCTTGACATTCCATCCAGCCCTTATTTCGATTCTGAGTTTTAGAAAACAAATTTTTAGAGTATAATAATTTTTTATATTTTCGTCTCAGATTTTAACCCTGACTGCAAAAATTCAAAATCTTTCGAATTTCGACTATTATACTATGTATAATAGATAATCGAATCTGTTTTCTTCTTTGTATTTAATTAAATTAAATACAAATTTTCTTCTTTGTATTTAATTACAGCCGAAGAATATTTAGTATTCATTTAATTTGCAAATGATTTTAAAAAAAGTAACAATTTACGCACGTGTCAATTTTCCTAAATATTTTTAAACAAATGCTTTTTCTGGAATAAACAATATTCGGATATCTTCGCTAGAGCAATACAAAATTATAAATAAATATAAAAGATTAAATAAATAATGTATATGCATATAAATTTTTTCAAAGATTCACTTATAACATGTATCTAAACTTACTACACATGTGTTCGTATATGATTTTTTAATCTGACGTATTAATTAATTGTTGTAGCACTTTAATCGCAACACATAATTTACTATTTATTAAATGTGAAAAGTGCTCTAGCATGCCAAAAAAAATTATGTACACTACATTAATATTATATGTACTTGGTTGGACAGTACTTTGTAGGTACTTATAATTAATAATAATGAATGTGATTATTTTATATAGTTACTTTATGCTTTTGACATTTTAATTTCTTTTTTAAACTTAATTAAATTTGATTTTTTATTTAAAATAAAAATTTATCACATACTTCCATACTTTTATGAATTTAATGCATAATTATAAAAGTTTTATGAGTTTTGAAAAGAACAATTTGAAATTTCGTTATTAGCACTTCTCCAATAAAATTAACAATTCCACTCTTTCCGCCTGTATGTCTGTCTTCGTGATTTTGTACAAAATTTTTGGACTTTAAGAAAGGAACCTAAAATTATTAACAATTTGGGAAAAATTTTTTCTCTAAAATAAAATTTTTACCTATTTTCGTCCCTTTCGAAGTAATGAGAAATTCCTTCAAATACCATTTTTTGACAATTTAATGTGTCGGAATCCCAAATATTTTTTAAATACCGCAAATCTAAAAAATACGGAATTTTTTAGCTTCTATTGTGGTTCAGCATATAGTCAAACATTGTAATGATAATTCTGTTCAAATTAATTGCTATCTAATACCCGCCTTTTTTTTCAAAATTTGGCCAATGTTGTTTTCTTAGATGGTACGCCGTATGTGTCTTAGATTTTAAGAATTTGTAAAAATTAAAAAATGTTTTTTTTTTATTGTAAAGACAATTTTTTCTTAACTACTTCCTCTTCTAAGTCAATCACTCTCGAAATCTGTTCTCAAAATACTTTCCGTTTTTTATAGAGTAGATTACTTTTAATAAAAAAATATAAGTAATTGTCTTATCTCCCCAAAAATAACCATCTGATTTTAACATAACGTTAAAGCTTCTTGTTCTTCCCCAAAAAGTATGCAATAATTAATGAAAAAAAAAAATTTCCCTTGTTAAAAGGAAATGTGCTACTTTAAGAATCAATTAGGTTTGAAATTTTTTTCCACGATACTATGTGTACATACTATAATTACAAAAAATTGTAATAAGTTCAGTTAATGAGTGACATATGATAATTATTATTATAGCGCCAATACTGTATTTTTTTGGCTGTTGCAAAAATGATTTTTTTTTGACATTTTAGTAATTAATTGTTTTCGCAAAAGAAAGAAAAAAATAAGAAAAAATGAAAAATTATTGCTCTATGTGGGTGGGAGGGGATTCATTTTAGTAATTTTTATATATTTATATATAAAAATTTTAAATGAGTCTAGTACGTAATAATTTAATTTAAAATGTTTGATTTAATTACTCTAATTTTCCATATGAAATAGTTCACAAATAATGTTAATAGGAATATGGTGAGAATTGACTGTTTCGGTGCATTATAGTTGACTATAAGCAACTAGCAAGTACATTTCTTAATTCTTAATTTCTTAATCTTAATTCTAAATTTTTCGAAATAATACAATTGTTGGGAAGTATTTAATTATTTGGTACGACATGTTACTTGGAATTTATTTTAAATCGAAGGATGTTATTCACAAGACCTGACATAAGAAAAAATCATTTAAAATAAGATAACGCAGCCTTATATTCTATTAATTCAAGCAATCATGTTCCTTGAAATTATAGCACATCCATAATAGGATTTTGTTTTATTACCCAGCTAATCTACCTAAATTGATTTAATACTGCAAAAGCATAAAATTTTTAATTAAGAATTATTGCACATTATAAAATGCGTTTATAACCAATGGCTAATATTTTCCCTTATATGGATTTTAAACCATTATTAAATGATTAATTATTTTGAAGTATTTCTGCTATAATAATTGCTACTTATTGCTCTATATATACTCTATTAATATACTCATTCAATTTAAAGTCATTCAAAATTATTGCTAGCAATAAATTAATTATCATATATACACATACTATAATATGTTTTATGCATAAATTTACTTTTATGAGTACCTATTTTATATTTCTATAATTTTGTAAAATGAATCCTTCATATATATATAGAGTTCTAAAAGAGATTATTAATTTTTTAAACGCATATGCGTATTGATATTGTAAATAAATTAGAGAATTTAAAATAGTATAAGGCGTGTGAAATATACACCTAATTTCCGTTTTACATACCAAAGAAAAGGATCTAGGAAAATCATATCAGTTTTCTATTTTTAAAAAAAGAAAAAATATTTTCATTTCCTGCTCAATATTAAGGTGAATTTTACAATGACTTGCTTAAAAATATGTGATTAAAGTTAGATGATGTAATGATTACGCAATTTGTACTTGCGTCATGAATTTTTTCATAAAACTTATTCTCATTTAATTCGACTTAATTTAACTGAGTGAGTATTACAATAATAAAACACAGTGAAATGAAAAGTTTGAATGAAAAAATGAAAATTCCCTTCTTGGAATAAGCAAAAACAACAACTTGAAATGATTGGACTCCAAGAATCTAATTACAAGATGGGATTTCCAGAGCTTGTGTTCGAATTCAAATTATCTTAAATTGTGCATTACTAATTTGAAAAATTGAGGTTAAGTGTATTAATTGAGATTTTTGTTTTATTACTATCTACATAATTCGCTGTAACTGTATTGAATTATTTAGGAGTTAAACTTATTCCAAGTTAAGAATAGTTTAATGTTTTAATCATCTTTTTCAATTTCAAAATAATTTTTTTTTTTGCTCATTAATGATGTGCTTTTGTTTTTTGAAATGAAATTGAAAATTTTTTAATTATAATAAATTTTTTCATCCTTTATTTTTGCTCCTAAATCTTCTCTTTACGTCATATTTAACCTTAATTTTTTGAATTCACAAATACTCGTGTATTACTGCTGTATGAATTTTGCCAATAAATATGGTTTATTACCATTTATCATTGATTATGCATTCATAATATTTATGAATGTGGTAATTTAAATTGATTAAAGTGTAATATTTTATATTCGTTTGTACTTTTGTGTATATTGAATGAAATGAGATTTATTAGAAAATTTAATTTTTCCATTCTTTTGTTTATTTATGAATGGTAAGGTTAAATTTTTCATTATTATTAAGTAAGAAACAGAAATATTACACTTTGTAATATTGAAGTAAATTTTGAGTATAAATGTTATAATTGTAGAATAATATGGAATTTTAAGTTAAATATATGAATTGAGATGAGTAATAATATTATTTTTGATGATATGATTGGAGTTTTGCACTATTAGGTCCGAGTAATATTGTAGTAGTAATTTAATAATTTTTTATTTGAAATAAATTTCAATAAAGTAAAGATGAACATTGAATTGTGTAGGAGGGCAATCTTAATTCGAAATGCAATCTTAAATGAAAATTTATTTTTGATCCTTATTAAACAGAATGTTCTAAATGAATTCCTTGAGCTAGAAATGTAGGGGTTCTCTTACAACTCAATTGAATTTAATTTAATTGAAATGCTCCACTGAACACATAAAGAGTAAGTTAAAGAAATATTTCTTAAATCTTTTTTTTATTAACGTGTAAATTCTATGAGTTTCTGTTTAATTACTTTTATAAAAATTAAAAATTTAATTTCCTTTTTTTTTTTTAGAAAAATTCGCGACAAAAAAAAATCCAAAACAATAAAACCAAAATAAAAATTGCGAACACAATTAACAGTCATTCAACCGTTACCCAAGCCATTTTGTACATTTAAACACACAAAATTTTTAAAATTAGGAAAAGTTTTTGGTTAAATTTTTCCTCTTATTTTTTTTTATTTAAAGTTTTCTATGCCAGTTTGTACTATTTTCTCATTCATAGAATTTAATGTTTATGTGTGTGTGTATTTGTGAAATATGGGAGGATGTGAGGAAAATATTTAATGCTCTTCACTTACACATACTTGTAAATGACGTCGGCTTTAATAATTGAAAATGTTCGACTCTTATAAAAAAAAAAACAAAAAAAAATTTTTTTTAATTTTTCAGTTTGTTTGCTTCCAGTTTTCTTTAACCAAACAAGGAAGAACAAAAAAAAAGAGCAAAAAAAATTTTTCTCAATTTTGTTTTTTTTTTAAGTTTTCTTGTGACAAAAACTTTCAAGTACATTTAGTAAAAATGAAAAAAAAAAAAATTTTTTTTTCTTCATCTTTAAGATGAAAAAAAAAAAATTGTGTAAGAAAAGTTTGTTCTTAATTAAGGTTTAAATAATTAATTAAGATGCTGTTTTCTTTTTTCCTCTATTTAAATGAGTTCCTTTTAAAAAACTTAAACAGGAAAAAGGGAATAAGAAAATAAATTGTTCTTATATACATTCGAAATGATAAAGGAAGAAGCCTACATAAGTAACGGTTGTATAAGAATATTACAACTTGATCATTTACTTTTTGTAAAAAATTTAAACTTGATACCATGGTGCACATTAGTGATAGTCGACATCGGGAAGAATATCAAAAGAAGAAATGAAAATTTTTTATTTATACGTTTGAATAAACTCACTTTATTTGAATTAAAAAGATCCCTTTAATGAAAGAAATTTTTTTAAAAATAGATTGACGGGTTGTTGCACAAATAATTATTGCCCATCTTAGTTTTAAGTTGACAATGTTTGAAGTTTTATAATATATTAAAATATTTGAGTAGTACATGAAATGCAATTAATTTATTTGGTGAAAATACTGGCCATTAAAATTAATTTAATTTTAATTTTTTTTCGTTCTAAAATTAACAACAATGGCTAAAATAAAAAAAATTTGACAATACGATTCATTCTGCTTCAAAATCGAATTTTCTGTAATTTAATCTACGCTATTCGCTATCCGAAAATAATGGATAAAAATAATATATTAAAATATATTAAGCTTTAAATGATATAATTTACTTGCAAAATAGTGATTTCTAGGATAGTGACTATAATTATGGTGGAGCATGAAAGGGATGACATTATTTAAATAATAATGCTTAAAATTATATATTTAAAGTATTTAATTTAGAAGGATTTGATCACAGACTACCTTTTTTCGATTTTCATATTACTGGAGTAAAAATTCTTTACGCTTAAATTTAATGAGATTTCAATTTTAATTTCATATTATACTATAATAATTACTTGTAAGTGCTTCCGTTTAATATAAAATTTGAAATTTCAAGAGTATAACAATTGAAACTGTTAGATCATAAACCATTTTATAACCAATTTCTTCATTTCTTTAATAAACTTTTACGGCTGGTATAATTCAAAACATTGGTTTTTCTTCGGGTTTTTTTTTTTGAAATATAAAATTAACATAAAACTAAATCAAATACAAAATAATAATGGAAATCATATTAAATAACTTTGAAACTAATAATTATTTACTTAAAATATAAAAATGACCAAAACAAAAATGTTATAACCTAAAAATCTCATTTGATATTCCTAAAGTTTCAAATTAAATCGATTTTATTGATAAATTCCTCATTTTTTACGATTTTCTTTTTTGGGAAACTATTCAAACTTTTTAAACTTTTTTTTCAAATAAATTTTCAAAACTTTTATTTTATGCTTTATAATAAAAAATATAGGAAAAAGAGAAAAATCATATATACATACAAGTTCAGAGTTCGATTGTTAATGAATCGTGTCGGAAGAATATTTTTTTTTTCTACTTTATTTACGTTTGTACATGTTTATTTGAATATGAAGAAAAAAAAAATATTTAAGTAGTTGTAAAGGATATTTTGTTTTGCATGAAATTTTTTGGGTATTTTTTTTTTTGAAAAATTTTTCATTGTTAAATAAATTTCGATTCCAATTATTGTAATTTTTTTCCTGTATTTCTTATATTTTTTTTTTATCGACTGCATTGCATAAATTGTATTGAAAAAGAGGTGAGAAGAGCGTGGAAATTTTCTCTTGTTAAAGAACTCTGAATAAATTATTTTTAGAGAAATGTTGGTCTGTTCACCTCTCTGATTATACTCGTTTATTTTACTTTCGGCTCAATCGATTTACATGCTGAATTGATCAACTTTTGTTGTGTATATCAGGCAACAAAAATTTAACTTTGAATACGAGCCGATTTTATATTTTTTGATTTTTTAAATAAAGTATAGCATAGTGTTCTAGATAATTTTCTCAAAATTTCTCGAGAATCGAACAATTTCAATCATGGCAAAGTATCAATATTTCGAAGAACTAATTGGCCGAAATTTTTCGAAATTTGATTTATTCTGTTTTTTGAAAACTTACAGCTGGTAAACGTTTCAGATTTCAGTTTATAATCAATTTCAAGCGTTCAAAAAAATTAAATATTTGCTTGTTTTATGATATATTTACAGCAATTTCGCAAGTTCTCTTGAAATAAGTGAGCGAATACCATTTTCATAAGTGTTATGTAGCAGTTGTGCTAAACTAATTGGAAAACGGACATACTGAAATTTGTCCCTTGCTTAACGGAAGTTCGTTATACGGAATTGCGGTTTTACAGAATTCAAAAATTAAACTATAATCTCTTTTTACGGAAAAAAAATTCGATTTAATGAAAATTTTTAAAATGCAAAAATGATTCTTGTTGTCTAATGTTGTAATAATATTTTTTGCAAATTAACAAGAAATATATGTACCTATATAAGTTTAGGTAAAAAATTATGTGGTTGTAACGTAATGTAAATAAAATGATTCGAGTTACGGAAAACATTTCTGGAACATATTAGTTCTGTAAAGCGAGGGATGAATGTATTCAGAAAATATCTATTTTATATGTGAATTTATATAATTTAGAATCTAATAATTTTTGGATTATTTCAGAATTTTTTTTGCTTTTTCATAATATTAAGCACATATTTTAAATAATAATTTATGAAAATGCTCTATTTTTGTATATAATTTATTATAGTTTACTGTTAGTTAAAGGGGGAAATAATTCTCGTTATCACCTATATTTTACAAATTTTTGGTAATATTATAAATAAATATTAAAGTGAAATTATTATTTATTGTTGTAATATAAAAAAAAAAATCACGTTTAAAAGCCATAATTTTTTTGTTTTTTAAATGAGTTAATAAAATTTTTTTTTTTTGTTTTCTTCCTTCCATTTTTTTTTTAACCACTTACTCGGTTACGTTTTATTATACCTTTTCATTTATTATAAATATTATTGTTATATTGCATTTTTATACTATGGATTGTAATAAAGTGCAGGTGCAATTTTGGTAAAAAATTTCAATTCAAAATTCAATAATAAAAAATTTTTTTTCATTGTATATATAAGAATAAATTAGTAAACAATTTTCATCTGCAGTTCATAAAATTTTATACATGACATGCATACATACGATGTAGTCATTTATTTATATGGGAAATATTAAAATGTTTTTCGTATATAAAATAAAACTGCATAAGCAGTATTTATCGATAATAATTGGGGAAATATATGTATACAATATAACTATATATTGCATATATTTATTATTGTTATATAACATAAATAATGGTGTATAGAATGTTAAATGCATTAATTTTGGATTTTTCTTTTTAGATTACTTTTTATTTTGTGATATTTGTAAAGTGTTAATAACTTGCCCAATTTCATGTTTAAATAGTATTAAAATTTTGGTTATTTAGTTAATTTCTAACTTTTTCGAAAGGGGGGTGCGGTCGTTATGTTTAAAGGAAAACGCATAATTTTTTCGTTGTTAACAACAATTAATATTGTGTTGGGTTTATTATTAAATTTCTATTTAAATGCAATGGGTATGACTTTTTTTTCTATGCTATTCTTGTTGTCATAAGTTTTGTTTTACATACAAAATCTTTAAAATAATTTGGCAAATTTGACATAAAATTTTCGAAATTTTTAATATTTTTTATCCCACATAATTTATAAATAAAATTTGCTAATAAAATACATAATTTTTTTCGAACTATATAGAAGATTATTTTTTGAATTTTAATAAAATATTGCTAAACCAAAAAATAAAATAGAATATTATGATAGGAGGCCCATTTGTCACGGTCCAATCTTGTTCGCTATGATATTTATACTTCTTTCTCTTTCTTGCTAACTTAAAAATTGAAAGAATTATTTTTAGCTAAAGAAATTTTGAAAAAGTACCTATATAAACGTAAAGCTCAATGTCATAAATATGTCAAATTTTGAGAGTCACAAATAATGTGAGGGGTTGATCTTTAAATTTAGTAATTACATCTTTAGAACTGAATAAGGAATTTGTTATTTAGTCTTTTCTGAACGAATCTAAATTTTTATATTTTAAGTTTAATCTTTTATTATTATGTTGGACAGTTCATTTTTGTTTTAAAAGGTACACTGTTAGGTATTTTAAAATTAGTTACACGTACACCACCGCATTACATATAATTTTATGAATAATAATAATTTTTTTTTCTGGTTACAGTCACTAAAAATCTGGAAAATTTCAGTTTACCTAATCTTGATTAAGTAGACATTTAACATTTTGTTGAACTAATATGAGAGAAGAAAATAAAAATAAAAAATATTTCAGAAAATTTAAATTTAGTTTTTAATTTTTAGTCAATTTTATGTTTCAACAATATTAAAAATTTCCATGATGTTTCCATAAAAAAAAACTTTAACCACAAATTAAATCAAAAATAGAGTAAAGAAAGATATTGGAAAATTTTACATTTTATATACGTATAAAGTAGCTTTTATTCTACATTTATTCTGCATTTACAAGCAAAACCAAGAAAAGAAAAAATGCTGAAAAGTGAAAAATTATTATTCAATCCCCATGGCCATTTAATAATTTTCTAAAATTATCTTGTTTCTTTGCAATTCGAAATTTTGTTTTAACTGGTTCTTTAAATTTTACAAATATGGTTAGCTATTATATTCATGAACAATATTGTGTTATATTGCACCCTTAAAGTGAAACTGTTATAACTGTTATGTGTGTATTTTAAAAATTAATCAATTTCGTATTATTATCATGCGATATTAGAAAATTCAATGTAAAAACTCGGTAGATCTACGCTTTTACAATTGAAGTAGTTCCAAAATGAATAAGATGAGAGAAAGCTTTTCGTGATGCAATTGCCCCAACGATTGGAATCATTATTTTATTTTATAATAGTGTTCCTATATGGGGTGCAATAATATATACTTACATATTTAGATCTACCAAAGTAAACTATTTAAAATTGAATTCTCAAACTGTTTATGAATTCAATTTAGTATTGTATACTCTGCTATATTTCAATTACTCTATAAGTTGTAATTTCTAATTACTCTTTAAATTACGTATAATTTATCAGTTATGTATCCTAAAATCAGTTCTTTAATTGCGATCAATATCTTTAAGTGTTTGATATTAAAAATTTTTGTTCCCCACCGCATAATGTAAAGTTTACACTCGGTCGTATATTTTTCATTGATATTTGTTTTTGTTAGAATTCTTATTTGTTTTAAAAATTTGTATAATTTATTTCGATATTTATGACCAATGTACTAAAATAGTTTCATAAAACTACCACATATTAAGTAACCCTTTTTCTTAAAGTTATAAAATGAATCGGTTTTATTGTATATGGTATTGAATAAATATGCCATTAACTTAAAAACTTTATTAAAATTTTTATTACAGAGTTCGGATTTTTTTACTATTATTTTATATAATAAACTCAAATTTTGTATTTATGGGATGTGCTATAGTTTGAACACTAATGTTTTATAATGCAACTTTAAAATTATGACCTACGGCATTCCATCATAACTTTCTTTCAGTTAGTTTTCATCCTATATGTATGCAATTTATTCTCTTTGGTTGATTTTATAAAATCAAGAAAATAACAACAAAAATTGTGGAAAAAAAAATAGAAAAGGTTAAAAAAAAAAGTAAAGCAAAAATATTTTTTTATGGCTTCCGTTTGACATGTAGAAAAATTTTTATCGAATTTTATCTTTAGTTGAATTTCCTTAGTTTTACAATTTTTGTTTTTCCTTTACAAATTATATTAAAATATACAAAAATTAAAAATAAAAAAAAAAACTTGAAACTAGTAAAAGAAAATTATAATCGGTCTTAAATTTCTGCACGAGAGAAGCACGTAATCGGAAACGTCATTTGTAAGTTGACTACAAATTCATTTGACATTTTTGATTATTACAAAAAGAAAGAAAACAATAAAATTACAAAGAGAAAGTATAAAAAATTTGACAAGATCACAATAATCCGGCCCACTTTTCAATAACAATTATGGAGCATAGTTTGACTTTTCCTTTCTTTCTACTTTTATAATTTATTCAATTTAATTTAATTATCAAAAAACTGTGAGGCAACACTGAAATTTTTGCTTACAAATCTCATTCATTTAGTTCGTTTTCTTAGTTCTTTGAAATTTAATCAGTGAAACTTAAACAGAGAGTTGTCAAATTCCATATACCCGGTGGGTTTTAAGAAATTTTAGAAGATAGTTTAAAAATTCAATAAAATCAAATTAAATTTCTTGTATATTTTTTTTTAAAGAAAATTATAATTTTTTAATGACTTAACATTTGCTTTTATATTATCATTTATGACATTCTGGCCTAATATTAGTAGTTGTTCATTTCAATGTCATTTTGAAAATGTCAAACGACGGTCATTTGGTGAAAATCAAATATCCGGCATCACTTAGTTATACCTTTGTAATTTAACATGACAAATTTGCAATTTTTGATGTTTTCAAAAAGTACCGCCCTCTTCTTCAAATTTCATCTCCTGTTTTGAATTCAGAACTGTGTATAATATTTGTGTTGCTTATGTTACGAAAATTGTCACGGTTTAGTTAACTTCCATTGATATTGTATACATATAAAATAAAACATTAAGGTTATAAATCGATTCTTGAATTGGTAAACATTTATTTTTAACTCATTCTCAATAATTACCTAGAATATAAAAATAGAATAAAAGAAAACTAAAGCTAAAACAAAAAAGAAAATCGTTTATTTTTGTAGTTCAAGAAGTGAAAATAAAATAATTTAAAATTAAAATAAATATGTGAATTTGCACTAGAAATGAATGAGACACCAAATAAATAACAAGTGAATGAACACAATATGATATGAATGTGTGTGTGTGTGTATATGCATGAAAATATTATAAAAAGTCAACAATATGGTAACATTATGTGTGGAAATTATAAATTTTTTAATTTTAAAATTGATTTTTTTTTTTATTTTCATTTTGTATTTTATTAAATTTGGGTCGATTAACATTTGGGTTGTGTACGATGTCATTTCGGTCTATTGTAATAATTGATATTAAATTCTCAATTCTTTCGAAATTTCTATATACATATGTATGTGATCAAGTACATAGACAATAATGTATGTACATATTGTGTACATGTATGTAATTAGATTGTGTATATTATTTAATTGAAAATTGAAAAAGAATATAATTGTTGTCCTTCGAGTAAATTAGGAATATTTGTATTTGATTATATTTGATGAAGGTATGCAGCATAATACATAAAACTATTTCTCTCTCAATTATAATAATTTGGGCACAGGTGGAAATTTAAAGTAATTTTTAGCAAATAACTACAAATCATGTAATTTGTGTAAGCAGCTGTAAAAATGTTTTTCTAATAAATATGTACAATTCAGAATTTTTAATTACTTTCAGTCTTTACAATTAGCTATAAAAATTTAAAAATTACTTTTAAACATAAACTGTTAAAAAATTTTGAGTGTTATAACATTCTTAGAAACAAATTATTACTGATATTAATAATCTGATTAATATCACTATTTGATCGTTAAAAGTTCGGGAATAATTATTACGCAGTATTGAATATAAATCGCAGCTTAGAATACTAGAATTTAACATACTTAACATATTACAAAGTTAATACTCCGGTAACTTGTGATAGAAAGATACGCAAACATGTTTAATAGTGTGTTATATTTCCTACTAGTATGTCATGGTTCATACTATTTTTTATGTATTTAAAGATTAAAAATAGAATTCATAAATTTGTACAAAACCTTAAGTTTCAAGAATCTTTTAAGTTTTATTAAACAAAAAGATTTTTTTATTAAAGTGATATTTTTTTCTACATAAAAATTTTGATTAAGATCTTAGACATAAAAATTATGACCTGAAGGATTTGAAATAAAGATAAGAAAATAGAAGGATATTTTTATTATACACCATATGCATATTATAGGATGTGTACTAATATATAATTTTTATATTTTTCAATTCCCATGTTGAAAATCATCTATGACTAAAAAGTAAATAAAATGAATAAAGACATTTTATATATGGCTATAAAAATTTTTATTTTCTGAGGTATTGTATTAAAGATTTTATTTTATCAATGGAATCAATATTATGGAGTATTATTGAACTGAATGGGAACTGATTACCTTTGGCATATTGGTATTTAAATTATAGGCCAATAATAAATTGAAAATATTTCTTTCAATAAATAATTTAATTGAATTGAAATAATAGTTTGAATTTAAGGATTTGGTGCTGCAACGGGAATTTTGTTCTTTTTTTGGGAATTTAAATTTTTAAAGAATTTATAAGATTAAAAATCTTTTCATTTGAAATATTGTGTACAATAAAACCAAAATTAAATTAAAAATATTGTATATTTTGTCGAATTATAAATGCAATTTAGAATAATTTTCGATTTATTTCCTCATAATCCGGGTACACGCTATTCGATTACTTTGTCCATGCGTGAATATTATTTTCAAATATCTACTAATTCTGTTTTTTTTTTTTGTAAGAGAATTTCAATTTTAGATTTTTTCACTTACTTGAATTTTTCTCTTAACTAACGACTTATATATTTCATCTGTTTGTTTGGCTTGTTATTGATTGAGCTACCACAGCATTTGAGCTCATATATTTTTGAATCGAATTTTAATGGTAGTAAAAGTTGAAACAATTTCCTTTTTGTAAAGGTAAGAAAGGGGTTCTTTTTGGTCAACGCAATTTCTACATGGTCCTTAAATTTAAAAAAAAACTGAAAACTAATAAAAATTTAACACCTTAAAATAACTATTCCATGACCGATTTATACTCTTTTCATATTTCCTCTTTGCTTTTTTTTTTTATTTATTTTTGTTAAAATTTATCCTTTCTTTTTCCTAAAAAAAAAAAAAAATTCATTTTATTATTACGTATTCTAGTACCTTTTTGTAAATGTGTATGTAAATAAAATTACACTTTCGGGGGAGATCCCGATTTATTTACAGTTATTCCATTTAGTGATTGTAATGACCTTAAATTTATTTCGTATAGTTTTTTTTTTGTCCACATTTCTTCTTTGTTTTTCTTCTCGTTTTTTATTTTGAGGGTATTTTTTTTTTATGTATAATTTATAGTTAAAGGCGACAAAATAATAAAATTATGTAAAAATGTTGAATAAATAAAAAATGGAAATGTTTTTTTTTTGCTTCTTCTTCTTCTTTAGGAATAAATATTTTTCTGTGTATAAAAATAACATACATATAGAAAGAATCCTTTGTATAAATGTGTGTGTGTTTATTTAAATTAATTTTCATTCAAATGACATATTTATTAAATAATAATATTAAAATGTTTAAATAAATATTTTAATTTTATTAAATTGAAATGGGGAAAAGTATTTTTTAAAAATTTGACATTTTGTTATACAAATTGAATTATTAAATTTTTAGCTCTAATTTAAAATAATAAAGGGCTATATGTGTTTCTTAACTTATTTTTGAAATTACTTTTATAAAGTGAAATTCCTTTCATTCACTCTCCTCTTCATAATGTAGTTCTTCAAAATCATGAAAATGCCTTACTACAATTAAATCAAAAATAGTTGTTGAGTTCTCCAATCATTTTTAAAGTGAAAATTGATTTCTTATGAAATACCAGGCTTTCGAATTGCACCTTGAAACAAACCGATATTTCAAATCAATTTTTCTAATTTTAAAAGTTAAAATTTTCAAAATGTGATTTTTGGGTCATATTTTTTCAAGAAGCACATACTATTAAATTAAATTACAATTTTTGTCCTTTAAACTTTTAAAAATCTATAGACAAGAAAACATCAATCACTCATTTTATTTATCAATGACATATTTATATGTCTAAGAATCTATACATGATATACAAATTAATTAGCATTATTTGATAATTATATCTAATTTTAATTAATGTGTAATATAAGCTATATATATTATATGTTAATTATATTAGTAATTAATGGACATTAGAGCGGAATAAATATTTTAAAGTTTGTAATTATATCCTATGTACAATATAGTATAATATAAGTATAGATATCTTTATATTATAATGAAGAAGGAAGTTTTTGAAGGAGGAAATATTTTAATTGGGTTCAATAAAGGTTAAATAATAAATTTTATAATTATATGAATTTGTAATGAATAAAAGTAATAATTAAAAAAAATTGTAATATTTTAATATTTTATTTAAAAATTTAAAGAGTTTATTATATAGGATTCATTTGAATTGAATTATTTTAGATTAGTCAACAAAATTTATTTTTCGTAAATTTGTTCATTTTTAGCGCTTTTCCAAAAAAAAAAATTTAAAAAAATGTTCTAATAAGTTTCACTCTGTTCGTTCATTCGGCCGTCCATGGATATGTTTACAAAATTTCTATAACGTCGAAGATTAAAAGCTGAAATTTCATATGTACAGAAATTTTTACTAAAAACTTATTTGTGTAGAAAGAAATTTTTACTTTCTATATTTTTAATATCCTCTTCCCGTCTTATATAATCCTTAAGTTAAAACCCCTCAAAGTCCTAAAAGTGGCATTTTCGACTATTTTTTTTTGTAACGAAATCACAAACTATTTGAAAATTCTATAACGGTTATTCTTATATAAATGAACCTCCAAAGTGGTGGGCTTCTTCTACAACGGTATATCATAGCTAAACTTTAAAGAAACTTAAATGGGCCGTTAATATTATCAGTTATCTAAAGTCTGTTTTTTTTTTAAATTTTTTTTATATCGTCTTTCTTCTAAACGAGAATATGTAAAGACCTAAAGTTTTTAGCAGCTCTTAGATGTTAATAAATAGCTTATTTTGTTAGAAGAAAATTTTCTTCCGCCTCCTCTCAAATTATCGCCTCGCCCTTCCGAAACTGCAAAGTTTTCCAAATTTCTGTACATGCAGAAAGCTAATTGTAAATGCCATGTCATCAAAAAATATTATTATTTTTCTTAAATCACGCAACTAACTTCTAAATTCGATCATTATACATTATAGTACAAGTAATTTTCAAAAGCGGGATAGAAGTTTTGACAATATTGACATTTAATTTAAGAATTTTATGTTAATAACAAATCTGATATGTCAAATATTTCTCACATTTCATTCAATTCAAAAAGAGAGAATATACACATATGTATATATATTACATTATAATTCTCTCAATTATTCATTATTTATAAGTATATGTGCATACGTCATTCAAAATTTTCTAAAATTCTTATATTCTTCAAATCATTTATCTTTAATTCTCATTCACTGCTATTTAATCTTATCAAAAAAAAAAAAAAAACTATGTAAGTAATAATTATTATTATTAGAATGATATAATACTGTCATTATATAACTAAGTAATTAATCATAATTTATAATGATAACCATTAAATTTAATAATAATAAAGAACATATTAATTTACTTAATAAAAAGAATTTGTCCTCTACTATTATAAGGATCAAATAAATTTTAGTGTATATATATATATTCCAAAATATATATATATATTGGAATTAATCGCATATATATACTTGTTTATTAGAGTATATATGGAAAAATCATTTTCTATTCTTAGAAAAATTCCAATCATTTTGAAACAAATTCTTTTTCTCCTCTACATTCTTTTTGTCCTTCTGTTCAAATTATGTCTACAATGTCTATATAAACAAAAAGAAAAATAGTTAAGGCAAGAAGAATAAAATGAATATGAGGATTTTGTTTTTTTTCTTTGTTTTTTTTTTTTATGTAAGAATGATGGTATGAGAGAAAAAATCCTTTTATAAAATTTATATCAGCATAACAGGATTATTATTGGATTTTCATATACACTTGAATGTATATTAAATATTTATGTATAACATATTGTATATATGGATATGTCCAGAATGATAACGGTAACAAAATATTTCATATATATTTAATTTTATATACAGCCGCTGTTTTTTTTTATTGAGAGGCTGACTGGCTATATAACCTAATTTTTTTTATTCTTTTATGCATAGTAATGCTGACCAATAATAATATTTTTGTTTTAGTTTTTCTGTTGTTCTGTTTTTCTTATTATTTTCATTTCTTTTTTCCTGTTTTTCTCTTCTATATCTTTTTTTTTTCGGTTTTCATATATACACTTATATCCTTTTTATTGCCTTTTCAACAATCTTTTCGTAATTTTACGGTGGGTGGATAATATTCGTGTATATTTCGCTTCTACTACACTATAATATTACACGATTATAAGTTTATACATAGATAAATGTAATTTTGTTGATTTTTTTTTTTGTTTCGGTATGAGGACTATAAATTTAAAAGAAACAGGAATAGGAAAAACAAAAAATACCAAATTAAATGGTCCAGGATAGATGGCATTTTCAAATATAACAACAAAAATAATAACAGAACGGTGGTATCTTTTTGTGTCTATATAATATGTGTGTGATGTGTGTGTGTGTAAAGAATTGAATAGTAACAAAAATTATACAGGGATTTTAAAGTCGAAAACTAAAAATAATAGGAGAAGAAACAAAATGAAAACAAATTTTATGACGTAATTTAAAATATTATGATACCGGAAATAAACTATATAAGAGGATGGAAAATATTGAGATATTTGGTACCATAGTTTATAATCAGGTTTTATGCTTTATTCGGTTTTGCTTTTTTTTAGAAATTTTAGTTATATGTAGAAATATTTTGTAAAAAATTTTTTTTTTTATTTAGTTATTTTTATGGTTCACGGGAGGTCTTAGATTTTATTTTATGGGGCTTTATTTTAAAATTGATTTTCGATGTCCGAATTTTATGAAATTGAATAAATTATCAGAAGAAAAAGAGAGCATTTAGTACGAAAGGGTAAGAGTTGATTAGGACTTACATGACTAACTGATTTAGTGTAACACATTGAACTTTAAGAGTTATGTTACAAAGAAGTTATGCTGTTAAGAGTGATCAAAATAGGTAATATTCAATTGAACTCAAGGCCTAACAAGTTTAATAAGTTTTGATATTAAAGAAACGGCAACTGTATGATAATTATAAGAAATAAATTAGACAGAAAATCAAGAATTTCTAAGGAGTAACAATGTATGTATTGAATTTTAAATTTCTGCAGAGAAATTTTTGAGCGTACAAAATAATTTAAACTGGCTTCCATTGAAGTTTTTACTACACAAAAACAAGATTATGCCACAAAATTTTGGAAAGAAAATTTTTGCCAGAAAATTTTGCAAGCTGGCATACATAAAATTTAAAGGACGCTTTGCAACTGGTTGTTACAGCTCTGAAACCGCTTTTGAAATTATTTATTAAATGGCTAATTTTACGGTAACAAAGTATGGTTATCCTTTAGATTGATACAATATTGAGCATAAGATGTCTTTCGGGTGGCTTTTCATTTTCATCAAGTGAAATTTTAAACTTGTCCGCAAAAGTGTTATTTACTAAAGAACCACAAATATTTGCAATGAAAGAACATTAAAATAATCGCATCTTATTATACTCTGGCAAAAAATCACTTACAAATTTTTTATTTAAAATTGATTTTTAATACAGAAGAACATCGGCCTGTTAAATTTTTCAGACGGGCACATATACACCCTCTGCGATCTGTGCTGTATACTACATATATAAAAACCTTGTCTTCGGAACTGGCTACACTTAAAGAATATCTACAATTCAAATAACAAATTTAATTTTTAAAGTATTCACTGTTTTTTTTTAAATATTCATTACAATAGTATAATTAGATTGGTTCTAAAGTCATTGTAGAATTAAAATGATCTTTGTACAGAAATTTTTCTTTGAATAAAAAAATTAGTACTTGAAATTATATAAAACTGTGCCATATAAGCAATTTAAATGCAAAAATAAAAATCATCCACATCCTTACATTTTCTTTTAATGGTACAACATTAAGTATTCGTGGGGAGGGCAAAAAACAAAAAAGAATTCTTGCGACATTGTAATTTTTTTTTTGTTTTGTGCCTTTTGTTTGAGTATTAAAGTTAAAACGTTTGTATATTTTGCGGTATTATTACAATATTATCTTTAAATTAATTTGCATATTATATAAATGGTACCTGTACAAATGTACACAAATTTATGCATACTCTTACATTGTGTTCTCCTTGCTTTCTTCTTTTTTTTTTTTGTTATAAATAATTAAATTGCTTTGATGTAATTTAATTTTCCCTTAATTTTATGCCAATGAATAAAATATGCCTTCATATATTATCTGCCTTGATAATTTTCTTTTTAAAATGAAACGCGATATAGGTGATGACGTTGAATAATGTTAACGTTACGAGTATATAAGTAGAATAATTTTTTTTTTGTTAGTATTATAGTGCAAGTATAACAGAAATGGTATAACCTAAATTTGTATCATAATTTGTGTGTCATAAAGCACATACAAAAATTTAAGAAAATATTTTTTATTATTATAAGCTGGTACATGAGGCGATAACCAAGTTCTTTAAGAAATTTGAAGAAATTTAAACTAGCAATATTAATGTAGAGAAAATGAAAATTAATTTCAAGATATGGAAATGATTTTTTTTAAATTATTTATTTATTTATTTTTTATTATTATTTTTTTTAAAATAATGAGTAATTTAGATTATCTTATTTAATGCGTGGTCATTCCAAATTTTTAATTTATAAATTGACCAATCAGTCAATTGTAACTGTTGTATGAGAAATTCATTAGTATCTTTCCTTTTATTTTTCCAAATCATTGAAAATTAAATAAAAAAATTTGATCTTTTCTAAGCGATAATTTAAATTAAATACAGATTAAATTGTGATACTGTGAAAAATAATTTTTATTTTTGAAATTTCATTGTTTTACGGTGGAAATAGGCTACCGAGTGTATACTTCGGGCCTCTTAATTTATTAAATTTTTTGTGATAATTGATTTGTTGAAATTGATTTGAATTTTAAATATTTTTGACTATTTGGTATGCAGTGGTTAAAAAAATGATTTCACATATTCTGGTTGGATAGATGGAGCTCATCTCCATGGATTAGATTTGTTGTCAATCACTATACTGCGTCCGAAATTGGTTAAACAAAGGGACTCTAAATTTTTACTGAATCTCTTAAGTTCATTGTCTTGAAAAGTCTTAAGGAAGCTATCCTACTAGTTTATCCATTAACTCGTAAATTGGATATATGTAGATGTTGATCGTCTTTTTTGAAAGTTGGTCACCTTTCATTCCAGAAGAAATTTAAACAAGTGAATACAATAATTCTTTTTCTTCCATTCAATATTGATTTTGTCCATTAACCGCATGTTATCTTTTGGATTTATATATAAATATGGAATAAATATAGTCCCATGAACTCAGCACCAGTTTAGTTAATAAACCTGTAATTATAGTAGGTTTAAAGTGCCAAAATAATATTTAACTTAAATTAATAAAAAAATTTGGTGAGAAATTCAACTTTAGTAAACTTCTTTATCTTAATATACAACAGATAATTAAAAAAACAAAAAAAAAATAACAAAAATTTGAAATCAATAATGGTAAATGTTAAACCAAAAATAAAAGTTTTTCCGAAAAAAAGGATGAAAGGAGAGAAAAAAAGAAAATTAAATGGTTTGAAAAATTGTATTCGGAGTTTTTAGTGTTTCTTCAATGAACCGTTTATTTCCTTTCAATATTTTCTCTTAAATTCAAAATATCATTTGTGTTTTTGTATCAAAAATGAAGAAAATGAATGAGTGCTCAGATGTCTGCGTGTATATACGTATGTCTTTGAAGTTTTTGGATAATATTTTGCTTTTTTATATGCTGAAATTGGTTGTCATTGTGGCTATCAATTTTTATTACAATTTTTAATAAAATTCTTTATTTATTTCTTTATGGTTGAAACTGCTCCAACTAAAATTAAATACTAAATTCGGTTTTGTGTTCGTGACGAAAATTCGAGGAACGTAAAAATTATCGACTGTCACTCTAAATCGGATTCTGAAATTGTTTTCTGTAAACCGTTACGCAAATTATCAGCTGTCAACTTAATGGGGGTTAATTTTATTATTTGACCATTGTACATCGAATATATTTGTAACTGAATATAATTAAAATTACGTAACAAATGATCTTCACAGTTTTGAAATGTTCTGAAAAACAAATAATTGATGACGTTTTGTTGGATAAAATTGTCGCACTACACTTTGTTTGTTTTTTTCTCATTTTTGCTTAACTCAACTTACAAATTTAATGGATCCGTTATGTTATTCATTTATAGTTATACGTAATATTTTCACATATACGTACAAATACACGTTGTATTAGTATTTGTGCCGTAGTAAAAAGTTTATATTGTATAATGAATGTATTCATGTCATTTCCACAATTAGAAGAATCAAAACAACAAAATAAAATTGTAATAAAAAAAGATAAAAAAAATTATACAAAATTCTTCTTTTTTTTTTGGCAAAAATTCAATATAAAATAGGAAAAAAACTTCAAGCGACGTTATCATTTAAGCCAAACCGTAGAGATAAAAACAAAATCCTAAAATATACGGTTGCCGTATACCTATATACTTGTGTTTATGTGTGTTTATAATGCACACACACTAGCCCATTCACAAAAAATTTTTGTGCAGTAGTTATATATCAATTTTCTTCTTCTTATTTTTATTATTTACCAAAAAATTTTATATAATAATTTTGATTGTGTATGCACGTACATTGGAATAAAATAAAATGCAGTCTTTTCTTTCTTTTTTTTCGCAGTGTAGGTTATAATAATATTTGTATAAGAGAATGTGCATGTTCATATTTGTATGGTTGTATATACATATATATCAATGTGTGTAGGAAAAATAATTCAAGTATATTTTGCTGTTCTACTAAAGGTATATTAATGGTAATAACGCCTACGTATATGCAATATCGAATTTTATTTATATAATTTTAAAAATTATAAAAAGGATAAAAATATTGGAGAATTTTTTTTCATTTTATATCTAGGAATTTTATATTTGAGATAAAAAGGATTTTTAAAATTATTTTATTCAATTGCATAATATTTTTTTTTGTTTTTCTCCTCTGAAATACAATAAATTTATAATATATGGAGTCGAGTTTTTATTAAGTTCATTTTCGGCTATATTGCTTGTAAGCTATAAGTTATTATATTGTATTACACGAGACAGGTTAGGATAAAGTTATTTTCCAAAAAAAAAGAAGAAAAAGACCGAAAATGCCATGGAGACGACAAAAAGATAACTAGAAAAAACTATAAAAAATCTCTTTTATATTTTATCTTTTTGTTGGCTCATAGTTTAAATGAATTCTGTGTGTATTTTTTCATATTTTCGAGTACGATTGTCTAACAATTTCAGATGAGGAACTTAGAATTAGAAATGAAAATACAAAAAAATAATAACAATTCCTTGAACTGAAGACAAGAAGAAAGGAACAGAACAAAAAAAAAAAAATTGAAAAGAAAAATTTCGGCTGAAAAGTTTGAAATTTTGGAGGCAGTATAGATATAGATATAAGCCATAGAAGAGGAAAAAAGACAATTTCAGAATAGAAAAGAATAAATTTTTTTTTTTCGATGTCATGAATTTTTACAACATTTAAGTTGTATCCAAAGTTCTTTCTTGTTTTTTACAGTTTGCTTTAATTTATCAAGATATTTTTTAAAGTGTATCTAAAAAAAAAGGAGCAGTTTAAATTTATTATAAATTATTTTTATTTATGTTTAAAATTTTTTGGTAGGTGCAATTTTTCAAGGAACCCATATAGAAAGTAAAATAAAATAAAAAATTTCATTTGAAAATATTTAAAGCAAAAAAGGTTGAAATTTGAATTTGGAAATTAGACAAGAGAAAAAAAAATTGCAACAAATCTTATGATAGATTAAATGGCGTCGGGGTATTTTTTATAGTACTTTTTGGTTTTGATATTTTTTACATTTTTTAAAGATTTACTATTTTTTTTTTTGTTTATCGGTAGATCATTTCTAATTTATCATTTTATTAAGTGATTTTTCTATAAAATTAGTAAGATATTTAATTTAAAGTGAAATTGGTCATAGAACGGAAAACCCATAATTTATTTTTATAGTAATAAAAATTTCAAATATAATATGTAAAAATTTTTTAATTATTTATTGCATGAAAATTATTGTGTTTATTATTGGAATTATTTAGTTTTAAAATTAAATATCTACTTATATACAATTTGAATTTATAATTTGTTTATATGTATAATTTGTTTATATGTTTATTAATCGTATTACCATGGTGTTTGCGTTTTTGTTCTATTTGTTAAAATATAATAGAATTCTAATGAATGTGAATTGAAAAATTAATCATTTATTAAATAAGTGATTTAATAGTAGAAATAAGTATAGTATAACAGTTATTGTTATAAATTATCATGCAAATTTAGTATATATATAATTGTGTTATTTATTAAATTAATATTTATATTGATGTTATAATGCAAATTAATATTTGCTGTAGCATAGATTAAAATATTTTGAATAAATATAAAATTATTTGTTTATAGGGAAATTATTTTTAGGAAATTTTAAAATTGATTTTAAAATTTTGTAAATAATTATAGAATAGATTATTAAGTATTCTTTGCATTTATGTTATATTGTTGTTAGTGCCATTTTAATAAAGAGTCAAATTCCGCTTTGAAAGAAATTAGATAATTAAGAAGTTAAAGAGAATCTTTCGATTAAATTGAGTTTGAAGATTAAATTTAATTTTGAATAAGGTTTTAGGTTAAATAATTTAGAATAAAGCGTTAAAATGTTATTAAATATAAAGAGAAAAACTGCTTAGCTCGACTTAATTAATTTAAATTAGCACTTCTGTTAACAACCAATTGAGATACTTAAGTCAAAATTTGGAAAAATTTTCATTGAGCAACTATAGGGAATTGGAACTTTTCTTGAAATTTTTAAATTTGAATCAGCTAGGCCAGTTTTTTCTATTAAATCTAACATATTTACTGTTTTGAGTGAAGCTGGGAAGTTCGCGTCCAACTACCTGAGAGATATGTCAGGTTATTTGCTTCGGACCAGAGTAATGTAAGTTGGATATGAGAGGGCTACAATAAGCCATGGTTGGCTATGGTGGGCGGAGCGAGGAAATTCCCTCTTCAATAAAAAAAAACATATTAAAACATACTGTGAAATTTTTGTAAATTATATTGTTTCTCAATTGTACTATTTTTTTAAATTATGAAGCATGTGCCTATGTGTAAAATTTCTTATATTCCAATTTTGCAAATATCAAAGCAATGTTATAAACAATGTGTCAGAATTTGAATTACTTAATATTTTAATTAAAATGGTTTTGTAAATAATTATTTTTATTGTTTGTTATTAAATATTTAATTAAGAAATGGAAAAATTACATAATAATTTCAAACTTTTTAAATACTACTCCCTACAACATTACTTTAGAATAGTACTTTTTGCAATATTACATAATTTCGAAAATTTTAATATAAATAGAGAATTATATAGAGAATCGCCGTTTACTGGCTTCTAGTTAATCGAATTTCATGACAGTTTTGTAGTCCCCATAGTTTTCACGTATATAAAGCACGAATAATCTCATATATATGCAAAATTTCAGCAATAAACTAAATTTGAACCGGGCAACTAAAATTAATTTTTAATTTTGTTTTCAAATCATTTAAGAGGATCAGAAAATTGAATTTTATTAAAATCGCAATCAGAAATAGAATCGAGGCAAGTTCTCTTTATTTCTTTATTAAGGCGCTCTTTTCATAAAATTGTTCATTTTTTCATATATTCGTGTCTTTGTTGTACCCATAGCAAAATTTTATAATATCACTGAATTCATTCATAATATTGAAGCTTGCGTTTTCTACATAATGTAAATGTTATACAATAATTAAATAAGAGGAATAATATTATGTGTAACTAATTAAGGATGAAAAAAAAAAATTAATAAAATTCCTTTGTTTGTCATTCTTTTCATGTTTAAAAAAATTTCCATGAATTCTTATATGTATATGATTTTTTTTTTTGCCGATTAAGCTTTATTAATATACTAAAAAGCACCAAATATCTTAAAAATTCATATAAGTGAGAGGGAGGTAACAACAAAACGTTGTCAAGTGATAAAATGTGGGGAAAAATGTGATTTTTTTTTTCTGCTTTGTTGAAGTACCCATATTGTGTACATTAACGAATACATATACACATTATATGTACATATATATAAATGCAAGCATAAATAATTTTTCCATTCCCTTTACAATTTAAATTAAGTAGATTATATAAAAACAAATTATTTTAAGATAAATATTAAGTATATAATTTATACATATGTTATACATATATGTATTTATTACATAGTATCCCTACATCAAAAGTATAGGTTTTGCCATAAAATGAAATTAAAAAAAAGAATCAATAGGTTTTATAGGCCAAAAATTTTTCAATAATTTTTCGTTAGTAATTTTTTTTCTTTTAGTTTTTTTTTCCAATATTGCCCTTATGGTATTGATTTTTAAATGGATTTTTAGGGTTTTCTTTCTTTTTTTTTAATATACTCGTATTATATGTGCGGTTATGCACAGCTACCCGCAGCTATTTATTATATACATATATATATATGTATTGATACACATATGTATATTATGTACCGTTGAAACTTACATTTAAATCTATAAATTTAACAAAAAATATACCCAGAAGAAAAGAGATATGGAATATTTAAATTTAAATATATTTGGAAAATTTTATTAAGTCTTTCGAAATTTTAAAACAAGAAAAATTTTTTTTTGTATGATATGTAATTTGGTGGCTTGAAGCAAAAATTATGTAATTCGAATTTAAAAATTCTTAATTTTACTTCTAAAATTAATTTTATCATAAATAGAGTCTTACATTAGTGTTCTGTCAAAATTTTCATTGTTATATAGTTCAATTAGTTTCGAAATTGGAAGATAAAAATGTAAAAATCTTTCATCTTTTACTCAAATATCAGAAATCAAATTTAGAATTTAATTTAGTCGGAAAATACGAAATTTAATTGAGAACGTTTGTTTTAGTTTATTAAAATTTCAAAATCATTCAATCAGAAGATCTACTTTGTATATTCTTATTTAATAAATTGCAATAGAACATTAAATTTAATCTTAATTAATTCAAATTAGGATCGTTTACCATTTGAAATTACCCAGCTCTTTAGTATATAAACTACTGTTAATACAGTTAAATGTCCTAAAAGGAATTTTTATACATCGACTTGTATATATATGTAAAAAAAATTTCGGGGTAATCTATCTATAGTGAGAGTTTTAAGTGTTAAATAATAAAAATAATATGAAATCAATATTTAGAAAATTTTGGAATTAGAAATTTAAAATTTTTTTTTTAAATATTTTTTGTATTGAATGTGTCATATAGCTGGTAGACGATTCTTTCATAAAATTTTCAAAAAATTTCCAATTCATTTTACTGCAAAATTGCTATTTTCTGGATATGCATTCTCGATTTCGGACCATCGGATTTTAGTTAATTTCTACATAGGTAATGTCGGCTATGAAACTTGTTTTACTTATTAAGAAATTGTTTTCTTCGACCTTTTCAAATATTAATTTAAATTATTAAACAAAAAAAGAAACTATGACACATACCATATATAGGTTATAAAGGTGAAGGTGACAAAAGAGTATACAATTTTGGAAAAGAAAATCAACAAAAAATAGACAAAATGGAATTTAAATAGATTTTTCATAACATAATAGGTGAAATAAAGCCGCAGGTGTAACATTGAATATTTCTTTTATACACCGTTAATAAAGGAAACAAAATTAAGATAAAAATGTAATGAAATTTTAATTAATTTAAAATGAATTATTTATATACAGGGTGCCATAATATAAATTCTTTTAAACCTTTACTAGCAATTATAATATGAACCGCAGGGGTATTTTTCGTATACGATAAAAAAGTACCCTAAAATGGAAGTTGTACAATGCATATTGAAAAATGATAGTTTTAGTATATTGTCTGTTAAATAAATATGGGCTAACTGGATATTATCTTTGAAAATATTTCAGAATAATGAAATTTCTCTTTAAAAATTTTGAAATAATCTTATTTTTTAAAGTAATTTTATGCTAGCTCTGGCAATTATCGAATAATAAGTACATTTAAAGACAAAATTTGAAATTGAAAAAATTAATTCGACATATATTTCGTCATAAATTCGACATAGGGTCATATATTTCGACCAAAAAAATAAATAAAATTGTAAAATTCTTTATTATAAAATTACAAAACTGCACCTTATTCTTTAATTTTTCTAACAATTCTTATTTATACAAGTAATTCTGAAATTACTTCCATTTCAGAAATATTTTAATACTCGTATAATATGTATCAGTAAGTGTTCTAACCACTTATTGGAATATTCACCTATATACACTCATTAAAAATAAATTTCATATTAATCTTTACATAAAGAGAAAATTACAAAACTTTCAAACCTTCTATACGTAAAGCTTATATGTTCTATGAGTATATGTACTCGATAATTATGTGTGTACATACAAAAAAATTTCCTAAATATTATAACTATATAAATATAACTATGCAATGTAATAATTATATGTTACATAAGTGTTAAGATAAGTGAAAAATTAACGGAGATCCTTTTTTAAAGAAAACAAAAAAAAAAGGTTCAAATATGTTGTAATCCTTTTTGTTTTTTTTCATATAGCGTATTCGATATTTTTATTTTTTATTGTAAAGTGAGCTTATAAATATGCCTTCTCCATATTAACTAAGATAAATTACTTTGAATACTCTTTGTACTTTTTATACCAAATTTCTTGTATATTTTATTTTTTATATGAAAATTTTTATTCTATATTTTCTCTTTATTTTAAATTATTAAATATAAAAGGATATTAAATTTACGAAGACTTATTATATATATAAAATAATGCATACCTGCATCTATATATCTGTATATTCATACTGTTATATTGATGAAAATTCTTTATCCATACATAATAGTAATTTAGTTATTAATCTACTTTTATTCTTAAATTATTATTAAAATAATTAAGTTATATATGATCCAGGATATTAACATTTTTTTTTCTCACTCTGTCTCTCTTCCTCTCTCTCTCTCTCAATTTTTTTTTTGTATTAGCATTCTCTTTTCTATAATATTTTATATACAATTATTTTCTTTTATTATTATTATATTGTATAAACGACAATTTTTCACTATACAAAAAGAAAATTAATTTAAAGCATAAAATGAGGCGTAATAAATTATTTTTATAACTATGTATATGTATATATATATATGTATGTAACATAAACATATTTGTTCATTCAATTATATTGGTACATCCTACTCTTATTTTTGTTATACACTTGAATTTTATGCCATTTTACAAAACTATACTCATACTCTACCATATATACATTTTATATAGAGTTTTCTTTATCAGTGCTCACTATATACCGGTGTATTTATGTATTATGTTTTTACATATACGGCAACTTCTATATTATAGGTTCAATAATTTATTAAGGATGTCACATAGAGTGAAATATAGTGATTTTGTCAATTTTGATTTATTTATTCTAGATGATATTATAAAGAGAAGAAAAAAAAAACAATGAGAGGATGAGAAAAAAATAAAGTATCTTAGATTGTGATAATTGAAAATAAATAAATGATTTTTGATGCTTTATATAAATCTCTCCAAAGTTCCCATACAATGTAAAGATATTGCAAAAAAAAAAAAATTTTTTTTAAATTTTTATTTTTTTTTTAAATAATTGGTGTGTGTATGCTGAATGGTATATGAATTTTTTCATGTAAACATTTTTTATATTATATAGAGTAAGCTTACACGTAAATTGTGTAAAATAATTTTTAAAAATAATTTTTATAGGCAATTTAATTTATGAAATTTTAAAAGGAAAAAAAAAAGTAATTAAGACGCAAAAGACTTTTTGCCAAAAATTTTTTTGTAATTGTTTTACAAGCTCGCTTAATAACCTGGTTAATAATTATTATAGGTATGAATGATTTTTATATTAGTATAAGATATTTTTCTTCATTTCGGATAATATTCTAAAATTTAAAGTGGATCATTTAGAGTAATTTTTCTTCACTTCGTCAAAGATAATTTCAAGTAAATATTAATTAGATTCAATTAAATCTATGAAAGTGGTTCTACATAAAAGTTATAACCTTTCGTATTTTTCTAAAGCGAGTATAGTTTTCCAGTTTTGTAATAACTTCTTGATTTAATAATTAATTTAAAATATATTTAAATTATTTTTAACACTAATTAGGGCGCACAATAGATCCTTATACGCGGTCGCGATGCACTGCTGCCGCCGCCGTACGAATCTACAATACTAATTTTTAAAATACAATTTGGTCTAAAGACAATATCCCATAATTTTATAAATAATTTTTTAAACTTTCCTGATTGACAAATTTCTATTAAAATATTGTGAAAAATTAAATTTTTAATTAAAATTCGTTTGTGAATTGTAGTTCATTCCCTATTTTAAATATCTTGAATAATAACTAATTAAATAGTCTTTGTGATGCAGAAATTTTACAAAAAATTTCCAAATTACTAAGACAGTTAGTAATTTTCATCTATGAGTCGTGATTCCGCTTTAGAATAAATTAGATTATTAATAATGAATTAATACTCTTAATCAAAATTTGTGCTCTAAATAAATAAGAATTATTAGACCTGTATCAAAAGTATTATGCATGATGAATAAAAAAGTTTGATAGATTCAGTTTTAAAACCTAGAATGCATCAAAATGGTGATCTGTTTTACCCCAAAAATCTCCTTACTATATTTGACAAATTGTTTTTAGATCAATTTAAACTTTTAATTGTTTTTTTTAGTTTTAATTATTCACATATAATTTAATTAATTTAAATTAAATTTTGAATTATTTTTTATTAAATTTATTTATAATTATTAATTAATTTATACATATTTCTTTATTATATCAATTATTGTTTTACAGTAATTTCATAAAATTAAATAAAATTTAAAAAAATAAAAATTCTATTGAAGGAAAACATAATTTCATTTTAATCTATATAACCAATGAATTTTGAAAATAATTAAAATAATTAATCTTTTAAATGGTATAAACTTCTTACATAATTTGTATATATATATATAAATATTATATGTATATATTTAGATGTTATATAAAAATATATAAATAATTTTTATTCTATTAATATTTTTGTAACCAAAATCAGTCATAATTATCATAAATCATATACAAAAATAAATATAATCAAACAAAATATTATTTTTATACATAATAAATGTGTGTGTTTGTTTGCTTTCTATGTTTACTGTATAATTTTATCTTATTATATAATATAAATGTGTATGCAATGTGATTAATTCCAATATTATAGCATATTATTTTTATATTTGTACATAAATATATTTATATTAAATATCTTTATTATTTTTAAGTGTATTTTGTTTTTTTTTTGTTATTGTTTTGGTGATTTTCTTTAAATATTAATTTTTCTTTTAATTTCTTGTATTCTATCATAAAATCCATGATATTTAATTTTTCTATAAATTAAAAATTTCTAAAAATAAAATAAATTTTTTTAAAATAATTCCAATTAATTAATTTTTATTTCTTTTTCTTTTTTTTGTATGTTTCTTACATATTTAATTATTCGAAATTGCAATGATTGTACATGGATGTTGAAACGAAAATGAAATAAATTGGAAAATAAAATAAAATTTATAGATTCATTTGCCACCACCACCTTCGACGACTTTTAATTCAACTGGGGTGCCAACAACACCATTAGCAACGCAACAACCGCGTTCGCAATTGCCACCATCATCACAAAAAAATATGAACGGTTATAATCATAGTCGTAAAGTGACAACAAAAAGACGCTACGAGGGATCAAAATTTTTGGGTACTGATGCTAAAAAATCAAATTTAATTGTTAATACACTGGAAATACAAATAATGAATAACAATAATAAAATTAGTAGTAACAGTAACAATAACAATAACAATAAAAATAACAATAATAATAATCTAATGTCCGATAATAAAAATAATGGTTTTTCTTCTCATCCTTATTGCTCCTCAACAAATGCATTGAAATTATCTTCAACAACAATATCATCATCAACATCGTCATCAACATTATCATCATCACCATTACAATCATCAACATCATTATCATCATTATTATTGCCAACAATAAAATCATCGGCAACTGTATCTACTGCTTCTGTATCAAATAATACAAATGATATTATTAAATTACCATCTGCAATTGTAACAACAAATAATTTACATAATACAACGCAATCAACAAATAATAATAATAATTTATTAACATCAACAATTAATAATAATAATAACAATAATAATAATAACAATAATAATAATAACAATAATAATAATACAACACATACTTTACAATCAATGGTATCAACAATATCAACATCATTTACAAAATCTCGTAATGGTGGAAATGATCGTAATAAATATCAACGTGATTATCGGCATCATTCACCATCTTCAATATATTCTCGTCGTTATAATAATCATCGACATCATCATCATCATCATGTATCGTCAACATCGTCATCATCGTCGTTCGTTGTTAATTCATCGTCAACATCGTTTACAAAATCGACACGTAAACGACGTCGTTCAATATCCGGTAAATCATCATCAGCAACACCAAAGAAAAAATCCCGAGCTGGTAAAGAGCGTATACCACAACCTAAAAATACTGTTGCTATGTTAAATGAATTACGTCATGGACTTGTTTATAAATTAGAATCACAAACTGGTCCAGTTCATGCACCATTATTTACAATATCTGTTGAGGTAAGTTTTCTTTTCTTTTTTTATTTTTTTATTAATAAAAAATTTATATTTATTTTTAATTCTCTAAACACTCCCAATTAAATTTTAATTTGGGAGTGTTTAAGTAGTTCCCAGAGTGCGTTCAAAACTCTAATTTACTCTAAGGTTGAAATTTTATCAACAACAATTCACTGCGATGTTCAGTAAATAACAATGTCCAACCACAATATTAACTAGTTATTGTCGCACTATTTTCGGGAGAGCAAGAGAAAATATTATTAAGAGATATTTTTAGACTTATAAAATACTCTTTAATCGAGTGTACTATATGAAAAGACTTATTTGATTAGAAGTTTACCAAGATTTTTAACTAACATTATATTTTAATTTTCTTCTATTATTAAATAAATATTTCGATATAATAAGTAAAGATGTTTAAATGTTTACATACATAGATACGCATCAAAAACAAATTATAAGGATAATAATAAAAATTTTTTGTACGTGACAATTTTGTTAAAAAATAGTTTTGAATGGATATTTTATTTTAAGATTTTCATATGAATGCTTTTGTGAATTCTTTGCGATAAGAATTTGTAATGAAAATAGAAATGAAAAAAAAACATTTTTTTATTCTTTTACACTATATCGGTCCACAAATATTGTCCAGTTGAGAATCTATTCTATTTTATAATACTTTTAATAATATAAATGAAATAGTTAATCAATGAGCATTGGAAGTTTTTACGACAGAGAATGTCGAAATGATTGCTTTAAGACAATTCACTGGTTTTACCTTGTTTAAAATAAAATAATAGATAAAATAATATTGCTCTTATTATTCTACTAACTATAATTGGTTCTTTAATTTTTAAATTAGAATTTCCAAAAAATATTTGTTCTCATAATGCATAGCCATTTGAGAACTACTGAGTAAATTTTTTACAAATTTCGATAATATGAAATTTTTTATATATTATGCGTCAAATTGCTTGTCAGAAATGTATGTAAAATACACAAAATGTAATAATTTTTTGGAGAAAAATTTAATGAGAAAAAAATTAGATTATTAAATATAATTCGACCTTGTTTTTAACGCTATTTAAATGAAAACCATAATTTGGCATTTTTTCTATGACACTATATAATTTATACTCTTGTTGTATTTTATTGAAACAACTTTAGTCACATTGCTACTAGATTACATTCATCTATTATTCTACAATTATAGAAGGTTTAAGGAGATATTTGTATCACAAGAATTTGAAAAGAGAACATAAACTATTTTTGAACATAATTATTTGTATTTAGTTTAGAAAATAAATAATTAAGCGGTAATATAGTCAAAGTGATAATTGCATAGTTATAGAACAGCTGTTATAATAGATATTTTTGAATGTTCCAGTTTGTCATTCGTTTTCTAATATTAAAAAGTATTTAAATTCACAACTTAAATTTCCAAAAAATGTTCATATAATAATTGTTTATATATTTGTACGCGACCTTACACCATTACTCTTTATATCGCTTTTATTGCATGTATTCGAAAATAACCGTGTTTAAGTTTAACATACAATTTTATTAACGGTATCATTTATTTTTTTCTAACATAAAAACGCCTCCTCATTATTCTTTTATTATAGCTTATATTATATACCATGTAATTTTATACAAACATATACATAACTATATGCATTATAGATAAAATGAGTGATAATTTTCTAATCAAATAGAAAAATTGGCGAAGGAAAAAAGAAAAAGAAAAATGTATAGAAATAATTTTTTTTTTATTTTTTGCTTTTTATTTTTTCCCATTTTCTTTATTTTCATTCACTCTCTCAATATATAATCTCATTTTCAATAAGAACTCTTTAAATAGGTGTAGTATATATACGAAAAGAATAAAAATTGAATATAAAACCCCTATATATACCCCACCACCTACACATAGAATTCAAAGTTATACGAAGAAAAGAGAATAAAAAATAAAACGCTTATATACGCTTAATAAAAATTATACTTGAGAAAAAGTTGACTTACAATTTTTTATTCTTATTTTATTATTGTTTTCTTTTTATTTTCTTTTTTCTCTTTTCATAAAAATATTGAATGAAAATGTTTAACAATCGATTGATTTTCATTATTATATCAATCGAATCGAATAAAATAAAGAAAAAAAAAACAAAACAACAATCGATACTAAATTCAAAGAAGAGAACCAAAAAAAGAAAACGCAAAGTGAAACAAAAAAAAAAGAGAAATGAAAAATGATAGGCGTAAAATTTTATCAATGATTTAGATTTCTTATTCACGGTAGTCAGATGCATATCAGGTAATTGGTATTGGGGTAGATTTACTTGAATAAGAAAGAGAAAACAAAAGTTTAGTCTAGTACTGTACTGAATGAGAATATTTATAATAAAAATTTTTAAATTAATTTCAAAATTAATTTTTATAATATGATTTCCTCCTTTGTATTATTTTAATTGAGTTGATATTTTTCATTTTTTTTTTGAAGAAAATTATAAAAACAAATAAAATTTATAAAAACAAAAAAATTATTGAGAAAATTAATGATCTATTATTACGACAAAGTGAAGTTGTTTGTTGTATTCTTTATTGCTCTTGTACTTTAAGACTTACATAATTTGTTCATATCAGGCAATTATGGACTTAATTAAAATTAAAAAGTTTTTAGAGAGGTATGTAATATTTCTTGAATTCTTGAATTCTTTTGCTAAAATATGACCACTTTCAAGATTTCCTAGGTAAAATTTATTTATTGCTTAAATTTGATATTTCAATTTCAATTTTCGACCGTGAGTGGACGGACAACGATAGAGAATTTCACAGAATTGATAATTCATAAAAAAATATTGCATATCAATAGGCGACTAAATCTTATTAAGTACATAAACTATTTTAATATTTTGGGTTTTATTCTATTAAAATATAAGTGTTTTCGTAACTAGAAGGTACGGTGGAACGTTTTAAAATTCTTTTGGTAAATCATTGAAATATTAAAAATAATTAATTTTAATAACGGTAATAATATTTTCTCACGAGTATCCTAATTTCATTATTATTCTATTCGATTTGTCAGCAAAATTTATTACTTTTGCTGATTTATTATTATTTTTAATGACAATTTTCTCTTTTTTCTTTTGTCAATTATAATTTATTATGCGTTAAGATATTTGAAATAATAAATAAATAATAATATTGAATATATTTGTTGTATTCGTATATACATATGTAGCAATTTCTCTAAATATAATTGTTATATGGAATGGTCACTCATTTTTTTTTATAATACTCGTATTATATAATAATCAATACCACGAAGATAATGTTTCTTAATTTATTTTAATGTTATATAGTGTGGTGTATAATTCCTGTATATTAACGTATATATGTATAAACGAGTAGGAAATATTTTATGTTCTATAATTTTAATGCTCTTTTGAAATCGTTAAATTAAATTTAATAGCCCTAATTATTATGTTTTAATTTCTTTTGTTATAAAAGGTAAACGTGTATGTATGCATTATCATTTCATATATATATATGTATAATTCTATTTACAGGCGTAGGTTTTGATTTCGAAATTAAGTTCGAATAAATATTTGTAGAAGGCACGAAAAAATTATTTATTGCTATTTAGTTTAGAAATTTTATTTTTAAAATATAATTTAGATTAGTGATTTGAATTTAATTTTGTATACACGTTTGAAGTGGGAGTATGTTATATATTGGGTTCATGTTCGAAATTATAATATTAAATAATATTAGTATTCAAAATAAGTATAAAATTTTATGATTTACATTATAAATTTAAAGATTTATGAAGCTATTTTTAGAAACATTTAAAAAACTGCAATCAAATCCGAGTTTGTAAAATTTTTTTTTGCTAAAATTTTTGATTAAGATTTTGTTTAGATTTATTTTGAAAACTTAAAATTTTATGTATTATATTAACTATTTAAACAAGGTGCACAGAAAAAAATCAATATTTGTCAAAACTCGATTTTGTTTCAAGTTAATTACAGCAGTTTACCCTACTGAAAGAGGTACATAACGTATATTTTTGCTTATATGAAAATTTACACATTTAATAACATTGTGAGTGCTATTATTTGCCAACGAAATTTCTTCCTTAAATCACCTTTCTTTATATTTATTTCAAAATATCCCCATTTCTAATAGCTCTATATATAATACTATGAAACTATTTTAAGAATTTCCATATTTATTTTTAACTATATTAATAATTGCTGTATAGCTAACCCTTTTGTCCCGTCAATCAATTTAAATGAATGAAAATAAATTTAGAACTGCTATAGCAAAACAAACGTAAAATTACTAAATTTATTTTACATAAATATTCCTAAAGCAGAAAATAGAATTTTCTAAAATAGTGTAAGACTAGGCATTTTATGTATTATAATATAGTTAAAGGTAAAAGTAATAATTTAACTTATAAAATGTCATAAAATTGTAAGGATATATATATATATATATATTTTATAGCCCTAAACAAATAAAGATGAAAAGATCAGAAAGTGTAAAAGCTAATAAAAACTTTTTTGTTTCTACTTCTGTTTTTGTATTTTTTATATTTATTATGGTTTTTTATCTGCTGCTATTATTCTAATGAAATGAGAGAAAATTTTTTGAACAAAAAAAAAAAAAAGAAAGGATAATAATAATATTTGAATTATTTCCGAGTAAATGGTGTTTATTTTTTATTTATAGAGAGAGAAAAATTGAAAAAAATTATTTTTGCATAAATGAAAATATAGGAATAAATTTTTTTTTAAAAAGATTTGTTTAATAAGGGAATAAAGGATTTAGAAAAATAAAAATTGATTATTTATCTTAAAATATTTTCAATTTAGAATAAGAAATAGGTGGGATTTAATTATTGAAATAATTAAACAATAAGTTTTAGAGGATTTTAATTGTTTGTGTAACATTTTGATTTTAATTTGAAAATAAATTTAAAGGGGATTCTTTTTAAGTGTTCACTCGCGTGAATTATTTAAATTGAAAATTTTTAAAATATAAAATTAAGCGAGTATGTTTTTGATCTTGAATAATGCTTAGATATATTCTAGTTAAACTTATTGATATTTGATAAAAATTTCTGATTTCATACAGAATTTTAACTTATATGTGTTGGTACGAGTATAATCTGGTAATTCTGCTTTACTATAATTTTACTTCAGTATTCCAATTTTGGTCTTGTATTAAAATTAATAATTAATTTAACTGATTCACTGAATCAGAATTTTCTATAAGAAAAGGTGCAGCCTTTCATAAATTTGAATTGAATTTAAAAATTTAATTTAATTTTTTTTTTCATAGAATGGAAGTATTCACACTTGAAATAAACGTAATTTGAATTCTACTTAGAATGTCGGATTTTATCAATAGTGATAGCTAGAATTTTATAATCTAGGAATCATTCTAAACCAAATTCGAGTATTAATTTTAGTTTGCTTCAGATTTAGTGAGATTTTATTAATTTATCAAATTAAACTAAATATTTTCTTGAATTAAAATTTAAAATAAAATAAATTTGTATAAAAAACAAATAAAAATATTTGGTTTCGTTTTTTGCATCCTCACAAGGCGTAACATCAAGATGACAATATTATGATATCATAAAAAATTACGAAAAAAAAAATTATAATACTTAAAATTTTTTGCTTGGAAGAATTTTATGATTATATACAAAAAAGCCTTGTAATATTATTTCCAAAACTTGGAGAGAAACAACGCAAAAGAAAACCAAAACAAACAAGAGAAAAAGTTGCCTCTTCATTTCGATTAAAATATTTTCTCTTTATTTTTTTATTGTTTATTTTCCTTGTTCTTTTTTTGTAAAAAGGGTCTAAACAAATTTTAAATTAGTTTTTGTTCAAAGAATTTTTATTAGTATTTGACAATATTATTAAAATTTTACTTTCGTTTTTGTTTAATCCAAAACTGTGTAGCTATGTATTTGGTGCAAGAAAACAAAATTAAACTTTATTTACTTTGACCTCAATGAGAGTTTATAAAGGGTATAAGCATAAATTGTTTGTAATTTCGTGCTCTACATTGTATGCAGCACAATTTTAAAGTGAGTCCAAAAATTTAGTGAAATTGTTCAAATGAGTACATTTATTTTACTCTTATTTTTATGTTTTCTTTGTTTTTGTGTAAAATAAATGCGAAGAGATGTGATTCTCTTTATGTGTCAGAAATTTGTTGAAGAAAACCAATTGAAGTTAATGACTTTTGTATATTTTTAATAATTTGGTTAAATAAGGTGAAAAATATTTTTTTTTGGGGGAAAAAATTCTCAGTTTATTAGAAATGTTAATTGCAAATATTTGTTGAGAAAATTTTTTTGTCTCTCATCTGTTTTACTTTTATGATTGTAAAACTTTATTGAAATTCGAAAAAAATTCCAATGTATTCAAAAATACGGTCAAAATTAGAAAAGTAAATTGTAGTAATTTTTAAGGCTAAAAGGGTATATTTTGATTAACAATGCTTACTCATTTAAGACTGATTACATATATTACATGAATTATAACACTAAATCATTATTTTAAAGATTAATTATCTGTCTCAGTTAATAGCGGTTCTCTCAAAAATTTTTGAGGATTGAAGGATTGTAATAATGATGCAGAATAAATATGATTACTTGTAAACTATATGTATTTAAAAAAATGGCTGTCAAAACCTTAATTATATGAACCCAAAAATACAATTTTCTTCTTTTTATAATAGTTATTACTTTGTTTTTTTTTTTGTCAGAATTAACTATATTTTTAGGGCAAAGTTTTAATATAATTTTGAAAAAGAGATTAATTAAAAATCTTTGAAATTACATTTCAGCATTTTGTACGATTTTATAAACTTAAAATGTCGAAACCGTTTCTATATTTAATTCTAAAATTTATTAAGAAACTTTTTCAAATAAGTTGAATGAAGAAAAATTTGGTAAAATACTTTATTCAATAATTTTTGGGAAAACATACTGAGCCTGGTGTAAATTAATACTTTTTCGGTAAATTTGACAAATTACTTAATTGTGACGTTTTAGGATCATATCATTTTGACTACATAGACTATTTTGAGAAAAATCCTCATACTCTCGTAAGTACTCATCCTTAGATGTTTCCGCTACTCAAAATATCAAAATTTCCTCAACTCAAATCCTATACAAAACCAAATGTGTTTCCGTCGAAATTCAAAATTCGATGCATTTTAAATAATTCAAAATAGAAAACTAAATATATATGCAAAAATGTTAATATTATCGAAATTTACATGCTTAAATGATTAAATAAAAATTGTTATAATTATAGTCTTAATTGGAATATAATTTATATTTTATTGTCATTTTATGTTAATTGAATTTAAATAATATTTTAATATTTTAATAAATCAGGAATTGAGAACGTTTAGTGTATGTACATAATATTATGGTAATCTCAATGAGATTAAAATATTCGATTGCATTCTTCAAATAATTAATTTGTATTAAAAATATACACTTAATCTAAATTCACCACAATTTCCTATTATACTTTTATTTTAACTTGAATTCAAAATCATTTACCCTTAAATCATTTATCCTATTTTGCTATTTTTATCGATTCTATTAAATTGTATTATCACTTTCAATTAATTGTAGTAACTAATATTTTCATGGAGTATCAGATAAACAATTTATTTCTATTTGGAAAAATTAATGTACATTAATAGGTGTGAAATTTTTAGATAATAAAAGTCCTTTTTAATTGTTAAAAATTTTCAATATTGCCGTTGTTGCTAGGGATTGTCGCAACATATGTATAAGGTATTTCGTATTGGAATGAAATATCCGATACATGAGTGCAAAAGAGAATTTATCAGGACTACAGTATCCTTTTTTTTTGGATTAATAAAATTTAACAAAATAATCTATAAAAATTATATGTGAGAGGAACGAATAAAATTTTAAATTAATATTATAAAAGCTTTCAAAGCACCTTAAAACATCACAAAATTACAGCCACATTAAATGCAGAACACCAACTTACTTTTAGTGTTACAAAAGCCAAAATATGCAAATTTTATTTCAATTACTTGCTCTAACAGAAAAATTTCATTAATAATAAGTTGTGGGTTAGACGAGGTGTAATTTTCGCTTTATGCAATCCAAATTGCATGAACTGAGGTCCCGTCTTACAGAACGCTTTAGTATTTCCTAAAAGTTTAAAATTCCCATAAACAATGAAATTATAAAAACAATATTGCTTTTGAATTCAATGTCAATTTTAAATAATTTGATTAATAATATTATTAAAAAATATTTCATAAATTTAGTTGTCCAGGAACATGTACTTTTTATAATAATTTAATTAAATCTGTATTTATGACATTCAAAAATAAAATTCATGTTATCTTTACAAAATATTTAACAGGACGATGATAAAAATATTAACATAAATCTTCATGATTTTCAATATATTGAAAATTTACAACGAGCAAATAATGATGGTTGGGAAATGAGAAAATGTTTTAATGAAATTTTGGGAGCAGATTCTATATCAAATCTTGAATTAACAGAAGTTGCTCTTGAAATATGCCATAAATTAAGTAATTTTACATGTAATATAAGATTTTTTAGAAGGATACCGTGATAAATGTGGCAATAAAATGAATGAAATTTGACCTTATATCTTAAAAGAAATTCAACCAAATGAAAATGAATTGGGTTGTAAAACACCCGAACAATTTATGTTGAGATTATCCTGAATTCTCATTAGAAAATATTCAAAATATTCTAACTAAACAAAAATCTGAATAATGAAATGAAAACTCAAGAAATTATTTTCAAATTGTGGGATTGTGGCAGCATACTTATGTATAAGGTAATCGTGATAATTAATTTTAATTTTTTTACAATTGGAGTAGTAATTAAGATGAAAATTTAATTTAATTTGACAAGGAATATGTTCAGTCATATTTCGTATTTTAAACGCCAGTACTTTTAAAGTTAGATGATCAAGAAGAGTTTGTTTGCCGAAAATGAGTTCTTCTTTATGCTTAAATCTTTGCATGTGCCTGGAATTTTCAGCATATTGATATTTTACTTTAATCGTCTTGATATCGATGATTCTCTCTATTAAATTTACGATTCTATTACGATAAAAATTCTCTGTTAAATTTAACTTCTATTACGATAATTGCACATAAATTAAAATTTTTTGGGCTGTTTTGTTTGGAAAATATTTTGAATGGTTCGAAAGCTCTTAGTTTTTATCCCAATTGCACACTTTCTCACACCAACTTGTCTAGTATTGTTGGCTTTCCGAACTGGTGGTTTTCCATAAATAAATAAAAAAAAAACAAGAAAAATGAAAACTAAAAATGAAAACTGTCTATTGAATAACGTCCTTATACTTTTGCCATGTGCATATAATTTTAAAATAATTACAGTTATTCATTTTGTATAGCTGTCTCTTGTCCTCTTCTCTTTGTCATATAAAATTTTCTTAAATTAAAATCATCTCACTTAATTTTTTCTCTTAAATAAGAGCTCGTGTCTTAAAAAATTTTAGAAAATTACAACAAGTAAAAAACAAGAAAAAAAAGTTTTATGTGAAAAGAAAAAAGAATAAAATTGCAGCACTTAAAAAAAATGCTTCTATTCTTTTCCCTCTCATACATTGTACTCGTTTTTTTATATACAAAAGTTTTGTTTTTAGTACTATTTTAAGGATTATATAGGGTGATTTGGTACCACATGAGAAATATGTTAAAAAAATTTAATTAGTGTGAGTGTGTTGTAAAAAGTCATTCATATTTCATGACAGTTTCAATTATATTGTGGATATATGCAGTAGGGTGGAACGAAAAATTAATTCTCATATTATCAAAGTAATGCTATATTGGCTAGATTTGAATTTAAAAAGCCGAAACATAACGAAATTTTATAGATTTTTGATTAATTGGAAGTTCCGTTGCGAATTTAAATTTAATAAAATGAATTTTTTTCTTTGAAACTTACAGATATTAAAGATTGCTTTTGATCTCTCAATTGGTTTAGTTTCAATTCGTCGAATTTTCATTTTTTAAACTCTTCTGCATATGTTGCGATTTTAAGGAAGATACACCATTCCACTTTCGCAAATAGATTTTTTTCTACGCATATGCAAACAAATTTCTATATAATAAGAAGAGACCACCCTTTTGCACAGTATTTGGAATATTGCAAATTTCTCATCATTTGAAATAAATTTTTGTGTTTTTATAATAAAATCAGCCACATATGGTCAACATAAAAGCTCTACAAATCAAATTATATATAAAATATTATTTTATGTAATGCATAAAGGTTGACAACAATATCATTTGGTTTTGAATTTTAAATTCCATTTTTTTGAATAAAAAAGTCCTTTTCGTTCAAATTTATATTATGTAATGGACTAAGCTTTGAATAACATTGAATAATAAATTTATTATTGGGGTGAATTGCAGCAGTTGCATGATATTTTTTATAATCCATTCCGTGTAAATATTTTAAACTATAATTATATAACACTGGTACAGTGTCATTATTAAAAGTTTTCATCTTAATTCATCAGTTGAATGTAATTGGAGTTTGCATGTAAGGGGAATGTTGTCTCAACTGCTGTTCTGTCCAGACATTGGCCTTTCATTCATTGGCCTTTCATTCATTGGCCTTGTAACTCGTTTCGATCAATACTAGGCAAACTGTAGTTAATATTGGTCACAAAATAAATACATTTTTTCACTTAGAATTCAAATAATGTTTAAAAAATATGTACTAGAAAAGAATACCTTGAATGGCGGACAATATTTTTGTGTCCGAAGTGTATTTGAAGTATTAATTATATTTTTTGCAAAAACGGCACGAAGAAATAGGTATGCAACTCATTTATTTTTGGGTTTAATCCAAAAGAACACAAACTTATTGCTATGCAGTTTTATTTTCATAATTCAAAATAAGTTCTTAGTGTTTAGGCTATTACACTGAGATGCCCATAAAATACAAAATATTTTTAAGTAAAATTTTACTTTTAGCCCTGTTGCAACGATCATAATGTACGTATATTGTAGGTGGTGGCAGGACTGTTGTAGTGCCAATCAATTTTAACATATTATTTATAGTATCACCCCTTATGTAATCATAGAAAACCAAAGAAAACAAAAAATATGAAAAAAAAAATAAGAAAAAGAAATTCGGAAGAGGCTCTCAGTTTTTGTTTTATTCTTTTATAATTGTTGTTGAATTTTACATTCGTCTATTATTTTTGTTCTTGCTCTTGTGTGTGTGTGTGTGTTGTGTTCTTTAAAAACAATAAAAAGAGGATGTTCATTAAGTATCCTCTTGCTATACGTCCATTGTTGTGTGTATATATATATATATTTTAAATTTTAAATATAAATGTACTAAAAAAAGGATAAGACAGATAAAACATTGCTGCCAGAATTTTGTTTTTTTTTGTATTTTCCATCTCTCCAGTTTATAACCTCCATGTATTTTATAACAATTTTCAGAATTACTTTTTGTTTTCCTTTCTCTATTTCAGTCACATTGTTTTTAAGAATGTTTTGTTATTTAAAAACTTAAGGACAATTAAAATAAAAATAATAAAAAATAATAAAAAAAAAATGACATAAAATTTTTTTTTCAACTATTCATTTAATGCACATACATATACATACATATGGATTTACATATATAGTAAATAATTTAGAACAGGATTTTTATCTTTCGTTTCCGTTCCGTTCTGTTCAGTTTTCTCTATATTATCGCTTTTGTGTCTTTCATAGTATTTAGCCTTCAACAGAATAAAATAGCAAGAAGATTATGCATATGTATTTTTTTTTTCATATACAAATGCGTTTACCTACATACACATACATTATATAGCTATATGTGTATGCATATGAATGTATTTATAAATATTTGAAACTCCATAATTATGTAAAAATTTTTTTTTTCGTAAAAAAATTAGAGAAAATTAAAATGAAAAGAGTAATAGTGACACACAGTGTAAATAATTGATTTAATTTTTGAAAATACAAAACAGTAGTCGGTCAAATCTATGGCTAGCAAATTAAGCACATTTCCTTTTAAAGCAATTCAAAATATCAAATGTAAACTAAAGATCTCTTAATAATGAAAAGAATTTCTTATTGAAATGATTTTCATATAACCATATAAAATTGCATAAATTTAGGATGAATCTTGAAATAATTCAAATCTGGATCAAAATATTTACCTTTACAATATCAGTGTTCTCTATAATATATGGGAATGTTAAAATTTGTAAAAGGATGAACGGACTAACGCAATGAACCTACAAACAATATTTTTTTTTTTTTTGAAATTTATTTTAGAAATGTGCTGCAAACTAAATCAATGAAATAAAAGAAAAAAAAAACACTTATCTGACAGAAACCGATTTTTTTCTTAAGTCTATTAATTGTCCTCTAGATATGCTTGTACGTTTTCTATAGTAATTTTTTTATTTACGTATCTTTTAGGAAAATAAATGTGTCCATGCATATTTCAATCAGCACACTTTATTTTATAATATATCCGAATATACACATTACTCACCTTGAATATTGTGAAAATATAAAATAAAATGTAATTAAATAAAAGAAAAGAAAATTGCATGCCTGTAGGCGACAAAAAATATAAAATAGTCGCAAAATTAAAAAAAAAATAATTGATGTTATTTAAACATGATAATTGAAGAAAATTTAGATTTTGTTTTTCTTTCTGTTGAAGCGAATGCAGTTTTAGAAATAAAATAATTGAAAATATGGAAATGAGCCGTATTATATGCAATTTTCTTAAAAAGTTTTCAGAATCAGTTAAATAAGTTTTGTGATTTGAAACAATTGTTTGAAACATTTTTGTTTTTAATGTTAAATAGTCTCATTTACTGAATGGCTAATAATTCATTTTCAATTGTATACTGAGTTCTTAATTGTTAAAGTTCTAAAGGTTTGCTAAATTTTATTTAATTTCAATTTATTGTCAACACAGCAAATTTTTATATTTAAGATTTGTATTTAAATTATTTATGTGGTTAACAGAAAGAATATTCCTTTGTTGTTTCCTAGCTCAGGTTTTTGTTGTTCCTAAATCATGTTCTTGTTGTTTCTCTATTTTATTCCAATGTCTCAATTTTACATAGTTCTGGGTGTGCTTTGTCAAAATTTGATCAATAAATGTTACGGTTAAAAATATTAACAATAACCATTTTTTTTTTTAAAAACTAAATGTGAATTTTGAATTTGATTCATTTGGACGCGACGATGTTTTTTTGACGAGTATAACCTTATTGGCAAAAAGTACCTGTACGTACACTTTTCCTTCCAATAAATTGAATTTTGAGCAACTTGTTAATTGCAATCTTTAAATCAGTGACAAGTTTCTGTATGGTACACTGAGAAAAATTTTTATTTGTATTTCTGGTAAATTGTAATAAAATATTTTTCCGTATATTTTAAGAAAGATTTTTAATAAAATCAAATATTAAACATTTTTTTTCTTATTCAGGTTTTATAAAAATATTTACAAGCAATCAACTTGTTTCAGTTTTCAACTTAAAAAAAAAATGTAAACTAGATGCACTTAAAACTTTTTTTTAAATTCTCGTTTTCTTTTAAATTTAATTGGTTTACCAATTATTTTTGAAATTCGTTCAAGAATTATTTTGTGTAAAAGTAAACTTTTAGAATTTTTTTTTTGTTTCTTTTCGAACTGCAAATCCAATTTTCAATTTCTGAAACAAATGTGAAAACTTTAAAAACAACAACAAGAAAAAAATTCAAAATTCTCTTCTACTTGTATTTGTCGTCTTTCATTAATTTGTAATGTGTAACAAGGTACATGTGTTGTCGCACCAATAAAAAAGTAAATTGGTTTTTACTTTCGATATTTTTTTCTTCTATTTTTTAAGGGAAAAGTGCATGAGTGCATTTGAAATCGCGTGATAAAATGCATTAGAAAATTAAATATAGAAAAAATTTTTATTTTTATTTGCTCTTTTTTTTGTTTTTTTTTTTTATATATAAAACGGTCAAGTGTCAAGCGTGTCCAATTTTTTTTTTCTCTTTTACAAATTCAATTTTTCGTTTTTTTTTTTTACAAATTGGGGTTTGTAATTTCGGTTTTTTTTTTTCTATACTTTTTTTCTATTTAAAAATGTGTTTTAACTAAATTATAAATGGATAAAAAATAAAAAAAAAATTATTTTCAAGTTGACAGCAAAATGTTTAAAAATTCAAGGTAATTTAAAGGAAAAACAAAAAGAGAGAAAAAAAAAGTGAGAGTAAAAGTGAAAGATAAAAATAGTTGTAAAATTGATTTTTAAACGATCTGAAATACACTCATTTATCGAGTTGAGGGGAGCACTGAAATAAATTTATCAGTAGGTGTTAATTTTAGTGTCATGTAATAAAAAAATTTTTCTCTTTTTTCTTAATACTCGTTGAAGTTCTGTAATTTTTTTTGGCTTGAATGTATTTTACGTGTAGCTTGTGTTTTTGTTCTCAAATCTAAAATGGTGAAAATGAAAATAAATGAAGTTATGGTGTATTCCTACTCATCTTTATCTTTTGAAAAATAATTTTAATTACTGAGTAATTACTAATTTTATCATTTTTAGAAATGTATTGTAGTCGATTGATAAATTCTCTTTGTAATTGATTTCTCAGTTTTTATTTAAAGAGTAAGATAAAGAGAAATGAATTTAATAGAATAAGTACAAAACAGAGAAATAATATAAATTTTAACAGTAATTTTCCAAAAAAGAAAAGGGTGTTGTCTGTTTGGTGCTTGTTCCGGATAAACACCAGTTTTTCACTTTTTGAATTTAACATGTTTTTTATTATGTCTTTGGGTTATATTTAATAATTTCTTATAATAAATTTTTTCTATTTTGCAATAAGGTTTAAAAGTGTTTTACGGTCGTTCATAAATCTATATTATTTCATGTATTATTAAAAGAAATTTTTATACTTGCATTTATATGAAAAAAATTTCAACCATATTTCATAAATTTTAAATTTTTTATTTGATTTTTATAACAAATATTCTTAAAATTTAATATTTTCAATAATATTTTCAATTATTTTATACATATTTAGTTTTCAATGTAATTTTTGTTATACAAAAAATCTAAAAGAATATAAAATTCATATCTAAGTATTTTATGTGCATAAAATAATGAAGATAATTGAAAATCTAAAAAATTCAAATAAATTTCAAAAAAGAATATTAATGATAATAGAAAAAATATTTTTTTTAATTAAAAACTTTAAATTTTATTTTTTTTTTTACAAAAAATTTAAATCAATTTGACTAGACTGTATATGTATGTATGGTATAACCTAAATATAACCGAAAAGCTTATAAAAATATTCAAAAAGGACATAAAATTGAAAGAAAAACCAAAAAATTGAAATTTATTTTTTTATTTTTCATGGATTAAGGACATGTTTTATTGATAATAAAACATTCATAATATGTACTTGCTTTCATATGTATATTATGTACTTATACATTATGTGTGTGTATACATAATTTATAAATGATGTATGTATAAGTAATTATATACAAATATGTATATAGCTGAAATAGAAACATTTCTGTTTAGATAAGCTAGATTAGTTTTTGTTTTTTTAATTTAAGAAATGATTTTGTCACAAAATCGATATTTTAGTGTATAGGTTCTAATAACACTTTTAATTTTCAATAAGTTGAAATTTTGAGTAGAAAATTTTCAGATATTTTATTAAAAAAATTTTATAATTTATTTAAAATTTTGTTAAGCTGTCTAATAAATAATCGGTTTTGATTTTTTTCGGTTTTGGCTTACAAATTGATACTCGTAACAAGTTAGATCTTATCACATTGTTCAGGCAATTTCAATTGAATTTATTTATACTCTTAGATTTTTAAACTTAATTGTGTTTTCCATGAATATAGAATTTTAAAATTAAGAATACGTTTACATTATTTTCGTTTTAGCATATATAATGATTAGCTTGGGATTTAATTTATAATTAAATTTTTATTTTATTCAAGAATTTTCGAAATTCGACTAAAAATTTAAACAAAATTAAAAAGTTCTTTGAATGCATAGTTAATGTATTTAATGGGTTCTATTTTAAAAATTTATTTCATTTTATTTTATTTTTATTATAATTTTATTGAAACATATTGATGCTCAACTTAAACTAATTCTTATTAAATTTTAGAAAGTGGTTGTGTATAATGTAGTGTTCGTAAAATATAATTTTCAAGTGAGGACAATTTTATTCGTATTATTTTTCTCGTTTTATTATCAAAGTCTTTACAAAATTTTGTCACCATTCATTCATTTTGTTTTTGAAGATGACAAGTTATAAATCGATATTTTAAACAAAATCAGAAAATTTAATTAAAAAATAAGTAAGTTATATTTGTAAAAATTACCTTTCAAATTAAAAAATAAAAATTCCCATTTGAAATTCAATGAAAAAAGTTGAATGACAAGGCAAGATATATTATTAGGCTATCTAATACCAACAGTTAATACTAAAAGTAAAACATTTACTCTTTTGGCGCTCATAGTAACAATCACATTGATCTAATTTTATTAAACTCCCTAGATTTTAAGTGATCAATTAATCCTTTTCATTATAGATTCAATAACTTCGTAGAATATGGAAGTATAAGACAGCTTAATCACAATATAAATTTTAAAAATTTTTTTCTTATACATTGTATGTAGTTCAAATATTTTTAAATAGTACTGTAAATTTTCTTAAAATAAATCATTGAAATTTCTCATTTCACCACACCAGACAAAAAAAAAACATTTTGATCTGAAAAATGTTTAAAAAATATTAATGTGTATGTGTATATGCATGTATATAATTTATATAAAATGTACCTTTCTATTATTTTCAATAAATTTTTATAATATGCTGAAATACTCACACATTTACTTATACATAAATTTTGTATTTATACATATATATGTAAATAACATGTGAAATAAATATGTAATGAATTAAAAATAAAAAGAATCTCCTTGTCTGTACGATTATTTTTTTATGAATTAATTTTTCTTATTTTCTTGTTATCATTTGTTTTTCTTCTATTTTTCTTTGGTTTAGTATTAAAAAAATTCTCAATATAAATTTTGTTGAGGAATGAAAATCATTATTAGGTACATGTATGAGAGAAATTTTATATTCTCTTCTAACAACAATATTACTCTGGTGAAATAAATAAAAATGGTAAGGTTTAGAAAATAAAAAAATTATAAAACTAAAACAAGAGAAAAGAAAAAAGGATTTTCTATTCTTAAAGGGAAGAAACAAAATTGCATTATTTGCAGTAGCAGTTTTTAACAAAATTTGTAGTTGTGGTAGTAGTACGATATAGCATCAAAATAATCAAAATATGCAAATTTATTAAAAATACTTTAATACCGTAAAAAAAAAATCTGGTCAGTTTAAAAATTTAAAGAATATGATTTTTTGTCCTCTATATGATTAGAAAATTTTTAAATTCTAATCAGAATTTCCTCACAGATCTCGAAAGATAAATTTATTTTGTAGTTGTTCTGAATTTTAAAATTTAGGATTTTATTATTCATATGGCATGAGAAAAATATTCATTTTATATTTTGAGTGATTAAAACATAACAAGACATCATTAGTTTGTAATCACAATGAGAAGATTTAAAGTGAAAAGAGATTTTATATGTGTGTATATTTATATGTTATATTATCATTATTATAATATGAGAGTAATGTATAGAATAGTAATAAGAATATAAACGATTGTTTAAATAAAATATTTGCTTAAGAGATTTTTCTTCTTTTTAAGTAGAGTGGTAAATAGTTGTACTCGTAATCTAAGTTTATATTTCCAATTTCTTTGTTATAAAAGATTGATTGTTTTGTTTGCCTCTTTATAAATAATATTTGAAGAAGTTTTTGTGTAGAGCTATGTAAATATGTAATTTCTGTGTCTCTCATTAGTATTAAGAAGAGAGGGCATTCACTCGTTAGATAGAAAATAGAAAATTTAATTGTTTTTTTGTTTAGTTATGGTAACAGGACTTACCATTTTATTAAATTTTAAGAGTTGAAAATTTCTTTTTCTAAAGGGGAATATATTGTTTTATCAAGAATACAGTTACTTTTTTGGCAATTGTATCGACCACTGGCTCGTAATAAATCATAATCTGAACATTTAATAATCGACTACTATGGTTTACAATAAATCATAATTGAAATTGTTAATTTATACAAAGAGATATGAGGTTATAAATAATAATATCTCTTTGTTTTTAATTTTAGACTCTCATTAGAGAAACGATTTCTTTAGTATACTCTTAAATTAAATTAAATATGAGTGAAATATCTCAAAAGATATTTTAAAAGTAAATTTATTATGAGAATGAAAATATATATTGTAGTGCCAAATGAGAATATATTATTCTAGTTGCATGCCGATAATTGTTATCATTATTAACATTTCTAGTTAATAATACAAAAAACAGAATTCGATAATAAATTTTCGTTTCTCTTAATTACTGTAGTTTGTTAAAATTTATGAACAAAAAAATTTTATATACATTACTAAAAATATCTGTTATACCATCTGTTATAATATTCTTTAAAATAAATTCTGTGTTTAATATTTTGATCTTCTTTTTTTGTATTTCCCTGATTTTATTCGTTTGTTGGTATAGTTATTGGTGTGGAAAATATGGTTTAATCGATTAAAAATGATTTTTTAAGCAAATAAATTTCATTACTTTATGCCTTAATGTCATAAATGTGAATAATTAATAATTATGCATTTATTTTACTTGCGGCATTCAATAATGTTAATATTTTACTGGGAATTATTGTATAAAATTCAAAATAAATTTTCATTTTAATATAAAAAGTTTAATGTACTTTTAATGATCGATCTTATATTCTTATTTATATGTATATATTATGTATTTCTATATAAATTATGTATATATGTATATTTATACATGGAGTATTATAATATTCTTAAGTTACATATGCATATATGCAAAATTCCTAGATAAATTTTAAGTTTTGTTTCGAAAATTCGAAATGAATTTCGATTTCTCTAATCCAATATATTCCTCCTCTCTTATCTATTACAACAATAATTAATTAGGTTATGTAATTGTATAACTATTTAATTTAGAGGGGGAGTTATGCAAAAAAAAAAAAAAAAACATCAAAAATTTAATGGTATTAGTTTTATAAAATAATAAATTTCCCTATATATATTGTCATTAAATAAAGAGAAAATCCTAAACGAAAATGGAACTATGCCATAAATTAGAATAAATAGAACAATCATATAGTATCCAAGTAACAAAACCAATGATTAATGAACAAATTAATCTTTCGAAACAGAATGAATAAACGAAATTTAAAGTATCTAAAAATTTGAGAAATTAAAATATAAAAAATGCATTTGACATAATTTTTCTCTTTTGTTTTCACTCTCATAATGCACCATTCCGATAGAATTAGTATAAAATTGAAAATAAAATTTTAGAATTTCAAATTTCTTTTTCTGTTCTTTAGTCTCAAATATCCTTAATATTCTTATATAATAATAGTTTTACTTGTATTTAGGTTTGTACCATCACCAATTTGCATCGAATATTGTTGGAGAAATTTTTTTTTTGTGAAAAAATTGTGGTTAAAAAATAATGGCATTTTCTTATTTGCAAAATTGGTTAAAAAAATTTTGGAGCTCTTGTAGAAAAAAAAAAAGATTTTTTTTTTTTGAAATAAAAAGTTTTTTTAATTTTTCAATATAAAATTTAGATGAACAAAAAAAATTTTAAAAAAAAATTTTTCGAAATTTTTTATTGATTATGCAATAGCATTGATTTGATTTTTTTTTTTTGGAAAGTTTAAAATCACTTTTATTAAAATTTTATAGAAAATTTTTTTAATTGAAATTTTAATAAAAGAAAAATAATTTTTAATTTATTTGCCTAGCAGCTTTGGTTATAAAATTCTAATTTCATCAAATTTGTTTCCAAATTATTCACAATTTATTTTAATTGAAAAAAAAATTCTTACTTTGAGTCAAAATTTTTCTATTAATCCTTAAAAGTTAATGCAAATGGTGTAAGTTCAAGGGGTTCAACTTGAATTTTTGGAGTCTTGATGATTTCTGATAGCATTAAACATAGAATGGATTACATCAACTGTCGGCAAACTTTTGTGAGTTATAGGCAAATATGTACTATGCGAATATGAGTATAGAGTACCACTCGAGTTTCTTACATTACCTACTTAGAAGCAGAAATAATATTTTCAACTGGCTTTATTGATTGTTTTGTTTTGACAAATAATAAATTTCTACGGAAGTCGAAATTGTATGATTGAGATCTCAAAAATATTTTATTCTTGCAAGCAGAATGATGGGCCGCATTCTGAACTTGAATCGATAGCGTGCCATATATGGGCAGTATTTAGCCGATGGCTGGATTACATAATTCTAGTATTTGCTTCTAATTTTTGTCAATTGATAATGGGCAGTATAACAAATGATGGCCAAAATTTAATGAAATATTTTCTGAAAATTCGAATTTAATTCATTATTTTTGATTCTACCCATTGAATGGCAATTAAATTTTCAAACAATCTGAATTTTCATTTGAAATGCTTAAAAATTCTAATGAAATGAATGCCATTTAGTTTTCCATTTTTTTTTTTATTTTTCTTGTTTGATGAAAATCGATTTCTGTGCATGCTTATACATACATTTATAACCTTTAAACTTTTGATTACATTTTTTACATATATTATATAAATTTTGCTTACATATATTATATTATTTGCTTATATACATATGCATATATACATATATATAGAAAATTATACATACAAGAAATTGGTGTGTAAGGTTTAAATAACATGAAATTTTTGCAGCAAATGAATTTGTCACAATTCAAATTGTTTGATTTTCAATATTAACAATACACACCTACACATGCAAGCGCTTAAAAAAATTAAATAAATGAAATGAAGCAAAAAACTGGTGCTTAAAAGCAATGAAAAACTATTGTACTCGTATATTGTAAGAGGGAAATGGCAAGAATAAAATAAAATTAAATACTTTTACACTAACACAATATTATTTCAGAAAATTATTGAATAAAATATTTAAACAAAAAAAAAAACATAATGAAAAGAATTAATTGAAAGTAAAATGAATGGTTTTATTTTAACAATGCAGAGTTCATCCTTTTACAATTTTGATTGAAATAAGAATAAAAGTGACCGTATAGTAGTCATGCTGTTAAAATTAAATCAAGGTTACACAATATAATATGTTATTATAAAATATTGTGTAATATTCTTTAAATAATGTTACATAATATATATATATATATATATATATATATATATTTAAAATTTTAACATGCCATTAATTATTGTGAAAATCCTGTTTTTTTATCAGAACATTCATTAATAACATGTGAAATATCCTGCTGAAAAAACATGATTATAAAAAAATTTTTATTTTCTTAAATTATAAATTAATTAATAAATATATATATATTCAATAACTATTATTATTGATTAAAAAATCAATATATAGAAGATTATTAAATGAGATTTTTAATTATTTAAATTGTTCATGGTGAATTAATTGCTTTTATTTTGTGAAAGGAAATTATGAGTAATATTTAATAGCTGCGTACTGTACTCCGCTCTCAACCACAGATTATGCAATTGAGATTATTAAATTATGTTCTCTTTTTGAACATGAATAAACTGAGAATGAAATTAGAATGAACTGAGAATAATTTTAGATTCCATGATTAAGTATATAATTAGTTGCAATTAATTTAAAATTAAATATCTGAGAGGTTGAGACTCAAAGTGGCCTAACTCACTCCCGAAAAATTTTTGCTTTTTTTAGTGTGTAAAATTATGGTTCAATTTTAATTTTATCGACAAAAATGACAAATATTTCCAACCCAAAATTTAATTTTTTCCAGTGCAAAAGCGGCCTAAGCCCCCGCATATTGTCACAAAAATTTTGGGAGGAAGTGTTAGGCCACTTTGTTTCTGAGCCGCTCATCATGAAACGCTCATAAAACTCCAATGAAAAGTCTTTCACGAAACCTCAAAAGCAAAATGAACTGAAGCAAAATTTTGTTACTGCCATTTGAGCCTCTCTTTCAATTCTCTATTGTTATATCTATTCAGTTTGTATTGAATTGCTAAAAAAATCATTATGTTTCATTTCATTTTGTTTCATTTTTTATCGAAATATATAGCAAAAAAAAATTTTTCATTTCAGTTTTTATTAATAAATATGAAAGCATTTGAATTGACGTCATTGGTACTCGTAAAAAACAGTTTTTTTTTCTCTCTATGTTATTAATATTGAATTTATTCCCTACAACACATGTAAAATAATGAAAAAAAAAAATTTATGCATATATTAATGCATATTAAGTTTTTTTTTATTTTGTTTTAATGACTGCTTACATAAATTAAAAATTTCTGATAAAATACAAGTACATTTAGAAATTTTTGTAAATTTTAAGATACAATTACAATGTTGTAATTAATTCAAACTCACGAATATTTTTTTTTTGCAAAACAAAAAATTTTACAAAAATTATAACTTGAATTTTGCAAAAAAAAAAAACCAAATTTATGAGACAAAATAACTCTTTATCCTTCGGATAATTTCGTTTTTGGATAACCTTTGGATTAACCATTACATAAAGATTTTGAATTTATATGGAACCGAATAATTAACGGAAATCTATTAATTAATCATTTTGTTATCTGATTTTGTATATTGATCTTTTACGATATTGCTATTAAATGTGAAAAATAAATTTTTTTATATTTAATAAATAAGAGATAAAGGAGCGATTTTGTTCTTTGGTTTTGTATAGAATTCACGAATTCAGGCTTGAGCAAAAATTTTTAGAAGAGAAATTATTTTCTTGATTTAAAAAGGCGTTAACATTTGTTAAAGTAAGAAACGTAAAGTTTTGGTCTGTGCTGAACCATTACCCTAACAGCTTTCTGATGTTTTCTAAGAATTTTAATTGCTTTCTGTGTTTACTTTGAAAAAAAATTGCACTGACAGCGTATTTGCGAAAAGAAAGTATACTATATAGAGAGAATTATAAAAATTCTAAGAAATTTGAAGATTTATTAGAATTCTTATAGTTCTCTCGATTTCGAACAATTGCTTATAAGTTTCAAATCTCATTAATTTACACAGCAAAAATAATGATTTTATTTAAATTGGTTATTAATTATTTTTTAATTACAATTTCAATTAAACTACAATAAGCATATTAAATATAACAAATTGCAATTGAAATCTTTCTTCAAAATACTACAAAAAAAAAAGTATTTAGCGTCTTTTAAAATGCAAAATAAAATCAGACCAAAAAGTAAAGAAGCACACACAATGTTCTTTTCTTTTGAAATTTTTCAAATAGTTTTTAAAAAAATTGAAGGAAACTACCCTTTTGTTTCTGAATGCGAATCCGTTTTCAAAAAAAAAAAAAAATTATAAATTATTCATTGTTTAAAATAGCGAACAAAAAGAGAAAATAATTTTACAGTCGGAAATATAAGAAGAAAAAAAATTTAAGAGAAAATTTCCTTTTTGTTTTTACTTTAAGTGACTTTTTTTGTGGGTAGCCATACAAAATTCAATAGAAAAGTTTACAACAATTTAAAAGAGATTTTATTTGAGAGTAGAATTTTAAAAGATTATAAAATTCTTTTGACATTTTGCGAAAACTAATTAATATTTAAAAATGACAAATAATCGTAAAATCTTTTCATATTTTCTAGCGTTTGAAATTGATAAATAAACAATATACCCACATATTATACAGAATTGCTCTTGTAGTATCTAAACGCGATATTTCCATTTTAATTAATATTATTATTTAAATTCAATTATTTAATATATACTCGTATTTAAATACTATAATAAATTTATAATAATTTTAAAATATAAATTTCTTTTTATCTCCGTACATGTTATTCTTTAATGAAACGATTTATTTCATCTGTATTATGTAAATGTATAAAATTTTAATAAAATTTATTTAACACTTGAAACATACAATCTATATCTACCTCATATGTTATGTTTATATAAAATGAGAACATGTCCCAATAGATTACGCAACTGAAACTTTAGAAATAATATTATTATGTATGAATTTCACTCTTAAACGAAAAACAATTTCAAAAAAGTTCGCATCGCATTGCATTTATATTGTATTGTATTGTAAAATAAAAAGACAATATTTTCCCCAATGGACTGATGTGAGAGTAATTAAAAATAATTATTATTTTTCTCTCACAACATAATATTAAATATTGTATATGTAGAAATGGTTGCATAAAAGCAAAGCACAGTTTTATTGTTTTATTTTTGAGTAAATACGATACGCTACTATTGATCTATTAATTTGTGTGTAATATTAAGATTAAAAATTTTAGTATATTACAGTTTTAACAAATTTCTAGAATATTCATTTGTTGTATAATAATATTGTGCTCTGTTACACGTGCTCTTTATTTATTTTATTTAAAAATATTGCATAAAAGAAATTATAGAGAGAGTTTTAAATACAATGGGTTTATAATTTTTACTCTCTTATTTTATAAATAAAAACGGGCAGGGAAGTAGAAATAAATTGAGGGTAGATAATTGAGAAATTTTTGTATAATATTTTATGAGATCAGTAAATATGCATTTTATTAACAAAACTGTTATACAAATTTAGTTTAAAATATTAAAAGAAATTTTTTAGCACTATTTTAGCACAGTTATTAAATTAATTTTTAAATTATCAAAAGAAAAACTTTGCATATTCCCCTTTTCAAAAAAAAAAAAAAATCGTAATGAAATTTATTTGAAAAAGAACAAAAACAAAAATAATAAAATAATTTTAAAAGTGAAAACGGGTAGCATTTGGGTCCTTCTAAACTCTCTGTGTGAAATTGTGTCATTTTTTTTTCGCATCCTTTTATTTTTAATATCGTTAATTTTATTTTTTTTTGTTTTGTCTTGTTGTTCCTTACCATTTATTTTTTTTTTCTTTTTTCTTTTTAATTCTCTACTTTAAATCGCTTTCGGTGTGATTTCCTTGAATTTTATATGTTTTGTTGTATGAGGTTGTATGAGGGCTGGTGTATATTAAATATTTTATTTTTCTCTTTTTAATTTTTTTTTTATTTTAAATTGTACGGAAAAATATTCTGACGAAAATGGGGAGGGAGTATGAAACAAAAAAAAATATATATAAAATTTTCTTACGATCCAATTTTAATTTTATGCTTGTCAGTTGTGAGCGTTATTGTGTAAGTCAGTCTACTGTTGTGTTATTTCGTTTTTTTTTTTTTGTCTTTTGCTTGTTTGCTTGGGCTTTTATTTATTTATGTATTATACAAAAACAATTTTGAAAAAGATACCCAAAAAAAAATGTTTTTTTTTTTTTATTTAAAAACGCGTATTTGAGCCATCGCCGTAAGGGATAAAATTCTACATTATTTAAGGAACAGAATAGAAAATCAACTTTAAGTACATATATATTTTAAAATGTGTCATTGAAATTTATTTTAACCATGTATACATAACATGTATATATACACACATATTTACCCTATGCTTTTAAATAGACTTGTATTCGAAGAACGGTTTTTGTTCAATTTTATGGTATAAGAATATTTATGGCAAAGTATCTTTATTTTGTTTTTGCAGTATATCGTAAAATTTTTAGATACTGATTTATTTATTTTTTATATTGAAGTTAAGTTAAATATGTATAACAGTTATGTTACATAATTTATCCTATCAAATTTTTTTATAATGATAACGTAGTTAACTTGTGGAAAAATTGCATATATTACGGCTTCATGTACACAATATATGTACTTAATGTTTAGCTTATTGAGTCATGGTACAATAATATGTGTAGAAAAATCGTAAATCATAGTATAATATGATATTGATTGAATAGATTAAATGACATTTTAATTGGCATATCGTTCCAAAACAATTAACAGTAAGATGATGTTATTTAAAAGGAAAATAAAAAACATATGTGCTAGTAATTGTTGTGCCACTAGGTAATTCTTTTCATATATCGATTGATTTTTCTATTTCTTTGTCTGTTCCGATCAGTTTGCTCATCACTTTTCTTACACACGAATTATCAGCTTTAAATTACAAGTAGCCGTTCCATAATATTATGTATATAGTTCATTGAAATGTCCATAATATTATCGATTTTGGTTTGAGTTATGAAAAACCGCTTTAAGAATTGATTAATTCAAATTGACTTTAATTTTTTTTTTTCAAAATATAATTTCTGAATGGGATATTATATAAGTCACTGTCTTTTTATATAGGCAACTACAATCGCCTAAAATAGCAATTCAATTTTACCTTCAAATTTTAATTAGCCAATTTTACTTCATGCAAGCAAATCATTTAAACACAAGTAATTTAATCTATTGCCATAAGCAATTTTCTCTTTAATAAAATGCTATAGTAGAGCAATTAAATATTCATATTTATGCGCATCGCTGTTTAAGAAAGGACGATTCAAATTTTGTTTTATGACAGTAGATGAGCTTCTCACTGATGTTGTGCTTCCATTTAAATTTTCATTATTAATTATTAAAATTTCGATTTTTATATTTTTTAAAATATAAAATTAAAAATTTAAATATTCGCATAAAATAAAAAAAATGAAATTCAAAAGCAACTTCAAATTCACTTTAATTATTTTAACCTTTTCATGCTACTAGTTTTTGTTATCTTGTTTTTGTTTTTTTTCGGCCCTCGAGAATTTTATGCGTTCTTTTTACATTTGCTCAATATTTTCATATAATATATATTGTGTCATATGGGTGATAACAAGAATTTTGATGAAGATGATCAAGAGTATGATTTCATATGTTATGTAGTGTGTGTTTCTCTATATATACGAGTACCTGTGCGCTATTTTACATTTCCTTGAATAAACCGAGATTCTATTTACCTCTTAAAAAATTTATACATAAATTGTTATTTTTTTTCTTTGTTCTTATTCAACGTTACAAGCATGTTAGCAAACAATTTTTAGAAATTTTTTTTTCCTTTTTGATTTTTATCATTTTTAATTTACCTATATTAATTTAGTTTTTTATAATTCCCTCTTTTTGTTTCAGTTCCTTGCAATTTTGCTTGTATGTAACATAAATATGTATTACAGGTGTGTTAAAGTATTGTTCCGCCTTTTATAACGTTGATGGAAATTTTCATTATTTGATACATAAGAAATTTAGATCCGCTGATTAGCTCCATGACGAATCAATCCAATAATTAACAATGAAGATTCACTCACATTAAATATTAAAATCTGTTAAAAAAAGTAAAAGATTCCCAATTTAAAATTGACTATAGTTCTAGAATCTTTCAGGTATTTTCACAAACTACCATAAAGTGAAGAAACTGGCTGGAAGAAATTAAGAAATAAGAAACTGACTTAGGCGATCATGTCACACTTTCGATTTACTATATAAATACATTTATATTTTATATATAGCAAGTTCTAATTTTCGGTCGGAAAATTATAGAAATTCTGATTTAACAGTAAAGTCATTTTATTCTTAATTTTCTTATTTCCGGAAACTAGATGACCAATTTAGAGAAACTTTTTGTTTTTGTAAGTTTCCGCGAAATTCATTGTTCTCTTACTTACATTTCAAATTATAATAATTTTATTCTCGTCTCTCGAATATTAACACTGATTAACATTGACACAGTCATATTTTCGGCAAAAAATAACATTTTTATTTTATTAGCCTTATCCCAATGTATGTAGGTTCAAACAAATAACAAAAATTTTTTTCATCTTTTAATATTTACCTGCAGAATATTTACTAATATGGTTATATATATACATATATATTAATATAATTTTATATTCTCCCACATTTCTCATAATACATGCGGGCTAACATAATGTCGCATACTTCTATTTAGGTAAATAATAAAATATATTTTTATATCCTTACATAATCAAACATTGCATAAACATACATACATATTATGTTAGAGATTATGTTTATAATGATGTATGCATGTATGTATTACATTTGTAAATTTTTTTTCCCTTTTCTCGATTATACCTACATTTACATGTGCGAGAATATTTAAAAAAATACAAGTTATTTTTTTTACTCAAGTATTTTTGTTAGTTTTACCGTCAGCATCATCAGCACCATTTCCATCATCCTACATCAAGGTTAATAAAGTGTATGTATGTCGTGTATATGCTTTAGTTTTGAAAAAGAAAACAAGAGAAAAAAAAAGAGAAGAGAAAACAAGAAAATTTTATTTTTTGAAGAGTGAAAGAATTGTGTTTAAGCAAAAATTAAAATTATAAATTTTATTTTTTTTCCTCTCTTTTTTCTTTTTGTTGCTTTCTTTTTGTTCTTCCTCTCTTATACTTGTACGATGCCAAGTATATTTTGTGCGTGGTGTGTGTAGTGTGTACATTGCCTAACAGCATTTTTTTTGTCGTATTTTTAGTTTTTTTAGTTAAATAAATTTCAGAAAATTTTTTTTTTCTTTAACATTTATTTAAAAATATTGCATATATATAGGGGATGCAATAAAAAAGTAAAAAAATAAATAAAAAAACACAAAACAAAATTCTGTGAAATGAGAGAATATTGTTGTTTTTAGATTATTGAAGTGTTTAGAATTTAGAGCAGACTTAAATATTATAATTTTTTTTTTGTTGTTTTTGAGAAAAAATTAGAATTTAATGACAAATTTTTTAAACTAAATATTAAATGTGTGTACGATACGAATTATTAATTAAAATTTTAAAATTATTTTAAAATTTAATGAAAAACAATTCATTTTTTCATCTTTTTATAAAAAAGAATTGTTATGGAACGCTTGTCGTTTAATTATTATTAAATAAATTTAAAAATAAAAAGAAAATATGAATGAGAAAAGGTGCTTTGAGGCGAAAAAGAAACTTTATTTGGCATACAGAAGAAAAAATAAAACTCACAAAAGAATTCTAATTCTTCGATTATCGTAGAGCTATTAATGTTCTAAAATTTGAAATTAATATTAGATGCATATTAATATTTTTCATATTTTATGCTGACTTGTGCTTTAATTGTATGAAAATAATCAATTTTTTGTTGATTTAATTAAATTTTATAGATTTTTCTCGAATTCAAATTAAAATTGAACATTTTTTGAGTATTTTGTTTGATATTTTCTCTGTTTTCGACGTTAATCTTTATGACGTTAAAAATCTGGTGAGACTAAATTGAAAATTTCCTATTATAATGAATAGCAAAGTAATAAAAGCTTTATAAGTACATATTCAAAAATCTATACTGAATTCAGTACCGGATACTGAAATCAATAAAATATTTCTGTGTCCAAAAGCCGAAACATTTTGAGTTGAAAGAACATAATTCTGGTTAAATGAAATTGATTTTGTTGTTTTTTTTTTTTTTTTTTTTGCAATTTGCTATCAATTGAAAAATCAATTGAAAAATCTTTTTTTCTACTTATCTAACTTTTGCAACTTAACCAGATTTATATAAGAAATTTATAATATTTCAAATGAAATTTCAGCTATTTATAAACTCAAATCCTGTGCCATCAATATCACCGTTACATTTTACCATTAATACAAACTACATTTCTATCTTCCGACTTCAAATTCCTAGACAAAGAAAGATTTGCGATTTTTTTTTTATTGTTTGATTACACCTAAATTGTTTTATTCAATTTTCTCTATTGGGAGAGAAAGAGATAAAATTAGAAAAATGTTTTTTTTTTTTTTTAAATGTACGTGCCTATATTTGTCTTAGCATTTTTTTTTATGTAGGGAACATTTTGAACGAATGCAAAAAAAAATTTTGTTTCTTTTTTCAACTTTTTACTTTTCTACATTTTTTTTTTGCATAAAAAATTGAATACGGAAAATTTTTCAAATAGTTGAAATACTTTTTAGGAAAAATGTTAAAGTTTTATGATAAAAAAAATTATAAAATTTTTTTTTTCCTATGTGTAACAAGAATATTTAAAACGTGATTAATAGTTTGTAAAGTAATTATGAAAAAAACACACATACAAATTCTAATAATCACACACACACATATACAAATGTCCCATTTATTTGTATGAATGTAATATTTATGTAATAACTTATTAGGATTAAACCAAGGTTTTTATTTTTTATTAACTCTTCAAAAAACTTGAGAAAAAAGAAGAAAAACGAAATTAAGTGAAAAATGCTTGACATTCTAACCACTTGGAAACAAAAAATAAAGAAAAAATTAACTGAGATTTTCATAAATAAAATGAAATTGTAAAAGTTACAATTTTACAAAATAAAAACCAAAAAAAAAAATTTAGAAAAATCTTTAACACAGAAATTATATTTGAGAAAAAAAAAAATAAAAGTAGAAAATGAAAATATTTGAGAAAAATTTTTTTTTCTCTTTGATCTACTTTGCGTGTTGAGTATATTTTATAACATTTTATAACACTTATACTTACAGTATGACAAAAAATTTAGGTTTTATTTTGAATTTCTGGGTATTTTCATGCTCCTCGACTCAATCAATTTGAAATTTAACGTTAGAATTTAAGATTGTTAAGAATTTTATTATTTTAAAATATTTAAAAAAATTTTTTTTTGAAAAAGGCATTTTCCTTATAAATTCTTTAAAATTTACTAATTTGAGCAATATTATGAAATGAAATTCATGTAAAATAATTAATTTTTATATTTTAAATTCTCGGTAAAATTTATCACAAGTTTTATGGTCGTATACAGGCCCGCCTCTAGGTATTTTGACGTTTTCTAGTGATCACTTTAAAATAACATTGAAATTTTACTCATAAGGCTCTAGTAATGTTAAAATAAAGATGTATATAATTGTGTGTAATAACTGTTATATTTCTATTATATTATATTAAATTTTAATAACTATGCAGGAGTAATGATATATAATAGAGATTCAACTATATTTCAATAACAGCATACGTTCAAATTACAAATGTTACGTTTACGCGCTGGTGTGCATTTTATATTGCATTTTATGCATTTAAAATTTAAGGTTCGAATGTATGTGACTCATATTTTATTAATGAAACTAAAATGTCAAATTTATTATATTTTAATTAGTTAGCTTAGTTTTTAGTCTTATGTAAAACAATTAGTGTTTAATTTGTAAATTATAAATTCAATAATTTTTTTTTTTTAATCTTTAATACCTGAATTGTACGCTTGAATTGCCATAATCTTAAATAGCTTTTTCATAAGCATACCTGCTATATTGGTACATGGAATTTTTAAGATAATTACTCGTTTTGTGTACATAGTTTAAATTTAATTTTTATGGAATATAAATAGACAAATTTTGAAAGTAGCCTCATACACAATAAGGAAGGTATTGTTATCACAACAAATTTTGAATGTCGAATTTTCCACAGAATTTCTTTATATGTTACGGAAAGGCAATGAACCTATTTTTATTGTTATTAACTAAACTGGTTTTAATAAAAATTTAATGAACTATAAGTTCTGTTCTTGGATTCGATTAATCGAGGGCAATTCTTGTTGCCTTTTCGTCCATATTTAAAACAATATTAAACAAACGCGTGAAAGTTTCATATTTTGACTTTTTGAATTGATTGAATTGACAAACAGGAAATGATTCTTTTCTGTTATGGATTTTTGCCTATTGCATTGCATATAACTGTAGCAGGTTTTATTGTATGTTATGACTTAACTCTGATTACTGGCACAAAATTATTTGAAAAATTTTTCATAAATTTACTGAAACAGTTGAAATCTTAACCAATAACAGAAAATTTCATATATTTTAGGAGTTTACGTATCCCGAATTGGATGTGATCGATAACTTACTGCTCCCACCTGATTTCTTCTACTAAATTTTTTTGCTCTATATTGCATTTAATTTAATAAACATCACAAAAACTTTTTAATTTGATTAATTACAAGCACATGATTTGATCATCGCATTGTTTTTTTTCCCTGTTTTTATAAAAATAATGCGATTTTAAATTGTTAGCAAATGAAATTTTTTATTAAATTCATTTTTTTTTTTTTTTGTTTTCTTTGGTTGACATGTTGACATTTTTAAAATTCTGAATACATAAACGTAAATTATTAAAAAAAAAAAAAACATCATAAAAATGTAGTATAGAAACTCTTGAAATTTATTATTCTAGGTTGATAGTTTGTTAAGTACAATTTGTATTGCAATGTCATAATGTATGTCATCTGCATTTAGTTATGATTTTGCATTCTGTTTCGTTGTGCGGTGCTCAAAAAAAAAAGTAGAGAAAAAACACCATGTTTCTATTTTCATTCTATTTTTTTTTCATATATTTAATTGTGGTTGGTATTAATTTGTCCTAGATTCAATAAATTTTATTCATTGTAATTCAAAAAAAAAATTTTTTTCGTTTTTTATTAAATAATATATTATAAAGTATACGATATGTGTAACGTTTGAACTATAATTACGTTTGACATTTGAATGTATACAAAAATCGACTAGGGTTCATAGATTTTTTAAACTGTTTTGCTCTCAGTACTGTTTTACATTTTAAGGATTTTATGGAATATAAAAAATTTAATTAAATTATTACGATAAACAATTAAATTGTCATTTTTTCTGAAACAGGTTCCCACTTTCCAAAAAAACATTCGATTTTTTTTTAAATTTTTCTGTCTTGACTCGTTCCTTTGGTTACGTCATCCATCTGTTCTATAGTTGAATAAAAAAATTTCCTTTAGTTATTCTTATTAGAATTAATAATAAAAAATAAGCGTCTACCCATTGCATTAATAATTAGTAATAACATTCGAATAATTTTGGCCGGCGACTTAGTTTCTTGATATACCACTCATAATACCTAATATACAATAAAGGCAATACTTAATATGGTGAAGCAAAATATTCTGGTTGGGTATGTGATATTTGAGAAAATCTTACAAAACTATAGCTTTACTTTCGTAAATTTTCATAGACGTGAAATTTTAACTGCCGCCTGTGCACGCTAAACTTGCAAAATAGCTCAATAAAATCTTGCAAATAGCTCAAATTTTCGCAATCGTGAAATCTTAACCATCGCCTGAGCACACGCTCTATAAAAATATATACACGGTCTATGAATAAGACGTGAAATGTTGACTGCCGCCTGAGCACGTGTTGTGCAATATATTACAGTTGTATAGTTGCTTTTTATTTTATTGATTTTTCATCAACCAATTTTCGAAATTAATATTTTGACATTTTTCTCATAAATTTCTTCCTAAATTTTTGTTATTTTTTAATTTTTACTTATATTTCATATACTCATTTTTTTTTATAAATTTTTTTAATATCTTCTTGAAATTTCTTGTTTAACAAAGACTAATAGTTTTTAATTTATCAATTTTTTCCAGAGATTTATGCTTAAAAAAACAACTCCTTTCAATTTACCTCTTTGTCTGCTCTTTTAAAGATTTTTCAAATTGCATCTACATTTGTACTTTTAAAGAAAATAAGGGAATTTTGCCAATTTTTATTCTTATAACTTGTTTTTTTTTTTCGTGTTTACTTCCTATTTTAATCTTGCACTCTTATATAATATCTTAGTTTTTTTTTTTACAGAAAGAAAAATATATATACTTATTCTTAATTCTCTAGAAAGAACATGCAAAAGAACATTTTATATATATAGAAAATGTACACAGTAGAAAGCTTTAATAGAAAACACGTAAAGAAAGCGGAGGCTGGGAAAAGAATAAGGAGAAAAACTTGAAACGAAAAAAAAAAACAGAGATATAAAATTTAACTTTAATAGAATCGTCTGCAGAGATTTTAGTTACATTAAAAACATGAAAGGCAATGGAATAAGGAACCAAAAAAAAAAAAACGAAGAAAAAACACCAAATGTAAAAGAAAAATAAAAACGTATAGAATTAAGAGACGTGTCTGCCCTAAATAACTGCATAAAAGTACATATACGCACATTTATATTTTCATGTACATTAAAACGGTACAAAGAACACACAAAAAAAAACCGGGTTGTAGGCAGTCTGGTAGGATAAGACAGGAATAACATTATTATATTCCAAAAAAAAAGAAAAATATACAATGAATCTATAGAAATTTGTAGCATATTTTCTCTTCCTCTTCCTTCAACATATTTTTTTCCTCCCCCCCCCCCTTCTTATATACCCTTTCTCTTACCTTATCGTTTGAGTTACTCATTCCATAGTTCATAAATCAAAAGAAAAATGAAAGAGAGAGAGAGAGGGAAAGAAATCAAATCAAATAAAAAGTTAAAATATCATTTGGATAAATGAAAAATATGAAAAACAAAAATAGGGTAACATATTGCCTTTAAGATTTGTACAAATGTATGTAAATGTGTTTGAATATTTAAATATTCAGGGTGTGTCGAAAGATTATATAATCAGAAACTAAAAAATTGAATTATTGCAGCAAAATCTGGTCTCCTTATTATCATTTAAAATTCCAATTCTCTGCGGTAAATATTTTAATATTTTATTGAAATTTATTTTGAAAATTTTACGTGTAAATTGCTAAAATTAGATTCATATAGAGCATCGAACTTTCAAATTCGAAAGTGAATTTTTTGAAAATTAATCCAAATTTGAATTAAAATTTGATTAAAATATAAAAGTGCTAAATTTTCTCCGAATTCAATTTGGCAATTTTTCAATTTACAGAAGATTTTGGAAGTGAGTTTTCTAAAAATGCAACTGCTCAAAAATGTCTCGACCATTAATATTAAAATTGATTAAAATTGAAATCAAATCGTAGTATTCTTTTAAAAACTATGTAACTAAAATAGATTTAAATAAGAGTCTAAATTCTAAAGAATTTAATAAGAGTATAAAGAATTGGTAAAAAACAAAATTGATTCAATTAATTGCTTTTCGATTCATATACACACACTTATTGAGCATAATTGATTTACACTGACTCTCTTATGGGGTTATACACAAAATGACGTATTGGAGCGAATAAAGAACACTCAATACTATAATTTATCTGACCCCTATACAATTTGTTAATAATATTAGATTTAAGATATTTCATTGGTTGGATTTCAACCGAAATCTGTGATATTTTTTATACAAGATTAATTATATTTTGTACCATCCCATGATAGGGTAGGGTGGGAATCTATTTAAAACTATATTTGTTAAATTTATAAATTATCAAAATAGCTCCTGTAAGCTACATTTTGTTTTATAATTTGTTGACATTGTTGGAGTATGAGACACTACATACAAGAACAATATTACTCTATAAATATAAAATATAAGTAAATGTATATACATATACAAATATATGTAAACACTTATACCGTTTTGTTTAATAAAATATGAAATCCTTGTGTATGCATACCCTTAAGCTTGTATCCTTATTTTTTTATATTTGTTGTTTTTATATGGAGTAACAAAAAAAAAGAAAATTTGTTGTTTTTTTTTTATAAATCAGTTCAACAACTGTTATTGTTGTTGTTGTTGTTACTGTTTCTACATTTTTTTCTGTTATTTTTTCTTTATATTTTTAAAATTTCTATCACGCTCCTTTATTACTTTACTTAAGCTCTGTGTATAACTCTTATATCCTTTTTTTTAATAATTAATAAAGAGAGAGAGACGAAGAAAGAGAGAGAGAATAAATGAAAAAAGGATGAAAATCTCTATACATTGTAAATATATGTATGTATGTAAATTTTTAAATGCATACACATAAATATAATAATTTAAATCAGCTCCGGCTTACCAATTTCTTATTGTTTTTATTTTTAAAAATTATATTTCATTTTATATAATATGCATGCTTGCCTATATTTACTCCATATATTATTAAACAATATGTGTATATACATATGTATGTATATTTGTATGTGTATAAAATATGTTTACCATCTTGTGTATAGATTATAAATTTTTAAGTTATAATTTTTGAGTTAAATGTGGAATGGATATGGATTTGTGTTGGAACTGAAATAATTTTAATGTTCTGTTTTAAAATGAGGCCTCCTGGCAACAACCAATAAAGAATTCATTCAATCATATAAAAAAGATTATATATTATACATATGCTCTGTTTAGAAAATTAAATGGTCCCACATATTATTATTTGGTTTTTTTCCGGAGTAGGATAATGAATGAAATGAGTGAATGAATTTTGTTGTTTCTTTTTATTATTATCGTTATTATTATTAATTTTTACTTATGTTTTTCTGTTTGTTTGTATAATTTTTGTTTCTGGGTCTATTCTAACATACCCGAATTAATAATATAACAGATGAAGTCCTAATTTCTAATGCCATTTCTAATATATCGAAATTTCATGAAATTTTCATAATTTTTTACTTGAAATTCAATTTGCTAAACTCGTTTCAATATTATTCGAAATTCAATATAAAAGGCATATTGATAAGCATAACTGTTTTAGTATTTCCAAATTTGTATTGCTTTTGTAGTGTCCCAATATCAGGAAATTTCAAGATTTTTATTAGAAAATTCCAGAACAACGTTCCCCTAAAAATATGCAATTTTGACTACGCGTGTACGATATAAGAATTATAGCTTTAAGAAAGTTCTTGAAATTATTTTCATTTTGAAATTTTTAGTAAAAATTCTCTAAAACGACTATAATATGCTTATAAGCTAAAATGTACACTGGGCAAATATCCAATTTTTTGGGCAAGAAATTTAAAATATTGGAAAAATATGCAATTTATTTTTACAACATTACAATTTTTACAATATTTTGAAAAATATAAAGAAGTCGCGTAATTTCATGAATCGCAAATATTTAGAAATGATAAGCATAAGCTGTAATTTTTCAAAATTTCCACAACAATTTAGAATTGCCACGAAAATTTGAATTTTTTTGAAAACAAATATTAATGAGTGAGCATCAGTATTAAACCAGTAGAGAATAAAATTATTGAGAAATCTATTGAAAAGCAAATATTACATATACCACCAGTAAACTGAAAAAATTGCTTGTTTGGGTCAGAAGAGTGCAGTGATTTTTCAAAGCAATTTTTTAATATTTTTTCACAAAATTTATGAAATTCATCCAATATCTTACAAATTTCAGGAATTATTTAAAAATTTAATCTACATTCATATATATAAATTTTTTAATTTTTTCTTTAAATATTAATGTATGTAGGTACATTTGTATACATTATATAATATTTATGTGAAGTATAGGCATGCTATATATGTATATCGAAAGTTTACCTATTTATTTACACACATATTAACTAACTATAAGTACTTAATATAAAATGTTGATGTATTGCCCAGGATTTTTGCCGCATTAGGGTGATCTATTACATATCTTTTGTTCACTTTTTTTTTTTTTTCATTTTATCCCTGGTACATAACAGCTGATTAAAATGTTTTCTTTTTTAACAATTTTTTTCATTTTAACTTGCCATTTATATATTCGACTGCCATCCATTATCGCATAGGTATACAAACATAAATACATACATATATAAAGTTAATGTAAATATATATGTATATTATATGTTTAGTTGTTCTGAATTTTAAGTAGTAAAATGTATGGTATGGGAATTTTTTTTTCATTTTTTTTTTAACTTATTGTTTATTTTCCGCCTGTTATTGAGTTTGTATTAAAATTAAGGTTATTTTTATACCGAAAAATTAATTATATTTAAAAGTTTTACATAGTATTTATGAGATTTCGTTAATAATACCAAAAATATAATTTTTTCTAAAATATTTTGTAGAGGTTAATCATTTGAAATTCAATTGAAAAAACAAACGTATTGTTATTGTAAATATATTCAGGATATCCGAAATTATAATGAAATATGAAAACGGGATAAAAAAGCTTTATTAAACAATTCAGCTCACATATTCTAATTGCTGAATTTTGTCCGTATTCAACTGAAAGGATTTGTGGGAGCTAAACTATGCAGTAACTCGTTAATGCTGTATGATTCAGCTCATATTACACCATGTGAGCAAAACAAATACTTTAACAATAAGAACTTATGAACTGAATTTCATAGTAAAACGTTATTGTTATACAATTCAGCTAATAAGTCTTTATTGCTGAATATATCAGAATAAAAAATTAATCAAAATTTTAAGCAAATCAAGTTGAACTAAGCTTATGATCTTAGACCTTTTATATATTATTTGCTTTTGTTAAATACTTAAGAGTATCCTACAATATTTAAGGCCAACTTTTCCAATGATTATTCCATTTTTGGTATTATTTTTTTATTTTTTACTGGTTTCTGAATAGATATATTACTATTATACCTTTTTTTTTTTAAAAAAGATGGTGCGGTAGTAGTGTTGGCGTTAATATCAACAAAAAAAAATTCATATATAATAGATACATACATAAGTATTATACTTTTACCATATAAGTAAATATTCTTTTTTTACATATTGAAGTTATTTTAGTTTTTATTTATATACATAAATTCTTATATAATATAAATTGCATGTTTATAAATATTAACAATATCATCAAAACAATTTTGTCTTAACACAAAAACAAATAACTTATATAATATGCATATACGAAAAACGAAAAAAAAAGAGATAGTGGGAGGGGTCGCAGAAGAAATCGACAGAAGAGAAAATTAGAAATGAAAAAAAAAGAGAAAAATTTTACCGGTCACGGTGATAAACAATATAAAAATAAGAAAAAAAAACTGAGGGAAAAAAATAGAAAAACAGAAAAATATTAAATAAGCAAAAGAAAAAGTAAAAAGTGAAAAGGATAAAAAAGGAAGCTAAAAAAACGATGATGAAAATAACTTTTTCTTCTCTTCTTTTTTTTTCATTTTTCTTCTTCTTCTTTCATTGTAGCACTTCAACGCTTATTATATATATACGAATTTTTTTTGTCTTTTTTTTTTTTTGATTTGAATAGAGAAATTTTTATGTGAGCTGAAAAAAGAATGCTTATTTATATGAAATATGAATATATATATACATACAGAGAGAGAGAGAGAAAAAACAAGAGAAAAAAATAATAGACAAAAGAAGCGAAAACTCTTTGATTAAATGGGCTTTCTATGAGCTCTAGAGATTTTTTTTTTTGTTTTCGTGCTGTTATTGCTGTTGTAGAAAATTTTTCACAGAAAACAAAATAGAAAAAAAAAAAACTAAATGTAAATTAATGAGGTAAATAAGTATGAGAAGGTAAAATGTTAAAAGTTAAATATGTTTTAGGTATAACTGGCTTCTATTATAACAAGTTTTTGTTTTCTTTCTTCTCATTTTTTTCTTGATAAATAAATTAGGTCGCTTTCAAAATTAATTTATGCGAGTGCTTTTCTCAAAGTCATCATATGATTGATTTTTTTTTTTCTCTCAGTTGTTTTCTTATTTGAATATATGTATACGAAATATACGAAATTGTAAGAACAAAAAAAAAAATTGAGAGAGGACATAAAGGGAGAGAGAGAAAAAAAAAACATAACTGTTCTTAATTAGATTTAAACCGGTCTTAATTAAATCCTTTTAATTAACACATTTTATATAAGAAAACAAAGAAAATATATAAAAAAAAGAAATTTTATATAACAATTTAATTTTGACGTTTGCCTTTAAGATTTTATATAACAATTTAATTTTGACATACAGTACATATAGTTAAGCATATTTATTCTCTGAGAGAGAGCAAATATTTTTTAATTTTTTCAGTTTGCTATGTCAAAATTTACAATTTTTTTTTTTTTTAAAAATATGGTTTTGTCTTACACAAATGTTTCAAATTATTTCTGCAAAATCGTTCGAACCAACTGTATAACAAATAAAGATTAAATAGAAATTCTAAATTTCTAATTAATTAAATCACATGTCTTCGGTTGTCGGAGCAAAATTGTTGTCTATGATTTGCTTCACATAAAAAGAATTTGTGCTAGATTGAGAAATATTATATTATTAATTAAATAGTGCAGTTAAACTGAACCGCTAAAATACTTTCAGTTTATCTATATTTCTATTTATTTCAAGAAATCAGATAATACAGCAATCCCTCGCACAAAGTCTCCTCAATATAGAAAAATTTGGAATAAGTCTATAAAATTTTTAATATAATTTTTTTTCTTTAAATAATTTTATTCAAAATCAGTCATAGTCAAAGCTGTTTAGAAGAGACAACTGAAGAGATTTATTAGATTTGCCTATGGTCAGTCTTGTGCGAGGTTAGAGAGAGCTGAACTGTTTCAGTTTTAAAGGAGAGTAGCCCAAAGTATAACTCATCATATGCCTAAGAAAATAATCAAGGCTCTCTGCAGTTATTACTTATACAAGTATAAGTAAAATTGGTAGTGATGTGTGCTATTATCCATATAACTGTAATAATAAATAACTAGTTTGGAAGCTTCATAAAAGGAGAAATCTTAAACGAAATATAACAAATTCACATACTTAACAAAATTAATCAAACTTTAATAGAATTTTCTCATATTATTTAAATAAAATTTTTTAGACTACCTTTTTTTTGGATCCCAAGGATAACACAATTTGCTCTTTGATTAAAGTGTTAGTAAAATTCCAAAGTTTTCTAATAATAAGAAAAAAACTGTTTAATATTAAAAATATTAAATCAAAATTTTGTTAATTAGAAGTTTCACCTCTATATGAAATTTCCTTGGAAAAAAATAATTAATTTATGTTCATAAACTTTAAGTAGATTATTTTATTATAAAATAAATAGGAAACGACTAAAATATTCTCAGATGTTTGATGTCATTTTTGAAGTATGAGTAAGAATTTTTACAAATGAACTAAAGTTATCATGAGTTTTGTTACGCCATAAGTTATTCACTCACATTACTAAATACTTTCATAAATTTTAATCCTTTTGTTTGTATTTATTTGTTTTATTTCTCCAATTAATATTCTGTTTAATTGGAAGTTATTTATTAAAATAGCATTTATAAAAATAAAAATATAAAATCATTAATAAATTTTTTATTTCAATATTGGTAGGAAATTTATAGGCTTAATGTAGTAGTTTGTTTGTGCCTTAATAAAGTAGGTAAGAACAATATGATTTATTTCAGATTTTTGAGAATTTTTTATTTTATTATTTTTTTTATTTTATATATTTTATTTTTACTTTTTTATTGTGAAAAATATTTAAGTTTTAGTGTTTAATTACAATTAATAACTTTAAAAATTAATGGAATTCCTATAATTTTATTAAATAATACTAGAATTTTAAAACTCGCATGAAACTCTGTATTTTTCTGTAAAAGTCGCTCAAACAAATTTATATAGATGGTAACGATGATGTCATAGATACCGCGTAAGCTATTGATTTCTATAGTCTGAAGTTTCTAAAAATTCAATATTCAATGCTGTTTGTAGCTTTATACTTTCATCAAAGAATTCCGGTAGGGAATTATTAGGGTTCAGGATTGTGTGATACATGCGACTGTATGGCCGCTTGCAATTAGGCAATCAAACTTTTTTTGCAAACTGATTACAATTTTTAAACGCATTCGATTTCAATTGTTACAATAGTTTAATAGTTGTGTGTGCAACAATTTAATAATCAAGCAGTAATTGCGAAAGCAAAAAATTAGCATTTCTGCCTGAGTCCCTCAGTAGATTCGCCTTGAATCTAGATTTTGTAAAAAAAATTTATCCTATTATGAATCTCGTTATTTTGGTTCTAGTTTTCATGGAAATGTTTTTATCATAAAATTTTAAAGATTAATTAGCATGCCTCTAATATAATTAAGCAGATACTCTTCAATTTAATAAACTGTAAATTTTACTGGGTATTGAAAAAAAAAGTAAAATAAAATGAAAATTTTTAATAACGAATAAAATTAATTAAACTCAATTCAATAAAATGAACAATTCATTATTGAAAAATAGCTCAACAAATGAACAAAATGAATGAAGGTCTTTTGCATAAAGAAGAAGAAGAAGAAGAAGGAAACAAAAAATTAATGATAAAATAAAGCAAATGCTTCCTTGTCTTTCGTAAACGTTCACTTTCAACTAAACCCCTGATTATTTTAATAATTTTCTATTTTTCCGCGTTTTCTTAATTTTTATTTCTCTCTTTTGTTATTTTTATTTTTTTTTTTTCAAATTACTTTTGTAATCCTTCCACGGTTACACCATTATCCTTTTGTACTATTCAAAAATTTTCTTTTCTCTGATATTTTATCTATTTTCTTTGTTATGTCCTTTTTTTATTTTAACAACGAAGATTATTGTTTTAAAGGTAAATTTTCTTTTTATTTACTTATTAGTTATTTGATAAACATAAAAATATAAGCCATATAAGCTTTGTATATGCATGGGAATTGCCAATTATTTGCAAACAAATACATTTTTGAATGTGATATTAAATATTTGATGAAATAAATTTTAACTGGTGGAAGTGGAGGAGAAATTGTAAGCAATAGAAATTCTATAAGAGCTTTAGGATACTTTTTGTATCTCAAAAATTTTAATTAATTAATATACAAAATCTAGTAATTTGAATGGAAAATGGTGCATAAAAGACAATCCCCTAAAATTTAGATGAAATGAGCTAAAAATTAATTAATTACACCATTAACCCAATACCGTTAATATTAGGAAATTTTTGACTAATTTTTAACCCATCACTCAAAATAATGTATAACAAATTACAGAATACAATAATACAAGGTTACAAGGTATAAACAGAAAAATTAATTTATATTTATTATTCTGAACGTATCGGCCCCATAATAGCGAATTGGTTAGAATATTGCAATCAAGAATTCGAATCAAAAAATTTAATTAAGACCCGATGGTAATTAAAAATTTTGACTCCAAAAGATTCATCCAAATTTTCTTTTAAATTATGATCATTTTTTTCGGTTTTTGTTTTTTCTTTTTTAACGAAAATATGGCAACTCTTCTTCGTACTATATTGTACATAATTATTCAAATACAATAATTTGACGTAGGTACTTGATAACAATAGATAAAATAATAAAAAATGAACAGAAAAAATAATATTAAAGTGAAATACAAAGAAATAAAAAAAAAACACTAAGAAAACGAAAGAAAATTTTCAATTTCTAAGGACATTTTAAAAGGATTTTAAAAATAAAGAACAAACGAATAAGAAATAACATCAAAAAATAACAATAATAATAAACAACAAAATAAAAGGGGTAGTAAGACGATTAAATTTATACGTTTTGACGTATACCTACCCACCTACCTACATACCATATACAAACAAACAAGTCAACAATGGAACCAGAAGAAAGGTAAACAAGGAGAGAAAAAGAAGAATAACAAGTTTTGTAATGCGATAAAAAAAAATTTTCTTTTTTTTTTTTCTCAAAAGTTATTTGAAGTTTTCGTTCTCTTTTACATTTTAAACTTCAATTCGTATATAATGCATATATAAACAGACATATACACAACTGGATAAACTTACATATTTGCACAAGGTATACACATTTAGTAGATTTTAGTTTTAAAAAAATTTTTTTTTTCGTTTATTTGCGAAAAATTTCTTATTCTTTAAGTATTTTAATGTAACTGTTATTATTATTGTTATTATATATATATATATATTTATTATTACATATAAAACGTACTTATATTGTAAATGGTAAATTTTGATTGAAGAATTCTTTTTGTCAGGAAGGAAAATATTTTGTTTTCCTGCACAAAAAAAAAAAAAAAATAAGTGAAATGAAAGAAAAGCTTTGCTTTTGTAAAAAAAATGGTTAAAGGGTATCCATTATAAAATATACCTATATATATATATTTATGGATATTTATTTATAAAAGCATGTAAAATAATATTTAGGTGAGTAGGCGGATAAGTAGTTTTAGATAGACACATTTTTAGTTTAGTTGAAAATTTTTTTTTTTTTTTTGAAATATGAAGAGTTTTTCAGTTCGTACAAAATAATTTTCAATTGATATGGCAACACAATTTATTTTTTTCTCTTTCAGTTTTCACTCTTGAAAAATGTGTCATAAAATGTTCTCTTGTAGTTGTCATCTTTTTTTTATGTCGCTAGTTGTCATCTTTATTTGTGATGTGATGAAGGTATTCAAGTTTTTTTACTTATAAAATGCGAAAGTTTTAATTGTGAGATTGAAAAATTGATTTGAAAATTTCTTCTGTACAATTAAAAATTGAATATTTTCGGATATAAGTTGTAAGATTTAGAAATTTAAGTGACATTAAGAAAAAAATCTAATTTCAAGAGAAAATTAATGTTTGTGCGTGTATGCGATCGATGAGTAGGAAAATTAAAATTAATTAACCCATTACGGTTCATTAAAAATGAGAATTAATTTGGGGAGATCTGCAACTTTCAATTTTAAAAATTTTAGAAAACAATTAAAACTAAAAATTTAAAATTTTTACAAATTATCAAATTTCTATAACTCAAAATTGCTTTCTATAACATTTTCTATAACATTTTAAAATGAAAAAAGGATCGATTTTACTTATTCCTCAAGAATCCTACAAAATTGCTCTTCAAATTGGATAAACCAACAAAACAATTAGCTTTGTTTGGTTTATTTCTTTTCTTATAACTGAAAATATTCACCTGACTGCTGCATATTAATGACACAAAGTCAATAATTTCTTACAACAACTAGAGTTAGATGGTGTTTATAGTGACAGAGAAATCAATTGATTGTATAGTTTAAATTAAAATTGTGTAAGAGTGCAAAACCAAAAAAAAATATCAGTATTTTTTTCTTTTTTTTTTATTGAAAAACCTTCTTTCAATAATTGCAAGGTATCGGTGAACGAAGTTGAAAAACTGAAAAAGAAATAGGTTAATGTTTTCATTTTTATTCTGATTTAATTTTTTTATTTTTTTTTGTGTTGTTTTCTTTTTTCATTTAGTTGAACTACAAAACATCTTTAAGAATAAAAAACAAAAAATTCCATTTTCCTTACAATTTAAGTTCATTTTAAAAGAAGAATTCAGAGTTACCATGCATACTCTTTTACTCCTTTCTGAAATTTACGTGTACTTTACACCCCACTACAGTAAGGGAAATTGCTATTGAACAATAAAAATGTCTTCATACTTATTTTGTAGTCAAATTCTTTTGATAACACTTGAACTGGAAATTAATCATGTATCTGGCTGTTGAAAGTTGGCAACACTTTTCAAACATTTGTTACAGTACATTTGTAGTATACTTTAGCTTTTGAAATTTTTATAAAATGTTCGAATAAAATTGGAATGAAAAGTTTGGTTTACTCTCAAAACGGCAAAGTGTGCGTACTTTGCGGTGTTCTAAGGCTTTGTGTACCAAACAAGCTATTCGAATTTTAGATTCTAGTTCAAAATATCTTCACTCAAACAATAGTTTACATTATTTTCTTCATCTTTGGAACAAATTGTACCGTTTTTTCAAAAAATCAACCCTGGTAACCCTGAACAAGATTGAGAACTATAAAGAAACAAAATATATTACTTATGGTTAGAAAAAAAGAAATTTCATTTTGTGGTTCCAAAGTGTACTTTTTTTTTCTTTTCTTTTTAAAAACCATTTAGTTTTTTCTTACTTTCCTTATGGTTTAAATAAAGTGCAAATCTTGGACTTTATTACTTTACGGTTTTTTGAATTTATGGTAGTAAAAATATAGAGAGACAGAGAGAAAGAGAGAATTCTTTTATGATGGTTAGAAAAAAAAAATATTGAAAAAGGAAAACTTTAATCGTTTTACTCGTTTTTTATAGTTTGTTTTTTTTTTTTATAAATTTCTTCTTTTATCATTAAGAATTTATTTGAGTGAAATTTTGCTCAATTTCTTTTTAAATATTGAAAATGAATTTTCAATTTTTTTTTTCCAATTCAATGAATAAGAATTATAAATTAGAAAATTTTATTTGAAATCTGGTAGAAAGGAGAAATTCATTCGTAATTAAAAGAAATTATTGGCTTTGCAATTCTGTTGATCTCTAAGTTGAACGGCTTTATTTCTATTTCTTCTTAATAGTCTGTGTAATTGATAGTGGTTAAATTGAAGTTAGTTCATAAGAAGTAGATGTCTTATAGAAAAAGTTTAATACAAACATGTTTTTTCTATGTGCATGAATTTTGGTTTAGCTTAATTTCTTTTCATGTGAAAAAGAAAGGTAAACTCACCGCAACATGTATAAAAAATAGACCCTAAAGATTTTACTGTATTTTTTTTATTAATTTTTTTAATAAAAATTCATTTGGTGTCATTTTTTCATAAATTATAATTGGGTTTTTGGGCGTCACTTTTTGTATTTTTGCCTTTTTAAAATTTAAGGGCCTGATCGTGTATCTTGCTTTTTTACTCGGAAAGTGAGAAGAATGTGAGTAACTATTATATACTTGTACAATGTAATTTTGGAGTGAGAAAAATTATTTGGTATTGCGTATCTCGTTTTTTTTTCTTGGATGCATACAAAATGTATTCACTTTATTTTTGAAAATGAGACGATAAAGCGATCCAATAGAAAATCTAATTGAAACAATGAGCAATCTTATTGGAAAAGTAAAATAACAATTAGAAAAAACTGAGAATTCTGATTGAAAAGTGAACAAAAAGTGAGCATAAAGACGAGATACACGATCCAAGAATATCTAAAAAATTTTTTATTATTACAGAAAAATATTTTATATGCTTTCAGGTTTTGAAATTTTGAACGAAATATTGTGAATCACAACTTGATGATTTTTTTTTAAAATTCACACGTAAAATGATTTGTTAGAAAAACAAGAGATTTCAAAGAAAAATCTAATAAATTTAGATAATAATCAAGGAAAATTTAGAGGTGGACACCCCGGGGCCTCCAGGTGGTTATCCGGCCTCTTTGAATTTCTTGTACGGCCCCATCTCTTCTTTTTTATCTTCTTGATATTTAGATACAGGCACACATAATTTACAAATAACTATATTTCATAAATTTAAAATAAAAATTTCAAAAGTTATGCGGCCTCCCTTATTCCTGCTACTTTAAACATGGTCTATAAGAGTAAAAATGTTCTCCACTACTTCTGAACTAAATGGCTTGTCACTTAAAATTTTTATTTACACTGTCGTTACAAGAATTTAAAAACCAAATTAAATTTTTACCATCATACAGCGAAAATTTTGTTTTCAACATTTTTAAAATAAAATTTTGAATTTTTTCCTTATTTTTTTAATTTTAAATTTTGATTCCATTTTGTTGTACTATTTCTTTTTATATATTGTGTTAAAAATAGATGTTTGTGAAGGATTTTTTCTATGTACATGCAAGGACATTTTAAAAAAATTTTTATTGCCATATGAAAATTTGTACAATATTTTTTTCTTATTCTTCTTTTTAATTGCTTCAATTATTATTTTTGATTTCTGTCTTTTCATTCCATTTAAACTTAAAAAGTGTTATCTTTTAATCGCTTGGTTTTAAAAACAAAATAACAAAAAAAAAAATTACATTATGGATGCATTCATCTTTTTTCATACAAAATTCCTTTTATATTAAAAAAAAAAAAATTTTCTTTTATGAATTCATTTTCTCTGTTATACACTCATACAGGCTTTACAGATCAAAAGAAAAATATTTTTAAAATACATGCATAATTTATTTGTATATAATGTTACCAGATATGGAGAAGAAAAATAAAATATTTTTAATAAATTTCGCTATAAAGATTAAATTTCTATAGTATGTGCATAGTATGTTGTTTATGATCTCTGGAATATGGTCAGCTAGTCAAAATGAAAAATTAATTATTAATGAATATTTAATATTAATAATTTAAAAGTTTACTGAACGGTTTCTATAGTAGATTAGTTATGCAAAAAAGTATATTTAATGTCATGCGAATATATTTACTGTTTTTGTTTTCTCTCACAATACCATTTTATGTGTCTTTAATTATAAATGTTAAATATTATTTAATAATGTAGAATAAAAATAATAAATTTTGTATTAGGAACAATAGTCAATTGAAAATATGATAAAAATATTCATTATTACGAGCTCAGACAGAAATATTCAAAATTAAAGCTGGGGAATAGCTTATTTCAGCAGAACAATAGAAAAATACTTAATTAAGCAGGATTTGAGTTGACAAAGCGGGGTTTGATTTCCATTTATTCGAAGTGAATATTGTCTTAACAAGGACTCTTTTCAACTTTTATATCTTATGAAATTTTGAAAGCCTTAAAAATAAAATATATTTAATTCGGAACTTACAAAAATATGACATCTTATTTAAATAAATCTCGCCTCTTTACATATCTAGAAATTTCAATCATTTTATAAAAATTTGCACACTAAGTCCAATTCGTCAATCAATTTCATTTAAATTTAATGTTAAATATTTTCCTAATTTCTAATCTTTAATATATAGAACTATATAATTGTTGCAGATTCCAGATATATAATTGTTCCAGATATATAATTGTTGACATAAATAAAACTAGATGAGTCTTGCTTTAGTGAGAGAACCATCAATGTGTGGTGGCTATAGTATATTTTTGCGCCTTTTACTTATTTAAATGTTGATTGCTGAAATTATTATAGAATTTTTTTTAAAAAGAAATATTTTTCAAGTTGTGATTGTTTTTTTTGCTTGTTTAAAATTTATTTTGAATATTTTTTTTTCAATTTTAAAATTTTTTGAAAAATTTTACTCTAGTGAAAAAAAAAAATAGTTAATAATGTAGCAAATTTCCTTAAAATTGCCAAAAAAAAAATTTTTGTTTTCGGTAAAATCAAATTTATTCGATTTTGTGTTTTGTAAATTTTTTCAAATTGCATAACTATAGGATGAAAAGAAAAAGTTAATCAAAAGTACCAATGTATGTAATATATGATCGAATTAAACGCTTTATTTGCCAGATTACTAGCGTTATTCATTTTATTATACCGACATTTTTCTGTTATATTTTACGGTATAGAATGAAGAAGTTGGTATGAAGAGTTAAAAAGAAATTTATGCTGTTGTATTTCTTGGCCGAGGGATAAGCTATGAATAAAATTTTCTTTAAGGGGAATTTCTCCCAAAAATCTGCTATTTTTTATTAAATTTCAATTTTTAATCTTAAGCGCGGTAATAGTTTGCTAAACGTTATATACCGACGGGCAGCGTTGAATTAAATAAAAATTTTCCAATTTTCTTGGAAATATGCTAAATAGTCATAGAGCCTTGAAAAATTTTAAAAGCAATAAGACAAAATTCAAAAAAAAAAAAAAAAAATTGGAAATCTAATTGTAATGTTCAAAAAGAAATAGTGAGATGCTTTCAAAAAGGTAGAAAATAAATGTATACATTACATTTAATAAATTTTTATGTGCAGTTCTCAAAAAAAAAAAAAAAAACCAAAACAAAAAAGTCAAAAAAACAAAAGCAAAAGAAAAGTGTCGTATAAACTCTTTTAAAGCATCCGGAAATATTCACTTTTTTTTTTGCCGTTCTTTCTGTTTTTGGTTTCTTTATTCGTTTTACCATTGTATAACCATTTTTATGTACCCATTTTCCATGATCCAAATTGAACAACAAATAAGAATAACTTTTTTGTTTTTTTTTTGTTTTCCTTTACCATTTCAGAATTTTTTTTCTGTACAATAACGCGTTTGTTAAAAAGAAAAACTTTTCTTATATATTATTTTTTTTTTTGTTATACATAAGATGAGATTTTAATCTCGAATATTTTCTGTTTATGGTTTAGGAATTGAAAATTTATATTTGTACGTGTATAATAATGTAATCACATTTTTTCACTTGGTTTTTTTTCTTTTAAATTTTATTCATTTTTAAAGTATTTTAAAGAAAGGATCTACTTTTTCTTTTTTTATAAAATATTTAAAATCATTTTTAAGAAAAGAATGGAAAATCGTCAGCAAACAGAGTATACGGTAAGAAGATTTTCAAAGTTTTAATACAAAAAATGGTTGGAAATGGAATTTTTATTTTGAAAATTTTTTTATAAACAGCTCAGGTTTTGTAATATTCGATAATAATGGGCGGTTATGTAAGTTATTAAACTATCTTGATTCGATTATAAAAAAATAATTTTATTTCACACAATGTCACAACTATTACTTAAAAATTAAATTTTACAATTACTTAAATTCGAATTGATAGTTTAATTATAATATTCTATTCTTATTAACACCAATTTTAGACTAAATCATATCTTAAAATCTAACAGTATTTATAGTAATTAAAATTAAGTTCATTTCCGGCCTCGTGCAAAATTATAGACGTTTCGTCAGCATTTTTGATGGGAACGATAATTTCGTAATTTCTTCATGTTTAAACATGTTCGATTGCAGACGCTGTGTCAGCAATTTTCATGTGAACAGAAATTAGTATCGTACTGAAGATGTAATTTGATACCACTTGAATATGTAACTAAAGACGGTGATAACTCCTCCCCCTTCAAAGATCTGCGTCCCGTAGATCAAGCTGGAATTTTGGTGCTTCTATGACTGAAATTTGCGGAATCTCTATAGTAGGAACCACTGTTGGAGTGCGTTTTCTCACAACCTTGCTGATGTTTTTCTTGATGACCCAAATGATGATGTCTGCAATGATGACGAGTCCTATAGTAATATCGGATGCTATAGAGAGTTGGCTCCTTGGTATTAGCTTCTGAAGTTGTTTTGTGTTGCTGATATGAAGATCGTGAATGTAGTCGAGGCTTAGCTTGATATCTCCTTCTTTTAAATTTTCTTGAAGAACAGGTGGTAAAACTTGCGACGTGGTGGCAGATTCGCTTGTAAATTTCTGACCTTTTATGTGAACGGTTTCGTTGGTATGCTGTATCATAAAGCTTCCAGTTAAGTGTTTGCTCGTGTTGCCACTTGTTAGCTCCCCATTGAAATTATTGAGAAAGATGATATTTTCACTTATGGTTTCTATGATTTCTTCCTTATTGTATTGAAGGCTGCAACTGGCGTTTATTCCCTTTAGCAGTTGATACATACAGTGTCCTTCGTCCAGTTTTCGAATTTTACTTCTTTCGCATATGGTGATGTTTCTTAAATTCTCGCATTTTGTCGATATGCCATATACGTCATCTTTCACGAGAAGTTCCTGATATTCGAGGTAGACTTGTTGGGAGTTTCGGATTGTTGATCTCGCTATAATGTGGTCATAGTACTGGTTGCCTGTCTTCGGTATTGATAATATGTAGAGAATTTCTCGTCCATTGGTTACTACCTGTGGTTTTGCGTATTCTATTGCCTCAATTTCGTTGACGTAGGGTAGTGTATCGATCTCCTTCAGTATTTTTTGGATTTCAATCCTGCTAAGAAGATTTGTGTTGACAATTCCATTTTTTGCTAATTCTGTCGCTAACACGATTTCTCCCAAGGCTTCTTTTATGATTCCAAGTTTGTTAAATATTATTTGTTCGGATCGATGATCTAAGTTCCCTACATGTTCCAAAATGTGGTTAAATCTTTCTACTACTTGGTTTGTTATCCTCATAACTTCACGATTTATTTTGTACTGTTGATTATTATTTTGTATCAGCTTGTCTTGGCTTGTAACGATGTTGTCCCAGTCTGTGGCGTCTGGTGTTCCTGCCAGCCATTTCCATGCTGTACCAATCCAATTTATTGACCGTTGAACTCTTGATTTGCTGCTTCTCAATTTAGTCAGAAATTCCATTATTTGAGCCAGTTGGTGTTCTAACTGTGGTTTCATTATGCTGGTCGAGTTGATTCCATCAACCAAAGGAATGATTTGTTGTATAACCTCGTCATAGCTCTTTAAATCAATGATGTGCACCAAATTGAAATTTCCTTCCAAGATTTGACCTTGTCCTTGTTTAATGGTTGCTATTGCGCCTTTGAATTCGAAGATTTTCGGAAATGCTGTAATTCTAGTGACTGCTAGTCTAAAAAGAAACCTTGTGATAACACCGCTCCAATAGCTGTGTCGGAAGCATCGGTTGTTAGGATGAACGGCTTCTCGAAATTTGGAAATATTAGGACTTCTGAAGATATAAGTAATTCTTTCAGCCTGTTAAATGCCTTTAACTCTTCTGCATTCAATTTGATTCCAACTTTCTTAGATTGATTGGCCTTTATTTGTGCGTTTTCGCCTCTTGTTAAGCTCGTTAGTGGTTTCGCCACTTTTGCAAAATCTTGAATAAATCTGCGATAATATGATGTGAGTCCCAAGAATGATTTTAGGTCCTTCAAATTTGTCGGTGGCATGATGTTCTGAATGGCCGCCACTTTTCTGGGATCGGGTTTGATTCCTTCGCTTGTGACTATATATCCAAGAAATTCTGTCTCGGTGTTGAAGAATTTTGTTTTTTCCAGGTTGACCTTCAGGTTAGCTTTTTCCAATATGCTAAAAATCGTTTCAATGTTCCTTAAATGTTCCTCCTCCGTTTTTCCATATATGATAACGTCGTCGATGTATACGTAGCAGCTTTTGCCTATCTGATCCTTTAGAACATCATCTATCATGCGTTGGAATATTGAAGGCGCATTCCTCAGCCCGAATGGTAGTCTTAGGAATTCGTATTTTCCATTCATTGTTGAAAAAGCCGTCTTGGGAATGTCCTTTTTGTGCATCATGATTTGGTGGAATCCGGATGTCAGATCTAATGTTGTAAAGAATTTGGCCTGGCCTAGGCTTGCTAGTGTGCTTGTAATATCCGGTATAGGATATGTGTCTGGTACCGTTACTGCGTTAAGTCGTTTAAAGTCGATAACCATTCTATACTTCTTCACACCTGATGAGTCGGGTTTCTTGGCTACTACCCAGATCGGTGAGTTGTAAGGGCTTTTCGAAGGGCGGATAATTCCATCCTCTAGCAGCTTTTTGATTTGTTCCTCTACTTCCTTCCTCATATTGGCTGGGTATGGATATGACTTGGTGTATATGGGATCATCAGTAGTAGTTTTAATTTCTGCTTTCACTTGTGTGTCTATTATTTCCCTGTCGTTTATTGGGCCAAATATTTTCTCGTATTTCCTTATTATTCCCATAATTTTTTCTTGGATTGCCTTCGGTAAATGGTCTGCCCCGATTTCGATGGTGTTGACTTGAGCTGATGCCTTTGCCTTTAACGGAATTTTTATATCTGGCTTGATCCTTAAGGTGTTGTTCTTTCTGTCTATAATGGCTTCGAGCTTCTTAAGCGTGTCGTCTCCAATTATACCATCAAAGGTCTTCAATCCTGGCAAAACAAAAAATTCAATGAAGGTGTTGTTTCCCAGACTCTGAAAAAATCTTCCTCCGATCTTCTTGGTGATTGTTATATCTCCTCCAGCTGAACGTATCTTGAATGGTTTTGTTGTTGGTTTGGCATTTGTCGCGATCTCTTCTCTTACAAAATTTTTATTAGCTCCTGTGTCGACTAGAAATTTTAGGAGCTGGTTGTTTTTTGTCTTGAATTCTAAGTAAGGAACGCTTGAAAGGCGTCCGTCATAAAATTTACTTCTTGAACCTCATCATCTGCATATGCTGGTTCTTCGTCATATTCGCTGCATTCTTCTGGGTGGTCATCTACGTCGTCTTCAAGTGTTTCCATATTGAATAGCCTTTGGTGCTTATTGCTAGGCATGTTGCCTACTGATGGTGGCCTCTTGTATATTCCCCTGTAGTTGTCTGGCCGGTTCATATAATTAACCTGACGTGTTTGTATGGATCGGTCAACGTCCATCTTCTCTAACGGTTTTGGCGGTCTAGGTGGAGGTTGCGATTCTCTCTGATGTTGAATGTTGTAAGCCAAGTTCCGTTGTTCCACTGTTAATGGCTGTTCTGGTTGATACGACCTTGGGTTCCCAGCACTTGGTTGTTGTCGTTTCATGGACATTTTGTTGAATGGTACAGTGATTCTGTTGTTATCATTCCTGTTGTGTATAGCGAAGTTTCGGCAACTATAGTTCTGGAGCTCTAGACACGTTGAATATGCTTCTGGCAGAGTTGACGGTTTCTGAAGCATCAAGTACCTGGACAATTCCCCATTGAGCCCTCGGATAAATACGTCCAGTGCTCTGTTTCTTTGTGATTCTATCAATACGTCTATAGTTTCTTTTGTATAATTCTCGGTCTTGATCTTATTGATTATGAGGGAGAATTGATGGTTGACTCTGGCGTAGAATTCATCTATGGTTGATCTTCCCTGCGTCAGTGTGCTCATTTGGTGCTCCAATGTGCGTATGTCCCGTTTGTCGGCATAATGCAGGGACAAACACTGCTTGATTGCGGCCCATTCTTCGTCGAACAGGTTGTACGATATTAGAGCTGCATCTGCTCTACCTCTAATTTTTCCTCTAATAGCTTGTAATATTGCTCTGTATATGGGTTTGTTTCTGACAACTTCGTAATCTCGTAGAATTGATTCTACGCTGTGCACCCATGATACATACTGCACTGCATCGCCATCAAAGGTTTGTAAATCTTTGACACAGTCCGGAAGTCTCGATATTTGTTTCAGGTCGTCTTCACTTTTCGGTGCTGCCAAATTTGTTACCTGCGGTTGTGGTGTATTGAACTGAGCCTCTAGTTTTGCTAGGCGAATTTCAAACCGTTTGCTTTGTTCAATTTGAGCATTGATGGCTCCATTTAATTTTTTGAGCTCTTCCATTATTTGTTCCATTTTTAACTTTTTATTAAGGTAATTTCACTAATTAAATTATTCTATTACGCGGTTTTAAACTTTTAAATTATATTTTTCTTTCAAATTTTGTCGATTAATTTCAAATTTTTTGTTAAATTTAAGTTTTTAGTTGGTTAATCTTATTAATTTTTCACTGGTTTTATTTAAATTTCTGATTACTTTTGTTTTATTTTTTAATTAAATATTTCTTGGTAATATAAAATTTAATTGGTTAATCTTATTAATTTTTTACTGGTTTCATTTAAATTTTTAATTACTTTTGTTTTATTTTTTGTATTAAATATTTATTGGTTAAATTTTAATTTTTCAATTTATTATCGGTTAATTGATTAATTTTTCAAATTTTCAATTTAATTTTCATTTATCACTTCAATTTTTTTTAAATCTTAATTTTTTTTTTAAAATTAACGAAGCTTCTATATTTTTAAAGCTTATTCAGTGAGATGCAGTTAGTTTCCCTCAGTTAAGTTTTTAAGATTAAGTGTAATGAAAAACTACTTACAGGAAAAAAACGTAATTCATCTGTTTGAGTCTTGGTGAGTAATGCGAATAGCGGTTGAGTTGTGTTTGTCCTTTTTAGACGTGAACTTTTATTCTCGTAAACGTCCTACTGCGGCACAATCTTCAACACTTTTTTGTAAGTACGGTTTGCTTCAGTTCCTTTTTCTTTTTATTTCACTTCGGATTTCCACAATACGCGCACTATAGTTGGGTACACTTTTATCGCGATATGCTTATTTTTCTTCTTTTCTTTTAAAATTTAACGAAGAGTTTTGCGATTTCACGATTCAAGTCACGTTGGGCGCCAGTTATTAAACTATCTTGATTCGATTATAAAAAAATAATTTTATTTCACACAATGTCACAACTATTACTTAAAAATTAAATTTTACAATTACTTAAATTCGAATTGATAGTTTAATTATAATATTCTATTCTTATTAACACCAATTTTAGACTAAATCATATCTTAAAATCTAACAGTATTTATAGTAATTAAAATTAAGTTCATTTCCGGCCTCGTGCAAAATTATAGACGTTTCGTCAGCATTTTTGATGGGAACGATAATTTCGTAATTTCTTCATGTTTAAACATGTTCGATTGCAGACGCTGTGTCAGCAATTTTCATGTGAACAGAAATTAGTATCGTACTGAAGATGTAATTTGATACCACTTGAATATGTAACTAAAGACGGTGATAACTTGTATATGGACACGGTTATTGATTATTTATATTTTTAATGGTATTTTAAGCACAAAAATTTTTTGCATTCCAATAACGAAATTTTAAGTATTACACATTTTTTTTTCTTTGCAATACTTGTATAACCTTATGATCTACTTTATTAAAATAATTTCCTTGTTATTTTTGTTTTCGAAATATTTTTCAAAAATAAAAGAATTTTATTCAGGGTAGTGTAACTAACAAAAAAAAAAAAATTTTGTCGTCATTTTTCATTAATGACTCCTATTAAAAAATTATGAGTGATTGAATTAAATTTCAAAGTGTTTTAGTGTTAAAAAGGTCTTTAGGGAAAAATTCTTATATTTTTATTTTTTTTCTTTATGGAAAATAATTTCCTTCATCTTAAACTTTGTGTTAAGCAACAAAATATGATAATTTGGTATTAAAATACAATGTTTATACTTTTGTATAGGTTTTTATCAGCTTTTTTTCAAGTATCAACCGGGAATTTATTATTAAATATTTTAATAAATTCCAGAAAGATTTTTATAAGTATTCGAGTATCTAGAATTCTAGATGATATTCTTTTCTACGTGTTCTATAGAAAATAATTACATTTTAAAAGTTCATGTACTAGTTATGGTGCAGTTGTTTAAAATTATTATAAAATTGTAAATTTAATCCTCCATTTAATACCAGTTAAATAAAGTGAGTTTGAAAAGACTTGGAAAGATGTGAGTTTGAAAAGAGGAAAGATAAAATGTTAAATACAAACTGAAAATTATAATTTAAATTTTTATTTAAATGTGTGTTTATGATTTTGACATAAATGCGACAACATTTTATTAATACTGGACACATTAATTTGGATTCAAACTAAAGACAAATATTTTGTAAGTAAAAATTTTCGTTTTTGCTTTCCTAAAGGATGTGAAATCTTTATAAGTAAATGCCCGGACAGAAATATGGCAGAGTAATACCAATAAGCACATTATTTTTATATAAAGGAATTTTTGCCATAATTACTTTGCTTGTAATACGTATCTGATTTTAATCGTATTTTCATGTTTGTCGTGCAACATCTTATATTAATAAATGCCCGTGTACATTATCTAATTGTACTTACATATATTATGAATTTCTGAACTTTGTTATTCAAAAAGACATGCACATGTAAAAGGAGCCATATTACAATATGCAAAAGAATTTCTTCTTCGTAATAAAATAAGGAAGTTCCCAAAATATACATATTTTTTTGTCTTACTAATCAATCAATATTAAATTTTAGTTCTGAAAAATATCCTGTTTCATTCAATATCTATGTAAAGAACTATAAATAGATTCTTTTATAATATTTAATTGCTATATGAATTTTCAAGTACCAACACAATACTGAATATATTATTTAATCACAAAATATGTTTGCACACACACAAACTTATTGTAATATTCATTATTTTTTTTTTTCATAATTTTTTCTAATAAAAATTTAAAAATGTTCAAGTAGAGGTTTTTTTCTTTGCCTCTGTTACAATACACTATTGTATTGTACATAATATATGTACACATGTATGCATATACGTACTTATATCCATAATTTATAACAATAGCAAAGTAAATTAATTTATAAGAATATAAAAAAAAAAGGTGTTTCTATTATAATTATCGTAATTTTATACCGTAATTTTATATTGTAAATTTATGATTTAATAAAGATAATGTTAAAAATTGTTATAATAAAAAATAATATGAAGTGTAAAACTTATTTGTAATTGGAATTGTCAGTCATTCCATTGACAATATGAGATCGTATTGTGGGACCATATTTCTGTAAAAAAAAAATCTAAATAATTAGAGAATTGTAAATAATTCGAAAATAACCGAACTAATAATTTATAGTTTATCCGCACATCACGTGAGCGAGTAATGGCAGCTCATGTCCAAACATATATATTGACATTTGTTTTGTTAATACAAATATTTTTTTTTGTGTTAATAACAAGTCTATAGCGGCAGTGAAAATAATTATTAGAAGTTAGTTTCTGACCGATGACAGACAGCCATTTTCGATATTCTCATTCAAGTTTTCATATTCAATTTATTTAAAACTAAATAAATTTTATTATTCGCATTAATTAATTCTTCGTGCTTGTTAGTCTACATTTTTTACTAATAAAACGCATGATACTAGAAACGCGATTACATAACGAAGAACGCAATTTTACAATCCATATTAAGCGTAAAACCATAACTCTTTCGTGTGGCCGTGGTTACAATATACAATATATGACTTAAACTGCCATTTTATTCGCCGACATAAGAGTAAATTTATAAATGAACAATATCATATATTTTACTTCTCCTCTCACAGAATAAGTAACATTTTAGTAAGAGCTTGTAGATCATTGAAAATTGTTACAGTGTCACTTAGTTCATAAGATTAAAAATCCCAAGATGTATTAGAACACCTTGCGCGGTTGAAAATTTGTTGCTTAATTTTAAATAATTTTAAATTATTGCCATCTATTTGAAATTTTATGTACTATTTTCATACATAATATTATTATTTATAATTGAAATTAATTATTTATTTTTCTTTTTCCTTTCAGGTAAGTTGAACTTATCACAAAATTCCGTAAGTTGAATTAATATTTGTGTAGCTTTAATTGATAAAATTTAATTGTACACATATTTTCGACCCTCTCGGTTGAAAAGAACAGTATTTTGAAAAGCTAAACAAGATCTGCTGTAAAATACGAATTTCAAATATTTAAGGAACAGAAAAATAATTAAATTTTTAATTTTGTTTTATTAATACTACAATATGTAAAAAACGGTGCCTCACAACACTAAAAAATTTGCAATTTTCTCACTCCGGTTGAAATATTTTTAAAACACACATAAGCACATAATTATGAATTCTGTATTTTAAAGGAATTCTTATAATCCAGTCAAAGTCTTAGTTGATGGAAAAAGTGATCTTAAAAGCATACAACGTTGACGATCAATTACTAAACATCTTTTCTTTAACATTAAATCACGCTCCAAGTCACTTCTTGTATTCATTAAACGCAACTTGGACTGTTGAGACTGTTCCATTGCTGCTAATATTGAACTAACACCATCTTGTGTAATTTTAACTTCATTAACAAGACCATTTAATGTATGATCACGACAATTTTCAACATGTGGTCGACTATTTTTATTATATAATCTTGATTGAGTTAATTTTGCAACTTTATCCAAAGACACCATACCCTCTCGCAAAGCTATAATTCTATTTTCGGTGTCGGCCAATGTTTGAAGGCACTAAAAAATATAAAAAGAAGGAGAATGTTAAAATTAGAAACTAGATTTTTGAAAATGCTGAAATGTAAGTACATATTTTAGTTCATTTTCGAGTCGATTAACATTTTCCTGCATGCAATCAATTCTCTCATGGAAAGCTTTTTCAACAGTATCCGCTTGATTTCTAAGATCTCGAGCAGCATTCATTAAAAGAGCATCTAAAGTGCTCCGTAAATTTATCTAAATGTATGATTTCATTAGCATTTAACGTGTTTCACAATATAGCAAATATTTACTTCATACTTACAGACATTTGTCTACACCGTTCACTTTCATCTAAGGTTTCTTTTGTAAAATGTTCCCAGTATTCCTGAGATGATTGCCTTTTTTGAGAGAAATTCTTAATAGACGATTATAAAATATGAAATTAATAAAAAATTACTCTGCATCGAGACGTGTTGCTCCTGGTCTGAAAACAGTGGTTTTGGAAAAATTATTGTAGGAAACATTAAGCAATTCCAATTCATATGCATCTTTTTTATCACTCCAATCATATTCTAAACGGTTTCTGGCTGCACGATTTTCAATTTGTTGTTGTGTGATATCAGCCAATGTTTTCTCGAGAAGTACTCGAATTTCAGATATCATTGCAAGTTCTCTGATTAATTCTTCTTCAGGTCTGTCACGAATAAGTTCTTTATCAGGTCGAGTTGAACGCAAAGCAAGACATTCACTGGCTTTAGTAAATATTAAAAAAATCAATTCAAGAAACATTTATGAGTGTATTGACAGTGTTGTAATATTACCAATTAGATGTGGTGTTTTTAGAATGGTTAGTGATGATTTTAAGCGAGCTCTTTGTACTTCCATTGTTGATATTTCTTCAGCCATCGCTTTAATTGCCCTCTCCAATGATTCTTTCCAACGTGCAACTAATTGAGCTCTTTCTCTTACCATTTTTGTTGTCTCATTCTGAGACTTATCTATTAAAGCATTGGTTCTATTTATAGTATCCTTGCCATCATTGATAACTCTGAAAATAATTTTATAAATCAATATTTTGAAATGAAAAAATATTTGATAAATGTTTTCTACTTTGCGGCATTCTCGAAAGTATTAAATGCTTCATTAAAAATATCTTTATTCTTTTGTCGCCATTCATTTGTACTGTATCTTGTTATTGAATATTGATCAACAACAGGACGTGTTCCAGTTAAACCACCCAAAGGACTCCAATCAACTTTTCCTGTTGCCCATGGACCAACTGGACCCATTGGTTCAATATTATTGCATACTGGTGCTGAATCTTCTGGTTGTGGTAAATAACATGGTGGATTAACACTTTCATCAGCTCTTTTATATTCAGTAACCTATTTAATATTCAATGTTTAACAGTTTTAATCTAAAATTTATTTTTGGTGCAGATTAATATTTACAGCGAAATCTGCTGCTTTCATTCTTGCTGCTAATGTTGCAGGTTCTTCAATTGGTGGTGCTGGAATATCCGTTAAGACATTCTGTAAATAATTAAAAAAATTTTAATTTCTTTTCTAATGCAATAGCAACATTTGTTTACTTCAATTTCATTAAAATTGACTTCTTTTCCAGCTGCAGATGGTGCTGTTTCCATATTAGTATTTATTTCCGGTATTTCCTTCGAGTTGGTGTTTGTATCTCCAATAACTTTCTATAAATGATTTTGAAAAATAAAATTTATTTCGTTAAATTTTATAATGAATTTTTTTTTTGTGTTTACCGGCACCGGCTGAATTTTTACTCGTTTACATGGATTTAAACAATTTTCCATCATTTTATCAATATTTATATGGTTACGAAACCAAAAAAACCAAGGCAAAAATAACAAAACACTGAAAATAATGAAAAATAAAAATAGAAAAAATAAAATAAATTTTGTTTGTTTGAATTTATAAATAAAATTCAAATACTACTATGGTGAAGGAATTTCAGAGAGAGAGTTTTTAATAAAATTTTATTTCAACATTGTAATGTAAAGAAATTTGAGAGAAAGGTAGATAATAAGAGTGGTAATGTTACTAATATCACATCATAACAGTAAAATTTACTTGCAATTGCATATTAAAAATTTTATATGACTTTTCTCTCTTTACTTGACTTGTTCATTGAGAGAGAAGGGAGAAAGAATACCCTAGAAGAGATAATTATAATTAATTCGAGGAAAATATAAGAAACAATTTAATTCACAATAATGTCCAAAAATTTTATTTACATGCACACACTTATGTACATTCATTTTAAGAGCTAATTATTAAATTAACATTATTATTGAAATGTTTTCGGTATAAGGCACATTACGAGGAAAAATAAATTTTAATGAACTGAAACGTGTATAAATAACAGAAATAACATATGTATAGTAATTTATATTAAAATACGTGAACATTACTTAATACTAGTATATGTACGAGTATATATATGATAATTTAAAAAGGATCAACATATCTATACGTACATTGTTTAAATGGTTAAGATTTCCTGAACAGATTTTGAGAGCGTTAATAATACCTTGTAGGAATCTACATATTTTACATTTTTACAGTTGTTTTGGATTTTCACTTTTTTTTTTATGTTTTTTTGTTTTACTTTTCTTTATATTTCGCTATAAATGTGTACATAAAACGATGACGCCCCCAATTGTGTTGTAAAATATTACGATTTTGATGTGATTTCTTTCTTTTTTTTTTTTTATTTTATTTTTTCCCTTCATTGTTTTTTAATTGCGTTATGGCACGCAATTTTTTTTTTTTTGTTTTACATTTTTCTTAGTAGTCTCCTATATATACTACCAAAATTTCTGAGGGTTTCTTTATATATTAAAATGAATTTCAGTATGTATATGAATGCGTGCGTATATATGAAATTGTGTGTCTACGTGTAGTAATAAAAGTGATAGCGGAGATTACCTTGTATAAGGAATTTATGAGCTTTAATTTTGTAATATTTACCTATGTATTTATATATTTCCTTTTGAGTTTTTTTTTCTTTAATATAAAAATCAGGAAATATTAAATTTAAAAATTATAGGAATTTCATGATAATATTAAAATACATAAATATTCTAATAATTGAATGATTAAATATACACGTATAGATGAAATAAGAAAATGATATTTTTGGAATTTAACTTCAATTTTCTGAACAATAGAATAAATTGAAAACAAATAGGAGTTCGACGGTCCGATGTCACATTACAAGCTGAATGAATAGAGGTAGAAGTAAGCATATAAAATAAAAAATCTCAATATAATTTTTAAATGTAATTCCATTTGAAATTGATTATTTCTTAACAACTTATAGGCTTGAAAGTTCAATGAATTTCGTTCAACTGGTTACAAATTAATATAAGAGTTGCCATGTTATTACAGTAAAATTGGCGATTAGTTTAGTTGAGTAGAAAAATATTTTTCCCCCAAATTTTTCATTTTAAACAATATCTTTTCATTATAGTTTCAGTTCAATTGGAGCCAACTGTATTTTTCAAACATAATCTCCTTAAAAAGAAGGCTTAGATTATGAGGGTTTATTAAATTTTATTCGCAAGAATTGACTTAAACTTTCACGCTCTAAATAACGAATTACACGTTTTACATTTAATATTCTTTTTTATTCGTGCGTTTCTATGTTTATGGGATACTTGTTCTCTTGTACCTAAATATGTTAGAATAGCTATATAACCATTTTTTAATATAATTCTAGAATTTTTAAGAAATAACATCAAAAAAACAAAAAATATATTTCAAGAGATAAAAAATTGATTTTTTTTACCATTTTATTTTCACATAATATTCTAAAGGAGATGTGGATTGGGGATGAAAGAAAATTTTTTGGATTAAGATAATATATATAGCAAACAATTAGTAACGAATAATAAGTACCTTTAGATTTTTAAGATGTTCTGTTTTCAATGACAAGACGGAAATGAGTCTTTTTTTTTTGTATTTTTCTTTGAAATAGATCTGTTTGCCTTTTTCTAATCAACTGAAAGTAGAAAAATTGCAAATGAATGATTTGTTGTTAATTTTTTTTTTTTTTTTAATTTTGTAGTTTATTTTTCATTTGTGTAATGACAAACGTTTTTTTTTAATTTCGATTTTTTATTTTTACGTAAAAACACACAAGGATTCTTTTTCTATCGTATTTTAATGAATTTTTCTCTTTGAATGCTCCTTTTTTTTCTATTTAAAATTAAATTCAAATTATTGAAGAAGAATAAATGTTAAAATCTTTAAGGAGTATAGAGAGTAAAAATGCATACCTTTAGGGGCAAATATTGTTTAGTATTTTAATAGTAAACAAATGAATAAAATAACATAGAAATATTGCAACACAAATTATAAGTTAAATTGTATTTTTCTTTAATTTTGTATAACGACTTTTGTCGATTAAAACAGTAGCTCTTAATAATTAAAATTCTATTTAAAATAAAGTTGGGTCAAACCAATGGTTTGCATTGTAGCACTTTTCCCTTCAGCAAGCGAAAATTCTGCTTTTAAATGCAGTCTATGTATATCTAACACACTGTTAAAAATATTTTCATTCATATACGATACTCTTTCTAGGATTGCATATATTTAGGATGATGCACAGATGCAGTTTTGAAATAAAGCAAAAATTAATAGAAAGAGGGGTTAACATAATGCTCGATTTTAAGGGTTAATTGTGTGAATTAAGAAAAATAATTATATTTTTTAATATCATGGAATTTACCGTTAGCTTTTTGTGTTTATAGAATTTTGAAAAAGCTTGCGGTTTCGGAAATATAAGGTGTCAAAAATTCAAATTTTACAAATTTCAAGAAACGATAACTTGAGAGGGGGAGGATGGAAAAAAATTTTTTTCTAACGAAATGAACTATTTGTTAATGTCTAAAAGCCCCTAAAATTTCAAGCTGCTACATGCTGGGGTTTAGAAGAAGAACGATATCAAAAAATTAGAAAAAAAAGACTTTAGATAACGGTAAATTTGAACGGCCATTTTGTTTTTCTAAAGTTTAACTATAGTATACCGCGCAAGGGGAAGCAAGCCGCTGCCTTTATGTGTTTGCAAAATTTCAAAAATGCTTATGGTTTCATTGCAACAAATATTTAAAAAAGGCCATTTCTAGGGTTTTGGGGGGGGTATAACTTCTAGAGGGGGGAGGGAAAATAGGTAAAAACTTTGTTCTACGGAAATAAGTTTCTAGTAAAGATCTATGTACACACAAAATTTCAGCTTTCTATCTTCAAGGGTGTAGAACTTTTGTAAACAGACACACGGACGGACGGACAGAGTGAAACTAATAAGCACTTTTTTTCAAAAATTTTTTGGAAAAGTGCTAAAAAGTACTCAAAACGAGGGAAAATTTTCGAGGGAGGGAGAATATTTGTAAACAGAAATTTTTTTCTGGTAGTTAAAAGATTAAGTCAGAATTAGTACTTTATTTTCTCATATAATTCAATATTTTTTGCATATTTATTTAAAATTGAAGTTTTATCTTAGTCTTCTGCCATTATACTTACAATTAAAATTTCCATAATATTTGTACATCCTTTAAAATTCCAAAATAGAATTCTCGCAGAATTAACTAGAAAACAACATAAATTTTACAACATGAAGCTACTCTCTTTTAGCTTTTTCAAAAATACATACAATTCTAGAAATATTATAAATCTAAAAGTAATCTAAAATTATTAAACGCACGTGTTTGTTAGTAAAATAAGTATATAAAATAATGGGTGTACACACCAACCTTTACAAGTCATTTCTAGTAATTAAGAATATAAACTACATAGTTATTATCAAAAAAGGTATTTTTGAATGTCACGCACGTCATTCTTGAATTAATGAAAATTTTGTAAGATATTTCAAAAGAAAGTATTCTAAAACTATTTTGAATTATGAATTATCGAAACTCACAAAATACAAAAACATATTTTCCTTATTGATAAAAAAACTTTTGGTTCAGTTGAGAATAAATAAAAATGCAGTCAGAGAATAAGTTTAGATTTAAATAATGGAAATAAATAAATATTTTGTCCTATATGTTTAGAAGAAATTTTCAAATAGAAAATTTTAAAAAGAAGTTGTACTGGAGAGCAAATATTCAGTCATAAACAGCTAATTTATTTAGTCAAACCTTTTTGTTAAATTTTTGGATAAGAAGATATAAGAAGATAGTCCTGACAGTCTTGATTTCATATAGAAGCACAACAGTTCAGTAAAGTTCAAATGGTGTCGAAGAAATATGTGATCAAATTTGTATTGTCTATTATAGATATTATGCATTGGATGTTCAATGAATCAGAGGAAGGGCAATAAAGTTTTGGACTTCTCTGAGTTATCTGGTAAGAGATAAGTTTTATAAAAAAAAGTGGGGTTTTAGAAGGTCCATTAAACATCCTGAAATTTTCGAATAATTTTTTAAATTTGGAATATTCATTTTACGCGTTTTTATAAATTACCTTTAGATTTTAGGGTTGGGAACAGTAAGAAATCAAATATTGTTCTTGAAACATAATTTGTTCATTATTCAGCTTAATCTGTTTTAAGTGCTTGTGCAATTTTCTGAATGAATGATCAAATTGACTGACTGACTGAAATTAATAAGCAGTTATTTTTCAAAACAAATTTTAGAAATGTATACCAAAAGCCACAGCTGATATTTACAGCCTAATCGTGTGTCTCGCTTTTTTTACTCACTTTTTATTCATTTTCAAATCAGAATTCTCCGTTTTTCTACTAGATATTTCATTTTTCCAATAAAATTACTAATTTTTTCAATTGGATTTTTACATTTTTTCTGAAATTATCGACTCAAAACATCGACTTTCAAAAACAAATTGAATAAATTGTGTAAACATTTTGGAAAGAACAAGATATGCAATACGAAATAATTCTTCTCATTCTAAAATTACATTATACAAATATATTTTATGATAGGTACTCACTTTCTTATCACTTGCCAAGTAAAATAGCGAGATAGACGATCGGACCGTAAATTTAAAAATATTAAAATTTGACAGCATGTCCTATGATTGTTTTAATGCACTATAAATTTCCAATAAAATTTATAGAAAATAATTATTTTTTTATGTATGTATGTGCTTCCACATTATTTTGGCACAATGTTCTCTTTTATATTCTTGTTGAACCAATAAAATTATTATATAATCATTGCAAAAAAGTTCTTCCGCTTTTATTTTTCATATAACCGCAATAAAATGTAATTACTATTTTTTTTTTGTGTTCCTAGTTATATAACATTTATTTTAAATGAGAGTACGATGACCGATTTAATTCGATAATAATTATGTACATTTATTAACATTATATAATTAAATACTATTTAAGTATATATGTATGAATGAAAATTTTCTAATATTAAATTAACATTAGGAAACTAACTGTTATTTTCCGCTCCAATTTTATTATTTTATCCACAAAAGTACTTACTTATATGTAAAAATTATTATAACAATAAGTATTTTAAGTATTTATTATTTAATTTGATATTTCAGTTAATTTTGTATATATACATATATATATATATATATATATATATATATATATATATATATATATATATATATATATATATATATGGTAGTTGTGTGTACCATGGATTAAAATCTTGTTTATATAAAAATTTTTTTGTTATTCAAGTTAATATCCTTAAATAAATAATTATTGTACATACATCAAATATATATGAATGTGTATGTAAATGTAATTAAGAATTTATAATAACTAAAAGTATAAAAGAGGAGCGATTTAATTTAATGATTAAAAAAATAATAAATGTCAGCATATAAAAGGTTAAATATTTATATACATAACCTTCCTACACTGTTATGTAACAAATTGTTATTATTACAGAATATTAGAATGTTAATTTGTACAGTATTACTGAGAATATTTTAAAACAAATTTGTTCAGTTTATGGTTAAGAATAAATTTACATTCGGGTGGGTGTTCATTTACGATTAAAATCATTCATTTTATATGGTGAAAAGAAACTTGCATATATTTTTGAATAATTTAAATATTACAAGACTTTTTACAATTTCTTCCTTCCTGGACTTACTTGTACATATATATGTACATATACATATACAAGGTATTTTGCAAAAGGTGGCAAATAATTTCAGAGATGATTACTTGGTCAATTTCCATAAGAAAATTGTACGGGTGGAGGTGCAAATATAGTCGTTTTCGAGCTATAGCCTGTTCAAAAAAAAGTACCAGATTTTTCCTGCATATAAATAAATTTTTATAACTTCAGAAACATGCGACATAGAGCAACCATCGATTGCTTGTTTTACAGGCAATTGATTGCGCTTCTGATCTCACGAACAATTTGATCTGAGCCATATTTTTCGAGGTACAAGCGCGCCAAAATCAAATTTTTTTTTTAAAAAACTCGAAATTTCTCAAAAACTTTTGTTATTTTTTTTTTGTTGTTTTTTCAAAGCGCTACAATGAGAGCTAAAAGTTTCTCTCATAATTTTGCCAGTAAGACATGTTAAATGTGTTTACACCATCTTAGTGCGAGGAATCAAAAATTAAGTGAATTGTAAGCAATTTTTCTTATAATATTATCGGCTCTCTTTGTCATCATTCTCGAACCAAATCAGAAATTGCAAAACGGAATAATAATCCATACGAGTATAACTTTTGCCTCCTATATTTGAAAGATATAGGCGAAAGATATAAGAAGATCTCTACACTCCCCATCTTAACAGTCTTCCCCGTCATAACCAATTCAATCACCCAAATTCCTTTAATGATTTATTATACACCCTTTTACAGTGATAATGTGATTTTTCGTATTACGTAGATCTCGTTTTGGTCACAACAATCAATTTGTTTTTAGAATTCCATCGTATCTTATCACAAATATTTTAGAATATTAAGTTTCTTAAATATTTAAAATAAATAATTCTTAATTGATAAAATTTTCTGAAGTAAATGTGTAGGTGTCGTTTTATTTGTAAATTATTAATATATGCACATTATCCATAGTAATTATTGTTTATACTTGAATATCCTTTATTAAACTTAATCTTGTATAATACTTTGCACATTCTCTATACGTTTAAATATTATTTTTAAGTACAAAATATATTCATATAGAATATATGTAATTAAATAATCTAGAAAATAATGTTTTATTAGTGGTAATTTACAAAATAAACATAAGAAGAATCTATATCTATGAGAAGGATATTACATATAAATGCAATGAATGGATGTTAAACTTTAATCTTTCTTATTTGTAGACAAAATTTATAAATAATTAAGGTAAAACGAACTACACTTGAAATTATTTTAAGAATTATTATAAATTTCTTATTTGTATATTATTATTACAAGATATGCATTTGAATAGAATTATTAAAACAGTGTTTATTAGTATTATTCTAGATAGAATAATCTGCAATTTTTTTAAATATATAGAAATTTTCTGTTGTTAATTAATAATATTAAAGAATATCTACATTAATACATTTACAATACACCCACTTAATACTCAAATACTGTACCTCATTCTTATGGAGGTGTGTAGATTTGAAATTTATATTATTTTCTCTTATAATTTTATTAACAATAGAATTTATGTAATGAACACACACACACATTGCATTCTTGTAAAGAAATAATTTTCAATAAATTATTTAAAATTATTTGAGATTTGTTATAGAAAATTTTCTATTGCAAGTATAAAAACACAATATAGATCGAATATATTGATTATTGAATGAAAAATATTTCCGTATAACAATTATCCTTTTAATTCCACGCAAATTACTTTGAGCAGAAAATATTTTATTAAATTATTTATTGAAAATTTATGTATGATTTTTTTTTTTTTGTAAGAGCCTTCATTTTCTAGTTAATTTATTCCATTTTGTATTATTGTTAATATTGGAAAGAATTCAATTATATCGATTTCAGTATTAATAAACTATAATTCATTTGTATGATTGTGTATATTAGTATAATAAATATTATGACAATATTAGTTATACTAATATATGTATGCCTTTTGGAAACTATTTAGAAAATTCACAATGATAATATTTTGTCTTATATGCTGCTGTCATTTTCTCTTTTAAATATAAAAAGTTTAGTAATTATCATAATGACATTATATGGATGTGAGCAACTGTTCCATATATTAAAATAAATTAAATATACTCTGTATTTATGAGAATATTATGAAAATATGTACTCACGATATATGCATGAATTATATGAATCTGAATCAACTGAACTGTGAATCCTATATGCTATTTAATGGCAAGGCAATTGCCATTAAATACATTGTATTTGAACAACTCTTATAGAATGGATGGGTTTTAAAGGCTCAAACTACGTATACATTTTATTTCGAAATAATTGAGTTCAATATTTTTGTAAGAGATGTGCAATTTTTATTCTCAATAATTGGAATATAAAAAATTATAAAGAATTCAGGTGAATTTCCGTTCCAACAACATTTTATATTCAATAAAGCTTTACTATTGTGTATAGTATAATAAATTTTTCAAAATTCAATTGATGTCATATTCAATATTAAGTATATAAGTTACGAAAACTATGAGAATTGCTTGTATACTCTTTTATCAATGGTAAATCTAAAAATTTTATATATTTTAGGATTATAATGTGAGGCGATTAAAAATTCAACAAATATGTATATGGTTATATCGTTGAAAAGAACTAAAAAATTTTATCCAATTATTTTTCGAAAAATCCGTCATGCACTGTTAAATGTGCTAATATTAACAAGAGCCTTAAGAAAATTAGCATATGGTATGGTTTTTGTGCCACATTCTAGAAAAGTTCTTGGCAAAACTTTAGAATTTTTGGTTCGGCAAGATATTTGTTTGCTTCAATGACATCTCAGTTTTCTTAAGTCTCTCATAATCAGAAGACAATTAAGAAAAGGCAGTAGTTTCAATTTTAATCAAAAACCAAAATTAAATTTTTTACTTGCTTCATTCCTAAATCATATTTCTACAACGAGAGATTTGATTTTGCCATTAGCAACGTTTTCATATATTAGAATTTCGCAAATCGTTCGTGTGAAATTATTCCAAATAACATATGAGTGTATTTGATCTTACATTTGTTATTTATGCCTAATATATTTAATACCTAATATACAATACAATAATACATAAATGTGTGGAATATGCGATGATTTGAATAATAATTCAATAATTTTTTTTTTCTTTTACTCTTTCTTGTCATTTAATATTCTTGATATGTCACCATAAATTCAAAACTAATCAGGTTTAAGATAAACAAATAATAATATATGGAATCTATGAACATGCGATTTATTTCAAGTAGGTATACATTTTTGATGTATAACACAAATATGTGTATAACAAAACAGCTTTAATAATTCTGATTGAAAAAATGTGTAATATCATCTTTAGAATTATTATTAATTTTATTCTGAGTGTGTGTTTGAGAGAATGATTAAGTAATTTTAGTTTAGTTTGTTTGATGTGCGAAATTGTATAAACTTTCTCAATTTTCGGATTAAATTTAATTGGCTTTGGTTTTGTTTTAAAAAGGATCAAATTAAGAAAAATAAAAAAAGCAATATCATTTTCATGACACACTCAAAGAAAAATATTAGCGATTTCTTAAAAATTTTGTTAATATTTAATACTATTTATAGAATTCGAATATGGTATATCGAATATGTTCGAATTTGAATAATTCATACAGATAAACTTGTTATTGGTACGGTTTATTTTATTGTATATTATTGTGTATTATGTTGCCATTATTAGAAATAGAAGACTGTAAATATTTTTTTTTTCAAATTAGTACCCTCTTGTCGGAAAATTTTAAAATTATTTAGCAACAGCAGTATATGTAAACAAATTAAACAATAATATGCATAATAAAGTAAGAATTCACCAACTCCTGGAAAAAACTTATCAAAAGGAACTCGTCCTTTTAAAACTATTTCTGTTCCAATTAAAAGAATTCACACTTTCTATTACTAAACTGTAATAAAGAGGTATGATCTTAATAACTAAAAATTTAAACTGTTTACCGCAAAAAATTTTAAAGAAATTTCTGCTAAGACTGCGTAAAAGTAAGTTTAGATAAAAACCTACATTTTATTCGACTAAGATTCCGATTCTCAAAATTTTCTACTCAGATAGTTAAGCAGCATTATCAATTTTAAAAAAGAAAACCATAATTTTTATGCTCTCGAAATTCATTAAACTACATAAAATATTTTGTTTTTCGACATTCAATATTATTGTAATAAATTTGGACATTGAAAATTTTCTAATTTTATAACAAAAATTTTAAGTATTCAATTTGTGCCCCCCGCCTATTTTTTTTTTAACTCTAATATAGTTTTTAAATGCGTTTGTAATATGTAAGAAGCAAAGGATGACGTTAGAAACCCCTACGCAAAATCTAAATCAAATTCCTTGTTTTTTTTTTCGTTTAGAGCAAAAATAAAGTATATTTGGTTGTAAGAAAATCAAAAACGATTGAAATATAAATCAATCCTATAATAACGATTGATTTTTTTTTTATATTTTTCTTTTTTTTTTTTCTGTTTCCCCTTTCAAAATTCGTTATAAGTTTAATTTTTTATTTTGTCACGAGGTTTTATCATTATCCTTTTCACAATGTCAAATAAATCCAAAAATTTCTACATATCAACTTTACCGCTTTGGATTTCCTGTGGGTTCAAAAAAAAAAAAAGAAACAGAAAGAAAAACAAACGAACAGAAGAAAAGAGAGTATAAAAAAGATAACAGTAAAGTGTTATTGGTATTTGAAAAGCAGCAAATATTCTCTATTCTATAAACATATTTTTGTAATAATGTGTGTATATGTATGTATGCAACAAATATATATATATACATACTACACATGATAATACATGCATATGTGGGATGATGGCATATGTTTAACACAATAAGAAGGGAGAAAAGAATGAAAAATAAAAATATTTCTGATAATAAAACAGTATGTGTGTGTGTGTGTGTTTATGTATAAATATTAATCACATGTTTGTGAGTATTCATATGCGTATGTATATAAGCCGGTATTATATTGAATTCATAGGAATTGTGGCATGCAAACTCTATAGATTTTCGCACTTACAAATTGAAATTTATCAAAGTTGTGCTTTTTACCATTTTTTTTTTCATTTTTTTTTCAATTTTGTTAGTTTTTTTGTATTTTAGAGCAACAAAATTCAGATGGAAAGGAATAATGAATGGTTTTTCATTGGTAAAAATATATACATACGCATATTATTGGTATGTGTGTTTGTATATGCTTAGACTTTGCCGTAAAACGAAAAATAGCATACGTAAATTGCTGTATGTACAATAATATATGAGATATACGACCAAATGGAAATGTAGAGGAAAATCTAAAGTGGATACATTTTTTGTAGAAACCATTCGAATTCCATTTAATTTTTTCTCTTGTTTTTTTTTTTTTAATTTCCTTTTTTATTTATAGATTATTTTTGTTCTTTTTTCTTTTTTTTTTCAGTTTTTTTTTTGTTTTATTACTGAAATTGTAATGGCAATATTCTGGAATTTATTTTATAAAGTGTTATGCGTTTTTATTTGTAAATTTCAATGAATAAAATTATTTTTTGTCTTTTGTTCAAAAATATCACGCGAATGGTTTTAATAAAGTGTTGAGAATCTTGTTAAAAAGATGATGATCATGATGATTATGATGATGATGACGATGAGGATAATAATTTAAAGGACAAAATTCAATTCTGTGTTATTAAAAATAAAAACTTTTAATCCTTTTTACATGATATCATTCATGAGATTTTATTTGAAAATAAATGAAGTTGGGTGAAATTGAAAAAGTGTATAGTGAGCAATTTAAGTGTGTGTATATATAATTACATAAATGTAGTTAATAATTTAATGATTAAAGATTTGTTTTATACTTAGTTACAACCCTCTATCTTTGTAGTACATTAATATTTCAATAATTCATGTGAAAGTAAAAAAAAATTAACGCTAATATTTCTATTTCAGTTACTTTTAAGACTTGCAAAAAAAAAATTTCACTCAACAATAACAATCCAAACATTAACAGGATAGTACGCAAAATAATTCCGCTGTGATCCAAGTAAGAACTCAAGTAAGGTTGGTTTCGAACGATTGCGCTATTTCTTTAAGAAATTATCTGAAATTCCGAACTGTTCTAGAAGTGGACATTTCCGCTTCTCTCTCTCTGCAAAGGTCTCACCACTTCGGTGTTAATGATGCGTGGCTGGATGCCCCACCTCTTTCCAATGGCTCACTTGCACGAGTAAAGTGCAGTAGTCCAAGTTCAGTCCCAAGAATCGAATCTCAGAAGATAAAGAGAGCCTTACAAGGCATTTATAGCCAATAGGTAAACCAAAATGGATGAGGTATACCGTGATCAAAATTACAGAATTGCTCATGGAGCATCATATATTTGTTGCTTTGAAAACAATGAAATTAATGGTTTGGTTCCAACACTAGACTTTTGGAATTGAAAATAGGAATTCGAAAAAATTTAAATTTCATAGATGTATAAATTTAAATACATGGAACTAATTTTTTCTTTAACAATCGGAACGATGCAAACCACGTTAACCATACTAAATCGTTGCTGAAGCAGAGTAAAAATATATTAACAAAAAAATGGTAAAATATAAATGCAGTTGAGACATAGCAAATTTTGAAGAGCAAATTTTTGAGAGAGCAAATTTTTCTGGTCGAGTTAAGTACCTCAAAACTTATATTTTTTTTTCAAAGGACCTTTATTTATTTCGTTAGGTAGGGGGGAGCGGGCGTTTCGATTTTTATAATCAAAACTTAATTGCCCTAAAAAATTAATAAAATATAGTCGACTCGTATACAAGTTTTTTTGCTGTTTTAGTATTAAGGATTTTTCTTTTTATGAATGTTCTTAATATATGGACTCGACTGTATTTTTTAATAAAAATTAAGGTAGATTCAAACCAATTCTTATGTTTTTACTTTGGTATTTAAGTTTTACATTTTTTTAACATTTAATCATCATCATTATTGAATATGTTCTTAGTTTCTTAATATTTTTCTTCTTCTCCAATTCGTTATTTCATCTCCAACTAATTCAAAAAGGAAAAACCCCTTTTTTATTCTAATAATAAAATTTTAATTTTATTCATGCATGTTATTTAGGCATGTGATGCATACAATTATATAAATATATGTATATAATATGTATTTGCTTTAATCTATATGATAATATGCATATATATGCCATTATAGTGTGTAAAACATGGTTTCATAAATCCCTAATGTATTAAAAATTTAAATATAATCTTAATTCAATTATTTTAGAATTTTTTTTTTTGTCCTTTAACACTTTGTTAAAATTGTTTTATATTCTAAATTTAATATTAACCTTGACACTTATAAAGGATATTATATGAGTGTGTGCAGACATATATATATATATATATATATATATATATATATATATATATTGTAATTATAATTATTTTTATGCAGATATGTGAATATATCTATTAAACTATACATGGCATGTCATGCGTTTGTTATGCATTTGATGAGTAGTCCTTTGAAATATTTGATATTTAGATTAACACACGCATACACACATACATTCCTTCCAGAATGTTTTTGGATACGTTATAATACATTACGTACTTATACACATATACATATAATATTAATCCTTTTCAGTTTTAATATTCTGAATTAAATATCGGATTTTTTTTAATAACATAAAAATTTGTAAAGGTCAAATGAAAAAAAAAAAATAAGCATTTCATATTTGTGTATATATGTATGTGCGTACTCGTTTTCATATGTGTTCTAAGGACTTTTTAACATTTGAAAAACAAATTTATTTGTATTACTTGCTCCTTGTGACATTTCAATTTTAAATTTAAAACTAAAATTACCGTAATCAATAAATTGTCTTTTCGGCCAGTATTACCAAAATTTTTATCCCCATGATTTGAACTTAAATTTTATCTTCTTAATAAAGAACTAAATATTAAATTGAATTTTAAACAATTTTTTCCAAATTTTATTGGTATTTTTCCTAGAATGCCCAGAATTGTTAAATAATTAATAAAGTGTTATTTTAAAAACACCTAACGTGTGTGCCAAATTATAAAATAGAATACGCATAAGTGTATTGGATGTATTCATAAGCATGTGTTTTCTATAAAAAAAATTTTTATAGAAAAATATCATGGGAAATTAAAAAAGTTTTAATGAAAATTCATATTTTTATTTTTTTGTTGATTTTATTAAAACAAGAAAATATAAATTAATTTTAACAACAAAATAAAATTGATATTAGAAAAATTTAAATAGAAAATTTTAAATTTTAATATATATAGATTTAAATTTATTTGTAAAATATAATTTAAATATTGTCAGTGCCATTTACATTTTGCCCTGCCACTGCGTAAGCATATTAATTTAGGAATAAACCCAATACAATATAAAATTCTAATGAATTCACTGGTTCAAAAGAATTCGACATCTGCCATAGACAATAGGGATAGGTGATGATAGGATGGAAATAAATTTAATTTTTAAAAATTTAATAATGCTTATAGGTGAATGTATTAATTTTTTTTTCAATTTAATTTAATTTGCTCATTTAATTTTAATTTTTTTACGGTAGATAGTTGAGACCAAAATTGATTCATATTTGAATGGCAGTTTGTGGAATGTGCCGTTATACAAGAAAATTTAGTAAAATATTTTCATTAATTTTTATTACTAGAAAGGCGAATTACCGGAAAATATATAACATGTATGTAATATCAAAATCATATCAGAGATAATTATATTGAACTCAATTTAAGTTGACTATCTCCAACCGACTTGTGAGTTAATATGGTATCAACATATAATGAAAGCTAAAAATCTAAATATTTTTATATAATTTGCCTAAATTTAAATATTTTTTCAGCTTAATCACTTACCAATATTACTTTACACTGTACCACACATTATAGTCTCAAGTATATCATCATTTGGTAGTACCAAAAGTCTTGCACGCTCCCTCATCCCACATAACTTAACATAAATAAAATTAGTATTAGAGCAATATTCTTGAATTTCATGAAATAATTATACAAAGAATTTAATATTATGTTCTATGTAACACTTTTATAACTCAGATTCATAATTAAGTATATAGATAAAGTAGGTGTTTTTTCAATAATGGAAGTATATATAGGGGAACTATCTTATTATGATATTCCCTTTATAATGTTATAGGTAAAAAAAAAAAAGTAGGTCATAAAAAAATTAAAAAGTCTTAATAAAATAAAAGGAGAGAAAATTAAAAATCTTAATTTCCCCATTTTCATTTTATGTTATAAGTGAAAAGAAGAAGTTCAGTACTCTTAGACCATAAATGTTATACCGTATATGAAATATAAGGCACTATATCTATATATACGTAATTAAAATGAATTGCAAATTGTCGGTGAAATTTTCTTTAAAAAAACAAAATGGAAAACGGTGGAAATTTTTTATTAATTTTATATGAAAAAAAAACTCTTCTTCTCTATTTTAAAATTTTCTTTTTTTCTCTCTTTTGATACTTTATATAATTAATAACTTTTTTTTTTATTTTAAATGAATATAGAAAATAATAAATTTTAATTATTTGTTGATAATTAAAAAATACACGGTGAAATGAATTAATTCTCTTTGGTATATATACTTAGGCACCTGCACACACACATTTTCAGTCTCAGTTTTATAAAACCTTGTGGTATATAGGCAAAAATATAAACGTAATTTTAAAGTACGCTATAGAATTGTGCGCTCGTTAATTATAAAAATTTTTATAATATTTATTTATATTAATAAAAATAATATTTGTTTAATGATTACTCACCTTAAGGATATTTATTTTATCTTTAATATTTTAAAAAAAGCCCACAAACATACAGCAAAATTATACTTAAACAAAAGTTTCCTTTTTTTTTTTGCGATCTATTTAACATTATTTTGTTTGTTCAAAAGGAAAAATGCTTTAAAAGCGCTTTATACCATATTTGACACAATTTCTATAACTTGCATATAATTTGTAGTCTGAAGTACATCTCCCAATATCATATATGACGTTAATAGTGAGATAATATTTATGTAGTTAAAAATAAGAACAAATTTTGAATTTTTAAGGAGTCATGACAAAAATTCTGATATTGACAATTATGAAATTTGATGTGTCATAAAAAACAAATTAAGTAGGTTCATATAGCTCGCTTATTTTCAGATATTTTTATGTAGAAAATAAAATTTTGGCTGGTGTCATTTTAATATGGCCACCTGACGATTTTCTTTTAAGAATGCCAATATTGATTATAATATTGAAGCAATGCATCTATGCTTTTATTTGGACAGTGGCAACTCTTTTCATTATTCAACTTTTATTTTCTCTTATTTTCAAATCAATGGCAACTCTTATTTTAAAATCAATAACAACTCTTAAAATTAAGAATTATTTTAAAATTAACTTAAAATTAATGGCAACTCTTAATTTAAAATTACTCTTAAAGAAGTATGTACTAAATTAAGCATTATTAACTGGAATATTTGAAAATAAATGGAAACAAGAAATTAATTTTTATAGAATATCGAATTAAATTTATTGTGAAGCTTAAAAATATTTCGAAATTTGATTTGAAAAGGGTTCATGTTATGAAAGTTGAAAATTTTTTCAAAATTATTTACCATAACACTATTAGAGGTAAAAAGAGTTGTTTTTAATTTATGTTTGCATAAGTTATGAATTGTTAAAAAATATTTTAAAAAATTATAAAATACAATCAAACCCGTCTAACACAATCTCTCGAAAGACAAAGTTCTACTCTGTTCAAAGTTCTGCAAATGAATATTATTTCGTTTGATATTTTTACCCAAGAATTCCAATTCGCCCTAATATGAATTAATTTTGTTGGCAAAAAATGGTGATTTTCATTATAAAGGTCCGACTGTGTTAATAACGAAATACTGAATTAAGAATATGTAGAGGGTAGAAAATAAAGAAGAAAATAATTTTCAGGATTTCAGAAAATCAAGTAAACAATTTTGTTTTTCTATTGTAATCAAATTTAATGAATCTTATTCAGCTTCACAACTTGGTCACTTTTCACCACTGAATTTAGTATATTTTTCGATGTGATTTTAAACTTATTCTGTTTTAGAACTATAGACCCCTGTAGACACTCTAAACACAGATATTTATACCCTCATTTAATTCTGTAGAATATACGTAACTCGCATTATTTACGACTTTCTACATCTTTTAATTATTCTGATATTTTTACATAATAAAATTTATTTGCTTGTTTCTATAATTTTTTATGTCATTTATTAGCAATTAAAAAGAAACTATTTTGTACTTATTATACGCACACTCCAGTTTTCTATTAATAAAATGCAAAATTTTTATTCTTTTATGATTGCAATTAAAGTAGCAAAAATCAAAGGTCGTACAATTTTGAAAACAAAAAAACAAATTTTTTTTTTTTTGCTCGAAAACTTTGAAAATTTAATTCACACACTTTGAATTAAATAATCAATTAAACAAAATGATTTTATTCTGTTTAATAAAACAATAACGTAATATTTAACTTTTTATAAAAAAAAATTTTTTTTAACAATAATTCATTTAATTCTCTTCTACTTTTAAAATTTTCGCGACCATACACCATGCGTGTATTATGCGATATAGCTATACGAGTATTATTGCAAAATGACAAAGGTTATGGTCCAATTTGAGAAAGAAATTACCATTCTTGTTTTTAGTTCAAATTTTACAATCCAATTTTTAGCAAATTTTCCAAAAATAAAATTTTATTAAAAAAATTTTAATCGATCGGTTTGCATTCAAGTGAAATTAAAAAATGAAAAATCAAAATAAAAAAAAAGGAAAAAAAAATGTTTATTTAATCTAAATATCATATTGGAAATTCATGTTGCCCTAAATATAATAAAATGAAACTGTACTTGAATTAAATTCAAACACAATATAGAAATATGGGGAAATATGTAGGTTGATTGGTTAAAAAAAAAATTGTGTGAATTTCGAAATGAAAGCAAAGTATTCAAAAAAAAAAAAAATATAATGAAAATTTTTGCACTTTATGCTTCCTCCCACATCAGCATCACATTACATAAGATTTTTTTTTTTTTATTATGCACAACGTATATTGAGATTTAACCACATTATAATCTGTAAAATTTAAAACAACTTAATATCACGTTTAAATGTAATGTGTAGTCAGGAATTGTTAAAATTTGGTTTTTTTTTAAATTCTGATTGCTTGTATAATATAAAATTGGTCTTTTGGTATACAATAATTAAACTTCAAATATGTTTGTTTGTAAGTTGATTTATTCAAAAGGAGAAATACAAAATCACGTGACATTTAGTTAAATTAAATTTTGTGATGGAAAATTTAAATAATGTCGAATGTCAAATACATTTTGTTAAGTAATGAATGAATTTGTATCTAGCGGATGGTTTTGGAATTTTACGCAAAATATCAAAGAGAAAAAATGCATTTATTTAAAATTTCATTACATAAAATTAAAATTTTAGTTGCTAAATTATCAGAACCCTTAAATTCATAAAGATTTTAGAATTACGAGGCTTATGACTAGGCTAAGTATCGAATTATTTATTGATATAGTGATAATTTTGCAAAAGCTTCAAAAACTTTACTGTAGACACGAATCATTTGTACGAACTGAATTGCGTTAACAAGAACAGTAATGAACTAATTTACGAAAGATATCACTATCATTTAATCACTCTATATTTTGATACTTAGAATAATTAAGAAATAATTTTGTTTAAAAATTCATTATGAACTTATGAAAATTAATTAATTAATTGCATATAATTTGAATTTTTTAAATTTTATCGGCAAAAAATTTAGAATTATGCATTTAGTATGCAAAAGTTCTGTAAACAAATATTTACAAAATATTCAAACGAAAATTGCATATTTATGGGGGTATGCCAAATACAATGAATACAAACCATAGTTTGCTATTAACATTAATAAAGTTGACAATTTTGAAAAATTTAATTTTTTATAGAAACTATACAATTCTCCACGAAACGTAAATATGTCACCCTGTGTATTATTAGAGTAATCGTCCTCTGCATATTATTAAACAAGAATAACTTTCATATTTTTCCATTTAAAAGCTAAATTCAAATATAACAGTTGTTCCCTCTGCGTTTTATGTAACAGCACATAAATAAATTATCAAAGATTTGCAATCCCCAAAATCTTATCAATATAATTTATGTCGTAACATTCTGTCAATTTGAGTCCAACTCAGTAATGGCGATATTTTGTACTATTATAAAAAATTTCCTACAAAAATGGAAGAAAAGAATTAAATGTACAAACGTCTATTAAGAAAAAGCAAACATAAATTGTATGTTTCTATATATATTAGGTCTAAATACCCTCCAATTCAGAAAAATAACAAATATATCCAGATATGCTTGAAGGACAATTTAATATAAAGTATTCTGTTTATTATGTTTGAACACTTCCGTAAATTATTCTTAAACCTATATACAAAAAAATAAATGAAACGAAAAAATAACTTGAAAGATGGCGCCGCGAGCATTTCTTAAAAAAAAATGGGGGAAATAATAATAAGTTACCGTCTTCTCTCTTTTTTCATATATGATTTCCGATAAGAATTACTGAATAAATTATATTACAAGAAAATCAAAAGTCCAATGACACTAAACTGAGATATTTTTTGTTTCTTTTTCGAATTTGTATAAAAACTTGTATATATTGTGTAAAATGTTTTATTATACACAGAGTAATTTAAAAATACATAAATACAGATAGTTCGAATTCATATTCCGGTGTGTGAAGAAGTAAAATAGGATAAAACTTCTGTTTAGAACTTGATGCAAAATTGTAATCGTGTCCGGAATGTGGTGATTTTCAAAAAATATTACAGAGTTTTTAATTTGCTCCTCTGCATTATACAAAACTTGCTGTACCTATATTTTCTGTTCTAAGAAAAGGAGGTGATTTATGAAGTTTTAAACAGTTTAATTTTTGAGTCACCCTGTTTATAAATTACTTTTTTTCATCCCGCATCGTATAGTATCAATATTGTCTAAATATATTTATATTACAAATGTAATTCTATATATAAAAATTGAGTTTAAATATGGGACATTTATAAGATATCTCTGTCTCACGAGTAAGATAAAGATAATTGTACTTCTCTATGTATTATATTGTAGAGAAAGAAGTGTACATTCATACACAACATCTGTGTGTATATGGAATCATGTAGTATATGTATGTTAAAATAGTCAGATTGTATTGACTTTTCTGATTTTGATTTGAAGTTTACATATTGGAATTGAACATTTTAATGTGAATGAATACATTAAGAGTGAAATTGTGGTAACAATATTCGATTTGAAAAGGGTTTTTGTTTTGCTGTTTCTGTTTTTCTGATAATTATATACGTTTTTTTATCTGACATTATTTATATGCGAATGTGGTGTGTTTATAATGTCCTTTAGTGTTGGAAAATGAGAAATTTACGAAAATGTATCTACTGATGGTTACCGTTATCAAAAGGAACAAAAATTATAAAAAAAATTTTTTTTTTACCCATAAAATTTATTACAATTTTGGCCTAAATTTTGGTGTTTCTTTTTAAAATAATATTCAAATATTTGTTGGTTTTTCAAATTCATTTATATATGTATGTGTCATGTAAGTGTATGCGACAATTTTCTCTCACCAACAAAAATTTTTATGTTAAATAAGAAGTATAAAAAAAAGTATCGGTTAATTTTAACCAACTGCGACAAAATTTTTCAAATTTTTTTAGGTATTCTAAAAAAAAATTTTATTAGGGAAAGTGCATTTTTTTTTATAAAAGGCATACACAATGGTTTTTAAGGTAATAGGATTGAATGTTTCAATTTTTTTTTCCATTATGTGGACAAACAGTGGTTCATTAGTCTAATTGTGGAATTCTGTTGGTAACTTTATTGAAATTTAATTTATTTGCATGCATTCTATAAAATTTTCAAAATTTAATCATAAAAATATAAATAAAAAAAATTTGGTCCAAGTTTTGGAAATGATATTAATGATTTCAAATTGTATTGAGCAATAATTATAGGGTTGGTAGATCAATTATAAGGCAAACAGATAATAAGCTTTCTAGAACAGGCAAAACTCACATTTCACTCAAAAACACGCATTTCACTGTTTAATCTAGTACTTTTTTAAATAAATCAAAGCGTTTACAATGTTCGATTTAAGATTTCTGTTGAAAATCCTGCACTGGACAATGCTCATTTCTTATTACTTGGGAAAACTTATTGAATTTTCAGAAAAATAATTCCAAAATCACTTTAATAATAATGCAAAACACACACGTCATTGTAAGAATTTTCAATTCCCTTAATTAAAATACAAAACGGTGCCAGAATGAAATTAATATTTGTAATTTTTTGACCCAATCCTGTTGATATATGCATGGATTTAGTTTCTTATTAAAGCTGATATATTTAAAATTATGATTTTGTTTCTGTTAGACTCTGTTAACTTTAATCATATAGAATATTAAATTAAGTACATATTTTTTGAATTTTACTCTAAAAATTTTCTCATATATGCTTTAGAAATTACAAAGGAATTTCGAACAATAACACGATTCTCTATTATTATAAATGGAAAAAATACAACTAAAAAAAACTTTGTTTTCTTCATGATTAATCAACTATATAAATCAACTAGAAAATCAACTTATCACATACTTTTATCTATGACAGAAAATGAATAGACCCGTAAAATAAATTTAAACGAAAAATCATTTTGTAAAGAGCTAGAATTGGAAAATTTTTTCCAAATAAACTTGAAAGAATTTTCCTCATATCATTTTCAGTTTTTCCATTTAATTCCACTTTTATCTATTTTCTTGTTTATTTTTATTTATTTTTACTTTTTTTTTTTTTTGATAGCTTTATAAAACTGTCGATTGTTATTTCTCGAATTTGTTTTTTTTTTCCTTTCAAAACAACTAACAGGAAGAAAATTAAGGAAAAACGAAAAAAAATAAAACTTTTATTTTCTTTTTTTGAAACTTTTGATCCTAAAATGTGAAGAGGAGAGAAAAATAAACGTAAAAATAAAAATTGCATTCCTTAAATTTTTTTTGAATTTTTTTTTTTTGAAATGAAGAAGTTTTAAAGAAATTTTTTTCCAGGTTATTAAGAAAAAAACATTGAAAATTAATTATTTTGAAAAATAATTAAAAAGTTAAGGTTAACAATTGTTCTTTTTTTGCAAAAAATAATTACATAGTTAGGTTGATATTATTGGTTTAAGCAAAGGTCTTATGGCTACAATAGTTGAAGGATCCATTGCATTAAGAAGAGGTCAGTAAAACAAACAACCTAAACCGAAACCAACCTGATCGTACAAGTGATTGAAAATTGCATTTCTTATTCCTATTTAAAAAAAAAAGTTGAACATATTCATGTAATTAAAAAACTAATAAAAAGATTTGAAATCGTTTCTATCACCCTGTATTCAATTAAATTTTAAATTTTCAATTCAATTTTGATTCAGAATATATCTAGATAAAAAATTAAATTTAAATATTAAACTCTAATGCAAAATTACTAATCAATAAAAACTTAGAAAATTTGAACTTCGATTTTGAATTTCACTTTTAAACTGTGGAAGGTTCTTAATTCGAATTGGAATTTTCAAAAACTTGAAATAAAATAAAAATTTATTCTATTCTACTTGTGTTTAATTTTCTCATCCTTTTCTTTTGGTTCATACAGCCAAGGAATGGGTATATGTTTTTTTTGCTTTAATGACTTATTTTTTCTACAATACTTGCTTGTGTGTCATTTTCTTTTGCAATTTTGAATGACCATTTATATAATATGCCTTCCGCAATCTAGACAGTCCCAAAAATTTCTTCAGTTTCTTGTGTTACAGAATTAATTGCATTGTAATCAGAGTATTTTATTCAATTTTCTACTTCCGTTTTACAAATTTTCATTAAAACTGAGCCGATTTATAGGTAAATATTCCCTAAAATTTTAAATGCAAAGTAATTTAAATAATTTCTATTTGAAAATTTCCAATTTTTAATATTAAATTTTGGTAATATTTTTTTGTTTTTTTTCTTGATTATTAAAAAATATTGCATAATTTTCCAAACTATAACTTAGATAACATTTAATTAGAATAAATTTAATTAGAAATTTGTTGGAAAAAAAAATTAACTATGAATTTAAAATTAATAATAATTTTTTAAAATGAAACGGAAGCAAATCATTTTTTATTCTAACAAATACACAGAAAAAAAAAAATATTTACTTTTATTTAAGAAAAATTTCATTTCATTTTTCTATTAAATTATGCACATGCATGCATTTCATGTATACTTACATTATATATAGACATTTAAATGTCTTTGAAAAGAAGAAAAGGAAGAAGTGTGCATTTAAATTAAACATTATAGTTGGTTTTTTCTTCCTAGATATTCTACAAACCTTTTTTTTTTTTAATTAATTGTTGTTGTCATCGTACTTATTTTTTAAAATTTCTATTCATTACTTTCCTCCTGTCGTCATCTTTCCCTCACCTATATGCACTTAATGTATACAAACACTTAAAATATACTTACATAAGAAGAACATAATATACATACTATTTAAGTATTTATTAGGAAAAAAAAATAAAGGTATATAGGCAGCACCCTAATAAATATATAGGAATGAAAAACTTTTATTTACGCACTGAGAAAAAAAAATCATTCAGAATATTTTAAAGAGAAGAAAAAGAACAAAAATAATAAATTAAGAAAAAAAGCAGAACAAAAATAGCTTTAAAAAAATCTTAAAAAGCAAATTTATTTAAATGGGAAAACTCTTACCTTTTATAGACATTTAAAATACAAAAAAAAAATTAAAGTGGGAAAAGAAAAAATGTTGCAAAAAATACACAGAACAAAAAAACAAAAAAAGAGAAAAAAGACTTATTTGCTCCCAGCATGCATCACAACATGCTGCTATCATCTACTTGTATACGCCATTAGAGGTCCTTTTAAAAACAAAACACAAAAGCAGAAAAGGAACAGAAAAAGAAAAAAAACAAACCCACATTTTGCAATTTTTTTTTCATTTTTATTCATTTTTCTTCATACATACTTATGTACATTACATAAGCATTATATAAATGTTAGGTGTGTGTGTGTGTGTGTTATATGCCATTTATATAGGAGTTTTCAATAGTATATGCTTTCAATTTTATTCTAATTTTGTATGTGGGACAAAAAAATATTTTTAATTTAAATTGCAGTTGGATTTCTTTTAATTTTCAATGATTTTTTTATTTTAAATTTGACTCAATAATTGAAAATCAAACGTATAATATAAAGGAAGAAATTTGAAATTCAGAAAATAAAAAAATTCAATTTTATAAAATTTTCGTAAATATTTTAACTTTAAAATTCTGAGGACAAATGTTAACATTCTAAGGTTTTTACCCATAAAAAACAATAAAATTGTATGAAAAATTCTCTAGATTTTGGAAGCAAAAGAATTTGATTCAATACGATTGAACTTCAATATTAAAATAATCGGAAAACTAAATTTTTCATTTTAAACCCTTGAACGCCCAGCATTATGAATTACACATGAAACAATTGGCCAACAGTTGGCGGTGCTGTTTAGCAAACAATAATTTTATGGAAAATTTGTTGGATTAGTCAGAAAACAACAAATTTTCTTTTGTTGATTTCGGAACATTTTTTTATTAAGTACCGTTACTTGAATTAAAAAGAAAATATAATTTTTCAAAATTTCCTTACAATTCGAACTATGCAAAACAAAAATTTTTCTATCTTCAATATAATTCGGTTTTTTTTTTAGAAATTTATAGAAATTTTTGAATTTATATTTAAAAAAGATTTCATAAAATAATTTTTACGTCATGCTCGTTAAAGCTAAAAGTTTATGGAACGTTACAATATGATTTGGAAATTTAATTTTCTCTTAGAAATGAATGAAAGAATCTTGAAGTAAATAATTTTTTTTTCAAAGCCACGAGATCCCACCATATTTCGGAATTATAGCGATAATAGTGTGGCACCATATTATTTCGAACTTATAAGGAAAGTAGTAGATTTTGTTTATAAGTATAAACTATGGAAACAAAGGGGTTAAATAAGCTGTTAATTAAATTATAACTTCAATAACTTATGTACAACTGCAATGTACATTTGCTGCAATAACTCATATTTAAGAGATGGCTTGGGAAAATTGTAGTTTTATTAAGTTTTAAACACTGTTATTGTCGATAGAAAGGTCTTAGAATCGACTCTTATTTATTAGAATGGGCCCACAGTTAATATTCACTTTTAATTTAACAATTTTATAATTTTGATAGTAACAATTTTTACGACATACTGCATAACCCTTTACTTATCATATGTATACATACATATTTAAACATAGTACTATACATATATACATACATATATGTAAAAGGATTTATCGTAAAATTGAAATAGGAATAAAATAAGAAAAATAATGTTAAAAAACAAAAATTGCGGTATAAAAGTAGGTTTCACTTTAAAATGTGAACACTTTTTTATTTTATTCTTTTCTTTTTTTTTCTTATTTTGCATACTTTAGTTTTTTTTTTTCTTTCATTTTCAAACCGTTTTTTAAAAATTCAAGTAGACTCTGTTTGTGCACACACACACACACTCATTAAAAAAAAATTTTTTTTTAAATGCATCATGAGCAATGAAAAGAAAAACTCTTTAGAAATTTTCAATTTTCTTTTGTTGTTTGTGTTTTTTTTTTTATATTTTTTTTAAATTTTGAAACACTTTAATATTCGCACAAATTGAAAATAGAAACTATAACGAAACACTACTATTGAAAAAAGAAATTAGAAGAATAAAAAAAGAAAATGTAAGAAATATGCAAATGAAGTTGATCTGAACAATCATAAGATAACAGAAAAAAAAAGAAACAAGAAAAAAGTACTTTTAAATAAGATGGGGCATTAAAGTTCTTAAAATGCATTTGAAATAATGATCAAATTTTACTTCAAGTTTTAGAAAATTGGTGAATGGTAAAGGAAAATTTTCCTTTGTGGTTTTTGAAAATTTTCTTAAGTTTTTTATTATTTTTTCTTAAGTGTTGGGAATCGATGCATAACCAATATCCTGACATTTTTTTTTCTAAATGTTATTCATATTTCAAATAAATATTTTATTTTCTTTTAATGATAATGATTTCATTTTGGTTTTCAAGGATTATTAAAATTTTACACCAAACTATAAAATTTTCGATTTTTAAATGAGAGTTGAAAGTGTGAAGATGATTTTCGAGATTTTAACAATATTTTTGCTTTTTTAAGAAATTCGGAAGAACTATTATTGCTGTAGTTGGAAAATTTACAAATATAAATTGAGTTTTATGATTTCGCCTCAACAATAGATTCTAAAGTAGATTACTTACCAGAAACTTTAATATTTTTTATAATCTTTAATTAATTATACAAAAAAATAGGCTACGTTTTTGTTAAAACAAAATTTACCAAACAAGTTAAGTGTTAAACTAGCTGTTTCCAAGCTGCGCACGTTTCTAGACGCTTATGATCAATATAATTAAGTAGACAGTCGTAAATACGCCATTCACCCTTAAATTTTGTAAAACTATTCAAATTTATTTTGAGAATTGGTTATCAATTAGTTTAATTGATTTGTTAAAAAGTGTTATATTGGCAACAAGGTGGAATTTGCAAACTGCAATACCTTCTTCAGGAAAATACATCGAAAGTATACAATCTAAAGTATACAATCTATAATATGGAATAATAGGACCCAGTGTTTTTGTCATTGATCTATCAATTTGCCATTCAAATTTAAATTATCTCTGAAAAATTTCAGTTATTTCCTGTAAATCCAAAATCGTTTGCCTCCAAATACTCGTATTCATAAATTTTGTGGTAATAATAAAAAAACATATTTTCAAAAATTAGAAAAAAAAAAACAATTATTTTTTTATATTTTACCTGAAATCCACGAAATAACAAAACAAAATGAATTCATACTTTTTATTATGACATTTATGAGAACCTATTGTTAATAATATTAAACAAAAACCTTTAAAATGTGTAAAGAACAATTCATTAAGATTTTATGATAAGAAGATTTTTTAAGAGATATGCAAAAACAAAAACAAGAAAAAAATCAAGTAAACGAGCTGAAGAAAACGGAACAAAAAACTTATGACAAAATATAACAAAGCATAAATAATAAAAGAATAAAGACAAAAGCCAAAACAAAAAAAAAAGAAAAAGAAAATCTAAGGATATCCTAGCTTATTACATAATTCAGGGTTGAAATGAAATCATCTGTGTATATATGTACGAGGACATATATACAATTCATAGAAGCTCTTCATTCTACATATACATACTGAAGACTTCATAAATTATGTTGAATACAATTTATATATGATTGCATAGCTTTAGGATATTCGTCTAATAATAAAAATGTGGTTTCTTATTTTGTTTATTTTTATCCACGTATAAATAGTTGATAATTATTGTGGGAGGTTTTCAAAAACAAAACAAAAAAAAAATTCACCAACCTCTAGGACAAATTATTAATATTTTTTTCTTTTCATTTTGCTTTTTTTTTTTGATTTAATTTCTTTCAACTTTTGCATATTCTTCCTTTTTTGCTTTTTAATTAAGCTCAATGTTAAAAAATATCAGGTTAAATATAATTCACCTAAAAATACACTCATATATACAAATATGCACTCAAGCATAAACACATACATATACATTGATGTAAAATGTATGCAAATACAAAGTAAGTAATCTACATTTTTAATTAAGAACCGTGTAATTTTTAATACATTCAATTTTCTTTCTTATACAACACCCACACACACCCAAACACATTTATTTTATGAATAGATTTTGGATATAATATAGACTGCAAGTATAAATGCAGATGACTTTTCAAAACTATCAAAAATATTACATAAGGAGGGAAGTTACAAAAATATTATGACATGTGGCAATGAAATATTGTAATTTAGTTGTGACCACAAATCTTAAATAACGGGAATTCAATGTTTCGTATAAAAGTGTTGAGTTCTTTCTTAACATGGTAATATTATAATTTACCACTGCGTTACGTGAAAAGCCGTTCCAATTAAAATTTATATTTGATTTTACTTTGGATTTGTCATAGATTGATTAACTTTTGGGATACGTTGTCTAAGAAAATATGTAACAAATTAATTTGAAATTTTATGTATACAGTAAGTTATATAAAACTAGTTGTCAGTAACTGACCTTTGACTTGAGGCCACTTCCACATTTTTTCCCATACCTATGAAAACAATTGATAGAATTTATTAGATGAGGTCTCTTTAGAACTGGAACTGTTCTAAACCGAACTTAATTTTCTGTTTCCTGTCAGGAAACTCGGATGGCATAAAATTAATAAAATTTTCATTTTTCCAGTTGTGTTTACATAGGACACTTTTAGCCCTTAAAATTTCATCAAATTACAAAATAAATTTTGCAATCGATTATGTGCTAACCACATCCGATTTTTTTTACATGCAATTATTATCTTTTACGAATCCACCATTTTTTAATAACATTTGACAATAAGGTGAGCTAAATGTATTTTTATTTGCGAATTTAATCATAAATTTTCAAAACAACCACCTTAGTGGCCAAATTCATTCGGATCTAAGTGTTTTTTGTAATTAAGAACAATATAAATCGAAATGTGACAAATTCAATGGATAATTTAGTCGAAAAACAAATTTTTATTGAAAGTCATATGTTTTTTTTGCTTTCTGTTATACAACAGTTTTTAACAAAAAATGTTTTCGTTTTAGAAAATAATTTTGGTTTTTAATATTTACCTTTCGAATTCAAGAAAATTTTCAATAAATTTTTATTTTATTATTTCGTAGAGATTAAAAGCCGTGACAAAAATATTATGCAGCCTCTGCCGAAATAATTGAAAAAAACAACAAAAATCATTTGCAAAATAAGTCTATAAAGAAATTTTAGGAAGAAAACTTGTCATAAAAGTTTGTTTTTAATTTCAATACCTAAAAATTTTTTTTATAGAGATCAAGACTACAAAAACTGAAAAGTTAAATATGCATTTGATTTTTTTTTTTTTTGCAATTTTTTTAGCTTTTTATATTTTAGGAATGACAACCCTTAGACGTAATGGCACCAAAAATATTATACCCTTGATATTTTTATGTTGTAAAAAAATAAAAGAAAATTTATAAAAAAAATTAAAAACTTTGGGAAACTTTTTCAACAATGAATGAAAAAAAATTTCTCTTTTTTTTTTATAATTTTTTTAAGAATTTCGTAAAAAACCCTGGTGTATAATGGTTGTTTTCAATTTGATAATCTCATTTTAAATAATTAATGTAAGGTTATGTACTTAAATAATTTCAATTTAAAATTTTATTTGTAATTGCAAGTGGCAACTAATATTTTGTATTTTTAATAAAAATTATAAGAAATTTACAAATGTAGTGTTAAATATTTTAAGAGATCTTCGAACATTTATTATAAGATGTTTCACCGTATGTATATCTATGTTGCTTCTAAGATTTGAACGAAATCGTCCTTAATTATTTTAAATCAAATTTATGATATATTCAACAAATATATTTGAGCTTCAAATTACAAAGTTTCAAATTACAAATTGCTTATAAAAACGGCTTAATCAGAAATGAAACCTGATTATATTTAGGATTGTTATTAAAAACTAAATAAATTTTATATTATGAGGTGCTCAGCACATTTGTGGCCTACCTGCAAAAATGACATTTCCAGTAAATTGAAATTTAAATGTTAAATATTTAATTTTTAAGAAAATTTTTAGGAGGCAACAACAAACTTATGTCAAAATAGAGGGGAAAAAAAGAGTAAACTTAAGTATTTTGAAAATATAGAACAATTCTTTAGGCCATTATAGTTCTATTGAATGTAATAACTTATTTTTTGCAAAAATATCGGATAGGCCACTGATATTGAATGAATTACTTTGTAGAATTAATATTTTTGAAACTGCAACTTTTTGAATTTTTCATCTATAATTTCATACGTTCATATGGTATTTATGTAACACTTGTGTAAATACAAAAATTATATAAAATTGCCAAAAATTAAAAATATTTAGTAAACATTAATTTAAGAATTCAAGACTATTTACATACATACAACCATATATACACACAAAATTCAGTGTAGCATAAAAAAAAATTTTATAAATCAAAGAGCAAAGACCAGGGAAAGCAATCTTATTTGGTTTTTCTTTTTATTTTACAAACAATGCAAACATATTGACGATAAAAGCGGAAATTGCAACGGTAATTTTTATAGTAAAACAATTCTTATACTTTAATTTTTCTATTTCGTTCTGTTTTTTTCTTTTTTTTTAATTTAATTTTGTTCTAGTTTCCGTTATTGGTTAGTGTTTAATTTTTTTTGTTCCATATGATATGGCCTTGAAATTTCAATTGGATATCCAATATCGAAGTATTAAAAAATCGAAGCGAAGTTAAATTTTCCAAATGTACGAAAAAAATAAAAATACAATTGAATTTTGTGAATATTTTAGAATTTCTTATTTTATTAAAATAATCTGGAAAAACTTTAATATTGTAAAAAAAATTTTTTTTAATATAAAAGTTGCAAATATTAAAAATCAAACCCAAAATTTAATCAATATTATTTTAATTCTTGACTAGTTTTGCTATTGATTGGAAAATCATACAAATGTAATATAAATTTTCTGGATTTTCTGTTCTTCAGAATATTCTAAAGCTATGCAATCATAAAAATTGTATTCAACATAATTCAGTGTTTTTCATGTACCATAAATTTTGCAATACTATTTCTTATTCTATTTTCTAGCTATCTAGATTGAAAATTTTTACATAAATAAAAACAGATCAATGTTGTCTAAGTACATGAAATTAACCTCGTACACGAACCTTTTTTGTTGATTCAAAAATATTTAAATTGCTCTCAATTTAATTTTTTTAAGCACAAATCCCTACAATAAAGGCCTACATCCTCTCATATACTTAAACTAAAAAGTGTATTTATTAAATATTTTTTTTTTATTTGGCTTAATATTTATTATTTTATTATTTTTTTACCGACCGCATTGCATACAATAAGGGAGGTTATTTGATGTCACTAAATTTTGGACGGCGAGTTTTCGGTGGGAATGCTCTCTATTATAGTAAAGAAGCGTAAATAAACTATTTTTAGACAGATATCAATCTGTCTACAGAGACCTCGAAACTGGATCTCTTTGAGGGCCGATTTCACATTTTTGCTCGTATAGAGAAAAGTGAATAACCAATTTACTTCAAATTTAATATTTATATTAGGAATATCAAAATAATGGACCTATAATTTTTTTTATGATAAAAATCCGGGCTTGCAAACCGGACTAGGGGTCGATTTTACATTTTTTATCCTATATACGGAACGGGTTGATGGAATTTCTTGAAATTTGATGTTTCAGGTCTGATTGTTACCGAAACTAAATGGCGTACTTTTTAGGGAATTCAGGCGGCACAAAGCGAAATTCTACTAAGAATCAAATTTACACTTTTCTAGGTATCTTAGCTAAAAGTTTACTAGCATTCTTATTTGGCTTAGTTTGTAAGTTCTGTAAATCATTTTTAAATATTTATATACACGTCAATTCGTTAATTTCTAATTTTAAAGAAATTAAATTTAAATAAAAAACCAATCCTGTAAAATATCGTAAATCCTCGCATAAGTCCAGTATTTTCTCGTTACATATTTGCAATTTTATCTGTTTAAGTACATATACAAATCAATATTTTATTGTATATAACATTATTGCGTAGGATGCGTCACATCCCCATTTTATTCATGTTTTCAATTTTTTATATTGTTATACAAGAAACTAACATGTTACAAGCGACATAACCTTACCGGTTTCCTGTTTTTTTTTTATTTTTTTTTTTGTGTTTAAAATTTTGTTATATTTTGGTTTTGCTATTTTTTATATGGTTTTTATTTTTGTTTGTTGTCTTATATCAAAAACATATGACGGTAATCAAAATATAAAAACTATATTTACTTGTATGCATACAAATTACAATAAAAAAAAACATATTTGCATAACATATAAAACTACTGGCATAATAACTTTCATTTTTCGTGCCAAAAAAAAAAAAAAATTGGGAAGAAAAAAATAATGTGGTTTTTTCAATTTTATTTTATTGGTACAACAATAGAATTTGAAATTCCCTTAAAAGAAATTGCTGTTTTCAGTGTATTCTTCACAAAATAACAACAATGGAGAAAGGGAAAAACAGAAAATATAAAGATTTTTCAAAAATTTCCTCTTTAATATTCTAAAGAATAAAAAAAAATAAATGTTCAACTTTCATAAAATAAATAACAAAAATGCCAAAACAAAAAACAAGGGAAGAAAATATAAAAGTTTGTTTATTCAAAACAAAAAGAAAAATTGCAAAGTTTACAGGAAAAAAAAAACTTTTCCTGATATACGCCCAACTCCTCTATGTGCTCAAAAATTGCACAAAATTAATGAAGAAGTATCCAACTTTGTACATTTTACTTTTTTGGGTTTTTTTTATGTAAAAGAAAAATGGGACCACATTTCTGTAATTTTATTTTTGGTTTGTTGTTTGCTTCACATCTTAAATTGAATTTATCAACAATGATACGAGCACTTTCTCTGTATACATGCAAGAGTAAACGAGAACTACAAATAAAATTTATATTTAATTGTGTTGATATTAAAAATAAATAAGGTATAAATTTTATATTTTTAATATTACAAGTTTTATTCATTATTTTTTTATTAATTAAATACAAAGTAGAATAAATGTTAAAAAAACAACTAGAAAGCAAATTACAGATTTTGATTTTTCATTCATATTAGGCTTCATTTCTTGTTGTATGTTGGCTCAGTATGTGTATGTAAAATTAAACGTTACACCTGCTTATAGTGGAAAAAATTTACATAATTGCAATAAAACAGAAGTAAAAAAAATCGCTCCACTTTCAATGTAAATTCTTCTTAGTAGGCAGTGTAAGAGAGAGTGCATTATGCAACATTACAGCGCAAATTGGTCTAACAATGGCGTATCGGAATATTTTTGGCAATTCATTTGACATTTTTTTTTTTACAATACATTCCGCTATATAAACTTTTAATATGGCAGAACAGGGGGCTCGTCAATAGACTGAGCCTGGAAACTGGAATAAATGAGGAGATTTCAGTACATCTTCTGGAGGATTTTGACAAAGTCGCTTGTCTTTACTTTCGACTTTCATGTTGGGGCGGTGGAGTTGCGGTCTTGCAGGACATGTCCCACATTTAATGGTGGCTCGGTTGTAAAATCTACAAATTTGGTCATTGTATTTGACAGATAGCAAAAATAATATTTTGCGTACGATTTTCGATCCCGTATTATGCATTACCGTTTGGAATTCGACATGTGAAATTTGTGACAATAGCCAAACCTCCATTACTGTATGTATATTGCATACACATTCGATGGTTTGTTATAGAACTTAGATCTATAATCTAAAAGAGAATGGAAAAGTTAAGTAAATTATAAAAGACAAAATATTTAACTGGAACGAACTTAATTTCAAAAAATATTCACCATTTAGATGAAAATTTCCCAGGCAAAATAGGAAAAACTTTAAAACTTCCGCAACAATTTTGGAATATTTTGGAATATTTTATTGCCGGACAAATTTATTTGCCGAAAATTTAATTGAAAATTGGATGTAAAAAAAATAGTTTCAATTATTAAATAAATATTTGTAATTAGATTAGTAATTTTGCAGTCGAATTCAATTTGAAATATTGTGTAGATAGGTGTAATAAATTTTTCAATTTTATCAACAAGAAACACATAGAAAAACAAAAACATAAATTTTAAAATTAATTTGTTGATTTTCAATTAAAAAGGACATGTTTTTTCAATTTTTTTTCCGAATTTTATTGTAAAATAATTATGGTGTACAAATTTATTGTATGCATAATTAAAGAAAATAATTAAATTTTCAAATTTAAATAGTCAAAAAAATTTTTCTCATTTTTATAGCTTTAAACATAAATATGTTTTATTTTTTTTTTTGTTAATTTTAAAATACATGAATTATAAAAATTTTTTTTTGATTTAATTAAATAAATGCGATGTGTCATTATTAAATTTACAAACCTTGTATAATAAATTTTAAAAAAATAACAAGAAGCATTGAACTTTTTTAATAAAACGATAAGCGTTGTGATCCATAAACCGATAATGAAAATATCCGTATTAAATTCTATTTTTGTGTTTAATTAAATTAAATTGAAATTTTTTTTAATTTTTAAATTAAAATATTTATTTTAGACTATTATTTAATATTAGCATTGTATTTATTTCATTTCATTAAATATTTTAAACATATATATACATATAATGGACAATTAAGAGTTGAACTTAAATAAATACGAGTACAGTTATAAATTTCTGTATTTAAAATTTATGAAAAATATGATACAGAGTAGGGAGTAGTAAGGATTTTCTTATTAAAATTGATTTGAATTCACAAAAGAATAATTAAAGAATATTGCAAAATTTGGCAAAAATAATATCAATATAGGGGTATTTGATAGTACAATTGAATTAAGAAAAATTGTATTAAGAATTCTTAAGCTTTACAACACAATCTTCTTTGAAGTTTAATTCTATGGTTTCCTATAACACAGGCACGGAGCTATACATAAAATTTCAAAAAGTAAAAAAATCAGTTGAAGTTGACTTTAAGCCCTTGTAACTTCGAATCTGTTGGTTGACCTCTAAACATGATTCCTATTTACAAGTTTTTTCCAATCATAGGGGTCTATACAATGGTATATAGCAGTGCAATTAGATATGAGACACCCAGCATATTCACCTAACATTCAAGGACATATAAAATGTTTTCAAAAGAGTATTTTTAAAAAATCATACTGCACTGCACTGCAAAGGGTATGTAGTCGAATTTTGTAAAGAAGTTGTTTCAAAGTTGTGATAAATTTTTAGAATTTTGTTTTCTTATGTTTAAAAAATATTGTTGTATTTTTTCAAAACTCAACAACAGAATGTTAATTATAAATGATTGGTTGCTAAATATTTATTACGAGTATTAGCAATATTTTTAGCATATATTCGAAACATATCTTAAACTAAACCTTATTTCTGTACACTTGTACATTAACATCGCTTTAGTAAGTCTTGCTAACAAATGATAGCAACTACATGATGTTCTTAAATTACATCAATAAGAAGCAATAGAAAAAATCTTAATCTTAAAATCAATTTCATTCTTTTCTTTTTTTTATTTTTAATAAATTTTTACAATATACTTAAATGTCTAGACGAATTGTAGACGAAAAAAAAAATTTAATAAAAAATTTTCCAATTTGAAGATTTTTATTTCCTTTCTTTCTTTATTTATGTTTTAAATCAAAAAATTGACTGAGAATATGAAAAAGGGATTTTTCTCGTAAACACATACTTTACCTACATTTAATAAATACCCACTAAAGTGTATACATATGTATGTAGTGTAATTTTTCAAAAAAAAATTACTATTTTTCAACTTATCACTTTTATAATGTTATTGCTATCGAAGGTTAAATATAGTAATATGTTTTTGCTCTATTAATTTCTTGAAATTTTTGAAATATTTCGAAATTGAAACCAATAAAATATCTCGATTTAAATGTAGAAAGAATTTGACTATTATTGGTGTTAAGTTAATGTTTAAGTATAGAAATGTTTTTAGTGAATTGAATTGATTGGATAGACTATAATCATAATATAGAAATTTATTAAATATAGACTTCCCCCCTATATTGCAGCCCATAACTACTCGTAAATTATAAATTCGGAATAAATTGTATAAAAAAAAAATTAATTCCAATATGAACTGAAAATTCAGGAAAAGAAAAATGTTCGTGATATTTTTGATATTCAGAATACACTTTAGATGACACGAATCACAAATCTTCAAACTAAAGAATTCATCACATGAAGTCAACATGAAGCTAAATTAATCCTATTTTAAATTCATCCAATTTTACATATATTGTTAAAGCATTAATATCCGCACATAAATAGCATAAACAAATGGGTACTTATTATTATGTAGTTAGAATTTAAAATAATTGAGAATATTACGCATAGATCACAGAACACAATAAGCATATTTATTTAAATGAATAAATTTCAAAAAAAATGTTCTCTCTTAATATTCTTGACGCTTCTTAAAAAAATATTTTTGTGTATGATTTATAAATCATTTCACATAACATAATTTAAGTGCATGCATACGGAAGTCATGAGATTGTTCATGAGAAAATTACCATATAGTCATTTAATATTAATCTCGTTTTTTAAAAAATACGGTAAATATAGTAGCACATATAAAATATATTTTAAAAAATATTGAAAATGAATATTTAATTTTTTATCCTTAACATTTTTTTCTTATATAAATTCAAATATTTTTCTACACGAATATTAAAACATTAGCATTGCTTCCGTGTTCTTGTAAGTGAAACATTGAAGAAACTTAAAAATAAAAAGTGTTTAAATAATTTTGGAAATATGTTGTTCTGTTTTTGATAAATTTACAAGAAGCGTTATGAATTATTATTGTGGAATTTCAAACTGAATTTAAATAAAAAGAAAAAAATATTTCCAAAGGTTCTCAAATTTATCAAAATTTTTAATAATTTCTGCGGTCTATAATCAAATTTTTGAATTAAATTACTCTTCTGTTCTGAAATTTTACAAAAAATCTTATTTATATGTTGAATTAAACATTTTTCTAGCAATGAAATCTCTTTTAAATTTTGTTCAAATTATATTTGAATAAAAATTTTTATAGCCCATATCTTACAGGGAACAAAGCTCTTAAGAAACTCAAAATATTATTTAGTAGCTTTATCATTTATACAGAGTATATGTAAATTCTTTGGCTTTAAAGAAAGATCGATAATCGAGGTAAAATATAATTCGAGTAATTTAAATTGAAAATTTAGATTTATAACCTTCGGAATTCGACGCACGGTATATGAATCGAATTTTGCCAGGATGGAAATAATTTGTAGTTATTTTTGAGGATTTAAAGTATAAATTGATTTTCAACAAAAATTTTCGAAATACTCGTATATTAAAATTTAATTTTAAGAACAAAAAATTTTTCGAAATCAACTTCGAAACTTAATGTAATTCTTACAAATCTTACATTTGAATCTTAACACCTTTTTTCATTAACAAATTGTAAGAATATTAATGTTTTGTATTAATGTTTTGTAATTAATCTTTTGTCAATCTCGTCTTCTATTAAGTTGCTAATTATAAGAATAATTAGCACAGTTATGAATACACAAAATATATGAAATTTAAGGATGTTCCATCTGAGCAACTCAATTTTCGTCAAAATTAGTTAGCCCCCCTTTGTCCATTTACCTATTCAATTCAAATATGCAATAAAAAACAGAACAGCTAAACTTGAGTTGAAAAGTTTTTGTGTTTCTTTCAGAAACTTTTTATTTTTTATCCCAAAATTAATAACAAAAAAAAAAGGATATTTTTCATTTAAAATGTAGGCGTTGTATAGATAGAATAAAAGCATTACAATTATTATAAAAACTAAAAATTTTATTCCTTTTCGAAAATTATTGTGATTACATCAAATTTTGTTTTCCTTTTCATATTTTTTTTTTCGCCCACACTATTTCTTTATTTGGATTTAGATACATGAGAAATGGAAATTTCTTCACTTTGTGTTAAAATGCGTTCACAGTTTTTCATTTATTTTGAAATTCAAATACATCTAAGAATAGCTGTTTCCCCACCATTCACAATCCATTACTTAGTCTTATTTGTTCTACTACATTTTATATTCTTTCACTTTTGTTATTCAAAATCACATGAATACATGTATATTTATCGGTAATCCAATAATCCTTTAGGATTTTCTTTCTTACTATTTTTATAAATTTTTTTACTTTATTCTCATTTTCTAATTTTTATTGCTTTTTCATTTTGTATGACCCTATTTTTCGACCTTATTTATAATATAAAAAAAAATTGAATACAAATTTTATATATTGTGAACCTATATGTAGGTTCACAATAGCTAGTTCTGTTTATGAAATAAAAGGTTAAGGTCGTGTACTATTGAATTTGGATTTTTCCTTTTTTTTTTAGATTATATCATGGGTATGTTAATAAAATGGAAGATTTTATAGTGGAAATGATATGCAAAGTATGAGAAATTTGAATAAAAAAAAAAAACAAGGAACTTTTTATTATTTAAGAAGAATTTTTGTTTTTTTTTCTTTTCGAAAATGAAAATTGTGAACGATTCCTTTTTTTTTTTTTTGTGAAACGGTTATGAATTCAATTTATATTTGAGATTTCAATTTTATTTTATTTGATTTTAAAAAAATGAAAACGACCATAAAATGAAAATAAAGGTGAAGAAAAAAAAAGGAGAAAGAAGACAAGAATAGAATAAATGAAAAAGTGTAATAAAAAATGAACTTACCTTCGAATAAATATTAAAATAGTTGAAAGAATCCAAACTCATTTTAAAATCCTATTAAACATTATGATTTATTCAAGAATGAATTTAAAAATATTGGTGATACTCGTAAAATGAAATTCAAATAAGGTATCGGCATTTGAATATAAATTTTTTTTTTGATTAAATATAATCGATTCCGATAGCATGGAGGTTCTTCTAAGTTTATTATTTTTTATAAATGCATAAATTGAGTGAGCATATTATCTTTAATCTTAATTCATTGTAACAGATCTGGAATATTTTAATTGCCGATTGATGAGTTCAAAACATGAAATCAAATATTTTACACACCGAATTTTTAATAATTTTGTTAAATAAAATCTTAACTAATTTGGAAGTGTTATGTTCAGGCGCCAGTTTCATTATGATACAATATGGGAAGCCAAATTGAGTCGATATTCTCTAAAATATCTTTTTCAATTCATGATAGAAGAAATTCTGCTTTAATTTGGATAAAAATGTTTTAGACTTTCACTTTTCTTAATTATAAATTTTTTAATTGTATTTACTTTCAATTGACCGATGATATTTTTAGCATTGTAGCGTGAATTAGAAAACATTTTTTACATTTTGTTATGGGAAAATATTTAAATTCAATAATTTCATTACTTTCCTCTTATTTATGAAAAAAAAAGGCTTCCTATTATAGAACAATTGCGGGATAGAATTTATTTTTTTTTTTGAATAAATTACTTCACTATTTTTGTGCTGACTAAGTTTTCAAACAATTTAGACATTTTTTTTCTTCTGCTTTATTTTTGTTCTTTTTTGTACTTCTGACTTCCGATTATTCAACTCAATTAAATTGTTTAGGTCATATTTCATATTTTTTACTTTTTCCCCAACAACTTTTTATTTTGAATATATTTCCAGAAAAATTAAAAAAAAAAACAGTCGTTTTCTCTGCGCGTCCATCTACACTATCAGTAGACGGACGTCTAGTAAGAAAAATCTATCAGTAATAAATCTCGAACCCCCATGGGCAACTCCAAGAGTTGTGGTGTCTTAAAATCTTAAAAATGCAATTTTAATGGCAATTTATTGCATTGAAATCTTGAACATTTTTTAGATGTCGAAAATGCAGAAAATTAGAGTTTTCGAAATGTATTTAAAATACAGCAAATTTTCTTTTGCTATCAAAGGAACATTTCGTCGGCAAATTCTTCATACTCCTATAGCTCAGTTGGTAGAGCGTTCGCTTAGAAAGCGGAAGGTCACTGGTTCGATTCCAGTTCGAGGAGAAAAATTTTTTAATTTCTTTGATTACGTCATCCATATGTTCTGCAATTGTATTAAGAGGTTTCCATTAAGTTAATATTAATAGTTTAATAGGTACATTGCTTATTAATTAAAGAACTACATGTTGTATTAGTAATTCAATACTTAATTCATCTAATTAACCTTCGAATTCGGATGTTATGTTAATGCTTCTTTTGCATTTTATTGTCATCCTGAAAGTATGCAATATTTCCATAACTATTATTATGTTGCTATTTCGGATATTGATGAGAATAATCAGTAATTTGTTCAAGGGAAAATGTGCTACAATACAAATACACAATTGTTTTGATCCGAATTTATTAGATTTAAGTGTACTACAATTATTACCATATTTTTTTCTGTTTTGTTTACTAATTATTATTCATATTTTAATAATAATTATTCACAAAACAAAAAAATATGAAGTTTTTCAGTAAATTAAAGTAAGAGTAATGAAAATGTCACAACTGTTTTTTTTTTTTTACTTTTTTAAGCAATAAAAGGTAGAAGGAAATATAATAATGTACTTGAATACCAAGGATTTGATTTATTTGATAAAGAAAATTTTATTGATACAAGGAGAAATATCAGTTTTCAAGGTTATTTTCTATTTTTATTTGAAATTATAAATATTTATCAAGTAAGTCGAATAATTTTTTTTTTTAATTTGTTTTCTTTTACATTTTATATAAATATTTTTTTGTGTATATTTTATTTTTCAATTTTACTACAATATGAATATTTATGATTTAGAATATAAATACATACATATATATATAAATATATAACTACTCTTAAATTGATATCCTTGAATATTATATTTGTTCTTTTAATTGTTTTCTTCAGAAATTTTTCTTTCTCTTAATCAAATTTTGTAAAAGGTTCGATACAAATCACTGATTCGAATATACTTGCCATGTAAATCATAAAAATTCCTCTCCTGCCATAATTCTTTTTTTTTTTTAATAATATTCAAAATCTTGTAAATGCCACATTTATTTTCTGATTTACCTAATAATTTTCATTTTTGAAAATAATTTTAATATTTTAAATTTTAAAATTATTTTTGTCATCATTATCTTTTGACATAAGGCTACTTTAAAAATTCATGAAGAGCAGTTAACATCAAAAGAAAATTGAAACCGAAAAACAGAAAATATAAACAAAATTTTCCTTTCATATTTACTTAGAAAAGTGATTTTGAATTAATTCAAGAAGGATTTCAAATATTATATACAAAATTATACAATTTTTTCTTATATCAAAATTTTAAAGAATCATCAGGAATAAAAAACAAAATGATAAGGTAAAATTATTTTATTTCTTTAAGCCGCAATAAATGTTAAGGAAAAATTGAGTTTTTTTTTTTTTTTTTTGAAAATGTTTACTTACATATACAAGCCCCCTTTTGGAAATGTTATGCACGTTTGTTTATGAATAATATTAAATTGAACTTTTCAAATCGAAAAATCTCGAGATTTCAAATAATTTTCTTCTTGGAAGCATACTAAATTATTCTCGAAAATCGATTTAACAAACAACATTGTGGAGAACAAGAAATTTTGAAAGAGCGTTAATCGCTATAAAAGGACTCACGGAAAATTAAAGAATATTTAGAAAAATTTAAAAATTCAATGTCATACCAATTTTAAAAATTCGCATCTCTTATCTCTCAAAGTCAACCAAAAATCTAATACAAGACTGGAGCTTTATTTATTATACTATATTCCCAGTATATTTATGTATCAATCATTATGAATGTATGTATGCGGGCTCGTTTAAATATTTTCGGTATCAGCTGCACTTTTTGAGTACAAACAAATTTTAAGAATTAAGTGTATTATAAAGAAAGTGAAAGAAAGAAAAGAAAAACAAAAATTTAATTTAATTTTCCAAAAATTCTTTTTTAAAAATAATTTCCTCATAAATAAATTTCGATTTGAAAATTTTATTATAGAATGTAGGGTTGCTGTCAACTTTAATTTTTAAAGTTTTTCTTCTTTATTTTCCACTATTTTCAAGTCATTCAATTTTGAGTAAGGTAAAAAAGTAAAAATTTTTACGTTAAAAAACTTGTTATTATTAATTTAATTTTTAAACTTTAATAATTTTTATATTAAAATATAGAAAATGTAGAATTTTTTTAAAAAATGTTTGATTTTAATTTCAAAATTGAAGAATCTACATTTTTTAATTGCAAAAAAAAAAAAATTAAGAAAAGTTTATAAGCATTTAAATAGTATTTTAATTTTTTAAGTTGAACGATCAAATGAATATATTTATCCTGATGAAGCTGCGATTTTCAGATGGAACAAAGTATTAAAAAATTCAAATCTATATATGAAAGGTGACACGATTAGTTCGAACATAGAAGGCTCGAATTATTACGCCTATAAAACAAAATTAAATGTGAAGTTTATCTCTACTCCAAATCCAAAACTTCTTAAGCTAAGTAATTTCGTTTTTTTCTTAAAAATTAAAGTTCAAATGCCAAATCTAAATTTACTAATTGAAAAGCACTCATTTATGAAGGAGTATTTATTTTTTAAATAATTACGATATTAGAAATTCTTTTCATGTATTTAAAATTATTTATTAATTCACATACTAAATAATTTCTGCAAATGTACTCTAGTTGAAATTTTTTTAATTGTTATACACTGTGTTATAAACTGTTATATATTGTGTTATATAGTTGTTATATACAGTGTTATATACATACTGCGTAACTTCAACCAATATTTTCTTATATTACAACAAGATTTTCTTATATGATAAATGATTTCTCACATTGATATTAATTGTACACATCCGTGGATTTTTTAATATTTTTATTAATAAGTTTAATTTTATAATTAAAGCCAAAATAATCTATTTAATACAATAATAATAAAATTAATCTAATTAAAATTTATACTTTTAACAAAAACTGCTTAGATTAATTAATTATGTTTATTAGAAAATTTATTAAAAATTATATTAATTAAAAAAAATTGTGACTGAAATAAGATAATAAAAGTGTTATAACTTTATATAGGATAATAATTTAAAAAGGGGTAATTTATTAAGTTGTATTTTTTAATGTTATAGGATCCACATTTTCCAATTCCATCATTATCACCCCTAAATATTAATATGAGAAATGGAACATGATATATACATTGAATTTGCCCAAAACAACATTAATATATATATATCATGTACATATATATATTCATTCGCAAATATTATTATACATAAACATTTAAATATTTCTAAAGTTTATTATATCAAGAATAGTTAAAACAAGCTTATTAAATTATTTTCCTAACATAACATAATTTAAAAGAATATTGAAATTAAATTTTAAACATTTTAATATTATTATGATAATATGAAGTTATTATATTTGATGTTATTAAATATTTTTCACATATATGTAAATATAGTTTGTTTTTTAATAATAAATAAGGTTGCCGTTTACAATGAATCAAAATTTATAAATGTTAACATTGTTTGGTTGCGATGAAAGAAAGCGCTCTGAATAATTTTTCCTACAGTCATGCAAGAAAGTATGATGCATATTATTAGAATTGTTTTCTATTATCTGCATAGATGGCGAAAAATTTATGAAATGTTAGCGCACTTATGAAATTTTTTCATGTTCAACTCAACTTGCAATGTTTTTCTCCTGAGCTATTTTATGAAAAAAAATTTGAACACAGCATTAATTGTATGTGTAGCGTTGTGCTTTTTATGAAATGAATTAACAAATAGGCTATATATGACAATTTTTTATACGAACAAATTTTTACAGTAAAGTGTACAACGAAGAATCGTCGAACTATAATCATGAAATCAATTTGCAAATTGAACGCTATTTGAGTACTAATTAAACTTTGATATTTCATAGTAAAATCTTAAAGCTGCATTGCAATTGACAATATTTGGCAATTCTAAAAATTTTAAAAAATTTCAAAATTTTTTCATACATACGAGTATAATAACAAATTTCGCTAAAAATACGTAAAAATATTTCCACACGAGTGAAAATGCATATGAGATATTTCATAAATTTTCAATAAAATAATTTAATTTCAAACTAAAAGTCAGCAAAAAAGATGATAAAAACAAAAAAAAACAAAAAAAGAAAATTATATAAAGTTTTACGTGTTATAAATACTTTATATCCTTTGAGAAATTTTAAACATATACCAACATTCAAACGTGTTCGAAGAGAAAAAACAGAATAAAATTATTTTCTTCTTAAATCCGTCTTAAATTTATTTGCGCCTTCAAGTATAAGACTGCATGTTTTTTTTTTATTATTTGTTTCTCATGTTAATTTCTTATTATATTCATACCGTTATGTGCTTACATGTATGTAGGTTTCTGTGCAAATAATATATTTGTATACATACATTTGTGAATTCGTGTAGGTAAGTAAGAGTTATATAATCAAGGTTATAATAATAAATTGTTAAAGAAAAAATATATGCTTATTATACAAATTAAAAATTTTTTTTTTCTTTTTTTTTTAAATAAAAGTGCATTTTCTTGGCAAAACTAAAAATTTGTATTTAAAGTATTATCTAAGTTTATGTTTTGTAAAAAAACATAATTTATACTTTAAATTTACGATCTGTGCATTTCTTGTACTCAATTTTTCAAATTGTAAATATGAATAATTATAGCGTATATGAATATATGGGAGGCATTCACGAATTATAAAATAAAATAAATTTTCATACCGTTGCAGACTATTTTTGTAGATTCTATTTCTGAATATTTCTAGAAAAGAGAAAATCCTCTTTTCTCTGTGAAGAGCTGCTGAACTTTGCGGCATTTATATTAATACAACTTATACATTTGTAATTGAGTGTGCGTTATATATAGAGATTCTTGTCTCAATGAGCGTGATATTCAATTATTTTCGAAATATTTGACCCGATAATTAAAAACTAAATAAAGCAGTAATACTGGTATAGCAGTTACAAAATTTAATTTATTCCTAAAATATTTATGTAGCCTTTATTTTTACTTATTTTTAGTTTGTAATCATTACCCAATTTAATAAGTTTGCAAAGCAGCTTACAAGAAATGGTTTTAATTTGGAACACTGTTTCTAATTTTTCTATAAAATAAATTCAAACACATTGATATGGTATATTCTGTAGTAGCTTTTTTTATATTTCAAAATAATTACCATATGATCTAACAAATTTAATGAGCCCGCAAAAATTTACAATAAAATAATCCAGTTAAATATCTAGAACAATTGAAATCAGAAGGGTTCAGGTTTGCATTTATTAGACACAACGTTGAGGAAAAAAATCATTTCTATAAAATTTTGTGGATAATAGGTGTAAAATTAAAATATAGTAGCTTTCTTTCTAAAATATACTGATAATAGTAGCTTTCTATTCAAAATCATTCATCATCATATGTATATAAAGTGTTAAAATCTATAATACAAAATAACAAGTGAAGAAAAACATTTTTCAAAATTTAATATTAATGTTAATATTTACCCCATCTATAAATTACAAGATATTAATCGATTTCTCTATATATGGTCATCAATATTGCACATTATTAATTTATATTTTAATATTCTATATTTATATATAGTTTCGGAAATTCACTTATATGCATATATACACCCATATACTCTATATTCCTTAAAGAATTCTATAATAATAATAATTTTTTATAGAAAACGTGCCAATATTTTAATATATGTAACTATTGTTATAATATGTGTTATGAATACATCAACAAATACAAGGCATTGTTATACAATATATAATATGCTTATATTTTAATATATACATATATACATTTATTCAAATATATATATATATATATATGTATTTATCTATTTATAGTTGAATAGAATATTTTCAAATCGCATGAATAAAACCAATTAATTGAAAGTTTTTTTTTCCCAATATATATTTTCAACATTTTTCTTCCCTCATATGTAGTTTTCAACCATATATGTATGTATATACCCACTTAAGAATTTATTATGCATATTATATATTATAATGCCGATATATTTTTTCTTATTAAATTTGTTAACTTATATACCTTATTACATTTACCATGAATCTTTGTTTTTTAATATTAAATTATAATACTAATATATATACACGATATAACATCAACCCCTTGTGTTTTAGATTTTCATTACATGCATACATATTATATAATATTGACGTATATATTTATGCAGATATACGCATATTATATACCACAAAGCTCTAGCTATCCAATATTTACCTCTTTAAAAGGAAAAAAAATAGAAAAAAATATTAAGATTTATGTTGAAAAATGTATACATAATATTATATTTTTTTTATATACATACATTCTATTATAATTTATACATATATTAATTACATAATGAATAATATGTAGGCGTGTATACTATATAATATATATATATATATATATATACTTATATAGATACAATGTTGATTTTTATTTTATTAAATGTGAAGCGAAATCAAATTGAATTCATTAAAAATTAAGTGAAAAAGAATTGCATACGATTAGGCGATTCTATTATTACGATAAAGAATATTCGTGCTTCGTAGTGTACAGCGAGTATAATATAAGAACATTTTTGTATGTGCTATTTATATTTTATATTCATGTTGAGCATATATACACATATGTAATACATGTTATATTAAAAGTATATCATGGTAATTTTACATTATATATGTATATATATTTTTTACAAACATATCCCTTTACATTACAAATATACATTTTTTTTTTTTGAAATTATTTTAAACGATTTAATGTTTATTGAATTAAATTAACACGCTAACAAAAAAAAATATTTTCAATATATTATATGTGTGAATATGAGTGTTATACTCGTGTCCATACGTATATAGCTGCACTACATTAATATTATATTGTAATGTTAACTCTCATTAAAGCACTGGTAGATCATGATTGTGTTAAAATTTAATTTAATAAGTAATTATTACCCAATTAACTTATCGTTTTTTTAAAATCTCAATAAAAGTAAAAAACCTCTTTTGTTTTTTTTTTCACTTATTTTTTGCTTTGATCGCACATTTGTAAGGTGTATTATTTAATTAAAAAAAAAAATGGTAATAATAATAATTTTTATTTTACAATTTGTTTAGTCAATGAAAAAGATATTAAAATTTTAGTTTCTGTTATATTATATGTACATATATATAAGTAAATATTCGTGTATAAATATTTAAATTTCAATTATATAATATTACCATGCGCATATTATAAATTAAATGTTGTAAAAAAGGTGACGAGAACATTTTCATTTATGGTTTATTTCAATTTTAAATTTATCCTTATTGTACTTATAAATTAAATAATGTAGATATGTATATACAAAACATGTATTTGTTATACAACGTATTAAAAACTTGCGAATTATAAAATGGTATTGTAGAAAATATTAAAATATTATGAAAAAAAAATTTTCTAGTTTAATATTTAAGGAAATTTAGATGGGAAATTTTTTTGATATTTTGAGGGAAACGGAAAAAATATAAAAAGAAATAGAGTGGTTCTGTTCAATTTAAAATTTTAGCAGTACGCAAGTTAATATAGAAAAATGCTTTGGTTTTGAGATATTTTTTGGGATTAAAGCTAGTAAACAGATGTAAAAGAGGCATTTGAACTTTTTACTATATTTTTTAAAAGCCTAAGTCTTTCAAAAATGTTGAATCATCAGTCAAGGTTTATTCAAAGGTGAGATCAATTTTCCATTTAATGTTTTTGCTTCAACTCCGAGTATTATTAAATCTGTTTTGCTTAACTCTCATAACTCTTACCAATTATTGTATTTTTTAAAAATGAACCAGTTCTATAAAAAATGTTCTTATAATTACCAATATATAATTATTAATTAATTGGAATATTTATATGAAAAATCAATAATTATTTCAATATGAAAATAAAAAAATAATTTAATTAATTGAACACAAAAATAAGTAAATTTTGTTTTTGAATGTTATATACAAGCATTTTAATATTATGTTTTATAAAGAAGTTGCAGATTCATAACTTAAATTGCTATAAAATATTTAAATCTCCGGGTATTTAAATTTTACCACATTGTGGTCCAATTACTATTAAAACCAATAATTGCACAAAATATTAAGCAATTAAATAAATATTGTGTTTTTAAGCTTATATTGACATTGATTCTATATCCATAAAAAAAAGATTTATATAAAATTTTATGCATTCACTTGCACATTGAAATTTTAAAACCCATATAACATTATTTTCATTTCATTTTTAATATACACACTATTAAATATGTATTTTAAGTGCATGTTCATAAAAATACCATTTTAAATTTATAGAGAAGGGAAATATAAAAATTTATTTTAACAGAAAAACATTTTAGAGGTGTAAAAATTAAAAATTTTCTTGAATAATAAATTTCAAAATAAAATAAAAATATTGTAATAAATATGTGTATATATTCTTGTTTTTGGTTTATATTAAATATTAACATTGCATTGCGAATATTTGATGAGTTGTTCAAAAGATACTTGTATAAAAATTGTTTCTTCTAGTATGTGAATAATTAATAAAATCGACTGAATAAATCTATTGTTACTGGATGTGTTATTGATTTACTTGAAACGAGTTATTTGCACTCAAATATGCCAGAGTATTTATTATATTAGTTATGGGTACCTATGTTTAATTTATATACATATAAAATAAACTTTTCTTCTGGGTATTTTCGAAAATCTATTTAACAACGAAAAAAGTCCCTGAAACTTTTCATTTGCGTGATCACAAATAAACTTTTGTTTAGTAACATGAGCCGGTCGCAAAGCCGGTCGCAAGCCACCCCTAGGCTACAGTTACGTATATATATTCATATATGTACCTTTGGCTTAAAATTATTTTTCTTTAAAAAAATTGCAGTAAAGAAAATTAAATTGGGATAGACTATAGATCAACACCGTTTATGCTATACTAAAACCTATATTAATTTTAGCAAATTTTTAAATTTTGTAAACCTTTTCAAATATTCTTAACACTCCTGTGTCACATTTTTTCCTAATAACATATTCGCATAAATTCATTATATTAAAATATGAAAAATTTAATCTTTTTATACAACCTGTTAATTACAAATTCATAAAAACACAATTCTTAACCTATAAATAAATATCATGATTTTCATAAATTTACTTCAACAAAATACTCTATTATTTTTATTATAAGATACTTTTCAAAATACAAGAAAAAATTTTCTAATATCTTGAATAAAAATAAAAGAAATTTATTGTATGTATTTAATTTTAATTTGAAATTTGTATATTATTAGTGTGTGTCTATGTTTTATGTATTTGCATTTCATTCAAACAATTTGATTCATTTTACAAAATCGAAAAATCAAATTTAAATATTTTTCTCATTACTACAGTAATTGCATGCATTTTTAAAAAATGCAAAATTTTTGAATTTGAAATATTATTCGTATGCAATTAGATTACACGATTTATATGGAGAAAGCATAAGTGTATTAAAAATGGAACATGATTTTATGAGATATAGAATGTAATTTTATAAGAAATTTTAAATTTGAGATAATTTACAATAGATAAATTATACAATAGTAAATTAAATTAAGAAATTTTAATTAACAATTAAATACTTAATAATAATATTTTGCATAAAGAGGTTCACAACACAAGTTCTTTTAAATCTGGAAAATTACAAAAATTTATTTAATTTACAAGAAAATTGAACCGAAATTTATTCGAAGACAAAAAATGTTTCCACTCACGTAGTTTTAAAGTTCATATTATAAAATTAAAATTTTAAATTTTAATAAAATGCTGCCAAACCCAGCTTAAGAAAAGAATATTAATTTGAAATTTTTTATGTGGTACACTTTTGCCAGTAATGAATATAGGTACGTACTAATCCAATATTATTATTTGAAAAAAGTATTGAAAATTTTTTATAAAATTAATAAATTAACTTAAAAATTAATAAAACCATTTTTGGGCCACTTTTGATTTGAAAAACAGATATATTGCATACTTCTAGGTGTAGCTCTATTGCATACGCAGAACGTAAATTATTCAATTTTGTCATAGTTTTCTACCATTTAAACTGCAACTAGTTTTAAGTGTTATGTAAATTTGTGACTTGCTGAATGTTATTTTGTCATGTGAATTATTTTTTTTACCAAATTTTAGCACATAATTCTTACACGTACTTAACATTCAATAATAAAATTATAAAATAATTTTTTTTATTGTAAAATTATAAATAATTCTCAATGAAGCTTGAATCCGATTATAATTATTTAAACTTAATTAATTTTAAAGGCGTTAATTATTAAATGAACACATAATATTACGGACTACATAAATTATATATACAGATACCTATATAATAATAATTTATATATTATTATTATGTAATAAATAAAGAAAAAAATAAATAAAAATAAAATTTTTTTCCAATAATTTCTTCTTGTATAATTTTTAATTGCATTAAAATTGATATAAATATTTATTTGTTTGTAAAATGTGTATACATGATATATAAATATATATCTTTTATGTAAGTATATAAAAAAATACAATAGATTTCATACGAAAATATATTATATATCCCTTATATCAATCACATATTATACAATAAGACAAGAGAACATTTTAAAAATTCTATATTGTATTTTTTTCGTATATCAATTTTCTCTAATACCTGACATTTTATAAATTTGTATGACAAAATGTTATAGGACAATTTTTTGTTTTTTTTTGTTGAATAAGATAATATTATTTTATTGATTCTTGACATATAAAGACTATTCGTACATTCATAATAATATAGGCGTACATTTTACTCCCATATTGAATATTGTTTTTATATGGGAATTATTGTAAATTAACTTTGAAATTTTGTGACATATATTTTTATTTAAGTTAATTTTTTTGCATTAACAGAAGATTTTTTGAATGTCAAATGTTAAGGAAATCAAAATATTAATAAATTTTGTTAGTATTATTCTCTTAAATATAAATTTAAGCTTTAAAGATTTAAAAAAGCAATATTTTAAATAATTAAATAAATTAATCATTATTGCTTTTTGTATTTACTTATTTACTATACATGTTGTTTTATGAAAAGAAAATATGGGGTTAAACTCGAGAAAAAATCTCTTATCATATTTTATGAAGATCAAACGTCCAATCTTAATTCTATAATTAAATATGTAAATTCTGTTAATCATAATATTATAATTAATTTTTTTAAATATTTTTGCCTTAAATATACTCGTAATATACGACTAAATAAAAAATATAATGTATATATGTATATCAAGGATATTTGTATAAATTTTCGTTTACCCTTGTTTATTAATTTTAGTGCTAATCTTCTTTTTCCTTATATTTTAAAATAGAATTTTTTTTTTTTGAAAGTACTTTAGGTATGTACGAGTACAATTAAAATTGCAAAACAAAAAAATAACAGCAAGAGATGATGATAAAATGCTATGAAAATTTTTTACATTCCGTATCCTTAATATAAAAAATATTTAAATCTTTAATAATATTACTTTAATTTTGTTTAAAAAGCAACGAAGAAGAAAATATTTATTAAAATAAAAATCCACGTGTCAAATCATTTGCTTTTGTATTTTCTTATTATACTTATTGTTGTTGTTTTTGTTTTTATTTCATTGTATAATATTTTGGTTTTTTTTTATTCAGTTAAAGTAACAGAATTAAACGTTCATTTATTGTTATGGAAAATAAAAACAGAAGAGAACAGAACGATTTTTTTTTGTTAAAGAATATTTTCACTTTTTCCCTTAACTTCTTCAACCTTCTTATTCTTTTTTGTTTTTAGTATTTTTTTTCTTTTAATTTGTTACCATTCTAACATTTTATATAAATTCACCCTAACATCATCTTCATCATCATCATCATCATATTTATATTATGTATAAAAAGTACATACCATATATAATCAAGATTGTGTCATCACATCATTATTGTTATATTCATTTTGGAACTCCTTAATGATTTTAACGACCTCTGAATTTCATTTCCATTACTAATTCTACTCCAGTTTTATACATTACTTGTTGTTTCACTCTATATTTTTGTTTTTCTCCACTCTTACCTCGATTTTCTCTTAAAGCACAAGAATAAGAAGAGGAATGAATATTGTAAGCTAAAAAGAAAAATAAAAGAAAGAATATGAAATTAAAAGAAAAAAAGAATAAATTTATAAGTTAGAAAAAATTAGAGTTACCATATGTTCTAAAATCGGGGTTAATAATTTGATTAAGATATCATCATTGTCACAAAAAAAAAATTGAATGAAAGGAAAAAATGAGTCTAAAGATGAAAATTACGTTTTTATTCAATGATGACACCGATTTCATACAAAATTTGCAATGCAATTATTTTTGACAGTTCCTTTCTTAATGACAACACCAAAAGTGAATATTCACGTTTGTATGTAAGTAAATCAAATAGTGTAAGTTATAAATTACATGACAACTGACCTCTAAGATTTAAAATTTAACAAATAATCAAAAAGTGAAATATATCTACCAAAACTTATAACCCTCAAACGGAATTTAATGAATTTAATAGAAATGACATGTTATATCAAATGATTTTTTTATCTAATACTTTGCTCCTGGGAGGAGCATAGGGTTGGTGCATGATGTTGTAGATAATCATGCGCTAGTTTCTTACGTCATTGAGTTAACTAGGAAGGTGATGAGCCTACCATAGCAAATATCAAATGATTATCTACATTGATAAATTGTTTGACAGACCTATAACAACTATTATTCAAAATAGAATGACTACGTGTACTTTACGTATAGAAATGCTATAACATACCATATGAGAATAATTTAAATTTATCTAAAATTTTATTTATTTTCATAAGAAAATAGCTTATGTTTACAATTTAAAAGAAATAATGCACATATATATTATACATATATATATATATATATATATATACGTATACATATTATATACACATATACTTACAAAATATACTATTAATTGGCTACTCTATATTTATATGGAAAAAGAAAAAAAGAAAATAAAAAATTAAAGTAAAATATAAATTGAAATTTAATCTTAAGAAATGTTGGAAAATGAAAAATAATTTTTAAGAGAATAGAAAAAGAAAAAGGGGTTATATGAACATTAACCTAATTTTCTATAATAAATTTTCATGTAAATTTTTATCCTTTTGCAAAATTTACATCAGGATAATACAAAGGTACAATACTCTATGTATGTATATATTATATCTACATAATATATACTTTGACTATATAATATATAGCTTCTTAAAAAAAAAATGAAACAATATACGATTCGTAGTGGAATAAAAATACGAGTTTTATTTGTGTACTTCTGTTTTTATTTCATTTACTTTACTTTTATTTTCTTTGTATTTCTATTCGTTTTTTTCCCTGTTTTTTGTTATTGTTTTGTTTACGCAAAATATTTTCCTAGAAATTCCATTTATAAACAGTAAATTAAGTTAAGTACCTGTATTGTCGGTTGTAACTTATTTCTCTCATCTTTAAAATTTTTTTTTATTTCGGTCTTTTTTTTTTTTTTTTTGATTATGATGATAAAATCCGACAAGCTATTACATTAAGGGGTTGAAAATGAGTGAATTAATGTACCTTTATTCTTAAATATATTTACATTTTGTGTATGTGTATATGTGTGTATACGAATATACATTGTACTATTACTAAGCATAATTATATATAAATTATTTATATATATATACATACATATAATATTTATATATTATTATTAAAAATATGTTTCTGGTCAGTTGTACGAGCAAATTATTTTGTAACAATTGAATTAATATTGGTGTGCATTATAATACTTTTTTATATATTTATACACATACATATTATACATACATAAATATACAAAATATAATAATATGTTTGAATATACAACTATGATTATTTGAAGCAAAAATTGATTATAAAAAGTAATTTTTGTTTTTATTTTATTTATTTTGGTAAATTTTTATGCATATGTACGGTAATTTATAAGGTAAATTTATAAAATACTTGTTATTTTGTAATTAGAAAGCACAAAAAAAAGTTAAATTAATATTGCTTTTTTTTTAGTTTTCTTTTTTTTTTTTGTTTATTTTGCCTTAAATGAGGGTAGAAATCGAAAAAAGAAATATGAAATATTGTTGTTCTCTGTAATTTAATTATAATTGAAGGAAATTGAATATACACATTAGACATGCATATGTAGTCAAAAATGTGTGTGAATATTAAATAAATTTAATTATCTTGGGTTATCTTACTATATATACAGTATAAAGTTTATTTAGTATGTATTGTTGTACATTATGATGTAAACAAATAGTAAAAATTAATAAAAAAGATGCAATAATAAAAATTTTAAAATTAAATTAAAATTAAAATTTTAAAATTTAGCATACTTTTAGGATTTGAAATAAATAATAAGTTTTTGTAAATTTTCATCAAAAGTATTTTTACTTGTAAAATAATTAATTTTTTTTCTTTTTTTTTTCTTAATTTTTAGGTCGATGGTCAAAAGTATTGTGGGCAAGGACGAAGTAAAAAAATTGCAAGAATTGAAGCAGCTGCAACAGCATTAAGAAGTTTTATACAATTTAAAGATGGAGCTGTGTTAACACCATTAAAACCAACTGTTAATGTTGATTTTACAAGTGATGAACACCTTGAGAATGGTACATGTACAAATGGTGTAATAGATAAAGAATTGTTAAATAATAGTGTTATTGGAAATGATGATTTAGTTGAGCTTATAGAAAACTATGTAAAGCATGCTAAGCAAGCTAGTAAATATGGTTTAAATAATGATTGGAAGTTACGCATGACAAGCAAGTATTTTGGTTTTTGTTTATTTTTTTTTTAATTTTTTTTTTTTTGTTGATTATATTTTTTTTTTAATATACATATATAACGTACAGTACAACTGTTTATATATGTATAAAATATATGATTATTTTTATTAAATTTTTTTTCCAATTTAAATTATAGGTTTTATAATGGGTTATTGTTTACTGTTGCGGGTTTCTTATTTGTTAAAAAGCTAACAGAAATGCTTATTTAGTTAGGGTCAAAATTTTCAATAGAGGTTGTGGTTTCCAAAAAGGTTCTTTTGTTTTTCTTTCATATGGTTTATTCTTCTTGTTAGGGTTTAGGTTTTGAATTAATAAAAACTTATACTGTTTTTTAGAACATTTTTGATTAATTTGGTTGAATGAGAAGCAAATTATAACATCAGTTAAATAACATTTTAATAACAGAATAAAATAAGATTTTAGATTCATCTTATTCTCTGTATTGATCTATAAATTCTGAATTTTCTTATGAAAATTATGAAAATGTAACATCATTTTTTTCTAATTATGAAAATGTTGTCATATTTAATGGTATTCAATAAAATTTAACATTAAAACAGGTTGCTAAATTTATTAAGTTCTAACAAATATAAAATCCGGAGCTGGAAAATCCTAAATGTATTGCAGAATCATTTTAGAACTAAATATATGTATAATTAAATATTTTTTTGATTGAATCTACTTAAATTTTCAACAAATTCCATTTATTTATCTTGTTCAGTTGATATTATTTTTATCTCATCTAATAATATAGCAATTAAGCTCAGAATTCTTAGATAATTAGTAATATAATACAATAGTTAGTAATACAAACTATACTTGATACTCACTTGAAAATTAAATTAAATGTTACTGTTTCTCAAGTTCAGGATATATTCTATTATTCTTGCATCTAATTTTAATTGTTTCCTTTAGATCGTCTTATTTCTCTCGAAATCAATTTCTTATATTGTATACTTTAAGTACTTAAGCATAAAATGTTGAATTAAGGTTGTCATTTTTTAAAACAAATAAAAAAATTTCACCAATCCAGAAAAGATAGATTAATATCTAAAAAACAATATATATGTAAAATTAACTTTTACTACAACTTTATTTTCAAATATAACAAAAAAGATGGGCTTACTGTATATCTCTTATAATTTGAAATTACATACACAATAATTTTTAAGAAACTATGTATGGAAATCATTAAAATAATAATTAAAGTGTCTAAAAGATTCACAGGTATTTACTTACATGTTGAGGAATAGGTTTAATTATATAAAACAGGTAATCGTGGTAATTTAAATCAAATTTATATTAGAAAAATTATTAATTTTATACACTAATTTTTTTTGTTTTGTGTTCATGACCACGTTAAAACAAAAAAAAAATAAAGAAATATTACAATCAATGCTATGCCGACAACAAAATTTTAAAACCTCTAATATGTATAACGCTAAAAGAAAATTAATAAATTGTCATTTTCGCATATCGATAGTACAAAAATCGATTATAAGAAAAATCGATGACATTTAAGCGAAATATGAAAATTAAAGATTCACAATATATTTAGCAATTCACAATGAGAAATTGAAATTGATTTGTTTTTTCTAATATCAATATTTTAACACCGATATGCGAATTTTACACACTCTACCGATACTTTTTGAAAACGAATTAAGTTTTTATATCTCGTTCAATTGATGTGTCAAAATATGCTATAGAGGTTTGTATTGACATCTTTTTTGATTTTACGTTAATTTTTCCTATATTTTAAAAAAAAAGCAGATTTTGAAAAAAAAAAATATTATTTTGCATAATAGTCTATTTTTTTTTTGCTATAAAACTAACTTAATTAATTAAATTAAATAATATGTGTTCAAATATGATTTTATCTTCTGATGCTATTTTCGAAATTATATAATAAATAGTGTAACATTGAACTTAATTTCGAGGTTGAAAAATTTTTAATTTTTCTTTTTTCTTTTTTTTTTGACAATTTTGAAAACAATTTTTTATATGTGTATTTAAATGTTTACCAATTGTTCCGTTCATTTCTTCTTTTTTAACTTTGAACAATGTAAAAATATAATTACTTTTTCTTGTTTAAAACAAAAACAAAAAAAAAATTCAGAAAATTTAGTATTATTAGGGGTGAGTAAAAAAAAAATGTCAACAATTGCATGATAAAATTTTAAATCGCGTTTTATTCTCATTATTTATTCAGTTTTAGTTTTTTTTTAATTGTTTAATTTAATTTTTGGTTTCTTAATTTTAATTTATTTTCTTAATTTTATTATTAAAATTTTGGTTTTTTTGGTAGTTAAATACGTTATTGTTTTCTTATTATCAGCGTATACATACAAACTTACATATGTATAAAAACATTAAAGAAATTTTTCTTACATTTTATGTATACATAAACACATAATATAAAAAATATCTATGGTTTTTAATTAATAATTATATATTTTCCTTGCAAATATTTTTTAGCAGCTAAAAGTAAAAGTTTTTTTTTTTGTTTAAGTTTTACATTTATTTTTTTCAAGCTCATCATTATTAATATAAAATTGCAGTTATTTAGCTATTTATTTTCACTTGTAATATGTACATATAAATTTATATAAAATTGTAATTATATAAAAATTAGTAGTATCTATAATAAATAATATATATATAAATAAAAATTTTATTGCCAGAAAATCATTTATATAACAAAAAAATATTTTTAAGCGCAGCCCCATTTTAGTTTATTGAATCGCATTTTGACAAAATTTTCCAAAAAAAAAGCGTATGGTAAAATGCAAAAATATTAAAAGAAAAATAATTAAAATGCTTATGATTTTTTTCAATTATTTATGCAAAAATTTTCAATAATATTTTTAATACTTTTAAATTAAAAATATTATTAATATATAAATAATAGTAAATAATTAACAAATTTATTATAATAATAAATTAAAATTCCAAAATTGCAATTTTTCAAAAACAAAAAATAATTATACTATATTTGAAAACGAAAATCAATCATAAGTATTATTTTTTTCATAATTTCATTTCAAAACATTTGCAATTTAGTAATTTTTTTCTTTGGTTTAATTTTATTTTTAATCAGTCTAATATTTCAATTAAGAAATATTATTATTTAGGAAGTTTTGGTTATATTTTTTATGATTTTACCGCATTACCTTTTTAATAATCTAGCTTTAATTTTCAAAGTTCACCACAATTTTTTTTTTTTTTTTTACTTTTTAAAATAATAATTAAAATAATTTTATAAATTAATTCAAAAGATAAATCTCTTTTTATTATAATTTATTTAGTTTATATAGTTATATTTATGAGAACGTCAAAAATAACCACTGAATGTCATTCGAAATTTAATTAAAAATTGGTTTGAATTTCGAATAATATAAAAATTAGATTTACTAAAAATTCGAACATAAAAAACTTAAATGCCAATTTCGTTCATTCGTTTGTTCAGAATAAATTTTACCAAAGTGTAAGAATAATATATTTACCTAAATTTCTCAAAATTTGAAACGATTACAAGTAGATCATAGAATCGATCATAGAATTACTCAAATTTATTCTCTTAAAAAAATTTATTGTTTAATTCTTGTATAATTTGTATACTTAAAACTCAAAACCTTGTAATTGTAAATAACCAGAATAAAAATAGCCTAGAATCTCAAATTGTATGACGTCGAGGAAATTTGACAGACGTAAAATGAGAAAATAATATTATATTATGTTGACAACTGTGCGCGACCTATGTTAAGTGTTAAAAATAAATTTATGGCGTTCTTAGAAATATAACTTCTTAAATTTTTAGATTTGGTTTAAATTTGTTTTTTTTTATAATCCTTAATATTCTCTTAATAGAAGAGATTTTTTTAAAATATTTTTTTCAAATTAAAATTGGTTTTTTAAAAATAAATACATATTATATTATATAAGAAAACCTTTTATTACAAGTTTTTGTCCAAATTTTTTTGAGTGGTTTTTCTTCCTACCCCAATTTTTTTAAAAATTAAATTCATTTCTCAATTTATAAATTAGTTTTGAATTTTTTTTAACTAATTATTTTTCACAATTTAAAATGGAGAAATTAAAAATTGTTTTAGAAAAAAAAAGACTTTACATATAAAATAAAAATTCAATATTAAAAAAAAAACATAATAACGGCGGCGATAATTAAGAAAGGTTTAAAGATTGAATAGAAGTCAAAATTCAAAATAAAATTTAGAAAAACGCTTAAGATGTGATTAGAGATTTAAAAACATAAATTGTCATTCCAGATGGTTAAAAGTTCAATCAAAATATTTTTGCCTTATTTGACTTTAAATAAACTAGGCAGATTGCTCATGAAGTAATCATATATTTGAAAAAAAGGTTTAACAATTTGTATTTTCGGGCTTTCTTAGCTAGCTTCAATTTTAAATAACTGGCCCAGAAATAATTTTTAAAATGAGTTGAGTGAAGTACAAAGATACTTCTGATTGAATGAGTTCAGTGAAGTAGAAAGTTCTTGCGCTTATTTAAGAGGAATTCAATCTAGTTTCAAATTCAAATTTTAACCATAACTCGATATGTATTTATATAATTCCAAATTAGTTATCAAATGAAAAAATAATTAAATTTCAACATATTTATTTCTTTTGTACCGAATTTTAGTGATTATGTTATTATATTTACAGCTATAATGGTTTAATGAGTAGAGCATGAAATATTATTTTAAAATTAATACATAAATTAAAAGAAAACTCATTAATTAAACATCAAAGTAGATTCAATTTCCAACGCTGTAGGTACATAAAAATTTAGATAATTTACATAAATCTAATTATTTAATTATTTGCGAATTTTTTGGACAAAGATAATTTTGAAAAAGAAGGTAAATTTCATGTAATAGTTTAAGCGTAAAATGTTTAAACAAACATTTAGTCAAATATTTGTCAATAAATCATTTATGCTTTTATTTGCGTAATAGCTCATAATATTAATAATAATATTCATAGCGTAATTAATTTTTAAACATTTCAAATAGCATTAAAAGCTCGTTATTTAATCCAATTATAATTTTGAAATATAAAACCATTTGTAAATTTTTTTTATACGCATATGAACGTCATCTGTCAAAAATTAAGTTTGAAAGTTTCGACGTAATACTTACATTGATTAAGTATGCTTATCATTATATAATCTGTTAGATGAAAGTGTTAGGTAACTTAATGATGTTTAAAAATTAATTAAATGTTTATGTAGTCTTATGATCCCCTGTGTCCATATCTGAAATACAATTTTGTAAAAGTTATTCACGTTCAGCATTTAAAACTCTATACAAATTATTTGTAATTAAAGTTTTTAAAAACAATTTCAACAAAAAAACTCTTATTGTCATGCGTTAACTAATTTTGATGGTTTCTTAATTGTCGCCGACTGTGGATTTTAATTGAAGTATTAAAAAATAAAATAAAAATAGAAAATAAATGAAAAAATTTTATACCTTTTTTTATGAAATTATTTAATTTACTTCTTTTATATCAAAATATTTTTTGTGTTTTCTTTTCTCTTTTTTTTTATCTTTATTTCCTCTGCGTTTTTTATTTGTTAAATAATTCAAAATGAATATTATTCCGAAATATTTTTTATGCAAATAAAAAAAAATTATAAAACTTCAAATTTTGTCAAATTAAACAAACAAATCACATACAAATAAAATCAATTGTGTCAACTTAATTAAAAAAAATCAAAACAAAAAAATTTCTCAAATTGTGTATGCATAAAAAAAACACTCAAAGAGGTGGCCAGAAATTTGATATCAACTGAGGGTCAAAAGAAAGTTCCCGATAAAGGTCCTGTGATGTTATTATATGAATTATTCAATGATGTACATTTCGATTGTTCAATGGTAGATGGTGCTCAGAATAATTGTCGTTTTAAAATGACAGTGACAGTAAATAATTGCAAATTTGAAGGGACAGGTAAAATAATTTTTTTTTTAGATATTTTGTCATCAGATTTGTGAAATGGATAAATTTTATTTTAAAAATTAACCGATTCGCAATCAAAATTGTAAATGTATAATATACATACATTATTTTTATTTGTGGCTATGGAGGTACCATTTTAAATAATTACGTATTGAAATACACATTTTTTAGTATAAGTATAGGTTTCGTAAAGTGGGATTTCTATAAGCGTAATAAAAAATTTTTAAATGGAGTGAATTTAGTTTTAGCTGGTCGAAAGCAGCTCTAATGAGATAATTAAAATATTGTCATTCTATCAAAATTTTTAAATTTTAGTTAAAATTTGAGTTATTGTATTTTGAACTTGACATGAAGAACAAAGCATGGTGTGTTGATTAAGTGCTGTAAATTAATTTGTCTTACTAACAGTCATAATTTTACTATAAGATTTCAAATAATATATTATTTGAAAAATCACATAATAAAGTTTTAAAAAACGAATTAAAATCTCATAAAATATTTGATTTTGCTTGCATAAATATGAAAAATTGCGAATGGGTTGAAATTCATATTGTAATGGAAATTTTAAAATTATTATAAAAAGAAAACAAAAATATTCTGATCTAAATAATAATATTTATTTTTATTTGTGTAATTTTTAAGGTCCCTCGAAAAAATTGGCTAAAAATGCAGCAGCAAAAGCTGCATTAGCATCATTATGCAATATATCATATAGTCCAATGATGCATCCGCAAAAAAATTTACCCATTCCAATTGATGATAAAACAGCATCCATGGAATTACCACAGATACATGCTGATAAAATTGGTATGCTTGTTTTAGAGAAATTCCAAGAAGTTATTAAAGGTCAAGAATCATATTCAAGACGTAAAGTTTTAGCTGGTATTGTTATGTCAGAAAATATGAATTTTAATGAGGCAAAGGTAAGTTTTCATTTTTCTTTCCCAATAAATTCATTTTATGTTTTTCTTTTGCGTTTCATTTTAATTTAAAATAATAAAAAAGAACGTGAAATTAAAATAGGAAGGAAAATATTTGAATTTTAGCACATTACTTTACATTTAAAAAAGAATTATAAAAATCAAGGATATTTGACACAAAAATTTTACATATATACTTTTAGGCATGATTAAATTAAGGTATGAGAATTACCTTATACCTTATATGTACTTGAAATACTAAGAAAAACATGTTCAGTTATACTAATATAAGAGGCGCGGTGTAACATAATATATGCAAATGGGTATATACGTGTAATAGGAAGATAATAATTATTTACTTTGTGTTTTGGTAATCAAGTTTTAATTAAAAATTTTAATTTAATGTAATTTACATTAAAAATACTGCGATTTTTAAAGTAAATATAATGAAAATTTTTAAATGGCAATTAAATTTAAATGTTGAAATGACGAAACAAAAGAAATGTTTTGCACAAATTATATATTTTTTTATTTTTATATTTGATATTTTTATACTTGAAACGAAAAAGCAATAGAAATTAAAAGGAATAATTTTTTATGTTACCTAATCCCGTGAGTTATTTTGATTAAAAATTAATTACAAAAACATTTTTAATGATTTTTTCTTTTATACTCCAATGTGAAATGGCATTTTTCTTTTAAATCACTTTTAAAATGACATAATTAATGGATTGTGTCTTTTAAAAATTAAAAAGTAGTTGTTTAATTGGCAAAATTTAAATAAATTATTTTAGAATTTTTGTTAAACAATTTTAAATTACTTCATTTTGTCAGTTTTGCTTCAAATTTTAAATTTGCAATACAAATAAAAATATCGTCGCGCATGTCGCACTTCCGCTTTAAATTGAATTTCCCTATAGTCAAAATATCTTGGTCATGTACCTTTTGTTATGTTTTTGTCCATTATGTTTCCCAATTAATGATTCCCTTAGAGATTGAAACACCAAATAATCCATACCTACAACTCTTATTTCGGTTTTTCAACTCTTTGATCCGATTACGCAAAAAAAAAACATTATAAAACTTGATATATAATTGTGGCAGTGTATTTTTTTTATAGTTATAGGGATGTTCGTATTTCTTTGTATAGCAAATTGAATATAAAAACCGTGTTTGTCTGCAAAAATTAACGATAATAATGATTATGACCTTTAAAAAATAATATAAAATACCGTACTAAAATTTATAATAAATTTTTTTGAAATAATTTTATAATTAAAAAAAAATATAAGAAAGAAATTAAGAGAAAGAAGGAAAATTATCTTTTATATTTCTTTTCATTAATTTACTATAAAAATATTATATTCAAAAAAATGAACGCAAAAGACCTTCACTTGTACCAGTTTTCCTCATTTTCTGCTAATACAAGTACATTTATGCTAAAATATAATGAATTCTTGGACATTTTTTAAATTTTTATTGGCTTATGCCTCACACATAATGTACTTTCATTTTAATTATTCGTATAAAAATTTTTAGTATAAAATTCTTCCCATAACAGCCCTCTCTATAAGTAATATAAAATATAATAAACATCATGAATTCTTCTCGTAGAATTCAACGAAATACGAATTTAGCTAAGACCTAGACTTTTAAACGATCACAAATTCCTTTCGTATAGAGATTATGAATCAGCAATGGCAACACAAGTACAAAACTTTCATAAAAAAGGATATTTTTTAAAAACGGAGTTTTGCAGTTTTTTCGTTTTTAATTTTTTTTTTGAAAAGAAAAACATTTTTTTAAGCAAATATGAATTCGTTTCATTTCATGATAGCTATTTTGGAAGAACTCACATGCAAACAAAAAATTTGAAAACTTAAAAACTTATAACAACCAGTCTCTTTAAATTGCTTGTGTTCGTGTGAGTATTTCTTTCGTAGGCTATTGAAGATTATTTTTACTACGAACGTAATTTGTGATCACAGTATTACGATTATTCGTAGTAGAATTTTAATAATTCGGAATTTAGAATATAACATTCGTAATTTTCTGAATTTCGGAGCTACGAACGATATTCATGATGGGGATGAAAAATGTTAAATTGAGTCTAATCAAAACTAGTTAAGAAAATTGTTAGATCAAATTTAGTAGTTACTTAATAAAAAAACAAAATATTTCATAAGCTGAATTGAAAAAAAAAATCCACAATAAAAGTGATTTTAATTTTAACTCTTTAAAATTTTTTCATAGATACTTTTATTAAAAAAATTAAAATTTTCAAAAAATTTATGTACTTAGAATTTTTTATATTTATTAAACTACGATATTCCCTATTATAGCCTCAAGAATTTAGATATCTAAGAAATTAAAGCTCAAACCAATAACATTTGCTACTTTATATTTAAAACTCATCCTCCGCTGTATAAAATTTTGCGACTTTATTTTGATCTTATCAAAAAAAATTTCTGAAATCCGGTTCATTTCGAAAAGAACATTAAAAAACAAAAACAGAACGAAAAATTTAGGTAAGAGATGCTTGGAATATTTGCTTTTGTATTTGTATACGTAATACTTATACAATTCAAGTTGTTCTAAAAAATGTCCTTATTTTTATTTTGTTTTTTTTTTTTTATGAAAAATAAAGAATTAAGACAATACAAAACAATTGTTTTTCTTTTTAACAAAAAGAAAAGAAAATATATTTAAATTTTTTTTTGTTTTTGTTTCGTTCATCGTAATCGTCATCAACATCACCATTTTATCATTATCATTAATTCAAAAGTGTATCCTTTTTTTTGATTATTATTTTAAAGTTTTATTTCGTTTCTCTAGGTATCTTTTTCCCACACAAATTCCTTATTTCTTTCCATCCATATTGTTGTTGTGTCATTCTTATCCGTATAATGAAATTTATATACCCTTTTTAACTGGGTGTTTTTTTTTTCAGAAGGTAAAATTGATTTTTGTTTTTTGCGTTTTTTTTTTTTTGTATGTCCCTATACACTTTCAAATTCTTATTTCATATGACTTGTCACTTTATATATTTTCAATGTTATTCTTATAGGATCAAGGAAAATACACTTGTTTTGTTTTTTAGAAATTTCTAAGAATTTTGAGTGTAATACAACAATTCAACAATATTCTCAATATTGTTGACTTACATTATAAAACATAATTCTCGTAACAAATCTCGTATTCAGAATTCTTATAACAGCAAAAACACGCTAGTATCTACAGAAATTATTCGTAATTTTTTTTTGGTATACTATCATAAAATATTGCCGATCATAATGACATTGCCGATCAGCTAACTTGATCACCTTTTCTAGTGTGCTGGCATGAGAATGCACTGAATTTTACTTAAAAAGAATAATGAAAATTTTAAAACATTAATAAATTAATTAAAAATAGTACGGGGTATATAGAGAGAGAAAGAGAAAAAGGCCAATAAGAAAATTAAAATTAATAATAAAAGAATAAAGTGCATAATCTAAAAAAAGACTATTTTAGGAAATTAAGGCTTTTTCAATGTCAAAAAATTTCAATCGAAAATTTTCAATTATTTATTATTGTCCTTATGGAGATTTATCCGTGTATGAGGACTTCTTTTTAAATGCTTTCTGAAAAAAAGTATGCCTTGAAATTATCTCTGAGATTGCCTTTCAATTTTTTTTTTGATAAATAGCATTTAAATTTTGAACTTGACGATTGTGTAGTTATTTTCGTCAATTTTTTTCAATAAAATTTACATCTAAGTGAATGTAAGTACATATATATACTTACTTATATACTCATGCAGACATTTCAGATATTTTTAATAAAATATGTATGTATATAAAATCGATTTCATAAAAGCACTTACATTAATCGTTTTTATAGTATTCATTTATTGAGGTGTTTTTGAGTGGTTTTTCAATGGTAGCCAGAGATGATCTCGTATAATTATACTGAAGAAAATTATATTTCACAAAATGAAACAATCTCTAGAAGTATAATATAGATGAAAGAAGTTTAACTGAATTAAAACGAATTTAAGAGAATTTTCAAAGATCTGTTAATCAAATCGTGCATATTATGAGGTTTTGTTACCAAAAATAATCGGTTGCATATTTATAGTGATAGATTGAGTTAGTCAACTTTTATAATATAAAAGTAAATTTTCTTTAAGGTCTAATTTCACATTTTCTTCGTCGTCATGTACAAAATTTTTTAGGCTGTCTAGATTGAATTTGATTTCCCGGAATATTTAACAAAAATCAGAAGAAAAAGTCGACTTTAATTTGTATCGGCTTTGGCATCTTTAAATAAGAAATTTTCGAAAATAAATAAGAGACTTATAAGGATCTCAATCCTTTTGTTAATATTTTTATGATCACTTATATATACTGCAATCATTATGTGAATTTCTAAAGGAAAAAGAAAATAAAGATAAAATTACACTCAATCTCTTTTATCAAGTTACATTAAAATTATTAAACTTACATTTTAATGTATGTTACATAAAATTATGATATAATGTAAATTATTATTCTGTATATGTATATACATATACATATATTTACATATTACATGTTATGTTGAAATCGTTGTAATCAAGCCTATGTAATAAAATGTAAAATTAATGTCTGAGTGAATTTTTTACTTCCTATACTTTCCTGAAAAATAAAATATATGCATAAATGTTCTGTACTTAAATATTTTAAATATGTTAAGTACTAAAATTCAAATATAATTTTATAGCTATTTAGAAAATAATTTTAAGAAAATCATATACTTGTATGTAAGTTTTTAATATATAAAAGTTGAGTGTTCTAGAATTGAAATTCTGTTCTCTAACAAATATTACAAATTTTAATATGTAACCCAAACTCAATTAGTTCGGATTTAGAGAAAAAAAATATATTCGGTTATATATTTCAAGCTATAAATTTGTATATATACCTGTATAGAGCACTTATATAACACTAAAGAAATTCAAAAATAATTGCATTGCCAATGCTTATAAGGTATGCTTGTACTCCTTGAAAAATATCACATTTCAAAATTATAAATATATATACATACATATGTATATTTATATTTGTATAAATATAACCTAAATTGTATTAAATTTTTAAAAAAATATGAGCGCTTTAGAATAATGTCATATGGTTTTTTTTTTCTTTGTGAGATTCTATTTGAATGTCTATACGATTTTTTTCCACCACATTTTCTTTTATATTCACCATCCCAAAATTTTTTTTATTTTTGAATATTGTGTGCTCTAATAAAATCGTATCCTCGTCCTTATTCTTTATAAATTTTTCTATTTTTCTTTCGTTTTTGTTGCATTTCACTTTCTTATTACACAATAATATCCTTTTGCCACTTGAAATTTTTGAGTCTGTCCAATCATAAAATAAAAAGCACCATCATTCTTAGTTTTTTTTTTCTATTAACATACTTTTGTTCAAAAATAGAAAAAAAAATTTTTTTTGTTTCTCAATTTTTCTTTTTTTTTTCTTGAGTTTCGAAAAGAAATTTTTTTTGTTAATAATGGTTATGTAAAATAAGAAATAATACCTTTTTGCTAATATTTATATACTGTAGAACACACAAGTTTCGTTCGATTAAAAAATGAAAGTCATAATACAAAATAAATAATTTGAATTGAAAAAAATTTTTTTGTATAATTTCTGTAAAGGTTAAAGTTGAAAAGAATGTGAAATTAAAAATTAAAAGTGGAACAGGACATGAAAATAAAATGTAAACTCTTCTCTTTTTAACAAAACAAATTCAAGGGTCAAGAAATCTCACTTCCGAATTCATTTTTATTATTCCTTGAATAATTCCATTTAAAAATGCATTACTAGGTTTATATAATTTTGGGCTCCATTTGACAAAATCTAAATACTCGTAGGTATAATATAAAAAGTGAAATTTGTGGATATTTGCCTTAGGTCGATTACTTAATTTTCGAACAGTTTAAGAATTGAAGAAAACAGTTTAAGAACTGAAAATTTTTGTTGTGTCAGAACCATAATAAAAAATATCGGGTTTTGATAAATTTGCAAGAAAAAAGACTAAGACAATTTTGTTCTCTACTGTACATCGAAATGTTAATATGTATTTGGTTTACTGAATAGGTTTCAAGAATTTAGATTAATGTTATATAAACAAGATGTGTTATATTATAAATATAAAAAATATAAATTAATGATGAACAATTCAAAAAAGAAAAAGTAAAGTAAAACTTCTTGTCTCGTTCGTTTTTTCTTTTATTTTTTTTTTTTTCTATTTTGTTTTGTATTTTCACTTTTATTTTTCTTAAACTTTTTGTTTTTAGGTTATATCCGTTTCAACCGGAACAAAATGTGTATCTGGAGAACACATGAGTGTTAATGGTGCTGTTTTAAATGATTCTCATGCGGAAATAGTATCGCGTAGATGTTTGATGAAATTTTTATACGCACAATTGGAAAAGCATTTGAATCCTGGTAAAATAAAAAAAAAACAAAAACAGAATAAAAATCAAAATGCTTTTTATAAAAAAGAAAATGAAAAAACAAATCATCTATCAAACATACAATCTATCTCTCTATATATTCATCTCTTTCTTACTACAATATATTTTTGAGTAAATTAAAGGTATACATAAAAATGATAAATATAAAACATTAAAGAGAAAAATAATATCACTTTCTTAAAATAAAATATTTAAATTTATCATTTTTAGGTATATTTGAAAAAAGTTTAATCAAAAAATAATGAAAGAGCATGAGAGTATAGATAAATATCAAAAATATGATAGAAATATCATTAATTTTTATTAATTATTTGACATTTTATGTGTCAAAAGCAATAAGAAAAAAAAATGAATTTTGAAAAAATTTCCAAACACTACCAGCAAATACTTTAATTTCCGTTTTATATTCATTTAGCAACCATAAATCAGTCTATATTTGAAAGAAATCCAGATAACACGCAATATCCGTACAAATTGAAAAATGGTGTCCTATTTCATTTGTACATAAATACTGCACCGTGTGGCGATGCTAGAATATTTAGTCCACATGAAAATGATTCCGGTGTTGATAAACATCCAAATAGGTAAAAAAAAAGAAATTAAAATAAAAAACAAAGAAAAAAAAGAAATTCATGAAGGAAAATAATAAGAAAATATTATAAAAAAAGAACAAAACAAAAAAAAAAAAAACAAATTGCAACCTTATAAAAAAAAATTCGATGGATTTTAGATATCAAACATTGTTCATGAATTTTGTTTTGATGAAATTTGGATGACGATTTTACTATCAAACAAAATCCATGAACGTTTGCATGTCATACTTTTATAAAGTTCAATTCAACTTATTAGAAATGTTTGATAGTATAAATCCTGACTTTTATGTTATAATTCAGACTTTATGTTTATTGTGATTGTCAGCTGTCAAATTATAATTAAAATTGTTAAAAGTTCAATTTTAAATTGTTTTGACTTTTTATTTTATCTGACAATTAAAAATTTTTGATAATCACAATTAGCATGAATATTTTCTATATGCTTATGCAAAAATAACCAAAATTTTCTATAATTTTCAGCATTTTTTTGTAACAATTCTTTGATAAAATTTAAAATTTTGTCAGTGAAAATAACGAATAAGAAAATAACCTTATTTATAGCCAATATTATAATAAACCCTTATTCATAAATATACAAATTGTTTTATGCAGTAATATAATTTCAATTGTTGAAAATATAATAAATTTTAGAATTGTCAGCAAATAACGAACAAAAAATTGGTTTAGCAACGTTTTTCGAATTTAAATGTCAAGGCCATAATATTTCAAGATTGTGCCAGTCTTACACTTACAAATCTATGAATGATTTTTCATTTTGATATGTTTGAGTTATTATAAAAGTTTAATATTAAATTGAATTTAATGAGCACGTTATGATTATGCACAATTTGATTTAATTCCCAATAAATTGAAAACTATTCCCAATATATTTTATAATATCCCAATAGGCGTTATAAAAACGGTTTCATATATTGAGAATTTTAAATATTAAAGAATTATTACAAAAAAAAAGTTATTGAAAATTATGAAAAATTGACAAAATTAAGAGCATAGAGATCAAAACTCTATATTTTTAATATTGAAAAATAATAAAACTGAAAAATGATTTAAAGAAAATTTTAAACTAACGCAATAACGATCAAGTTATTGAAATAGTTTAAAATAAAATTTTGTAGAAATTGCTAACGTTTCGTGAAAAAAACTTTGAAAGAATTTATTTTAATAATTTTAGTTTAATGTCAAAAAATAATTCCTAAATGTGATGTTTTATTAAACAAAAAGATTCTTAGCTGAATAACTTGTTGTGTTTTTTTTTTTAATAAAAAATTAAAGATATGAAAACTTAATATCTTAATGAACTCGGGTTTGACTGAATTGAAATATAATTGACTACTTTTTTCAAATTGTCATTATTGATTGACAACTGATTTCTTTAGGGTTTTCTTATAAATTTATAATAAAAAATTGTTATATATTCTATTTAAGTAAAACATTTGAAATCTTGATGTTGTAACAACAAATTGTATTTTAATTTCCAGTTCATTTTTAAAATAGTGATAAAAATGTAAATATTATTATGTAGTCATTTATGCATGTTGATGTTGTGATTTCATGTATAATATAAATAAATTTCTTTTAGAATTAAGTTAGATAAAAATGATGGTTCATTTTATAACTTTTAGAATATTTGTAATTTCTTTTCAAAATTTTAGTATTATTTTCCAACGAGAAAATTAAAAAATAAACTGTTATACGCTTTTAATTATTTTCACAGCCCTGTCAAATTCACAATAAATTTGTACCTAATTTAATTTGATTCTTGTGTTAAATGTCAAATGTCAAAATATATTTAATAGTAATATCAAATTTTGAAATTCATTATTTAATAATTTAAAATCAGTTATTTTTAAATACCATTAAATTTTATAAGAAGAATTATTAATTTTTATATGTATGTGTATCTTAAATTTCGAGTTGGTTTCGGCTGTTTATTTAGAAATTTATAAGATGTTTAAACATTTTAAAGTTGATTGATAGAAAAATAGCAAGGAACAATTGATAGAAAATACCAAGGATTGATCGAAAAATACCAAATAACAAGGATTAATAGAAAAATTGCTTCTAAAGCAAACCTAATGTAGCCCACCAAAACTGAACTCTCAAATGTCTTAAAGTTCAGAATATGTACAAAAGGTGATCAAAAATATTTCCGCAAAAAAATTGGTCTGACGCAGTATTGGCTTTTGAATAATTTTTTTTTTTATATTGTATATACTAGGTCTATATTTCCTAATTATTGATGTTACTTAAACTTTTTTTTCCATAAAATTTGATTAAAGTTTTATAATTGTTATTTTTTCAAATTCTTTTCAAAATTTTCAAACGAAACGTTGGTTTAGTGAGCAAAAAATACTTTTACCTTATTTATCTATTGATCTTGTAAAATTTATTATGATTCTTTTTGAAACTCAACTCCCAAAATACTTAAAAAAAAAACAAATATAAAAAATAAAAAAAACAATGTGAACATAAAAATGTAGGAAAGCAAGAGGGCAACTGCGCAATAAGATAGAATCCGGTGAAGGAACAATTCCTGTGAAAAGTTGCGATGGTATTCAGACTTGGGATGGAATATTACAAGTAATTAAATTTTACAGAAGAAAAATCTTTGTATTACATTATATTTCTTTGTATTACATAAGAATTCAAATAATAAACTTATTTGCATTATAATTTTATTTATTATATAATTTTCTTTTATATTATTTTATGTTACTATAGGGTCAACGTTTATTAACAATGTCATGTTCTGATAAGATTGCAAGATGGAATATTGTAGGTATTCAAGGTGCATTATTGGCATCGCTTGTCGAACCAATTTATCTGCATTCAATTGTATTGGGAAGTTTATTACATCCAGAGCATATGTATCGTGCGGTATGTGGCAGAATTGAAAAATCAATTCAAGGTTTACCACCACCATATCATTTGAATAAACCGCGTTTAGCATTGGTTACATCAGCTGAGCCGAGGAATCAGGCAAAAGCACCAAATTTTGGTATAAATTGGACAATTGGTGATACAGAAATTGAAGTTGTTAATTCATTAACTGGGAAAACAGTTAATAATCAAGTGTCACGTTTAACAAAAATGAATTTCTTTATGAAATTTGCAAATCTTTTAAAAAATTTACCAGGTTTACAACAACGAAAAATAATTATGGATTATGGCGAAACAAAGAAAGCTATCAAAGATTATCAGGTAATGTTAGAATGTAATTTCTAATTAAAACTATTTAAACGGCTTAAATTATAATTTGCTATTGGATTTTGGTAGTATTAGAATTTACATTTTCATATAAATAAAAATATTTAAATTAATATGCATTAATTGATATTAAAAATAATTCGAATTTTATTAATAAATGTAAATAAGTATAGTCTTAAAGTCCTAGTAAAAGAAAAAAGTTCGTTAGTAAGACGCACTGGCAAAAAATAAGTAAAAGAAAAACAAAGCCAAGCAACGAATTGCTTTATATAATATCAAAGGTATATAAAAATATTTGAAATTAAGACCAGTTTTTTCCACTGTGACTAACATGAATTTCAATCGAAAATGGAATACTTCCATTATGTATGATGTTCTCAATGATTTCCCACTTTCGTGGTTTAAGTGTTTTTTAGAACTATATTAAACTTTAATTTTTCTGATGTTCGTGACTTTATTTTATAACTGTAGTTTTATATGCAAATTAATTGTAAACATTCTTAATTAATACTAATTTTAAACATCTAAATATTCAAGAGGTTGTTTTTTGTTTTACTTTGTATTTGATAAATATTTGTTTTTTTTTACCATTATATTTAAATTTTCACTTTCATATATGTTTGTTAATTTAATATAACATATCTAATTTTTGTCGACTTACGTTTAATTCTAAAATAAAATAATATTTTTCATATTAAAATTTTGAAATTCAGTATCGATCATTCTAAAATAAAGATCAAAAATACTATGAATATTTAACTTGTGTACAATAATACCCCATTGTGATATTTATTAAAAGTTTATTATCTAAAAAACACAATAATTAATACTGTTTTTTATTTTTTAGACCGCCAAAAAGGAATTATTTGATGCTTTCAAAAGAGAAGATTTGGGGAATTGGTTAAAGAAACCAATTGAACAAGATGAATTTTGTCTTCCTGAATGACTACCTTACACAAAGAAAACAAATCAATTAAAAAAATACAATAAATTTAATAACAAAACCGTTCATGAAGTTGAAAGATATTTTTATAATTTTAATAATTTGATTGAAAAAATTATGTTTAAGCAAGTTATTTTTAATTTTATTTTATTAATCATTACAAAATTTATTTGTATAGAAACAAAAATTATTAATTCAAAAATAACATTGATTTTGTTATTGAAATCTTTTTTTGAATGTATTAAATACATATTTTTATTATCATTGACAAGACTTGCGTATAATTTTAAATTAGATTCAAATAATTTATTAAAAATTCTTTTCATATTTATTATAAAAATAAAAACAATTTCAAACATATTAATAAAAATGTATAATACATTGATTTTACAAAGCAATAATAACGATGAATTTATTAAATTCTTTACATTAATTAAAAATTATATTAATATATTAAAAATTAATTATTATACTTTTTATTATAATATATTACAAATATATTCAAGAGAAATATTAATAATATTAAAATTCAATGACAAAATAAAATTATTAAATAAAATTATAAAAACATTTGTTAATATTACTATTATTATTATTAGAAATATCATTCAATTTAATTATACAACAATAATACAGTTTATTAAAAATTTCTTCAATATTTATTATAATATTAAAATGAATTTTCTCTTCTATTATAATCATCATTATAATCTATATTATGTAATAAAAAATTTCTTGATTATTATTGAATTCAATAAAATTTCATTATTCTTAAAATTTATAAATTTATTAAATGATATTTACAATAATAATAATATTATAATATATTTCCATACAAAAACCATTAACAATTTTCCAATCAAAATTGAAAATTTCCAATATTATATTAAAGTAATTTTAAATAAAATTAAAAATAATTCAAAAATTACCATTAATTTGTATAAGAAAAGTAAACTAAATCATGAAATTGATTATAAAAAGTTTTTAAAAATTGAAATTATAAAAGATATAAAAATGATATGGAATTATAATCTTTTATCCAATCAGATATATATGAAGTATAAAAATATTATAAAAAATAATATTGAAAAATTTATGAAAATCTTCTTATATAAAGTACATAATTTATTTGAATCAACAGCAATACTCAGTAACAATGAAAATTTTAATTATTACGATAACAAAATTTACAAGAAAATTAATTATTATTATTTAAATGAAAATAATAGTAATTGCAATAAAAAAATATTTAAAATGTATGGGAACTATAAAACAGTAATCGATGATAATTGTAAAAATATTTTTAGCATATCTAGAATATTTCTAGAATAGAATGTAGCTTATTTGCTGGAACTAAGTAAGAAAGTATTATGGCATTTTTGTAGAATAATTATTTAATTTAAAAAAATAAATACTTAAATAAAAAATATTCAAAAAAAAATTATTGTCAAGTTAAAATATTTTCATATATTTTTTAACTTCTAAATATTTCTGTTATTTTTTAATATAATTTTTAGTAAAATTAAACATATTTTTCAATTATTTATATAAAATACGTATATAAATACCTACTTTGTTATTCATTATTCTATTTCATAATTATTTAATATTAAAAGCTTCATTTTATGTAGGATATAATATATTTTTATGACACATTTCATATTACATCTCAAATTTAGTTATTTGGTTCTCTTATCATATTAAATTAAAGTACTTAATTTTGAAGCTTTATATTACAAGATAGCACATTTGTTATATTCTATTTTTTGAGTTTGTGGCCTCGAAAAGTTAAATGTTAAAAACACATTAGAGAAAAAGCTGTATAGCTTATCCCCGAAATTTTGATACATCCACATTAATTTTTTTTTTTTGGAATGTTTTAAAGGAACAGATAAATTTCCTTTAGTTCTTAAAATTTATTTCCTCTTGCCTTTTTTTTGTTACAGAATGTTTAAAATTATTGAGAAGAAAATGAGAGTTTTACAATTTTTGTTCTACATTTAAAGTTTTAAAAATATACGCATTGTCACTTCCGTATTCTGATTGGTATGAACCGTCAATAAAATAGCCACAAAATAAACTTTAAACTATTAATTTTTTTTTGAGAAGCTTTTTGAATAAAAATTTATTAAATTAATTTTTTTTATATTAAATTAGATATCTAACATTGATAAAAATTATAGTGCATATTTATATGCATATTAAAAATAAGTGTTAAATAATGAAGTCAAAAAAAATTAAAAACGATATTGAGGATTGAATTGAAAGAAAGAGTGTTTTATATAATAAAAATTAATAAGTATATTAATATTAAATCTTTGATAAATAAACTTTCAATTGTTAAGAAATACATTTTTTCAAAAATGTATTTAGTTTCCAATATTTGGAATCACGTTAAAGCAATTTCAAATGAGTAAATGAATGAGACAAATGGTACTAAAATTTATTTAAGTCGAAGTACAATTTATTATGTAAAATATAACATTTACATATTTCATAAAATAATTTTTACTTTGAATCATTATTATTACATTACTGAGTAGTATCTATATACCTTAAATAACGTTAAAATATAAAATATAAATATATAAATATTAAGTTTTAACTATAAGAAAAATCCAAAGATAATATTAAATTAAATTAATCTTTTAATAAAATTTGGTATTATTGTTTACATATTCGTCAATATGTAAAAATTAAAATAAACTTAAAAATGACTGGAGTGCGAATATAGCAAATTCTATACATACATATTTACATTTGAAACTGTATAGATGCACTATCAAAAAAAATAATTTCTTTAAATATTTAAAATCAGTTTTTACGTATAATAAAATTATCATAATTTAGATCATTTTAAATTAATAAATCCTATTTAGTAATTTATGTTAAAATTTAAGTTTTCCCAAAGCAATATAAAAACCATATGGAGTTGTAAAAAAATTTATTAAATATTGAATTTTCTATCATTTTATGATTCTTCGATATAAAAAGAAAATTATTTTGTCTTTATATAAAAGATTATAAGTAGAATAAAACTTCTATCATTTGTTAACTAAATTATTAATTATTAAAAACAAAAAAGTATTTGCAATATTATATAACTAAAAGATAAGACAATATGTAAGAATGTCTATTTCAATAATATTATTAGGAAAATTATCATCAATTATTATATATCGTAAATATCTCAGAATACAATAACATTTTTCACACAACCATAATGAATAATTTTATAATATTTTATAATATTGTATTTAGTTTCAGCGCGTGAGTTTCAAATAAAAAGAAGAATATTTGGCCTAATATATTGAAAGAATAAATTTATTTAACCAAGTATTTATATTTACAAATTGAAATCTAATATTTATACAAATGTAGAAAAATTTTATTAATAAAATGTTTATTGTTTGCTTCCCTTATGTTTATATAGTTATCGATGCTTAAAATTATAAAACAGGCCTTTATCTTTAAAAAAATACATTGGCCGCGCTTTGAAAATTCTTTTTTAGTTATAAGAATAATTAAAAGCAAAGCATCCGTTTCGAAAATTTGGCTATGTAAAACCATTTTTTTTTTGTATAGGTAATTATAAACAAGGAAATAAAAAGATCATATCATTTATGACATTAATAAACTATTTCTAACATACATTATATAATTAGATTTAGAAAATTTAACTTTTAATTATTATATATTTACTATGATTCATAGACTTAACATAATTAATATTGTAAATATAAGACGCAATTAAAATTTAGAACTGTCCATTATAGAAAAAAAAAAAACAAACGAAAGAATCGAAAATTAAGTCAATCAAATTAATTCACATACATAAAAAATTTTAATTTAATTTTTGTTAATATTTTTTTGATGATGTTTTATGTTGATTTAACATTTAAAAATCGTTTACATATTGTATACATATTGCGGAAATATATCGTAAAATAAAATATTGTAAAAGAAGAGTCAATATAATTGTACAAAAGTTTTTTAACAACATCTATGAAACCAAAATACCTAAAATTTCTTACTGAAAATTTACTTAAAGCAATTTTGTATTTCCGAAAAAATGACATTGTTTATGTCGAAATATATTTTAAATTTAGCAAAATGAAAATAATTCAAAGCAGAACAAACTTATTCATAAAATTGTATTTTTTTTAAAACACAATTTATATTTATATTATTTAGATTCACAATTTTCTTAGATTAAATATAATTTCTTGGATAATACGTATATGATTCAAATAATTGAATTTCTTTACACGTTTTTCTCAATTTTTAAAGAAATCGTTGTACAACACTACTAGGTAGCTTAAAACACATAATCGCATATTTATACTAAAATGTAAACGAATATTTGATTTGATATTAATTTTTGAGTTTTTAATAATTAACACTAAAAATAAAAGTATTAAAATTCTTAAATTGGTTTTAAAAGTATATACACTCTATGTATATACAATAATTATTTAAAATAGTTAAAAAGAAAATTAAAATCTAAGTATGTATAATAATTTTAAAAACAAGAACATAAATTAAAAGAATAACAAAATACTGTGATACTAAATTTTACTAGTACTTCCAGCAAAGCTGCGTTTTTTCCCATTCTAAAGATATTCTAAATGCTCATGTTTTGTTTTATTTTAATTATAATTAAGATAATTTAGATTTATATAATTTATGTAACAACAAACCCAGAATGTAAAGAAAAAAAAACCCAAAAAAAACCAGGTCCCAAATTTATTTAAAATCTTCTTAAATTTAACCAAATATTTAAATAAGAATAAATCTGTATAATAAAAAAGAAATCAATTGGAAAACAATTCAAGGAAAATTAAAAAAAAGCTAATGTGTTGTAGCTTATTTTAAAAACTCAAAGAAGTGAACATTTTTAAAGAAGATATAAAGAATACATCGAAAAGGTGAACAAACCGTAGAAGGAGATAAAAATTTAAAAAGTTTAAATTATATTGAATTTAAAAAGGAATAATTTACTTAAAAATTTTCATGTTTATAAAACATTTGCATAAGAAACATTAATACATATTATATGTATAACAATATTCGTATTTATTTACTCTAAATATGAATATTTTTAAATAAAGTTGGTTTAAAGTGAGTCAAAGATATTATATTCCATATGTTTCTCTATTATAAAGAAGGTTTTTTTATAATAAAAATTTTTTATGCAAATTAAACTTTAATCCTTTTAGATTAATTTTCTATATCTTAGATTTACGAGCATGATCTCTAGCTCTATTGTACTAAAACAGTATGACATTATACTCCTTCATCTTAAGTTCTTGGTATGTGAGGTGTCGAATGTAAAATTAATATTGCTACAGGATAGACATTTATCATCGCCTATATGATACAGTAAAAACTTTCAAATAATTTCTTGTCGAAGACACTTCACACTGTTGTTAACATTCTTTACTATAACTTAGGTAGCTTTGAACAAAAACATATAAATTAATTTGTACTAATAACTGAGCTTAGTGCAAATGATATTAAATTTTAAGCTTATATGCTATCTATACACTATAAAAAATACCTCTTAAATATTCTTTAAATAATATTAATTATGAGAAATTGAAATCTATTAAACTCAATTGTAATCTATTAAATCTATTAAACATATTTTATATAATTTTATCTCTTTTAAGCGTTATTTAATATTAATACAACGCTAATTTAAATTACTTTCATCTTTATTCTGTCTCTTCAAATAATTTCTATTGCATATTGGACGAATTATTTTTAATTAGAAAATTTCAATAGATATAATTTTAAATTTTATTCTACAAAATTCTATATGTAAATATTTATTAAAAAATATAATTAAAAATAAATCGCATGAAATTACAGTTCACCTTTAATTCGTAAAAATTTAACTAGAAAAAAACGTGAAAACAATTTAAAAAAAAAAATTCAATTTATGATCATTTAAGACAAATAAAAAGAAAAATTTAAATTAAAAAATATATCTATATTAGTATATAATATATTATATAAAAATATATAAATATACACAAAATAATATTTAAAGTCAAAACAAGATTTAAAATAATCACCATCAATTAATATTAATTAAAGAAACAAAAGAATCAAATAAATAAACAACTTACGTAAATAAAATTAAAAACAAAAAAAAACAATGTAATTTAAAAAATTAAAATTTTAAAAGATATTTATCTAGAAATATTAAAATAAAGAATATATATACAAAAATTATAAGTAAAAGAAAAACGAAATTTTATTGAAAAAATAAGCAAAAAAAAACAAAACTTATTTCAATTATTAAAAAACTACGTAAACTTGAATTTTTAAAATGCCATAGACATATACACATATTGATTATATTTATTCCAATAAAATTCTTAAATTTAATTAAAATGATAAAACAATAAATAGAAAATGACAAAAAAAAACAAAAAAGAATGAAATCAAATAAAAACAAGAAAATTTATTAGCAGCAAAACTAATATAGAAATTATATCTACAATAAAAATAATATTTTAATTGGAATATCGAAAATTATTCTGATGCAAAAAATACAATATTTTAAAAAGCAATAGTTAAATATCACAAATAATTATTGATTAATTTCAGAAACGCTATTTAATATATATTTTTTTTTAATTTACATTTAATATAATTACGAATATCAATCTTCTCTCCAAAAATTCTAAGAATAATTTATAATTTACTACACGTTAATATTGTAGTTTAATAAAATCTTGTCAAAAATCAAATATAATTTATATATAACAATGCATTTTACATTTAAATATAGTTTTTAATAATTAAATTATATATAATATTTATTAAATAAAGAATATTTTGCTACGTGATTGTAAAATTTTCATCATATTAATAAAAAGCATTCAGTTTGTAAAAATAATTTCTTTGTTTTATGTAGAATTTCTTTTATTTCAAGAATATTAAATTAATACGTTTTTATTTTTACATTATTTTATTCTATATTCATATTAATATGAAATTAATATAAATTTTTCTAGCCCAAAATAATAAAAAAAAAACAACAAAATGTATTTTTATAAGAAAGTCAATTATAAATCTTTAAATATAAAATTTATATTTTTTTTTTATTAAAAGCGATTCTGAAATTAATCATTGCGTTAAAAATTATATCATCGTAAAAAAACAAATATTTATTTTAAATAATTATTATTGATATTTACTGACAAAACAAAAAAATCATCATGAAAATAGAATTTCTTCTACATTTATATAGATAAATTAAAATTCTACATAAGTATATATACATAAAAGAAAAAGTTATGAGGTAGTGGCCTTTTTATCGAAATATATAGTGATTTTTTAAAACTTAAATACAAAAAAAAAAAAATAATTAAAATACAGAAGAAATAATAATAATGATAATTAAAGAAAAAAAAAATATATATATATAGATAAAATGGAATGGGGGAAATTAAATTTTTAATTTTCATATGGTAGTTAAAAAAAAAAGAATCAAACAATTTGAAATAAAAATTTTATTAAAATTTTTGATAATTAAAAAATTTTATTTATTTTTTTTTTTCATTACTGTTAAATTTTTTAATATTTTGTTCTTTTTTTTTTTTAATTTTTATTTAATTTTAAAATTTAAAAATGAACTTCCTGAGTATGAGAGAGAATTTATATTGTAATATGCTTCTATATGTGAGGAGTTTGTAATAAATAATTTGTTTGTGAAATGAGTATAATTGAATTTACCTATTATTTAATTTAATGAGAAAAAAAAAAATGTTAGTTATTACATTTAAATAGTGTTAAAAAGAAAACGAAACAAATTGAAAAAAAAAAAAAAATTAAAAATAAATAAAAATAAGAATCTTGTGTCAAGATGTAAATATTTAATCTCCTTAAATCGATCGATAGAGTTCCTATTATATAAAAAAGAAAAATGCAATACTTTCAGTTTTCTCTATTCAAAAATACATTTTAAAAAGCATACTATATTCATATAGAAAACAACAAAAATTTATTTTGAAAACTTATATTAAAAACAATATGTAAAAACAAGCTTTTCTTTAGAATTACTTAGTTACTAATTTTATTGCTAATTACTTTATTAGTTACTAATAAAATAACATAGAGAAATGTTATTCTTCGAAATATATAATACATTAATACGGGGGCAGAACTTATGTTAGAAAGTATTATCTCGATCTTTTGATAGTAGCTTTCATTTTTTCGTACAAGTGAATTGTCTTCGCCGATCCTGATGGAAATTAGATTCTGTCATGTTAAACAAGAAAAAGTTTTAAGTAATTTGCTTAAATGGTTGGATAAAATTAAATAATATGTTTAAAAAACATAATTAATTGGAAAATAATTTCAATTAGAATTATGTTATTTAAAATTTGCTTAAAAATTCAATTTAGCTCAAATTTTTTTTTGGATGATATCTGTAGCAATACATTATTGCGAATCGTTCTGGCCCTTTACTTAAATGATAATTAGATTTATTCCGCTATTTGATGTCAATTTATTCAACCATTACACATTAAGACCATGATTATGTTAATAATAATCTTTTTATCGATTAACACAAACTTAAAATAAAAATAATTCAAGCATTTCGATGCACCTATCAATCTAATTTCTTTACAAAATAGGGAAGATCAAATTTGATAAATTAAATAAAGTGTATTCGTCTTGAAATAAAGGTTTACAAAAAAAAACTATTATAATTTCAAAAAGACAAAAAAAAACTATTTATTAATAATTATTTATAATTTCTTAATTTAAAAAACAAAATATGAATATAGTATGAAAAGAAAAAATGAACGCCAAATAATAAAAAACAAAGTCTCTGAAATAAAAACAATAAAAAAAAATTAAAATAAAACGGAAAACATTTTATTAATGAATGGAAAAACACCACTGATTGATAAAAATTTTTTAAAAAGTCTTTGATATTATTTTGTTTTTATTAATAATTAATAAATTTGTTATTAGAAATAAGATTTTCTTTTGAAGAAGAAAAATTTTAAAAAAAAAAATAATTTAATATTTTCATCTCTTTTTTTTCTCTTCTGTTTTTTTTTTTTTGTTTTTTGTAAAATAAATAGGAGCTGCGCATAAAAATATTTTTAATTTGAACTATGAAAATTGTGCATACAAAATAAATAGAAAACAAATTTATTCGTTTATTTTTACACTAAGAAGAAAATTTCTAATATTTAGAAGTTTAAAAAAAAAAAAAAACAAAAATCTTAAAAATTAGGTATTATCGAAATTAATTCTTAAATTAGGAAATGAAATTTTTGGTTTATTTTCTTAGTTGTTTTTTGTTATACATTTTTTAATTTTATTAATTTATATTATTAAATAAAATGGAATTTTTTTTCTATTATTAAAGTATAATTCAGACGTTTTTTTTTATTATAACGGACTTTAATTGCAAAAAAACTAAAAAAAAATAAAATTAATTAATTAAGATATTATTTATTGCTTTTTGAAATATTTTGTTTTTGCTTCAGTTAAAAGAATAATTAAAGAAATTTTAAAAGTAATTTATTATAAAATTCTTCTTGTCTTTATTAAATAAAGATAATTAAATAATAATTAAAATCAAGAAAGAAAAATATAAAGCAGCAAAATTATACAAAACAATAATTACATAATTAGCAAAACAAACAACAATTAAAGAAATAAAACAAAAAACAAAACAAACATGTAATCTTAAATACTAAAAACAATGTAATTAATTTATTATTTAACTGAATGAATTACTGAATTATTTAAACATACATTATAAAAAAAAAACAAAAAAAAGAAAAAAAACAAATAATAATAATTAAAAACTTTAAAAGATTTTGAAAAAAAAAACAAAAAGAAAAGCAAATTTATTAAATAGAAAAAGTTTTTAGATTTTAGTTGTTTGAAATTTATGAATTATTATTAAAAATAAATTCATATTTATTAAAAAGAAATTTACATTTAAATAATAAAAGAAAGAAAAAAAAAAGAAATTTAAAAAATAAGATCTCGGTAATTATTATAAGAGAATGGAAATTAAGAAAAATAATAATAATAACAATAATTAATAATTAATTATGAGATCAAATAAAAATATAAAAAATTTAAAAAAAAAAATTAATAAAATACAAAAAAAAAAACAAACAAATTGTATTTAACACAATAGATAAATTCACAGAAATAAAATCGATTTGTTCAACTTTAATTTCATTTCTTTTATTGAAATCTTCTATTTACGTAATTCTGCAATTTATTTGTTAAAGTCCTACTTTTCTGTGAATTAATAAATATTTACAATGAGTAAGTAATTTTACACTAGCTCCAAAATTTCGAAATCATTTGCCGTTTGTCCAAATCCCTTTATTTTATGAGTGAATATTAATTGTTTGAGAACGGGTTGTAGCTAGTAGCTAGTGCAGCCACAGTTTCTTTAAATGTTAAATTACTATGCATTATGAATATAGTAAATTGCTCTTAAGTTATTACTTTGTATTTGCAATATTAAGGCTTTCTTTTTCATCTAAAAAAGTAAATACCTACCGTATTTTTATTAAAATAATATGTAATATGGGGAAAAAAAATTAATAATTTATTTAAATTAGAAATTAAAATGTATTTATAATTTTATTCTAGAACTGAAAATAATATTTTTATAATATATGTAAAGAAAATTTTAACAAACAATCAATGATGATTTGAAGAATAAATTTTATTTTCTGGTTACTTGGTAGATAAAGCTTACAATTATTAATCTTTATTTTTTAATTGTTCAATAATAATTATCACATGAATTTTATTTTAAAATTATAATATGTATTCATTTTACATTTTTTTTTAGTAATTTAATATTATTATTATAATAATATTTCTTATTTTTAATTTATTTTAAAGAGAATGATTGCATTTACTTAAATTGTGAGTTGAGAGTTTAATATATGTATAGTTTTCTAGTTCTGATTTGATATTGACAGAAGCGACATCTAACATTTCATTACAATTTTAAAATTTTTTAATAATGTATTAGAGTTTCTGTATTCATATAAAATAACTTACATGGGTTTGTGTCTAAACTAAAATGAAAACAAAATTTGTTCAGCAACTGTTATACTAGTATAAAATCACATTCTACATAGGAAAATTATGGAGTAAAGAAAAAAAAAATAAAATTTTGGTGCTCGACATACATAGGTACAAGAAGTATTGTAAAAAATAAGACAAATACGCTGTCCTTTCTTCCGAAAATAAAATAAATAATTAAATTTTTAGGAACAAATATTTCATATAAACAGTATTTAAACATATTTTAAACATTTTGTAAAATTTATAACAAAATTTGTAGAATGCTAGATTATCCTTCGTCATTGTACTTTATTAATGTAGATGTGTTTATGTATGAATAATGGGGGTTTGGATTTCTTATTAGGATTATATTTTGCTCCCTTTGTATTCAATAGTTCGTAATTTCATTTCTTTAAATATTTTATCAATTACTAAAATTATTAAAATTAAAATATTACTATAATTTTATTGTGATATAACAATAATAATGTTAATTTTGAATTTTAAACATCAATAATATATAAACAGTAAACAATATATTAATCTCTTTTTCTTTTTATTAAAATTAAAATTTTCATCCGAAAATCGAAAACAAAAAAGTATTTAAAATATAAAATAGATTTTTTTTTTTGTTGTTTAAGTAAGTATAAAAAGCGGTCGTAAAATTTTAATGGCTTCAATATTTTTTTTTTTTAGCTATGGCTTTAAAGCGCACACACACTTTCTTTTATTAATGGTTTATTTTTTTTTTTATAAATTATTTATTTATTCTAATTTTTTCTTTTTTTTTGCTAATTTTTTGTAATAAATGACAATGTCACACATAGATGGCATAAAAAAATCACATTAATAAATGAAAATTAAATATAGTGTAAATGGAAAAAAATATGAAGGTATTATGCGTTTCTGTGTACTTATAGGGTCAGGTAATCCTTAATAAATTAAAAGAATTCATTTGATTCGAATGTTGATAATGTATTTAGACTTACTATAGCTTCAGTACGGGTAAAAATTCTTTGTGGTATATGTATTAATCTGCTAAAATACAAAGACAAATTATGATTATTTTTTCTGCAAAATTCGTTTATATTAAATGTTATAAAATTGTTATAAAAATTTTATTACTTTAATTTTTTTCAGAGAACACGAGAAATTCCCAGGTTTTTGGTTTTTATGATTTTCAAACTTTTTTCTTATCTGCTCCATACTGAAAGTTATAAATCCTCACATCCTCAAAAATTTCTGTATAGAATTTGTAACTATGTATAATAGTTAATTCATGAAAAGTTTATCCTGTTAAAATAAATTTTTCTCACTCTTCTTCCTCTCCAAAATATTCATCCTTGGAAACTATCTAACCTATAAGTATGCAATTAATTGGCAAAAATGAATGTCAAATAAGAGAATAACATGAATACATTGAAATAAATTTAGTTTTTTATTTCCATTCAATAAAGTTGTTAACCTATTAAAAAATTAAATTGTGTTGTTAAAATTAAAAATTATTGAGGAATTTATCAAAATCCACAATACTAATCTTCAATGTCTCGTTCAGCCCCATCACATGAAACCAATGTGGTCCCGCCCAGAGCAGGACACTCGCAGTGATAGTGAAACATAGTCTCCTTCTTGTCCATTTTCCAGAAGGTGCGACATGTTATGAAAAATTATAAAAAATTTTTACAATAAGTAGAATGAATCACTTCAACGAATGATTTTTAGGCCATTAACTATTAAAATTATAAAGAATTTGAAAAAGATGAAAAATTTCTTTTTTTTAACTTCCGCTCATGTTTTTTTTTTTATTAAAATGGTGTTATGAATATTAAACAATTCCCAATATGCTTTCTAAATACTTCAAAAGTAATACGGAAATTTAAGTTTTTTTTTAAACAAAATAAATTTTTACGATTGCCAATATATAAATACACAGGTACATAAAAATCGATTAACATAACAATTAAATCGATTATTTTAATTCGATCTATTGATCAAAATAATATTAAAAACATATAGAAAAAAAGTAAAATCAAATTTTAAAAACTTAAGTATTAATAAAAATTTTGAATAAAAGCTAAAAATTGATATGAGCTTTTGTATTTTGTTAATGGATTTTTAACAATTTTAAAGTCGTAAAATTCTAGGCTATGACAAAAAACCAATTTAAGTAATAAAATTTTTTATGAACTTCTCTTCATTGTGGTAAATTTATTGTTACCATTTTTATGATCCATAATCAAAATATTTTGATATGAAATAAAAATTTTCAAAATTTTAATGCTGAATAAAGACGAAAAAAAAAATTCATTCAGAAAATGAAATAAAATTTTTTGTTTTCCAAAGCAAAATTAATTCAAATAAAATGATGATTTTTGGAGATTAGAAGGCGTAATTTAAGGTATTAATTTTATTTTTTTATAATTTTATGGGATAATTTCTAAATGGTCAGTAAACCCTATGGGTTAGACATAATTTTAAAAAATATTAAAATGAAAATTTTTTTTTTTTTTTTATATTACGCAAATAATAAAATTTCGAATTTTGATAGTTATTCTTTATTGCTGTCAAAATACACAAATTATTTAGAAATAAAATAAAAAAAGAGAAAAATAAAAAATATATAGGTCAAATGCATAAAAGTCTATATTTGTCAATTCAAGCTTTATTTGGTTTGAGTGATGTTTTGATTAAAAAAAAAATTAAAAATTCACCTTGTTTCTAAATTGATTTGCTAATTTTAATAGATTCCAAATCGTATACATCTAACAATTTGTTCAACGATATCCTTATCAAGTGACGCATGATATCCTTATCAACAATAAGAGATAAGTTAATATTTTCGCATACTACAAAAGTAATCAACCCTGATTTTTTATGAAAATCAATATACCAACGATCGAAATGGTTTTTGATTGCTAAAATCGAAATATGCGCCACTTATAAATCAAGTTTTTTCTAATTCAGGTTAATTCAGGCCAATTTAAAAAAATGTTTTTGAAGCTCACGATGTTATGGATCTGTTTTAAAAATATGGAGCTTTATTAGAACATTCTTAATACAACCATATATGCCGCACAATTATATTAGATTTCTTCAGACTTCAGAAGTTTTAGAGTTTGTCAAATATTTATTCTACGGTATATCGAGCGCATTTTGTATACAATAAGTATAATTGCCACTCAAATTCCCTGAAATAACTGGCGAGCATTTCGGGGAATTCGAGTGGCAAACTCTGCTACAAGCGAATCTTTGTTAAGAGCCAAATTTACATTTTTCTAGGTATGTTAACTAAAAGCTTATACTAACGCTCTAAAAATTGCAAAGAAATGTTTAAAAGGCATTTTTATAATCTTCTGTAACAATTTCACTTAACTAATCAGATTTTTTTTTAAATCTGTTATATCGAGACTTTTTTTAGTGTTTCTATATGGGATATCATACTTACCTTAAGCCAATTTTATTTGTTCGCAATGTAAAGCATTATAATTGAATTTATACAGCAAAAACAGGTGTTCCAAATTCATCTAACACTTTTATACCACTCATTTTAGCGTTTTGAATAGCAGATGACAAACGGGTAGACAACCAAACAGAAGAACCGACTTGGCTAGATCAAATTTGAATTTTTAAGTAAAAACTTTTTTAAAAAGTCCATAAAGGGTCAGGAATGTTTCCTTCATACTGCCACATTGTTTATGAAGAACTTAACATACCGTCTGCATGGCAATCGGTAAACATTAACATTGTCGTAACTACATAAGTATAGAGAATATTGCGTAAAAAAACTTCGCATTTCAAAATTGGCAAATTATTTTGAATACTAATGAATTATTGATTTTTATTTTAAAATATTTGCATATATATTTAATAGGTCGATTTATATTAATTTAAATATCAAAAATTAATTAATAAAATTTTGCATATAAAAATTATGAATGCGTATAAACTATTCACCTTTTTTATTATAATGATAGCTTATTTTCTATAATTAAATTATGATAGCTTATTTTCTATAATTAATTATCGCTTAACACAGCAAATCCACATCCACATATATCTACACATATATACATATACATATATTAATTCAAATCTCATAATTTACATGAATTTTTTTAATAATTTCAAAATATTTTTAATTTTTTTATTTATTATAAACCATCAATTTAGCAATGCTGGCGCTTTAAATCATATTCAAAAAAAAAAACAAAAATATTTTTGTTAGCATAAATTTTATAAAAAGGAAAATATTAAAAAAATATATTAAAAGAGTAAAGAAAAAAGGAAAAAACATAAAATTAAAATTTTTCAATTATTTATTTCGTTAATTGAGTCATTAAAATTAAATACCAAACATCATCTAACCAGAAATCCGTGCAATCAATTATTACTAGACTATAAACATTGAAGAACAAAAATTAAATTATGGTTACAGGGTGTAAAATGAGTAGTGTGTATATTATAATAAGAGTAGGAGTAATTAAATCCCTTGGATCCAATCAATACCAAATTGAATTTTTCGCATAAAATTTATGAAACAGAAAAATGGATGTGATTGAATTGCTGCTACTTTATACAAAAATCTAGAGGATTCAGGAATGAAAATTAAGATATTATAACATAAACATCAAAAATTTGACACTGATTTTTCATAAAAAAAAACACAAAGCCATCTACCGGAATAAATAATTAATTTGAATTTTTTAAATACGACAAATACGCATATGAAATTCAAAGTGTTATATACTCCTAAAGTGAACACAGGGGTAATTTTGATTAACTTGAAAATATGTATGTAATGCCAGAGTATGACACTTTTCCGTATAAACATATTAATATGTTGGAGTTAATGTCACAATATTATTCTTAATAACTACTAATTCTTAATCTAGGTCGGTAGTATTGCGAATTGTTAAAAGTTTTATACGCCCTCAAAGACGTTAATTAAGTTTTATAATACAACAAACTTTCATCAAAAATATCTTACAAAACATTGTATATTTTCCACCCTGTCTCAATTTCATTTGGAGTAAACAAAAATTTCTGTTCAAAGTTAAAATATAAAATTGTATGAAATGTGAGTGTATATAAAAAGTTTTATACATATACCCAATATATATGTGTATATATTTGAAGAAATACATATATACATTTAAAATCCCCCTAACACATTTTAATTATACATTATCTTCACTATTATAATAATTATTTCATGATATAAAAAATATTTGAATATATTATGTAGCCTACAATCTGAAGAGTACCTCTGCACCTATATACATATGTATTAAATTTTGTAAGTAAACCCTTCTTCTACTTTACATCTGCTCTTGCTACACATCTATATATCTTACGTAGAGAATTATACCTATTTATACATAAACCAATGTTTAAGATTTATTCTATCCGTTCCAGATGGATACAAATAATCAGAAGTAAAAATATATTTTGTCTTCAATCCAATTAAAATTTATGCCTCAATTCCATTATAAGAGATGCACACGGTGACAATCCGTCAAAAAATAAACTGATTTTTTTTTTTTATTATACATACTTATGCATATGTATGTAATGTATATTTTTCGTTTTTTCAAGAAAGAATAATTTTGATTTGAACAAAGTGGCCGACATAAAAATAAATATTGAAATAAAAAAAAAATAAAAACAAGAACAAGTAGAAAATTATAATTGAAAGTAGAATAAAAATTCATTTATCCGTTTAATTTAAAAATTTTCCTCAATTTTCCATTGCGTACATTTTCATTAAAATTTACAAAAAAAAATTTGAATCCTTTACTTTTAGTAGATTAATTCAAAAATGTGGAATGAATTGAAAATGAAAATTTTAATCAACTTTTTTTTTAAAACAAATTTCAATGTCCGTCTGTTTATTTTGTATTGCTTGATGTACAAGGGACTTACCATAATAACGAATTATTTTGTACCGCTTGATGAATATAAGAGGACCACCATAGAAATAAATACTACTAAAATAGTATCGAATTTAATAAGGAGTACAAATCAATTTTAGAATTTCGGAGTTGTTTTTTTGTGTTATGAGGTTGGCAATTTTTTTTAACGTCCACCAATATTTAGATTTGTAGATTTTAGTTTTGCATAGATTTTTAAGAGAAGCGAGTTGGGCAAGAGGTTTTCATCCGAGCTACCGTACCCATTTTCGAATTATTGTAGCCTCAATCCATAATATACTTAGGAGGTATAAATATCCCCAAGGGAATTGTACAGTAGTTTCCGAACGCTTAGGAAATTCCTTGTCTAATAGAATTGCAATGCTAGACAGCCAGTTCTGAGCAGTCGCAAGGATTCGTCACTATCCCTGTTAAATCTGCAGAAGGGGGAGTCCGATTTTTCCTCGGACAAGATATTTAAATTTAATTTCGCCATATTCCAGCAATTCCAACAATAAAATATGAAATAAAGTTTGGGTCAAACCAATGGTTTATAATGTAGCATTTTTTTCTGCAACAAATGAAATTCCTGCTTTTAAAAACAATCTAGCTATATATTACATATTATTAAAATTACTTTCATTCATGTACGAATATATTTCAAAGATTGCATACATTTAGGATGAGTGCAATCTTTGAAATAAATAAAAAAAACATTTAAAGAGGCCTTAACTTTCTGCATTTCTAGATATTCGGAAAAGCTTGCAGTTTCGGAAATATAGGATGCCGAAAATGAATGGACGGACGGAAAAGTAATTTTTTTCAAAATTTTTTTGGAAAAGTGCTTATAAAAAAATGAAAGCCTCATTTCAAAAATTTGCATTTTGAGTCAAATATCCTCCTTAATTTAGACTTGAATTCTTGTTTGTTTAAAATAATTTGCTGTTTTGAAACACATATTTTTAAATTTAACTTGTTACCATTCATATTTGTATACACACTCTTGTATTATGTGCGGATTGATAAAATAGTGCAATCACTAATGGTACTCGTACACAATTTTTCTTCTTATTATTTTTATGAAATCTAAAAATAGAATATTTCTGATTCTAATGTAAGTACAGAACAGACATGAACAGGCACTCTCTGTACCAGGCTTTATGATACAATCTTATATATACTAAAACAATTTTTAATATGCCATCTTTAGTTGCATTAACATTTTCAACATTGCATTAAATATATTAACTTTATATTGTTCACGTGTCTGTAATAATGATAAACTAATTAACTGTACACCCGCGTAAATTAAATTGAAAAAAAAATTGAAAATTATTTTTGTAATTATGAAAAATATTTCTTTAATGTAAATTGGTGACAGTTTAGAAAATTGTGGTAAGAAAGTAAAAATAAAGAAAAAAAATTCAATTATTAATGTTGAAGGATTTTTAAAAGAGCTCGAGTTAAAATTATAAAAGCAGAAGGATCCATATGAATCTTAGACAGGAATTCAAAAAACAAAAAAAAAATAAATTTAAAAAGGAAATTCAAATTAAAAAAAAAACAAGAGAAATTTTTAATTTAAATGAGGATTGATTGCTTTAAAATTAGAAGAAAAAAACATTAATAAAAATTTTATTTAAATAAATGAAAAATAAGTAAAAAATATTTTGTAATTTTTAATTAAATTTTAATTGGCCGTCTCATATAATATTTTTAAAATTACTAGCATGCAGTATTAGAATTGCGTTGTGTTGCAGATGTTTTAGCAAGATTTCTTAAGAATTTCATTACAGATCTAAAATAATTTTAAAAGAATTTTGCCTATTATTAAATGGGAATTGTAATGGGCGTAAACATCACATTCTTTACTTCTACAAACATAACAATTCACTTATACACACCGAAACTTTAAATTGAATTTTTTTAACTCAACAACATTGCAGTTTTAGATTTGCTGGTTTTCTAATTCTAATTTAATGAATTTTCCTTGAAAATTTAATTTAATCCAAAAAAAATTTTTTAGAAATTTCGATGAAATATGATATGAATATCGAAAATGTTCATGGCAGTAATGAATATTGAGTTCTTCCCATAGAGAATTTAAATGCAAGAATGAATAGAAAATTAAAAGAACTGCCACAACTGCAATAAATTATAACTATGAGGAATCTCATTCTGGATCTCATTTAACCGGTGCTAGAATGCTGGGTGACTTATGTATCTCGTCTTTTCAGTCACACCTTTTTTATTCACTATTTATTTGTATAGTTCTCAATTTTTAAATTGAAAGTGTAATAATTGTTTTTAATAAGATCATTCATTTTTTCAACGAAATTTTCTCAAATATTTTTTTTCTCAGAGTGCTGACACCGAATAAGAATTTAAAATAAAAAAAAATAACACTAATAATATAGAAAACTAAATTGATTGAGACTCTATTCACATTAATCAATTATGATCTGGGACTATGTATAGTTGGCGTCTAAAAAAATTTGTTGCCTTTCTGATATTTTTTTGGTTGACTTTAGTGTTTTTCCAAATTATTTTCGTAAAATTTCATTAAGATTTAGAAATCTTCATTACAAATTTTCGAAAATCTCGAAATTATATAATTTCGTAAAATATTAAGATGAATGGTAAAAAATTCGAGATCCAATTATAATGAAAAAGTTTAAGTTGTTTGTAGAATCAATATTCTTCGTGCAATCGAATTCGGAATTCCGAACAAATTACCTAATTCAAGTTTCTATTTACTCAATCCTTTAAGTAAAATCTTAATAATATGAACGCAATATGAATTCAATAAATGCTTCCAATTTAATATTATAGCTGAAATATTTTCGAATAATTTTTCTCTTACTTAAAACTCTGGGGTATTATTAACTTTTCAAAAAAAGTATATTATTAACCCATTATCACTATTATATTAAGTTCATGAACACAAGTAGTTTATTGAAACGAAACAAAAATTATAAGTTTCTAAAAACAAAGAAGTCAAATTTTTAATAGCACGCAGTCTGATGACTTCAAATATCAAAAACAAAAAAAAAACAGAAACTCAGAATGAAAGAAACAATCAAACATTTTCAAAAGATTATCTGCATTTTGTATCACAGGTGTTTGTTTATCAATAACAAAGACCACATTTTATAGAAATAAATTCTATGTATTGGTAAAGAAATGTACCCAAACTATATTTACCTGATAGGAATGTGGACAGGTATAAAAATGTTATAAAAATTATTATTGTTTTTTTTTTTTGCCTTATTTTTTTATTCTTTTTTTGTTTTAACTTTCAATTTCAAAGTTGACAGTTTTGAATAGGTTCTTTTTTTCTTTTTATTACTTAAGTTTAAAATTTTTTTATTTTGGGTATAATTTTCATTTTAAAGTCCTCTATATTTATTTTGACTTCATAAGTCAACAGCAGGTTCAATCTTAATTAGAATATTTTAATATTATACTCTTATAGAAATACATAGAATGTGTAGAGAGAGTATAAAAAATTTCTATGCACATTTGTAATGCCGAAGATGATGATTCACGCTAATGTTGATATTTCACGAATAGCATCGGCAAAGATTCTTATTAAAGTTTCTTTAATATTCTACTAAGCGGCAATTTTACAGGGAAACTATATGGTATTACCCCAATTGATTGTAATTTAATATAGATGTAAAACGAACGGTATCATACGCCAAGTGTTATGAAATATTCCATATCTGCCAAAAGTGTCATAAATCAAAATAAATGACACGAGTGCAACGACAAATCAACTTGCCACTAGTCGGCAAGAATGTAGTGTTGTGCTTTAAGTATATATAAAATTTGAATTTCACACTTTAGTCACAATTGTGAAAACTGACCAGACCAAACACATAAAAATTAGAAATATCAGTAATTTCCATATGTTTAGGCTTGCCATGTTTTCTATTCTTTGATTATTTTAATATAATTTGTAAGGCTATCCTATAGGGTAGCAAGAATCAACCAATATTGCTAAAACTTCTTGTTATTTTTGTTTATTCTTGTTATTCTATATCTGTGATTTTTTATATTGGAACCATAATTAAGTGTAAATTTCCATTAAGATTTTTGAATATTTCTAAAAAAAAAAGAAGATGCCATCAATTTGGTTACCTCTATATATGGTTGTTTTAATCGTTATTTTATTGTTGATGGTCAGTTGTTTTCTGTTTTTTTCTACTCAAAATTCATTATAAATATGGGCACGACACGGTTATATTAATTATACTTGTAACAACATTTTATTTTTATAAATACGTGATAAAGAGTTCATACATACATAAATATGATTTTTTTTTAGATCTACTAAATCATTCAAAAATTAAAAATGAAATTTAATTAAAATTCTTGATTTCTTAGAAATGATAAAAAAAATCAAAAGGCTTTTTTTTCTTGAACTTACTCACGTTCACATCGCAGGAGTACAAAAATCTATATATGTTCTGTGGATGTCAGGAAGATAATAATCTGTACACTGAACAAAAATAAGCTATAAATGTTGTTTCGAGCCCAAAGTTTTCAAATTTAAATACTGTTATTGACAATTTAAATTTCAAGAGAATTTTTGCTCAACTATTCCCAAACTTGATTTGTGTTATATGAAATTGGAATATATTTGAAAATAATATTACATAGAGCTATTATGGAGTAAATAAATTGAGGCCAACAACTAATGTAACAGAAAAAAAATATTTTAAATAGTTCAAAGAAATTACCTTGTTGTTTGTGTCTTCTATGTTTTAGTTAAAAAACTTCGGGTTTAAGATCCGTTCGGAAGTCAATTATAAAAATATTTTACTCAAAATATAAAAAATATAAAATTTATATTACAAAATTTTACTTGAGAGTTCAAATATTATTAATTCTTGGTTATAAGTATATAAAACAAATCGATAAAAATGCAATTATTGTATATAGGCTAAGAAGTAAAGGGTTAAAAAATATAAATATGCAGGCTCTATTATCTACAGTCATTATAATATTACATTTTAAGTGTTATACTTATGTAAAATATATATGCTATATATGTATACTATATATATACATACATATGTTGTGATTGAAGTTATTTAAATTATCGGAATGGTTTGATGAGTTTGGTGTGAATTTAAGTGTTCGATTCAAATATGAGCAGTTTAAAATTTCTGGCAAATGAATGAATATTATATGAAATTCTAAATTTCTCTCACCATTACTACAATAATAGATCTTGAAATGAAATTTTATTTTTAACTAGATTGCACCCAATTTGAAATTGCAACTAATGAAATTATAAATCTATGATTATCAGAAACTGTCATCAATGGTAATCAAACTGCCTAAACACCCTAAATATTATATTTTAATAATTAATTAATAGTGTGTTAATAATTATTAAAATTTCATTTTTTTGTTTTAGCTTGTAATTTTTGTTGGAAGTGATTTGATGTAATTACCTGGTAATCGTCCGAATCGAACCGAATTTCGTTGAATCGAATAAACGACTATGGTCGTTTTACCTTATATATGATAATTTACATAAATATTAGAATAAATTTTAAAGTGATTTGACAGATTGGAAAAAAGAAATTTATTAAAAAATAATTTCCTCTGTATTATGACAAAAAATGTCTGCTTTTTTTTTTTTGAAGATTAATGAAATTTTTAAATTAAAACTTTTTTCTTTTTCACCCTTTCTTCGAAATTGCACCTTCGGTTTTTTCGGTCATATTATACCTATGTATGTGTTCACCAGATTGGACAAATCATTAATAATTTTGTTTAATTTTGAAAGCAATGACAACCCTCCAAAAAATATCCTTTTTAATTCTTTAAAAATAAAGTAGACCTTGCAAATTATGAATACATTTACTAACATTATAAAGCTTCACACCCTATAATATTTGCATATAGTTCCTGTATTCAATATAAAATAGCTATAGGACATACAAGCATGTTATTTTACTACCTAAATAAATTTAAAATCGCGCGATTTGCAATCATTGAATTCATTTGCCTTGTTTTATAATTTTTGTTTTTTGTCATACTTTTGTATTCAAGTTAACTTTTGACAACTCATCCATAAATATTAATAATAATAAATTTAAATTTTAAAACTTACATACAAAAATGTATAAAGTCCAAATAAGACGCGAACTTCATTTCGAGCAAAAGAAGAAGAAGAAGAAGAAACAGAATAAGAATATTTAATTTCTTCTGTTTTTTATCTCTCTTATGGACCGACAACCATCATACATAAAAAGTATAGCATCGTCCAGAAAATAAAAAAAATTCTTATCGGTTCTCAAATTTCATTTTCTAAGGAAATTATGTATTTTTATTATACCCGATAAAAATAGTTGAATGAAAAGAAAAAAAAAAGGATAAACAAAAATATGGCTGCAAATATTCATTTGAAGCTGGAAAAAAAGACAAAAATAAAAATGTTAAAATACAAGAAAAAAAAGGGTTAGTCAGGCTTATCTCTTTATTAATCTTGGCGAGAAAAAAGATACATAATTCGCCATTTTGTTAATAATTTTTTCTTTTGCTCATTCGCGTTTTTATTTGCTCGTTTTTTTTTTTCTTTGTAAACATGGTCATAAATGCTTCAATTCATTTAAGTTATGACAAAAGTTTCGGAAAAAATATAAGAAATAAATAAGAACCAAAATATACACATAATTGGAATTCCTACAGATTAACAAGTTTTAGTTTATTATATTCTGGTTCCTGCTGAATATGGTGTGATAAAGATCTAATTTTTTATATGAAAAGAAATATGAGAAGTTTTAATCTTATATAAGAACAACTCTGTGTATTGGAAAAATTTTATTTGTTTATTATTATTTGCAATTTTATGGTAATAACAGTGATTTTCTAACTTTTTTAAAAATATCCGAGGCAATTTTTCCAATTTTGGTATATGAATTATTTTTATGAGCCGTAAAATTTTCAAAATTTGCTAATTAAAATTGTAGCAAATAATTTAGCAACAGTTTAAACAAAAAAAAAATTTCTAAAGCTGGAAGGTGATGGCACTCAAAGAAAATTGTATGTATAGAGTCGAAATTCGTCATATCATTCGTAAAAATTTTAAAATTCTAAATAAGCTCAAACTAATTCAAAATTCTATTTTCATAAAGTTTTTTAAAAACATGCATAAAAAAATAGTTAAATATCTTAATATTTGTAAAACAAATAAAAGAAAAAGCTTTGAAGCACCTGTCCCAATTACATAAATTTCTCTATATATTGTGTTCTTAAGTGCAGCACAATTTTGACAACAGCTTACCCAAAAAACCATAATTATAAATAAGTTATAACAAACGTAAATATGGAAAAACGAAGAAAACGGTAAATAGTTCCACCATCAGTTAACAATACTCCAATTGCAGTTGAAATTCAGAAGTGAGCAAAAAGTAAATACTCTAATAAATCATACCATGAAAGATTTCTGCAACTAGCCTCAATATTTTCAGAAATTTAATGCAAAAAAATTATTTATACTTAAACACTTCTAAATTTTCTCTGTGATTTTTCAATTTATTTTTATTTTAATTTAAATAACATTTTTTTATGAATTATTGAATGGCAGGGGGTTAACGCTACCACCTTAAATTCAAAAACATCAAAAAACAAAAAAATTAATTCAACAAAAATTTATTTGACGATCACTGATTAGCAAATTTTTATTCAAGATTAAAACTTATAAATAATTAGCAAAACAAAATGGCGGAGCAAAATTATTGCAGTTATACGATAAGAAATACTGCACTTTTGTAAAAACAGCATAAAAACTCATATAATTATTTTTATTTTTAACAATATTCAAGTTTTTTTAAAAGATCTTTTAAAAAAAATCTCAAATGACTTAAAATAAAAATGTCAGCTAACCTTAAACCAAGTACGCTGCATACTTCAAAAAGAGCTTTATTAATATTTTTTGCACTAACTGCAATTTAAAAATTTTTTATCTTTTTATAAAATGGCGCCAGCATAAAAACAATTGCAACTAATTTTGAATGCAATATTTGATATCTACATATATAAGTGTATCTATATAGAATATGTGAGTCTGTATATAAAAAAATTAAATGAAAATCGCATGAAATTTTCTAGTATTTGTTGAGCAGTTTGTATACAATATAAATTAGAAGACGTGTTTGCTTGCTTTTTCTTTTTCATTAAGTAAAACCATTAATTAAAGCGAAATTGGTATTAATTTAATGGAGGTTTAGTTAACTTCTAAATTACTTTTAATGGCATGAGTTTTTAATAGATTAAAATTGGTTTCTTAATACATTGCAAAAATTAAAATTTTTTAATTTATAAATTCTTGCCATGTTAAAAAATTTAATTTAAAAAGTGGTGTGGATCAACTTGAATTTTCTTTACAATTAGCGTACAGAATGCGCATAGGTTATAAATTCCAATGATTTCACAAATTTCGTGGGATAGTTTGTTAGCACAACGTTTTGAGTGTTACGTTCAAAGTATCAAATTTATCTTATATTTATATAGAAATAACACTTTATAATTACATGTTTAATATTATTTTGTAAAGATGCAATCGTTGCCGACTAGTCGATTTTATTCGGGGCTTTTATTAGTGTTTACCATTGTAGCAATTAAATAAATTTCATCATTATGAAATCTGATTAAGAACGTGGAGTGCAATAAATTCATTTTAATAATGCTTAGACTTTAAAGATATACAGCTTGATCGTGTATCAGGCTTTACTTTCAAATCAGTATCGCCAGTATTTTCTAAGTGATATTTCAATTTTCCAATATGAAACTATAATTTTTTCAATTGGATTTTTGCATTTTTTTCTCAAATTATCGACTGAACGTCTAACTTTCAAAAACGAAATGAATAAATTTTCTAACTCTCGAATTAAAATTTTCTCGAATAATTCTTCTCACTCGAAAATTTTATTATACAAATATATATGATAGTTACTCACTTTCTTCTCATTTGTCGAGTAAAATAGTGAGGTAGACGATCAGGGCCTTAATATTTTATTACATCGTTTGAATTGGGAAACTTTTGTGTTCCGAAAATTATAGTATTTAATTTTCCATTTCATACGTGCCTTAAAATATTTACTTGAATTTATTGATTTAATAACACTATATATCTCATTAAATCACTTATTAATTGGAAGAAGTGCTAAAAGTTCGCCAGTGAAATCACCTTCCTTCAATCTAAGCATTGAGACAAATTAATTGAGCATAAATAAAAAATTTTATGTTCTATACGCATTTACTGAATAAAGTAGGAATATGGTGAATTCTTTAAAAAAAAATGTAGTCAACATTTTTACCGAAACTATTCTGCAAATTTACAAAATTACGACATTCATATTAAAAAACTGTTATAAAACCCTTGTGAGTGTAATCTTGATTATAAGTACAAAATAATTAATTGATATAGAAAATAATATTGTTGCCGAATACTTATAGAAATAGAATACCCCAGATTACTCGAAATTGAGGGATTCAACTTTTATTTCCCAAATAAAAAAGAATGTTACCAACCATCCAAATTAGAATGTTCATTATTTATGCGTGATTAACTCTCTCAACTATATAAAAGTTAGTGCAGTTTTACAGTGTTGTAATATTGCAGGTATACATACTTCAATAGATTGTTTTAAACTGCCAAGCTGTTTTGAATTTAAAATGTAAAGAATTTATATTATAAAATATCCTATAGTAATGTGCCGCAACTTTAAAATCCATTTGTGATAGTATGTATTTGTGTATAACATATTTTATAGCTACACATTATAATTTTTTAAAATGTACATTGTATATAATATTATTCAAACACTCTCTATGTGATATATGAATTTCTTGGAAATAATTTTATACACTTCAACTTAAAATATAAAGTATAACATGTATAATAAATGAATAAAATAAATAAATTTTATATATATTTATATTAAAATCTATGTACATGTATGTACAAATGTATATCACGTTATTTAGTGTATAATATTTAAGATGCGTGTCTTCAAGTTATTTGTCGAATATTCTATAGAACAACAATAATCTCTTGTTCCAATAAAAAATTATCTTTGAACATGAAATTTTATATTTTTAGTGTTGTTCTCTTTACATTTTTTATTTGTTATACATTTGCGACTGAATCTACAATGAAAAAAATAATAGTAAATTTAAAAATTCACAATCTTTATATGTGATTTATAATATGCGATTTTTATATATTCACTACTCAGTCTGCTCTGAATTCAATTGAAATTGGTTTCTTTCTATACACTAGACATACTCGTAATGATAGAAACTTACTATGTTATACGTTAACGCTTTCCCATATCGAATTATAATATTGCAATATAGTAATGAATTTTATCCTTCCTATGCATATTTTTTGATTATACACTTACTTCAGTGGATGCTGAAGATTAAACCTCCCTTCTTACTAAAAATTTATTCTACAATACTAAATATATTCACTATTATATATAACGGTAAAGAATTTCTTTGATATTTTAAACAAAAAAAAGAAAATAATGAAACAGGTCTCACTCACAAATGAAAAGTATATAGAAAATCTAAATGGGCCTATTATTAATGAGATAAAGCACGATTTTTCTAAATGTATAATCATTTCATCATCACAATGCACAATACATGTAATTTCATTATACTTGTATAACAAAAGATGAATATTGTATACATTAAGGGAAAAATATCAAATGTCCTGGAGGGCAATGAACACGCACCTTCTTTTGTTTACATAAAATATAATCCTGTTGAATTGTGATAATTGGAATATACTGAAAATTTACTTAACAGAAGAAAAGGATTTTTCTTATATATACGAGTAGTTTTGTGTTTTTTTTTAATGTTTGTTCTTTTAAAGTAAATAATGTATGTGTATATGATTTTTAAGAAGAATGTTATTAGAAGCTGGTAATGAGTTTTATGCCTAATGGCAATATTATATTTTATTTTCTTTTTTAAAATTTAAAGAAATTAAATTAAATTTTCATTTAGTTGTGTGATTTACTTCAGAAGAATTGTATGAACAAATGAAATTCTAAGCAGAGAAAGGATCAATTTTAAAAGAAATCAGTAAAATTTAAAAAATACTAAAATTTTATTATTAAAAATTTTGAAGTTATGTAGCTAGTGGACAATTTGATGAAATTAAAAATTATTAAAAGTAATTGCATTAAAAAACAATTTTTTATTTAAGAAATTTGGATGAAAAATCATAAAATTTTCCTATTTAAAGTCCGTCCCTTATCAACTCGTTTACGTGCATGATAACAGAATCAATTCGTCTTTAGCTCACTATGAACTTTTTAAGTCTTCTGACTAGCAAAAATTCTTTACGTAATTAAAAATTTTTTTATCATATCATCGAGCAAAATTACTATGGAAGTTTTGAATTATTATTAGACATTTTGTGTGTCTAAATGAGTATCTTGCACAATTTGTGTGCTTGTAAAGAAAATTCTCTATCACCACTTTTTAAAAATTTTTAATCAATTTGTTACAGTCCGGTTATTAGTAAAATAAATTAGTAATATTAATTTATTGGGAATTTTTATATTTATTGTAGAATACTTTTAAATTTTTTCGTATATTGGATCGAGGATTTTCGTCATAAGTTCTTGATATTATATTAAAATTGCATTACATACAAAATTTGTGGAATAGATTGAAAATTATTACAAACAATTGTACAATTTTTGCTGATGCAGTGGAAGTTTTGTTCAATTTTAGTGCCACTTTGTGTAGATATACAGTAAAACAGGCTTTGTTTAATATCACAACTCGTTTAAATTCACAATATTTTTGACAAGAAAAATATCCATATACACTTTTACACATATTCGAACTAGCTTAATAGAAACTCTCTTATTCGAACTAGCTTAATAGAAACTATGTTAAAATCACGTAATTCTCGACATTAGAATATCTAATTTCCTTCAATTTCGCTCTCTTAAAAAACAAAATTGCAAAAAAAAATCGAGAGGAATAATTCTTAATTCTTTCAACAAAAACTGTAAATCTTATTGTTTACGACATCTGTTGGTATTTTTTTTTTACAAAACTATTGAAGTGTTAAAGAGAAAGCATTTTTCTTTAGAATTTACCCATTGAAATAGCTGTTTATTACGTCATTGTTCGGGGTTTCTATTAAAAGTTTCAGATGAATTCTATATGAATTAACTAAAATGGCCGGATATTTTTAAATTATTTTGGTTTATTTCACGCAATGTGAATTTATTCGAGCATCGCTTAATTTCACAACTTCCTTAAAATCACAAACTCTTGAACATTTTTCAATGTTGTATTTAAAGTATTCAACTGCACTGCGTAAATATTAAGAGTAAAATCGGCGAAAGTTAGAGGCACAGAATAACATAAAATTATATGCATACCAACCAGAGTGTACCACTGTAAAACCAATTCAGAACCAGTTTTAAACTTTTTTAATAAAATAATTTTTTTGCAGCATCAATTTGAAAAAAAATCTTTAATTAATTACAGTTGCCTCTCCTATATCGTTAGTCTCCTACTACAGGGTGACGCAAAAAGAACGATATGTTTTGAATTCTTGATAACTTTTTTATTTATTAATTTTTTTTTTTTTTATTTCAGAATCTTGTAAACAAGGCTTGGGAAATTTATAATGGAGCAGTACACAACGCAACAGCGAACAAAAATCATAGAATTTTACTATCAAAATCACAGGTCAGTTACTTTAACTCGGCGAGCATATCAGCGATATTTCATTGTGCGGAATCTTTCCTCTGCAGCAACAGTCTTACCTCTCTCCGTCTGGTAAGACATTTTGAAGAAAATGAATCAGTAAGAAACGTACAAATTCGTGGAAGACCGCGTACGGTACAAACGAAGGAAAATGTTGAACGTGTAGTGAACAGTGTAGATGAGAATCAAGGAACATCAACAACGAGACGTTCGACACAGCTGGGACTATCACGAAGATTACTTCAGAGAATTTTGGCCTCAATACGCATGTTCCCATATAAAATTCAGCTTGTGCAAGAGTTGAAGCCGATAGACCATCAACAAAGGCTTGATTATGCCATTTCTTTCCAACAAAAAGCCGAAGAAAATCCAAATTTCATACACAATTTGATAATGAGCGATGAAGCTCACTTCCAATTAAATGGTTTTTGTTAATAATCAAAACTGCAGAATATAATGCAGAATGTATATGGTCTCTTTCTTAGTTTATATTCTTCTCACTTTTATCTTATAATTTTATCTTAGAAAATTGACTTATTTTTACTATACCTTTAAAATAATTCCGTTTTATGGTTAACAAACTATACACAATTTAATTTACTTATTTTATTAAAATCAGATCACATTTAATTTCAATTACGAGTACATATCCGTCCCTTTTATATCCTATTTTTAAAAATATTTATTACTTATTCTATATAAATAATAAAAACTTATCAATTACCCTAATTTAATCATTATTTTCCGAAATAAAAAAACAAAAAAAAGGATTAAAAACTTAAGACGGAATAAAAAGAAAAACAAGAAAAGGAAATGACATTTGGCGCCCGTTGAATTGCCACCATATGTTTACAAAAAAAAAAAAATTAAAAATTATTTTTAACATTTCGAAATATTTAAACTGATTAATAACTATAAAATAATAACAAGAACAACAAAAGAAGAGAGAATTATACCTTTAAAATATCGAAAAAAAAATATTACACGCTTATATAAGATGCTCATAAAATAAATGTCAGCTCAGCTTAACTCAAGAAGCTTAAGACTGTCAACGGGAATTAACATTTCAATTTTATTATATTGAATGCGGTTTTTTTGTTTTCCAATTTTTGAAAAAAAAAAAATAAAAAATATAATTTTTTTTTGGAACACATATTGGATGAAGCTGTTTAATGCGGAATTTATAGGAAACGTATATGTAGGGAGGATTTAGGCAACATATACGTTTCTGTTTCCTATGAGATACACAAACATGGCGAAAAAAGTTAAGAAATGTCGGAAATAATAGCTCGTGTCAGCAGATAGTCGTTTGAAAATGATCATGCTTTGTCATAAAAGTTTCTACATTCTTGCAATATGAAAAGGTTTTACTGTTCGAATATTAAAAAATTAATATTATGTAGTTCCATTTTATGAATTATGAACAATAAAAAAAGTTAGCAACCAGGACATTTTTAAGACAACAACAAAAGATTACTTATTTAGTCAGCTATGAAAGAAAATTCCTGTTTTTTTTATGTTATACGAGTATATTCTAAAAACTATTGAGCTAAATTAAAATTATTCCAATTATTTAATTACCATTGAACAACACATTGAATACGTACGTGCTTTTGCTATAAAATCTACATTTTCAAGAAATATTTGAATCTAGTTTTTCTTAGTAGTGGCATAGGTTTTAAGATTACATCAAACAAAGGTTATTTCAAAATACAACTAAACGAGACAATAATTTTAAAATTCTATTCTAATACGAGTACACTGCGAGAAAAAATGTTTAACTAATTTAAATTTTCATTATGATTTGTTGCAAACCAAGTTAATTTCAGAAAAAATCTCAAATATTTGTGAGTATTCGATTATTATGTTGAATTCACTGAATTAACGTATATTTTAAATGCAAATTTCCATAAGTAAACCCTTAAGGATGTATGGAATCATATATCATCAGAGGAAGGCTTCAAAGAGGCCCACCACTTTTATGTTTATTTGTTAGTATTTTCGGCAATTGTCTGGGAGCCTTTTTAAACAGTATTTTTCAAAAAACAAATTCTAAATCTTTCAAAATTGAGATTCTGAGATATTCCAATATAACCCAGTGTGGCTTTGTGTCAATTTGCAATAGTTTTTTAAGGTATTTTAGTGTATAGAGAGAGATACATAGAATGCTACAAAGTAGCGCGAATGAAATTTTTGTAAAATTTAAATACTACAGGAACAATATGTTCATTTCAGTGTTCATTTCGTATTGAGGTAATTAATAAACAGTAATTACAGTCCAAAAATTGAAAATCTAACATCTATAAATTCGTGTTCTTTAATAATTTTTAATAGATACTAGCAATCAATTTATATGAGGAAGTAAATTGAATTAATTGATTCGCAAAATTATCTTAAAGTGAACAGGATTCACTTTCTCTTTTTTCGTAATTATAATAAAAATATTGTTATTGCATGTTTTAAATTTTCCTTAAAGGACATTGTTAAATCTTATATGAAGAAAGAAATAAACAAAGAAACCTTATCAGACCACTGTTAATTTAATACCAACTTTATATTTTAAGTTTGACAAAGAAAATATTCCTTATATTCCTGCCAGATACGTTCTCTTCATAATTATTATTTTAATAATTGAATTATTGTAATTTGATCGAATTTTATCCGATTGTTGTTTAGCTTCTTAAGAAAATTAAGTTATAACAAAAGTAATTATAACGTTCCTGTACAAAATTTTTTTTTATTTCCGAAATTCTATGCATAAGGATTGTTACATGGAATCTTTTATCATTAAATTTTTAAATATATGCATTTCTATATAAATATTATATAGTTTCCTTTAGAATATTTCTCATGGGACACATTATCAATGAAGCAATACGATAGTAATTTTATCCTTAATAAGATATACTCTCCCCACGTTTGTACATCTGAATATTTTTTTATTGTTTACACCGTAGTAATGGATTAAGTCAATTAGTAAAATTAAATTTGTTATAGTTAGAAAAAAATAATAGGGAAAATTTTCATTTTAGTCTCTTAGTTTTCTTTATCAGCGTATTATAATGAGAATAGAAATAATATAACAAAAAATGTCGAAAAAATAAGGTAAAATAGACTCTGAAATAAAATTTTAATAAAAAATCAAAGAAAAATTTGGAAACGCTTCCATATATAAAATTTACTTTCACTTTTTCACAAAATTATACTTACATTTTTTGGATTGACATTTTTACATTCCTTTTATGTATTTATGTGTTCTGTATGTTGTTAGTGTAGAGGACATAGGAAAAAAAAATTATGTTATTTATATTGTAGACAAATTAACGCTACCGGGAAAATTTTATGTTTTCCTTTTTCTTTCAGTTCTTCCTCTCTTTATTCATATGTAATATACTCATAATTTATTTAAAATATACTTGTATATAAGTCTAGGTATATGTGGTCTCTTAGGTCCCTTTGTCAACCAAAGAAACAAAAAAATATAGTCTTGTATGCCCTAAGGGTTCACCAATATAAATAAACAAACAAAACTTAAAAGATGTAAGAATTGCGTTGACATTCATTTGGCATAAATTAAGAGGAAAATAAGGATAAAAGAATTTTAATTTAGACAAAAAAAAGGATCTTTAAAACCTTTATTAAAAAAAAAAAACAGAAATACTTACATTGTTTTAAAAATGTCATATAAATAATTTACAGGAAGAGTGTTCATATTTGTATGTGAAATGTGCATATACAAAAATGAACATTTTGCTTCTGTTTTCGAATGATTTTTGAATGAAGTTGAGAATAATTAAAAAATTTAATTATGTGGGCTGAGCCAAAACTGAAACGTAACAAGTTGAGCTGCGTTGACTTGCCCATGTTGTCTTTTTTAATTTTAAATCATAAAATAATTCATTTAAAGTTGCTGTCATTTGATCTCTAGTTTATAGTGACAAATTAAATACAATTTACATTAAATATGCGAAAAATTTAATAAACATTTAAGAGCAGCATAACTAGAAAATTTGAAGAAATATTCATGTCAATTTAATCGTCCTTCGTGACGGGCCATGTTTTTAAAACAATAGAGATGAGTAAATGATGTAAAAGTAGACACGGACGTGATAAAGCAATACCATAAGCAATTACCGATATTTTGATGCAATGTAATCATGATGAGGCCTAGTTATACTATATTTTACACACTCCTCTTCTTTTTATGGGCGTAGCTAAACACAAACTATAAAAATAAAGTGAAATGCAATACAGATGTTGTCACTGTAAATATGAGAAGAGAACGCATGTTTTGTACTATAAAGGAGAAGAGAAAGCAAAAACTGTAAAATGCATTGATGCAAATGAGAAAGCAAAAACTGTAAAATGAATTAGAGAATTCCGCGAGAGAAATGCTTCAAAGAAGGTTAGCAAGCGAAACGAGATACCGAAAAATATAGAAAATGTGTTCCATATATACTATATATACGAAGAAAACCTAGAAAAAATCAAAAGATCTAGTAGAACAGGCGGAAAATAGTCCTAAAATACTAAACGAATTGCATGGCCGAATAGAAACGAAACATTATACGATTTAGAGTGGTACGAACGACAACCTAATTTTAAATTCGCCGTTTCAACGTTGGAGGGTTATACATAAAATTTTTAGTTCTTAGTCGACTTTTGCTCAGCTCAGTTTGCCGCCCTATATTATACTGGACGACTCTGTGCAATCACATAGTGCTCAAATTATAAATAAATAGTTTAAAAAAAAATCATTTTTAATTTTTATTTTTAATTGATTTGCATTATTAATATTTAAATATTTTATTTAGTTTAATATTTTATTTTAATAATAATATAATTATATTAAAAATGTTTAACATAAAAAATAACTTATTCAATATTAAATTTATTTTTCATTTTGTATAAAATAAGAAAATTTCCAATTTTCGTATACATAATTTTTTCATATTTGCTTTATTTTTTTGTAAATAATTTTTAATAATATTTTTTTAAATTAATAAATGACAATAGGACATAATCATTATTCAAAATATTATGTAAATTAAATTAATAAAAATCAAATTTTATAAAAAATATTTTTGAGAATTAGAAACAAATTGTGTCGAAATTTTTTTGAACGCCATGTCTTGTTTACAAAATTTGGCGCTATTACACTTATTTTTAATAATAATTATTACAGTAAATTATTTAATTAATTAAATTACTAAAAGAGTTAATGAAAAAAAAAATATTTTATTTGTTTAATAAAGAATTTTTTTTGTTTTTTAATTGCACCTTTAAAATTGTAATAGTTTACTTTTTTTTCTTATCTTAAAAATTAATATCACCTATCGAATATACGTATACATATTTATTATATAATTATAATAATAATAATAGCAATATTTTAATAATTATTTCATATTTTTAAATTTTTCACTTAATTTATTTTAATAAATTAAAAAATAAAATTCGATTTTTAAATTTTTATGCTACATAATGAACGTTGTTAGAGGATTTTTTTTTTAACATTTTAATTTTTTATTTATTTAATTACTCGCATTAAAATTCAATAAGTATAATTTTAATATAATGATCTATTATAATTAATAATGGAGTAATGGTATTATAATAATATTCTAAATATAGGCTGCGAGCAGACAGAATCAATATCACTTGGAAAATTTCACTGATAAATTTGAATAAAATTAAAGACTTTTCGAAAATGGCGTTCTAGTAAAAGTTATTAAAATACTTAATTAAAAAATTTTGAGCCCTTACAAATTTATTATACAAAATGGCTAATAATTGCTGAAATAATTAATTTTTGTGATTTTCATTAACTTTTGAATTGAATTTTATTAATTTAACATTTTTTCGAAAATACTCGTACGCCATTTGAAATTCGAAAATTCTGTGGAGAATATAAAAAGTAGGCAAATTATTATGTCATTAAAATTTTGTGTAGTGCAACGCACGGTCATCATTGCAAAATCCTAAAATGCAAAATATTTAATTGAATAATATAATAGATTACACCTGCAAAGCGAAACGTAAACTGCAATGGAATTTTCTAATGAATATTGCCTTTACTTAATTTCAAATAAATAAAGGGAATGGTAGAATTCATTACAAAATTTATTCCGGCAAAAAACGTGATGTTTTTCATGGTTAAAGCCACATTAATAAAATGTAATAAATCACACTTTTACTTGGTGTGATTGAAGAGGCTATACTTTGTAGTCAGACATTTTATTTTTTAACGGCTCTACATTTTATTATTAATTTACAGCCATCAATTCAATTAAATATAAACATTTGATTTCAATTCGGGATAAATTCCCAGTACCCGTGCTTCTTTAATTATTTTTAAAATAAATAGTGTTGATTATATTTGAAATTTATTATGCTTAATATTATTCTGTCGCCCAATAAAAAATAAACGTTCGCAACCAAATATTAATTACATTTATATATAGAATATATTTTAATTAAAAAAATTTAATAGAGGAATAAAATTTGGAGTTTTATTTAAGACGGTTTTCTATATATGACCCGAAATTTTTAATATTCAATTTTTCAAACTCGAATACATTAATTATAGGACTGTTTCTTTTGCTTCGACAGATCAAACTTTACCTATTCCTACCACAATTACATTTATTTATTCTTATCCCAATGCTCCAATGTTTTTCAATAAAGACGTTATTGAATATTTTATACTTATGAGCTTGATATTTTCAATATTTTTTTTATTTTTTAAATTTCTAATTGTTTAATTTTATTTAAGTTTCATATTGTTTATTTTTTTCTTATTTATTTATTCATCTTTTATTCTTTTATTTACAATTTATCGAATGCACTTGCATTCGTTAACATTTCACGAGTTAAACGCCATACCTGTTTAGCAGCATTTTCCAATGCACTCGGTGATTTACCTTTAAATAAATCCAATGTTGGTAGAAAATAATGTGGACAACGACGATATTGTAAACATGATATTAATTGTAAAAAAATACCATTAATACGATCAGCAATACAACATTCATCCCATTCAAATTCACGTGGATGTTTTTCACATTCATATAATAGTAATGTTTTTAAATGATATACCGTTATTGGATTACCAGGTAAATCTAGATGACGATCACGAAGTGTTTTTAAAATGCTTAAACAACGTTTTCGACAGCCGCCTATACATATATGTGTATGTATGTGATGATTCAAATAAATTCACCCAATATATACCAAATATATAATGTGTATGTATGTATATATATTACAAATTGTATCGATTGTTTTGTAATATTCAGGATATTTGAAAATTTTCAACCATATACAAGTAGATAATATTATATAAGTATGGTTTTGTATACATTATGTTCCAAATCATTAAAATTGACAGCAACAACAGCAGTAATATAATAACAGCAGCAACAGCAGCAATAGTATAACAGCATAACAATACATGGATGTGTACAACCAGTTAATGAACAACAGGAGCAATGTAGCAGAAATATAATAAGGATTAAAAAAAAATAAGAATATTAAAAAAAAATCGGAATGTTACTTATTTTGTTTTGTTTTCTATATAGAGTATCGAATTTACTGAATTTTAATCTACTTTTTTTCTGTGCATACATATTACTGATCCTATATCATCGGAAGATTAAAATTAACAAAGTAAACAGATATGTTCACTCATCCTTAATCTAAATCTACCTTTATTTTCAATATGAACATATGAACATATTGTATTTATATTCATATATTAAATTCGCACCAAAATAATAACACTATTGGAAAATATGGAATAGGATATGGGTTACTATTTCATCAAAGAACCTCTCATTGGAATAACATCTTTATAGTTGAAAAGGTTTTGTACCGATATTTTCTAAAATAAATTTGTTTTTATTCAAAGTTCGAATTCCATATTAGAATTCGGTCAAAGTTCCAAATCCAAGTTTGATTCGAGTTTGAAATTTCGGAAAAGATGAGAGGTTCTTCGGAATTATCGCAAGTCAATTTCTAGTTTTAAACATATTGAATAAGTTTGTTTTTGACAAACTATGTTGTCCATTTGAGTTGGTCATACATAACGATCTTATTCACTTAGAAAAGTCAAGAGCATGGGTTATCCATAAATGTATTAATAATATTAGCAAAAGATCTCGTATTCGGGAAAACTCGAGTATTCCGAAATTAAGTTAGTAATATCATTCCGTTTTTTAATGAAACAAAATTGAAAAATGTGCTCAAAAATTAAATATGCTCTTGTTAACTTAAGGGTGTGAATACCTGTATAATATCTAAGTTTATATAAATACTCTATATGTACAATATATTGGTACATAAATAAGAACCTATAGATTGTAATAAAAATGAGATAAAAAAACAATCTGCGAAAAAAAAATTTACGAAACTATAACAAAACATTTGTGTTTTTTCCATCTTACCTTGTAATAAACGATTTTCTGCTTCAAAAAAACTCAATACCCATGCATCACCTTCCATACTTGAATTTTTACCTTGTAATGCTATACTCTCTTTTGATAATAAATCGAATCCTTCTGTTTTAACTTCAGCAACAAGACTTGGATGCGGCCATGGTATATTCATTAATGGCCAATGTGCTGCTGAACGTGGCCATATACCAGAACATTTAAATGCTGGTGTTATTTGAACAATATAACGTTCACGAATTCTTAATTTAACTTCACTTGTATCACCCATCATTTTAACCATATCCCGATAAATACTTTTATCACATGCTGCTGCAACTAATGTTTGAAAACGTGAACGAATTTTACGTGATGACAAATAACCAGATGCTGTTATAAATTCAACCCATAATGACATTGAACGTTTACGGCCATCGCTTAATTTTAATACAGCACAACCAGGTAATGTACCATCATCAACAAAATTAAATACACCCATTTGATTCAAATATAATACAATTTCGAACTCATTAGGTGAAATGACTTCAATACCCTCAAATCTATTTTAATTTAAAAACAAAATATAAAATATAAGAGAGAGAAAGAGAGAGAAACAGAAATTTAATGTTTTGATTTAATTTCAATATTAAAATTAACAAAAAATTAACAGTACACAATTTGGTGTGTCTGCATCGTATATGCTTTTGTATATAGACATTGTTGCACAATAAAATTCCTTTGACATTTTAATGGTAATTGTAGAATAAATTGTAAGTAAAGGTATTAAAAGATAATGTTAAAGGTACAAAAAAGAATTATTGTCAACATCTTAGGTCAAAAAAGATCTTGTATTGTTAAAATTGTATAGATTTCTTTATATAAGTGTAGAAAATTGAGAAAAAAAAAGAGAATAATTGGGAAAACATTTTTGTGTCCAGATTTTTATTGTTATTTTGTTTTTATTGTTAAATGGCGGTTGTGATACCTATGGTGTTAATGTGTCAATGCCTTACATATTTAAATGGGAGTCAAAATATTTAAAAAGATACAAGATTTTATTTTTAAGCGATTTTATTTCGATTTACAAGAATAACAAAATACTTATAGAGAAAATTATCGGTCCTCCATAATATCTGTATCTTGTGTTTAGTTATAATGTTACAAAATCAAGTCTGATTCCCCTTAAATTTGGGTATTTATAAAGAACAGTTTTTGGTCAAAGTTCGAGAATAAATTTTACATTTGATTGTATATACATCAATTTTAATCATTTATAATGATGCCTTCCGTTATCATTTCTTGGATTCCGGCTGATTTAAGATAGATGCCAGTAAGGAAACTGGTGGGCTCTAGTTAGATGACAAGGATCACTTTGGGTGTTTCTGTGATCTATTAAGTTGCTTAATGAAAAAATTTCAAACTGTTTTGCCAATATTACTGGGATGATTGCCTTAAACTGTGGCAGTTTAAGTTCTACATAATATTTGCCTATGCCACAGGCGTAGAGCGGTTAAACTTCTAAGACTCAGTAAGTGAGGAAGGTTACTCGTTCTTTTGGTTACGGCCGGCTTAAATATTGTATACAAAAATTGGGTCTTACCACTGAATATTATTTGCACAAGTAGGGATTCATTTATATCTACGTAATTGATTCTTCGAACCTTTATAAGAATTGATTGAGAAAAATTGATTAGAACAAATTATGATACTTTCTATGTTTCCTATGTTTACATACAAATATCTGCCTTAATTTGATTTTTTCATTTTTTGTATAAATTCGTCCACGAAAACGTGATTACTGATATTATGTTCAAAACAACAAGAAAAAAATGGTTGAAAATTTGATTGTTTTTTTTCTTTTAGTAAAAAATCGCGAAAATAATAGTCATTGTTGAGATTCTTTTTTTCTACTACCAAGAATTATTAAGATAAAGTTGGAATATCTAAGCTTGTTATATGATCAAATAGACAATGTTGAGATACAAAGGAATGCATATTATTTAAGATTTATCTATAGATTTAGGATAAGGAATAACAATTAGAACAAATGAAACAAAGATATTAACATGTTCTTAGCTTTACCGTCGGGATCTGTTTTATATTTGTAAGGTAATGAAAATTTAAAGAAAAATACTCAAATTTTTTCACTTTATATAGCAAAAATTTTTTAATGTAAACCTATATATTAGTTTATTTCAATAAAGAGGAATTTTTCATATATAGAAAAATATAGGAATTCGTTCCTTCGAAAATCGTTCCCCCGTATTTTTAAATAGAATATTTTCAAATAGTCACTGAATGTCATAGGATATTATTCATAATATAATTGAGTTTTCATTTAGTATAGACTAGAGCCTCAAATTCAACATTGAATTTATTCTGGAAACTGAAATATGTTTGAATAGTCACTGTAGTTAATAGTTGTGCAATAGTTTATGACATCAACTGTAGTGTTTTAGAAAATACAAGTATGTATTACATTTATTTTCAAATATCGTATGGAAAAATTGAAAATATTGTGAAAGTATGAAAATAAAATTGCATTACGATTAAATTTAAGATGCTTTTCTAATTAGTTTAAATTGAAATTCTCGAGATTTCAAATTGCTAAACTGCATTTAGAGAACGCAAAGTGAATATTTACAGCTCCAAATATAAATTTTGTTTCTCCTACAATTACATAAAATATTGCAGACTTTTAGGCTTTCAATTTTTTGATTATAATTTTTTCTTACATTTTATTTATTACAATTTTATTGTAAAATTCTTTAAGTTGTCGTCTCTAATTTTCGCATATACAAACATATAAATATTTGCATGTATTCACCATTAAATGTGAAATTATAAGGACCAGTATAAATCAAATTCAATATAAAGCAGAGATGAAAGATAAAAATTCAACTTCCATGTTCTGAGAAGAAATTTTAGGCACAGAATGCCATTTGGTTTTTCAGACAAGAGACTCAAATATGAATAGGAATTTAATAAAATTTTACTATCAAACTTCTTCCACTAAAAAATTTTCAGAATAGAAAATATTGCGCATGTCTATGGCATGTATTAACTTACATATTAACTGTATGTGTTATATTAAAGTTCATATTTCTTAAAACAATAATGAATTTCTTAATTTTAAAATTATGTATTCATATTATATTAAATAATTAAATATATGTATGTTAATATATATGTTAAAAAAAAACATACCTTCCATTACATTCTACTAAACTTGATATAAATCTTGGCTCTTGTACTTCAACTTCCTTTAAAATATCTTGTACAATTTTACATATTTCTCTAATTGCTGCTGAAATTTTTAACATTCTTGATTGTACACGTTCAGCACAAAATTTATTCATTTGATAAACCATACGTGTTTGAGCTGCTAGCATATCTGGTGGGACCAACATTTTTGCTACATTTAAGAAAAAATTTAATAATTTTTATTTGTCTTTTATTAGGTTGGGAAAGAGTGAGATTGAAGGGATTAGAAAAAGGAAAAAAATAATTTCTGTTTTGTTGTGATTATTTTATTTTAAAAGTCTTTCGTTGTAAAAATCTAATTCTCATCAAATATTCCGTGATTTAATGATTTTTTATACAGCCATTACGCTAACAAATTTATTAAAAAAATTCTAACATAAAGGCTCCACATAAATGTGTATAGTAAGGAAATGTGTATATAGAGTAGATTTAGTTGGACATACACATGGATACTTATACATTTGCATATATGAAAATTTCTGTGTATATGTGTATTAGCTGCCATTTAAAACTGTATGTACTCTTTCTTACATAATATTTATATTGTTTTATAGAAATAATTACGGCAAAGCAATTATATGTGAGAAGACGGCGCGGGAGCACTTTCAAAATGATTTTAAAATTAGTAGAACTCTTTTCTATTTTTCTTTATATTCATGTACAATGTCTTTCTATTTCCTTAAATCGCTGTCATTCATATAAGTATACATGAAATGAACCAATAACCATAACTCATAGCATACCGGAGAATAAACTAAAAAATGGCATGAATATCCGGTATGTAAACAAAAATTAATAATACATTCGAATACAATTCAATCGAATAGTGGTGACAACATACTCAAGAACAAAAATAAAATAAATCACACCAAAAAAAAAATTAAAAATTTAAATTCTAAATTTCTAATAAAAAAAATTATAAAAGTAAAACATATGTGGGCAAATTACCGTTAAAAACTCTTCACTTTTTACAACTGTTTTAAAATTTTTTTATTACACTTTTCATCAGGACCTTTACTTTGTCTTTTTTTCTTGTTTTCTTTTTAATTTATTGTTTCGATTTTCTCTTATTATTGCAATACGGTTCTTTAGATATTATTTTTTTTTTCAATAAATGACAATCAAGTAAAAAACGAATGAATGCAAACGAAAAAAAAAAAATTGCGAAATTAAAAAAAATTTCGCTTTGTTTTGCTTTTTATTTCTTTCTTTTTTTTGTTATTATTTTTATTATTCTTTTATTTAATTTCAAAAATTTTTGTACAATGAATTGTTCAAAAAAAAAAATTATGCTTCCTTTTGTCTTTTTTTTTTTATAATAATTATAATCGCGCAATAATAAATGTAAAAAAAAAACAACAACAATAAAAACCGCTTAAATAAGAGACGAGAGTGAAAAAAAAAATTCTTTTTTTGAACGCGTTGTTTTTTTTTAATATCTAAATTGCGGCAAACGATGTCTTCTTTATCTAAACTGCATCAACTGCGGGTGAAGAAATTCCAACAGAAATTCTTGTCTGTTTTATTGTAACTTCTTATTTTGTTTTTTGTTTTTTTTTTTGTTATTTTATTATTATTTTATTGTATAGCATAATTTAATTGAATATATATATATATAAAATAAAAAAATTTAACCTTTATTTTAATGGTGTTGGTGTATACGCAAAAATTGCATTTGAATATAAAAACACAAAAAAAAAAAAATTAAAAAGCAATTTTAAATTTTTTATTATTTTTTTTTATGGGGCAATTTAAAAAATTTACTTGAAAAGTGCATTATATGTGCCGATTTAAAATTTTATTGGAAAATTTTGTAAGAAATTTTTGCAAGAAAATTCCCATTCTGAAAGATTACAGTTAATTTTTTTGAAAACTGGTTCGATGTTACTTAACACTAAACATACCATAACGGGTCAAATGACCCATTGCATTGAAAATGCACGTATAATTTTATTGCGTTTGCACATTTGACTTCATGACTTTTTCTAAGTAATTAATGTACAGTTATAACAATTTTTTTTGTTTGTTTTGTTCTGCTTATTCTGAGTAATTCTTGTTGTATACCGATATCTACCACAACGGGTTATTTGACTCGCTATGATAGAAATAGGTATATATTGAGTCTTGGTATGATTAGTGTTAATTTAGTCATCCATTCTGCTGCGAGAACTCGATTACTCATTTACGAATTATATACAATTTATGCTTTTTAAAGGTTAAAGCAATTGAATTTCTTTGTTTTAGCACTTACACGCATTGTGTTCCATCTTCAATATATGCCAAAACATCTTGGATACAATTTATTATTTATTTTTGTACCATAATAAGGAAATCTCAGAATATTTTTTGATCAAAAGCAATTTATTTGACTTCAGTTAAAATAGAAATGGTTATAGTAGACAGTAATACCGTATACCACCATATACCATACGTAAATCACCTCATAAGTGCTAATAATTACAATTATTACAATTATTCCGTTATCAGTATTTATTCGAATCTATATTGAAAACAAAAAGATTTCCAGCTGCACAGCACTACCAATGCTAATTCGATTTTTTTGTTTATAACAAAAGTGTCTGTGTTTCAATTGCCCAAAAAACTCAAAAAAACAGTAAATAAAAATTAATGAATAAAAAAAAGCATACCACTACATTTACAAAATATTTGGAATGTGGTTGTAAATTCAAAAAAAAAAAAAAAAAACTGCAATAATCTGTTTTTTTTTTCTCTCATTTCCCTTTCAAATACTTATTTTATAAAAAAATTTCCAATTATTTCCAATGGCCATTTTTATACCAACAAAATAATGAAAAATAATGAAAATAAAATTTTTTATTCCAATTGGAAATTTATTTTCAATTTTTGTCCAATTGGAAAATTCCAAACCACACCCTTCATATACATACATATGTTTATTAAAAATATTCACCACTAATAATTTCAACATTCATCCAACACAAAAACTAACACTTAAACAATATTTTGAAAAAGTGTTAGTAAAAATTTTGGGTGTAGTTATGTGCAATAAAAAATATACAGAGTGTAAGAGTATGTGTGTAAATTGGTGCTATGACATTTTGAATTTTTTTCTTTTGTTTGGTTTTGTTTTCTCCCCTTTTTTTAAAAATGATTATATTTGGCGTGTATAGATAAGATACAACCAGATTAATTTATTTATGTAGAATATCTAAAAAGATAAGGATAGGAAGATTTTTTGTTTTTGTTCATTTGTTTATTCGATTAATATATTTACTACTACTACTACTGCTACACCAACTACTACTAGTAGTATTCGTTTTAGCAATTTTACATTAATTTTTTTCGATATAACTTTTGCTACGCTAAGTTTGTGATACCATGGCGTTACTGAAGTCACCGCGAACTGTGTGTGAGTACGGAAATGCGTAAATCTGAAATTTTAATTAATTTGAATATTTATTTAATATTACAACGGAATACCTTAAGATATGATTTAGTTTTTGTTTAAGATTGGTGCGCCGTTGAACTCAGTTCATGATTTAAATACGGCTTACAAATTTGAAAACTTTATTCTTGCCAATATACGGAATACTACCATATTAAAATTTAAAGTTATATTTAATATAAAAATTTATGTAATTCTTACCGCTCATTTCATCTTAATACCATACTTTCACATTAAGCCATTCGCTCTCTTTAGTTTTAAGTTTATATTTTTGAAAAGATGATGTGAAATTAATTGTATTATACTTTTAACATGTAAAAATTTTAACAATATACCAGTAGTAAACTACCGAACAAAACCAATACAAATCAATTTAATAACATAATCTAATATACCCTATAGTTTCCATTAAGTTACAATACTGCAAACATGTTATACATCTCTATATACATAATATTATATGTAAATGCAAAAAAATAAATTTTATATTTTATAACTTTTTCTACATATATACATGCACATGTACAAATTCGCATACGAACTGAAGGGTTGTAATTTAATATATTTTAATGGTTGGTTATTTTTCTATTTTATAGTCAAATTAATTTTATTTTACATAACTTTTATATACATGAATAATACTGCAGTATATAAATATGTATAGGTATGTATATATCGTAACATATATTTTTAAGTATATATGTATATCAATAAAATATTATGTAAATCAATATCTTCAGACATTTTAATCTATTATTTTTGAATATATTTAAGTACTTTTTTAGTAAAATGTTATAAGTATATATAGATACATACATTTTGTATATCGTTTTTAAGAAAGGAATATAGTAGAAATATAAAGTAGGTTATAGATGAATTAAAGAAAGTATTTATGTAGTATAGAATATACTTAATTTTTTTCTTTGAATAAAATCCATTTGTATGTACCACAGTTAAAATAAGGAATACCAACTTTTATAAAATACCATTATTGTTTCCGAATTAAATCCAAACAATTGTTCCTACTCTTACGAGTATAAGTCCAGAAAATATTTTGTAAAATAGTATATAAATCTTCTCCCGGAAAACTATTAGTATAACTATACATATACATACATATTATATATACATTATATTATGAATAAGTGTGTATACATAATATGTGAGTGCAAAGCCTCGTATATGCAAATTACAAATTTCGAATAATTCATACAATTAAAGTAAATTATGCCGCATTTCATAAAAATTATTGCGCATTTTTTATAAGAATATGGCGTTCTTATATATATGGATATGTACATATAATATGGTACATACATACAAACATATCAAATAAAATATTCAATACAAAATATTATTTTTGTAATTTCGCTTTAAATTTTAAAAATTTTTTAATTTAAATAAATAAATTCATAACAAAATATAAATGAAATATAAATAATTTTTGATTTGTGATTATTTTTAAGAATATTAAAGCTTTCACGGGTCACTGACATTTTAAAAACAAGAAATAATAAAATAAAAATAAATAAATTATTAAAATTGTGTTTTTTTTTCGAGTGAGGGTGGATTATGTACAAAAATACCAAAACACACAAGTATACCTACAAAATTTATATGAAAAAGAATTAGTTGGGAATGTGAGTAAAATAATAATGATTATGGCGGGGATTTTTAACGAAATGTTTTTTTAATTTTCAATTTTATTTTTATTTTCTATAAATCATTAATAATTTAGAAGAAATGAAAATGATGAAATATTTTTTTTTTAAACAAATTATTTTTTTGTTCGAATAAAACTGTTGTTTTTATTTTGATTTTAAATTGTTAATTTTAAAAGTTAATTTGTTAAATTTTGAAAAAAAAAAAAATTGAAAAAAATTTTCCTTAATTTAAAATGACATGAGGAAAATTTCCATGTTTTTTTTTTTTTGATTTTGTTTTACTTATTTCTTTCCAAATTAAAATATTATTTTTGTAGGTGTATGAGTAAATGAAATTTGTTCTTTCCAAATGATTCGTGATATTTTGTGTCTCATTGCACTCGCAAGTATTCAAATTTCTTTATAAAAAAAAAAACACAAATTTAATTAATATGGGGGCGTTCTATAATGCATCACAAATCTTACTCAAATAAAATCCAATAATAAAATTTATATAGTTTTCATTTTGAATGTTTACACAAAATATATAAAAAAATAAGAAAAAACGAAAAGTTAAAATCAAAAATTTTGTAATTTTAGAACAAAGGATATGCATTGAAATTCTATATACGTTGCTTATACACCGTAGCCCGTGACCATAAATTCTTAAGTGTTTATAATTTGCGTAAAATAATGATAACGTTGCATTAAGTTAAAATTTATTTTATTCTGCAATTTGTATAATTTATTTTGAACAAAGAGAAAATTCATTAATTTTACATTAAAAAAAATTTTCATTTAATTTTTGTTTGTATTTCTTTAAAATGGATTCCTTTTAATTTAATTAGTTGAAGATGATTTTCAGTGAATATTTTAAATTTAGTTGTTTACTTTTAGATCACCCATTTATTTTTTTGTTTTATTTTTGGAAGCAATTATTTCGATATTATTGTGAAAATGCATTAGAAAATATTATTTATTCATATTTTTGTATATACATAAATGAAATTTAGAACCACTTAAAATGGCTACGTATGTTTTTGAATTAAATATACCTTTATGGTTAAAAGATCGAAAATGGGTAAAACTTTTCGGACTGGGTGCCAAATCTCAAAGGTTTCCGAGTTCCAAGGATTTTAACGAATTTTTACGAAATTTTTACTTATTCAAGATTTTTGGATTATAACTTCCATTATGAAAAATAAACCTTCAAATAAACCGTTTCTGAAAGGCCTAGTAAAGGTCTTAAAAGAGAAATGCTACTTGATTTTGTATTTTATGTATCTTCGGAATACTAAGCATTCGAACTTTAGTGGAAAATCAAATTTTTCCCTTGTTTTAGTTTTTCAGTTTTTTCTAACTAAATAATTTCGTAAGAAATGTTTTAAAATCTTGAAATTTTTTTGAATAGAATTTTTCCCAGCTGTTTAAACATTAATTTAAGTCCTCAAACATTAAGAAAATTTTTATTAGTAAATAAATTTCTCCTAGAATTATGCAAAAAAATTTATATGGCGATAAAAGAATTATTTCAATGAACATAATATTTAGAGATTATTTAGACCTTAACTGTATATCTAGACTTAAGGTTAATGATTCAAAAGGATGTGCTATTTTACAAGTCATGAGTTGGATTGATGAAATTTTACATCAATCCAACTTATGGCTTGTACATATACATTTCCATGTTCAAAATCATAAGTGCGTATATCATAGGTGTATTACTTTTAAAAAGTAGTTAAATACAATTCGGCTTTAATTTGAACTTGTTATTCATTTGACATGGGCAATGGAATAACTTGTATTTACAAGAGGAGACGACAAAAAATCCTTACATTTTATTTTTATTTTAAGAAATTTCAAAAATTATGTTGAAAACTACGGAAAATATCCAAATTTTCTAAGAAAGTCATTTGCAAAGAGAAAAAAAAAACAAACTTCATTTTCTTACATATTTTTTAGCAGTTGCAATTTGTGTAACCACCACTTCACTCTGGAAACTCTTCATACCTATGCATAAACTTCTTATAAAATGTACAAATTTTTTCGATTGTACACAATACCATTATATATGTGTATATAGGAGTATATATGTACAAAAGAACGTAAGTAGTACACAAATAAATAAATTTACGTTCCCATCTCATCCATATATACAAAATGGGAGAATGATTTTAGCATTAAAAACGTAATTTTATAAAAAAAAAAAAAGAAAGAAAAACGCACAAAAAACAATTTGCTTTAAAAAATAAAAAAAAAAAACTCATAAATTTCTGAGGAACCCCAAGATAATAAAATACAAAAAAAAATCCTATATAAACAAAGGAATAGAAAAAAACCAAAAAATCCAAAGTACACACAATTCGCATCCTATACAAGAAACCCTAAACAACAACGAAAAAAAAAATGTCAAATTTTTGCTTTTTAAAGAGAACCGCAAACTAATTTTTTATATTTGTTTTTTTCTTCTTGTTTTTTTTTTTGTTTATCCTGCCTGATTCGCAGGCATATTGGATTAATGAATATTATTGAAATGGCGTATATACTTAGAGAAAAAAAAAATTAAAAGAATAAAATTTTTTTATAAAAAATTACAAGAAAATAAACAAAAAGTTTAAGAATTTTATGAGTTCCTATGAAACGTGTTAAATAAGGCTTTTTGATAATAAACCTTAAGAAAAATTATTTTTAATATTCTTGAGTTCAAAGAGGCTGACGTAAATCTTGTTCTCGATAGAACTCATCTCGTCCTTAATAATGGAACTTTCTTTTAAAAAAACTAAGTGCCAATAATTGATTTATCCTAGTTTAGGTGGAACCAGTATAATTTAAGAGAGGAAGAAGATTCACATAATGTTTAACTATTATAATAAATTTCAAGGCATTTTGTTCAGATAAGATTGGCATATGGGATTTCCCGATAACTGAAGTGATTCGACAGTTTCTCGAGTTTATGATGAGCTCTAAAATTCTCTTTACAGTTTTGCCTAATAATTCCTCAAAATAAATACATTGAGAATCTTCAACTTTTAGTCGAGAAGAGTTAGGTTAATGTATAGGTAAACTAAAAGCTTCAGTTAAAAATTTTAAGGATTAGAAAATGTGGCACACGCGAACAATTTAGCTAACGAAATAGCAAGAAGTTTTACTAATATCATGATGAATTCCAATGAAGTTTAGGTGATTTTTCCTACATCGAATTTTACAACAAAGCAAAAAATGTTTTGCAATCACATTTTGAAATGCTGGAATGAATGTAGATACGCGGCTATAATATTTCTTTTTGATGGAGAAAACTTCAATTTTATTCTTTTTTGTTTTCTTGTTTTTTTTTTTGAAGTATAAAAAAAATTTTAGGGAGCATTCAAAAGTATTGTCTCGTTTATGAAAAAAAAATTGTAATTCTTAATTTAAAACGTTAATTTACACCAACGTTATTTATTTAATGCGATTTACAATGAGCGAATTTCTAAAATTAAAAAAAGTAATTTAGAAAATAAAGAAACTTGATGTGAGCCCAACCCTCACTGGGCTTTTAATAATTTGTCATCCACAATTTCACATAATTTATGCCTCAGAAACTAGAAACGAAGAATTTGATATACAGAAGGCGTAACTTTTTGTAACTTTCGTGTAATTTTTAGTTGTACAACAAAGAATATTAAATTCCGCAATTTAAAAGTTCTTGCTTTTCGTATATTAAATACGAAAATATTAAATTTTGTAGCTTGTAAAAGAGCCTTTCTGTTCTCAAATAACAAGACAGTAATATTCATTTTAGTTATGAAAAAAACAAGCTACAAACAAACAGTGTCTGTGATGGTATAAGATGATTACGAATTAAAACTTCATCTTAAAAAGCAAAGTAAACGAAATGTTGTGTTCTTAGTTGTTGAGGTTAACAAGAAGTCTTAAGAAATACAAAACCAATTTTCGCAATTTTATAGGATAACAAATTATTTCTAATTTCACAGAAATAGGGTATTGATGTCATAGAACACTAAAATATTATTATACAAATGCTTAGCTTAAAAAACATATAGTGGGGTTTCAAGAAATTTAAAGAAATTAGTAGCAACAAGAATGATAGAAAGTGTACACTTACCTGAGAGTTGACAGTAATTAATTTATTTTTATTTTTCATTGCGATTCTTATACCATTTGTTTTTTTTTTTTATTTATGTATTTTGACTTTTAACATGCAGCCGTCCAAACAGGGTTGTTTCAAAGAAATATTGATGACAAGTGAACAATGCAATGGATCCATAATAATATTTTCAGCGAAATTGTGTTCATTTTTATTTTTGGTTTTGTTTTTTTTTTTTTCTCTTTGTTTTCTATAATGTCAGTTTAATCGGTTCCATTCTACCGGAACAATAAGTTTTAATCCTCAATTCAATTCTTTTGTTTTTATTTTTTTGAATTGTTTGTGTTTTTTTTTAACATTGCATTCATTTTTGAGATGGAGATGATTCGATTCCGCTTCAAATTTATTGGCTTCTGTATTTTTTTATTTTTGAAATTATAACAAAGTAGTAAAAATTTAATAAAGCATTTGGATTTTTTATGCTTTCTTTCGATATTTTATTGATATTTTTCAATTTGAATGGTTGGATTCTTCTTTTTCTAGATATAGCATACATTATACTTACGTATACTGCAATATTATGTTGGAATTTTGATAATTTGTAGCAATACAGAAGATTTAATTTAAAAAACTAATCATTCTTAAATGTGGGACTTGATGGAAGCGCATCGCAATTCGAATAAAGCAAAATTTACTTGTCGAACATTCGAAATTTCAAGAAATATGTTTCGTTCTTAAAATTTTCCTGTAAATAATTAAAAAAGTGTCTTTAAATTACTAGTCACTTTTGTATTCATTTTTATTATGTGTTGAAACTTGTATACTATTATGGATTTCCTCATATTATAATACATTTTCACCATGAAATATTTCTTATTTATATTAGATTTTTTTATGATTTCATATATTCAAGTACAATTTGAAATTATATCACACTACAAAAAATTAGTTATTATGGAGTAGAAATAGACTTATAAGAATTATTTAAATTTACATTTATTTTTATTTAAACAATATTGAATTTCTTAAATTAAACTTGTTGTACTTTATTACTGCATAGTGCTACTTTATTAAAACCTCAATTTTTTCAGATTTATTTATACAGCGTTAACCTCAAATATTTCATTGTAACACCTATTCGTAATTGAATGTGCAGAATGTGTTATTTGTGGAAAACAAATATGCATTAATCTGAAATCTTAGAAACCAATTAATATGTTGAGTATTTTGTAATACAACTTTTGAATTGCATTACGGTTTTATGTATACATATTTATTTTATACAAATTATTTCTCACTTCACTTTAATAAATCTGAAATGTACACACATACAAAATACTATAATTTAAAAAAACTAAACTTAAAATCGCTAAAATAGCAGTCTAAGCTTTGGGGAGTGATATTGAAAGGTGTTATAACGGTTATCTCTTTAGGTCATCAATAATCATCTCACATTAATCATTAACTTTCAAAATAAATTTTAAAATCACATTGTATTCCTTTAAACCTAATAGCACTTACTAATTGTTTCAGTCGAACGTAGACTAACGTTGCATTTGAAGGTAACGGACGCGATTATATTTATACGGATGTTAAAAATATAATAGAAAATCTTGCTACAAACTCGTATATGTTAATTAACAATATTGAAATTCAAGTACACATATGACGCAACCATCAACGTAACCGAATCTACCTTTACTTTGCTAATTAATTTTATTACATTATTTAGTAAAAACGGTACTTTTAGATGCAAGTATTTAAATTCTTGAATAATATTTTTAGATTTCTAGCCTTACCTACTTATTTAATTGCAATAAAAATTCTTATTTTATTAATAAAAAAAAAGTTACTGGATTTTAACCACCCGCTGTGCCCTTATATATGTAATAACATACAAACATTTGCATATTATTTTTTTCGCATATTCTTAATACATTTTTTGTAAATAATCTTACACTATGCTAACGATTTAGTAATAACACCATACTGTTTAATGAAATTTGTAATATTTTTATTCAATTCAAATATTGAAGTCAAAAGTCTTATTTTCGTACTTAGATGCAAACATAATTTATCATCTAAGCTTAATATTTTAACCACATAAGGAAAACTGGGTTTTGTTGCATAAATAAATCTATTTAGTATACAGTTAATTCCAACCCGTATTAGTAAATCGTTGAAGAAGTGTCATTGAGGAAGATCGTTGTTTATCCGACCAATACAGAGTTTTTTACCTTTTTTTATAAGATTTAATAGTTTTTTACGTTTATGCGAAAAATACAGAGTTTCTTACGTTTTTTATAAGATATACTTGATTTTTTACATTTTTTATAAGATATACATAGTTTTTTACGTTTTTTATAAGATATACATAGTTTTTTACGTTTTGTACAAGAAACACGAAGTTTTTTACGTTTTATATAAGATTTAAATAGTTTTTTACGTTTATGCGAAAAATACCGAGTTTTTTACGTTTTTTATAAGATATACATAGTTTTTTACGTTTTTTATAAGATTTACATAGTTTTTTACGTTTATGCGGAAAATACCGAGTTTTTTACGTTTTTTATAAGATATACATAGTTTTTTACGTTTTTTATAAGATTTACATAGTTTTTTACATTTTTTACAAGAAACACGAAGTTTTTTACGTTTTTTATAAGATATACATAGTTTTTTACGTTTTTTATAAGACATACATAGTTTTTTACGTTTTGTACAAGAAACACGGAGTTTTTTACGTTTTATATAAGATTTACATAGTTTTTTACGTTTATGCGGAAAATACCGAGTTTTTTACGTTTTTTATAAGATATACATAGTTTTTTACGTTTTTTATAAGACATACATCGTTTTTTACGTTTTGAACAAGAAACACAGAGTTTTTTACGTTTTATATAAGATTTACATAGTTTTTTACGTTTATGCGAAAAATACCGAGTTTTTTACGTTTTTTATAAGATATACATAGTTTTTTACGTTTTTTATAAGACATACATAGTTTTTTACGTTTTGTACAAGAAACACGGAGTATTTTACGTTTTATATAAGATTTACATAGTTTTTTACGTTTATGCGAAAAATACCGAGTTTTTACGTTTTTTATAAGATATACTTGATTTTTTACATTTTTTATAAGATATACATAGTTTTTTACGTTTTTTATAAGATATACATAGTTTTTTACGTTTTGAACAAGAAACACAGAGTTTTTTACGTTTTTTATAAGATATACATAGTTTTTTACGTTTTTTATAAGACATACATAGTTTTTTACGTTTATGCGAAAAGTACAGAGGTTTTTACGTTTTTTACAAGAAACACGAAGTTTTTTACGTTTTATATAAGATTTACATAGTTTTTTACGTTTATGCGAAAAATACAGAGTTTTTTACATTTTTTATAAGATATACATAGTTTTTTACGTTTTTTATAACATATACATAGTTTTTTACGTTTTTTACAAGAAACACGAAGTTTTTTACGTTTTATATAAGATTCACATAGTTTTTTACGTTTATGTGAAAAGTACAGAGTTTTTTACGTTTTTTACAAGAAACACGAAGTTTTTTACGTTTTATATAAGATTTACATAGTTTTTTACATTTATGCGAAAAGTACAGAGTTTTTTACGTTATTTATAAGATATACATAGTTTTTTACGTTTTTTATAAGATATACATAGTTTTTTACGTTTTATATAAGTTTTACATAGTTTTTTACGTTTTGTACAAGAAACACAGAATTTTTTACGTTTTATATAAGATTTGCATAGTTTCTTACGTTTTGTACAAGAAACACGAAGTTTTTTACGTTTTATATGACAAATAGAGAGTTTTTTATGTTTTGTGCGTCAAATACCGACTTTTTTAAGCTTTATATGAAAAATACACAGTTTTTTACATTTGAAATGAGAAATACTGAGTTTTTTATGTTATTCATAGTTTTTTACGCTTTATACGAGAAAGACAGAGTTTTTCACTTTTTATATGACAAGCACAGATTTTTTTATGCTTTTGTGACTAATACAGGGTTTTTTACATCTTGCACGAAATTACGATAAAAATTCAATTTTTTACATTCTTACATACGAATTTTGTAATAAATAGTTGAATAAAAAATTTTGCACCTTTAATTTGAACTAACCTGCTTAATGCAATTTGAAATATCGTATATATCCGTATTTGAAAAGAATCTGCTACTGTTTATAAATGAATTGATATTTCATTTTCTCATTGAACATCAAAAGCTTATTATTGAAGAATACATTTCACACTGAGCAATAACCACATACTTCATATACATGCGATCATTATGTATATAATGTAATATACATTCATATACGTATATGTGTATGCATATAGGTGTTCCTTGTTCTTTTATAAAATTTTATATATTAAATTTTTGTTCATAAATAATATTTAAAAATTGAAGATTGCAAAATTATTATGAAAGCAACATATGTACTGATGCTTATTCAATAAGAATTTTAATGAGCTTAAAAAATCATTTATAATTTATTTGTATGTACACAATAGTATACAACTTGATATTTTGCCTCTGCTGGCTAACATACAATTATTTGAGCTATTCTTTTACCTTTCATCGTTCAAATATAAAAATATATGAGAAGAAAAATGTCTAGCGCCATATGATAACTAAAATATTCATACTCGTACATATCGTATGTATGAATTGAAATGTATATATATATATATAAATGTAACGTATATGCTAACACATACACTTTTTAAATATTTAATATCAATAAATAATAATATTAACAATACAAAACAAAAGAAAAGATCGAATTAAAAAAAAAGAATGAACAAAAAAATAATGAAGACATTTCTATGGATGAAAGGACATCATTATTGTTTTGCCATATGATCATATAAACTGAATATAAATTTGATATTTAATTTTCTTCAATATTATGATTTTATTTTTGTGTTTCTTATTCTGTTTTTTTTTTGGTTTAATGTTGATGAACTTAATGCACCACAGTGTTTAACACAAAAATAAAAAATCAAGTTAGTATTTAAACAGTGGTTTGTAAAAAGCACATTAACAATTATTGTACACTTATGTAATATTCTTCTCTTGTTTTACCATACAAACTATATTTAAATATAGTTCAGGTTGAAAATTGATAAAGAAAATTGAAAAATAAATAGTAATTAAATGATATGATTTTGTCCTTTTTCACTCCAAGGAGGAGCATAGTGCTAGTGAATGGTATCATAGATAGTCACAGCGCCGGATCTACCATATATGCAAAGTAAGCATTATGCAATGAGCGTTGGAACACAGCGGCGCAATTATTATGCGCAATGAGCAGTAATTATTGCATATTTTTCATTTCTTTGAAAATGGGAGGGCGCACGTTATGGAAAGCGCGTAGAGCGCCGAAAAAGTCAGAACCGGGCCTGGATAATCATGTCCTAGTTTCATTGCGTCATATAGTTTTAACTATAGGAAAGTGACTAGCATATACCATAGTTTTTTCTTTATATTATATATTTAAGGTTATTAAATATTTATTGTCTACTTTTCTTAGTTTTTAATATCGAATATTATGAATTTATGAAAATTACTTGTATACTATATATTTATGAATTTATTATATACTATACCTTGTATGCATTTAATTTTTGAATCAGTGACTTGATCAGGGTTTGAACCCGAGACCCTTCGGTTAAAGAACCGATGCCATAACCAGTGCACCAATGGTCGGGTAATGATATATGTTAGGTAATTTTTACATAATTCGAAAGATTAGAACACATTACTGTATAATATTGTTTTTGAAAATATTAAATTGGTTACTTTAAGAATAAGTTCATTGATTATCACACACAAAATTCGACAGTATATAAGTATTATTATTAGTCTCATATTAATTCGGGAACAGTTTACGACTAACACTAAACCAAATGTTCGAAAATAATAATTAGTAAACAAAGTTCAAAAATTATAATTTAGAAAAAATACATTTATCACATAATTTTGGCATTTACATTTTTCAATTACTGGTTTTCATAAATTCTACTAGATTTTTATTTTTCATTCCGGAGCTATTCATTTATAATTTTTTACATTCAAACATCAAATTTTCGTTTACTTCTTTGAAAAACCTTTAATTGCGTGATGTCAGCTCATACTGAGTTTAAATAATAACACTTTAAAAAATAAAACCTCTACGATATATTAAACGACACAAAAAATTTTCAGATTCATGTTTTCGAAATGTACCAAACACAACAGAGTTTTGAGTTCGTAAAGTAAGTTGACAAACATTGAAAACTTAAAAAGATGCTTAAGAGAACGACTGACAAGACGGAAATGAAATAGTATTATTAAATAAGTTCATTAAGTTAATATTTTGGAAAAATATACTAAAAATATAATTGATTTCGAGTAATTTTCTCAGGTGATATAAAGAATTTTTATCAAAAAGTTAAAAGAACAAAAATAAAATAAAAAAGAACTTAGAAAACCTGAACAAGAAGTAAAGAACTACAGCAACTTCAAAAGTAGTCGCAAAATGAATACAAAATTTTAACCAAAAAAAAAAAAATTTTTTTTTTTTTTTAAATCTCTATGTCTGAATCTTGTTAAATAGTGATATATTTCATGTTTTATTTCAACATAATTACATATAAATAAATAATAAAAAAAATATAATAATAATAAACAACAAAAAACAACAGAAACAAAAACTAAAAGAATCCCGAAACAGGATTTCATTATAAAGTAATCATTTATCGAGATCCAAAAGAAGAAAAAGAAATGGAAATTACAAATTCTATGCATAAGATACTTGAATTTTTAGATTTTAAATACAAGTTGACATATTTGAATTGAATTCAATTGTGTAAGTGAATTTTAATTAAAATATTTTATGATTTAAATTTTAAAGAGTTTCATATGTCTGGTTATGCATATGAACATAAATCAGTAGTATGCTCAGTATCTGATGCAAATATTGTCATTATTTAAGACTTGCACTAAGTCATAAACCTTCGTCAAATTTGATAAATATATACGTGAATAAGAATTTTATTTTAATTAAATATTTAAGAAAAATTTCTTAATTTGTATGATACTTTAAGGTATACTGCAAAAATTATTTGAATGATTGAATATTGGGCTACATAAATTAAGTAATTCGTGCAACTTACTCAATAACGGAATGGCTTGAAATCAAGTGAGATGAGAGAAATAACTTTAGATAAGATGATTTTACTTGTAATATTCCTCGTCCGTCCAATAGTTTTTGATAAAAATATCACTTTTGTAATAACTTTTTAAAAAATTTTTAATAATTTTGTGATTACTAGATCGTGTAGTTACTTTTTTTACCCTCATTGAGTTTTTTTAGTATTCCTTTGATTATTATAATAATATTACGTGAGAATTTCTTACAGTGTAGCTAAAAATTTAAATGATAAAATTTATATTATAATTATTTACCTATAGTGTTTAATCATTGAATTAACAGAGTTATTAATAGAGCGAATCAGAGTAATGATTCCATTTTAGTCGGTAATTCAATTCTAGTTCTTTATTTGGCATTTCTTCCACACAGAATGCATTATGCAATGACTTTTACAATTAAGAAGGATAATCAATATTTTGCTAATATTAAAAATGCTAAAACAAATGTCATTTTGAGATTGTTCCAAACGATATTCCTATAAACTATGAGCAGCATACACTTGCTAATTATATCATTTAACGTATGTATTCCATAACATACTATAAGGTGCATTCGTGTGAAAGTTTATTGAACAAACACAACTCATAAATAACTAATTAGGATTTTTTTTAACTGGCTGTATTCCAAATATGAACGTTTTACACATGCTGGTATACCAACAGTTCACTATAAGAAAACTCAGATAAATTAATTATCGGTGGATATTACTTTTTTACTCAATTATTTCAAAAAAAAAAAGTAATTGCGGTTCACTTTAAGTTACCTATAATATTCGTGTAATTGAGTAAACGGGGTATCAAAAACCGTGTTTTATACTCAATTCACTGAATAGCTGATTCACTGAATATGAAACTTTTTATCGGGATTTTTCTTTAAAGGCTTGCATCAACACATGTAATACAAGAAAATTATAATAACATTATTTTCTATTTACCAATTATTTTAATTTTCCATTACAAAAATTTTTTTTTTGTTGTTTCTAATTTAACGAATGTCTTAATCTGGAAAATTTACTCAATTCTCATTAATAATTAATTTTTATCAATAATAAATAAATTTTAGAAATTCTGAACACGTTTAAAATGAACATTGCACAGTTTTTTTTTTCGAATTTTTTGCCTTATTGGGGGGAATACAAAAAATGGCGGTGGATTAAATAAAAAAAAGAGATGGAATTAAGATACATGTAAGTTATAAAGTTTTTATAGAAAATCCTTTATAAGGATTTATAAAAGTAGGTTCCGAAAAGAATGGATTTATGTGTGTTATGCGTGTGTTATTGTGTTTAAAAATGATTTGTGCTAATAATTTATATGATAACAATTGTTTTTATGGTTAATGACTACAATGCCTTTCTGTGCGCAATTTAATCACCGTTGTGCATATTTATCACATGTTATTAAAAAATGGAAATATTGATTCCTAAACATTTGAAATTTAATGTTTCTCGATTAAGAATTAATTTCAGATTTCAGCGAACATAATCATTATCTTTCACTAAAAATAGCAACAATTAATGACAAGATATTAAAATTTAAGCATTTACAATGAATATACTCTCGAATTTAATTCTTACATTCAATATTTGTTTCATCCTGCGAAAATTATAGCAGAAATTCAATCCCTTCGATTGAATTTCTGCTATAATTATTTCGATCTTCGGTACCGATATTTTTTTAATATAGAAAAACAAAATCTTAAAATGAATGAAGACATAATTTCAAGAACGCATTTTAAGCTTCTCCTTCTCATAACTCAATTATATAGCATAGCCCACAAAATATATACCAAATAGTTTAATAAAAATATGTGACCAAAAAGTGTTATACCGTGACTAGAATAAGGTTGATATTATTATCATGGAATTATATTTAAACAAGCTGCTGTCTTTCATTTGAAATTTTAAGCTCTTCTATATAAGGGGATATGAACTAAATGTCTGCGAATTCTCTACGTCTCTGCTACTATTGGACGCTGTAATAAATATCGCTTCGTGCTGTAAGAGAAAAAAAACTTAACACATGATTGTATTAAAATGGAAGAAAGGCATTTGTAATTAAATTGAAGAATATTTAATTTAGGACAAAAGATTCGACAAACTACAAAGTGAGATAAACTAAATAAATTTCAGGATGCTTCTGATTCTCAAAATAATTATTTCAATATAAACAAAACAAATACTTAATAATCATGTGAATTACAGTATAAGTAATGTAGAGAACATTTCGTTGGCAATTTCTTCATGCCTCTGTAGCTCAGTTGGTAGAGCGTCCGCCTAGAAAGCGGTAGGTTACTGATTCGAGTCCAGTTCGAGGAGAAAAATTTTTTAATTAATTTTTCTGACTTTAACTCGTTCCTTTGATCACGTCATCCGTCTGTTCTGCAGTTGCGTGAAGAAATTTCCATTAAGTTAAATTATTAGTGTAATAAGCACATTCTTATTAATTTCGCAACTATGATGTTGTATTAGTAAAATTCATAATTTAATTAGTGCAATAGGCACAATCCTATAAATATATATGTTCTTGTTATTGTGTGTTTCAATAGCAGATTGTATGTAGCAATCAATGTAAACAAAACAAATACTTAGTAATCATGTAGAGAACATTTCGTCGTCAATTTCTTCATGCCTCTGTAGCTCAGTTGGTAGAGCGTCCGCCTAGAAAGCGGTAGGTCACTGGTTCGAGTCCAGTTCGAGGAGAAAAATTTTTTAATTAATTTTTTTTCTGCCTTTAACTCGTTCCTTTGATTACGTCATCCATCTGTTCTACAGTTGCATGAAGAAATTTCCATTAAGTTAAATTATTAGTGTAATAAGCACATTCTTATTAATTTCGCAACTATGATGTTGTATTAGTAAAATTCATAATTTAATAATTTCAAATTTAGAATATAAATTAATTTTTGTTAGATATTGGTGTTGCTAAATTGTTGCTATAAATATGGAATTTATTATTGCCAATCAGCAGTCGTTTAATAAGTCTATTTATAGTTACTAATAAAGAAATTAATGATTCAAAAGAAAAACACATAATGCAACTCTCTTTACTATATGGCAATAATAGAATCAAAACCTCAAAGAATTTTGGATGTTTTTATTAATTTCTAAATTTTTATTGTTCAAATTTTTTTTAAAAAATATTCAAATTAATATGTAAATGTTTTTCATTTTCACACAAAGTGTAGAGAATTTTAACTATTATCATTATTATGCAATCTACAATTTAATTTCTATTGTCAAATTCAAAAATTATAACAAATTTATTAAGAAAATATTTTAATATCTTTTCAGAAATTCAGTTAATAAATTTTATTTTGTATAACTTCTAGCAAAATTTTTATCATTTTTAAAATGTTTGATAATTAAATTATTATATTATATTTTAAATGTAGATATCGAAAACGGAAACGTTTTGCCCCTTCTCCTTGTTACCATTTACAAAGAAAATTTCCTATTTTATAACTAGAAATACTCGAATATATAGGAGAAACCAATGGGTAATAAAACATGTAAAATAATCATAAAACATTTTTATTAAATTTATAAAAACGCCTAGGTTTTTTTTTGTGTATATGATAAATACCACCTTTCTTAAGATTAGATTAGTCAGTTTAATCAGTTATATAATTAAATGGGAATTGGTTAGTGGCGGAAGAAAAATTTAAGAAAACAGAGCAAAGTAGAATAAAAATTTGAGCGCGTATAGAGGCAAAAAAGCCATAAGAAACACTAAAATTTATAACCGTGTAAAGACCAATCAATTTTCTTTTTTAGTCAACTATAAAAATACAGAAAAAAAAAATTATTTGCTTGTTAATTTTTTTTTTTCATTTTTTCTCTAAATGTATGTTTAATTTTAATAAAAATATAACGACAAAGATGTGACTACAACTCATAAATTAAAATACAAAAAAAAATCAAAATAAAAATTAGCCGAAAACAAAGTAAAAGAAAAAATTCAAGTCTAGAAAATTATCTTGGTTCACATATTATTAAAATTTCATTAGCCCACATTCGAAAACTCTTACGCACTTATAAGTAGAAATGTATATACACGCATCGTTAGCAAAGCTAGTGACTATTCAATGCTGTATTTATTTAATATTTAGCACTTTTTCAAAGAAATTGTAAGAAAAGTGTTTCTTATTAGTTTTAGTTTATCCGTCCGTCTGTCAATTCGGTCGTCCGTCCATGTGGCTGTTTACCAAGCTCATTAATCTTCTAAAACATGTAATTTTTTCAGTATTTATTGTATCGACACTACAAATACTTTTAAAGTTCCGTAAACGCGACATACTTTTTCAATTTCGAAACAACCGTGAAACCACTGTTTTTTCAAAACTTTGTTTATCATTTTTGTTTTATAGATGGTAGATTGTGGGCGTCTGGAATTTTAGTTATGACATTAGAAGAAAATTTTTAAATTAGGAAAATTTCAATTTTTGGTACCTTATATTTCAGAAACAGCAAACTCTTCCAAATTAATGCTAATGCTAAATGTCTTACCAGCAAAAAAATATAGTATTAGTTATTTTAACTCACTGAACTAACCGTCGAATTCAACCACTATGATGGTACTTCTTTTTATTTTTGCTGTTTCGCCGGAAAGAATGCAATATTTTTTACTTGCGTTAAATAGTTTTGTTATACTCGTATAATAGATTTAATAAAAGTTTTTTTATTTGTTTAAGTAAAAAGTGCTACTCTATATGCTTTCGGTTTGCTCCGAATTTGTTATCTTTAAATTAGCATAGTAGCTTAGTTTAGATTTTGGCTTATTTTGTCTTTAAACAACATACTTTTTGTTTGTTTTAATATTTTAATAAAATTTGTTATATAGAATTGAAAATAAACGACTTCTCTATTGATATTCCTAAGATCAAATTTTAAATTTTTCCCTCTGTTATATTTTTTGTTTTGTAGAAGTTTGCTTTTTATTTTTTCTTCGATTGAGGTTTGTAAAATTAAAAATTCAAAGCACATCATTCATTAAATGAATGTATTTGTGAATGTGTACAAGAAAAGCTCCTCCATTCATTTCATTTTTGATAGATTAAAACCCATTATAATCGTATATACAAAGCCATTAACAATGGTAATAAAATTCAACAAACAAATAATAATTCATCATCAAAAAATAAAAACGGCACAAAAAAATTATATAGTATAAGTAGTAAAATAAATTTCCAAAGACTACTTACTACATAGTGAATGAATATCAATTTGATAATGTGAGTATATCAGAAATATAGTTTAAGATATTATGATAAAATATTGTCAGAAATTGTTGCATTAATATACAAGTAGTATAGTATCAATCAATTGCCAGCATTCCGTCATCCGAAAGAACAGACTCTCCTGAGTTGACAATGCCAGTTAAATGAGAAATTTCACTTGATTCTTGTCCATCTCTATTATTCTTTTGTAAAATTTTTTTCGCAATTATCAAGCAGTTCTCTATAGTTTCGGCCACCTTCATTAATTCTTTGTTTAAATTCTTGTATGACCTACTGCAGTCATATTACTGACAAGAGTGGATGTATACTCATCCCTTTTTTAAAAGTACATTAGTTTGCTTAATACGCTGTACTACGTCCTTTGACATTCTGTATAATTTAATTATATTGTTCCTATCAAGCTCATTAAATCGACGTTATTAAAAGATCAGTCCAGAATTAACCAATATTAAGCATGATTTCAAAGTTCCAACAGCAGCCCGACTTTCCGGCATGGTCACCTAATCCTGCTTTCAACGTTCATTTTCAATATTGAAGAGATTACATTAAGAGCACATATTATCGCGTACGCTCTTTTTTGAATGATAAACATAATGAATGGACACTATTTTATTGATTTCTATTTAGTTCTGCATTCAAATGTCGCTGTAACAGTTCCTAATAAGGAACTGTTCCTAACAGTTTCGAGATGTTTTTCTTGAAAGTATACACTATGACCTGTCATATATATGAGTAAACGCAAGAGTGGAATATCCCTCAAAAAATCTTATCCAACCAATGTTCCTATATAGTCATATGTTCCTATATAGGATATGTTCCTATATAGGAACATATCCTTATCCGTTGAGCCCCATCCGTTTTTTTCTGTTTTCTGGCACACTGCAGTTTTCTTCTGGCCATGATAGCAATAATCTTAGCGTGGAATTGCAAATTAAAAAAGAAAATTTCCTCTTTATGGCTAAAAAATCTAATAATTATTAAGTGCCTGAGAATATTTACAAATTATCAAATTGTTCCATCTATTTCGTATGCTGTTAAGCTTTTTAATTGATTTTGCTTGCCCACTTGAGTTTTTGGTATTTCGCTTACACACTTAAATTAGTCTGAAGTTTTACAAAGCAAATTTTACTTAAACTGCTATTAACTTTGTTTATCTATTCGTATTTATATTTTTGATTTTGAAATCTCAGTATACATTGTTAAATTCAAAATAGAAGAATAAACTTTTCAAAAATTATTAAAATAATTTAATAAAAAGTCTAAAATAAACTTAAAAATTATTATACGAAAAAGTTAAGCATAAAAAAGAAAAATTTACCCAAAAATAAAAAATTTGGTTCCCAACATCGCAGACGTTGTAACAACACTAACATAAAAAATGATTTTGAATATCAATCAAAAAGAAGATCGTGTTTGGCATATTAAATTTTATCGCTGAAACAAAATTTCTTTTCTTCTATTATACGATTACTGTTTTTATTTATAAGTGTTTTCTTGTTCTGCTTAGAAAATGTCCAGTCAAAATGAATAATTATACATTGAATTTTCAGCTTATGATAATGTCGAACAAGGCATAGAGAGAAAAGAATAATAACAACGAGAAGAAAAGCAGCACAATATTAAAATACATAGAAGACAAAGTAAAGGCAATTTATTAATGTTTCAATAAAACTTTTTTGATATCTAACAATGCTTTCAAAAAAAAGAACAATAAACAAAACTTATACTTCAGAGTAGATAGAAAAATCATGTTAATGCTGCAACACTATAAGATAATCGTGTGAAAATATTTTTTTTACAACACTTATGACAAATCAACTAATCAAATTCATTGAGCTTTGAAATCAGCGTCAGCTGTTATAAAGGAAAAGAATTTTCTTTTGCAAAATTTATAATGAAGTTTAAGGTGTTGAGAAATTTAACAACTCTGAAGTTTGAAAATGAAACGCTGTCTTGTAATTCTGTTATATGGAAGTAAAATCTTACCTACAAATTCAAACATGGAAGATTTGCCGTTTTTTCCCAGGATAAACACACCATCTGTCCCGAAAGAATGTGTGAAATAACTCTTACTAATTACTAATAAGTGTTATACATTTAGAATATTACACATTTTAAAAAATGTTAAATGAATTGCTACAATTATACCGATGAATTACATATCATCGTCTTAAATGTCATAATGAAGTTCGTGATTTTTCATAACTAAGATTTTTAATTTATAATATTCGAAATTTAAGTCTTATTTGTTGAGAACGTTTTTTCCTGATTTCAAAAGGCTTCTGAAAGAAAAATCAATTAATCGCTAATATTTCCAAATTTATATACTGTGTCCAGAAAACCGAAAAAAATACAAGTTTCGTTCATATGTGTATGTAATACATGTTTTCTTATTTTATTGTTATTGTAATCAAGATTGATAACTTGTTAGTATTTATCATATAAATTAACCTACTGACGAGTGATGTGATATTTTTTAATGCATTTTAATTTAACATAAAAGACAAAAAACGAGACGCTGATAAAAAATAAAGAAGGCAACAAAAGATTTGAGTTCACCTAATAATTACTATGTTAAGAATTTATATGTTTTGGAGGCACCATGTCGAAATGAGCTGTCGAGTCGGTGGTAAGATGCAAAATGAATAAAATTTCAGAGAGGAAAAGTTATTGATAAAAACTCATTTTGGATGAAAAATCATTGTTTGACCACACGCAAACTAAAAATTAATTAATTTTTTTTTTCTTTCTTATAGTTCTTGTTGTCTTGATTTAATCTTTACCTTTTATTTATTTTAATCGATATTAACAAGTTTTTGACATTTTATTTATTTATTAAATAATTTAATGATTATGTTGACATTGAACAGGAAAAACAAAATAACAGAATAAAATGATGACAGAGAGGACTAAATATTCAATGAATTTTTTGTTTTTTTCTTTCAATCAGTAACTAGTTACACAAGGTACGACTGAGTAATTTTGAATAATTAAAAGAAAGGTTTTGAGGTTGATTCATCAGTCAACTAATTTACTTTAAAAATATGCTATAAAATATGGGGAACGCTGGACTAATTTATAATTTATTACAGTTTTGTAATAGCTTTAATATAAGGGTATTTTATAACATTTTAACAAGAAATATTCTTTACACAAATTCTGAACACAGCTTGTATAATAATAATTACTGTAATATGAACACTAGTTTGAATTTGAATAGTCAAACAAATAAATTTGATAAAAGTTTTTCTCACCGTCTTAAGTGTTCCAAAATATTAAAAATTTATGTAATTTAAAAGAATTCACTGTAATCGAACATGTTCTTTATTCATCTTTCTGAACTGAAATTTAAATATTGATTGAATGGCATACGTAATAATGTAATATAGGGCTATGTGAAATGTGGAGCAATTTATTGGAGCAATTTATTGATATATGGCTATGAATTATAAATAATATTCTGTAGAAGCTGTTTTCAGTGGCATTTTACTATTAAAATCCAACTGCTTGATGTTCAAAATTATACGAACATAATAGTTGACTCGGATTTAATACGGATATCAAAATTTGACGTAGTATTTCTTATTATTTACAACAACGGATGTAAATGATCTCGGTTTACCATTCGGAGGGCCGCGTTATCCCATTATTTCTAAGTTATGCAGGCGGGTTCGTCAAAAATTACCGAATATATTGCCGAATTTTTTCTAATAGTAGGAATAATATGTTATTTCCAACTTTATGATAACTTATTTTATTTACAAAATGTCGGTATTATAAGGTGAACAAAACTAGAAATTCAGAGCACTATCACACAATTGCAATTTTATATAAAAAAACAAACACATTTTTGCGGAATTCAAGATTATTTTAAAGGAATTTTACATTTTTTTCTTATTTTTAACAAAATTTCCAACTTAATATTTGTTTTACAAAGAAAATGTCAAGAACATAAATTTCAAAAACACTGAACTTTTATGGGAATAAATAGATGTGATCCACTTATAAGGTAATTCAAAAGCAAAAAAATTTATATACACTATAGAAGCAATTTATATACATATAAATTGCTTCTATAGTGTATATAAATTTTCTAAATACACTATAGAAGCAATTTATATACATATAAATTGCTTCTATAGTGTATATAAATTTGTCTATAGTAATATAAACTTCTATAGTGTTTATAAACTATAGAAGCAATTTATATACACTAGTATTAAGAAACACATTCTTTCAAATATATCTTTTAATACGTTCATTACTATAATCCATACATCCTTATTAGTTTCATAATTATTCTTGTTTCTTGTAATCTAAAATATAGCCAACTATAGCTACTTAATAAAAATTTCAGAGAAATAATTGAAAACTTAACGATTTCTAAAAGTACAAACATACTTACCTGTAGCGTAGTACAAAATGTGTAATGTAACAATGTGCTTTTATAAATTTCAATTCTTTCCCTCTTAATCCTTTTGTATATATGTCCATATATTATTACTATCATATATCTATTAGTATATTTATATACTAATTTATATTTATCTTTGTTTTAGGTTTATTTTTGCAGTCTATGGGGAAAAATCAAAAGACAAGACCGCCCTTTTAAAGTATACCGCAAAAGTAAGTCCGACAAGATCTTATCTGAATAGTTGACATAGTGACAAGCAGTTCATGATGTTAAGTACAAATCAATACTGACGGATCGCCATCCTTCCTCTTTAATTTTTTTTTTGCTTTTGTTTTAATATAGAAGTATAATTATTTAATGTATGTATGTATGTATTATATTTGTAATTGTATGTATATAAATTGTTACAAGTACAAATTCATTTATGGAATTGAATTGTTTTCGAATTTAAAAGTACACGAATTTAAAAAAACAAAAAACGTAATAAAGAAATTATTACCTTAAAATTTATAAGAGGACAAAAAATTATCAGAAATTTTTGTAGAGAATAATTTAAAAATATTTTTAAAGGAAGCCGAGAAATTTTTTTTTACTTTTGTTCTCTTAATAGTGATTCTTAAAATGAAGTAAAACAAGTTATAAAATATTAGAATTATTTCATAGTTTTAAGCCAACAAATTAAATTTATGGTAAATTTTTATAATTCTTAACAAGTTTTATACAATAATAATCTTAATTCGTTTTAGTAGAGTATAAGAGTACCGTATAAATAAAAATAAATTCACTTTAATTATTTGCAATAATTGCAATAAGGTTAATAAGAGAACATTTTATGTGTACACATAGGTATAAAAAAAAGGACATTTAATTAAAATTATACAAAGGTATTTTTTTTAATTGATACTAGTTGTCGTTTTTAATTATTTGGATGCAGCAATCTATAAGAAATATTTATGTAATTTAATATCTTCATTATAAAAGTCCACATACTCCTATATATATATATATATATATGTACATGCATATATTATGCCTCAATGAAAAATTTTTTAAATAAATTGAATATTAATTAAACACATATCTTGTAAATTTAATAATAAATATAAATTGATAATATAAGGATAATAAAATTTAATTAAGTATTTTTATTATTTTACCTAAAATTAGAAGAAATATGCTAAATTTTATTATTCAATTAAATATTTCTTTAATTGGTTTAAATATCCCCTGCAATCAGTTTAAAATTATACACGATTAAATTTATTTACAAGAACATAACCATCTTTCTGTTGGCTTTTAACTTTGTCGCACGTTAATTTTTGAGATTTTCACTTCCACACGGTAATAACGTACTTTAACATAATATTCTTTTATTTATTCGCTTATAAATTTTAAAATTTTGTAAAACTCAATTTTCTAAGACAAATCAATAAAAAGTTAAATTAATTCCGTCCGCTATTATTGTTGACATGATGGTGATGTTAGAAACATTAAGCTTAAATTTTTAGAAACTCAAAAAATTTCAATTAATTTTTGAATAAGATAAAATCCCTTTTGCTTATGTTAAAGATAAAAATTAAATTTATCAAAAAAAATTTAGTAATGCAACAAAAGTGTTACATGATGGTGATGTTAGAAACATTAAGCTTAAATTTTTAGAAACTCAAAAAATTTCAATTAATTTTTGAATAAGATAAAATCCCTTTTGCTTATGTTAAAGATAAAAATTACATAAATTTTTACAAAAATTAAAATTTAACTATAATTTATTGCAAATAAAATTAATTTTGTTTTAATTAAACTCTACTGTAACTATTGCAATCTGAATTTGACTAAAAGCGACTTAAATTTAATTTGTAAATTATTTGTAAAATTTCTTTAACATACGTTCTATATAGTAGACGTTTCCCTCGTCAATGGGAACAAAATTTAAAAAAATATCATTCAAATTCTCTCTATATATTATTTCCAAAAAAAGTAAGAAACGTTATGACTAATTGAAAATCTCATTGAATAATTAGCAATTTTATACTTAATTCAAGTAAGTAAAGAAAAAATTATTTTATTTAATTTTATCAAATTATTTTTATTTCAATCCATTATTATATTTTTTATTATTTAATTTTTTTCACTACGTTTTTCTTTATTTTAAAATATTTTTGATTTTTTTTTTTCATATTAGATAAATTTCTACTTATATAAATTACAAAGAGAATTAAATTATTTTTGATTTTAATTCATAATAATTTTATTATTTATAAAAAAACTAAAATTTTAACTAAAAAAAACTACATAGATATATTTCTAAACACATAAGTACATACATAATTTAATAACTGGTATTTTAATGGTACACAATAATTATTAATTTTTTTTTTTTGCTTTTTTTCAAAATTTCTTATTATTTAAAAATACTTATAAAGAGTTAAGCAGTAACTTTTATATTTTGTTTTTACATAAAAAATTAATAAACAAAAAGAGAACTATATAAATTTAACTTAAATTTTAATTTTTAACTTTTATTTTTAAATTTATTTTAATTTAACATATAAGTAATTTTATTAAATATTTTTATCACTCGTATACATATTTTACAAAATGATTAAATTATGTGATAATTTTTAAAATTATGAACAAAAAAAAAAACAAAGTGTAATTTTAATTAAAAATAAACGAAATTCTTAAGAAATGTGATCTAAAAATATGAAGATTTGACATTTAAGTAAAAGTCTTACTAATGTTGCAATTGTGCGTCTAATTGAAAATATATTAAGGGAAATATTTGAGCAAATCTTTACAAAATAATAAAAAATTCCTATAGTTACAATCACAAATTGTGATATTCCTATCAACATCCTGTTGAAATACATGAAAAATTGGGAAAAAATCGGGAATCGACAGACATCTTTATACCTATAATCTTATCGAACTTTAATTTAACAAAAGCAAATAGGAGTTGTATTTTCTTGTATTTTTTCATTTTAACAACTTTCTTAAATTTATTTCATATATTATTATTATAAAAATGGTGACACCCTTTATAATTTTTAAAAAAATATTCATTTTTTTTTTTGCAAAGGATTAAACACTCAAACCAAGTAATTAATTTTATTAATTAATTAACACCTTTCAGATAACACCTTTTAAATATCAATAGTGTTTTCATAATCCAAATATATATAAATATTATATGGATACCTACATACATACGCAAGGTACATATATGTACATATATTTGTCAATTAAATTAAATTTCGCAGCTGCTCTTGTTCTAAATCTTTAAAGAAATACTCAAATTAAAAAAATTGCAATAAAATTTTGTTTTTGGAAAAATTTACAAAATTTTATTGATTAAAATTTACAAAATTGAGAATTTTGAAATTTTTCAAATATGAAAGAAAATTTTGAAAGTAGAGTATTCGTGTGTACTGCAGTGCTATCAAACGTACCATTTTCATGGTAATTTTACCATTATTTGGAATTTATATCATAAAAAATTTTGACTTGTCATGCGATATGCTAATTGTATACCATTTTTGTCATCACTTTTTATATTTAAATGCACCATTTTTTTTATTGAGATTTACAATTTTTAGCAATTGATATTTCTGTCAAAAGAAATTGTTCCTCAAAACAAATGATGATGAAAAAAATTGAGTATACAAATAATTCAACAATAAATACGATAAGGCATTTGTAATATCGATATGACAATGTAAAATTATCTATTTATAGTACATTATCTTAGCGAATCAAAACCAATAATACTCAATTAATATTTTTAGAGTTATTGAATTGTGTTTATAAAAATTTAAGTGAAAAAGTTAAAAGAGAAAAATATAGAATTGCCGTTGAGGGTTAAAAAACTTGAATTATAAAAAAAAATTTTTCAGCCGATTTTAAAATCGATAAGTTGTCACATTTTGTCAATTATAATTAAGAACAATGAAGTCAAGAATTATTTTTTGACCAGATTATTTAACTAAATTTAATATATAAATTCATTTTATTTTATACACCATTGAATTTAAAAAAATACTACATGCATTGCATTTCAGTCACACCTGCATTGTGCGAGTATAACATTTTTCTAAATTTTGTAATACGATATTTTATTTTACTATACGTTATATCTCCAACTACTATATCGTCTGGCGATTCTTTTATATCAGATCACATTTCTTTCCTTAATAAATTTGTTCTTGTATATAACAAAGGTAATTTTTTTTGCACACTTTTAATATTGTGTGTGATTCATTTAAATGTGCAACTCCTCTCTTTTTTTTTATTTTATTTTAATTTCAATTACATTTTATTTGTTTTCTGTAGATTATTTTATGAGAAAAAGAAAAAAACAAAACGAAAACTAAAATAATAGTAAAAAATAAATAAATTACATAAATTAATTTAATTAACTATCATTGTCAACATTTAAAACACTTATTTATATAAATATGTTATAATAATAATTATTATTATGTATAGTAAGTATAATAATGAGTTAAAAAATAAAAGTTGGGATCGGCAGTTTTTTCCTTTTATTTCTTTTCTTTCATTTGTTTGTTTGTTTCTTTTGTAATGTTTGCTTTGTTTTTGATTATTTCCGTAACCCTTTTTTGTTTTTATGTTACTTATATTTGAAATATTTCGAAATCCTTTTTAATTCTTGCCATATATATTTATGTAATTATGCATGTTTATATACAGAGATATATGTACATGCATCTATGATTAAATTCGCATTATATGCATAACATTTTTACACCATTTACATTTAGCTACATGGCACATTTATTTAATTTTTGCATTGCTATCGCAATAAAACATTATTTATGTATTTTTGCAATTTTTGTAATTTTGTTGCTAAGATATTTTGTTGCTATTACAAGACCCAATTCATGCCTTTCTTTCTTTTGCTATATTCATTTTAATATTATTTCCAATTAATCTGGCCGGCGCATGCCCTCAAACTTTATATTCACAATGTATACTCTTTATAAAATAAAAAAAGAATATTTTCCTCGTTCCCTGTATGCTTTCATGTTCCTATATAACTATGTACCTTTAAAATATATAATTTTTCGAATTAAATGTTCTAAGAGACAATAATTATAATAAAATTATAAAATACATTTTGTATTAAAATTGCAATTTATATATCGATACATGTATATTTTCATTAATACACTTGGTGTGTTGCATAACACAAAATGTTAAGAATGTTGCACTTAGATGGTATTTTTCATTTATATTTATAAAATATATAAAATTTTAAATTTTATTGATTTTAAGCACGTAATTTTGTTTCGAGTGCCTTCCTTTTGGTAGTATGGACTTATATTTTCATAATTTTCTTCAGAAAATGAATTTGGTAAAAAAAAAACTCCTAATTCAATTAAAATTTTTGGATATTTTTTGTGCTAATCAATTCAGATTAAATTTTAAGTCCTAATTCACGCCGTATTACTATCATAAAATGAAGTTAATAATAGTTGCATTTAAATATTAGAAATAGGTTTGATCTTTGGGTTGTATGTCTTGGATGTATAATTAAAAGCCATAAAACTTTACCGTTTGATCTATCCATGAATCGGTTATGAACTATCCATAAATTTGTTATTTTTAATGAATATATGTAGGTATTGATTAAACCATTTGAACTTAGATGCAAAACGCACATAACTTACTAAATATTGATACGAGATAGTGTAGGGTTATTATAAATATAAAAATTCTTTGAAATTGTAACTGGCATTTTATGTTTATTAGAAAAATTCGCTGCAGTACAATTCTTTTGCTAAAAATTGCTTTATGTATATAAAAGGTGCATCCATACAAAGTTATATCTTATACAAAGGTGTTCTTGTAGAGCATACTTGTTTAAATGTAATACTACTTCTATAATACTTGACATACACATTATGTGATATGTGAATAAAACCTTGCTTTAATAAGAGAGTATTGTATATTTTTGGTACTGCCAGCAATTGATCAGAAATCTGCCTTGCTTAAAAATAATTTTATTAATATACAAAATTTTCAATGTTTATAAAAAATAAATAGAAATTAATTTAATACTATTGTAATTTTTTTAAAAATATTTCAGAGAGAGTTTACGCTTTTTGGGTAACAAGAGCAAAAGTATATTATTGCTATAGTAAAATGCAATACATTGAAGTATGAGAAAAACTAATTTACATTGAATTATGGTTATTTCTCACAAAATGTGTTAAGGATTTCATTTGATTTTCCTAATTTGAAATTACGCGATCAATCAAAATTCCAAAAAACATAAAATAACATTGATTTAATAAATCAAAACCTTCTTTTCTTTCAAAGGTGCAAAAAGTTCTAAAACAAAGCATAATAATAATCAAAAATAAAACAAAAAAACAAGCAAAAAAAAAAGAAATATTTAAAGTTCTTCCAGACACCTTGTATTTGTTAACATTATTCTTGTTAAACGCCATACTTGTTTTGCTGCATTCTCTAATGCACCCGGTGATTTACCTTTAAATAAATCCATATTTGGTAAAAAATAATGTGGACAACGACGACATTGTAAGCATGATATTAATTGTAAAAATATTCCATTAATACGATCAGCAATACAATTCTCTTCCCATTCAAGTTCACGTGGATGTTTTTCACACTCATATAATAATAATGTTTTTAAATGATAAGATGTAACTGGATTCCCAGGTAAATCTAAATGACGATCACGCAATGTTTTTAATATACTTAAACAACGGCGACGACTTGCACCTGAAAACATAAAAGCAAAATATTAAAAATTAATTTTTTTCTTTTTTTTTTTTTGGATTTCTTTTAAATGCTACAAATATAGTTGTTTTAAAAGAAATTAATTTAATTTATATGATTCAAAACAAATAATAAAGAAGTAGAGTAAAAAAAAATTATGGTAAAATAAGATCAAATTTAAGTGAGAAATGGTTAATTTAAAGTGTCAAATATGGTTATGAGAAATATTATGAAGAATAACGCATTCTTATTAATGAACAAATATTTCTTTCGTGTTATCCGGCGTATTGATTCATTCTAAAACGAATCTTTTAATTTATAAATTCAAAAACATCAAATTAATAATTTGGCTCACATTTTAAGAGTTTATTAAAATAATGTGATTATAGCCAAGCCCGGTTCAGACATTTTTAGCACTCAATTGCGCCCCGCCCCCTCCACACTTTCAAAGCAAAATTAGTAATACAATCAAAGTCTAGAACTAAACCTTCAGCCTTTTGTTTTACAATCTTTGTTTATGTAAAACAAAAGGCTGAAGGTTTCTACTCTTTTCATATATATTGGTAGATCCGCCACTGACTATATTGAAAATTTTTGGGAAGGTAGGCTGACCGATAGAAAAGAATTACTATACGACATAAAGTAGAAGGTATGCTCTTATGATACAGAACATATGTATGTCATAATGACATAATTTTCACCAGATGTTATATTACCTGAAGGCTTTACGAAAACTTTTAAATCACTAATCAATTTTCGTCAGTGACTGTAAGAAGGAGTAATTAATAAAAAATTAAAAAGATTTGTCAAAGAAACCTAAGAGCAAAAAAACGAAATAGAAAAAAAAATTTAAAAGGTATGCAAATATTATTTTGACAAGTACTGTCATCCAGATCAAAATAACAGAGATCAAAATAATGTAATCTTATTAAATTTTCCAAATATCCTAACCGCGATTTATCACTGTTCTTATTATACACCCGTATTGTTATCAGACAAAGTGCCGCCATTAATATTTTGTCTAGGTTTTAGTAAAAAAATTTTACATATTATATTGCATACTTCAAGTAACAAATTGTTATAGCAAAATAAGATTTATTGCTTATAATTACAGTCAAACTGTAAATAAAATTCTATACTTAATTTAAAATATAAATTAAAAATTTTATTTTAACAAAATTAACACGTACGCATAGATTAAGTTGATTAACTTTTTGAATAATTAAATAATTGTTATTTCATAATTAAGTGGCAATATGCAAACAAGTTAATTAAAAGAAATAACCACTTTTTAATATTAAAATTCGATAATTATTAAGATAATTAAAAAAAAAAATGCAAATGTATGCAATTGTCAAAGCAGCAATTAACAAAATCTCATTTGCATATTAGCAAATCAATTCACAACAATATTCATAAGAAATGAATGAAGTTTTAGATTATAAAAGTAGTTAATGTCCGAAATTTTGAAAGTTGTTGATAAAGTATATGCATTTTAAGTGTAATACTTTTCTAATATTAGTGTAAACAGCAATCAATGCTAAATAACTGCAATATAAAAAGAGTGATCAATTTTAATTAATAAAAAACAGAAAAATATTAAAAAATAAAGACTTTAATTGAAATTTCAATTTGTTTTATTAATTAATTAACAATAAAACCATGACAGATTAGTGGCTACTCCTTAAAATAAATCAATTTGAATAAGATATTTTTCTTTTAACACCTCAATAAAAAATGGCAAAATAAAAAGATTTTATTTAAATATAATATTATTAAAACGTTAACATAATAGAATGGCGGGAATAATAAAAAAATTTATTGAACAAGAATTTGCGGCAACACTGTATTCCATTTGTGTGTTTGATATTTGACAGTATCTTGCATATTATTCCGAAGCGTTTATTATTATTTTCCAAAATTCCTAAGAATAATTTTGATCAACGTAAACTAAATAAAGTGACGAACCCCAAATAAGAAAATCGAATTTAACCAAAGCACCGATTTGAGTAGTTGCCATACAACTTCAAAAATAATTTTGCTTTTACACAAAAATGTTTGTTTTTTTTTTTCATTTAATAACACCAGTTTATTCTGTAGCTGTAACGTAACGTGGCTTTTACAAAACATTTTTATATGAGAGCTGGTGATTTTTATGAGAGTGGTATTTTTATCGGAGAGCTGGTGTAATCAATTTCCTCTTTGTTCGTATTTTTCTCATTTTTTAAACTAAATTAAAATTATTATGTGTAACGTAGGTTCTATTTAATTTTCCCTCATTTATATTTATTAAGATTAATAGCATTAATTTATTATTAAACACATGCAAAAAATTATAATAAATTAAAACATTTGAGTTATATACGAAAAAATATTTAACACGACTTATGACAAGTGTCAAAAAATTATCTTTATAATATTGCAAAATTTAAACACAAAAAAATCTCAATTGCAATAAAATTTCCTCAAAACAATTTCGAAAAAAATTTGAATAATTAAATTATTAATTTGAACACTATAAATTTCATTTCATCATGGAATATTTGACGTAATAATTAGAGAATAGTTGTTTCAAAATCTATATATTTTTTTTTTTTCCCAAAAAAATTGCAATAATAATGCATAAATGACGTTCAGAATCCAAACATCTCTATTTTAATTATAATTATTATAAAGGTAATTTGCTGACATATTGGTGACATTAAGAATGCATTTAATTATACCATATGGCAACAGCAATATTAATTTTTTAATTTACAAATTAAAAATGACAATAAAATTTATAAGCAAATCACTTATAATTAAAAAAAAATTTAATTTATTTCGCAATTATAAATTATTTATAATGCTTATTAATCACAAGATAATTATAAATTTAATAATTTAATTCGGCAACCGCAAAACGTTTGTATGCAATCATTCAAAATGAAATATTAATTAAGGCTATATAATCTTAATATTTTGCGATTATTAAAAAGATTTCTTCTAATAAAAATATTCTTAATTTATTAAATATTGTAATTGTGTACTCTAAAAATTAAATGAAAAGAAAAACATTAATAATTGAAATCTCGAATATATAAACTTAAAATGAGTTACTTGTCTTAGCAAAAATTTAAAGTATTACTGAGTATTTAAGTATATGAATATTTTCCATATCCAAAGCTGTAATCTAGCTATCAAGTGATTCAATTTTAAAAAATCTGTGATCGCCTGAAATTTTCTTAATCAAATGAAAAGAAAACCGTTTCTTCAGAAATTCGGGGCCTGTATAATGGTAAGAAATAATTGTCTTATATATATTTTGAGTCGGTTTAGCTTTGTCTGTCCGTCTGTCCGTCCGTCCCAACGATAATTCAAAAACCAATTTTTTTCAAATGATTTATTGTAATAAATGCCAGAACCCTATTTAAATTGGATATGATCGTGGTATTCGTTCGGGTACCTGCCACGCAACTTTCTTATTTATTTGACTATATCTCAGAAAATGTAAAAGTTGAAATTTCTCACAAACGAATATATTAAATATATTAGTAGGGCCAATGTGTTTGATAAAAGTCATTGAAACTATTTTGCTCCTTCTGGTAGCCGCCATACAACTTCAAAAGTTATTTGGCTATATCTCAGAAACTATAAAAGCTGTGGTATTGAAATTTCGCACAAGTAAATAGAACCAAGGCCGATAACAAGTAACCAGGGCCGATGTGTTTGATAAAACTCGTTGAAATTGCTTGGCTCTTCTGGTAGCAGCCATACAACTTAAATAGTAGTTTAACATGGTAATACGACAACTTAAAGTCACAATCTGTCCCATAGTCTATGTGACATATTTATGCGCATATTTATACGCACATAGAATAACAAATTTGTACGGGTATCACAGAGTTTACACAGCCAACTCTATTTTTTCTCGTTTTTTATAAGTTTATTCAAAATCGATATTATACAATGTTTTTTTTAATCTTCATAAAATACTAATACAAAATACTAATTGTGTGGTTTGTGGAATTTATTTTTGTATATGTACATTCCTAAAGAATAATACTTAGATTTCATAGAAAAACTTTAAGTATACCCTTTACATTAAGACAGTGGGCAAAATATTATACGAAAGTATAGAACTAATTTAATTACTTAAAAACCTAGAAAGCTATATACATTTCCCTAACTACACTCGTTAGATGTTACAGCGCGTGATTGTGCAAAAAAATCTTTTTTTTTCGCACATTTTTGTAATGATTCCTCTAAAAGAACTAAAATAAACTTCTATGATAAGGTTTTTCAAGATAAAACCCGCTTGTTACACTCCTATTTTACGCAGTATAAAACCAATGTACTCGTATATGTATGTACATTAACACATACATAGTGTATAAGAACTTTCAACATATTGTGAACATATTTAATAATAATATTTCTTGTTCAATAAGCTAAATCTTGAGATATGTGGTCATTTCTTGTATTTAAACATCACATTTTTGTTAATGAACACTTATACAAAATAATATGAAAAAAATACTAAAAGAAGTCAAAAGGGAACATTCTTTCAAAAAACAACATTCTTACTAACTGGTTAAATATTCTGCGAATTCAATGTAGATCACGCAAGTTGGGAAATGGGTGTATTTGCCATGTTTATTTACCCCTATATAATCTTATCTACCATTGTATACTTTCCTTAATTTATTCAATAGTAATAATAATAAGTATATTATTGTATGTAGATGTAATTATAATAATTACTTTATTTATTTTTATAAAAAAAAAAAATATTTTATTTGAATTAATTTTAATTTTTTCCGGTTTTCTTCTTAACTCCATATGTAATCTTAACAATTTTTATAGAACGTTTGTCTCCTCATAATTAATGATATTTTTTTTTCATTATTTTTTTTTTGTTTTGTTTTTGCAAAATATGTAATATAATTTTAGATCGTAATCAAAACCACAAAGATCTTAAATGATTACTCATTTCTATAGAAAGGACTGGTCTCTATATTTAATATTGGAACTTCTCATTAAATAATTACAACAATAACATACAGCAATACAAAAACAAGAAAGGCAGTAAGAGGAAAAGACAATATTTTATTCGTAACCTACGTGCAATAGATAAACAGAAAAACAAAAAAAAAATTATTATGCGGTTGTATTACTCTCGTTCGAACTGCTAAAACCCGTTGTTGTTTGAGCTAATGAACTCATTTTGCGAAAACATTTTTAAATTTTACACTTCTCTCGTGACTTTTTTCTTTGTTTTTATATTATTATTTGTTTTTTTTTCATTTATTTTTCTTACTGTGACACACAGTTTAAATAATGAAAAAAAAAAATTTATTTGTAAGTCAGTTATTTTCACGCCTTTCGAATTGTCATTAACGTATTTAATTAATTACTAATTATGGGCTGAATAAGAATAATAACATGAGCTTCCGAACAATTGAGCTCCATTAAATCAAAGATAGACTTTCTAACGTATCAAAAATGTGTTATAAAGTAACTATTGTGAAACGGGTTCAATTTCCAGTAAATTTTAAATAAACAGAAACACCGAAGAATTTAAACTAGAGTAATTCGAAAATCAATCAATAATTACAAAAAGAAATAAAAAAAATACAGACAAGCGTATTGACATTTCAGCTTTTTACTGTGAGACTTGAGAATTTAGAAGTTTATCTAAGTGAGAACTTGTGTTGTAGAAAAGTTCGAAATGCAAATTTTTAAAAGTTCTACATTCAATTTTTATTTTAAGCTTTCAAACTGTTATCATTAAAATCATTAATAAGCACTGGGTATAAGCATAGAATATTTTATTATTTTTATCAAAATCGAATAATATAATTGAATATTTCGATATTTCAATATCGAAAGAACCCCTAAAAATATCCTAAACTTATCATGTGTAACTCAAATCCATTTTCCAAGAAATTTTTTATCATGTCTTAATTATTAAAATCAATTTCTAAAATTAAGTCATTAAAAAAAAATATAATTGATTTTTAAATTTAGAATGCATGATTTAAATTTATCTGCTTTTAGTTGACAGACTGTTTCAAAACTTTGTTGATTCAAATCACTTTCCATTGAGATTATTAAACAAAACCATTTGCAAACCACAATTGATTATTTGTGAATAACAAAAATAATATGATGGAAAAAAAAACAAAAAGAAATACAAGACTTTTAGAAATTTCATTGTGTAGAGCTTTGTGTTCTTTTTTTTTATAAATCTATAAGTTATAAGTATTTTCAAATAGGTACGTACATATGTGTACTATGCTTATATGCGCATACAAAAGTAAATTATATCTGTGTATCTATAAATATTTAAAATAAATTTTATGTAAATTAAAAAAGAAAAGAAAAAAAATGACGTATTTATAAATTAATGCCCTCGTTGTCACAAGATGTCGTTTTAACTAAATAGGTACCCATAGTCGGTTTCTTTTTTTCTTCTCATGTTTTTTATTTTAAATTTTTTTCTATTTGGTAGCTTACGAATAGATTTTACGTTCTTATCTTGATAAGCGCGAAAAAAAACAATGTAAATAAAAAATAGAAAAAAAAATTATTCCATGAATATTCAATGACAAGAACAAATGTGATGTTTTTTTCAAAGATATTTGTTAAATTTTTTAATACTTTTGGTTTTTATATTATGTTGAATAAAAATAAAATGTCATTTTTGACAAGACTTATTAAAATAATTTATATTGTACAGTTACAAGATAACGTGTGTGTATAAAAGTAGTCCAGTAATTTGATGCTAGAGTACACTCAGTATTGGAATGATGTGAAACACTGATTAATGAAACAAGAGAAGTACGACTTATAAAGCCTAATATATCCCAAAATCAATTTAATAATTTTAATAATTTAATAATTTTATAATATTATCATATTGCGAATCAAATTTTCTTACATTTACTTTTTATATAACTACTTCCTTATGGTGAATTATAATACACTCATGCAATATGATGATTTTAAGTAGTAAGTACTATAAAATTAGACAGCATTTGAACTCAGTAGTTAGACAAGATATAATTTTCAATTAAAGAGTTTAGTTTAATTAGATTTTGAATATTTGATAATTGAATAAGATGTTAGATAAAATTTAAAATTTTAAGAAAACACAAAAAATTTGAGTAAACGTAATCCTTATTTTTTGCGTCATTAACATTTGAAAATAAAATCGCTCTCATACGATTATTGCCGCTAATCTTGACAGAGTTAATTTAATTTTGGATTTATTTTTATAAGTCTTATACTAGTAGCAAATTGTGAATAACATATGTATGATGCTTTCCAATAAGTTGTCAAGTATGTCAGTGACTTAACCAGAAAGTTATCAAAATCGCTACTTCAATTCTAATAAGCCGATGATTGCGATATTAAAACGATGATACAATTGAAATTGCATCTTATCCATATCAATGTCATCTACATTTTCAAATTAAAAGCCCTTAATCATATAATACAGTAAAAATATCTGTAAGTAAACCATAACGCTATACCAATGTGTAAAATACAGCAAACGATACATTTTTCTGCATTTTATAATAAATTCTGTTATTTCTTTTCATCTATCGTTCGGCTTCACTCTTTACATGCGGAAAATAAATCTTATTCCACAAAGTCGCCTACAGATAGCACGCATAAAGTATCGGATTATCAAATTAAATTTGGACACTATTCATGATGAAAGAAGAGCGCTTATACTACAACTCATTTGCAGTTCGCACATTCGGAAAATCTTAGCTCTATAATAGTTCAAAAAAGGTAACAACTATATACATCTTGTTAATGCAATGAACAAATTCTAAGATATTTTAACGTTCTGATTGTAACAAAGTAGTAGATTAAGTTATTTCTAATTATAATCAAATATTATGAATTATAAGGATTGCAAGAAGATAATCAACGACAGCATATTGTTCCCATACTCTTACCAAGTCATCATCATCTGTTGGTATTACAGCTCGGGGTGAGCCTTAACCTCGTTCACAATTTTCCTCCATTCCGATCTATCTTGAGCTATAACTCTCCATCTCTGTACGCCGATTTTTCTACAATCTTCTTCTATTTCATCCAGCCATCTAGATCTTGGTCTGCCTCTTGCTCTAGTATTATACGGCGTCGCGTCAAATATTCCTTTTGGCATTCTGTCATCTGTCATTCTTACGACATGCCCCGCCCATCTTAATCTTTGTGATTTTATAGCTTTTATTACGTTTTGTCCATTTATTAATTCTTCCAACTCTGCGTTGGTTCTTCGTCTATATTCATGATTCTCGTCTATTTTGGGACCAAATATTTTTCTTAGTATATTTCTTTCCTCTTACCAAGTAATGTTTAAAATAAATATAAGATTTTATTAAATTCAATTTTGTAACATGAAATCATTGAAAATGAATTTAACCATAAGTATATGAAAGTATATGTGATGTGTGCGGCAAATTTTAGTGACATAGAGATTATAAATTTCGAAATCACGCTCATACACGGATTTATTTTTTATTTTAAATAGAAAAATATACAAAAACGCGAACTTTAAGGTTAATATTAAAATATGTAGGGCTTAATAGCGATTAATATCTAAACAACTACATGTTACTAAATGGAATGTCGCTTGTTTTATTGAAAAATTAAAATAAAAATTAAAAATGAAAAACTTTCAAGATAATGCAAACATTTTTTTTTTTAATAAATTTAAATTATAATTTGTATTTTTTTGTTTTCTATTATTATTAATATGCATTATAACTTCTGTTTAATATTTAAATAATTAATTAAGAGATCATAACATTAAAACAATAAAAACAATAAAAAAACATACTTTAATACCTACATTTTTTTTTAAATTATTAATAAATGTGCCATCCGTGTGATTTTTATCAGTTTGAATATTAAAATTAAATAAAAAGTTGCGAAGATAATTTATTTTTTGTTCTTGTTTTGCTTTTTAATATAAATGATTTTATTTTATCTTAAAGTTTATCTTTTGTTATTTTGTTTAAAACACACGAATTTCTTAAAAATTAATCTATTATATGCCCGATACTCACGTTACGTTATGTAAAATTTATAAGTATCTGTTATTTTAATAAATTAGTATTTTAAAATTTTAAGAAACTTGTCACAAGTATAAGTATATTCGTAGTATGGCACAAAAATTTTATTTTAAGGTTAAATAAAATATTTTATTTGATAAGATCAAATTGAAAATTTTTATATGTGCGGTATTTCTTTTTAAAATTGCTTCTTAAATGATATTTTCTTGTTTTTCATGTATCTATTTAAAATAATAATTAATTTTTTAAAACAACAATCATAAATTTGATAATGCAATTTTTAATATTATAACAATTTGTAAGTTGTTAAATTAATTAAATATTTGAATATTTTAATTTTTTTTGTAAATGATAGGAAAAAAATTTGATATACTTAACTATATTGCATGTTGCGTCAACAAAAAAATCATATAAAAATCACATAAAAATGGCATTAAATTTACTTGAAAATTGCAGAAGGTTACAAAATAAATTTAAGTTCAGAAATTAAAACGCTTTAGAATCCGATTTGCTTAAATATCAATTGAAATTTTTTTATATAAAAATAAAACTATTTTAAATTTTATGGTGACTACAAAACAAACATGAATATAAATTTGATAACAAGTGAGACATTTTTGAATTAGAATTACTCCCATTGCAAAAGTAACATTTTATTACTGAAAAAAATTCTAACTTATTCAGTTAAAAGCAGAAGTTTAAAATCTTATGCTACTAGATATATAAATTGTGACATCACAATTCTTTCAACTTGAATTCACTTAACAATATCTAAACTGAATAAAATTTAATGCAAAACATTTAAAAAAAACCTGCAATAACATTTTGTAAATAAATGTCAAAGTATTAGAGAAGTGTTCCATATATTAAGACTTAGATAAATATTTGGTTCTGACAATTTTTCTTAGTCTCATCAAATAAACTCAATATTGCTCAAAACAACTCTACTTATTTTTCATTTATTTTATTTTTTTAATTTGCTGCCCCTTGAGATATGCAATATTTCAGTTTATAAACCAAAACTATAGAATTTTAAAGTCCTTTTGAGGCGTAATAAAGGGTTTGTGGTTGCCTAATACATTTTTCTATGTGGCTGATACAAATTTAAGATACTTACAGAAATCTAGAATATAAAACTTTTACCCGATACGGAAGATAAACATTCCAAAACATTAAATTTAAAAATTATGTAGCTATTTCTTAGATATTAAGTTGGAACGCGATATCTAATTAAATTAAATCCAATACTACAACAGTTATAATATAAGTAAGACTTAAAAAAAAAAGACGTATAATAATTATTTTAAAATCCATTATATAATTTGATGTTTGCCGACGGAATAATGTAAACTTAAATTTCAATCAATTTCAAAAGTAGCAAAATGTTAATACTAACACTTGTACACTTAAAAATATTATATTTTATAAACTAAGTTTAAGACGGAAATAAGAGTATATGAGAAACAAACTTTCAATTCGCTAACACTATTTAAGAACTTTTTCCATGTAATTAATATTATATTATTACCCTAAACAAATTAATATTCATGTTCCCTTCCATCACAATCGAACAGTAATGCCAATATTTTCAAAATAAAGGATACAATTATTACAATTCGATCATACCGACGGCATTACGAACATTGTTGCGTACAAAATTTTATATAAAAATCCAAATTATACTTATTTCATATAAACTCACCTTGTAATAACCTATTTTCAGCATCAGTAAAACTTAATACCCATGCATCACCTTCCATTGCTGAATTTTTACCTTGTAATGCAATACATTCTTTTGATAACATATCAAAACCTTCAGTCTTTACTTCAGCAACAATATTTGGATGTGGCCATGGTATACCAGGTAATGGCCAATGTGATGCTGAACGTGGCCATAAACCAGCACATTTAAATGCTGGTGTTATTTGTACTATAATCCTTTCACGTATTCTTAATTTAACTTCGGTTGTATCAGCAATCATTTTAACAATATCACGATAGGCACATTTATCACATGCTTGAGCAACTAATGTTTGAAAACGTGAACGTATTTTCCGTGCTGATAAATAACCAGATGCTGTTATAAATTCAACCCATAATGACATTGAACGTTTACGTCCATCACTTAATTTTAATACAGCACAACCAGGTAATGTACCATCATCAACAAAATTTAATACACCCATTTGATTTAAATATATTATAATTTCAAATTCATTTGGTGATATTACTTCTAAACCTTCATAACGACCATTATAATCATTTAATGATGATATAAAACGTGGTTCTTGTACTTCAACTTCTTTAAGAACATCTTGTACGACACGACATACTTCTTGTATTGTTTTATGTATTTGACCTTTACGCATTTGTACACGATCAGCACAATATTTATTCATTTGATAGACCATTTTTGATTGCGCTGCAATCATATCGGATGGTACTAACATGATTTTAAATCTTTTATATTGTTTTTAATGTGTGAATTATTATTTTGTATACAATAAAATTAAAAATATTATTTTTTATATTAAATTTTTTTTAAATTAATTTCAACACTTTTAATATTTTTCGATTTGATTTATATTTCAAATAAAAACATTTTTTGATTTATAATTTTGAATTCACATTCATACTACACACATTCTATGTAGAATTTTCACTTTATTTTTTTATTTGTAATATTTTGATTTTAAGCCTTTTTCCAATTCAATTTCCTCTTAATTATTTTTATATCTACGTAAATGCGCATATAAGAGATTAATTATTAATTTCATTTATTATTTTCAATAGGCTTTTATAAATCTTACACAGAAAAAATATAAAAACTTTTTTCCTCTTTAATCTCAATTAATTTTCTTACACAACCAGAAATATTTTTTATCTAAATCTTCTAGATATTTATTAACTAAATTGTAATAATTAATTAAGCGACGCTCTTGTACTTTATTTTTTATTTTTATATTGTAAGCAAAAATAATTTTTTTTCTCTCTTTATTTTCTTTTAATGGTATTTAAGCGAATACCATGTAGTTATGAATTATCCTTTTATTATAAGCAACATATTTTTTATTTTTTTTCCTTTTTTTACTGTTATACAAGTATGTATAAGAATATAGTTCGAATACCGTCGTCGTTTATTTATATATATATTTACTTGCATGTAAGTATAAAACAACTACTACAAAAAATTACAAAAAATTTTAAACCGGTGGCACACTAAAAATGATAAATAAACTCCGCAACGTACAAAAGCCCACTGACAAAAGATTGAAAAATTGGGATGGTAATCCACCAAAAACAAAAAAAAAATAACAGAGAAAAAATAATGAGCACCACTTTTTTTTCGTTTTCCTCACTTTTCACTGTCCTCTTTGTGTTGATTAATTTTTTTCACATTACGATATTCCCCACTTTTTTTTAACACAGGTAAGAAAAAATTAAGTTTAAATCTAAGAAATTCACATAGGTAGATGTGTATATATGTGTATATTCTTATGTATATATATTTAATAAAATTTCCAAATCATTCCACATACTCGTACCACAATACAAGCACTCGATTCCCTCATTTCACATTTTATCTTCATTAAATTTTTGATATCATACGCGCATACTACTTTATTTAATCTATATTGTATGTGTGTTTGTGGCCGTTAAGTGGTGAATTAATATATTAAAGTATAAAAACTTATTTCACCATGTTGTACAAGAAAATAATCAGAGGTGGATTTTTTTTAATTGGAATATTTTTTTTTGTAAATGTAGATGTGTGATTTTTATCATACAAACGTGTGTAATTTTTTGGAATATTATATGGCTTAGCAGTGTTAGTAATGTTGAATGGAAATTGTAAAAATGCTATTAATTTTGTTTTGTGGGAATTTTTTTTGCGGTGAATATTGTATGGTGCAAATTTTGTTTGTTCCTTTTTTTTCTTCTTTTTTTTTTATTGTAATACTTATAAGCACAGCATGGCGTTAACGGTGTGTCCTTTCTAGCGGTGAATTTAAAATTTAACATAATGGTCGATGACTTTTATTACTATCAAAATAAATATTTTGCTTTTCCCTACTATTTTTTCTTTTTCTCATTATTTGCCTTGAGGATGTAACAACATAATGTACATACTTATATTATATATGTATATAAGTATATAATATGATACATAGGTTGTCGTGGTAACATTGTAATTTTGGAGCAAAAAAAAAGGAAAAAAGAAATTGATACAAAAATATAATTTTGTGTTTAGAAAGAAAAGTGAGTGGATATGTGCACGAGTCTAATGTACATACATTGCAACACATATTGTTACACACGAATTGGTGTACACGATAAAATCATTAATTCGTTGTACTAATATGAATGCACATAAATTACATGCATAAAATAAATTTGTAGATATTTTTTAGTTTAAAATAAAATCACTATTATAATAAATTTTATTATTTAGTTTTTACCCTCTACATTTTATACCTAATGCTAAATTATTGTACATTTTCCACATAAATTTAAAATAAACTTTTTTAAAATAACTTTATTTATTGAAAGGCGCTCTTTAATTGCACTTTACTTAAAAAAAATTATAACATTCTATTCTGAAATTTGATGACACTCTTTAAGTAGTGCGAAAGATTGGAATTTGCCGAAACCTCAGCGAAAATACAGGTCAATGAAATGCAAACTGATTCCTATAAAGCACCGACGTTTCCAAAGTTAAAAATCAGTGTAGACATAAAAGGATCAATGCATTAAAGTTTCTCTGCATAGTTGTTACAAGTTCGTCAGTTAATAGCTGAGATTGAGATTATCAAAGAGCATATACTTAAATATGAAAATATATGGAAATACGTCAAAAATAGCACAGTAAAAGAAAGAAACGTTGCATATCAAAGAAACCGTATAATTACGCAATAAATAAAAGAGAGAAATTGTATTTTGAGAACTATATTTATGGGCAGAATTTATTAAAAGTTTTATTTGTAACTAAATTTTTATTAATTTATTCTTGATGCCCTGAGATCATTGCGTAAATTAGTTTTGTAAGACACACGTAAGTATTTGATAAGACGGTGAACTTGGAGAATTCATAAATGAGAACAATAATTAAAATTTCAAAATAGTATTCCAACTCCACAAATCTTTTCTCATCAGATGCTCAATAACCGACAAAATCAGTGCCACTAAAATTATTCTATTTGACAAAAACAAAAATAAAATATTTTTCTAAAACTCATTTTTCTTTTTTGGAATTATCTACCAATAAGACTATCATAACTATAATTAGAGATACTTAAATTTGTTTTTTCTAATTTTTCTATTTTTCGTATTAAATTATCATAATTTATCATTAAGTGTGGTGAATTCTGATTTTATTCTACACTGACAAACATTTTTCTTCCTTTTTTCAAATGTTTTAACACAACAAAAAACTTTTATAAATTTCCAGAGTGTATTTGTAAGCATAAGTAACAAAATCATAAAAACCCAAACAAAACCAAAATTATTAATTTGCCATCTGCTTAGTCATCTAAATAAATATTAACGCATGCCATATAACACACACACACAAACATACATCCATGATATTAACACATGCATACCCTTAAGAATGGTATACAACAATGGGTATGCAACAATAAAGTAAATACCAATGGATTCCATTACATATTACTTCCATTCATAACATGGTAGATTCTAGTATACATACAATATGAATCCTAACATAATAGTAGCATAGCTACTACTTCAATATAAATACAATGTTGAAACGTCTACGCCGTCGTTATCATCATCGTCAATTATACTGTTGTTGTTACCGCATGAACAGTGGCAGTCAACTCCTCCTTTTCTTTTGTATTATACACTTTAATTTTTTTATGATTCTTATCCCTCTCTATTTATACTTTTATGTATAAAATATTTTATGTTGTTTAGTATGCGTGCTGAGTGTCGTTATACCATCCACATTGAATTAATGAAACAAAAAATAAACATTTTTTTATGGGATGGGACGGAATTAGTGTTTTCACACATATTCCTGTAAATAAAGCATATAGTCGGCATAATTTTTTCATAGTATTTGAAAACAAAAAAATGAATAAAAAAAAGTGCGACAAAATAAAGGTTGATGTTTGTGTGTTTTGCATTTAGAAGAAATGATATTGTTATATTAATTATTAAATAAAAAATAACTGAATTTATGAATATAAATTCCAATACAAAAGGAGCCCCCCGAATTAGCGTTTTTGTTTCCCATGAATATGCAATTGTGAAGAATCTCTAAATCGGTTTAGCTTTCTACGATAAGATTAGAATTTGTAGATTTATAGAATTGTATAACCGGAGCAATATGGTATCAGGCCGCGCGTAAGTACAGGTTCTACTTTAACTTCTCTCTGAGTCCGAAGCGGCAGGAAACCATTACAAATTGACACTTACTAGTAATACAGCAGCGCAAAAAATTCTAGTTGGAAGATTATTGAAAAATTATGCCCATGTGTTTCCTGTTGTGATACAAATCTTGTATCATCAAATGCATTTTTATCATGTTTGAGTTCTTGACAAAAATTTCATTTGTATAATAAAAAACTTCAACTTTAAAAATAAATAAATGAAAATTTATATGGCAATACACATATTTATTAAAAAATTTGCAGTTTCTTAATTCTCAATAAAAAAGGCTCAAATTCTCAGCTTAGATTCAAAATTGAATTTCAGCAATTTTGAACAATTTGTATTGTATAATCACAGCTTACAACGACAAATTTAAATCTTTAATAATGAGAATGAACAAAAAGTTAAAAACTATTAAATTACTATTTGTTTTAAGACCAACAAAACGATTTGAATTCAATTTTTCGGCTCGAAAATATGACATTTTTTTGAATGACAACTTCTAAAAGTCTCTTTTGTATTTTTTATGTTTAACCCTCAAAAATGTCAAAAATTGATGCATGATTAAGTATAATGGGGAGACCTCGGTATACGTTCTGTGGGAGTGTGATTCTTTCACCCATAGGGGAAGGGAAATTCTGGGGGTTTTTGATTTTAAAGTTTTTCAGGAATAAACGACAATTTTTAAGTTCTTTTTATTCAACTGAACCCATCCAGTCGAACTTTATAATTTTAATACAAATATGTAATTTACCTAAATAAATAATTTCGGTCAATAAAACATGAAAATCGGTCATTAAAACCACCAAGTGTTCATATTGTTACGTAACATAATTATTTTTGATTTCACTATTCTTTTAATCGAATCCGCCATCATTTTCAACAAATTCCCCAAAATTACTCCTAATAACAAAATGTCAAATGCACCACGATTTTCTGTTTTTGAATTAACACTGTCATACAATTTAAAAAATTAATGAAAGAAATCACTATTGTTATATCCGTGACATGCTGAGGCTACTATAAAAATATTATATTTATATGCACATTAAGAGGAAGGATATTTTAGCAAGAGTTTTATAAAATTGAATACTGCTAAAACAATGGAAAAATAGGTGGAAGTTGTTAAAAGACTAGCTATTGTGTGTATAAATTTATTCTTTATTCACTTTAAATATATTTTATGTGGTCTGTTTTGTGTTTCATATTTAAATAAATTAGAGTAATAATAAAAAAATAAGAAATAATTTTGTTTTTAAAAAGTTTTCAACCATAGTTGGCGTACCTTTTTTTTTTAATAAACATTTTATTTATTTATTTTTATAAAATAAATTTACCATGTTTGAATTTTTTTTATTTCTTTGATCTTATTATTTTAACTTCTTTTTATTTCATTTTGGGTTAATTCGTATAAATGGCACAAGTCTGGAAACAGGACTGTCATCAAGATTGATTAATGACTAAAATAAAGTCATGGTCTGTGAACATGAAAATATACGATAAAATTTTTTCTTACTTACAATTTATAATTATTATAAATGTAAAAGTATAATATAATATAAATACTAAGTTATGTACTTATTCATATGTATATATGGATATCCTATGAATAGGTACATATGTAAGTATATAAAATTAAATAAATATTAAAATTGTTGTACTATGCTCGTAAATATATTAAAATATTTTTGGGTAAAAGAAAGGAATTTACTAAAATTAATATTTTGATATTCAAAAATGTTGTATTATTTTTTCGCTAGTTAACAAAAAATTATAATTATGGCATGGTGCCATTTAATATGTTGAATATTTTTCTTCTTTAGTCTATAATTATTCAGGAATTCAAAAATAATGAATTTCTAATTCAAATGAAGTATATAGAAAAAAATTACATGAAATATTCAAATTGAAAAAATATGTAAAAATTATATTTTGTATATTTAAGCATAATTTTATTTTCTTGTAAAAATGCTTTAATAAATTTTTTAAGAATTTTAAGATCCATTTCAAAGGTTTGTTAATATTTTCTTTCATATACACTTATTTCGGAGTACAATGACATAAGTCGATTTCAAAGAACTTGGTATAATTAGATTATGAATAATAGTACACTACATTCTTAACTTAATGAAAGTGATTTTCTACATTGGCTTGTGCTCTTAATGAAAAAATACATTTAAGCTGTTTACATTTTGTTAAGCCCCAAATATGGTTAGATCAGTTTCTGTGTAACACGTTTTTTTTTTAAATCATTGATATTTTCAAATTCAATTGTAATATAGAAAAAGTGAGAAGTCGTCAACGCGACATTTTCATGAAACCGAATATATTGTGTTTCGTGCTTCGTTCCACTGCTGTTCAACAGAAGCAGAACAAAAAATTTAGAGGTACAGTAGGAACTATAGCACCGTAAAACACCGTGAGAAAAATGCGACAATGTTACGCATTTAAGATTTAATTACCTTAGTACTAAAGTCTTACCGCAACTTCCGTAAACGTGGATATATATGTATATATTACATACATATACTCACAACTTTACATTTCATAATTTTAAAAACAAAATGGCTATCATTCCGAACCATTTAAAAATTTTTATCATATTTATATCGAAATCATTTGATATATATGACACAATCATATATAGTAATATGTTCAAGTAACATTTCATTGTTCAACTACTAAATTATTTACAAAGTATAAGGTAACCAACCCTTTTAGAATTTTTTTTAAATTATTCTTCCTCAACGAATTTTTGCATAAATTTTCTTATTCATAAAAGTTAAAAACAAATTACACTTATACCATATTTACTCCAATAAAACAAACTGGAAAACCCACATTTTAGGTCACGAAACAATTTCTGAAATAAATCGCTCTCTATATAGCATGTTATATATAAAAGAATGTATAAGTGTATATAAAATTAAAGATGGTATCATTATTATAACGCATAGTCTAAGTACCTTAAATGTGTGAGAGAAAATCTTTATTCATACTATAAATTTTCATCGCTTAAATGCATATATTTGTACAAATGTACGTAATAGATATAGATATATATTATTTAACTTCGATAATGAAATTTCATTTAAAAGATATTTGCTTAGAAATTGGATTTTCATGTACTTTTATTGCTAAATTTAGTATCTCAATTATTTTTTTTGTTATATATATAATATACAACAACATTGCATAAACAGATACAGTTACCGTATGCGCGAGTATATAACAAGCATATATACAATAAATGGCTGCTTAAAAATTATTTTAAAGCAGTATATTGGCGGTGAAATCCAGTTTTAAAATAAGCGATATATATATATATATATATATAGAGCAAGCAACAAAAAAACAACACGAGAAAACAAAGTACAAGACTTAAAAGTGCAATTTAACATCATCATGATCGATATTCGTGGTTTGATAAGAAACTATCAGCCTCTGGATATCTATACATGCTTGTGCCTTAGTATTTTCAAATGTGAATGCATAAAACATTTATATAAGTATGTGTATAATTTTTTTTTAAATATATAAATAATAAATATATTTTAACAATATGCATAATAAATAAATATAATATATAAAATCCAATTACTGTGGAGTATGTATAAAATAATATATAACATTAATGAAGACATTTTCAGTAACAATTGAGACCAATTAGTGTAAGTTTTTCATGCCATCTTTTATGTAGTCATTTAGTAGCGTTCTTCGGCTACTTCTTATTGTATTTTTTTTTTTTGTTCCTTAAAATCTTTTTATAAAGATTTCGTTTATTTGTTTCCGATTTCCATTAGCATTTCTTTTATGAAACTATGTAAAAAGCATAATAATAAGTATAATGTGCTTATATGTATATAAGATATATAATAATATAGATGCATTAATTTAAATGTAGAATTCAATATATCTATAAAATGTAATAAGATCTTTGTTCCCTCCCTTTTATTTTTCAATCCGTTCATATAATTACATACAGATATTTAAGTTATTCAATGTTATGGAAATGCATAGAATTAAAATTCAAGTTAATGATACAAAATACAATTTGCAATCATATTTAGATTTGAGAATAGGAGCTATTTGTAGGTGGGTGTTCATGAATCATGGCTGTTCTAGAAATCTATAATTTTATACTGTAGCCACTATAACAAGTTTTATATAATGTATATCGAATAACATAAATATTACGGTACACTATAGCAGAAAATAATCGAAGTATTGAAAAATTATACCATCAAAAAATTCCCAAATAAATGATATAGAAACGATAAGTTATACAAATCGAGCTTTATAAAGAACGCAAAGCCAAATATTACCATCTCTATAACAGGCTCAAATTCACATTATTTTTGGTTTTTTAAGCATATATTCTATAATTACATAGGTTTTTGGAAATAACAAAGAATGTGTGAGCTCGCATTTCTAACATTTTTATATATTAACAATGTTCGGTTGATTAACAAACAACTTGGCATACAACATCTTAATTGTCCAACTAAATTTTTATCTGGAATACGTTTACAAAACCTACCAAACTTCTAAGAGTATCCAAATTTATCATTTTTCGGAAATTATAGTAATGTATCAAGTTTCGTTACAAGACCCAAATAGTCTATTAAAAATAACAAATAATGAATTAAAATTAATTCTAAATGACTTTACTTTGCTGTCACTTAGTTAAAATTTCTTGCAATCAATTTTATGTTATTTTATGCATATATTTATGCCTATATATCTTATATTTAAGTATTGTATGTTGTGCGCTTATAGAATTTATCATGATCGTATATTTCGTTAAGAAAATTCTTTATTTCTACATAAGTATACATATATGCAAAACGACATGAAATTACTTTTTAATTTGTTGCTTTCAATTTCCAATCTTTTCAATTAATTTTATTTTAAAATGTTTTATTGCAATTTGAATAAACGCAAAAATAAAATTGTTTTCTTATACTTTTTTTAAATGTTAAAGAAAATATTTAAAAAATTTTAGAAAAAATTCTTAAACTGATTGCCATCGTAATGAATAAAGTAATGACATATGTTAAGCGTTGACGTAATGACGTAATAATAATCACAAATAATTAAAATGAAAAAAGAATTCAGAAATGAAAATTCCTATTTAAATCAAATTGCCTGTTAATTGTAAAGGATTGACTTGAATTAATTGTAAAGGATTGAAATTTGAGTGATCAGTCATCATTAAAATATGTAATCAATTAGAGCCATTTAAAAGTTTCGCTTGTTAAATCTAAGTATTGTTAAATTCAGTTAAATGCTGGAGAAAATTAAATAATATAAACTAATTTAATAATAATAATTTGTTCAGAACAATTCGATCGAAATATTAATAATTATTCGGTCAAATTCAATCAAAATAACTACCAACATTTTAATGTGCCTAAGTAGACCTTCCTTCTCTTTATAAGCATATGCACTTCATTTTCAAATTTCTTAATATACACAAAGATTATTCGACAGACAGTAAATATTTTCATAAATAGCAAGTATTAATGAATATTTTAATAAAAAGAAATTCTTCTTTGACATCATTATAAACAACACTATAAAAAATTCAAAATTCTAGTATAGAACAAATTCTTTTACAAATTACAGATGACGATTTACAAAATGCAAAATATTTCGATATCAAAACAAATTTTCATCAATTTCATTTAATTGAAGCCGAAAACATATAAAATGTAGCCAAAAAGTCTAATCAAATCAAGGAAAAATGTAAGAATAAAAAAAGAAAATTAAGAAACAAAATTTTCCATGAAATTTATTTTAAAATAAATTTTCGAAATAATTCGCATTATTTGTGTCTATCCTGTGAAAATGTTTAAAATATTTAAAGTTCTCAGACAAGAACAAGAAATAGAAAAATTTTAGCAAATGACCATTATTTTGCAATGTGAAAGTTGAACGCTGAAAATTTAATTATTGATTTAAGCGTATTCAAAATAAAATACAAAAAAAGTGTGATATTAATCTGTAAGGAATTAAATGGAAATAGTGTTCAGTTAAATATAATGAGTTTTAGCAGTGGTTATGGTGAATAATGTAATTCGTGTTAAAAAATAATAATTTCGAAAAAATTACTGAAAAATTGAAAATTGCTCAACAAATGGCATTAGTGCTTAAATTATAAAATTAACGGAAGATGAAGATGTATGAACTATTGACAGAAAGTATTAAATTATTCGAAATCTCACATTCTCGACACCATACAGAATACATGCAAGCCCATATTTACCATTAAACTACTAAAAAAATAATATCCGCTACTAAAGCTAGATTCTACCATTTAGAAGTTCTCACTAAATTATCCTGTATAGACGCAATAATTATTTTCTGGTTGAAAATGGGATGTCGTATATGCGTCAATCTGTCTTCTTTTTATGCATTTCGTAGGTAATTACAAGTAACCTTTAATAGTCCTTTACGAATTTGTCATTACTCTCTTAGAATAAGGAGGACTGTTCGAGTCTATCAGCATGCAGCTTCATGTTAGCGATTTTTATTTTTTTTTGCACCCAATTCGTTTTGTAGGGAAAAAATAATAGCTTCTCAAAATGGTACCTAGTAGTAATGGTATTAGTATGATTCTTTCTGCCTCCTTTGATCAGACTTAGTGTTTCTGTTTCGCGTATAAAAACACCGACCATAATACTACTTAGTCTACATCCACTACATCAATCCTATTCGAAAATACATATTTATCCAAAAGTTTGCACGTTTACACGGACCATTTCTGTAAGGGCATATGTAGATATGCTAACAAATAATAAGATCGAGCGTCTTAAATAATTTATTATGGCTTCAAAAATAGTTTATTCTTTCGCGATAAATTATTAATTACCTAAAATATATGGATCTAAACCACGTCGACTCTAACTAATTGGTTATTTATTTGACTATAGTTGACTTGCTTCAGATTTAGAAAGCCGTTTTGTTTAAATATCGTTTCCTATTTTAGATACAATTTTAGTTCTAATATCTTATTACTCAATATCGTAAATAACAGGAGCTAATATCTTATATTACATACAGAAGTGAATTTTTTTAAAACTAATTTTAATATTCAACTATGTACTAAAATTTCATTCTTATATATGAATTTTAAACTGTTTAAACATGACATTTTAATTATAATAGAAGCTTCTTAAAAAATTAAAATAATAATCTACTACACCGTTGCGTACAAATTCACCTATATAATTTTAAAAATATCATTATATTTCTTCATGCATACAAAATGAACAAGTTTCATAAATTTTATGCAAACTATATGAACCATTCCACAACTCTCTATATATATAACCATTTTTATGAACAAACATAAATGTTTAAATATTCATTTAAAAAATTAATTAACTCTTGTTTCCAGAACAATAATTTCCTCTTTAATTTAATAAACGTTCGCGCAGGTACAAAACAAAAATTAAAGGTAGTTTGTATTAAAAATAAAATTCTATCAAGAAGAATCAACCTTAATTCATTTGCATATAAATTGCTCGTACATAAATGTAAAAAAAAAAAAACAAAAAATGTCAACCACCAAATTATCTCACATACCAAGAAGTTTAAATCTTTCTCAAAACTACTCGTATAAGTAAAACATGTTCATTATAATTTTAATAGCCCCACCTAATTTATGTTCTTATCTCATTATGATTCTAGTTAACAAGCTAATAATAAAAATCGTTATATAGCAAAAAAAAAAACAAAGAAAAGTAGAGGTGATTCGTATTTGATTATTGCGTTTGGTTGATTCCCCCCTAAAAAAAAAACAAACGACAAAACAAACAAAATAATAATTTACCAACTTGGTATATGAAATCATAATAAACTGACAGTCGATTATCACATATAAAAAAAGTTAAAACAAAAACCTTAAAAAAAAAGAAATTACCAAATGATCTAGCTGGAGTGCTAGACTATAAAATAATTTTGTTACATCTTTTTCTTTGTTTTTAGTTTTTATGCTGGCTGGGCTCAATCTTCTTACTTTTAGTTACCTATGCTAAATATCTTGATTTCATCATAAATGATTCGTTTTTTGATGATGACTTGTCGTTTACATGGTACTTCAATTCATTAAAAGGAAAAATAACAGATATTTAGTGCGCATAGTTAAGTTGTACCAATTTTTTTTTCTTTTCTTAAATATTTTAACAGTTTTTGATGATTCCCAAGGTTTATACCACATTCGACACTCCATATAGTATTTATAAGAGTAGCTTTATTGTATACGTGTGTCTTTCACATATATGTGAAATAAATATTGGTTTTATCATCATCAGTTGGTTGTTAATTTTTTAACCCACATTAATTTATAAACTTTATTAACTTTTCTAATGTTTTTCGTTTACTTTATTACAATTTTTTCTCTTGTCCTCTCTGTTTCTTCCTATATAATATTATTATGGTTTCATAGTTTTAAGAATCGATTGGACCTAATGAGTTAATAATACATGTATGTAAGGTAATACGTGTGTGTTATGATGGAGAGTTTAAGGGAGACACAACAGATGTACAATAGTTTATTTTCCAATTTACAATTTTCAGGAAAAAATGCAAATGTACACCCAAACTATATTATGGGAGATAATAAACGCCATGAAATTCTGGAATCAGAAACAACATTGTCTCTCTAAATTTTTTTTTTTGAATTGGTTTGTGGTGATAATTTTATAATTTTTATTACCTTGTAATTAGATACCTGTGACTTTTTGTTTTTTTCTTACGTGTAACTGTAAAATTTTTATTATTATTCCTGTAATATTTTACAATAATGTAAAAAACTAGAAAAAAAGGAACGTGATTGTTTTTGTTAATTTAGTTTTTAAAATTTTCAGGAACAAATCAAAATTCTTTTATTCAAATAGAACAGATGAAATGCAATAACTTTATTACTAACACGATATTAGGTTTCATATATTTTAAGATTGGTTTTAATTTAGAATTTAAAGAGAATAAAATTTGGTTAAACCAACGGTAATGTAGAACTTTTCCCTTCAACAAGTGGAAATACTGCTTTTAAAAATAATCTGTGTACTATATTATAAAAATTAGTTTCATTCATATACGAGTATATTTCGAAGATTGCATACATTTTGGATGAACAATGCATGCAATCTTTGAAATAAACCAAAAAAAAATTTAAAAATACGTTAACATAATGCTCGAATTTAAGGGTTAATTTCCCGAATTAAGAAAAATAATTATAGTTTTTAATTGTATGGCATTTACCATTAGATTTTTGCATTTATAGAAAATTGGAAATGTGAAACAAATTTTAAAAATTTCGAATGGTGATAACTTGAGAGGAGATGGAGATGGAAAAAAATTACTAACGAAATATATACGACACCAATATTTACGGCAATATTTAAAACAAAGAATGTTTATTTAACATAATTTGTGTGTAAATTGTAGATTGTAAACTTCGACTCAAAACAAAATAGGATTTATTATTACTACTCGACTAAGAGATTTTTGAAATCACTTGCACTTAGTCGCATATTACATATTTGAATATATTTTGCATTGAAGCCATGCAGAAAGGATTTTTAGGTTTTGCATTGAAGGATTTGGGTTGGTGGAATCCCTGCAAATTGCTGCTGTTTGATACAATGCAAACAATAGAATAAGTATAAATTGAAGCAATATTTCCATGTGATGGATGAAGATAAACTAACTATCTTGTAACTTTAATTCATAAGCACAGAATTAAATAAACGACAATCTGCCAATTTTTTGTTAACATGAATTAATTACTTAGAGGGTCAGTTTACGTATTGTATACTTTAGCTATAAAACCTTTAAGTTTTCAAATTCTAATTATTTATTTTGAAATTTTAATGTTTTTTCTTTCATTACCTTTAATTGGATTTTTATGACTTCTCTTGTTCAAAACATAAATTTACAATTTGTTCCTAGGAATTATTTTCTTTAAAATTCAACATTTTTTATATGCGATATTTTTTTCTTTAAAAAAAAAATATCTTTAACCTTTAAAACCTGAGATAAGAAAATCAACTTAAATATCGCAGAAAATCTAATATGTTTTTTTTGTACAACTTGAGTTTTCGTCATAAATTTTCTTCTAAATTCAAAATCTTCATATACTCTTTTTGTTTTGTTACTTTTTATCTCAGAAAACTTTCTAGTGTAGAATCCCTATACACACACAATTTACTCTTCTTATCAATGTATACAGTTTATATACACATATTATATAGAATGCCTGTAGACCAACGATGAGATTGATATCATTGAGATCGCAATATAAAAAAAAAATAAATTAAAATAAAAATGTGACTGATCACCTGTATCAATTTCAATCTCAAAAAAATAAAATAATTTCTTTTCCTTTTTTGTTTTTATTGCTTTTTTTCTGTTTAATATCATCTACGATATCTCATAACAAAAATAAAATACCTTTATATCATTTTAATAAGATGACGATTCTGTTTCTTGTGCTACTTTTGGAATGAAGGTAAAGGTAAGTGAAGGTAACAGCAATTTTTTTGAAATAAAAAAATCTGATATGGTCAGCACCGAACTGATAAACGATCGCGGATTTTCAGATATAATTGAAATTTTAAAATCGCCCAAACTGGTATTCTAAACATCAAACGCCTGTTAAATTGATTTTCCAAAAACTCAGTTGTTGATAACGGGTTTTCAGGAAAGATAATTGAATCGTCGCACTGTTATGTAGACCACGCGTAATAAATTTCAAGATTATTTTCTTAAAAATTATCAAAAATTTGAAATTGGTCCATTTTTTAAAAGTCCAGTTGCTGAAACATGACATCAACTAAGTTGATAAATTCCATGACTAAAGTAAATTTTGATATTAATTTTCAACTAAAGTAGTCAAGTCGAACATTGAAAAGATTAAAATCTGACTAAAAATTTAATTTGTCTGTATCAAAAAAAATTTGACATGTGAAATTTGATACCATTACAATACCTCTCTTATTGTATACAATACCGTTACTTAAAAATAAATAAACAAAGTCAAAAACACGTAATAAAAATTATAAAATGACGTAAAAATTTTATGTATGTATGTATGTTAAATTCAAAGTAAGTTGAGTAAAAAAGTGAGTAAATATGCATCCCAATATTATCCGTGCACACACACACAAACATTCATATTATTTGTCGATTTTTTTCATTTACCTCATATTATCTGACATTATATGATTGGCGCCTGCATCCCGTCGCGTAATGTCTGCAATGTTCGTAATAATAACGCTAACTCTAAGACTAAAAATAAATATTGAAATATTTTTGAATGAGTTACTCTCAGTTTCTCTACTGAGTTTTTACGAAAGCAAAATTATTTTTTTTTTCTTTAGTTTAAACATAAGATTAGTAAGTATAAGACCAAGCCTTACAGTTAAAATAATTCATGTTATATAACAATGATTCTTATAAAAGGAAGGTATATAACATTATGCAGGGTGAGTTAAAAGAAGAAGATTAGCTCAGTTTTTCAGTTAAATAATATTTCTGCATTTTTTTTTGTTTTTATTCATTATTTTATTACGAGCATATATTTAAAAAAACATAAATTGAATCGGAAGGATATCAATTTAAAAAGATTATAAAATTCAAAAAAATTTATAGACGCGTACATTTTGTTCTTATATTGCTCAAGACCAGGATAGCTCTAACATATTTGGATGTGTGTAACCATATACATATGTGAAATAAAGTAATACAGATGACAACATGCTAAATGCAAAGAGCAAAGAACTTTTAAATGAGTGAGTTTTTTGAATAATGCAACACTTACGTTTACTTGCTCCTTACCCACGGTTTTAAAATATTAAGGATTTTCAAAAAAAAATTTCACGTTCCTAGGTAAACAATTTATAACTTACATAATATATGCGTACACAGAAAAACCCACATACACATTATATGACAGGCATCATACAGAGTGAAAAATTATGTGGTTGAGCTAATGATTCTTCAATCAATTAATTTTCTTAAGATGGAATTGTATAAGTGCAACTGGAAATCCTTTAAAAAAAATTAATTTATATATGTCAAAAGCATATATGAACTAAAAAAATCAAGTGTTAATGAGATTTTGGTTTTAAGGCCCGCAGTTTTAGATTTATTTGATTTATTTAAGGTCTATATATCAAGGATGATAATTAATTCAAAATCTTTATTAAATTATTTTTATATAGACTACAAGGGATCATGATTAAATTAATAATTTTTAATAATATTAAGAATATTGCATGTTTTTGTGCAATGGAAATTAAAATATAAAATTTTAGTTTTCCTTTAATTCACTATGCAACAATTTAATTTAAATGGTTATATTAAAACATTGAAATATTGTTATGGGTATTGGTATTCAAATTATTTCAGTACAAAAAACAACATGTATGCAAATTTAAAACTCCTCCCGTATTTCATAACCATCCTCCCGTATATTCTTCCACTGATATTCCTTTGGACTTACCATGTATAAAGAAAAATCAAAAATAGGTTGAGGTATGTGAAGTTTTAAAGTTTTTCATGATTTTAGCACAATAGAATCTAATAAAAACTGCCTTTTTTAAGACTTTAAACTGCTATAATTTAAGGAAATGGAGAAATAGGCGAAAATTTTATTTTATAGAGGAATTATTTTCTAAGGAAAATCTACATGCTTGTAAAATCTCTACTTTTGTCTCCATTTTTTGTAAATGCAGAGACTGACGAATGGATTTTAAATTAATGACTAAACTTTTTTGTGACAAAATAATTTATAATTATGTAATTGCTCCACAAATTTCTTAAATATCAAATTATATATTATCTTTGCATATAGCTATAGCCCAAATATTGTAAAATATCCAAGAAATTAAGATTTAAGAAACCCATTTATTAAATAAGTATACAGAAATATGTGAAAAAATTTTCATTATTTTATTGTTCATCGACGCGAAAAAATTAAATCTCCATGTCAGATGAGACCATAAATCGATTCTAATATATCTTTTATATACTCGTATATTAACAAAATTTCTTTCCATCTTCATCATTATAATTTTTTCTTATTTGATGTAATAATGTCATATATTCTATATAATATTATGCTTTATAACATCTTAAAATCCAAAAATCCTTAGATGAATTTTTAATTCAATGTACGCTTCAGCGAACTCTTATTATTGTACGCAATATTCTCTACATTATATACGTTTGGGCTCAAATAACTTTATACAATGATAATGTATACCAAAGAAATTTTGGTTTGTCTATGTGATTCATACGATTGTCTTCTAAAATATAGGTACATATTTTACTTTCAGATAGTTATTTTTTGATTATAGATGCTTAGTATAAAATGTTATACATAGTTACCCTTAATAATAGATTCAAAATAAAAAAAAAAAAACTCTAATACCCTTATAATAAAAAACGAAGAGCAAAGTAATCGTAATGTAAAAGAAGGGGGTGATTTTAATGGATTAAGCAAGATGAAAAACAAGAAAAATAAATTTTGAATTTTTATAAATTTGTATTGGGTGTCTCATTACAGAGAAATGTCAGATTTATTATTAGACGATAGGTTTTCAATACAATTAGCATTAAGTTTAGTAGAAAGCTATAGCTAAAACTTGGCTTCAGCGATAAGTATGGGCTGGAATTTTAGTATTAACAATTAAAAATCGCAACATACATTTTGTATTCCCTTATCTTCTTAATCTATTAATAATTCTGTGGCAATAAGCCAAAAGTGACTAACTCGAGTTATGACAAAAACGAGTTGACGTTATTTTTGAATTCTACGTATTAAAATCTCTATACTGACAAAATTTGGTGTAAATACCTCTACTTTTACACAGAAAATTTTGTCGTGACTAAAGTGCTTAACTTTTATTTTTTCCTGTCAGATTTTTCCAAAACGTACTATCTCAGTTATTTGCTTAATTTGCTTATTTCAATAACAGGAAGAATAACCAAAATTAAGTTAAGTTCTTTTTCCTGATTCCATTAAAAAACTTGAAAATAAAAACACATTGGAGTTCAAAAGTTACAATCTCGACTTTGGTCGTTTTTCCTTATTAATATTGTTGCATAAACAATTCTATTTCGACTTATGATGTTCTTCCTGAAAAATTTATGAAACGGGAGAAAATATAACTCAGTTATGCACTTCTGCCGTATTATCGGGCCTAAAATTCCAGTTATAAGTTTACTTAGTAAGTTATTCCAAAATCAATGTTCAGTCATTAAATGAACCTAAAACCAAATGTAAGTGTAATTTACATATACATATATAGTGAAAAATAAAATAAATATTTTAAGTGAGTGAATAACTGTTAAAATAGTTTAATAACAAAAAATTTTTTAAATAAAAGCAATAGTAATATAAAATCAATTTGACCGTTAATTCAAAAACTTTAAATATTGAGTTTTGTTGAAAAAATTAATTATGACTGCCCGTATATTGAAAATAATTCAATTAGCTCGGGAACAAAACCAATATAGGGATAAAAAAACTCCGGAATTGAAGAAAGGTAATTTAAATTTACAAATTAATCCATAGTTTATAAAAATTATATAGTTGAACTTTTTTAAGCTTCACAAGAAACTGCAGATTCCAATACATTATTTGAGCCAATAGTAAAAAATGAAACACGCTCAATATTAAACGGGTTTCCTTTTAATGTAAATACATTGATAAATCAGTTCAATAAGAAAAGTAGCAAACAAAATAATTCACCTAATATGACAACAAAATGCATTGTAAATGCTAATAGCGTTGTATACAGTGATCCAGATTTTGATTCCGACGACACTGTAAGAGATCCAGATTTTCACATTCATTCAGAACCGGAAAGTAGTTCAAGCTATGAACACTTTACAAAAGAAGAATTAGCAAAAGCAGGACTGCAAATTGAACAAAATTTGTTAATTGGTGAAATATCAGATTCTAACGATATCGACTCAAAAGCTATTTTAAATAGGAAGCGTAACTGTGGTGAAGCCTATGTAAGCAAGTCCGGACCTGTTGCTGCGCGACAGTGTAGTAAACTCTTGCCGAAAAGAGTGCAAAAACAAAATTTCTTTTACCATTCAAGAAAAAGTTTTCCATCAGTATTAGTTATTGAGTTCATATGATAAACGAATACTATATATGAGTGGACTTATAAATATTGAAGACAAAAAACACAGAGTTTATCTAAAACGAAACAAAGAAATTGGCAACATTCAGCAAAATATTATGTAGAATTTGAAAAGCAGCGTATCAATGTTTGTCAGAAATTTTTTTAAACAGTGCTTTGGGGAATCTTTAGGTTTCATTAAAAGTGTTCAGAGGAAAAAGTTAAATTTAGTTTTATCTGATCAAAGAGGACACCAAACACCATCAAATAAGTTAGCCGATTGCATAGTTCAATCTGCAAAAGATCATATAATGGCCGCTATAGATCTTTGGTGGTTTGAATTTAAGGCCTGTGCCTAATATTAATTATTCATTTAAAATTTTATTGCTATCTAAAAAACAAAAAATAATACTTACTCTGAATAGCGGTCTTAAAAGCCAAATTGGAAGTCGCCAAAAATGATAATACATCATTAGAATTAAATACACTTCAGGAACAGCTAAGTGATCATCATTTAAAAGCGAATTTGGCGTACAAATCCAAAGAAAATGACAAAATTTTATCAAGGGAAAATAAAACTATAAAAACATACAGCTTTGATCTGCAACAGTGTTTACTACACCCTACTAAGTTTATTTGGCGTAAAAAATCATCCAGCTATGAACCTTTTCGATGGACTGAAGTAAAGTGGTTAAGGTATGAGAAATCACACTTTGGCCAAGCATTCTATAAAAAGTCTTTAGATGCAAACGAAGATTTCAAAGTTTTAAATATATGTAAGAGAGGATGTACTTCAATGAATTTAAATGATTTACAAAATATAAGAGATGAAGTATTTATTTCCAGTACAAAAAAGAAAGACCTTATTGATTTGCTTCCATTGATAAGTACCTGCTATCATCAATTTTATAAAGATCTCAAAGCGGAAAATATGGAAATGGATGAGGATCCAGATTTGGAGACAGAAAGTGAGTCTAAGGACTAGAAGATGGTTATTTAGGTATTATTTTTGTACTTCCACTTTTGATTTCGATTTTATTATTGAATTGTCCAATGTTTTCATTTATTTTTGTATCTGGCTTACTAAAATTTTTTTATATTAATAAAAAACTTAAAAATAAATATTGAATTAGAAAAATTAAAATTGTTATTATTTTCTGACAAAACTGACTAACTAGAGATAATATTATTTATACAAATTTTACAAGCAGGAAAAAATACCTAGCTCAAATATGATTTTTGCAAAGTAAAATAGCATTTTTGCAAAACGTCATAAGTTGCAAAAATTATCACTACTTAATTATTCATGAATATTTTTTTGATTTGTATAAATTAAATAAATTATTGATATTTATGCTGCATCCTATCTTTGATTTATTTTCTAGAACTTTATGGTTTGTCTCAAAAATAAAATCAAACTTTAAAATTTAAATTACTCAAAACTTGTTTTTTCAAGTTAGGCAGTTTTGGCTTATTGCCACAGAATTAATCTTAATCTAATTAATATTGATCGCTATCATTTCAAATCTAAATATGCAAGCTAACTTTGTATTAGAAAAGACCGAAAAAAAAAATTTTTTTTTTAAATTAGAACACATCAAATCTGGTTTTTAAATCTATACATTGAATAATCTATTGTTCTATTATCATCCTTGATCATCCTTGATGCATATATGATTCATTTTATATTATTTCTACAATTTTTTATTACAATTTAACAGTAAGCCAATTTATTAATATTGTGAATTTTTCAGTAATACACAAATAATTATAATAAAACACTCTGTATTAAATATATGTACCTATTTATGTATAGTATAACTCAATATATGTATTTGTATTTATGTATATTTACTTTGTATCAAAAGTACGTATAACAGAATATATTTTATATACACATTAATCCACCACATAAATTCTATATCAACCCAACAAATCACTGAAATTATTTAACCAAAAATGAAAAAAAAAATAAAAATTCTTCCTTTTGAATGTCTTAATCTGGGGGATTTATTTAAGATGACTTTTAATATACTATACACATATGTATAGTATAAGCTGCATACGTTTAGATTTGAAACGGATTTCTGAGAGGCAAAAAAAAAGTATAATTTTTTTTATGTTCTTTTTAAATAACTTTTCACCTATGCGCTCATAAATAGAATTGATTTTTCCTTTGAAATTAATTACGTTAAATACGTTTACTACCCGAATTATTTCGAATAATTTTCATTTTGATTTTCATTTTTACGTATACGTACTTTTAAAAAACGATAATACTATTTAAATTAGAAAATTAAAATTAAAAAATGAAAAATTATTAATTTTTTTATTTGATTTTTACAAAATTTGAAAATTACATCAGGAATTCTTGAATTATTTTTCAAAAGAATTTTTTATATAACTCATATGGACTATATTGTAGAGGAGGGTTAACACTTAAAATTTTTTGTAGTTCTTCTTTGGAAAAATTAATCGAATATAAAAAAAAAAAATTTTTTATTTTTATTACAAAATTTTTACATTACCTCTGTAATTCTTTAAATATTTCAATATAAAAATAAATTAAAATAAACAACAAATTGAAATTTATGGGTTAAATTAATTTATGATCAGTGTACGTAATTAAACACAAATCGCTATGTTCGGAAATTTTTGAAAAATTTAATTATTTATGTAGAATACCTTACAGAACATTGCTTTTAAGGGGTTTTTAATATTATTATATGAAATTTCCCTATTGGTACAATATTGTAGTTTACAGCATTTCATGCAGTAAAATATCAATTGGTAATTCTTAAAAGTTGATTGTATTTAAACTTGATCGACACACAATAATTTTGTAGAATTATTTTGCTTGTGATAGTAAAGTCTTTACAATGAAAAATTTGGTCATATAATTTAAATATTTAGCTATTAGACGTTGTTTTTGCCTTAATCGAAGTTCAATTAAACTTAATTTATTATTACACACATATACATTATATACTTAAATATACGTATATGTTTCAATATTAAAAATGTCTGTCTGAAACGCAATTTATAGGGAAAATTGTTATATGAAAAATTATTGAAACATGAAAAAATGTCGATCTAGAACGCAATCTTTATCAAAATTGTTTAAATATCCGAAATGCAGTTAATAAGAAAAATCATTGAAATATGAAAAAAATGTCTGTCTGGAATGCAATCTAAATTAATGAATTATTTTATTATATCGAAATATCATACTATTACTTACTGCATTTTATTTAGGAAACTTTTGTTAGAAAATCTTGGTTTTCTGTCTACACAATTTTGTTAAATTTAATATTTTTGTTCTTCTTAATCACTTCTTTACTAAAACCGTTTTAAGTTTGTGTTTGCTTTATTTTTTTATTTTTAATTTAAATATGAAGTATTTGTATTCCTCGAAATTTAAACTATACCCCATGCCTTAAAATTTATGTCTAAAACCTGTTTAAGTGTGTATAACAAAAATGAATCTATAAGAAGAGTTAATTAACACCATTAAAAGAGTTAACGAAATGCAATTGTAACAAGAATAATTTAATAAAAGTGTACTTGAAATACTTAACTAGTATTTTTATTAGAATATGACACTTGTTTTGGTTGTACATCTTCTAAATTCTAATTGTTCTTGTATTTCCCATCATAAATTTTTTTCTGTTTTTTTCTCTTACTCTTTTTTTGCTTACACACTTTTATGTCTTTTCCGTTTTTTATTTTTCCTTTGGGAAATCAAAGAAAAACAAAAAAGCAAAAACTAAAAATAAAAAAAAAAAAATAAAAAAATTAAATGTTCTTCATCGACGTCAAAAATTTTACTAAATGACACTCTTCAAGTGTCATTTAGAATATGTTAATAGCTCTCAAGCACGGGAGTAACAAGTTAAAACTTTTGGTGTTGGCCTGATATTTTTTATCATATAATGTACAATATATAAAATTCGAAATGAGTTGTTTTCCCTTTACTTCCTCTTCTTGTTAAATTTTATTTTTTTATTTTCTATGTTTTTTAAATGTACTTATAAAAAATATGAAGATTCATATACGTGTGGCACAGATACTAAAAAAAAATCCTAAACAACAGCAATAACAAAGTAATACAAAAGTTACACAATGAGAACAAAAAAGAAGACAATAATAATAAAAATAAAACAGCTGAAAAGGAAGAGCTCATTTGTTAATTGAATTCTTAAGTATTTGTATCTTATGTCACCATTAAAAACATAACCAAAATGTAAAAAAAAAAAATAAAGAATTTTGCCGCCTTTTTGGGAATATTTTTCAAAAGAGAAAAATCGAGATCTTAAGTGTGTATGAATCTTCGTATGAAATGTAATAAAATAGGTTTATATGAAAATTATATTAGAGCAGAAACAGTTAGAGTGTACTACAAAAGGTGAGGAATTAAACCTACAAAATGCTATAAAAAAAATTAGATTGGTTAGAGTTTGTTAAAATACTAAGAAAATAACAGCATAAGTAAGAGAAGAGGAGAGTGTTGAACAATTTCTTACTATTCGAATTTTTGATATGGACAAAGATAACATATTTTATAAGAAGAGCCAACGAGCGAGGATGAAGTCGTCGAAAAACCACTAAAAATGTTTTGTGGAACATGCAAGCGCGGTCCACATATCTGAGTCTAATGTATTTTATAATTATGCACCACTAAAAGGCAATTTAACTCAAGTTTTCATTGTAGTTGACATGATTTTCTTATTAAAAAAAATCAACTAGCAAAGGTTCTCGCATTTTGTATTTATTCTTGAAATATTTCATTATATGTAATGTAAATGTTATTACAAACTAATAGTGAAAAATGTTATGACACTCAATTCAAATTTCAATTTGTGATATCCCGATATACAACAAATATTTAAGGAATTACATTTATACTTTTGATAAATAGCGTTTTCAAGTACTATTCTTGATTCATTCTTAAAATCAAAAATTGATAATGGGCGGCCAATTTTTTTTTGTTCCGCATATAAGAATTGAAATATACATTTGTTTTTCCTTTATCATTATTATATATACATGTATTAAGTGGTGAAATTATTTTTCATTTTACTAAGATTTCACTTCATTTTGCTTTATTTTTCCACGGTTTTCCTTTTTAGTACATTTCCAACAATTTTAAAAAAAATTATATTCGTAATTCTGCCTGCACAACTCCTTCACCCACTTTATCTTTAAGCAAACTGAAATTTTATAAACAAATGCAGTTTTACTTCCAACTATAAAAATGGTGGCTCCTAACCGTCAGATGCCTGTGCCGAAGGGAATTGTTTTATTTTTCTGCGAAACAACATATACGCAGAAACATTATGATAACAAAAACTATGTTGCCAAGACATGTACTGTTAGTTTAATTAATTATTTACCTTAACTAACGCTTTATTTAATTTTTAAAAGTTTGTTCCCAAAAAATATACAATAATAAGTAATTGAATAGTAGTATGTAAATAATTTTGGTATGTTAGTAAGAATAGTCAAAATTCTAAGTAAAATTTAATTTTCAAAAATTTTTACATGTCCAAAGGAAATGTACTATTTTACAAAACATTGGTTTGATTTGACCTTTTTTTTTTCTTTTACAATAAATTCAAGAAAAATATTGTGAAAATTTTGTTGAAATGGATGAAAACAGCTGAGCACTTGAAACTTTTTTCAACATAAATCTATCTAGCTATTTAGGATATAAGTAATTATTATTATACCAGCTACTATGTGTATACTTGACATTAAGAGCGACAATAATTGAATGAAATAAATTAAAGAATACGAGTATATTGTTATAAAATTGAAATGTTGAAATAGTTTCATAATAAATTTATACACTGACATATTTACATTTAAACGTATATAAAATAGTTTTTGTATTATTAGCCCATTGGGATTTTAATTAAAAACCAGATGATACATTTAATATCTTATAAATGCATCTGCTAATTCAAGTACATTCATATAATTAGAAAATATTCTTAAATGCAGTAAACTTTTTCAATAATCAAATTTAATTTACTATACAAACGAATATAGATATACATACTCGTACACACAAGTTTTGAATGGTGAATTGATACATCAATTTCAAATAAGATATAAATGTGACAATTTAATATTAACTAAAAGATTTTCATGTTAAGTGGTTCAACAATAAATAAAGTTGTCTCATATATATTGAACATTAAAAATCACTTGAAAATCAGACATTTGAAGATTTATATTCAAGGTTTTTTTTTTTGTTAAAATCACACTTCTATAGTTAGTATGACAATTTTTATTTTTGTTCTTCCGGTTTTTATTTTAATTTTATCAAAAGAAACAAAAGTGATCTCAAATTTCATACAATTGCATTATATTGCAAGAATTGTAGAAAATATGCCCCTAATTTTGTAATATTTGTACGCGGGTAACATTATTTGACCATATGTTTTCTTGAATGTAAACATAGAAACACCTTCAAGGATTCTTTTATACACTTACATATTATTTTGACTAAACAAGGATAACTTTGATTCAAATTTTCTGCAATATTATACTGAATGCATTTTATTATGTATTTTCGTCATTAACATTAATTTTACTTTGTGCAAATATTGATGTTGTAATTAGAATCCTGTAGAGAAGGTAATTGTTTGCTATTATCCTTGTTAATCAGTTTTGTCTCCTTTAAATTTCAAATTTTTTTTTTTTTTTGTATTTCTTAATATTATTGTTATTTTTTTTGTGTGTACATTTGAGGTATGGAACAACATAATATATTGAAGAAATGTTGGGATCAATGGTAAAATATAAAAAAAAAATAACAAAAGGACGTTATGGGAATATGATGGGTTTCTTTAACAATAGAATTGAACTGAATAATAGAGAAGATTTGGTAACAACATTTTACATTAGAAATAATATGGAGAGTAAAAAAAAAATACTTTTTTTCTGTTTTGTTTTTTAATTTATAAAGCCCTTTTGAATTTTTTTTTATTTTAATACCTTCCCTTAATTCGATATTTTATTTGAAGTGCCGAAAAACACCCTTCATATTATATTTATAAGGAAAATTTGTAATCACAGAGTTGTTCAAATATTCTATAAGAATAACAAATAAAACTGTTGAGTGTTGTGTGTTTAACTCTGCAGCGACATTAGAGAGTTCTACTCAAGATAGGATATAACACGAACTGTCATATTACTCTGTTTAAGAACATAAAAAGAACCACCAACAATGTTCTAATTGACATAAAAAAATGAATCGAAATTGATACGCAGAAAAAAATATTATACATCAAAATACTTTCATCATTTGTGTCAAAATAGTGGCTGCAACCATTCAAAAAAATTTTTTTGTATTGCTAAAAATTTCAATGGGTGCGCGCAGTAGAACGATTGAAAGAAAATTGTTGATTAAGTCAAACACACTTGTAATTTATATTATATTAAACTACAGTAGAGCGACATATATGCATTATAACCGAAATATAAAATTTTTGTTATCCTTGTATTATACTTGCATATATACATACAGGGATTTTCAACTCTTGTATGTTATTTGTACAACAATATGAATAAATATTACAATCTTTATAAAATCCTGTGTTTTTTTTCATATTCATTTTTAGTACTCATATTTTGCTCTGCAAATATTTCTGACACGATAATCTTATCGGCATTATATTTTTAATCTGATTTCAATCTTCAACGTTATTTGAAACTTAGTTGACATAATAGAAAAAAATTTGATACTTTTATCTTTTGTAAGAACATTGGAAATTATTGATGAAAACATGAATTAAAGTTCTGATTAGTTGTAATAATTTTGTACAAGAAAAACAACAAAAAGGAAAAATAAAATATTTACACATTTGATCGTTGAGGGGATATTAGAATTGTACTAGACATATTACGAATATTTGTTATAGACGGATGCTGTTGCAGCTAGCAAAAATATTATAATAGGGAAATTTGTGTTAACTATCACACGGCATTTTTACCAACACAGTTCAAAAAATACATATATTTTTACTAAGTATTTAATACATGTGTGGGTTAACGTAAGTCACTACTAATTTGAATTTTGATTTGCAAATTTTTTATTGAAAAACATATTAACTCACGTCCAAGATTGTACATATAATATTATTAACTCACGTTAGAGTCCAAGATTGTACATATAGATTAAAATACAACATTTGCCCAATTTTCTTCATTTAACTTAATTTATTTTTAGTAAACGATTTCTGCACGTATTCCCAAAGTATTATCAATACAATTAATATAATTAATGGGAGATATTCATTATCAACATATAAGCAATATTGTAATTCCGGAAAGCAATTTTTGATCCCACCTTAAAACACCAACATAAAATTCATAAACAATACCAAAAAAGGCACCACGAAAAAAAATAATAAAATCAATTAAGATTTCAGTTCAAATTCAATCAGTAACCAAATAAAAAGAAAAAAGATTACAGGCAAACCTAAACAGCATCAAGAAAATAACATAAAAGAATAAGTATAAGGTAAGAAAAGGACCGCATTTTATGAAAATATTAATGATCCTTTGAATTGAAATTTTTAACAGTTTTTTTTATTAATAGACTAAAAATAAAAAATAAATAAAAATTGATCTGTCTTCTTTCGATTAAATGAACATCACAGCCTCTTTCTCATTTTAATTCTTTGGTTTTCTTTTTCTTATTTTATTCATTTTTTTAATAAAAAAATTTTTATATAAAAAAAGCCGCCATTTAATCCCATATAGCAATTTTCCAAAAAATATTACTTTAAGAGCTTAAGAAATAAAATTCTTTGTTCATTTCTATTGAATTTTAATCCATTATCACTAAAACATTTAATAATATGAATAGTCTATGAGTAAAACTGCGTCAAAAAATAAGAGAATTAGTAAATGTCAATGTGTTGAGTACATCCAACGAAGATCGATAACAAACTCACTATTTGCCAATTTATGCGAAGATTATATATAAGGCAAGAAAGCAAATATAATATGCCAAATTGAAATTTTAAAGAACTTGGATTTTAAATAGAATTGATTACATGAATTTTTCACAGTTCATATGGTGAAAGTATTCAAAATCTCGGTATAAGGATAATACATAGGATTAAATATAAATCAAGTTCTCCTTAAACATTTGAAACTTGATTTGCTATTCGGTTATCTGTCAAAAGTGCGTGCATTTTACTTTTAATCATATTTGTTTTATATTTTTTTTACTCATAAGTTCGCGTTTTTCTTTGCGCCACAAAATTTATTGCAACAAAAATCACAAAAATATCCAAAAAAACAAAAGTAAATAAAAAGATAACTTCAAAATTAAAAAATCTGAAGAAATTGAATTGAAAAAAAAAACAAACATATACAAGAGAAAAAAAAAATTATTCCGACTGCGAGATTTATGTAAATGGTTAAAGAAAATTGGAAGAAAATGAGGCAACATGAGCCGATCAGATCTAAAACAAATATACTTACGTACGTACATTATACACAGATATGAAAAGTTATCTTTTGAAAATTGTTTGAATTTAATAAGAGTTTTTAAAGTTATTTCATATTAAAAAGATACTGAATTGAATTCAATTGAATCGATTTGATATTTTTTTTTATATAGTTATTGTCGTTTTTGTTAGTATTCGCTTCAGTCGCTACAACAAAAAAAAACATAAACATAAAATGCCAAAATACCTTGATTGTATTCTCTTTTTTAGTTCATGATTATGAGAAATCAATTGCGAAAAATATGATCACATAACTAACAAAATTTAATAAAAATAAACGATAAGTAAATTGCATTTAAGTTAAAGCACTAAATGACGTTAAGAACGTTTGTATTGTGGAGTGCTACACAAAGAAAAGATTCTGACAATGTCGAGTTCAACGCTCTAAAACACTGCATAAATTTTTTATTGAAAGTTCGCAATTTCCGATTGTAAGATTTAAAGTATGTAGACAGAGTCATTTAGACAATAGTTCTTTAAGAAATCAACTCGCGCTTGTATGTCAATAAATAACATTATATTATCATAATGAAATTAGAAGTTCGATAACAAACCTACATTTTAATTTTTTTTTAAGCAACACAATGCTTATTGCAGATAGTAAAATGTGTCGAAATTTAAATGAAGAGAACAGTTCACCGAGAATTTGAAAAATCTTAGTATTTATGCAACACGAATATAAAATATTAACGATTTGGTTGGATTCTTCCAGTCATTTTCATCTAATTCTGCGCTATACAGTACGAATCCGAATCTGCTATCCATTTTAGTTAATATTTTTTCAACCGAACTTTAAACGTTGCTTACTCCAGAAACTTTATAATAATCTTTTAACTATTAAAACCTAAAATAAATAAGACAAAAAGGAAAATAAAATTAAATAAAACACAAACAATCCAATGGAAATCGAGCGCATTGAAAAGACAAAATAAGAAAACAAAAGTAAAGAAAATTGGAAATCTCACAAATCAATAAGTCATGCAGCAGAATGCAAAATAATCGGCATTTATAATGCCCTCAAATGAACCAATTTAAAATGGAATCAAATGGATTTTGAATAGCCATTATTATACATTATGTGTGTTTGTATATCATATAGTTTACATTGGAAATTTTAAAATTTACTTACATCTCCCTTGCATGTTTATTAAAAACTTCTTTTAAAAGAGTCGCATTCGTTTTTGCATTTAGCATTTTATTACATCAACAAGCCATTTAACATTTTATCGATGCCGCCAAAATAAAATAACAAAAAAAAAATTAAAAGAGAATGATATGAGGAAGAGAGAGAGGATTAAAAATAGCACGGAAATTTTTAAAAGAAACGCAAATCTATAAAAACAAACTAAGTTGCAGGTGATTTAATGATACCTTAAAGGGTTTTTTTAGAATTTTATTTTATTTTATTTAAGATTATGTTTGACCAATTATTTTATTATTATTGTAATCTTAAAGTTTAAATTAAAAAAAAATATATATTTCTAAAGAAATGTAAAATTATTAAGAGAAAAATGAGCTTAACTCTCAATTTATTAATATTATTTGATTGTTAGCGAAAAAAAAAAATTAATCATTTCAGAATTTCAAGTCTTCTAATATTGAAAATAAAAAAAATTTGATATTGACTTATTTAGACACTTTTATACTAATTAATTTTCAATTTATTGAATTTTCCTTATTGAAGGCGAATATATTAATTCATTCAGCTTGAAATTGAGCCGGAATTATTTAAAGAAAACGTTCTCAATCTATATACCGCAAGCAACCAAAGTCATCAAAACTTAGTAGCTCATACAAAAATTTTAAAGTAATGTATTGTTTAAAACTTTAGTATCCTACTACTTACATGCTAAAAGTTACATAAAGTACTTGTATTAGACATTGATTAAAAAATTTAATCTGTATGCTAAATCACTTTAATTTAATCAAAGTTGACTAAGCTTATTTTTTTCTTTATTTAAGTTAATTAAATTTATAAATTTTTCAACGAAATTGTTTTAGGAATATTGACACAATATTAAAACTAATATTTCTTACTTTTGAATGTTTAATTTTTAGAATGCATCAAAAAAAGAAATTACAAGAAAAGCATATTTCTTTTATGAATAAAAATTTTTATTTTATTTTAATAATATACCGAAACCACCTACACATGAAGTTCATCAAAGTTTTTTTAAAATAATTAAAAAAAATTCATTGGTCATAAATGTCGAAAAGAACATTATTTTTCTCTCTTTTGTTTAAATAAAACTCTTAATTTAATTAAAAATAATAATAATAATAAAACAAAATTTATATAAAAAAAAAGAGGTAACCAACCACAAATTTTACGCCCTATGGTGATAAACATCAAATGATTTCAATCAGTTAACTAGTTAACTAACAAATCAACTAACCAACAACTATAAATTGTTTTTTATTTTATATATAATTCAAAAATTACTTAAAAAGTTATCAACATTTATTTAAATGTAATAAAAACAAAAGATCAGGGTTATTATGTGTACATGCATACCCTCTATATATGCACTACCTACCATAAAATGGAATTAAACTAAGAGTTTAGAAAATATTCATAAAATTTTAATTTACTTTCCTGTATCACAGCATGAAATTTAAAATAAAATCCACATCCTTAATTGATAACAGTTCATGAAATCAACTATAAATATTTGAAAAATAAATAATTTTTGACATTTAGTATTGTTTATTATATTTGTAATATTATGGATTAAATTCCGATTATTTGTATTAAAATATTTTTTTTTTAAGCGAACACGTACCGATAAATTAGTTTTATTACATGTAGAGAGTGTAGATTTAACATAGAGTGTAGATAGTTTTTGTGGCCTTGTCATAAAGGCAATCGATATTAAATCAATTGTTTTAAAATTCAATTTTATTGATTTGTATATAAGATATCCATTTACAAGTAATTTATTTAAAATGAAATTTAAAATTTCAAAATTTATGTTTCTTCATAATCCCACGGGAATAAAGCATTAAATATGTATATGTAAAAATACATACATATTGTACATATTATTATGTATTTGTTTTTTATTAAATAGAAAATTGTTATGTCAAATAAAACATTGGCAGCTTTTAAGCGCCATAATATTGTTTAATAATATTATGATAACTGATGTAAAATAAAAAAAAGAAAATTGAGTCTTACTTTCAAATTCTTATCATTTTTGGTCGTCTTGGATAGAATTCCATTTATATTTAAAAATCTACTTTGAACTTAATATGCATAAATATATTTTTCTATGTATGTATATAATGTACATACTTAATTAGTAAGGAAATTTTGGCAACACTAAAAAATTTTTGTAAAATTGCACAAATTAAATACATAGGTACTTTGTCTTTCATATTGCGGCAACATATTTTTTAAATTTAATTCAGTTTAGAAATTGAAATATTTAGCTTAATTATAAATTTCTGAAAAATATTCAAATGCCGTATTAATGTACTAACTTCTTATACTAATTGCTCGTTTTTGTTAATTAGAACTATATTTTCTAATTACACTTACCTAATTTGAACTGTTAACAAATTACACAGGTTCAATATACAAAATGTTTGGCTCTAGCAATTTCAAAATTTCTGCTTTAATTTGCAATAAAATTTTTATTTTGAAGGAAAAGTGCAATGTTGAATGATTCCTTTACACATTCGACTTTAAAAACAGATTTGAAAACATAAATTTTAATTTTTTCTAAAAACTTAATTTTATAAAAATCAAGATTACGCAAAATTAACGACTTTCCAGTTCACTTTAGTTACAACTTATGACAATTTCTAAAGCATTCTATATACACACATATGTATGTAGCTGTTAACTTAATTTCTATTAAAAATCAATTTAAATAATATTTAAATATTTTCAGTAACTTCGGTAATTAAAGTTATCATTATGAATTGAAAAAAATAATATTAAAATTTCGTTTTTCAACGTTTTTTAAATATTTATCTTTGTTTTGACTTATAAAATCAAATTTTTATCAGATGACATTGACATTATCATCAACAGGGGTTCTACAACTGTTTCTTTCTTTCATGCTGTGGTGGGCTTTGTATTTAATTTTTTCTCTCATAAGTTATAGTTTCTTATTATTGCTACCATGTTCTTTTAATTTTTTGTTTTTGATTTGGAAATTTTAATGTGAATTTCCTCAGTAAACGCCACTTTATTAAGTCAAAGGAAATAAAAAATCAATTTTTCTAATTTTTCAAAAAAAAAACAAAAGAAGCAACACAAAACAAACATTTTGTTTGTTTTTCAAAAATTATTAAAATTTAACCACACTAAATCGATTCTAAAAAAATTAAAGAACAAAAAATAAAAATTAAAGGCTCTTTTAAATTTCAAAGAATGTCTACAGGTGGTCTAAGTTCCATTGTTATTCCATTCAAATTTAATTTTATTTTTTTTTTGTGGTTTTAATTTACGAGTATTTACTTTTTATGAATTATTGTTTTAAGGCGTTTTTGTATTTATGGGATTCTAAATGACTATTCCACACATTTTATGAATTTTTTCATATGAGGTGATTTTTTCTTGGTTTTTAATTTTTATTGTACCTTTAAATTTTAATAATTTCTCAAAATACTGCTACCTGTTTCGAAATAAAAGATTTTTTAAAAGTAAGGCATGTTAAATAGTGATGGTTTAGGGCGGATGCGTTAGATTTATTTGTATTTCTTTTTTTTAAATTATGTAGATATATAAATACATATGTACATTTTATTTATTTCACAATATATATATTTGGACATGTACACTTATAGACCTTTAATATTAATATTATTCGTTCTGATGAACAATTATTTATTGTAGGATTCGTGAATTAAATTGAAAAGATGAGTGAAATTTTTTGTATTCGACAGCATAAAATCGATATACACTAAAAGGATCTTAAGTTGCTACTGTTTTTTCAGGTAAAATTTATATATTATTTAAAATCAAAATATAAATTAGTTTTGACATTTTAATAAAAAATATATTTTTTTATAGGAAAAAATCAAAACACAGTCTAATACTGAATGACATAAATAATTACCGCTGATTGAATATGTAAAGTTGAACAAATATAAAATAAAACGTCATATTTTTCATTGTGAATTTCGAGTAATATGATATAAATTTTAAAAACGATACTACATCGCAAACTTGATGTCAAATTTATAGAAGACAAGAAGACAATCTCTCTACAGTAGCAAAATACCTAATAAGGAGAACTGCATTAGAACAAAACATTCGTGCGCTTCCTTGCGTTATTTTATAGACTATTATAGACTATAGAGTATATTATTATTTTACTTTTGAAGTATAGTTCTTGTTAGTACAAAATACACATAACCTTAATCCTTATCATTCACGTTTACTAAGTATAATTTCAGAGACACACAAATACTACAATAGTTCATGCTAAGAAATACAAATTATTTTAAGGAGAAACTTTCAGAATAATTGAATTTTACTTTTCATAAATTGAAATGAATCCTGCAAAAAATGAAAATCATTTATCATCTTTTATGACTGAAATTGAAATTAATGAATTTTTATTCAATTTTTGAATTTTCCCCTTTCCAAAAACCATTAGAAAGAATTATGAAAATTGTATATGTAAATCATATAAATGATATTATTTTTTTTCTAAGAAGGAAAAATATAAAATTATAAAATTTATCAATATTTAATTTTGAATTTTCAATACTTTTAAAGTTAATTAATATTTTTATAATTCAAATACAAGAATTATAAAACTCATACATTTAATTTTTAACAAGAGACTATTCAAAATAGAAATGTCATTTTTCTAAATTTGTCATCTTGCTATAATTTTTATAGTAATACCGTAGAAGAAGCTACGCGGCGCCACTGCATTTTTAAATTGTAATAGTCATTTGAAATACAACATGGTAGGTGCAAAATATTCATAATGCACATTAAATTACAGTTAAAGGAATAAACCAACAAAGTATAATAATTATCTGATTGGAAAATGTTTTCGTGAGGCGGTGCTTTGAAGAAATTCCCAATCGAAGTTTAATAATTAATCGGAAATTTATTATGATTTTAAACAACTTTCAGAAAAACTATTCCTTACTGAAATGCATACGCTTCAAACCAGTGAACATTTAAAGCGCAAACAGGACATCGAAATTAAAACGCAATAAAGTTGGTGAACAAATTTCAGTTGTAACTACAGATCAAATTCTCATTTATTGCAAAAAATGAAAGCAGTTTGTGGAATTATAAATTTCTTCTCGATGAACTCATCAAAGTCAATTTCTCATACACAAGTAGAACAGCAGTTGTACCAAGTTTTTAAGCACGCTATTGAAAAATGTGTTATTTAAGCCACTTTTGGTAAAGCCAAATAACATGATTCAACAATATTCCAGTTAAAGTTTTTGAATTTTGAAACATTTTATAATACGAGTTCCAAGAATAACTCGCATAAAAAATAAATACATACATATTTTATGTAAATATAAGAACATGCGAGTATGTGTACAAGAATTGAAGCAGACGACATTGTCATTGCATAACTTTATGGTAAGCATACATAAATTTCGTTTTTTCCTTTTTAAATTTTTTTTTAAAATAAATTCAATAACACAGCAGGTTACTTTTGTAAGCATGTTATCGCTTAAATTTAATTCTATTGTTAAGAAGAGTATAATGTCCTTTTTAAAAATCAAAATACTTTTACAAATAATCTAATTTTCTTTTTTTATGTATTTTATATTTTTTTGTTTAAGAATTTTGTATGCCTTTTGGATTGAATGAAAGGCACGCAATAATTCTAATTTAATCGTTTAATAATGTCTACTATGTGAAAAAATTTGGGTCAAATGAACAATGAGAAAATTTCGGGATATTGTTGAAACTAAATACGTTAATCATTTAAGGAATTCTAATAAAAAGGATAAGGATAAAAATTTAAATTACACATCAATGATCTGTGAATGAATTGGTGGCAATCCAACATGAAGCAAATAGTCTTACAGTAAAAATTTTTATTCGTCTTTTGCTTTAATCATTGGAGACAGTCTTTTAAAACTTTAAAACAAGTTAATGATAAAATTAATGATTCTAAAGATTGATTGCTCCACTCTTCAATAATTGTGCAGTGCATTTCACATCTCTAAATTGCGAATTCACTTTTCATTCACAATTTAGATATGTGAAAAGCAACTGTTTATAATATTGTTTGTATCGATACATAGTTCACATATATAATGAAGCTTTTGTCTTTCTTTAAGTAAGATTTTCTGTTTTACCTCAACACCTTTTAATTAATGTCAGTTTGTTTGTATTTTAGCACATAAATTATACTTTTTTATTTGTGTAACATCATTTACTTTAAAGGATCACTAAAAAACAACTAATTAATTCTGAACTTTAAATTTTAATCTTAAAAAGTTCCAATTATACAATATTTTAACAAAATCACAAGTAATAAAACCTGAAGAGTTAAACAAAAATTTTTTTAACTAAAAAGGAATTCCAAAATACCAAAAATATGAACAGTTTAATTTAAAATTCGTTCAAATAATTTCAGTACATACTTGCAACCAATAACATCCAGCCATTAATTTTCTCTTGTTTATTAACGTCAAATTTGTGCCTTTAAAATTTAATCAAAATTTTTTTCAAGTATTTCGAATTCAACCCTTTTCTCATTAGAATTTTTTATCATACATTTCAATTAGCTTACAAATTTTAAATATTTAAAATTTTTAACCCGAAATATTTACCCTTTAATTTCTGAAATACAATTATAATTATATTTTGTATGAGAAATATTTATGTGCCTTTATTTCAAATCAAATCACTAAAGCATAACAAGAAAATTTTATAGATTTAATGAACCTGTATCCAAATATTTAAAAAAAAACTCATTTTTCCAAAAAAAATAAAAAAGGCAAAAACTCAATTTGAATTTTTAAAATTTATTTTATACAAAACAAATCGACTTAAAACCCATACTCGCAACTCCCCTTTTCTTGTTATAAAACAAAACCAGATTCGCAACACCAGAAATAATTCAAAAAATTCAGGAAAATTACAATTTTATAATAGAATATACAAAATGAGCTTCCGTTACGGATGCTGGTCACCCCCCAAAAAATAACAGAAATTGTATGAAATTTTATATAGGAATGAGAATAACAAAAATCATTTATTCGTCCAACACTTACTATATACAATACGCGATGCGTGCAGTATAACACATTAAGTTTTAGGTATAATGTAATTGCAAGACAACAAAATAAATTTAGTTTTAGCATCCATCCCTCTTGATGATTTTCTATATTTCAAGATAATAAATCTTCAACCCTGTTATTTGTACACATTCAAAATAAACAAGCAAACAACAACATGATTTTTATTATTCTTTAAATGGAAAGGGGGATGTAAATTGAACATAATTTCTCCCATCTGTAATTTGTTAAGTGCATTCTTTTAAAAATTCCTATCTTCTATCTAAATAACTGGTACCACTTCAATATATTAACCATTTATTATAAAAAGTATTATATCTGTTTCATTAGAAATTAAGGGAGGGTAGGAAAAATTATCAAACATTATAAAGTACAAAAATTATTTCTCAGTACCAAAGTGCTTCAATATACAAAATACCCCCAATAAATAAATTATTACTCATGTAGTTAAGTTTGATATTAAATATTTTTAATAACTCCATTGGAACTTTTATAAAAATATTACATTTAAATATCTTTAGGCATTTCAATATAAGAAGTTGGAGACACCCTTTAATTTTTTTTCGAGTGCAGTATGTAGTAGAATAATGTAGCAATAGAAACTATAGAACTAGAGAATTTAGCGGCAATAATTCTTAAAGAAAGATGAAAAATGCCATATATGATCAAAACTGCAAAATATCTAAACAACCAGAAAGATCAGTTGTAAGAAATCTAAATTTAAAAAGGAGGTTAATTTCATTAAAAAATATAATAGCATAGATAGACCAAACTGAAGAAATGCGCATTCGTATGTTGGACTCACCCTGATATTGTGGTCGATTTAGCTGGTTGATACTAAGACTGAAAAGAACTAACCGCTCGATCTCAGTCTCTTTAAAAACTGGTTAATTAAAGAAAAAATGGACGTTGATATCTTTGAATCTATTTAAAAGTGTAATTTGATTCAGTTAAGCCGCACATTTTTTTTTGAACTGAAAATTCATTTAGCATAAGTGTATTATTATGAGAAATAGAGGATTTTAGATCTAGAAATAATCTTGAAACGAATTTCAAAGTTCAAAAAACAAAAATTATTTCTTCATTATGTTAAAAATAAAAACAAGAGCATATTTAACAAAGTGTATAGGGATAAAACCAGAAAATTTCGTTTCTGTAGTAATCCATATGAGAGGATGTAATAAAATGTTAAACCTAGAGTTCAAAACATCAGATTTTATGACAAAATGTTTTCCCAGACTGCAAAAGCAAAATAAAACGCTTGTTATTGAATTTCAGTAGATCAATAAATGCACAATAACTTCCAATTAAAATTGCAATACTTTGGACATTTCGATCCGACATTCAATGTCAATTTAAAAATATTGTTAATAATTTAAATCAAGAATTTAAAACTTAATTTTACAAATGGATATGTAGGGAATAACTGGAAATATTTGGTTTCGCTGTCTTATGATTTGATAATTTTCCTGACTCCGAAATGTGGTAATTAATAATCATATTAGTGGTAGCAACTACACAATTCAGAAGCTGAAATTCAACTTCTAGGCAATATTGCATTTTTTGAAAAATTTAGTAATTATAAACTAAATATAAAATTTCAGATGTATATAAGAACAGATGTATAGATAACGTTAACAATACAAGAGGGTTGGCACTGATGTGTTATAATAATCTTATACGTTCCAGAAGAATCGCAGTAATGCTCAATATTATATGGATTGAAAAATTGTTTTTTTTTTCTTTTGCTCATTCTCTGTTGCTCTTTTCAACTTGCAATTTTAACCTAAAATAACTTAACTCCCCCTTTGCAATATTTAGAATATTTTTTTTTAGTTATGTTTGTTGTATTGTAAGCGGTAATCAAATTTGAATTAAATTTATGTTGACGTGGTATTCTTTTGGGGTAGCAAAAGTACATGTACCTATAAAATAATGATTCGCATTTTTAATGTAGATTTCTCTGTTCAAATTACAAAGCAAACCTCTTTTGTGGATGTGTGTGTGTGTAAAATAATATTCTTTTTGGTTAATTTTAAGGGTGTATATTTTTCATATTTTCAAAAATTGTTTACTTAACTGTTTTATGTATCTCTTTTGATATTGTCTCTTGTTAAGAACAAATCATTAATGTTTATAATAACTTGAAGAGAAGTGCTATAAGTGATACAACATTGCTACTTCCTTAATATTATGTGTGAATGTATTAAAGCATTTTGTTAGTAACACAAAAATTCTGAATATGTTTAAACAATATTATTTCTCATATTTTTTGATACATTTTGGTTGTAAATCATTTGTTCATAAAGTGAAAATTGAAAATTGTATTTTAGTTTGAATCGCACTAGGGTGTTATAAAATTAATTTTTAATATCTTGAATTGACGATGAAATAATTTTATGTTTTATGTTTAATGTAACATTAATTGAAATTATTACTTAATGTGTTTGTGCATTTATTTACTTTTTTTGATTGTTACTTGAAGTGTTTTAGCATAATTTAATTTCGACAAAGGATGTGGCAATTTATTTCTTTCTTGTTTTTATTAAATTTGTAAAATTGTAACTTAAATATTTTAATATTCGATTTGCTTTTATATTCTGCACAGATTTTACTTTATAATATGAATCATAGGTGAAAATTTGATAACAAGTTTAGAGTATTATTCGGCATGAAACTCAATAATTGCAAGAAAGAAACCGAACGCAATTTTTAATCAATCTAGATTTTTAAATTCACATATTATATGATTTGTTTTATTACATTTATTATAAGTTTTCATAATCTGACTAAATTGTCGACTTCAAATATTGTATTAATTATTTATTTATAAAAAATAAATTTTAAAATCTAGCCAATTAAATGCATAATTGTTAAAAATGCATATGCTCTCATAACATTTTAAGTCTAGAACTTGTATTTATATAACTTTAGATTCCAAAATGAAATTCTATTGAAATAATTCTTACTCCAAAATTAATTTGCATAAATTTGGAAAAAAATTGTATAAAATGATAAGTTTTAAAAAAATTTTATATTGCATTTAAATGATTTAATTGTGTGTATTTCTAATTAATTTAGTAAAATGTAATATTTTTGGGTGATAAGACTGTTTCTGTAACATTTTTTGATTTAACTTAAATTTTTCAAAGAAGTACAAAGCTAACCGAAAATTAATATAAAGAAATTCACATACTTCAGTGTAAAACAAAACCTGTAAATAATTTGTTTTATTATAAATATGTATTGACCTTAAATTTACCTTTTTCAATTTAATTTGAATTAATTCAATTTTATACTGAAATTGAAGGAGTTAGTAAACCATATTAATAGTATCGAATATTACAATTTTCCTTATCAAATATCGAAAAGTATTTCATCGCCATTAATTCAAAATCCGATTGAAGGAATTTAATAAAATATTGTTTTATTCTTTTATAATTCGTGGAATTTAATCCTATAAATAAAAAATCTAAAAAAATTTATAATACAAATATTTTATTTTAATGTTTTAATAAATTTTCTTTAGAAATGCGAAAGAATTTCAGTTTCTTCTTTTTGGTAATTTGATATTTTTTAATTCCTTAGTATTTTTAAAACAAAACTTAATTCGCTCAAAAAAACTTTATTGTCTCATATTATTTTCTTATATTTTTCTTATTATTATTCTTTTTGAATATGTTATCGATTTCATTTTTACCAATGACTGAATATCCAATAAGTCATCCTGCCTTTAAAAAAAAAGTAAAACAGTTCAGTATTCATTTTGTATGTTAAAAACTTACTGTAAATCTTTTAAGAAATCCAAAACTCTAAAAATGAGAAAAAATAAAAAAAATTTCAAAAAATTTATTTTAAAGGTTCATATAGAATTTTTTTAGAAACGTCATATCATTTTAAGCCCATAAAGATGTGCATAAAAATAAAAAGTTTAATATATATTAAAAAAAAAACAAGAAATTTGATAAAAAAAAAATAGCATACAAGAACAAAAACAAGGAATTTTTTATTTTCTTCTTCGTGCTTTTTATAGTTGTCAGCCAGTCCAACGGTTCACAAACGGTCCAACAGTCCAAAAGAACCATAATTTTCTCCTTTCAAATCTTATTTGTTCTTTCTTTTTTAAAATGATGTTTTGGCTATTGTCTGACTGTCATTTAATGATATTCTTATGTTCATGTTATCAAACTCCCGCTGCTAGCTCGTGGATATCTCAGTAAAATCATTAAAAATGAAATTATACACTCTTGTACGTTTACAGACTATAAAAAACAAAAAATTTTCAATGTAGGTAAAAATGTATTAAAAATTTTACTGAAACCACGAGAATTGAAAGAAAAAAATCGTATATATTTTACAGTGATGCGTTATAAAAATATTTTTCATTAAATTTCATGATGGATTATAAGAGTTTCTACTAATATTTTGGTTGCTTTTGTGAGGGCTTTTAAGGACTAGCCATGTACCCAAGTTCATTTACACTATTTATTATGTAAGGCACTGAATTTGTTATTAGGATGTTATTTTGCCCAATTACTAAAATTATTAAAATAAATGGTAAAAGTTTCTGCTAAAAAATTAGTTTGGGTTATTAAGTTTAAAGTTTGTAGTACGTATCAAATATTTACCAAACAATTTTCTTATGAACATTTTAATAAATCCCTTGACCTGTTCCAAGAACTCTAATTCAACATATAGTATATATTGATATATATACATTATGGAACGAAATGATCACTTTCAACGAACTATGGAAAAGAATTTCTGTAAATTTTACCAAATTGCTCCTTCATGCTTAGAGGATTTTTTATGTGTTTATTTAAGGTATTGAGTACAGTTTCCTCTATTCTTTTTTTTACTCCTAAATAACCTTTTATTTACAACTTTATGGCAACTGTTTATTAACATTACAGGATTATTTGTATAACTAAAGTATTTCCAGATAAATATTTTGAGTCCCATTTTAGAATTGAATCTCTAAAATTCATTTAAACCAAAGAAGTTTTGAAAGTAAAATTTTTAAGGGTATAATTATGACTATTACGATACTATATGTACTTTAAGGCCAATTATGCGAGTAAATATGCATAAATCTAAAATTTCGAATTAATTTACAACAAATAAATTGAAATTCTCGAAATTAGATTTTGTGAGAGCTTCCGAAGGTCACTTTTTATAAAAAAACTCATGGTAATTTTTTCTCACTACAATTTTTTTTTTTCGAAATGATTTCAAAATCTCTGCCGACCCGAATTCACTAATCTAAAATCGAAAAAAAATTTTTTTTTTTTTACTGAGCAATTCATCAAAACAGGTGAGACTGACATTTTTCTTTCTCTCAACATCAAGAATGGTACATAACACAAACAAAATAACAAAAAAAAAACAACGGTGAAATTAATTAATTATGGGAAAACGGATTTATTAAATTTCCCTAAAATCTAAAACAAAAAAAAACTTTTAAAGATTTTAAAAAGATGTCAGACATTTCAACAAATATTTTAAATATTTCGTTACAATCTTAAATAAGTTTTAGAAAAAAAAGAACAAGTTGAGCAATGGAACAAAAAAATCCTCAATTTCAATTTGTCAAAAAACTCTTTTTGATTTTGATTGATTGGAAAAGTTTGACTTTATAACAGTGAATGCGCAAGTTTCAATTTTTTACCTTTTGTTATTATAATGGTGTGTTACATGGAATTCTAATGAGAGTTGAACTTCCATATTTTATCATTCATATTACGAGTATATACATATAGTTGAAATGCGTTTATTTAATGGCACGTGCAAAAAATTATTGAGAAAAGGATCACCTTGAAAGTTCAAAATTAAATTTTTTTTTGCAATTTTTATTTTTTTCAACTAAATAATAATTAATTATTTATATATTAATTATATTTTATATAAGAGGCGAATATTTTAAATATTTGCATTTAAGAGTTATATATTTTGATATAGAACTAAATTAAGTATTTTGCTTCAAAGATAAGTTAATCTTAATTATTAATTAAGTTAATTAATAATAAGATGTCTTCAATATAATATTAGTATAGGTGTGAAAACGGTAAAATTTGGATCAAATTTTAACCCATTTTATAAAATTTTGCTTCATTAGAATATACAACAAAAATATTGCATTTATTGACAGTCCTTAATAATCCAAAGTTTAAACGATTTTAATAATTGTAGAAGGCAAATGATTCAACAACATCCGTCATTATTTCACAGTAAACTAAGAATGATTAACCCTATTATTTGTCTTAAATACACAAAATTAAAAACTATTACGGAAAATTATTGAGTTGCGGTATAATAATCCCAAATATGCTAAAATCATAACATAAAAAAATGTATCTAGTTGTTTAGTTAGCTTCACTAGTTTTCATACCTAATGAGTATTGATTAATAAATTGAACTCTTTTGCAAGTCTTGCCAATAATACTCATACTACACTATAAAATGTACTGTATGTTACCACAAACTAATAAATGTGAGCATATGAAGAATATTATGTTTACTTTAGAAAATTGCAACAGAAATCATTTACACGATAATTGCTATGAGCTTCATTATTAATTAAAACTAAAAAATAAATGCTTATGAAAAATGTTTTAATATCGTCCGCACATAATATTTACAACATTCTATTTTTTACATAAAAATAAGGTTCATATAAAAATAAAACTATAAAAATAAAATAACAAAAACCCTAAAGTCATATGTGGCGCCACTGTTAAGGTAAAATATTGTATTGAATTCCAAATGAATTTCATTTTAATAAAATTTTCTTTAATCTTTTAATTTCACTTAATATATACACGAATAGGTATTTATGCATACACATATAAATTTTCCTTACTAACTCTACTGTATGTAGCCATGTTTTTGTACATATATTGATAAAATTGAAAACTGATTCAATAATAGCCCCGTACAAGCAAACCGAAAATAAATGCGTACGCGCTACAATAAATCTTAAAATTAAATATTTGTAAATGATCGTTAATAATATCAACAATATTTTTATTTATACATACATTTATATGAATTACAATGTCAGTTGGTGTGGATTTTCTTAATGTCTTTTAATTCTCGCTATACATTTCGTTCTATCACTATCTCACTCTCTCTCTCTCTCTCTGTATAATGATGTACAACAGTAAATTTTAATTGAGGTAATGTACATATTTGTCATATTGCATTTTCGAATCGAGTGGCATTACACAAATTAACGATTCGAAATTTTATTATTCAAATTGCATGTACAAACATACAAACATTTGTATGAATATATTATATGGATATATATGAATATGTGCATATCATTTTAACAACAACCCACAATTTATTAAAAGATGCAAAAATTCTTATATAATTGATATAAAATTCTCATTTTTAAAGGCATAATAATTGAGTGTAAGTAAAAATCAAAATTTAATTATGACGACAAGCAATTATAAGAAATACGTCAGGTTTCGATCATTTCCACTTTAAAAATACCAATAATTTTTTTTTTGACATTAAATGTATTAGGTATAGATGTAGGTTATATTATTGTTCGACAAGTTACAAATTATTTTAATGTTAATAATAACTTCTTAAGTTTGATCAGCACCTATTTTCAAAGAAGTGATATTTTTAATTTTCGAAAAGGTCGACTGTCAAACTTGCTGCCTTATTGAGTTTATATTTTAACACTTATGATATGTTTCATGTTATTGTGCAAATCACTACATTCGTCCAGAAATGTTCTGAATTTTAACATAAGATATGATTTTTCGAAAAGCATACAGAGCACATGCTTCGCATTTTGGTTTAACGCTGTAAATAATTAATAAATGAGGAATGATAACAAATAAACAATTTTGCTATTAACTATCACAAAAGTAATGAGAATTTTTGAATAAACTTAAAGTATACGCATATACACATATAAAATTCAAATTAAAAACAAACCAAAAAAATATACATATTTGGTCCAGAGACATCTGTTTCTTATTTTTACCATTAACAAAAATATAAATTTGGTAAATGACCTGAAGGCATTTAAGACGATATGCAAATTTTTTTAGTTGCCACATTGAGTTGTTGTTTTCGTTGCATTTACTTATTTCATTTCTTCATCTTGAATTCGCTTTTATACATCCTCTATATCCAATCCTCTATATTTATATATGTAGGTACATAGATATATAGAAGTTTGAGATGCAAATTAAAGATATTTTTGTATTCTGTTGGAATTTTTAACATGGAAATTAATTTGAATCGAAATATATTATTCGTGTTTTCTTTTAGCTTTTTAGTGAATATTTACATATATGGAACTCTTGTGATATATTTATTACCAAATTTATTTGATTATGAGTTAAATTGATTGTTAAATTAATAAAGTTTTTTGTAAAAATAAATTTATTTGGCAAATATTTTTATTTATAATTTTTAATATTTCTTTGTTGTTGGTTTTTATTATGTTTGCATTTAATAACAAATTTCATTTAAAATTTTATATGAGAAGAGAAAAATAAAATGTTTTTAATAAAATTGTTATCATATTTCACAAGTAATAAATACAATATTTTAGTTTTTTTTTATGTACAAATTTATTTTCTTTTAATAAATGAGAAAATTTCCCTTATATTTTTCATTTTCACATAAGTTCAATATAGTCTCTGAATCATGATCGTAACATTGTTATGGTGATAAAGACTCCAATTCCATTTAATTAAGAGCTCAAGTTAACTTCAATTAAGAATTCTTAAACGGTTCGTAAATTAAAATGTGTGAAAATTCTTAAACTTCTTTCCAACACGCTTTTGGAAGACGGAAAATAGGCTGTTTCAGATTAATTTAAAAAAAAATAGAATATTTTTCCAAAATATTATTTTACAAAAATAAATAACACACATTCTTAAAGTTTGTAATCGGATTAAAATATGTAATAAAGAAGGTATGCCCAATATCGTTTTGTAATTGTTATACACAATAAAATATTATAATCTATAGAAAATATCTATTTAGGTTCTAATAAAATACAAAAACCTTTTCACATACTTATACATTCGTACCCTCTTCATTTCGGCTCATTAACGATTCTTAATATAATAATTTTAATAATTAATTTTTCTGTTTTTTTATAATTTAATTAAAACTTTCAGGTATAATTAAAAAATCAACGCACATTTCACATTCAATTGCATGACGATTAGTTAGCGAAAACAAATGCATATATAATCTTCGGAAGCTTCAAATAACAATTACCATTATAATATCAACTATAAGAAAAAAAATTTTTTTTTTTAATTTAATATTAAAAATAATAAATAATTAATCATTTAATTTTTTCCCCCTATATTTTTTTAATTAATTCCTAATATTAATAATTCAATATGAGAAATGATAAAGAGATCTTACATTATTGGTAGGTGAAAAAACAATATTTCTTTTCTTTTTATTTTTCGAAATTGATTCAATTAAGCTGTCAGATATAAAAAAAAAATAAAAATCAAAAATGATTTTTCTTCTTTTTTGATTATCGATACATCAAAGAAAGATCACACAAGTCGATTTCAATTCGAATACACTATAAATGATTCGTCTATCAAAAAATGAACATTTAAATTTATTCATTATATTTTTTTTATATAGAGATTCAATAATAAAATAGAGAAAAACAAAGTACTACAGTATGAGAAATCAAATTAATTAAATAAGAAGAACTAAAAGATAAAAGTGAAAAAAATAAACAAAGATTTTTAATGTCAACATGACATAAAAATCAAAATGGACATCATGCTGAGCTTTTCACTTAATATTCAGCATTGATATTAATCGGATCGCTCTCATAAAAAGGAACTTTTTTTTAACATATTCGTAAAACAAATGTACAATAAATGTAATTTATTAATAATAATTGGGTGGTTTTATGTTTGTAAATATTGTTATGTATGTTTATTTATAAATAATATTATGTATTGTTGCATATCGTGCTCGAGATCAAGTTTTTTTTGCTCTCAATCTGCATAGATTTTTAAATTTATAATAATCTTTTTCAATTTATTCTAAAGATTTGCAATTTAATACACAATAAGTAGTTAAAAATAAATTAAATATACGAGAATAGAATTGTTAACAGGATATTATTGTTATTGTTCCAAATTTATATTAATATTTTTCACACGATTTTAATATGACGGGAAAAATCCAAAAATATTTAAAAAGTGTAATATGTATGCATTTTTCTACTGAATCTGCAAATTTGAAATTTAATGTTATTCACACAATTTAAACTCTTTTTTTGCAGTAAATACAATTCTTTTCAAAAACAGTAATCACATTAAAATACAAAAAATTTTATGCAAGAAATAAGAGGTTCCCATCAATAATGCCTTCATTAATTAATTCTTATATTAGTTATTTATAACAAAAATCTTTTAAGTCATACATTTTACGTTTTATGGAATTTTAGAATTTCATTCGCAATAAAGGAAATACTCGTAAGCTAATTTTTAATAAATTCATCAGATATTTTAAAATTATATAACGCAGGTACTGGGTTATATACAATCTCCGGTTAGTGTTTTGCGTACTTTTTTTCGGAAAAAAATTTTATTATAATTGAAATTATTTCACTACTATAATTTTTTTATTACTCCAAAATTAAAATTAATAAGCTCAAGTTAACCATCCAAAATAATTTTAGCAGGTTTTGGTTGTAGCATTCCTCATAGTAAACTCGTAGGTTAAGAATTCATGCTAAAGAATTCTGATATTTCAACCGAATTTTAAAAATCAAAAAGATTTGAGAATATGGATTCAAAATTTAGAACATCTAATATCTAGGGTAGTTAAGAGTTATTTAAAAAAGCTATTAAAAACAGTGTTAAGTTCCTTGGAAAATACAAAATTCACCATTTTCCGGGAAAAATTTAAAGTTCGCTATATTTGATAATTAAACCTTAAATTAGAAAAAACCTACAATAACTGTAATTGAGTGGTTATTCACGGTAGTGATCAACCATAATAAATAATTGAATTTAAACCATTTTTGACTAGAGCACTCTATATAACTTTCATCTTATTTGTGATGTTAGTCGAATATATCTTTAAAATTGATTTAAGTTTAATTTTATTATTTTATCCTCATTTCAGAAGGAAATTAATTACCAAAACTTTAAATTATACAAACAAAACATTTGATGGCTTTTAAAGCTATCAACACTCCAATATAAAAAATCAATTTATTTAAATTTTTTATTGAATTAAAATTTTTAATTTTTTTCTTCTTTATATGATTTTGCTTTTAACAATCTTTTAAATTTCTTAATCAAAATTTATTAATGGAAACACCTTTCTTTAGGCATCATCAACAAGAAATGAATGTTGTCATTTCCTTCCTCTTCTTTTCCTCCTTTTTCTTTTTTTTTGATCATTTATAAATGTGTTCAAAGCCCATTAACTGATTATTTTAAGTCATTTCAACCCGTTTCAATGACACAATCAAATTTTTTAAATTGGTGATTTTGCAACCTTTTCATCCTCTTCTATTGTACACCAGAATTCTTAAAGAAAAACAAAAAAAAATAAATAAATAAATAAAAGTTAAAATCTTAAAATGGATTTTTCTTACTATCTTTTATGATATTTGTTTGTTCGTTTTGTTTCTTTTCTTTCTTGGTTATTTTTCAAATTTACGATCAATTTCTGTCCACTATTTAACAATTCTAAAAGCAAATAATAACAATCGTTTCAGGCGACATTAAATTCACCATAAAATGCAACATTACGAGGTCATATATTTTTTAGCTAATGTGTTTGATATCGTTAAATCGATTATATTTAGAAGAAATTATTTATTTACGAGGATAATTTGATATGTAAATACGCAAATATTTGTGCGAAAATTAACTAAGATTTGTGTTGTCAAAAAATTTCGGTTTTATATTTTTTTGATTGTGCCACCATAAATTATTAAGAAATTTTGAAATAGTCCTTTCAACCTCAACTTGCAATAACAAGAAGCCAAAGAAGTATCTTGAGAATAATAATACGAGTAGATAATCCTCCAGTCACCATTATCGAATCAAAACAAGAGAATCTCCCACTAAGCGATAGAAGCTATTCAACCACCTTCCGGTCCGCCCGAAAAAAAACGTCAGCTCCCAAAAAAATCCAACCAATTTATTTCCTACCGCTAAAAGAACTTTAACATCTACATTTCCTTATAAAAATTCAAATATATATGTACATCTACGAACTCAATTCCAAATCTGTTACCCATTCTACCCAAAAAACATCGTAAACACATTCATTTATTATTTAATAAGATCCGTCTTATTATTTATGCAATAACAATACTCCTATTATCAAATCAGAATCCTATTCTATCAGAAAGAGTTATGATTGTATAGTATGTTCATTAATTTTTTTCAATAAACCAATTATTAATTTCCCGTAATATGCAAGATTACAAAGTTGAATAACCCAAACAATTTGCATACTTTAAGGGGAATAACATATATTTTCTTATATACTTTTAAACTTTTCCTCGTTTTCTTAAATTTAATAAGCATTCTTGTATTTTTGATTCTTTTTTATTTAGTTAAAAAACAAATGTATACGATTTGCGTTTTTTTTATGTCATCGCATTCAACTAACTTCAAAACTCAAATGATTCTAGCAGGCAAACTTTAAGCATGGTTTTTGATACCTAGCTATTGAATGAGAAGAAAAGAAAAGAAACCAGTCATATTATCTCAAGTGTATAATATATAAACATAGAAATACATACACATACTTACATAAATACATTCACATCATTATCAATTTTGATGACCAAATATTGCCTATAAAAAATGTTCCTTGGACTAATAAAAAATAAATAAAATTAAAAAAAAAAAAAGAAAACCAGAGGACTTAAAAAAATGTTTTTATCTTCCTCCACAATGATTTTTTACCTCTCGTTTGTGTTTTGTTTTTCTTATTTTAATTTTTTAATTTTAAACAATTTTTTGCCCCCTTTAATTTTAACCTGTTTAAGGTGTTTTTTTTTTAAACCCAATATTATTTAGTAATTTGCAAAAAAGAAGTAAATTAAAAAAAAAGGAAATATAAATATTTGCACGCGTGGTGACATTTAACTAAAAATGTGATCTCACAACAGGAGTTTATTGGTCGTACATTGTGTATAGTGTATGGCAAGTAACCTTACAACTTGGTAACAATACTATGGTGAAAGATAAATGAATAATTTAGTTTTTTTTTTGTTAATTGAACAGTGTAATTTTTAATTCATTTTTAGGTTTCATTATACTGGCCCTGTTTTGTAATAGCAGAAAAACAAAAAGAATACTAATAGATAGCAGGAAATTTTTGAAATTCTTGTGAATTGTAAGATTATACTTTTGATTAAATCATACAATTTTTTGACATATTTCCTAATTGAGTATTATAAAATTTAAATAAGCAATGAGAATTCTTCGTGCTTTGAGCTTAATATTAAATATGTTAAAGATTCTTAAAAATTGTGATGAAGATTTAACTAATTTAATAAAATCTACTAAGAAAACTGTATTGCACTCAAAATCTTCAGTGCTGTAAAAATAACTCTCTTATTTAAATTAAATATGGCCACAATAAATAAACACTTGCTTACATTACTCTGAACAACCAAGTTTTACACGTAATCGAGATTTCTTTGATTAAATATGTATACTAAAACTAGTTATATCCTATATGATACAGCCTTTAAATATAATCAATTTATAATATTTACATTATCAAAAAAAAAACTATGAGTCATGAATGAAATTTTGAAAATTTTTATTTTAGAATAAGCATATTTAAAATCAGTGAGTTTTTGTAAGCTTTTATTGCACTTAAATTTTACTTAATAACAGCAACATTACCATATTTCATTCAATTCAATAATAATTGACAAATAACGTACCTAGAGTAAAAACATAATTTAAGTAAAACAAGAAGTCTAATAAGTACTTAAATAATTAATCCTTAAACCGGAAACAATAAATGTTAGTTAAAACTCTAAAAATTACACAAACGAGCATTTGACATGATGATATATTAATGGTAAAAGATAGTTCAAATTTGGCGTCATCTTAATTTTAAAAGTTTTTCCTATCCCAAAAGAATAAAATTATTTTCGTTAAACATAAATGATTAGAAATGAAATTCTCAATTTTTACAATATGCTTTGGATGTATATCTACATGTATGTATATTAACATTACTTTCAATCATTAAAACTTATATTGTAGGTAACTAACATAAAAATTATACTGAAAATCCAACAGTAACTATAAAATTCCTTGATAATTGAATATTACACAAAAAAGAAAAACAAAAATAAAATTAAGCAAAAAAACTAAAAATTCAAGCAAAAATTGTAAAAAAAAAGCCTTGATCGCGTTTTTAAATTGCCTGCAACAAAAATTATATAAAATTATAGGTTTCATTTCAGAAGTGCAGACAGCTTAAATAATAAATGGCGACCTACAGCAATGCGATTCTTTGATAACAACTAAAAAAAATAAAAATTTTTTTTCTTAATTCTTCTGATTTGATTTCTTCTTTTCTGATGATTCTATATATACTGAATATTTGTTAAGTTCTTATTACACTTTAATGTTACATAAATGGAAAATAATCTATATACGTTTATTACATAAAATAAACCTTATAAATTTAAAGATTGACTCTAGTTACTCACGTTCTTCTTTCATAGAACGACATTTTTGTATACAAACGTTCTTTTCGTGTACACAATATGTACCTACATTAAAGGAATCTTGTGAATTTATACAAAATCTTAAAAAAAAAACAGTTAAAGCAGTTGTTAAACTAATAACTTGCAATACGAACATGAAATCAAAACCAAACAAATCAAAAAAAACAAAAAGAAAAACTCAAAATCCTGATTTTATTTTGCTTTCATTCAATTTGAATGATGTTGATTTTGCGTGATGAATTTTCACTTTAAACAATATTACCCAAAAAAAAAGACCGAGCTGATCTCGGAGCAAAAAAAACTTATGTCCAACAAATTCTTAGTTTGGTCAATCAAAACGTGCACAATTTATACTTCTCCTTTTATTTGGTTTTAGCTTTTTTTCTTTTGGGTTTCTTCCTTGTTTATGTTTTTCATAAAACAACAATAAAATTGGGTAACTAAATTGAATGAAGAAATAGGAATATAAAAAAAAAAAAATGTTAAAAAATATGTAAAGATTTTTTCAATAAAAATTAATTTGATTAAATATTTTTGACTTTTAACACTTCTCAGGAGATCTTTTTCATTCCACATTTAAAGAAAAAGGAACATTATTGTTTTTCCTTGGGAATTTTCAGAGAAGAAAAAATGTAGTAATAATAATTGATTTATGCATTTAACTATAAAGAAATGAAACTGATTGAATACTAATTTCAGAATATTTCGCAATTTAATATACATACATATGAACGGAGCATTTTAATATAAGGAAGAAAGTGCTTACCAAAAGTATGTGGGAAACGTGAGGTGCTCCAAATTGTGGTAAATGAAAATTGGATTATGCAAATGTTGGACAAGTGCTGCAGCTTTCATATTTTTTTTTGGATCAGAAAAATTGTGACAATTAACCTTATTAGGTGGTTCTCTTCTAGTAGTCTTAATCTAAACCATAATACTCTCACTTTTATTACATTATTCTTGAATGCTGTCTATTCTATAAAGTTTGCATTTTTTTCTTTGCGCTAATAGCTGCTCATATCAGCAACACTTTTGCTAAAAGATTTAAAAATCTAAGACCTTATCCTAAAAGTCATTCATAAACTAAAGCAATATTTTGGCTTCTTGAGAACAAAAAGATTAAAAGTATCATCTGTTCTTGGAATAAAGGTAATTTTTTCTAGTATACTAAAAAGAATAGTGACGTAGGGTCGATTTACGCGAGCACTTGTATTTATATAATAGTTTTCTACAAAGATTTAAGTTACAAATTTCAATAACAACCTTAAAACTGTAGTTTTAAAGAAACTGAAAAAAAAGCTAACATCTCAACTCGAAATTCTTGATTGCTGATTGAATTTTAGCACATATTTTTCTACAGCTAAGTTTTCGAGTGCTGTGCAGCACGCCGTAATAAAACGAAAAAAACACATTCTTATTGTTTCATTAATAGGAATCGAAAAATTATTTGGCAGAACCCGAATATCAGAGAAAAATTAATTATTTCGTTAGAAATTTCCTGACAAATTATTTATTCTGACAAATTCAGATTATGCATTTATTTGGAATTTCTAATTAAATATGATTCAATTAATATTGAATAGCATGTAGATAAAGATTATAAAATCATTTATTATAATTCCATTTGAACACTCTAATATTGTGGTCAAATACTAAGCAGTTGAAATTCAAGTTTTCTCTTAAAACTCCCAAATTAACCAAATTTATACATAACTTTTTTACATGCTAGTATAATTATAAATGAAACTAAAACTATAGCTGATAATAATTTTTTAATAATTATTTAATATTTATCACGAAAATAATGAGAGCAATTTTTTAAAATATTTTAAAAAAAACAATCACGCTTTTCTGTCTCATTTCACACAAAATAATTTAAATTTTAAGGCAAAATTAAATAATGTCTTACCATTATTTACTATACAATAAATTTAAAAATAAAATTCATCCTTAAAATATAATCAAAGGAAATTCTCCCTGATTGAAAAGTAATAAATAATAAAAAAAAATTCAATTTAAAATAATATTTTACATTACATTGATGCCATAAATAAAATGGAATGAGTAAAAATATATTTTTATCAAAAAATTTTTATGAACCCCATAACTATCCTTTTATTTAGAGTGTAATTTTTCTTCCTTATTTATAAAATATAATTTATATCCTTCTATGCCTCACACATTGATTATATCGTATAAAACAAAAAATATAAAGTAAAATTAAAATAACCAACAAAAATTTTATAAATAAACATTAAATTTATTGTATATGTAAATGTATATAATGTACTAGTTCATATACATATAATAATTTAAACAAGAACTCCACGAATATCTGCCGGGTGCCAGATAAATACTACAATTAGGCTCTCATTAAAGGGGTGGTCTAAACATATCATATATGGTATACCTACAAACAATAATTTTTCTTTTCTCTTCTTGTCATCACTATCATTTTATCCATTGTTATGATGATGAATATTCATTATGATGATGATCATCATCATTATGATCACCCATACAATCATTATTATCTTGAACATTATATTTTGTTTTTGTTTTCAAAACGCATATAGTAGTAATTTTTGATTAAAATTAATCAAAATGACAGGGTTGATTTTAGGGTAAGTTAATAACAAATTTTATTGAATGAGAACAGAATAATACCGGGTAAAGAAAAACATTAAGCCTTGAAGAGGAAATTTTGTGGAAAGAAATCAAGTTATTGTTTTTCCCTACCCCATTCGAATTACGCGCAACTTCTTGAAAACTAAAAATGTCTTCTAACAAAAATTCGGTATCCAAATTTATTGAAATTATTCTTAACATTTTGTATACGAGAAGTAAAGGGTAATTACAAATTCCTTTTTGAATGGCCCCTTTTCAGTTCTATTTATTTCCTAGAAACATCCCAAAACAAAATTGTTCTTACTTCATGTCCCACATGTTTCGGCCATAATTCCACTGGAGCATTTTTTTTAAAATACCCCATATTGAATAAAGTTTTTGAACAAAAATTGTCAACGAGGTCTTGTATGTCATTTCCTGCCTATAATTTTGAGAAAAATTTATTAAATAGCCCGACTATTTATTTAATTTGGTATACATATGTTAAATTAACCCTATTATGTAATTCATCTCTGTTTTAAGACGATGTTGTTATGTTTTATATTCAACTATAAAAAAAACCCTTCAAAACCACAGCAACAATTTCTTCGACTTACCTGCAGTGACTTTCTAAATTATTTACTACTTTTGTTTAAATTTAAACAATTTATTGGAATTTTTTGACTATCTTGCAGAGTTTCTTGGAAAATTTCCTTCAAAGTCAAGTTTTTCTATATTTATTGTGTCAACTTGAGGTGTTAACTATTTTTAATTTACACTCATGCGACCCTGTTCAAGTTTTCTAAATTATCCCAATAAAAAAAACACAACAATAAAAATAGCGTAAAAAAATTCACAAAAAAAACCAAATTGATTGTTTTAAAGTGGAATATAAACAAATAATAAATGAACATTTTAACCTTTATTACAACTTTTATACATTGATCAACTCCTTTCGAAATTTACACAGATGCACATAGAATAAAATGTGCATAATTTTGTTAAATTTCACCAAAAACAAAAGAAAAAACAAGAATAAATTTCCTTTAATTTTTTCTTATTTTTTAAGAATTTTACAATGTATTCAAAAAATGCTTAGAGTACAAAAAATTTTATAAACCACGGAACAAATTTTTCATGCCTTCTTTACTCACTTTTTTTGTTTTTTTTTTATTTATCAAAAGTAACATAACATTAACTCAACAGTTAATGAAATGTTAAACAAATAGCCGTATTTAATAATTATAGTTCGCCTTCAGCTTTAAAACAAAAATTTTGAGATAAGAAGAAAAATTTTCTTAACAAGAATAGGCGGACAGTTTTTTTTATTTTTAAAGTCACCGTGAAAATTTTTTTTTGTTTTTTTTTTCACTTATTTTTTATTCTTCCTCTAGTACCGTTTTATACTTAATTATGAATATGGAAGATTGTTATATACGAGTAAATTTACTTTATGTTTGATTTAAAGAATTGATGAATGAGTTTATAAGGGTTCAAAAGAATAAGGTATACGACACATACGACAAATTCAAAAATTAGAAATTTTTAGTAGGTGCTGAAGGATTTTGACGAATTGTAGAAAAATTTATGCCAATTCTATAACTATAAAAATTTGATAACAACTGTAATGCTTTCTGTTTGGTTCATACGAGTATACATAACGAAAATTTTAACCCTTTCTCTCGCTAGCTTATTTTAGTCCAGTGTATTATGTTTTCAAATAAAAAGTATGCGAATCAACAAGCAATTTTCTTGCCATTATAATTGTCTAATATAATATAAACTCTTCGTGTTGTTCTAAAACTAGCAATATTTTTTCCAAACTTTCATTAATGGATTGCGGTTTAATAATTAATAATATAATGGGTTGCACATTAATAATACTCGTAATTAACAATATAATTATTGTTCTAAACGTTGAATAAAGATAACAACTACGTTCGACGCTATTTTAACTATTAACTATATTATGTACGTATTTATCATTCATATCATATTGCCTTAAGTTTAAACGGTTGTATATTTTTAATTTTATTTTCATATTAATAAAATTTGGCTGAATTCTTACTATTTATTTATTATATAAAAAAAATAATAAAAAATAATAAAAGTTTACCATGTTTTACACAATAATTTCGCCTAAGGATAAATAAATAAACCTAAAACCTTATAATACCTTGTTGATGGTTAAAAAAATTATATGCATACAAAAATGCTTTTTAATTGATTTTTCTTTTCACTGCCGGATCCGATTTTCCCTCTAACACATAATATGTATGTATAATTTTTAAAGTTATACTCAAGTATACATAACAAATATGTATAAGATATTTAAATATGTATAATTAAGTCATGTATATAGTAGTCTGCATGAATATTTTGGAGAAGAAATATTGGACACATGTGAGGCATACTTATGTAAATAATAATTAAAATGTAATTAAATATAAATTTCAATCAACGGATACAAGTATAATGATATCCAATATATGTATGTTAAGCAATTATATAGAGATAAATCCAAAAATAACAATGCTAATTAAATAATTTTATAATTTCAATTTTTCTTCATCCAAGTTTGAGCGTATTAAGTATTTTATTGTAAAAATACAGTTTAGAATGAAGAAGACATAACAACGTAAATTGGAAATTGAATATTCAAAGAAAATTATAATTGAAATAGCGTTGAACTGGTCAAGTTTGAAGTATTCATGGGAATTAAAAAACGTCAACATTATACACAATAGAACATCGTACAAAATAAAATTCAAAAATTTCGCGTTCCTTGCACGAACCATCAAATTTTTAAGTAAAAAATTACACACAAATTGAAGGTTAATTGGTTTAGAAAAATATTTAATGGTTTTAACTAATAAACGGTTTTTAAACGTTTTTTTTTATTTTTTAGGAATTACGTGGGGGATGGCCCATAATGCATAAGATTGCCGTATGTAAATGGGCTCAATGAGTACATACAAAAACCGCTTCATTTATGAATAGTTTGCTCAAAATAATTGAATCAAAAGATGTGTAATTAATTTTCTATACCATTTGCTGCTAAAAATGAAATTGGAATTTTACAACACTGTCCAATCACAATGAAAAAAATAGTTCAAATTCAGGAAATAAAGTAAGGAATATTGAGTGCACAAGAGACACTTATCGTGGTAGATTGAAAATAAAAAAGTATTAATTATAAAAGTTCGGCCAATTCTCTAAAATTTGCTTTAATTTGCTCATTGCTTTTCTATTTTAAATTTTAGTTTCGAACACAAAAATATTCATTCCTTTACAAAATTAATTCATTTCATCTATTAATTTACAAAATTCATTCTAACACACGAAATATAGTAAATAAATTTGATTTTAATGTAAGAAATCCAAAATTAAATGCATCTAGATTATCTGTATATGAGATTAACTCGGAAAATATATTATAATCTTTTCAAAATAAATAATCACATCGTTTAAAATGACGAGATAAACTCTAATATTAACAGCTCAAAACAGAGGTTAACATTAAATTGTTATACTATCATTTAAGACATCGTATATCACCTAATTCTAAAAAAATCTTATTAATATTCAGTATTTCTTTTTTCTTGAATAAATTTAAATAAATTCCTTTTTAAATATTCTATAATAAATTTATATACAAGACATAAATAAAAAATCCTATATAAATTAAATATTTTTTTGTTGTTAAATTAACAATTTTTCTGTTTTTTGATTATTTTTAAAACATGAAATTCCTAACTAAATGCAATAGATCAATTTTTCGATTTTTAAAATCTTTTTGAAATTATAAAATCTAAATCATTTCCAGAAATCTATACATAGATAGTTTTAATAAAATAAATTTTATAACATTTTTAAATAAATAAAAAAATTTTGTCTCTCTTATTTAGAGATGAGATTTTTATTCAAATAAGTGCCATTCAATTCCCTTAGTTATTTCTGAGTTTGTCCCGTTGGAAGAAATATTTTAGTTTTCATCTATATTTTAGTCTCCTTATATTTTGAGATTTATTTCATTGTAATTTTCATCAAAAACCATTAAATTTATCACAATTTCCTTCTGTTTCGAAATGTTTATATTATTTTTTTTTCTCAAAATCCAAAAGAATCTATAATAACGACGATATATAGGATTAAAATTTATTTATCTTATCGAGGATCATTTTAATCTTTGATTGTTATCGATTTGAAAAATGTACCTGTAGATATTTGTGTATATCTGTAAATGTATGACATTGGATTCTTTGTGTTTCTAATAGCTCTTTGCAATGAGGCATGCAATGATTAAAACTATCATTCCTTATATTTTTCACATAGTTAACCTTTTATTTTTAGGTTATCCTAGAATCTCTTGTTATTTGTTATGTACCAATATTATTGAGTTCTCTTTAATTATTTTCTTTTTTATTATTTTGTTGTTCGTAACTTTTAACTAGTCTTAAATCAATATTATTTTTAATAAAGAGTAATTATAGTTTCGTTACAGTAGTTGACATCATAAAGATTTGGATATTTCACTACAAACGGCGCTGTTTCTTGTATTGTATATTATGCAAACTAAATAATAATTTGGAATCTCCAATAACGGGAATTGTTACATTTGGTTCTAACATAAATCGTCTATTAAATTTTACAGAATTATTATTAAATTGATTTAAACAAATAATTTTAAAATTGTAAAATTTAGAATTATTAATCATTAGCCAACTATTTAGCGCATCTAACACTATGAAGATTTTAGGCTCAAATTATTAGAAATTGATTTTCTCCTCAAAATTTAGCTTGTAAAATTTTTTTATATTGCTTTGGAATTTGTCAATATAACGGACATATTGGGGGCGTTTTGTAATGGTATTTGAAATTTTAAAAGATAACAAAATGCTAAATGTTAAGGTAACATTAAAATTTCAAAATTATTTCAATGACAAATGGGACGGACGTACTATATTGATTTTAAATTTGCTATATGAAAAGTCTAAATAGCGTCAAACTTGAAAGTGAACGAAGTAACAAACGATACCAATATAAATATCATCTTAATGACATCAGCCATGAGTGAACTGTTCTGCTTTGTTTATTTTTAATTATATACACATATCCACATACATATATTATATATAAATATAAAGAAACTATCATTGAGAAAATTCATAAAAATTAAAGGTAAAACTATTACAATATAAAGTGTCCATATTATAACCTGCACCCGTAATAAACTCAAAATTGGAACCTGATCCAAAAAATACACAAGATCAATTTTTTCTTTGAATTGATGCAAGTGAATGTACTCGTAATATGAAAAATCGTTTTCTAAATAAAAAATTTATATCTATATACGATATATTTTTATCGTTTTGTGATTAAGATCCAATCCATAATAGTTAATGTCGCCAAATGTACATATATACATACAACTTTATATGTCCTCATCCACACATAAATACTTACATATTTATTTAAAAAAAGATAACAATCTATTGAGTTGACAACGGTCCATGCGGTCCCCATCAAAATTATTTATTGACCTTAAATTGATATTTCTGTTTTTTTTTTCTATATAATTTTTATAACAATTTTTTTTTTCGTTTTTAAAGAAAATAGAAGGTTAAAAATTTTAAAAGACTTATTACATCCTTGAAAAAAACAAATTTCAGGAATAACATTTTCTGGCTTTGCTCTTTTGTTTTTATTTATTTGGTTTTGTTTCGTTTTTAATGATTGTAAAGATAAAACAAAAGTCAGTGCAATAAGTTATGAGTTCAAAAATTTTAAAATATCAAGAAATCTTCTAAATATAGCTAGATACTGTACTACATATTGAGTACAGTATCTAGCTATACATATACATATTGAAGTAGAAAAATTAGAAGAAATTTGCAGAAAATTGCATACAGTTAACTTAGATCAGTACGGTAATATATATGAAGTGCCCTTTCGAAAATTTTAACAAAAAAGTACTAAATACTAGTATTATTTAAAATTAGGCCTACAATGCCCGTAAGGCGAAAATTCCCATTTATAAATCACATAATGTTGATAGGCCCATCTATAGAGTATTATTTACTAAGCAATTCAATTTACAATATAATTAATATAGAAGAATCTCATTTAAAATTTTATGGTTTAATATAAAGTCTAGTATGTGATTTTGTTAAAATATTAAGAAATATTACGGAATTACATTACAATTAGAACATTACAATGTCCATATATAAGATCCGTTTTCGCAACTCCTTGTTTACGTTTTCTTCGCCATAAGAGTGTACTGGGCGCAAAATTAATTTAATATAATATTTTGAAATCTTTAATATTATTGTGAATTAAAGAATCTTAAATAATATTTTAAAGAAGAGCGATAGCAGTTTATATCGTGATTGGAACTCTTCCTATTAAATTTGCTAATTTCTCGACAGTCTAATCTCCAGGTATTTCAAAACTCCAAAACTCTGGCAAATAAAATTAATTGATACATTTAAAACTTTGAGTTTAAAAGCAAAAATCTATCACTTTTTATAATTTTTAATTTTACTATACAAATTCCATAAAAAAATTTAATCAATCTCATTTAGTTCCGAAAATATAACAAACAAAATTTAATCAACGTCATGAATATAACAAGCTTAGATGTTTTTAATTTTTAAATTAAATTAAATTTTTGCTTAGAATCACAGATTTTTATAACTTTTCAAAAATTTTTACATGAAATTATTAAATAATGGCCAAAATGCACAAAAAATATTTATTTTATTAAAAAACTTTACTAATTCGGAAATGTTCTATGACCGTTTCATATTGTATTACACTATTGTCCCTACAATAGATTGAGTCCAATCGACATTAACAGCTGTGCTGAAAATCATCTTACATGTATACCAGCACAGTAGGTACAAAAACAAAATTTTTCATATGGTAATTACGTGTTTTTCTTAAAAATTTCTTAATCTCACTTTTGATATCCTTCAAAAACGAAAACAAACACATATTTTATAAATAAAAAAATTAATTTTACTACGTAACAATAATTTTTTCAATATTTTATTAACACAGAATATTAAAGGCACCTTTTAAAAATGTCATTTTTGTTTTTTTTTTAATTAAATCATTATAAAAATTTAATATTAATAATAATTTAAATGAATAATTAAAAATGTATAAAATAACCCATTTCTTTTTCTGTTTTTTTAAATTAAATATAAATACTGCTTGCACACATACTCATATATGTAATTGTAATTACATAATAATCTAAATTATCATTTATATGAGATAATTAAGATATTAATAATGCTAATGATTATAAAGTAGTTTTTTCAATTTCAACATTAATTTCCACCCTTTTATAACAGGAAAAAAATTCACTTATCTCTTGCTTTTCTCTCACTTTTAATTCATTTTGGTTTCACAAACTTACCTCTTTGCTATGGTTAAATAAAAATTATCAATTAACTTCGTATAAATAAAATAAAAGCCTAATTAATTTTTATTTTTATTATTATATATATTTTTTTTAATATTATTATGATTTAATATAATGCAAGAGAATATTCTTATAAATGACATAATTAGCCGACACAACTGTGTATGCGTATATAGTAGGAACACAACTAACAATTTCATTTTTCAAAGAAAAAAAAATTCGGGAACCTGTTGCCAACCTGTTCCCTTACATGCACTTCAATAATATTGAATCTCTTGTTGAAAGAGAGACAAGAAACATACGAGTATACATACAAGAGTATGTCATAATAATAAGAAAAACCAAAACACATTTTTAATTCAAATTTAAAAAAATATTAAATGGACTAAAAATGCGACGCACATTTGTACAAATAAAATAATTAAAATGAAAAAGAGTAAAAAAACAGTTCAAATATTTTATTTAAAAAATTACCTGTATACCGTGTTGTGTGTGTGTGTGTTGCTATTATACGATTTCAAATTATTATTCAATTAAATTATACTTTTAATAATGTGTAAATAAATTTCCTTGATAAAAATTAAATTAATTTTTCCACATTTCGTGTTTTTCAGTAATATATTTTTTTTTACTTGTGTCATAAATGTGAGTGTACACACATGTTGGCATTAAATAGGCATGTAAGTGGGTCCATATGCACGAAAACGTTATCATTTATTTGCTTAATGGCTTTTAAAGACACTTAAAATGCATTAAAAATTGCACTTAACTGCAACATATTTTTTGTTTTTGAGCGTAGTCATAAAGAAAAATTATTTAATTTCAAAAAATGACAATTTTTAAATTATTTTAATTTTTAATATGAATGATAAAAGTTTTCTGAATTTCCTTCAAATACTTTGTATATATATGGGCAAATTTCCTTACAAGAATCTTGTGAAGCACTCGTTAACCGTATAACAGTATAATTGAGTACATACTATATGTAATACATTCAATTGTAGACTCAATACGGTGTAAAATATTTTTTTTTAAATATCACCTAGAACGCTATATTAGAATATGAATTAATAATATTGAATTTTTGTAGAAACGGAAAATAGAACTCAAATCGAGGATCAAATACAAGGAATGGCAATAGCATTCGTTGATAAAAATGATGTCATATTGTTTTTTCTAAGAAGGAAGTGTTCTAAACTGTTTATTCCGACTGTTTTTTGGAGGAGGGCATCAGGAAGAGAGAATCTAGTATGATTAATATTCGAATAGTAGTCAGGGTCTTCTTTCGAGTTATTGTGGAATTAATAGCATTATAATCAAACAAATTTTACAACAAACTACCCGGATATTTTCTCTATATTCACATGTTCTCAATACTAAGTTAAAAGTGACTTATATACTAGCGTGGAGACTATATTGGAGACTTCCTCTCGTACTCTCTCATATAATGAAATTTAAAGCACAATTTTTTACTTTGTGCGAGCGTTTTATAAGCACTTAAATCGAATAGAACATCACAAAAAGTTTCTATGATTAAAATCTGGGCCCCATATTTTTTAAATCGAATTTTATTTGAAATGTGGAACTGTACAGAAGGCAATAATTCTAATTTAATTTTAATAATATTCCAAGCATCAAACAATTTTCAAAAGTCGTACGCTTAATTTAAATCGAATTTAATTTGCTAAAACCCTCTATAACTAATTACTTTTCTCTGTTTCCTCTTAAAATTTCACCTTGTTTTCACCTTTAATAGTGTTCGCATTAAAAATTATTGTTGAAAAAAATTAAACACTTGTTGAACAAAGTGTTTGATCGAAAATTTGAAATATGTTCAAAAGAAAAAAGGCTAATAATTAAAAATTACACTGCAATTGATAACATTAAGTTTTCTTTACACTATTTTATAGTTTTTTTTTTTTTTTAATTGTTATCTACTATCATAAATAAGTAGGTATGTTGTTTCATTATTATGTAATTATCGATTTAACACTTCTTCTTTTTTTATTTACTTCCCAAATATCACTGCTTTTTTATTTTAAAAATTAATCCTGAATTGTTAACGTGTGTGGTACTTTTTAGTATGCATTATTTTTGTATACATTCAATTAATTTAAAACTCCCTTAAAACAAACAATCACGCCATAAAACAAACAAATAAAACTCTCTCGAAACGTTTGTGTATAAGAAATATTTTTGTTAACCCTATAATTAAATATCCAACATGACCGGAATTTATAAAAATTCTCATTCAGAATGGTTTTCTTTTTATTTTTTGTTTAAATATTATAAGCATATAAGTTGAAAATGTAAACATTTAAAAGGACTGATTCCTTTTATTAAGGTACACAAAATATTAAAGAACAATCATACTAAAACCACCTCTTTAATAATCGTATATTTAGTAAAGGTTGTAGACTGTAAGTTTATTAGGTTGATATTCTGACTGATTTATGTCAATAGGAAAAATAAAATGTAAATAAAAAAAAAAACAGTTGTTTGACACGCAGACCAGGTAATTATTACAAACAATAAAAGAACAAAATAAAAATAATCAAACAAAAGGATAATAAAAGAAATGTAAACAGACGTTTTAAGCACATTGTGACTTTTAAAGGATGATGAGATTTTGTAGACAAAATTTTGAAAAACTTGTGCATCTTTGATTATCAATAAATTTTATAATTTTAGAATTATTATTTAATTAATAATAAAGTAAAAACTTATTTACAAGGAACACAAAATTAATATTTAATTAATACACAATCACCTTAAAAATTAAAAATTCTAATCAGATTGAATTAAAATTCGAAAAGAAACAAGTGTAAAAATTAAAATTACTATTCAACTAAATTTCTATCTTGAAATTCCATGAAATTTTTTAAAATTTTAGAACCATATTTAGAGCAATTTCCCATTTAAATGAGCTGAAGTCTGTATAAGATTTGGAATCGATATCCTTTTCTTCGTAAAACTTCGAATCGTAAACCTTTTGAAATTTTTCCTGATTTATTTGAATAATATAGGATTGCTTGTTAAGTAAGCTAAGTTAAAAATATACGACATTTTATTTTAAAGTGTGCAGTATACAAAGTTTAACAGCAAAACTCTGGACTACAAAAATCAGAATATAATTTTATATATAAAATAGATTTTCGCATATTTTTCAATATTTTCTTATTTGGCTTAATACTTTATCATTTAAGTTAGGCAATTTTAGATTGTTTGAATTTGTGTATACAGTTTCTCAAGCTGTTCAAATAATTTTGGCTTATTTGAATAAAAAAAATAGTATCTTGAATTTACAGACTCTCTATAGTTTCTATAATTTATTACATGTATTTGAATGCGTTTATCATTTATCTGCTACTCAAGCAGAGACATTCAATCTGTTAAGTGTGATTTTAGAAGGTGTGTTAAGTAAAGTTACAATTAAGCAAATGCAAATATGTGTTAATTAATATCATTATTATTATTTTTATTTTGCTTAGAAATATAAGTGCATTTATTGATACTTACAAAATAATTATTATGTAATGTTAAACGTTAATGAAAATTAAATGTATAGCGAATAATATTTACAATGTTAATTCTCTTCTGAGTTTTATAAAATTAAAGCTAGATATCTATATGCATAGAGATTCTACTATAATATGTACAAATTTACATATATATTACATTATATGTATAACAAAATATAATTTAATACAAATATTTTTATACGTATACATACATTCATTATACATAAAAAAAATTTTTTGCATTGAAAATTAGAATTAAATAAAATCGAATACTTAAATATTATTGCTACTTAAACTAATTTGAATTGTTTATTCGCTTCTGAATCGATTTTATTGGCGGTTCCAACATATTTCTTTATAAAATGCATTTATTTCTTTAAATATTTTATTGAAACAATTTCAAAATTTTATTATTTGAATGCAAAAATCATATTTTAATCGATTTAAATGTGAATAAACGACCAAATCAATATTTTATCGCGACATCTACGTTCTACAAACTAAATACTTAAAAGAAAATCACAATAGTTGAAGATGTCAATTTAAACACAAGATGGCACTGTATTTTGAATTGAATTATTTTTGACAATATAAAATTTAAACTTACTTTTCAACACACAGAAACAAGTTTGGTGGTGAAAATTTTCTAAGTAAAAATATGCATGCATTTTGTGGTTTGTGTATTAACTAAAATTTATAAAAGGTGTATTTCGGATATAACCATTTCTTTTGATTCTTATTGAAAATTTAATATAACAAATTTCTCCGAAATTTTTGTTCGTTTTTTTTTTAATAAATATTTTCTATTACATATTTTTAGTTTTTAACCACATTATTAAAATTTGCATTTATTTATTTCTAAAATATTATCACTCCCAGATATTATTGGTGAATCCATTTGTGGACATAATTTCATTTCAAATTTAGGATTTTCAATTGATTCTATTAATATAAAATCAACATAAATTCGTGGTGTTGAAACTATTCTCCATGTTAACGGATTTAATAAACTTGTTTGATAATCCCATGTAATTGTAGCATGTGTTGGATTTTGAATATCTTTTCCCGGAACAACGGATACATATTCTTCTCCAGGTTCAAAATATTGTGGTGAAGATGAGAATGGCATCGTTTCAGTTTCACGCCGTTTTCTCGCATGCAATTTTATCGACAATGTACCAATTTCACCACCATGTAATATACTTTCTTCTGAATTTGATATTCTTACTGTGATTTTATAGTGATGTCCTAAAAATACGAAAAAAATAATAATGAATAAAAATTAAATTTTTATAAAGTAAAATTAATAATTTTTACATAAGAAAATGTAAAAGAGTTGTACAAAATAAATATGTAGATACTTACTGCAGAAAGGTTTGCTCTTAGCTGTAGATAAATAAGCCATAAGTAATGTATTATTATTAACAACACCTCTTTCTAACAATTTTTGATAATCTCTGTAACTATTATAGCCAAATCTAATACAATAATTATTATTTTCGCCACACCTATCACATTTTCCACTCTTAAAACTCTGTAAATTTAAAATATAAAAATGAATTTATAAAAAATCCAATTTAAATGAAAATATTAAACAACTTACCTCATATGAATCACATGTAATTGAATTAAAGCCACATTTTGGTGTAATACTTTCAGTAAAGAATTGATGACTTCTTATATGATTACAACCAAGAAAATGTCGTACACTTGTAAAGAAACTTTTTTCATCAGTTATATGTTCATGTAAATTTCCACCACATCCAGGATTATCGAATCCACCATTTGGGTAAAAATCAACATGACCAATGGGTGAATTCATACCTAAACCACCACTCATTAATGGATTTGAATCAGTATGAATAACATCAACATATTTTGCATCACTTCTATCTAAGCGAACAATTGGTTCAGTACCAGAGAATAATGGCGCAGCTGGATCTAAACCTGTTATACGGCCCAATTTTAAACCAAATTCTTTTTGTAATGCTGTACCCGTATAACCAGATAAATGTGAACCTAATGAATGCCCAATCATATGAACCTGATCTAAATTTTTCATACCAGTTTCAGCATAAATTAAATGTATAATATGTGCTGCCATAACACCAACTAATCGTATATTAGCAACAGCTTGTGTATATGGTGGATGTGAACCTGCACCCCAATCAATCATCATTACAGAACAATCTGGTTCTGCACGTAATAATTTTTTTGCAGTATCAAGCATCCATGGTTTATTACCAGCCTCCAAATAACCATGAACAATAACAAAAAATTTTGCATACGGATTTATACCGAATTTTGTAACATCAGTCGGTTTCTTAAGATCAACAAAATTTGGATTTTCTGGATTTTCTTTATTAAATACTGGAAAATGCGGTTGAATTTCTGATGGCCGTTGTGGATGAACATTTATTTGACGTGTATTTGTTGTAAATGGTCCAGTCAATGGAAAACAACCATAAATTCCAAAACATCTAACTTCATTTAATTCTGTAAGAAAGAGAAATTCAAACATAATATTAATAATTTTGATAAATAATTTTAATAAAAAAATTTAATATTTGTTTTGTAACTTATTTAATTATTTTTTTCTTATTCTAGAATGTTCTACTTTAAATATTCGCAAAAATTAGAACTTGGCCTTTAATTCTATATACATGTAGATCGCATATTTTCAATTAATATTCGCAATACAATATGTTACTAGACAGACAACAATGATGAACTAAATTTTTTGTAAACTTATCGGAAGGAATTTTTCAAAAAATATGTCTGATAACACGAAATTTGTTAAGGAAATGTTTTGATGTCTGGTGAATGAACTTTTGCGAAGAAATTTGAAAACAATTTTATAATAAAATTTGAATACATCTGTGCTGCTTGTGACAAATCTAGTTTTGTGTTTTAAATTTAAATAGTTCAAAATAATCAATTTTGTATTGTTACATCAGACTTCTTGTTATATTGTAAACCACGTTTGCTGTGTGCTCAACGCTAGTCAATTGAAAATTACAGACGAAAATTAATAGTAACACAACAGTTTATAAGAGATGCTATACTTATATCCGATACATACAAGTGAATTGACACCAATTTTATGACACTATAGAAATTATAGAAAATTGGAGATATTGAAAAATTTATCGACCAAAATTTGGAAGGAGATTCTGAAATTTAATGTATTAATGTCATATATCGCGAAACTAAAGTCCAGGTATACTTAAAAAAAAATTTATTAAAAAATTGTATAATTCAATACAAAATATTTTTGATACCAACAAATATTTATAAAAGCATTAATACAAACACATGTCATACGATTTAAACATACGCTCAATTATGTTTTTTCCTCTATAATAAATAATACGATAAAACATCCGATCACCTTTTGATTTTGTGTGAGGGTTAATTATTCTGAACTGTTTTAGCTTAACACTTCATAGCTATTATAAAACTTAACATAATAGTCTTGTGTATTAAATTTGAGTAATTAAGAACAGACCACAATTCGTTATAAATAACAAAATAGCAAAATCAAATAGAAAAATTAAAAATTTACATACATTTATTGTGAATTTATTGTGGGAATTTAGAAATTTATAGTTCAAGTTGAAGGTACTTATTTACATATGTATATAAGAAAATTCTATGTAAATTATATATATGTAAGTTCTCTTTTTTTCAAATTGGAGTGGAACTACCAAAAAACTTAAAATTTCTGTGTGATTTCGATTAATAGCATAAAATATGAAATAATCGTAGTTTCGATAATTCGTCACAAGTAGTTTGAAATCAAAATTTGCTTAGAAATCCCTTATAGTGCCCAACTTTATCTATTTTATTAAAATTTCATCAAATTTCAGAATAATTTTATCAGAACTTTAATCAAAATAAAATCGTTAAACTGCGTACTACAAAATTCAATCAATTTCAAATAATTTTAATCACCTAAGAATTGAACCGTGTAGAATACGGATTTTATATTTTGACATTTTTATATTAAAAAAACATGAGTACCAAATTTAATTTTTTAATTAATAAAAGTCAAATGAGCAAAAAAAAATAGCCAAAAATTTTTTTATTATAGTTCCAACTAAAATGTATTGCAAAAAATTAAATATTTAAACTCAATTAAAAAAAAAAATCCTAAAAAAAGAAAAAAAAACTCTTTCTGATTAAGTGTTGAACTTTTCATTAAAAAGGTCAATGGCACATTTTACGCGAAATTCATTTTTCTTTAGTATTTTTTTTTTTTCATTAATTTTTTGTTGATATTTTAATTCTTAAAAAGGAGATAAGTTAAACGTATTTCATTTTTTTATTTTGATTTTTCGGAGTCCAAAGTACGTTTAGAAAATTTTTTATCAGGAATCATTTTCTACGCTTTTCTTGTAAAATCTTCAAGATAAGATACATAGCGTACTGCAACGCGTCACAATATTGTTTGAAGTTCAGACTCGTTATGTTGTTCAAGGCATGGAATGCATTCCAATTTTAATTTTTCAATTAAAAGAGAATTCTTCTTTTATTTTCTCTTTTGACATTAAATTCGTGCAGAATTAAAGATTGTTTGATGCATTTTTCAACATTTTACGAAATTATTGGAAATTAAAAACAATTAATGTTGATCAAAAATAGTTTCAAAAAATGTTCGTATGCAATCTGGATAATAATGATGATTGATAAGTTTTTATTGAATATTTAAAAAACAAATTAATAAATTAAATAATTTTTAGCCAACCCAGTTTTTTAGTTGATTTTGTAGAATTTATTTAGATAAACATATGACCATTGTATGAGATAATTATAAGATTAAGTCTACCCAGCATCGCGTTTTCGTAAATTCTATATTTCCGTTTCAATATCCTCAAAATTAGGAGCACAACAATATTATTTTGCTGTATTGAAGTATAAATTGACATAAAAACATAGCAAACAATAAATCAAATAGAAAGTAGTTTTTAGTTACAAAAACACACGCTCAAAACTTCAGTTCGAAACCGTTACTATTTTTTCTGATAACGCATGCCGCTGCTTGGATTTAGTAACAGCACAATACATAAACTTTTTTTTAATGTCTGACATTTTATTACAAAACGACAAAGGAATTGGGAGCACATGAATTACAAAAAAGAAAATCAACCAATTCTGATGATTAACTTATAAACGGTAAAAATTACAATAAAAAAATAAAAAAAAAAAGCATTACCGCATCGAATCGACGTTATTATCTCGTCAAAATATTACTTAAAAGCAATAACAAAATTATGTTCTTATCTATAAAACTCGTCTAGGATTATTTTTTTAATGAATAATAATGTACTACATTTTTCTTCCACACAAAATAACTTGAACTAAATTTAATTATTGAAAATTTATGTATGTATGTACATATTATTAGTATGTAATTAAAAAGTATATAAATCTGTTTTCCAATTTTATTATGTAAAATTCTTATCAGAATATTTTTAATATTCTTAATATTTTCATGAGATTAATCAAAATGTCAACATGCGTATAAGGAATAGTGTACTTTGGACCCCCCTTTTAACTTAATGAAAATAAAACAAATATAATGTTTTCAAAACTATTCGATCGTAATCTTAGATGACCTATCAAAACTATCTGCTATTTATAATTTATTATTAATACATTTTAAATAGTTAGAAAAAAATATTTATACATTTGATCGAATAACAACTACAGGAACTCTTCATGCTTATTTCATTTTATAAAAGAATCTATAAGTTTAATATAGTATAAAATAACATTTGAAGAGCGCCATTTGAAGCATCTTAAATTTGAATGCTATAGATCGAATTTGTTTACGACATTTCATACAGATTCAACATAACGAATAAAATGACAAATTCATAATGTACTTGTTATTCAAAAAGAAAATATAGTATAACGAAATATAGCGCCATAATAAGTATACATACTCTTTTTCTTTAATTTAAATTGCTTGTAACTAACTAATTGTAAATATAAATTATTTTGTTTAAATAAAAAATATTGAAATAAAATTTCAATTAAAATTGAAATAATCAAATATTTAAGCAGTTAGTGATACTAAAAACAATTACAATTACTTATAAGTAGTATTTATTTGCATGCAGCATGACAAAATAATCATATTTAAAAGTAATCAAACAAAAAGTTTTTAATCTCTTTTGAGTACATTTAGTGAGATGATAATGTGTGACTTGTGTCAAAATACATTCATTAGTAGAGTATATATAGTTAAAAAATCGATTCGCAATTGAATATCTTAAATTAATTATAGTTAAGTTTATACAATTGACATAGAACTTAGTAAATTTAATAAGTTCTGTAAAATTTTTGATTAACTAAATTTGATAACATTTTATATCTATCCTATAGAAATAAGAATATTGCAATAAGGCGGGAAAATCAATGTTATATTTTCGTTATTTGTTATTTATTAAAAAATTATAATTTTTACATATTCTGTTTGTTAAACAAAATTTTGATTAGAACAAAAAATTATGTACATAAATGTATAATGAATAAGATATTTTAAAAATTTATGATTAAATGAAATGGTTTTTCTTTACAATTTTTTATAATCTCTTAATTATTAACAATTTAATTTTATCAATTTTAATATGTTATACATATATATTATATAAGACTCCAAATCAATTATAATAATAATAAAATTTAAATTCTTTACTCCTTAAATACTCACTCCTACATGTATAACACTATAAATAGAATAAATAATTAAAAATATCAATCTTTTCAACTATAAATAGATTTCATGTGAAAGAGTAAAGAAAAATCAAAAGAATACATAGTTCATAGTTCAAAAACTATACCAATATAAAGATTAAGCGTTCATTTATATTATTAACTAATAAATATTTTTATAAATAAGTCATTATTATATTACAGACGATTGCAATTATTCAGGTCATCATAGAAAAGAAAATAATAATTTAATTTGTTTTTTAATAATTCTTTTTTTCATAGAAGCGAAATTTTTGTAATTGATGCAAATTCTTATTTAATCTTCTTCATTTCCAATTCTAATCAAATTAAAATTAATTTAAATTTTTTTTTTGTATTTTTTATGTTTTTTTATATTTTCATTATTGTTATTATTATAAAAAGAAATTTGCAATATTCAATTAAAATATTGTTGGTTGACATAGAAAAATTTAAATTTGAATTAGCAAATAGTCAAATTCATATTGGAATTAATTAGTTTTATATAAACCTTGAATTCATAATTAATGCTAATATGAAATTAAAATAAAATTTTTATATTACATATACGTGGGTGCAAAAATCACATAGTAAATCAATTATAGATTTGAGTATTAGTCACAGTCAGTTAAAATTAAGAAATTAAGAATATTAATGCACACTTACAAATGTTGACTAACTATTTATTAAGCTTTTCTAAAATATTATTCATGTAGCTTTTCGTTGGCAATTCTTATATAAATTTATATTAGTCAACACTGTTTTTGTGTCAAAATTACTCTTTTTTAATTAGACTTCAAATTTATTTATAAATCTATTTAGTTTAATTAATAATTAAGATTTTATAAGACTGTCACGGATTTTCGAAATAAATTGATTCAAAAATTATTTAATTTTAAAATAAGTTAATAAATAACATTTTTTTAACTATTTAAACTTGTATTATTTACATACATAAAATACTTACCACTTTTAAGAGCAGGTGGAAAATCATTCAATGCATTTGATGCGGTTTTAGAAGTTTGATTTGATAAATATAACATTGTCTGCAAAAGCAGACTTGTTGAATTTGCTATATACATGATTGTATTCTAATTTTTTATTACTTTTATTATTATTCTTAAATATTATTTGTTATTTTAATAAATTATTTTTAAAAATTATATGTATGTATATCGTAAAATACAAATTTTTTAATACTGAATTTTAATTTTACACTTATAATTTATTATTTTTTTAAGATAAGAACAACAAAGTCACATTTCCACACAAGTTACAAATTTTTATATTAATTATTGTATTTCTTTTATATACAAATTATTTGTTTATAATTTTAATAATAATCACCATGTGTTTTAAAGAATTTTAATTTGATTCGCTTGAATTTCGCTCTTGTCATATAAATGTAAGTGATTTATTAATTAATATCTTATAATAATAATCTTTTTTGATATTTTAATTTCAACTAATTACAATTACAAATTTATTTTGTAATTTTATTGGTCAAATATTAATATTGAATTGAAATAATAATAATTAAAATCGTATTACAATAAAAATACGTGACACATTAAGTTCGATTTCAATTCTCGAATTTAACTAAAACGCGAGGTGTTTGTTTTTTTTAAAGAAATTAAAATTCGTATTTTAATTCAGAAATAATTTTTTTTTTTAATGTATTCTGTTTACTTTCATATAAAGTAATAAGTATTTTTCTTTTTTTAGAATTTTATAATTATAAAGAGAAGTATTTTCACAGTTATAATCGCTGCTATTTGAGAAGAACTGAAGTTGAAATTTTTATGCAGGCTCTTTTATATTTGAATTTTTTTAAAGATGAGCTTCAAATAATAAACAAAAAAAAAAAAAAAAGAAATAAGTATCAAAGATAAGAAATTAAAATTATATTAATATGAAACAACAACAATAACAACAATATAATTAAATGTTTTGAAGTCGAGCCTACAAAAATAGCCAATTCTTATTAATTAGAAGAAAGAATTATAAACGCAACGCAGCAGACACAGCCAGATAGAGAATTGTTTTAAAAGAAAATTAAAGAAAAACAAAGAATGAAAAAAGAGAAAAGAGAAAGAGAGTGAAGAAATGAGAACAAATTGATTGATTGATAAGGCTTTAAGCGTTTAAGCTATTATTTAAGTATTAATGAATATAATTTTATAAAATATATGCGCTACTGTGTTTATGTAGTGTTGTAGCACAAAAAAAACTATTGTAAACATTAAGATCTTGTTGTTTGGTCGCTGCAATTTAATATTATTATGGTCTTGCTTTTTACTATATCATTAACCAGTTCTAAGAATATTAATATTAATTGCATCTTGTTTTTATAATTTATAGAAAGGGTATAAAAATAGAATTCATGCCTTCTTTAATTTCTAGAAATGAAAGAAAAAAAACTAATAAACAAGAATGCAAATGCAAAAAGAAAAAGAAAAATTGAACAAGAATTTCTAGAATTAAACTAAGATAAGATTTACCGTCTGACGTATGTATGTAAGTTAATTATTTTTATTAGTGTCAAAATTACTTGTGAAATTTTAATGTCAGAAATCCTGTATAAATTTTCAAAATATTTCCAAAATTTTTGCAATTTCCATTAATAAATGTTTATAAATCATAATACTTTTATTTTGACAATAAATTTTCGATTTCAAAATTCGGAAAATTATATTTGTCCGTGCATACATTAAATTAGCGATTGAACCCTCATTATTTTGTTTTTATTTTGAGAGATAATAGAGACTAAGTCTCAAAGTCATTTTACCCGGAAATTTTTCATGAGGATATTGACTTTTTATACATAAACAAAATGAATAATTTTCTTTTAAGAAACTTAACTTTAATATTTTTGACAAGATTTTTGTTGATTCGTAAAAATTATTTTTAAAACATATTGAACTATAAAAAAAAATATTTTAAATTTGTTATTACATTTATAATGTTAAAAAAGCGTCATTTTGTAGGAGAAATTAAATACATTAAATAATAAATGAACAGTGTTTTCACAAATCACTTACTTCAGATGACGTCAGAAGAAGTCTATTAAGTAATTTACGAAAACTCTATTTACTTTATACTTACCTAAGTGTATACCCACCTAAAAATAATTCTAAATCTTTGAATTATACAACTATATAAAAAATATTGTTGACCATGTTCAATAATGACTTCATATACGATTTCAAACTCTAAATGGAGTTTTAATTACAATTATATTTTTTAATTTAAAATGTCACTTATAGGCAAGTAGAAATGACAATAAGTAAAAATTATTAATCAATCATCACAATAATAATTTCTTTCTTTATATATGATTAATTAATTATACTTATTGTGCTTGAAATTGTAAATACAAAAATTAATATGTTCTACGTATGTACTCGACATCAATATTCCATTTCTTTTCGAATGTTTCAACCATACTCGTAATTTGCTATTTAGAAAAAAAAATATTGAAATAATAAATTTCCATAGAGTAAAGAACGCGAATAATAATTTGTCACGCTATTCGTGCCAAAATTTATTTATTATGTTTGTAAATCTCAATATAAATTGTAAATTTATGACGCAAGTATAAGTTTTCTGATCCCTTCCTTTGAAATCATACAAGCCGACATTATAAAAAAAATTGGGTCAAATAGATTTGAATTAAAACTTTTTTTATATTTGCAAAAACTATTAACATATTGATGTTTAAAATCTTATATGTTACAGGAATTCAAGAATATCAACAGATTAACAGAATAGCCTAAGTAAAAAAACCTACGTTAATAATTTTGGAATATTGGGTATTCGCCTTTCATATGAGCTACCATCTAGGCACCTTTGTTTTCTTTGAAAACTTATCTTGTTAGCAAATCACTATACATATACATACTTCTAACTAGAATCTATATTTGTACTATGGTTATCTAGTATTTAAAAACTATATTTTTTTAATAAAACTTTAACCCCTTATTACGTAACATGTACCATCTACAAAAAAAATTTTTTCTAGAATTCTTTCTTGAATAATTTGATAAGTATAATTAAATTACTGTCATATTCAATTGATTTTTATACAAAACATTCTGTCATGATTTTTTAATGCGTTTCAAAAAATTAACCTCAAAAGCTATCAACTTTAAGACTCATGACGTATATAGATTTGACAAAACCAAAAAAAAAGTCCAACGAGTCTAAAAAAACAATGATTTTAATCAACTATAAATGAAATTGACATATGGAATTTTCCAGAAGTTAAACTGAATTTTTTTTTATACACGTATGTATTATATAAATTTATTTTTTTTAATGGCAAATAATCAAAACTTCTAAAATTATATTTAATTAAAATATTTTTAATAAAAAAAATATATAAGTTCGTAGGGTACACTTTAAATGCGATTTTAGATCCTGTTTGGTTTTATAAAAAAAATTTTCAATTTTTTTTTTTTTAATACATATTGAAATACAATCGCCATATGTTTGCGTTAACATGTATTCAAACTCAGTCCAGAATGTTGAAGATCCACAAAAAAAATTCTTTAAAAATTTTTAAATACGCCAATTGTTTTATATACTAAGAGAACACCCACAAGATCTTTTGTAGTAAAAAATTTAACCTTATCGAATACTTATAAGATTTGAAACACCACAAAATTTTCGCTATGTTTTCTTTTTTTTTGGTGTTCGGGACAATTGGGATTAAAAGATCACATAATTATTTTGGAAAATTTTTTTTTATTTTATTTTCGTTTAAATAAAATGAAAATATTGTCTGTCTCTATTAATTTTTTTTTTTAATATTTTTTTTTGTCTATTTTTTTTTATTTATTTAAATTAATTTGCCATTAATGAAAAATATTCTATCGTGGGAATATTTTGTACTTTGTACTCTACTATAAAAGAATTATTGCTCTGTAAATAGTCAATTATCTTTGACAGGGTCAAATATAATTAAAAATATATATGTATTTATATTTAAACCTTTGTATACAATATTATTTTTTATATAATGAAAATATTTATAGAAAAAAAATACATTAAAATTAATGAAATAAACACAAATCAAAATATTTAAAATTAGACAAATTCTAATTAAAAAAGATTAAATTATTAGATTTTAAGTACATACATTAAACATGCATTCAAAATATAGGAATATGCGAAAAAAAAGAAAACATTTCAACCCCAACTGCCCGTAAATATTATACAAGCTTTAACCTTTTTATACATTTTATACAAATGTACATATGTATGTGTTGGTATTGACGTCAGAACAAGGCTGCGCGGCATATTTATTTTTTTTATAATCAATATGAAAAAAAAAATATAAACATATATAAAATCTGTCTGAAAATTTTGAATTTAACAAAAAAAAAATAAGAAACGGGGCACATAAAAAAATTATCTAATAATAAAAAGAAAAAATGAAAAAAATATTTATTTTTTGTAAGAAATTTCGTGTAAATAAATAATCCGTCTTAATCCGGTTCTCTCTGATCTCTTATTTTTATTCGAATATTATTCAATAAGTCGTAGGTACACACACTTACGTACCTTGTTTTTGCAAAATCCATACGAAAAAATGAACAAGTAAAAAACAAACGTAAATATTGAAATTGAAAATTTTACTATTTTGCAAAAATAAAATTTTATAATAAAATATAGAAGGAAAAACAAAATAAAGTAGTTTTTTTTATTTTTTACCTCATTTCTAATAATGTAATGTTTAAAGGTTAAAATGAAATCTTATCACTTCGATTATAGTATAGGTTTCTATGTAAAATTTACAGGGTCCTTGTTAAAAGCACATTATTGATAATGTGCTTTTCCAAGCATTTGTATATTGCATAATTTCAATGCCGATTTTATTTTAAAACATTTCATATTATAAAAATCATTTAATGAAGTCACATAAATTAATTTAATTTTTTTTACATTCCGTATGTAATTTGAATACATCCGTAAGTAAAACTTTAAGTAACAATTAACAGGAAAATTATATTCCTATATAATATTTTTAAAATTAAATTTATACTGTTAAATTGAACTGTATTACGCTTGTACTTAATAGCTTTAATATTGAAAATTAATGAAAAAAGAAATTATTTCTAAAAAATATATTATATATATAAAATATCTAAAATTATTGGCTTATTTTAAAAACTATTCTCATTTAATACGTTCTTCTTCTATATAATTTAATTTAATATAATATGCAGGTACCATTTGCTATGAGACTATTGAAATATATGAGTTATTAAGACATTTTTTGTATAAATTAGTTACTGGTTTATTATATTAGCACAGTTAATAATTTATTGTTAATAATAAATAAAAAAAAACTGTAGAAAAGCAAGTAATTAACGGCATCAAAAGCAATTACTTTCGATGTATAAGAATAAGGCTCATCTATTCTAAAATTGCTTAATTTTCCACCCTGTAATTAATTTGTTCTAATTTCTCTAACAATGTATAAACTATTTATACTAAAATTAAATTTATATTTAAATTTAAAACATAGTATTTTCAATATATTGTGTAAGGACAGGTTATATTTTCTCTAAACACCCTTATAAAAGTAAACATTCGTCTAAAATATATTTTGCAAATTAAGCATATTTTCATTATATATATAAATAATATTGATTTTATTTTGTAATGAATAAAATTCAAAACATGCGTCATTATTTGCTCTATTTCACTTTAATTTGTTTTAAAATTTATTTGTTTTCTCCGATTTTACATTTTCGATATTGTTATTTACATTTTATAAGAAGTATTTATTAACTTTGGAACTTAACAAAATAAAATTTGATTTACGTAGGTGATGTACTGCATCATAATACAATAATCTATACGACTTGTTTCAAATCAGAATTAATTTATTACATTTCATTGTAAATACCAATAATTATAGAAATTATTTAATTATGCAACTAACTCTATACAAATTAAATCGTATAATAAAAGAATTAAGTTGGAATAGTTACTAGCCCCTTATTTTTATAAATACTTTTAAATATTTTTTTTTAGGGTTTAGAATACATTTTCATTAAATAAATAACAATTAATTTTCTTCGAAATTTACTTTATAATTTTCTACAAAACTCTTTTTAAAAGTAAAGTGAAAAACGTTTAAAATCGAGTTACAAAAAAACCTAAACTTAAACTGAATATTTACTGAATTTTTATAAGTGACTTTATATTCAAATAGTTTTACATTTTGTGGAGTCGTGCTACTGTTACACTTTTTCCTTTATATTAAGATAATAAATATTATATTTATTAAAGAATAAAAGTAATTAATAATTTTATTATAGAATTTTTATTATCCTACTATGAATTTCAATGTTGTTAAGACCACATCCTAAATGTATGCAATATTTTTTCTTCCTTGATTTGTACTGAGACAAATCAAGAAATTCTTACTTGACAATATTACATACGTAACAAATCGCAAAAATTTTTGCATTATTAAAACATTTTAAATTGATTTATTTTAAATAGAGAAAAAAATAATTTTCATTTTATTAAAAAGGAAAAATAAAACATGATTTTTAAACTTACAAAATAATATTAATTTAATTTGTAAATATTACATAACTAAAAAAATTCCTATTTTTTTTTTTTCAGATTATTTTCATTTTTATATTTTCATAAATATAAAAGTAATTAAGTATATAAAATGTTAATTAAAAAAGAAATTCCTTATATTGTTTATAAACTAAATACATTACTTAGTATAATATTTCATTATATGGCCTTAAATATAAAATGTTTGAAAAAAAAAACAATATGATAATTTAAAATTTATAAATGTTTTGAAAATATTGTTTTCTATATAGTGGAATATATGTTTTATGTAAAATATTATATAATGTGTAACTCAAAATATTAAAATCAAAGTTTTCAATTATTTTATAAATAGTATATAGCTATTATTATGAATTTCTTATTTTTGTTAATTTCTGGTAATATATCAAATAAGATCTGAAAAGTTTAAATAAAATTTAGGTCATGTCTCTCGATGGTACCACTTAAAATATTTTAATTTCTTTAATAATAAAAACAATAATTACTAATTTTGTGGTTCTATCAAAATTTCTTTAAAAGCGAAAGATTGCTGTTTGTAAATTAAAAGTTCGATATTTAAAAGTATAATGTGATAGTTAAACAAAATAAATTCAAATCGACAATAAAATTAGAAAGAATCAAACATGACTTAGGCAGTTTTTACTTATAATTATAACAACAGAATAAAATAGTGTTTCTTGACAGAACCATTTACATGTTATATTTTTCTAAAACTAAATTTTCATTGAAACTTTCACTTTTATTAAATATTATATTAATATAACAAACAATATTTATTATATTTTTAATAAAAACAAAAAATATTTAATGAAAAATATTTTTTCAAGTTTTAAAATCGTGAATTCATTAGCCAGAATGATATTTCTTACTTTTTTGAATCAACGTATCAAAAATTTTGCAATTTTCTGTTACACTAAGAGACAATGAACTTTACGAATAAAAAATACTTTTTTAATAAATTAATTAGGAAAAAGAAAAAAATTGTTGGTACAATAAGGCCCATGATCTTCTGTATTGATTGTAAAATTAATTGTTACACACCAAAAAAACTTAATGAAATTAGATTAATGCTTAGATTAGATTAGAAATTAATCGACTAAACAACTTTTATGAAATTTTCTGACTAATGAATCGCAAGAAAAATATTTTTTTCATTCTATACAATTACATATTTAAAATACTTTACAGATCTTATTCATCATTATTTAGATTATGAAAACTTCTTATTTTATTTTTTAAATAATTATTTATAATTTTAAAAAATATAATATTTTGGTATTTCTTTTTAAAAATTAAATCCTTTGGCTAAAATTTCAGTATTAGTTTTATAAATTTATAACTTATTCATTTTATAATCTAGCATAATAATATAAAAATCAAAATTGTATTAATATATTTTTTTAGTCTGGTAGCGGCCTTTGTACAATCATATCAATTTTGTCACCAGCTGATGCTATTAAAGGTACAGTTAGACAACAGTCAAAATCAATAGTTTTTGTTCCATTTACCTAAAAAATAAATTCTTTTTAACAATGACATAAAATCAAATATGATGAAATAAAAAATATTCAAAATAATAAGCATACCTGAAGAATTCTATCATAAGGTTTCAAAACACCACATTTATCAGCTGGACCACCAGATCTAATACGATTTACAAAAACTCCTTTTTCATAAAGTCCATCTGATACCGAAAATCCATAATCATCGTATACTTTGTCTTTATACAATGTTATATGTATTACACGATTTTTGCTATCCTTGCTACTTGTTGTTGAGATTGCATCTGTAAATGATGGACTTCTTGTGCGACGTTGTACTTTGGCATAAAGTTCTTGACCTGATGTTAATGTATTACCGATTGCACCTTCACTTTCAACAATTAAATTATCTAATTCATCAATAGGACCGTGGTGCATTCTAATCAATTTTAAATCAATAAATTCATCACGATTCTGTTGTAACAATTTTGTAGCATGCGATAAAGGAAGCCCTTGTACTGATTCTTCATTGATTGCTAGAAGACAATCACCAATTTGTAGTTCACCAGATTTATGAGCTATTCCACCTAAAATAAAACATAAAATAGAACTTAGATTTTCTATAATAACAAAAAGCTATTAAGTTTGACAACAACAGATCCCCCCTAATTTATTGTATACCTTCAACAATTCCACTTATAGTTATAGGTTTATTTAGATCCTCACTTCCAGCTAATGTTATTCCTAATGGTCCACCCTTAGGTTCTAATCTTACAGTTGTTACAATTTGTCTAGTATCATATTCTTTTTCCTCCATAGGGGGCGGCAATTCACAATTTGAATTTAATCTAAAATATTAAATTAATTATTTTATAATAATAAATAAAAATTATATTTACGTCATGAACCGATCTGAAGGATAATCTAATTCGTATGGGCTTAAATCGTTATAGCATTCATCAGCCACTTCAGTTGTTAAACTTTGTGTATTTTCACCACCAAAACATCTACCAACATTTGGTTGTTCCATGGCACTGAATTTACCATATGGTCTTCGAATTAAAACTACTGGATTATGAACAGTATTTGAACCTTCCATGCTGTCAATAGTATCAGCACCAGAGTTACCATATTGTGGTTCATTACTTCTCGTTCGAAAATAATCTGGTTGTGGAGTTAAAGATTTCAGTGATGATGCACAATCGGTATACTTTACTTCACCATATTTAGCTGAATATGCATATATTTCTCGATCTGGATTACTATTAAAATTACCATAAATCGGATTTAAAGACCTTTGTTGAGCATCAAATAAAAAATCTGGTATCGAATCTCTTTTTATTGTTAATGTTGTACAACCTTTACTATTGTCTTTTAATAATGCATCAACATTAAAATGTTGTAATGGATGTGAATCAACTGCTAATAAAATATCACCAGCTCTTAAAGAACCAGTTCTATGAGCTGGACTTCCTGGTTTTACTTCCGTTATAACATATACCCCCCCACCACCAGTATGATTAGAACCATTAACTGTAATTCCAAGACCACCTTTACCGGTTTTCATTAGTTTTACATTGAAAACTCCACTTGATGGTATTACAGAATCTGCCATATCGAATTCAATTTCTAATTCAACCCAATTTGTACCTTGATATCCAAGTGGTCTAGGTCCCATATCACCTAACAGTTGCCTTATTGTACTAGCTTCAAGACTATACATTTTATTAACAGCAATTATTCGATCACCACTTTGAATACAACCGGATCGATCAGCAACTGAATCTTCAAGAATTTGTGCTATAATAACACTACGGCCACAAGCAGATTGTGCTCCAAGTACTAAACCTGAACCATGTGTACAATCTAATATAACCTGTATAGTTTCAGTTCTACATACACCAACAGATGGTGTCAATGTACTTCCACTACTTTTACGTGCTTGAATTCGACGCTGTCGTGATTTACGTGATTCCAATGTACTGTAAGTACCATTTCCAAGACCATATTTTGATTGATTTCCAAATGAAAAACCTATGAAAAATAATTATAAAACATTGCTTAGAATCTTAATACTTTTTAATTTTCTATTTTATTTGATAAACTTGTGCACAGTAAATTGAACATGTGTGTATGCTACATTTTAAAATGTGTATGCGTGTACATAGGTACAGACAATATAAATTAATATGCGTTTTAGAATTATAGCGAGAAAAAATAAATCAAGTTTTATTTCTTTTTAACTATATTGGACTTTCGTTATAGTACCGTACTAAATAAATCTGAATTATTTAGGGGGAGCAATAAAATAATTAAAAAACTCGTAAATAAATTCATGTTCAACAGCAATAAAAAAAATTTTTTATTTTATTAAAATTAAGAAAAGTAGTCTACGATTGCGACCATTGTTTGCTTCTTAAATATAATAAATAAGAAATTCGCGATTTAAAAGTACTCAGCTAAGTTATGTATAAAAATATGTGGTGATGCCGTCTCAGGCTACATACTTTATACATGATATTTATGTAAAAGTTCATAAGAAAAAAAATAAAAAAAAACATTTTGAAGAATATTAATCTACATAGAAATAAGTATAATTTAAGAACGCTTGCTCATTTGCTTTAAGTCACTTTCATTGAATTGTTCGTTTGAGAAAACAAATCTTCACACTTTTTTAAAAGACTTGTTAAATGTATAATAGGAACAAAATTACCAGACATTCGCACATAGAAAATAAATCATTTCCAAAGTGCAATGAACTCGCAAGGCAAGATAAAACAAAAAATTAAGATATATTATATTCATGTCAATAATTACCCGCTCGAACGATTTCTGAAGCTGTCAATTCTAAAGCTATCAATCGACTGAAGCCTTCCCTTTTTTTAATTTGCTTGAACCTGATCTCTTGTAACAACTTTCTGCTTTTATTTTCTTATATTTGAAAATTGAACCCATTTTATTTTGGCATATTTTACACGTTTTGATTTTGACCCACAAGATTTTTTAAGAGTGATAACTACCCTGTGTATAGTCGCCTAAAGAATTATATATATTTAAATAAAACTGTTCTCAAATTCTCAAAACTTCTATTTTTTTGTAAGTACCATTGGCATGCTTAACATTGCTAGTAATTCTAAATGTCAATTTAGAGTTTTGTTGTCAATTATTAGAGTTTTGTGCCGTCAAAATATACCTAATGATGCATGATTACAATTCATTATGAGGAAATGTCGAAATGTCCCAATTTCTGAACAGAAAAGACATTAGATTATATTTTGAGTCCCATTGGAGTTCCATTGGGATACCAAAAGAAAATTTTATTAATTTTTACAATAACTTTATTAGTACTTCGATTAATATGAACAACTTTTGCAGTTGTTCCTAAAAATAAATAAAAAATATTTAATTATGAATTTTTATTTCATTAATTAAAAAATCACATCAGTTTATAGAACAGCTTAGGAGCCTTTTAAATGATTGTTTTAATAACAATAAACATTATTTTTTAATAATAATATTTTTTAAGTACCTTATAAACATTTCATTTAAATATCAAGAGATTTCAAAAATATTGCATAATAATTAAAAATTATTTGAATTTAAAAAATTATGTAAGTACATAAAATGTATAAAAAATCGTTTGTATCTTCTATTTTAAACCTACACAAAAAGGATTTTCGCGTTTTTTTTTTAAATTTATTTTTAATTTCATAATTTTTATTTTATTTTACAATGATAATGTGAACCCGTAAATATCTTCATTAAAATCATATCATAATTTTTTTGTTATAAATTGTCATATTAATTTTAAAAGTATGATCATTATGATTTCTATTTAATTTCTAATGCAAATTTATAAAATTTCAAAATATGCTTTTATTAAAAATTTTTATGTGTCTGTTCAACTCTCTTTTGAATTTAAAAAATTTTGTTTAATCTTATACATTTCTTCTATCTATAATCGGTTTAAAAGTATTGGTATAAGTTATTTTACAATAATTAATAAAATAAAAGATGAGTAAGTGAGCGAAGAGTTTGTTAAATGTTCTAGTAATCAAATAATTACAATAATTTTTTTAATAAATCTCGGAATAGATTTTGCTACACAAATAGTATGTATCGGAAAAGTTACACAACAAATGAGCAATATTACTTCAAAAGCTTGTAAAATTGTCTATGCATAGTAAATTTAACACTTGTATTCAATGAGATTCGCACCTAATTTTCCTCGATTTTAGCTACTCTCTATACGTAATTTTTTATTACAAAATGATTGGCTAAGCTAAAATCAAAATTGAATGATCAAATTTGATTTTCATGAAATAATTCTAATCATAACTCAATCACAAACAGTTACAATTAAAAATTTTCCCGTGATAATCAAAGGAAAATGCGCTTATTTTGTAAATCTGACTTTGTTTTAGACTTAATTTTATTCTTCTTTATAAAAATATTAATATTATATAAAAATATAATTTTTGTTTTTAACTCGAAAATATGAAAATTAAAGATAAAAAATTAAAATGAATTTATAAATCTGTGCATATCCGCTTTTGCTAATGAGAAGATTTTCATATATAAACTTTTGAATATACGCACAAAATATCTATAACTATGTAGAGATAACAACAATATTTTAAAAATAAATATACATTATGTAAATATGAATATATAGATGTGCATACAAGTATGTATTATGTTGCCTATATGCAACATTAAAAATTAATGAGAAATCTTCCATCATCGAGATTTGAAAATAGCATATAAGAGATGAAACAACTGCAACATTAAGAGCACCGTCAGAAATGAATCTTATATCATCTTTTTTTTTCTCGTTTCTATATCTACAATCATTATGCTTTAATTTTTATATATATATATATATATTTTTTTTGCGTTTCAAAATCTAAGAAATTCATTCTTTTTGAATAGCAGCTGTTTTCGATCTTCTTGAAAACTGTTTTTTATCTTTGGAAAAAGTTATAAAATATAAGGCTATATCTATACAATGTTGTAATTTACCATAATATACAGAGGACCATATAGAGACTTTAAGTGTATGTATATGTGAATTATTTTGTCACTCATAATATTAAATTTTCTATATTTAGTTACCGCCACCAAAGATATTCCATTTATGTCCATTTTATGCGAACACTTAGTCTATATACGGTTGTTTTCAAATTATTCCATTTTGAAAAAAATAAAATGAAAAAGAAATTCCTTTTTCTTTCTTAACTCTTCATTCATTTCATCTTTTTTTTTTTGAGTTTTTTTTCTTATTTTTATAATAATTAATTTTTATACACTTTAATCCCATTAAAGCCAAAATGTGAAACTCTTTTTAAAATGCAATATTCGGTAAAATTTTTATCTTTTAATAAAATTCTCTACGGAACTGCAAAGCCATAATAATTAATTATATTTATTATCATAATCTAAAAAAGAAAAATTTTTGTACAATTAAATTTACAAATCCTCTGCGTAAAACAAAATAATTTTAGATTTATTTTCAGAAAATTCAAAAAATTTACCTTTTCTAAATAATTCAAAGGAAAATTTGCCGCAAGGGAAAGTTATTTTGAGAGAAATTTTATTTATATTTGATAGAAAGATCAAAAATTAATTTGTATTCATCAAAAATAATGATGAAAATTTGACCAGGATCAGAAAATGAAAATATCTTCATTAAATAAATGAATAAAATGTTTGGTCTAGTGATTGGACGAAGCATAGGATTTGTTTGTTTGCAAAAACAAGATTCGTTTGTTGATCTAATTTCAGTTTTATTTGATAATAAACTCAGAAATGAATGAGGTAGATAACAATATGCAGCTATTTTAATAAGTCAACAAAAAATGCAATTAACCGTTTACTGAAAATTTTGTAAATAACATTGTTATTGCTGTACAGCCACCCGTCTGGTTCATTAAATTTTACTTTGTAAATGGTGAACGACAGGAACATTTTTATGAAAACTTGCAAATTTGGTTGATAGTAAGGTTTGCCTAAAATATTTTTCAAAAACAGCCAAAGAAATCCTGAATTTGTTTAAAAAAACGTCTGTGGAGTATAATCAATTGATTTTAAACAATGATTTAAAAAGAAGGAAATAGTTTCAAAATATAACACTAATGCAATAACACGACTTCTAAATATGATTTATTAAGTCTAAGATTATAAGGTTTATAAATTCATAGCAATTCTAAACTAAATTAAATTACTATTTTTGAACTTAAAAATGATTACAGCTATTCATGGATTATACAAATTAAAATACTGTTATACGTTTATTAAATTTTATATATGTTTATATAACAATATATATTATTCATTACGCATATACTTACATTTTCTTGTTAACGCATGTGCTGGCATTATTTGCATTGTTGTATAACCTAAACCAGTATTTGTATCTAATAAATTCATTGCATCATCTGGTGTATATTCTGAATTTTCTAATATTGTATCATCAATTGATAATATTTGATCACCTATTGATAATGCACCACAACGATCAGCAATACTTGCTGGTAATATACTTGCAATATAAATTCCAGCAATACTAACTTCATCAATATCTCCAATAGCAGCATTATGTTCTTGTACTGGTGAATAATTTGCTAATACCAATCCTAATTTATCATTCATTGGACGTTCAATTTCAATTAAAAGTGGTCCTGTTGCATATTCAACACTTTGCATTACCGATACATCATATTCAATTGTAAGATTTGTTAATCCGGATATATGACCACATTTTAATAATTGTTGTGCTTCCGATAATGTTTTATTAATCAATGAATACTTTTTTTTATAATATAAGCGCCATCATCATCATTACATACATCATTCAAAATGAAATGTATGCATGTGTATATTTTAATTGTAAATTGAATAACAATAACAAAATAAAAAAGATTGTTGTTTTAATAACACATCAACAATTCAATAAACAAAAATTGAGAATGTTTCGTTGCATGTTAAGTACATTCACAATGATATTAAAGGAAAATGGAAAGAAAAATAAAAAAAAAAAGAAAATTTTATTTAAACGCTTTTGAAGAAAAAAGAATTTTTTTATTAGAATTTTTTATGTTACCAAAAAAGTGGGGTAAGAACATTTTATAAACAAACAATGAGACGGTTTGATGATTCAAGAGACTAATAATCAAATAAACAAATTTATGAGGAAATGAAAGAATAAATTTTAGATGCGTTATGCCTCCAATTTAATCGTTTAATTATTTGAGAATTATTTTATGTGTAATGCAGCAATTTATTGGAATTATAACCATCAAAGGATTAAGCTGTACAGTATACATAATATGCAGACCCAGAATTGAAAATAATCATTGTTTTTCTCATAGTCTGGATTAAGTAAAGAAACTTGATTTTCCATTGAAAAACATTTCCTTATGACAATAATTAATTGTCGTAAAATTTTAGAGTAATAATTGCAATTGAAGTATCGAACCCTAATAACAAGGCAAATTAAACTTCAAAATTTCTTCTTCGAAAAAAAACCATTTTGAAAAGAAAATTCGTATATAATCATCACAATTAAATAATTGAGAACGTTAAATTGAAAGAAATACAATGGATGTAAAGAAAAGAAGTTGAAATTAGAGGAAGTTGGCTTTTTACTTAATATATATACATATATATTAAATTTTTCTAAATATTTATTCTTGCTTCTATTTAAGAAACCTCACTTATTCGAATAAAACTTACATTATCAACTCTAAGTAAACGATCACCAGGTTTAACTCTACCAGTTTTAAAAACAGGACCATGTGGACGAACATGCGTTATCATTAATGGAAATTCACCGCCACCACGTAATGTTAAGCCTAAACAACCATTTTCACGTTCAACTGTAATTTGTGCTAATTTTGTTTGAACGCAAAGACTATTTTGTGATACTATTTCAATTAAAATAAAACAAAAAAAAATTTTTAATAAATTAAAAAATGCATTTTAAAATATCATTTGTTATATATGTACATGATAATAAATCTTTCTTACTATATTCTGGCAATGAATATTCAATTTCAACTAATGCCGGTGTTTCTCCCAAACATATTAAATTCATAATTTGAGAATTTGATAATCCAATTGTTGACATTCCATCTACTTGATGTATTCGATCACCAGGTGATAAAAAATCTGCTGCCGGTCCTGATGCATCAACTGAAGCAATAACAGGTGGATAACTTAGATCGGGCCGATCTAAAATGTAAGAAGAAAATTAATTCAAAATCATTTTAATTATGTGTTAAAGATAGAATATTTATAACAAATACGGAAAGTATAAAATAATAAATAATTCTCATAAACGTTTTATACTTAATTCGCTCTCAAATTTCGTATTCTCTTTGCTGTAAAACCTTTAACATCACAATTATTGATCAAATTTTAAGTTATAATTGAAATTTCAATAGTTACTAAGACAAATTTGGATGTTCCAAATTGAAATGTTTTGGAATTTATTACATATTCAAGTAATGAGAATAGCAAATTTGAATTCCTACTCATTTCAAAGTTAACAAACTACAATCTAACGTATATTCCAGGTGAAAACGTGAAATTTAGAAATCACTTCGTGAAACACAACATGTTCTTAATATTTTTATTTCACGGTTTTTTAATTTTAAAAAGAAGTCCTGTACATTCGAAATTTAAACTAACAAATATTTCATTGACATTCGCATAAACCAAACAAACCAAATGTTCAACACGGCCGAATGTTTAATAATCAAAAACAGGTTCATATGTTTAGAAAAAAATTCTTCAATTAACTGAGTAGTTCTTATTTGTAGTAGCAAATTTTGTGGTAAAATTAAATTTAACATTTAAAGTATGACCTAGATTTTTTCATGATGAGCGCTCAAACATTAATAGTCAATTTTAGAGACATTTTTAAAACATAATAAAAAGCAGAAGATTAAAAATTTATTGTCATTGCTTACAGGATTAAATTTTTAATGAAAAATAGTTTTTTTTTCTCAATTTTTGATTTGCTGCTTCAAAGAAACAATTTGTTTTCTTCTACAGAATGGAGAATCAAAAAAAATTTTTGTGGTCTTTTAAATTAAATTTTTTTTTAATCTTTTTTGTTTTTTCTGACATTTTTATTATTAATTTTTTCATTCTTAAAAATGATTTAATTTTTTTTTTTTTTTTGTTTTTTTTCGCAAAAAAAAAACAATTTTATTAAATTAATTTACAAAATTATCCACATAGGAACACAACATTAAATGTGACAGACTTGATTTTATATAGTTTTTTCCTTAAATTCTGCCAATTTTAATTATAATATGGCGTCTATATCATTTAATATTTGGAAAAAATATAGAAAAATAAAAAATCCCACACAGAAGCTTTAATGAAAAAAGAAAAAACTTTGCTTTATTTTTTTTGGCAAGCTCATATTTTTTTTTGTATATTTTAATATTAGCAATAGTTAAAAATATTTTATAAGAGAATTGAGTTGTTTAAGTTGATTTAAAATTTGTTCTAATCCATTTTAAAAATGTGCCACACGAAATTGTACTAAATTTAAATTTAAAAAAAAAAAAAACAAATTAGTAACGCATATCAATCATGTCACACATAAGTTGTATATGTACATTCAAAGGTAGTTTCTCCAATGTTGATGACTAATAAATTATTTAAAATGGCTGACAAACAACACCGCACAAAAAGAAATTTGTGAAATCGAAATGCTCTTCATTTATCCTTTGTTAAAATTTTTGATGAACGTTTTATAAAACTTTCCTTTTCAAGACCTGCAGGCTTGGGATTTCTAAAAAAAATATTGCCGAACAGAATTTTCAGAGCACTACACAAAATTTCTCCCGTTTGCAACACATTATAAAGTAATGTATTTAAGGACCTTCGAGTAATCAAAAAGAGTCTTAGGACCTATTCCAACGTAAAATCTTGCATTTTCAAAGCTCCTTCGAACTCCTCCCACTATAAACTTTCAAATGTCGGTTATTCCAAGTCTGAAATATATCAAAACTGACTGAATTATCTGTACGGTATTTGCAATCACAAAAAACGAACGTAGGAAATAAGAGACAATTGGGGCTCGTATATCACTTAAAAATATTTAAAGGAACAATTCCACCTCTACTTAATTATCTTAATTTGAAAAAGTCAAGTTTAAAAAAAACAATAAAATTTATTTAAAGCAAAGTTTTTAATTCATCGCTTTAATTCTATGCAAAATTTTCTCAAGCCTTCAAAAATTTTCCGTTTATTTTTTCTTTCACACTTTTTGTTGAATAGCAGAAAAATATAAAATTTTTTTGATTTATAATGGAAGAGCAGCGCAACGCTTTATTTGTGCCACAAATCTATTTGGCAAATTAAAGTACCCTTCCATTTTTCCTTTTTCCTTATCTATATTTCTCAGCACCTTCAATAATTAAAACACCTAATAATTCATCCCTGCTGCCTAATTTAACTTCGATTTAGTTAGCCTGTCCGCCTCCTTACTATTCCTTATTTCATCTGCTTAGTGGTCGAAAATACCCACTGGATAGAACTACTCTACAATCCACTAAATGGTTAACGTCACCAATCATTTCTCATTCGTTTGCCGTGATCTCTGCGACTTTGCCTACGGTAAGTATCTCAAACCTGAATACGCTTTTCTAATTCAGCATCCAAAAAGATACTCACGGAAAGAATACTAACAATTATTGTTGCCCTGGTTTAACTTTTTTCTTTATTAAGAAGGCATAAAAAACAATACGTTTCAATTTCAACATATTATGTATATATGTACAGGGTATATATATTCAACATTACAGTTCCCAATTACAATTTAGTTACCTTAATTAGTGATGAAACAATGTATTGGCATATGAATATAATTAATTAAAATGAAATTATTTATACAGTGAAATAAACTACATAATTAATTATAATTCAATGGTCAGTTCTGTTATGCATTCTTAACAACAAAACATTTCAAAATTTTATTTAAAAAACCAAAATTAAGTAAAAAAGTAATGAAAGAAACAAAAAACAAAACAACTATAAATAAATTATTTTTGATTCATTTGCTTTTCCCTCTCTTTCTCTTTTTTTTTTGAAATGATCTTCTCGTTCATTTTATCTTTAAATGTTTTTTTTATATTTTATTATGCGTTGAGATAAATTATATTTTTGTCTAGACCCATTGTACCAATCAAATTTGCGATAAGATATTTTTAAAATTTACTCTTAAGGTACCACAAAATTATGTACAAAATTGTTATAAATTAACACGACTACATACTTATTACGATATTATTTTGTTTGTAATAGACAAAATTTAGGAACTACAATATTTAAAAAAAAAAAAACTAAGAAATTTCGATGATTTATATTAAACATCATGTAATATTTTGCTATCTCTACACCTTAGAGAATAAAAATAATCAACTTGGCACACATAATAGTTTTCATATACTTATTATCTATATTAATATACAGAGTGTATCACTTAAGGTTGCAAATAAATTCTAAGATAATCTTCGCACTGATCACTTTCCAACAAAAAATCATAAAGGTACCCCTACCCAGTGGGTTACACTTGTGAGTGTTCTCGATCTACAATCTCTTAAAAAATGAGTTCTTCATATAAAGCTAAGTACATAACGACAACTTCGAAATCGTTAAATATTGATCAAAGAGAATTATATTTCTAAAATTATGTGCAATCTTATGTGTATCAACCTGTATATATGTACATACATCCATACATAGCAACATGCATAATATTAAAATATAAATTAAAATAACAAAAATAAAAAAACTATTCAAAATCTCTTTCTAATTTGTTGAATTATGAATCATGGCGAATTTAATATTTATGGTAGTTAAAGAAATAAATATAAACACACACACAGACAAGATAATAATAAATTTACGTGCGTATACCTTTATGTTCGACAAACAACAAAAAAAAAAATTTTAAAAATATATGACGAAAAATCTTTTTGAAGTGAAATTTAAAAATAGTGAAATAAAAACAAAAAAATAAAAAAAAAAGGAAAATTAAAAACATAAACAAGAAAACATAAAAATATAAGATTTCCGTTCATTGAAGGGAAATTGCGAAAATTTTGGCAAAAGAAACAAACGCCATGCGTTGTTTATTTCTGTTTTTCTTTTTTTTTTTTAAATAATGATGACTAAGATGATTAGAGGATTTATACATATATATATGTACATATATAAAAGTAGCTGTTCTATTAGATTAAGAAGCAAAAATTGATTAGATTCGGTCAATTTTCAAAAAAAAATAATAAAATAAGAAAAACAACACGAAAAGAAAATATTAGTCCTATTTGAAATTTAATTTTTTGATCTATTTTGATTTTTCCCATAAAAAATAAATGTAATCAAAATCTTATTAATTAGGTTCCGATTTTAAGTCCTAGACTACCAAAAACAGAGATTTATTACCGAACATTGGAATTAACATTACGTGACAAACAACAATCTTATTATATACATAGATGCCTTCCTAAGTTAAGAACCATAAATTCTGCAAATCTCGAATATCAAAAAATACGACAAATCGTTCAAATATTTCGTGTTATCCCTGAAGTGTGAAATCTGCAAAGGTAATCAGAGATCTTTTACAATAACAACTCTAAATATAAGTAGATGAATAAATCACTACGAAATGGTGTATTGTACTACTCAGCTTCAAAAATCGGAATTACATTCTTATACCACGACAACCAATATATATCAGAAAAATACACAACCCTTAATGCAACGCTTCAAAATTTTTTCGCAACAGCGAAAATAAGAAAAATATTTAAAGCGCAAAAGCTGCTTTAATAGTACAGTTCAATGTACGAAACATATAGATAAATAGTCTAATAACATAAGAAGGGAGTTCCTTGTTGAAATCATAACGAAACGTTGATTACAAGTCGTCCTATATCGACAATAATTTTTAGGCTGACTATAATGCAAAAGTCAAAGACCATCCTGGTTAACACCATTTCTGCAATCCTGACCATCGCAAGTACCGCACCGCGCCTTGAAATTACTACAGTAAATCGGCCATATTACACGCACAAACGAAAATAAAAAACGAAAAATTATAAAATGCATCATACTTGCAAAAACAAAAGTATACTTGAAAGGTACTCCGTCAGAAAAGAACCAACACGACCATATCCATTCTAAATTAGAAGAACAGAACCGTTCCCTATCTAACTTCAATTATATAACAAGAAATTCGGTCTAATTTTAAACACTCTATTGACTTCACTGAAAACGACTTAAATCTCATATTTTTCAGCCATACATCACTTATTTGCAATTAACCTCCTTATATGTATCATAAAATACCTTCATAACTTTTCGCCTTTTTTTACCTAACGTAATAAAGTGCTAAAATAAATTTAATAATATAATAATTTAATATTTTACCTGCAAATATAATATCCATTGCTTGTGCACTTTCTCTTGGTAATGATATTATTGCTGAAGTTGGTCCACGATCTGGAGCCAAACCGCTGTCTTCTGATTGTGCTGGACTCATTGCACGGTCACCTATAATAAAAATGATTTTCTTTTATTAATTACTTGTTTATAATAAATTTGTTAAAATTCTTAAGAACTAGACTTCATAAACCAAAAAATATTTTTGATTATTCATTTTACTTAGCGCTAGTCAACACACCGGAAAATATTCTTCTTAACTCAATTTTCAATTATTTGAACAATTAAACTTTTTTAATTTTCCGTATTTTATGAGCTCTTTAAAGGATACTTCAATGAAAAAAAAATTTCAAAATACCACAACTGAGACACAATACAGGATTAAATCACCTAGAGAGTAAATTTAATAAAATAAAAATATTCTTTTTGATTGCATCGTTGCACTTCATTTAATTTTCTACAATATTCAACATTCAATTAAATGTCGTCAAGAGGGATATAAACATTTATTTTTAAATTGAAAGAACGTGAGAATATTAAAATTTTATTTTAAAATCTTAAATTTCAGATCTGTCAATCTTAAAACAAAGTTTTAAATAAAAGAATAGAATATTCAAAAAAATCTTTTATTTTCATGATTTTAGGGGGGGAAATATTTTTTTTTCAATAATCATAAAAATGTCTTCAGAGGTAGAATGGTACACATTTTTATTGTGGATGGTTTGATTTATTTGAGCAAGTTGTTAAATATACTTGTATTGTAAAAGATACAACTAATTATTTCACACTCCTCCTAAAATATCTTTAACAAATATAAATATTATATTATTTTACAGAACTCTATATTTTTCTAGAACTCATTTTATATTACTATAATCAATACTACACCCTTAATTATTAAATATTCTAATAACTAATTACGAATACAGCAAAAATAATGTAAAGTATTAGAAATTATTGAATTTATTCATAAGAAAATTAATATGTCTCTTACAGAAACAAGAACTGAACGAATAAGTTAATAATTATTTGTTATTATAAATGCTAGTGAGAAGTGTTGCCGCTTTTTTTAAATTTAATTGCATTGCATTAATGAATATGATAAGAAGCTTGTATTTCAAATATGAATAATTTATGATAAATCTTTGAGTTTTTCACCAAAAGACCCTGAATTGAATTGTTTAACCCTGAATTACGTAGGTACTTAATTGTCCAATTTTTCAAGCAAAATGTATAATTACTCATCGATTATACTAAATTTGTGCGATGATAATTATTAATAATACAAAAGCCCCTTGTGACAATACACTTAAGAATCACAATTTTTTCATTTTATCACAAAGAAAAAACTAAATTCTTCATTGGGGTAGGTTCTATTCATTATTTTCAAAAAAACAAAAAGAAGGAAATAACAAAACATCCGAACACATCTGTAATTACAATTAATACATTTTTAGCTCTGATTTCATAAAATAAATAACCCTTCCGTTGACAAATTAAATTAAAAAAGAAAAAACAGATCCGAATAAATTTTTAATGAATTTATTATAATTTTTATATTATGTATGTAAATAAATTTATTTATAATCTGTGTGAGTTATTAAAAATTATGAATCTTTTCATCTTATTATGTTTCAACAAAAATAAAAATTAAAATTTGAACCGTACTCACAGAAATCTTTTAAGCCTCCCCCATTTTTCTTATATGAAAAAAAATATTTGAATTAAATTATCAATATCATTTAGTTTGTACAGAACAATTTTTTTCATTATGATCACAAATGCAAACACATGTTCAAAGTGTAATTTGAAACCCTGTGTTTTGTTAAATCTTTTCATATTAAGAACATTTTCAATATTTAATGTCAGTTTAATATTCCACACATTCTTTTTTCAATTATCCTAAGGTCATACAGTAATTAAATGTTAACCAAAATATTATAAAATGAGGGCAAATTTTTCAAAATATCTACATATATGCATATATAAATCAACGCATTGCTTCACAATCCATGCGATTGTCATGAAATGATCTTAATTCCAAATTTCTCGAAAAATCTATATAGTTCGACAATTACTTCGAAATAGTCCTTTTTCGTGCGGAACTTGAGGAATACATTCATAAGTCACAATATTGAAAAGATCTCTTTTTTTTGTGCTTTAGTCAGAAATTTTTAAAATTTTTCATTTCATGTAATAAATGAATTTATTACTCTATAAAGACCAGATACTACAAGGCATAGTTACCACACTACGTGGCGTGGTTACTTGTGACATAGATCAGGAAATTTTCTAATTTACTAGTATATATCGATCTAGATAGTATTGATGGAAAAGTAAAAAATATCGTGTATTCCAAAGCGGGTGGAAAAGTAAATTAGATTTACAACAATGCTGAAAGAACTGTGAAAGGTTTTGTGCTTATTTAGCGAATTCTTCTTTAACAGAACGTACATAACATGTAAATAAAATTTCCTCTTTATTTGTATGTGTTTTTAGTTGCTTTAAATGGTTTCTTCTTTCCATACATGCTCGAGTGGGCATATGAACTCCACAGCAGAATACGGTCAGTAAAGATTCAATAAAACAATAAAATGGAAAATGATAATAGCATGAATTATATTCCAAATTTTATTGATCTTCTATCTTCGCCTTCAAAATGCCTTAAAACTCAAATGACGCTTTTTTTTTTTAATTAGGCTCAGTTTTTTCATAAATTTGATGAGAGAATAATGTCATATTTTGTAAGATATGATGATGGGTAACCGCTTGAACTCACGCAATAAGTTGATTCATACTTAGTTGATAAGTTGATTCTTAGTAGAAAAAATTGAATTGAACTATGGTATACGAGGAGCAAAATTTGTAAATAATGCTTCACAATTAGGCTATAATAGAAAAACGTATTGCACATAAATTGAATTTATTCTTAGTTTTATAACCGTGTATATGCATAAAATTCGCGAAAATACAAAAAATATAAATTCATATATATATAGGTATAGGTATGTTTATAAGCCTAAGTATTTGAAAATTATGATTCATAATTCATTTAATAAAAAAGCATTTTGAATTTTCTTATTCCTTCTTCCTTTTGTTTTTCAATTTTCATCTCTCCATTTAATGATTCATAAAATGTTCCAAGTTTTAATTTTAGAACTAGAATTTTTATCTTTTTTTCGTTGTTTTTATTCTTTGAATTTCACCATATAATGTCAACATCGAAAAAATATATATGTAAAATAAAAATAAATTCACAATAGACGTACAATACGCTATAATGCTTGCATATTCCACCTTTGTATATCACAAAAGAAGAGAAAAAAAAAACAGTAGTTTATTTTACCGTTTCGTTTGATGCACATGTTTCACTTACATACATACGTATTTATGTACATACTTACATATATGCCCTTTGAGAATTCCGTATAGATATTTAAGATGCATTTAAGTGCAATAAAAACTACATAAGTGTACAAATTTAAAATAAAAAATCATCATTTTGAAAAAATAATTGAGACTAAAATAAAAAAAAAACTAAAAATAACTTGAAAATAAAAACAATGCAATTTTAAAATTCATGTTTCTTTGCTGAATTCAAATTAAATGCAATTATTGCTTTTATTATTACAACAGAAGTCAGAAAATTTCATTTTATTTTATGGCTGTAGGCAACACTTAAAACAAATTTCAAAAATAAAAAATTCTAAATACAAAATTTGGTTCTAAATTTTAACTCTTTCATGGACACCTTAAAGTTGTGGTTAAACGTGGATCACTTTTCATATCTTCCAAATTTTTAAAGATATAAAAATTCTGTAAAGAGCAAATGAAAGGAAATTTGCAATTGCATTTATGACGAGTGATGTCATCGCACGCAGGTCAATACATTTCAAAGTAAATGCAAAAACGTATGACGACTAGACGCGCCGTGACGAGTTTGAATAAAACCGAATTCTAAATAAACCACCATTCATCGCAACTTTCAAAGTCTGAATCAACGTCTCCAAAAAATTTTTCTATATTTTGTCCTTCCTATTTATACGACGTGTGTTTAATAAAAAATCTTTGTATTTTATTTTCTATTAGAAACCAGTTTTTTGTTGCATATAGAAACAGTACACTTATTTTCGTACTGAATAAATTTACATGAAAACGAAACGAATTAACTGGTCATAATATTTGGAGGAAGCATCGGATTGCAAAATTATTTTTTTTTTTCATGTTTTATCTTATACGTTTCCAGTGTGTATTATGTTTTACATAAATACACACTGGGAACGTATTTCAACTTCTAGTAGGTCACTAAACACTCACAAATAGTTTAAACTCCTATAAAACTTAACAAGTATTCTCGTCATAATTTTTTTTAGTGAAGCAAATTTTGACATGATCTCTCTAATTTCTCGTCATGAAAATACATTTGTGTTAGGCGCTCTTATATTAATTTTAAAATTCACAATAATTTTGCACGATTTTTAAATTTTCTTAATCACATTTTTCCTAAAATTATACAAAAAACTTTTAATTTATAAATTAAAAATTAAATTTTGGAATTAAAATTATTTTGAGAATTCTCAATTTAAATATAAACAAAATTTTCGAGATTCAGACAAAATTTCGAAACCTTTTTAATACCTCATAGCTATCTGTTTTATTTTAAAATCTAGCATATCAAAAATATTAGAATAAAATTATGTACCAGATAAATCTAAGCAGTACAAAAAATACCTACAGTAAATATTTAAGTTTCATTACATCACAACCATAAGTCGCGTAATCATAAATTATTTCAATAAAATCTACGACATCTTGACAAAACAAAAAATCAACTTGAATCCTCATCAATTATTCAATCGACATAGAAAAAAATTCCTTTTTTTTCTATATATAAAAATTTTTTTAATATTTCGACAGTTTAATTAACTTATAATATCATAAAGAAGATTTAATTAAGATAAAAAAAAAATCTAAAGCTTTTATTTTCTTTTTTTATTTATTTTACATTACCAGAGTATGTACAACAAATTGATGACAACTCCACAAAACCGAGATCATCTTCCTAAAACATTAAAATTAAATAAACCGAAACGATTGACGCATGTTCTATGATGCGATCATTCTTTCTAATATTTCTTGCCCTTAAAACTATCACTTAAATCTATATATTATTAAACTGAACTGAATGAGGGAGCAAATAAAATTTTTCAATTGAATTATTCGCTTAAATATTTTAAAATAAAAAAAAAAATAAAATAAAACAAAAATTATATTGTGCACAGCCGTAAAGTATAAAATCCTCAACGATTTGCGTTTTCTAACTATGGGTTCTAATTTAAAGAAAATAAATAATTTATATTATTGTATATAGATTTTATAAAAGATTTAAACCTAAATTGAATTTCTGAACTTTCAGATCAGAATGAAATAAACAGTCAATGAATCTTGTTAATTAATGCAATAATAAAAATAAAATAAAATTTGACTGTACCCACAAGTAAATCTCAAATAGAAAATAATTGAGGAACATCGAATATCTTTTATATATGAAATTAAATATTTATTGAATGTATACACGAATAAATTAATTTATTTATCTAGATTAAAAACGTTCACGACAACTATAAGATATAAAATGGATTTATAATATTCTCAATTGTATTACTATTTTATTATTCTTTGAAAAGTTTCCAAGAATTGCAGCAAAACTTTAATGTCATTAAAGTGGAATAAAATCCTGAACTAAATAAATTTTTAATTCAAGTATTTTCTAATTAAATCAACAAAGGTCAGTTTTAACCTAAAAAATATCACTTTAATTTTTATTAATAGTCTCGAAAAATGTCAAATCTTTTATGAATCAAGTTGTCATATTAATTCATTAGATCTAATAAGAAAAACTAAATTTTCCTACTAAATTTTCATTAATATATTTCATTAATAATTTCAATTTTCATTAATAATTTCATTAGAAAATAGTAGAAAAAAGTCTACAAAAACCATCTTTTTGTAGACTTTTTGTATACAATTTTTTTCTTCTGATTTTTTATGTTGATTTTTCGTTAGTTTCTATGATGTTGAGCATTTTCTTCGCTTCATATTCTACAAAAATATTTTTTGGTCTTCAAATGTAAATAAAACTTATCACAAATACTCAAAGTAATTATGAAAATTGCATTTAAAATCTGTTCGGTGTGTGGTAATGGATGCAAAAATTTAAGTCTCCATAAATGTTATACATAAGTCTCCACTAATAAATTTTATTCTATAAACCGCAAGTGAATATCACACATTTTCTTATTTTAGTTTAGTTTATTTAAAAATTCATTAGTGTCGTAATAATCACCATAATTGTAGATTATAAGACTTTCGGTCAAAAATAAAAAATCACAATGCAAATGCTAAAAGGTCTAGCAAAAATTTTGTATATTTTTATTCTTTTTATAATATTAACCAATATAAATATTCTATAATAACAATATAAATAAAATTCTATAATAATAGCGACAAAATATAAAACAGACTAGCAGCCACTTAATTCTCTTAAATCCCAATATATATTTAATTTGTTGTTAACAAATAAATTTTAAGTTAGCACGACACAAATAAAAACAAATTGAAAAGGAAAAATTTAATGAATAAAAAATATTTTGGATCCGCATTCTAACCTTCCAATATAAAATATGTGCAGTCCATTTTGAAAAAACAAAATTTATTAGGCGGAGGAACTTTTCATCATAAATTTTCTTTTGCATTTATAAATACATATATATTTAGAGTACATTTTAGTTTACTAAGTTTAAAAAATATTGTTTCGTTTTGTTTTTCAAATGAAAAGAATTAAAATTAAATAAAATTTATTTTCCATTGTTGTATATCCAAGATGCAAATTGTGTCCAGTGTTTTAGGGAGTCAAGATTTATTGTTTTCAGTTTATTTTAAATTACACACATTTATTATAAATTTTTTTCTTTAATTCTATATTAATTTATTAAAATAAAAAATTTAATCTTTTAAAAAAAATTTCACAAGAATTTAAATAATTTATTCGTTAATATTAATATCTGAATTTTGCAATAATATAGGAACACATTTCCGGTTAGTAAGCAAAATAAAGTTTTAATAAAGTATTATTTCCGGCAACCCGAAATTTAAAAATTGTACATGGGGTGTATTCACATAACATTTCAAAAAGGTAAGTATATATATGGTTGCGATTGGCTTTTATTGAATATTATAGTAATTAACTTTTGCGGCTTACTACTCGTAGTTTTAATATTATGTCACTAAAAATCTCATTCAACATCACAAATAGTGCATGTACGTGTTAACAATAATGTAATAAGAACACAATTTTTCAAATACATAGTACATTATCTGAAATTCTGAATAAATTCTGAGATTTTAATGATGACTTGGAGAGAAATTAATAAGTGTATTAATAATTGATGAACATTTCTTATAAAAATTACATTCTCCTGGTCTCTTCATTTTAATAAAGTTTGATGTGCATATAATTGAAACACTCATTTTGTGCAGAAAAACGCTCGAATAGTGAAATAAACGCAATTTTAATTAATTGTTTTAAAGAATATTATGTGCCCTCAATATATCAAATTTTATAGTAAATTTAAAATTCTATTATTAACTCAAATTTTGACTGTACACAACGATATTTAATTTCTAATGATTTGATATTACATACAATAAGTTAGCCAGAATATCAAAATTATCACCTAAGTTAAAATAATTAATTTATGAATAAACCGTAGTATTTTAACACCTTGGAAATTATTACCATTTTAAAAAAATTTTTTTTTTAAATTCAATGAAAAGTAATTAATATGACAAAAATGGTAGCGCTACAATTAATTTAATAAATTTAATTGCATCCAGTATGGGCCATCATTATATGCAATATTTATGCTATTTAATTTAATGATGATTGCTAGAAAATTTATATATGAAATTACTAAATTTTCATTTTTAAATATTCATGTATAATTTAAATATTATAAATCAAATAATTTAAATAATGAGTTTATAATTCCAAAACAACATTATCATATATTATTAAATCTCTATAGTTTTGTACCATAGATATGTATGTATATAATAAGTGTATAATTTGTGAATGTGTTGCCGCATCTGTGAATTTTTAAGAAAATTCAAAAATTTGTAATAAATTGTTTTATATATAAAAATAAGTGTAAGATTTCCATGACCATATGAATAAAATGGAATTTATTTGAACAAAATTATTATGTTGCAAATTTCGTGTACTTATTATAAGAAAATGTAAAAATAAATTTGTAATAATTTTAAACGGAAACGGTAAATCACACAAAAAAGAAAAAGTTTATTGAAAAATTATACGAGTATTAAAAATCTATTGTCAGTTTTTATTTTTGTTTTGATGTACGCGTTTTAAAACGTACAGTTATTTGATATTGCAGTATGAAAGAATTGAATAAAATTTTCAAATTTTTTTCCCTCAATTCTACGCAAATGCATGTACACTTGTGCTTCTCTATTCAAAATTAAACATTTTTAAACATATTGCATAAATTTAATCGAAATCGAAAAATTTGTTTTTATTTTTCTTATTTTGCATAACAGGCGCTTCATATCCAATTTTAGAGATTATTTTTACAGTGGCAAAAAACTTCATACATATTATGTATATACGTACATAAAAATGTAAGATGTTTACACTTGCACATACAAATTATGTTTGTTCATAATGTTTAAATAGTTGAAATTTCTCAATTAAACAAAAAAAAATTTATACCCGTTTGAACGTATGCTCGAAGGGTATACTAAATTTGCCATACCGTTTGTAACGCTAAGAAATAATGGTCTGAGATATAGACTCAAGTGTATGTTTTTGATCAGCGTTGAATTCTGAGTCGATTTAGCTTTGTCTGTCCGTCCGTCTCAACGATAACTCAAAAATTATTTGAGCTAAGTTCATCAAATTTTCAAAAATGATTTATATTATAGTAAATGCCAGAACCCTATTTAAATGGGATATGATCAAGGTATTAGTTCGGGTAGTTGCCATACAACTTAAAAATTTATTTGGTTATATCTCAGAAATTATAGAAGCTATGGTACTAAAATTTCGCACATGTAAATATACTATTAAAGCCAGTGTGTTTGGTAAAAATCATTGAAATTGTTTGGCTCCTTCTAGTAGCTACCATACAACTTTAATAGTAATTTGGCCATATCTTAGAAAATATTGTAATCGCATTACTGAAGTTTTACATAAATTAATATTGTAATACGGTAACTAAAATTCATAGTCTGTCCCACAATCTGCTATGGTATATTTACTCGCAAATGGGATAACAAATTCGTACGGATATTTGAGAATTGACATGATCAACTCTATTTTTCCTGTTGTTCATAAAATTGAGATTAATTTGCAACTTTGTATCTGATATTTGAAAAGAAAATTTTTTCATGGTTAATGTAAATAAAATCAGTTTTTTTATTCAACACTATATTCTATATACATTTAAATAATCACAACAGCACATATACAATGTATACATACATAAATCTCTATATATATTTAGAAAGTGTACAATTTTCTTTATTAATTTTAATGTACCTTTTTTTATAAATTTTCTTCACTGTATACTTTTAATAATAAATGCATTAAATATTTTACGAGTACCAAATATAGTTGTATCTGAAAAAAAAAATATGGCATTTAAATATTTCGCGACCCTTGTGACAAGAACACTAGACAATGAACATTAAAAAATTCTATGAAAAAATATTACACTTATTTAGCGTAGTAAACGAATACGTGTCGCTTAATAATTTCTTCATTCATCTAACCTAACTAATTCTGGAGAAAAATCAGCCTCAATTAGACATTTAATAGTGATAAGCACAGGACATCAATATCTCGCCTAAACCTAGAAGCATGTTTGAAAATCAATTCTGTGTGTTTATAGAGATCCCGAAAAAAACTTTGGTTGTGCGGCGTAATTGTATTTATACGGTTTTAAATTAATAATATAAAATTTGTTTTTTTTTTTTCAAATATGTAATGTAAGTGCAGTTTTCGTCTGGTATTATTCTAAACATTTGAATGCAATTCCGAAGTTTTTTGAACAGCCAGCCTTACTGTTTGTTGATATAACTGATTTGTGTTTTCAAATAGTTTTTTACAACTTTATAGTGAACAAACCTTTCATCATTCCTTACAATACATACAAAATTCTACATATAATTGAAAATTGTGGAAATTTTTCATTTAAGCAACATTTTTATCACTAACTATTTAAATACTAATTTTATCGATGTAAAGGTATTGTAATATTTGCAACATTATGACAGTAAAAAATTTTGTAAAAATGTTAATATAACATTTAACATGCAAATTACAAAAGTAATGTACAAGGACATTTTTAATGTTTCTCTTATATTTTTTAAAAAAATTATTAAAAGTTTATAATAAAAAAATTAAAAAATTTTCTTTCAAAAGTTATTCTTAGAAGCTTATTAAAAATTTTTGGAATTTTTATTTGAATTTCTCTTTCTTCAAAAAAAAAAAAAATTTTATAACAATAAAATTTATTATTCTGCCTATAATAAATTAAATATTACCAACTTACGTAATATTCAAAAATTTGTGGTTTCAATAAAATATGGAAAAATTCACACTTACATTATGTACGTGTATGTATGTAACTAGTATATGAAAAAAAATATGAATAATTTATTAGAATTTTTCAAATTTTGACAGATTTCTTAATTTTTACTACAAAAAACAAAAACAAAAATTTATGAAAAATATCAAATGTTTTACATGTTTTCGAAATCTTTCCGTAATTTTCATTTTTTCATCATGATTTTTCATAAATTTTAAAATATTTTTAACTTGAGAATACTTTTAAGAAAATCCGCTTTTCTTTTCTTATTTTTTGTTTTTTTTTTTGGAAAATCATATTATTTTTTTATTTCTCTTTTTCAATTTTAATGTTTAACCAGTGTAAAATGTACATTATAACATACATACATATGTACTCATATTTATGTATGTATAGGATTATAGGGAAAACGTTTTTTTAAAAAAAATCTTTATAAATATTTTAACGCTTTCAAGCAAACTAAAAATGGTGATAATAAATCTGTACCATTTTCTTTTCTCATCTATAGGCAGCCTCTTCAAGTATATAAAAAAAAAAATAAATACATCATAATAAAAAGAAAATGATTTATGTCAAAATTTTAAAATAAATTCAAGGAAAATTGCTTTTACACTGACCAACAATCGGATATTCAATGATATTTTATTAAATGACATTATAAGATTGTATTTAAAGAATTGTAGTTGTAGACAATATAAAGTAATTTTTTGAAGCTCAAAATGAAGCTTTGAATATATTTTAACACACTCCACCTACGTACATATATTTCAATATGAATTAGGGTAAAATTATTTTGTTACAATTTACATAGAATAAAGTTTTAGAAATAACATAGAATAAAGTTTTTGTTTTATATAAAAGATCCGAACCAATAAACCACTCTTTATGTTAAAATAGCAAAGCTTTCGTATATTCACAATGTAAAGTAGTTTATCTGCATCACAAACTTCATGACATTTTTATAATACTCTAAAAAATTCTCCAAAATATTTAATTTTAACATGTAAATTGAAATACTAGTAAAATACAAATATTTTCTTTAAATATAATTTGTCCAACTGAATTATGTTAAAAAAGAAAATATTAAACATATATAAAGCCGCCCTCTATACATTAACAAACAATACATGACATTATGAATTTTTTTGACAGATAATATCAGTGCCCTTTTAACCTCCACCTTCCACATCATAAGTAAAAAAACTTTATGTGTTTCGGGTATGAAATCCTTATGTTTTTTTTTTTTTTGTATTCCAATAATTGCAATACCAAGAAATATAGCGATAACATTAAAAGGAAATAACAATAATTTTGAATAAAAGAGACGATGAATACGAAAATAAAATGGTACGTACCATGTCACTTCACTCTCTATATACATGTATATATAAGCAATATTTCAGCTCATACGCAAGAACATAAATAAATAATATTATGTGCACATTCTCATATACATATATTTATTGTATATACTGTATACAATATTATATTTTAAAAAATTTTTATTTTAAAAAATACTTTCATATCATTCGGATGTTCAGATGTCTCTCTATATATTATATACATTTTTTATTAATATTTTTATTTACACATAAATAATAAAATAATTCAACATATTTTATTTCTTTCTGGACGATTTAATTCTCATCTTAATGGGGGGTAATACCGCAAAAATCAAAATAATCAGATCAAAAAGTGAAAGAAAAACAAGAAGAACAAAATAAAAAACGCACCCATTTAATATCAGAAGGAATAAACGCAGTGGTAAATTTTTATTATAACCTAAAAATATTTGGTTCAAATCGCAATATGCACACGTATGTGTATATGTTTCTCTTTTATTTCAACGAATATAAAGACAGAAGTTACAAATTATTATGTTTTTCTTGAAAAACCCCTTAATATGATGATGAATTAAAATGAAGAAGAAAAAGAAATGCGTAAAAAAAAAGTTTATTTTATAAAGCCACTTATAATTAACCACAAATAACCACAAATCCGGAAAATAAGAAAAAAAAATTTTAATTTCATAGGAAACTTTTTACTTTCAAGAAAATAATTAAAAATTTATTTTCCATTTAAATTTCATTTGTACATGTGTACAAGAATCTTGAAATCAAACACAAAATTTATTGACATTCAGCACACTTATTTTATTCAATATCAAATTCTGAGAGACAATACAATGTGTAAATTAATTTCAAAATTAAACGAGAATATAGGTAGCACAATTGACTGTGCAAATTAATGCTGACTGTGATAATGCTGTTTAAATTTACCATCTGAACTTCTACAATTTCGACCACAGCTCAATTAGTTCCCTATCGCTATATGGCGAATAACATTCGAAATGTAATGCTACCGAAATCGTCACAATTATATAAGATTAATCAATTTACTACATAGTTGGGACATTAAAAATTAAAGGACAAATATCTTGAAATTTTATCATATTATTTAATAGCATTATAAAATTGAATATGGCACGTTGTCCGAATAAAATTTTTCAATTTATTATAAAAGTTACAAACTTAACTTCAGCCATCGTAAAATTAAATGAAAAATTTTGGAATATTTTCTAGTATTTCATATTTGTTGCTATAATAATGATGAATGAAAAACGTTCAAATATTTCAAAATAAATCATTCAAAACTCTAAATTTATTCTAAATGAATCAGCTTACATTCTTAGGGTTGGTTAAATATAATATAGCACCCTGTATAGAAGGTGTAAGAGAGGAATCCAGCAAACGCCGGAAGTTGCGTTATTTTATATGTGAAGAGCTATTTTTCTAATTTATAACTATTTACATATACTGTTATTGAATTTTGATTTGTACAAAAATTAATTGCATATTTATAGGTGTCAAACATAATTTTGATACGTCCTCATAATTTCTCGATGAGCATCTTGTATATAGATACTTTATGACCAATTTAGAAACTTTAAATAATCGACGATTCATTTATTTAGCAAAAAAATTAAATAAATTGTTTTCTTCAAATAAATTATAAGTATACGATATTTTGAAATCAAATGCTCACCCGCTGTTCCAATGTTTTTTTTCTTTTTTAATGTATTTCTTAATATTCAATCGAACACATCTGTATAATTCGAGAGATACAGTAAAATCTAGTTTTCAGTTTGTAATACTGAAAATAGCAGTTAAGATTGGTAAAATAATTTGTACTATTAATGTAATCAAAACTTATGGGCCATTATTATCAGACTGAGCTCGACTAGCAAATTTCTAATAAAAACATATACGCCAGCTACCATTAAACGAATTGTTGATTTTGAAAAAGTAATTAAAAAAATATTGTAACATTTTAAAAATGAACACCTTATAGTTGAACTTTACTGCCTTTTTGGTTTTCTATTCGATTCTTTAAATTTTTTAATTAATTTTTCCGAGTCTCAATTTAAAAAAAATAACAAAAAGGGCAAAACTTACGAAGAAAATTTTTGATTTAAATTTTAATATATACGATTAATTGGAAAATAGAGGTTATCAAGTTCTTTGATGCATGAAATTTTAAAATATTTTATTCTACCTACATACACTATACATTTTTAATAAACATATGTGTTGCGTATGCCATCATAAGTTTACATGAGTAGATACCGCCAACTCAATCAATTAAAATTTATATGCGATTCTCAAAAAAATTTAAGAACATTATATGTAAGAGAAGAAAATAGCAAATATAGCGGGAAAACATTAGGGAAATTTAACTAAATATGTAGACCCCGTATTTATAAGGCCACGTGTATTATTAAAAAAAATAATGATGTAAAGCTTTCATAAATTTAAAACGTAAAGTTTCATGATTTAATTTCAACGACAATGACCCTATTTTTAACGTAATATTCTGTATATAGCTACATAAATGATTTTTTAATTTTAAATATATATTTATATCTTATTAACAATATGAAGGTATAACATGTATAGGTATTTTATAATAGAAATGAAAAAAAATGATGTGTTCAACACATTATCGTAACAGCTGCGCGTCTTATTCTGAATAATATTTGGAAATTCTAATAATGTTTTAATCGGCTTAGTGAAAATATATAAGAGATTATAAAAGTGTCATTTACATTCGTCCCTCAATTCAATACAGTCAATTTCCAGAAAGTTTGTTAATTAGTATTATTCTCTCACATACATTAAATTTCAAAAAATTCTATTAATTTATTCTTGATATATGCCCAAAAATGTAAAAGGCTGCACTTAGTAAATTTCCAGTCTCTTGGTTCTAATATTACCGATAAATGTTTAAGTTCATTATATCGACGGCTAGAGGTAAAATATAAAATAATTATTTCCTGTTGCACTGATCAGTATTAAAAGCCCAGTTGCAGTCTTATTTACAGCGAAGCGAATTTTCTTTGAAAACTATGTAAGTTAATTTTGGTGCGGTCACAATACCTCACAATTGAATATTGTATATGATATTTGGTGGATAAAAATTATTTATTGTTTACATTTTAGTTTTGTTATTTTTTAAAATAAGCTTTAATAATAAAGAAAGAGCACTCCTGCAAAAAATTCAATAACCACAACACTTTTTTGGGGTATAATTTTGCTTATTATATATACGTACAATGTTTACATATACATATATGTAGCACACATACTTTGTTTTTGTTTATATAATAAAATTACTAAAAATATTAAGTTAAAGAGGTAAAGATGCAAATAAATAAAAATCAATTGATTCCAAAAATAAAAAAGAAATTTAATTTTGGAATTTTTCAACCAAAAATCGTAATACCATTTTTTTGCTGTTTTTGTGTAATTAACATAAAAAAAATTAATAAATATTGTTCTACCATAAAATTTAAGCACAAATAATTATTTTGGCTTTATTTGGAAGCTGATCTTTTAAAATAAATTTCGTGGTTTTCTTAGTATCAATCCTTCAAGATTATTACATGTTACCAGATATACATAATTCATATTCGAGTCATGTAAAAACGAACAGCAATAAGAATGTATAGACTTTTATATTACTTTTAATTTATAGACTAATTCTATGATTAAAAGCAATAACTATATTTAATTGGGATTTCGAATTTTCGTTTTTTAACAATTAAATCTTCAATTTAAACTCTACCAAGCTAATATTCGAAATTTCGAACTTTGTATTGAATAAACTAGTAATTGTGAGAATCTAGAACATTGTATTTTACATAACATTGCCATATACTTATTTATTCAGTGGATTTCATTTAAAAAGCCCATGAAATATAGTCATTGGAATAAAACTTTTTCCTATTTTTAAATTTACAACAACATTACATTATAATTTTATATATATCTATATATTTCCCCATATTTCATATATAGATACTCGTATCATATTTTTAAACTCATCAACTCATATTTTCATAAAAATTATCAATTAAATACTTAAAATGTTATATAAAAGCGGCTCTTAATATGGTTTTTCACAATTGGTTTTTCACATTTTTTATTTCATTTCTCTTTCTATAGGCATAAAGTTTTCCTCATTTTTGTCTGCTTCCTGTTTTGGAAAAATTTTACTGTGAAAACTAATTATGTGTGGAAAATATTTTTAAGATTAAACATTAAAAATGTAATTAAAAAATAAACATTTTCAAGATATTTTGAACAATAAAAATGGCAAAGCACTTAAAATGTCAATTTTTGATAAGACGGAAAGTACTTTCAAGTGTCTATAGTTTTGTTTTATTTTCATTTTTGTGTAATATTATATAGGATTCAAACAATTGATTTGTTTTTATTATTTTTTAGGAATTCCCACGTATGTAAATGTTGTTAAATGAATGGTAGAAGTCATACTAAATTTTCAATAAAATATAGAAAATAATAATAAATGATTTTGTAGAAATGTCGTAGATTATATAAGAATTGTAAAATAAAAGTAATATTTGAATAATTCCAATATTAAGTACTCTTTGAATGCATCATTTAAAATAAACATCCCAAAATATTGTGAGCGGTAGGATCAAAATTTGTGTAAGAGTAGGAAGAAGTTACAAAATATTGCAAGCCTTAAGTCTAACTCATATTAAATATGAGTTAGACTTAAGTTTATAAAATTTTTTTAAAAAAAGTTTATTAAGAATATCGCCATTTAAAACTCTTATTTTGTAAATTTTTCCTTATTTTATAAATTTCCATTGCACATCTGAAATAATAAGAAAGTTCTACATTAGAAGAGTTTTATAAAAAGTTGCGTTACTATATTTGTTCTTTTGAAATTTTTTTTTTACATCTCATTCTTCCATTACATGAAAAAATTCAGTCATTTTTAGCACTTTTCCAAAAAAATTTTGAAAAAAAGTGGTTATTAGTTTCACTCTGTCCGTCCGTCCGTCCGTCCGTCTGTCCGTGTGTCTGTTTACAAAACTTCTACACCCTTGAAGATAGAAAGCTGAAATTAAATACTTGCATAGATCTTTACTAGAAACTTATTTTTGTAGAACAAAATTATCCTTTAGAAGTTATACCCCCCCGAAACCCTAAAAATGCCATTTTTTAACTATTTAGTGCAATGAAAGCATAACCATTTTTCAAATTTTGCAAACGTAGAAAGGCAGTGGCTTGCTTATCCCTAGCGGGGTATACTTTATAACTTTAAGGTTAACTTTATAAAAACAAAATGTCCGTTCAAATTTACCGTTATCTAAAGTTCGTTTTTTTTCAAATTTTTAATGTCGTTTATTTTCTAGACCCCAGCCGCTAGAAGCCTGAAATTTTAAAGGCTTTTAAACACTAATAAATGCTTCATTTCGTTAGAAGAATTTTATTCCATCTCCACCCCCTCTCAAGTTATCGCCTCTTGAAATTTGTAAAATTTAAATTTTTGACGGGTTATATTTCCGAAACCGGAAGCTTTTTCAAATTTCTATAAACGCAAAAAGCTAACGGTAGGTCCCATTAAAAAATATAATTATTTTTCTTAACTCCCACAATTAACCCTTAAAATCGAGCATTATGTTAAACCCACTTTTTATTAATTTCTGCTTTATTTCAAAGACTGCATAAATCATTCATCCTAAATATATGCAATCCTAGAAATAGTTTCGTATATGAATGAAAATAATTTTTATAGTGTGTTAGGTATACATAGACTGTATTTAAAGGCAGAATTTTCACTTGTTGAAGGGAAAAGTGCTACAATACAAACCATTGGTTTGACCCAACTTTATTGATATTCGATTTCCATCACGTGTAATTTGAAATATATATGATATACAAGAACAATAATAATTGAACCTACTATCGAACAGCTGCGTTTAAGATAAAGGGACGGGTTAACTTGTCACTGTGGTCAACAAATATTTAAAAAATTTAATCTCAAATCAATTGCATTTTAAATATACAATCCGAATTAAAATTTTATAGAAACCGCATCAAAGTTCTTTACCGAAACTAAAATCGTGAAACGTTATTTGAAAAATTATAATGAAGGCTCTATAGGAGTAACTATTTATGTTATACATATATACACAGAAAGCAATTAAAAATTCCATTAGCGACAATTTTAATGTTTAAATTTTAATGTGAATTTTGAACAAAAAATTTTAAATTTATTGAAATACCTTCATTTCTTTGGCACACATAATAACTCATTGACGAAATTTACTATATATATCAGTTTATTTTAGTTTTTCATTTATAAGAAATTTTATACCTTAAACTCTAATACTATTTTCGCCATACATATAATATTTTATATCAAAATATGATTAATATTCTGACAAAAGAATTTATACAAAATACAAAATTAGTTATGAGATCATGCCAAATAATTTAATATTTTACATAAGGCACACGTTATATAACATGGAGAATATTTTTGTATAGAAAAATTCAATTCGTAAATATTTACCATATTTGATATATATAGGAATATTAAGTAAATTATATAGGTTTCGAATACTAATAACACAAAAAAGAAATCAAATTTTTTACACTATTCTTTACTCTTAAAATATTTAGAAATTTTTATTATTTATATTTTTTATCCTTCAACCGTATATATCGTCACTTAACCTCTTCATCATTATAATATTGAATATTCAAGATTCTTGTGAAAATTTTGATTCCATTCAAGGGTAATAAATTTTCACTTTAATTGAAAAGTTTTTTTTTTTTTTGTTTCCCCCTTCGTGAAGTCTTCAATTTTTTTTTTTTAATTTCGTTATCAAATACAAAAATTAAAAAAAAAGAAAAAATATAGTCGCCATAAACGCGCGCTCACAATATAAAATATAAGAAAAAAAAAATTATAACTTGAATGCTATAATAGAATTACACATAAATACTTTAATTATATATTTTTTTTTGTTTTTTTTTTTTTGGGGTAAATGAAATTCCATAATTCTTTAAAAAAGATCTTTTGTAAATTATGTGCTGAAAATCATGTGCAACATATACGTATAAACAATGCACACTTTCATATTATAGTATGATACCGAATGCTATCATGAATTGAAAATGTTTATAGCAAAAAAAAAGCAAAATTTCCAAGAGAAAATTGTATATTAGTATACAAATAAATTTTACGTTTATAATGTTTATATACAAATGATTTTATTTATAAACATGTTGCGTAAGAGTTTCAGCAAGCAATTATAAATTAAGAAGCTAAGAGTAGTAGCCGCGCAATCCCGTATAGTTTTATCGTATATATAAAATTATTTACAGGGATAAGGCTCATGTTTGCCATAACATATTTAATAACATCCAACTTGCCGTACATGTGGAGTAAAGCCAATAGACCTGGGGCAGTGTGCACTCTGGTAACATATTATATTTCTCTAAACCGAACTCTGATCAATATACGAATTTCATATACATCAGGATTGTATATAATTTTAAAAAATGGCGTTGTATGTCGTGCTGCGATCATAATCCTTTTATTAAAAAAATTAAAGAAGGTTGTATTTACAAAATTTTAACTAGTATTATTTAAAAACCACAGTAGATTTGGCAAATTAAGTTTCTAAATGGAGTCTTTTGAAATTAATTTTTGATATTTTTTGTTAATACTTCAAGTTTATTGTAATAGTATATGCTTTGTAATTCTGTTGCACTACAATTTCACAATCCTATTATCTTAGACATAAACTAAATAATTTGTATATATAGAAAGAAATGACATAACTACATGTATGGAAAGAATATATTATAAGAGTACAATATATAAATGAAATACTTTGTGCAATAAATATTCCATATTTAGGAATTTTCATTACAAGATCGTCATTGTCATAAAATGTTCTATAATTAATTAGATTTTTTTTTTATTTTTATTTTATTTAAGATGTAATCAAATATAAAAATCTTAACATTCCTATATGTATATGTATGTATATATAAATATATACATTATGATAATTGAGTATGTTGCATAAAAACCCTTTGTGCGGTGCCACATAAAATCCTAGACTAAATAATGGATTTCATATATATTTTATAGTATTAAAAATTTATGACCATAATTCTCGCTTGAATGATTATTTCGCATCAAAAATATATGTACATTTGTAAATACATATAACAATATTCACATAGGTATAGAAAATTCTTTATCTTATAATTTAATTTTTCCTTAAGTATACATACATATGTACTTATGCATTGACTTAAGGTCCTATATTTTTTTCTATTTTATCATATTTTCATATTAAGAAAAATTTTTTGTTCACTTGTCAGTTTAATGAATGAATAATTCTTTTCTAGATTATGTATGTAGATTTGTTTGTGCGTGCATTCCCACTCATACATACATATATAAATTTTAATTTTCCTTTTAAATTTTCACTTTTTTACTCTTAAATACGTGGCTATTCTAAAGATTTTAGTGGGACGGTGTTTTTAAATTTTCTTTTATACTATTTTTTTTTTTATTTTATTCTTCACAAAAAATGAACGAGCACCTATCAGCCCAAATATAATTTTTTTTTTAAATATGGCGGATTGCAGATGACATCCGTCAACAGAAATTTTTAAAGTTCAAAATATAAATTAATACATAAATGTAAATATATATATATCTATATTTGCATTGTATATGCATTTATATACATACATACGCATATGTATATGCGAATAGGTTTTTTTAGTCTTACATATATAAAAATATTAAATAAATCTTTAGTACTTCATATTATTTTGTACTAAAATAAAAAACACCTATAAGAATTTTAAAATTTCCCGAGTTAAATTTTTGTAAGGTTTTTGTAAGGAAAATTACGTAATATCGTAAATATAAAATTGCTTACCTACATTACAATTAAAATTTTTAATTCTATTCACAATTCACATATTCACAATTTTTTATATTCATATAGGATTTAATTTAATGCCAAAGATTTCCAATAGCAGCAATATCGATAATATTTCTCATAATCGTAAAATAATTTTGAGTCGATCAAAAAATCTTAAAACAGTAGAAACTCAATTTAACGATCTCTTCATTGTAGATTTTGTCAGTCTGATCTATTTTAATAGTTTTTATAAACGCAAGTTCTATACTATCTCACTTTTGTCACGAAACCTGAAAACGGCAGTTGATCACAATCAAATAGCAGAAGCCTTTTCAGAGCTAGCGCATTGCAAGTGAATAAAATCCAGAGAGACATCTCATCTTGCGAACTACACATTCGGCTAAAAGTGGTATTTTCCTATTCATATGTGAAAACTCTAAGGAGCATAATTTCCCTTGTCGACACCTTGATATGTTTAAGTAACGTTTATTGCAATACGACTCCAACCAGTCTCTTATTTATATCTGCATAATAGGTAGAAAATCCACAAAATAATGAAGGTCCTACGAATTTAGTCTCATAAGTGCGCCTTGCTAGTTGGTTTTTCACCCTCAATGAACATTTCTTTGTTTTAAACTGTGAACTCATGCAGAACCGCATGTCAATGCTGCCCTAATGTCTAAGAGAATTCGTATAATTTTTTATTATGTAAATAATAATTATTCAAACTGACGCAATATACTCTTGGGCGGAAATTCATACACCCTAGTTTTTTTCGGAACGTTCCATCCTAGAATCATTCGCGTACCCAATAAACCAAATCGTAGCACAACTCTCCATGTAGTTAAATCACTATTTAGCGTTTGATTTATTTGGCAGAAGCATTTTCTTTTGATTTTAACAACCCTAAAATAGAGAATGATATCCACCCAAAAATTTACAACGCACTTACAAAAGATATTAAGAAACGTAAAATTATCCAATTTGTAAATTATGTTACTCACGTGAGTATTATTTACATGCTTTCCCTTAAATTATAACCGAGAAATCTAAAAAAATTCTTAATATTTCCTTTAAATTTTGAAATGGGGCCAAAAAAAATTAATTTTGGAATTCAATAGATGATGGTGATGATGATGATGACGATAATATATAGGGAATATCATAAAATTGAAATATACGAATGGGTTAGTGGACATATTTTTTCTTTTTCTGTTCTCTTTTTTTATTATTATTATCCAGAGAAATATGAATGTTTGTTGCATAACTTACATAATATATTGAAAAAGTAAAAACTCATATGAAAAATAAAATTCTATATGTTTTTTACCCTTTCATTTGTTTGTTCCGCCAAAATGGCAAAATTTAATGAAGACACCAAGTTAAGTTGACAATCGAAATATTTTATTGTTCAAACACATATATTATTCATTGATATATGAAATATGTATGAACACAAAAACAGAAATAGAATAAATATTATAAATGGAAATACATACATACATACATATATCATTTTTCTTTTTTAGAAATTGAAAGGTGATGCAAACGAAGTATGACAATTCGTTTCTTAAAGTATTTTCAACTATAATTTAAAATAAGTATAATTAAATTTTTATAATTGCTGTGCACATCAAAGAAATAATCAAATTTGTCGAGATTTTAAGGATTGTATGACATAAAAAATTATACGCAAAATAAAATCTAATTATATTTTTCTATTAAAGTAAAATTGAATGTTTGTAGTGAAAAAAATAAAACTTCATCTAGCTTAATGAAGAGGTCACGGCGTTCATACATATATTTAAGAACATGCAATTTATAAGAAATTTGAATAAAATTGTCAAAGAAGCAGAATAAATTTCAAGTTTTAAACATAAATTTTCGGCAATTTCTAATTTTGTTGAATGAAAATCAATTAATGAGGACGTAATAATCGTTTTAATGCTAACTAACTTTTGCGAAATCTTTTAATACTCGTAGTTTCAATATTTACTTCCGAAAAACGAAACGAATATATGATACAACTATTCAAGGTACGAGTAAATTATTAATTTTAAGACACTGTGCGGAAGCGATGGGAAACAAGACTGAATTACTTATTATGCTATGATTACGAACAACTATGCCATAATATATGATTCAACTTAAACTGAATATTGAACAATATTAGTTTTGAAAATTTTAACAAAATAACATTATTTTGCAAGGAAATACTTCCAATATAACAATTACTCGTAAAGAGGAAATCATCATTTTAGTTACCAAGAAATTTCATTAATCTCCCCCTAAAAATAAATTTTCGAATTACAAATTGTGTATATACGATCTTCACAAGATGTACAAAAATATAATTGAATTTTCATTGACAAAATAAATGCCCATTCACAAAATTAAGTACACCCACACGATTTCATTGTTTACCGCAGTAGAAGAACTTTGTCACTTATTTTATTGTATTACTTAATGTATTTTATATATATGTATTGCGTATATACTACATTTATGTATTTCTGCATATTAAACAATTTGAAATTCTTAGTTTTATGTCTTGTTGTTTCATAGAATACCCAATATATATAAATACATTAATTGATTGATTTGCAAAGCATCATTAATTTATGGTTATCGGAAAACAATAAATTGTTTAATTCTATGACCCATAAAATAAATATGTACAAAGATAATGTACGAGTATTATATATAGGAATATATATTTATGTTATATATATACATACTATAGTATATTAATTCTTATTTTTGTTAAAAGAGCACGATCTTTATACTATTAATCTATTATCTTTCATTTTCATTTATTTAATTTTATTATTATGGATAAAAATGTGTTCTACCAAGCAAATTTCATAAAATAACAAGTACATTGTTATATACGGATATAATTAGTACCGATAATAAGCAATATAGAGTGCATTAAAATGCAATCCAATGTGAAAGAATATACGCTATAATGGAATTATTTAATGTATCTCAAAAAATTCAACGTAAGAGCACTTTTTGTGAGTATTCTACTCTTATTTTTACTAAATTCGATTTATTATATTACAGAATTAAGCAATAAAGTAATACAATGATTGCTTGATTCTAATTTTTTTTGCAAATAAGATGACCCAAAATTTCGACCTACATATTCTTAGAATTTTTTTCTGAATTTCCAATCTTCCTCTTCAATTGTTCAAATATGAAAATAAAAAATTGTTCAAAGGACAATTAATTTTTTAATTTTCTTCTTTAAAACTAAATTGAATATTTTATCGAAGAAAAATTGAAAAAGAATGCAAAAACATATGAAGCTTCATTCCATTAAAAAGTTAAAAACCATTCAGAACAAAGCAAAATTCAAACGATAAACTGCATGGCGCCATTTCCAGATTAAAAAAAAAATCAAGTTTAAATTTAATTCTTAAAATTGCAAAATTACTCGAAATTGCATTTTTTAATTTGAGCACGTACACCATATACATATTTATATAACATCATTTATCGCAACCCCATTTTTTAGTGTGAAAAATCTTCTCTATTAATGTTGTTTTTGTTTACACTAAATTTTCAGGAACGCATCGTGAGCATTAAAGAAGGTATGCATTTGTTATACAGACACCACAAGGGAAAAAAATTATAGTTTTCCAATAACTCGCAAAACTTGCAGTAATTGAGTCAGAACAAAACTACCATTTCTTAAATATTTAATCTTACTCTCGTATATACTTAATTCATTTGAAGCAACTAAATTTTAGTATGAAATACAAAACCCAGAAACTTCAAGTGGAACAATATCGTATAATTGTAAATTACAAAAAGAAAATTAAAGTTTTGGAATGGAAAAGACTCACAGTCATGAGACGCATAACTGACATAAATATGAAATTAATTCAGTTAGGTACTAAAATTATTAAAAATATTTGCATTTGTGATTTAATTTTGCAAAACGACTCTGATATACTTAAGTAAAATCTTACAAATTACTCTAAGATTATTAACTTCATAATATGCATGTATATCACGTACTCGTAAATAATCTCGTCAGCCTCGTAAATAATAAGATACGCAAGTGGAAAACCCTAAAATATATCAAAATTTTTTTAATTATTTAATTATTTTTAATTAATTATTTAAATTGTAATAAAAACGAATATATACTATTATTACATTTTTTTTATAACCTCCTATAAAATTTTTTGTTTTATGCCCACACCATAAGTGTTATAATTTTGGCATCCAACAATTTATATTCAAAAATAGAATTCTCATAATTTATATTTAAAATGTTTAGCGATCAGACGACAGACACTATTTATTTTAATTACATTATGTGACAATTAATTTCAAATAATATATATATATATATTAAAAATGTCAGCTTACCTGTCAATATTGGTGTCATTGGAATTGTTTCAACATTTTTATTATTATTGTTATTACTATTTGATGATGATGATGATTCATCTTGAATACAATATTTATTTTTACCACTACCGGATTTACCGGAAACACAACTTGTAGGTTTTTTTGATTTAAATAATTTCATTTTTTTTTTTCAATTTCTTCTTTTTCTTTATATTTTTTCTTCTAAATATATTTTTTTCCCGAAGATTATAAATTTATTTTAACTTCCAACATAAATATTGAACATTTTCATTAATTTTATTTTTATTTTTCATTTATAATATTTTGTATAGAGTCATCATCACTTTTCAAACAAAAAAAAATCATATAAAAATTTTGACATTAAATTATTTTTAAAATTGTGTCAAAAAAGAAAAGCTTGTTTATTAATTTTTAAATTAATTTTTATTTTTGACCCCCCAAAATTTTATGAACACCTCATACAAAATATAAAAATTTTGCATACTTTGTGGGGCATTCTTTTTTTTTTACATAATTCTTTTGTTTTGCTATTAAACTTATTAATTTGTTACTATTTACAAGTTGTCTAAGTAAATTAGTTTATTTTTTTTTTTAATTGGCATATATTTATTTTTTTCTTTAAGTACTATAACAAATTTGAATTAGTAATTCATAACTAATAAAATGCATTCAATATACATGAAAGTGAAATAAATTTGAAGTACAACAAAAAAAAAATTAAATTTTTCTCAATTGATTTTTATTTTTTTTTTATCTCATCTCATTTTCAACTTTAATATTGATGTTTTTTCTATTTTTTTTTTATTCTATATTTAATTACTTGCACTTCAACTTCAATCTTAATTGAAATTACACAAGATCTAGAATTCCAGAAAAAACAAAAAAATAAACGGAATTGTGAAAAAACCAATAAAATAAAAATGAAAATATTCGAAGAAAAATAAATGTTTATATTTGTTCATGTATGTATGTTTATTGTATGTGGTATGTGCGTAAAAATATAATTTGGGAAATTGGAAAAACAAAAAAGAAAATAAGAAATAATTTTTTTTTTTTTTTTAAGTAAACTCATTAATCGTATACACATGTCAATAATAATTTTTGTTACGTATTTCAATTTATGTCTAAAAGAAAAGATGATGGGGAAAAATTAAGTAATATTATGTAATACAAACTTCAATTTGAATACATGTTCTGAGATGTAAAATAAAAATGAAAATATTTTTGAAATTTTCTACAATCGAATAATGTTCAATCAAATTGGATAAAAATTAAAAATTCTTTTGATAAATTTTTGGGGAAATCCCGGAAATTTTGAAGTACATATTTCTCATCTTGCATTTTGTCATACAAATTCTCAATTCGAAATTCTTACATTACGCTGGTAACTATAAAATTTTAAAAATCTGAGAAACATATTCACATTCTAAATTTAAAAAAACAATACATAAAAATGTGAAAATGTGGTTTTGAGTGAACAATACAAAATTCAAAGAAAAACAAGAAATTTAAGTAATACAAAGACCGAGCTTGCATTTTAGTGATTTCCACTAAGCTATAAACACATATTATATACTTTATTAATATTATATATTCCATCAAATGAACTCCATTTAAATAACCTATTATATCAAACTATTTAAACTTAATTGAAAATGATAAAAAGTTTCCCAAATATAATCGATATGAAACCTATAAGTATACAATGCATTTATATTTTTATATATGATTCAATGTTTTCCACAAATTAAAAATATTTTTATTTTATTTTTGTATATATTTTAAATTAAGAGAAAATGTAAAAAGTCAGCGGCAACCATCAGCCGTTTTTCAAATTATTTTTTTTTATATACACAAAACAAATATAATATATAAAATGCAGATAAATATATTTTCCGGCCAAAATACTTTAAATTTTCATTTAAAAGGAATCAAAAGCTAAATATAAGAAAAAAAAAATAAAAAAATATGTGGAATTCCAGCTTTGAAGCCTGACATATACTTACATATAATGTGCTTTTTCATTCAATAAGCAAATGTATACACTGAAAAAAATTTTCAATTTGCACATTTACGAATGTAATATGAAAATTTTTAATTTTTGTACTACATATACAGAAATGTTACATGTACAAGCCAATTACTTATTTTCCAGTACCGTTATACTTAGAGCAATATAGAATTAAAAAAATCAAGAACTCGGCTACTTTTAATATCGTTTTAACATATAGAAAATGTCCTTATATGTATAGGATAAATTCGATTCAAATATACGTATAAAAAAAAATATGAATTTATTCTCAGATCTACGTAGATTCATTATCTAATTTTAATATAGTGACATTGCATTTGAATTTTTTAAAGATAACAGTTTTACTATATAGTTATTTTACTTGAAATTCTAGTCAGTGAGGGAGTGTTGTATGACTTGGAATGCAACGCCAAATATCAGGCTAGAAAGGAATTCTATCGACAACTTCTACAACATATCCGCACTACTCAACTTATCTTACAAAGTTTTAAATTCCGCTGGAGAAATGTTTGACAGTTCCTTCAGTCGAAAACACTTATACTAGCATATATGTACCACTGTTTCGTATCAAAAGTGACAATCACATGATGATACTCAAATAATTTGAAATGATATAATTTTAGCTGTTAAAATTTGTTTTATTGTAAAATTTTAGCTGTTAAAATTTGTTTTATTGTAAAATTAAGTAGGAATTGTTATATGCAATTCTAATTTCTAATTATCTTGCTTTTTTATCGCATATATGTAATGTGCGTCAATATTTTTCTCTGTGATTTCATTTCAATACTATTGTGAATTTATAAAAGAAAAAAAAAAGAAAAACAAAATTCATTTTAAAATTTCTAACAAAATCAAAACTTATATATTTATTTTTTGGAATTTTGTGATTTATTGCTATATTAAATGCAATAAAAATAAAGAAAATTTTGTTTTTGTTCCGGAAATGCAAATCGTTTAAAAATGTTTTGAAGAAAGAAAAATTAACACTTTATAAAACAAATAAATTTTTGGTTAAATATTTTTTTTTATGTCTTAAATAAAAAAAAACAATCTATTTCATATATTATAAAACTTAATTTTATTTAAAATTTGTTTATATTATGAAATTTCATGTTTAATTCAAGAGTAATTGGTTTCTACATTTGAACATTTTCATTAGTTCTATTCAATTGTATTAGATCGCAATTTATTCAAAATTCAACTAAAAAGTTTCTTACTTCTGGAAATTCTGGAATTCGAACCACTCCTGAACTCTATATTAAATATCTTATTGAATATATTATTTAACTATACAATTTTAAGTACTAAAACCTACGTTTTATTTACGTAAACTTGAAAATGAAAATCACGAATGCGACGTATAATAATTTTAATATTTGTTCTCGGAATACAATCTAATATATAAGTTTTTTCTAATATTTAAGTCACTACCCTGGTTGGCATACTATAAACATAAAATGTACTATAGTTAGTATATTAACCAGGGCAGTACTTAAAAATTTTCAAAGTTCTTGTAATTTAAGCTTTACTTTCTAGTTAGCTCTCTTAATTATCGCATTTGAATAATCCCAATTTTTATTCGAGACTATATTCTAGTAAATGTACTTATAGAATTCTATTGTAGTCCAAATGATAACTAAGCCTCATTAATTTAAAAAAAAACTTAACTTTTTTAATACGTGTATGATCGAAAAGTTCTTTAATCATAATACAAAACTAATATTCATTATTAAATATTATTAAATAAACACTCCTTAATTTATAATTCAAGATTCCTTCATATGCGTAAAACAAAAGAAACATCAATCAACAAAATTTAATTTTATATACGCACGAAATATTTAAATTTTCAAGATCCCCATGGTTTTATTTCAATGTAAATACATATACGGTAACATCAAAAATTACAAAACACAAGTTTACGGAAAACTTCAAATACTTTGTTTAGTTTGTATAATAAAATAAGCCATAAAGTCAACTTTTTTTTTTGTAATAAATCGTTGATCCATAAAAAGCATTGAATTATTCAAATATAATACTAATACGAGCGCCATCTATATAGGTGTGTTAAGAAAACTTATAAATAATTTTATTTTAAAATTTTTTTCTTCAAAAATATAGTTCTTAAATAGAAAATTAGTTGAAATCTTAGAATTTCTTCTAAAAAATAAAACTTTTGTGTACTGAATATGTTTTTGAAACTACCACTTTTTTTTGAAGTGGCAACTTATATATTTCGATTGACAGATTTTGTCGTGATTCTAAAATAATTTTTCTGCTTTAGAAGCCATCATTATCTTTTTAAGAATAAATTAATGAAAAATTTTAAAATTAACAGACATAGCAAAGGTACTTTATTACGAACCTTTTGCTTTATAAAATAAAAGTTAAAAGTTCGATTAGTACTGCCATGTCGCTCTAATTAATATTATAAGAATAGTTAACAAAATAAAATCGGAAACACATAATATCATAAACATGTCGTATTTAATTTGTATCTGATTTTGATGGATAAAGGATCACTTTTGAGCCAAATTATTAAAGGTGACATAATAATATTTCTTACAAGAAAGTCGCAAATTTCATTTTATTTCGCTAAAATCTGATAATGTAAAAAATAATAGCTATTACATAAAATATTCATAGAAAATATTAGAAAATTTTATTGTAATAATAACTGTCATTATTATAACAATGTAATATTATTTATTCTTTGATTTTTAATAATTTTAATTTAAAACAATTCATACTTAATAGCTGACATTGTTTGAAAATAAAAACAAAAACTTTGATTGTTTAAAATTAAACTTACGTATAAAGTTATAAAATTTGAAATACGATCATTAAAATATTAAACTAATCCAATGTTCTTCAAACAGTGTGCTGCGTAAATCTCATAAAAAAAGTAACCATATATAAATAAAAAAATGAATCTGGGGTTCGGAGAGATTTAAAATAAAAAATAATTCAAAGTGTATTTCAATGATCTATGATAGTCTCCAACTGTCAGACACAGAGTTATTTGTGATATTTGCGATACTCCGTAATCTGTAAAGGATTGAGAATCACTGAATTTGCCTACACGATTAAATTTTTATTAATATTAACGGTTAATTTTTTTTTATTAATAAAAACGAAATTTTATTTATTAATTTTATCTATCCTATTTAAATACCATATATTTCAGACATAAATGCTATTTTAGCTGATCTTAAATACTTTTGACACATATTTCATGAACTTAATAAACGTTTGGGTATATTAGGCTTCTATAATATTATAAGCGAATGCAGAATTCTAAGAAACAAATTACATGAATTCTTTCAAATTATTTGAATTGGAAAGCCTGCCAATTCAAATAATTTGAATTAGATAAGAATATGATTTTTAATTCAAAAAATTTGATTATTTATAAAATGCACATTGAATATTATTAAATTAATTAAAAATATTTTGATCTAAATTAATTTTTGTATTTTCAAAACAAATTATATTAAATATTTCCAGATTATTTATATTTGCAAAATAAATTTTCGTATATAAAAAATAATCAAAAAACTCTTTGAAACCATGAATTTTCTTAATTCAGCCACATCATCGGGAAGAGTCCGAATTATCGCGTTACTTAACTGTCAATGTTATTTTTCTACAACAAAATTTTAATATTAATATTCAAATATGTAAATTTACTTATATTTATATGTAAATATGTATTAATAATTTTCATTTTCATTTAAATTATTTTTTTTTTTTTTATATATTTTTAATTCATTTTTTTCTTCTTTATTTTTAATACGTTACATGTTTTGGCTTATTTATTATTTATTTCTATTTTTCCAATTTTCCACCAAATTCTTCTATTAAAAATAATTTGAATAAAAAAGAAAAAAAAACAGCAAAAGAGCATCCAAAACAAAAAAAAGTATAAGAGAAAAAACAAATTAGAATTTATTTACAGCACACTTTTCAATTCAAATTTTCCGAAGAAAGAAAATTTTTATAAAAAACAAAACAAAAAAAATTTAGCAGTGATTTTTTATGTTTTTATTATTGTTATTTTGTGTATAGCGTTCAAAATTGAGAAAAAATAAACTAAAATTTTTTTTTTCTTTTTCCAAATCTATTTTCAGAATTTTTTTACATCATTTAAGTGTATAATTAATATTACTAAAGTATACACACAAACACACTTATACGCATATGTATGTATGTTTGTAATTATGTACAAAATTTCATTTATATGAACGCATAGTAGTTTCAAATACGTGTTTTTCTTTCACTAATAAAATTAATAAAAACAAAAATTTTGCCTTATTTCTCTTATTATTATTATTATTATTTTTGATTTTGACGTTACGACAAAGTGCGCGCGATTATATGTCGTCGTCGTCGTCGTTGTCGTCTTCGTCTTTTATGTTACATTTTTTTTTTTATATTTCATGTTATTTATTTTATTTTATTTATTATTATATTTTTCTTATTTATTGATATAAAATTTTTCAAAAAGAAAAAAAAACAAAATAACAAAAATAAAACGACAACACACACCCTATCGGCCAACAGACCGTAATAATTTTGTCATTATTTTTTCTTTTTATTTTGTTTTAAATTTTTTTTTTAGTTTTTATACTTTTTATATTTTCTTTAGAGGTTTCATTTGAAAAACTCAAGTTAATTACGAGTAAAAAAAAAAAAAATAAATTTTTAAAAAAATTATTCAAAAAAAAAATTATTTTTTTATTGTTGTTTTTTTTTTTCCTTCAAATTGAAAATAAGAAAAAAATTTAACGTGCGTTCATTATTTTCGCTTTCCGCGATTTTATGTTGTTATTTGGTAGCGTTTTACAAATAAACTATATACTATATACTGTCAAATATTTGAACACTCTGAAATCTCGTTGAAAACTAAAATTGAGTGGATGGAGAAGAAAATAAATTTCTTTATTTTAATATTTTTATACCATGTGTGTATAAGTAAGTAGCTGTTATTCTTCTTCTTTTATTTTCTGTTCTTGAGTGATTTTCAGAAAAAGAAAAAATATTTATTTATATTCTATTCTATTAAAAAAGAGAAAGAATAAAAGAAACAAAATGAAATGAAAATCCGAAAAATCCGAAATTGAAAAGCGAAAAGCAATCTTACATATCTTGTGTATCTACTAAAGAATAATTACTTATTAATTATATTAGATCGTTTCACGTTCGCTGCTTTTATGAATATTAAAGGAAAGGGTCTTGCTCTTTTGCTACATAGTTGTGATGTTTTTTTTTGTTATTTTTACTGTTTACAGCTACAAATTAATATGATTTTTTTGACTTTTATATAAGAATTAATAATTTAGTTAAGATATTTTTAGGTTGAAAAAAATACTCAAAGTATAAAAATCAAAAGATAAAATAAGAAATAAAAATGTCCATTGAAAGGAGAGAATAATTTATGATATATTTAAAAGGAAAAATTTATCAATGCTCTTTGAATTACGACGCAGTGCACACACTTTATTTAACGTATATATACTACATATATAAAAAATTTATTTGTATTACACACAGTAATCAACAGATTATGCTCCGCTCAATAACGTTCTGCTATAGAGAACTTCAAATTTGTAAACAATAATATCAAAAATTTTCCCAGCTACTTTCTTACTAAATAAAATTTTTGAGCAGTCAATTTTATACTTATGAATTTGTTGAGGGAAATCCTATTTATTGTCCGTCAAAATATTTGTCATCCATCAATCTTAAAAATTGCAAAATTTTTGAATATATATCAAAATAATTTAACTACAATAATTTAAGATTAATATCATAATGGAAGTTGCCATTACCAAGGATTATTGAGTCGTTTTTCGAATTAAATATGATTCTTTAAATTATATACTGACGCAATTATAGGGTGATTACTGTATACACAGCTGAATAATAGTTAATCATAAGCGTTGATTATTTTTTTTTCGTAATAAATAACACGTTCAAATACTGTTATAATATTTTTGTATAATTTTGTAACCATCAAGGAATATTAATTGAAATCTATAATATAAAATTTATTGATTTTCATTTCGATAATAGATTTAGAAAGCATAAAATAAAACAATTATTAAATTATTAACTGAAAAGAGACCAAAGTATTAAGTCTGAAAGTATTAAATAATTAATTAGAATTTGTCCAATAGATGGCATGAACAAACTAAAATCGAAACACATATAATACTTATGTATATTATTTGTTAGAAATAATAAAATAATATAAATATAGATATATTCATCTAAGTCTATTATTTCTCAGCATTTAAAACGGAGGTATAAATATCATATACCTGTACAGAGAAATTTCAAATTTTGTACTATACAAAAAATATTCTCCCACTATTCATCACTTTGCTTTTGTATACCATGTATATTTTCAATTATAAGGTTCACTAATTAATTTTAAAATACTTGAAATTTCATTTAAATAATTTTTATTTTAAAATAATTTAATCTTTCATGAAAATTATGTTTTCACTCAATATTACCATAAAATATCACTTGAACACTTTAAAAGAAAAACTCTCAAAATTCTTAAAAATTTTCTACTTTATAAATTTTATTTATTCATACACACACATAAATTTATTTTTGAGAATGAAAATTGTACTAGATATGTGTTAGTGTGAGAAAAGATCATTGAATTTTAATTTTCTTTTATTTTCCTCATTCAATTATAGTATACGCGCGATGTGTACGCATGAATATTGTGAGCGTATTGGTTAAGTTTTGTTGATATTATACATGTATTATTTGGATTTTCTTTTTAGAAAAATAGGACAAGTAAGGAAAATCTTTTTGAGATTTTTATAGATTAATCACCATCACAATTTTATCATCACACATTCAATTTTAAATGTTTGGAAAGAAAAAAAATTAAAGAGAGATAGCCAGAGAGAAAATTTTAAAAAATTAGATATAAATATGTAAGCATATATAATATATTATGTGTGCGCATAAGTACATACATACATACTTTTTGCCGTACACTTATACACTTTTGGCATGAGCACGTTAATGAAGTGTTCTGTGTGTAATTAAAATGTTGTTTTTATGTAGTAACATTTTAAATTCTTTTGCATTATATTGATTGATATACGTGTTAACGCACGTATATCAATCAATACAATGACACTAAAAAAGTGTCACTTAAAAGTTTATTCATAAATATGATGCGCGAAATTATTATACAATTAACACAATGAATGCAAACATAGCGAAAATTTTGTCAAAAAACTACTCATTTTCTAGCTATATTTGAAGTCCAAATTGTTATCGAATAGATAAATTGGCCGAAGAAACAAGTCTTAAGAAAGAATATTCAAAAGATTTTTTTTTTCTCAGCTTGAACTGGAAGCAAAGACCTTCTATTGTTTAAAAACATATTTTGTGCGTGAGATCACTTTTTGGAGTTCAATTTAAAGAAAAAAATTTTTTTATTTTTTTTACATTTTACGACTTCATTCCATTTTCCACGACAATCATCAATAATAATATGCAATAAAATTACTTTAAATTGCAACAAAATTATTTTGAAAGCACAATTTTTTATATTACGCTGATTATTATTTGTTATAACATGGAAACCTATTATCAATGCTCAGACCCGGCTCGACCGTGGATGCAGAAGATGCACGGCATCGGGGCGCCACTCTGAAAGGGTCTGAATGGGCGCTAAAATCGAAAAGTGATTTTCCACTTAATTGTTTTTTGTAATTTTTTTTTTTTTAAATCAAGTTTCCAATCCAAATTTTTTTTAAAAAAATTTTTGCTTATCTCAAATTAAAAAAACACAAAAAAAAATGTAGTCGTAGTAGGCTTTTTTTTAAAAAAATTTTTTTTCGTTAAAAGCTTTTTGGTTTATAGACAGGCATTTTTCATTTTCGTTGCGATATTTTCAGTAAGAAAAAATAGTATTTCATTTAATTTAAATAAAATATAATTTATTTTGTGAAATATTTAATTTTAATTAGACATTAAAGTGTAAGAAAAAAGTTTAATTTGTTGGATAATACCATTTTTGTGAGTATAGTGATTTTTATCAATTTTATATAGATTTCAAATTATCAAAATTTTGCAGCATCATTAGATAGACATAAACTCTTCTGAGTTATATAATGAACTTTTTATATTTAAAGATACCATAACGCCGCAACTAAACAATTATGATCCCTTAAATATTTTAAATTTTATGTATACAAATGATTTATTTGGGATATTTCCAAATTTAACAATAGCTTTGCGGATACTATTAACTCTACCAGTTTCTGTAGCAAGTGGCGAAAGGTCATTTTCTAAACTTAAATTAATTAAGACATATTTCTATCAAATATTTCTCAAGAGAGATTAGTTGGGTTAGCAATGATTGCTATTGAAAGCGATATCTGAGATGAATTAAAAATTAATGATATTTTGGATGAATTTGCTGCGATAAAAGCAAGAAAAATAAATTTTTAAGCTAACTATCGTGCAATTGATTTTATGTGTAATTGATATCAGTTACAAATAAATGTTTAATATTATATATTATACAATAATCAATATACTGTTTAATTAGCATTTGATTTTTTTGATATATTTTTTGATAAAGGGCGCTAAATAGAAACTTGCATCGGGGTTCTAGTACCGCTAGAGCCGGTGCTGTCAATGCTCAAAATCCTATAATACGTATCATAACCATTCTATAATCAAGAGCAAAACAGATTTCAATAAATTTAATAAAAGTTTTTATCGCCGCTAATTAATAATTTAAAGTTTAATTTTAATTAAAAATTAATACGATTTTATTCAAGGCTATATTAAGGATTTTTAAATAATCACACTCGTATTTTAACGAAACAAAGTAAATTATATTATCGGTTTTAAAGATTATTATATTTAAATTTGTTAACCAATACTTTTCGTAGACATTCTGCTTAGCACAATTAAAAGAGTTAATTGAGTTAATGAGCATAATTAATGACTAACACTTGTATATATTACAAAACATTAACAATGCAAATTTGAATAATGTTCGGCACTCAATTTTTAATATAAAAGTTTGCTATAAATTCGAAAGTTCCCTAAAATTGAATAATTGTAGATCACTTGTTATGGGATTTGAAATTTTATATTTTGATATTTAACATTTAACAAAAAAAAAGCGGGTATAATTTTTCTTTTCACTTGATAATGAAACTATTAATATTATCTAATATTGTCCGTAGAATAAGTTAAAATCCTTGTCGCAAAATATAATTCTAAAACTCAAATAGTAAAATTTTATAAATTCATAATCAATAATTTACTTTTTTATGTATATTAAAGCATAGCAAAATATATATTAAAAAAATTAAACAGAGAGGAACAAAGTCAATTCACAAAGTTTAGTCGCCCGTAAAATCGCGACTATCATTAACACCAATAATAAAATTGTAATTTTTTTTTATTACTGTACTAAAGTTTTCTTATAATTTAGAGCTGCTTTAATACAGGCTACAACTAAAAGGAGGCAGAAAAAATTCGTAAAATCAAAGTGAAATTAAAAAATATTTAAAAACTTCTACACAGTGGCCCATATAAGCAAACGCACAGACAGAGAAAAACTAATATTTTTGCTTTTTGTATAGGAATTAACCAGTTTTTTATGAATAAAATTAAATTCGATATATTGTTAATTGTGCTTAAATAATTTAATATAATATGTAAAGAAATTAAATGTTAAAGACTTTCCCCCACAAAACATTTTTAAAACTAATTCCTTTTTTAAAAAAAAACAAAAATAAACACAACCGGTCCAACCCTGTATTTATAACAAAGAAGAAATAAAACGTGTACATATTTTCAAAATTTCCATAATCCTTTAATGAATGAACATGAAAATTATTTTATAGGTTCACGTTTCTTTTATTGTTACTGATTTGATTAAACAGTAAGATAGGAATATAATTAGAGCAATTACAATATGTACAATTCTTATGAAAAAAATTTATTAGAATAATAAATACATATTACATAGAAATTAAAACAGTAGCAATAAAATTTCTATGCACTCGGAATGTAATACGGAAATTTGATTATTGAAAATATTTTCACTAGCAAAATGCTAAAAAAATTATCATTTAAGAAGAAGAAAAGTAATGAAGATGATATTAATTATGTCCAGTTATTTAAAAGAAGTATAGTTTATCAAACTAAAGAATTTTTTGAAAATTCTACACTACATGGAGTACGTTATATTGCTGAAACAGGACGTCCAATTGGAGAAAAGTAGGAGAAATAAATTTTAAACAAGCTTAGATCTATGTATACGAGTAATAAATTAATTAGGGACAAAATTTAGTAAAATCAATAAAGAACTTTTTAGACATATAATTTCGTGTGTCATACCGTTAATTGAAATTTGTTGCAATAAATATTCGCTATAAAAGTTGATAAATTATGTTGTCTCTAGCATAAAAATTCTTTAAGTTGAATTCAATAATTTTTAATTTTAATACAAATTCGAATTTCCTCTAATTTAATCTATTATCGTGTCAATATTTATTCAAATTGAACGATAATACATTCTCACGATATATAATTAAAACTTTTAATGAAATAGTAAAATATAACCCTGTTAACTTATTAGTTTCCTACATAATAAATACGAGTAATAATAAATACCAACATTTTTTTACATTTACAAATTATTCACAATAGCACTTTCAATATATTTTCTATTTGTATTAAGGTTTATGTGGTTTTGTTTCACAAGCATAGGAGCTGTTGCAGCCTTGGTTATTATTATGAGTTTATGGGAAAAATTTCAAACAAATCCAACAATAACAGGTATGTCTTCCATATTTCTGTTTACATCAATTGGTAAATTTTTAATTGAATATTTTTTACTTATAATTTTTTTATAATTCTTCACTAGGTTTGGACACAGATTTTCATAATCAACAAGTAATGTTTCCAACAACAATTGTTTGTCCAGAGGAACCTTATGATTCCGGTAAAGCATATCAAGCTGCTTACGCTCAAATTGGGTAAGTTTGAAGAAAAAATATTTACATTTCAAAAACTACATATTAAGGATTTTTTTTTTGCAATTGTAGAAAATATGATAACGATAAAGCACTTATTATAGCCCCTTTCTTAGAAATTTTAACAAAACTATCATTTGATAATCTAATGGAAGCTTATGCATTAAGTGAAAATTTTAGTTCAACAGTTTCATTAAATGAATATTCACTAAGAAGTTTGGCATTTATGGTAAATTTATTAAATTTTTTTTTTTTAAAACTTTATTATAAAACAATATTAAATTGTAACTCTGGCTAATATAATTTAAAATATTGAAATAGCTAGACTTTATGCATTATAATGTACCAGAACATTAAACTTTGATAATAAAATGTTCACACGAAAAAGGTTTAAATTATTAATGTTAATTTTATATTATGAATTTTATAAATTTTATTTGAAGGCTGCTAAAGACTGTAACGACACTTTATTAAAATGTAAATATCGGACAGAAGATGTCGCCTGTTGTTCACATTTTGAAAGTGTTTACACAGAACATGGTTTTTGTTATGGTTTCAACAGTAGATTTAAATCCAAAGATAAAATTGAGTAAGTTTATAATATGATCATGCGCAAATTAGAAATTAATACAATTTATAATATATATGTAGTGAAAAATCTGTGGCTGTGCATGATCTTTATGAAACTGATAAAAAATGGTCATTACAATTTTTACTTAATCAAACATCAAGGGTATTTTAAAATATTTTTAAATGAATACAAGGTAATTCAGCAAGAGGGTGGGAGCTATATGACGGTCGAAAATAAGTACATTTTTTGTTCGGAACATAGTGTACCATCTGGACAGCAAGCCCTTTCAACAACAGTTTTTTTGGGTTTTTATCTTTTTTGGAACGAAAATTATAAGATTTTGAAACGGTTCCAAATTTAAACTATGTTTCGAAGAAAAATATAACATATTTTCGACCATCAAACCAATGATATTTGACTCCTAACTTCTTGCTGAATCACCCAGCATGCCTTTATAAAAAAAAATCTAAATAAACTTTGTTTTGATTTCACTTAGATTTATATATTTTCGCATGAAGAGTATTTTGAAGCCGGTTTTAAGCATCAGCTTGTCTGGGAAAAAAGAAATGAGGATAGCATTTTAATTTCAAAGAAAAATACTTATACAACAGATGATGCAAAACAGCTTAGTATTAAGTATGGAAATACTTTTAGTATTGAGAACTTAATAAACATCGAAAAAACTGCAATTTAAATGTCATAATTTAGAATATATGTACATATATACATATATGCTTATCTATTTATTTAATTTTTTCTGATACATTAGAATACTTAATTGGAAATTTATTAATTTTTATTTTTCAAATTTTTAGGCAACGTAAATGTATTTTTCCAGATGAAGTGAAATTATCATATTTTAAAGAAGAGTACACGTTTTCGTCATGCATGAAAGAGTGTCGTATAAATAAAGCTTATAAACTGTGCAAATGTAATCCACCATTTTATAAACCAATTGGTAATATTTTTTAAATAACATACATATTTTAATGTGTATCTTAAATATTAAATATTTTAGCGGATATTCCAATGTGTAAGTTAAGTGATTTTCCATGTTTAGACAAATACAAAAAAAATATAACAAATATTAAGGATTGTCTTCAATGTGAGTTAAGTTGTCAGAAAACTGTGTACAACATTGAAAAATTAACAAAAGTGTAAGTTTTTTTATAACATTTCATTTCAAATCATTAACATATCAATTAAATTATTTACTGAGATACATAATTAGATAAAACTAGAAAATTAATTAATAAAACCTTATACTGAATATGGTTTAAATAAATTTTTTAATTTTAAAAATTCTTATTTTATATTTTTAGTGAGGGTGATAACAGTAATGAAGTAAGAATTGAATTTTTAACATGGTAAATTAAAATAAAAATTTTTCTAAATGTTATTTATACATATATACTTGATAAAGTTCTAAATTACAATTTTCTTCAATATATTTAATTGATTATTTTTATTTATATGAAAGGCCTATAATTCGATATAAACGTGAAGTATTGTTTGGTTGGGTTGATCTATTGGTATCGTTTGGTGGAATTGCTGGATTATTTTTAGGATTTTCATTGTTATCTGGTGTTGAAATTATTTATTATTTTTCCCTCAGAGCATTCTGTATGATATACAAGAGCAGGGTAATTTTAAATGAATTGTGTTTACTTTATAAAAAATTATAATTATTTCAATTGTATTTTAATATTGCATAAAATTAGGATGAATTGCATGCGATTGAGAATGAAAAATTGAAAAAGCCACCACCAAAAATAAATATGTCCCTACGATTGCGAGAACAAACTAGTAAATCAATGAAAGAAAAACCTTTAAATTCTAGTGCAACAAGTGGAATTAATATTAAACCAAATATTGAAAACATAACAACGGCAAATAAAACTACCAGAAGAAATATAAATAAGGTAATGAAATATTTGCAAAATTAAAGTAAAAAAAAAATTAACGACATAATGTAAGTAAATATGACTTAAATGTTAAATAGATACATACATACCTAAATCTTAATTATATGAAAAAATATTTTATTTCATGAAGTTTAATTGTAAGTTATCCTTATACATTTGTATATTATTGTAATTAAATGACAGCACCTACATTTTATATAATTCAAATCATACTTCTTAAATTATTCCTGTTAAATCGATATTTCTCAGTTAAATCGATAATACAGAAAATTGAAACAAATTATCTCACATTAAGTTTACACCTTTTCTAGAAATTGTCATCCCATAAAAAATTTGTAGTTTAAAACTTAAATCGAATCTAATCAAAAAATTATTTTGTAACTAGTAAAATTAAAAATGTACTTGCTTTTATTTTCGTTACTAGAATTGTTGATATTTTTATTTATATTTTAAGCGTTTGGAACAAAATAAAGGAATTATTCAAGTACGTCCAAAAGACTTTAGCTCAAGAAGCTCAAACAAAATGGGAATTCTACCACATAACAGGATTGGATAATTACATTCCTACATACATACATACATATTTTTAGGGATAATTGCAAAATATTTACATTTTTCTAAATAACATTATTTCAATATACCAATATGTTTTTGTTTATAATGCATTGTAAATATAAATTGTATACTAAATTAATAATAAATACAAGGTTTACGTAAATAAGAACTTTTTATGGTAGGTTTTCAAAATTTAATGTACGTAAGTGCCTACATGAAAAATATTTCATTAATGCAAAGTCAGCATTTAAAATATTTTCAACTCCGTCTCGGTGAAAATATGTAAGTACATAAATGTTATTCCTCTTTGCTCGAATTTAATTCTTGCTAGTTTAAATGCCAAGGTTTCAGTAATCGCATTCTTTTGTAATCTACAATTAATAATTCAATACATAAATTGATTTAAATCATTACACATATTATTCATGTGTAGCTCCCTCAAACATTGCCAACTAATACCTCATCATCATTACCTTTACGTTTAGTCAAAAAAAAAATAAATCAAGGGGCTTCCGAGCTGACAACTTAATTGTAGAAATAAAAAAAACTCTTACCTTATTATTATTTCCCATTTTGATGATCTCAATTAGATTTCCTTTTAATGATCTCCACTTTTTGCCACCACTTTTGCTCCGCCGCATTTAATTCAAACCAATCTCAAAATTTTCCTCTTATGAACGAAATTGCATAAATTTTTTATCTTTAGACTAAAAATCCTACTTGCTTTGCCATTATATAAATTCAAAATATTATCAAAAATTGATCCCGCATTGTTAATCATGAATGTATATTGTATTACGAAATTGTTATGCATATGGAATGTTTGTGAAGTAAACAAAACCTTTTAACCGCGTTCTTCCAGATTAGGTTATATTCAACTTTTCATATTTGAACTATCGGTAAAAATGAACGGCTCTTTCGTTGTTGTTTCCTTTCAACAAATATTTTCCGAAACTCTGTTTATATTATAAGTTATTTGATTTTATTTTTAATTTCTGTATTTTGCGAAGTAAACATCAAATCGATTATGTTAAAATGAATTGCTGAAATAAGACAATATTTTATATTTCAATTGGTAATTGATGTTAGTTGTTGTATTAAAAGTTTATGTTAGACAAGGTTTGACCAATTAAATTTTATCAAAAATCAAAACCAACTTGCTTTTTACTAATATGTACTATACTGTCTAAACATTTACAAGAGACTGCAACTTTTTAAAGAATCTGATGTCATTGGGTAAATAATTTATATGGAGTACCGAGTAATATTCTCTGCCTGAATAAATTTCTTCCCAGTGACGCAATATTTTCTAATATCACTTCTATTTTGCAGATCTTGTAAATTTTCAAACTATAAATAAGATATGCAATTTAAAACTGATAATTCAATTAATTACATATAAATTATCAATAAACTGAAAAAAATGTGTGGAAAAAATTTCATATGAAGACATTGCGATATAAATACCAAATTGAACAGTGTCAATTGAAGAGTCAAATTTATACATATTTATTCTTCAGCTCCATCATTTCTTCTTAAGAAACTAACATTTTTTAATAATGTGGTAACAATATTTTGACATTTTCCAGTCGTTTCGTTACATATTGTCATAAACATTGAAAAGTCAAATTTCGCATTTTTTTAAGAAGTCGCAATTTTTGTCAATCTTATTAGTACACGCAAAATAAACTTGAAGAGACTATATTTTTTTTTCAAATTTCTTTTCTTACTTAAAATAAGTGTAAATGTAAAAATTATAGAATAATTAAATGGAAGCAACAACTTATTATAGCATATTTATTCCATCGCAAGTAGATAATAGTGATGGTAAGAAAATACCACGTCAAAATCAAAAAAGTTAAATGACCTCCTGTAAAAAAAATTTAATTATGTATAATAAATAGATTGATTTTTTTTTTGTTTTGTTTACATTTAGAATTTTAAATTTGCAAAAAGAAATTTTAAGAAAATTTTATATTTTCATAATAAAAATGAAGTTATTTTATATACATATAAGATAAGCTTTATAAAAATATTTGATAAGATTCATACAAAACTTGTAAATGTTTATTAAAAAAAAATCAAAAATAGGGCAACAGAAACCTAAAAAAACTAAAATTAGTAACTAAATTTAATCCTCATTATGGTCATCAAATAAAATTTTCATATATTATTTAGGAAAGGGCTTTAAATAAGGTTATTATATTTTAGAATAAAATTAATTTACAGTTTTGCATATTGGACAGCATAAACTTGGAAGAACATTTGCAAAACTGTAAATAAAATTACAAACACATAGTTAAAAACAAAAAAAATTTTAATTATTTAGCTTCTGATATTTTTTTTAAATAAGTATTTTTAGATGATTTTTTTTTATAAACCAAGGACAGAATGTAAGGGCAAATGTGCATTAAATTTCTTTCATTCTTTTTTATAATATTCGAAATGGTTAGCCTTGTAAATTTTTGTGCTTTAATTTCGCAATGTTGTTTTGAGTATAGGAATTTACAAATTAAAATATATGCATAGATATATTCATACATACATATGTATGAATGTATTTGGAAACTGACCCTAAATTATCGAGTTGAATGATTGTACGTACACAAAACAAACCAACAAAATTGTTTTTAATCCTAGATTAATAATAAAGAAATAGAATTTTCATGCGAATTAAGTAGATTTATTTATTTTTATAAAATTGAATAAGTGCTAGATCTTTGTAAATTTGTAATTGCATTAAACATTCATATATATTTTACCAATTTTACATATGATCAAAATTTCAATATTAACAAATAGGATACGTTTTCACTGAAAAAGAAGAAGCACTAAAGATTTTAAAAGGATACAAAGATGGTCGGCTTAAAAGCTTTAAAAATAAAGATGATGCTATTAAATATTCTCAAACTGGACATGAAGTCGTAATACAGAAATTTCCAGATTTAAAATGTAAGAAAACAAAAAATATTTTTATATAAAAATGTAAATTTATATTATTTTAATCATTTGCTTTTCATATAATTTAGCACCATCTGCAACTGCAGAAAAGGCTGCATTTTTCGCCCCAACTAAACAAGAACGTATTAGTTTTCGCAAAGCTATAGAAGATGGAGATTATAATAAGGTGAACGAAACTATTTGGAAAAATCCACGATATTTGGTTAATGTTGGTGATACACCAACAAGTTTAAAAGATGGATATCGATATAATGCATTGCATATTTGTGCAATTCATAAAAAAGCTGAAATTGCCGATTTGATATTACAAACAATAAGTACTATAAGTTTTGTCGAACTTTTACATGGGAAAAAAAATACAAAAGTATGCCAAGAAGTTTGTGAAATACTTTTGGATTATTATCTGAATATGCCTGAAAAAGGGCGTAGCGAAACACCTTTACATTTAGCTGTAAAATATGGAGCTGTTGAAGTAGTTGAAGTTTTAACAACGTATTCTCAATGTAAAATGATACCGAATTTGGAAAATTTGTTACCAAAAGATGTAATTACAGAAATTCAAAATCTAAAAAAAATTAATAATTTAGTTTTTTCTGCTACTTTTGACAGATAATTTGCGATCGAATTAATGATGCACCCCTCGAATTAAAAGAAAAAATTGCCAATTTGTTACAAGAAAGGTTTTATGTTCCAGTTATCAGATCTGTAGATGGTACAGTGGCACCAAGTGTCGGACAACCTTTTTCACCAACAAATCTTCCTGTACGCTTCAAAATATTACAAAAAACTATTGTTTATTTAAAGAACTTTTATGTTTTAGGATCTAAACATGGACCCTTTGAGTCCCGAATTAGAAATTCAAGCATACGCTGGACCGATGTCTAAAGAACAGGCCAAAGTTCGTAAAAATAAATGTTTATTTAAATTAGGACAAACTATTTATAAAAATTTTGAATTTTTTGTTTATTTTAGAGTTTTCGTCGACGTTGGAAGACTCCTCCTCGTTCTTCTAATTGTTCTCCATCAAGATCTTTGAATGTTTGCTTCAGCCCACACAAAATAAAACTTTTGGCTAGCACACCCAGAAAATTATTTAATTCGCCAATCAATACGAATCCAACAGCAAGAACTTTGTTCAACAGCGATAATGATGATGTAATAGTTTCTGAGGACAATCAAAATGGAAATTTCGTTGATCATAACTACGCAAAGTCATTAAGTCAACAAATAGAACATAATAATGATATTGAAAATAATAATGGAACGAATTTAAATGAAAATCTTCAAGAATTAAATAAGATTGTCGAAACAGTAACATTGTCCAACTCAAATAATGCATTGCAATTTAATAGCCTTAACAAATTCGCATTAACACCTTTACTTAAAAAGAATCCTGCCAAAAAAGATATGTTTTTTAAATATCGTGAAAAAGCAGATTCTCCAATAGTTTTATTTGATAATTTCAACGATTCAACCCAATCAAATGATTCTGATTGTGGTTTAAATAACACAACTTTACCAGATTCATTATTAGCTTTAACAGAAAGGCATGTAAAACTAACCGATACGGAAAAAGGTCTCGAAATGATTGGCCGTGAGTTAGCTAAAGAACAAAATGTCGAATGGAAAGAGTATTGGGATTTTCTTGGAGTTTTTGTGGATATTGCTTCACCAGAAGGTTTAGATAAATTAGAGCAGCATTTAAAACTTAGAAAAAAAATTATCAATGAAAAAACTGCTTCCGATGCTGTAAAAACTAATGAAAAAATGGCACGTAACGAAAAAGAACTAATGCATTTATGTAATGAATTGCATAAATTGGGTTTAATAAAAGATAAGAGTAACATTAATCAAGCAACACAGAAAAATCATTTGATAAATCCAAATACGTTTGGATTATCTGGAGGAGGAAATGATCAAAATTCTGTTACTGTAAATGGCTTAAATGAAAATAAATCTGCAAACAGCAATCAGCAAACCACAACACCATATCTATGTGTTGAAAAGTCTTTGCAAGTATTTGCGAAACGTTGTACCAAAACAATATTACACAATATAAAGAATGTGGTATCAATTCATGATGCATTCTTATCTGAATTAAAAAGACTGAAATCACTTATATGTAGTTTTAAAGATGATATAAGATTTTTAGAAGTTGATTTTACATATGTCCATTCGCGCTTTGCCAATTTAATTGTTAGTTATTTAAAAAATTCTCATGACACAGACAATAATATTTTACTAGAGGTAATAATAAAAATTTTTGAAATTTCCAAAAACCTCATATTATATGTTACCCATTTTTTTTTAGATTCGGCAATGCTTTGAACAAATTATTCAATCCAAAATGAAAGTGATTGACAAAAATTTTTTGAACTCTATACCAATTATTGATAAAAAAGAACAACTACAATGTGTGTCTGAATTTTTATTAAAATTTTTGAAAAATGAAGGTAATAACGTATATTTAATCCTCACCCATTCCAAAAAAAACATTATTTACTTTCAAATATTTTTCAGAACCTAAAATATTACCTGAAAACCTGAAAACTGAAAAAATATGTGCTGATACATGGGCTAATGAATATCATTGTGAATGCCAATGGGAAACAGTACTAAGTCGCCAAGCAAGCCGTAAAAAACGTCATGATTCACATAGCGACGCGTCAAGAAAACTTTTTAATGATTTGAATACAAACGAGAATACCGATGATAATAAAGGATACCCAAATTCAAACATAACTAATACGGAAAATTCATGGAGAAAATCTCAAAATGAAAGTTTTAGTAGTAATGATTCGTCAGAAAATGATTTAAATGATAGTGATGATGACATATTTTATGTAATAAGAACCAATTTTAATCAAAATTTATTTTACATTACTAATTTGTTTTTAGTCCGATTTTGGATCTGATGAGGATAATGATTTTAATTTTTATACACCACCAGATAGCCCAACTATGCTGGAATTGGATGTTTCAGATATTCATGATTATAATGTGTACTTGCTAGGGTATAACAATTATGATTTATATATATATGATATCTACTGATATTTAATAATTTTAACCTACTTTTTTTAATAATTTTATAGAAATGAGCCTACCAAACGTGATTTGGATGTTTTGAATGCTATATTTCACATTGACATTAGTAAGGAAAAATATCCAAATATCTATAATTGGCGTGCAGCCATCCTTAAACATCCGAATGAAGAACGTGACAAGTAAGTATTAAATGTAAATTAAAAATTTTTAATCTGTAATTAATTTTCTCTATAGTTCAAAATTACTTTAGTAATTAACAACACGAAATTTTTTATGTTAAAATATTGTTTAACTTTCTGTTCTTTTTTTTTCAGAATTAAACTGCAAAGAAATAAAATTTCTAACAATTTCAAGAGACCCCTTAAAGATCTAAGTGGGTAGCTCTGAATAATAGAAAATTTTTATCATATTTTTTTCAAAATTTTTCATTATAATTCAATTTACTATGATGTAAAAATTCGTTTTACGCTTGAGTTAAGTTCAGACTAAATAGAAAATTTTTTGAAGGCTAATTGAAATTAAAAATTTTACTTTAACTTAAGTGTATTTCGAATGTAATTTACATAATGTTTTTCATTCACTTACACGCTATTCCTTTGGAATTCACTAACATTTTCTTCTATTGCATTAATTTCATATTTTAGCAATAATATTTTTCCTAAATAATATCATTTTTAAAAAGAAAATAATTCTAATTACATACATACATAAATATGCGCTCAAATTTTAACTTCATGACATATGCAAAAGAATTTCTATGTAACAATTTTAAAATATTTTTTTTTGTATAACTTTTTTCAGTTTTCCATCACCATCAGTTGTCGTAAAGAAGCATTGCTCATACAGGGAAAATCGACGTAATAATTTTATAGCTGGAAGACGTTTATTTGCACCCAGCAAATTTATATCATCGTCACCAATTAAAAATCATTTAACTAAATTCGCAACTGAAAATTTAATACGTCAAAGTAATTTAAGTGGTGGCAGCAGTAATTCATCGAATAATTCTTCTTTAGATCTTAATATTAGTAATAATTGTGTTGATACATCACCATCATTAACACCAGAAACTAAGATTCTACAACATTTTGAAGAAGATTTATCGTTAATGAATGTTTCAAAATGTTAGAAACTTAATGAATTTGATAATTGTCGTAATTTTAATTAGAAATAACGAAATTCGAGAAAAAAAAAACTTTTTTTTTTCATATTTGATTATGATTACTCGAATGTTGTGATTGAAAAGTAATCTTGAATTTAAATGTTGCATAGATCACGGGTAAAAGTTTATTAAATCAAACTTAAAATGCAAAATTATTTTCTTACATATTTTAACGAAATGTGTTCAAATCATCTCGAATTTTGTAGTTCAGAATTGATTTTTGTTCCCAAAAATTACGAGCTTTTTTTCTGTTTTATTTTTAATAATACATATATTAATTTTTCTATTTTAAATCATGAAAATTATTTATAGTTTTATTACGTTTTCTTAAATTTAATAGATACTTACACTAATAATAATATAATTATCGCTTTTAATATTTTAATTTGTAACATTTTTTTTTCCTTTTTTAAATGTAAAACTTTTATGTTCGTATGCTTATATTTTTTCCATATTTTACATATTTTAAATAAAAAATTATCAATTAATTTTTCTCATTAAAATTAACAAAATTAAATTAATTTTTGTTAAAGAAAACTATTGATAAAACACCATTAATACCAAATTTTTATAATATAAATTAGGATAGAAATTTTGTAACAAAAAAAAAAAAATATGTATATATTTTTTTTTCGTTTTTATTGAAGAAAAAATAATAAGATTTAAGTATTTGCAAAAGACACCCATTGGTACCCAAGATTTAAGTATTTGCAAAAGACACCCATTGGTACCCAAGGCTTTCTATCTTGTTATAAATGAAATTAAAACAAACAAAAAATGAAGAATATAATTCGAAAATTATTGAATTCTAAATTATAATTAAAATTACAAAAACACAAATATTCCATTTTTGCAAAGATAAGTAAATGACTTTACTTTCCTCTTAAAGAACAATTTCATATAATATCAATTATTTAAAATTTATTTTAAATTCTCTTAATTGAATATTTTTTTTGTATAATTTTTTAAATTAATTCTTATTGTCACATTTCCTAAATAAATATATACATATAACAAATATATAAATTTGCAATTAAATTTTAATTTTATTATCAGTATTTTCTAAATTTTTATTATAAAAAATTAATAATATCAATAATTTAAAATTAAATATATGGCTTTTTAATAAAAAATAATAAAAATTAAAGAAAAAACATCTTATTTTAAAGTTATAAAAAATTTAAACATTGCATTTTTACCAATAAAATATTATTATATATATATATATTTTTTTTTATATATGTGTTGTTCACAATAATTTGTAAAAGACGGTTCTTTTTTTCTACATCATTTTTATTAATTGCATTTCTTTTTTTTTTTAATGATATTAAATTGATGAAAGATCTAGTTGCCGTCTCATAATAAAATACTATTTGTACTAAATATTATATAAATAGAACAAATGTTTTCTGTTTAAATAAAATGAAAAAAAAAATTAAATATTTCTCTTTTCAAATAATTTTTTATAAAATTAATATTTAAAAATGTTATCGATAAAAATAATAAGGGAAAATTAAAGATGAAAACAATAAAATAAATTCCTATATTAAAATTAATAAAGAATGAATGATTTAATTTTTTTAAATTAAATATAGAATTTACAAAATGGAAAAAAGAAAATGTTATTTTATATTTGAAATAAAAAATCAATGATATTGAAATTTTCAGTTTTTTTCTTTCTTTCATAAATAAAATTTACCTAAAATGTTTCTTTTGTTTTAAATTTACTTAATAATTCGAAAAGAATTTAAACTTTGCATTGCTTTTTAGATTTCTTATAATGAGCAAAAAATTATAAAATAATTTTTTTTTTTTAATTTGGAAGGATTTTCTGTTATTTCATAATGCAATTGTCCTTATTTTCGAATTTTTAAACCATTTCAGGCATAGTATTTTTGTACCATTTTAACTTTTGGAGATTTGCGTATGGCATAAATAGACTTAAGTATGGCATAAAAAGACTTAAGATTTAATTATGAACTTTCAGTGTGCGTCTGAATTATTGAAATTCTATGAATTGCTATTTGAAAGTTAGGAAACTCTACTTTATACCTCACCTTTTTAGCCGCTTTTTAAGTAATAATTTAGGCTATTATAATTTTTAAGTAATAATTTTCTAAATAATATTTCTCATGTTTTCATTATTTATTAAGCAAGAAGAATAAATATCAACTATTTCGAGAAAAGCTGTGCGGATTTAACACTCACTACTCACTGTTTATCAGAAAATTTAATATTTCACCTCTCTTAACAGTAAGTATGTCGAACCACTATTCATACGTATTCTATTCATATATGTAATTATAAGATACTTTGAGATTGCTAGAAATTATTTACTAGATAAGAAATAAATTTTTTTTTACTAAATATCATACTTACTTTAACTACTCGTATTGATTGAATAATTTTAAATATAATTTTAAGCAGAAATATAGTTTTAATCCTGCAAAAAAACCTTGAACATTATAAATTAGAATAAAAAACAGCATTAAATTATATTTAAATTTAATATAAATATATTTATTTACAGTACTCAAATCCTCTAAACGAAATGAATAAAAAAAAAAAACAATTATTATTTTATTTTATATAAAAATCACATAAAATTATTATTTTTATAAATAAAAAAAAAATTATATAATAAATACATATATAATTTACAAAATTTGAATTATTATCCATCATTTATGTACTTAAATTTATACATATACATATATTATTTAAAACTCAAGAAAGAAAAATACTTAAAATTTATAAATAAAAAAAAAAGAGGCAGAAACAGCAGCTTGATGTATAAAAATTTATTAAAAATTAAACAACCATTTTGTTATACAACATACAATATAATTTGATACAGAAAAAAATTAATACAAAAAATAAAATAAAACTTAATTTTAAATGTTCTTAGAAAAACATAACACTTGATTAGTAAAAATTAACTTGCAATTAAATGTTTCATACAAGTATTTTTATGTTTTTCTTCATTTATTTTCCTTTTTTTTTTTGAACTAATAATGCTTGAGATGCTTTTATAAAATTTATTATTTAATGCAATGAATTAATTTTTTATTTCAATTTATTTGTGATTCTTGAATAAATATATGTAAGCATATACAAGCAAAAATAGATGATTTTCGAAATTTGAAAGGGGCCTTTTACTTTAAGTGAACTATTGTTAATCATCTCTAAGACGTAAGTTAAATAATGGGTATAAAGTATTAGCGTTTTTACAATATAGAATCTTTAATTTTAGAGTTAATTTAATTCTACAGCGTACAGACGTATCATTTGTATAATTACTATCAAGACTCTATCACTTATATAGTATTAATAATACAAGTGATAGTCTTGTAGTAAAAATACAAATGATAATCTTGTAGACTACAATCTTAATATAACTATTTGTCTATAAATTTTTTTTGAGTTGATAAAAATTTGATTGAAATTTTAATTCGGGAATTTTGTTTGAAATGACATTTTCTCTCAATAGTTCTCATCGATTTCCAGGACGGTTGTTAAACCTAATTTTATTAATTTTATAATTTTTATTTGTAATTTTTTTTTTTCAGCTTTTGAAATGAAAAATTTAACAAAAATTTTTGTGATTGCGTTTGTTTTAAAAATATATTTTAGTTTGTTTCTTTATATTCGAAAAAAAAAATCTATAAACAATGTTTGAGCCTAAAACGTTCCCACAAAAGAAATATATAAATATTTCTTTTGTTCTACATTTAAAAAGAATTTTGTTTCAAAATATAAAAACAAAAAAATTAATGCATATATTTCTTATTTATATTTAAAATGACTCACTTTTACTCATGTAAGTCTAAAAAAAAAGTAATAAAATGAAAATTAATATTCTTTGTCTTTTATTTTGTTAATGTACTCGTACTCGTAACACCACAATTTTTTAATAAAAAAAAAAAATAAATAATTCCTGCATGGATTACAAATAAATTCATTGCATTAAAAATAAATGGTTTACATTTAAGGCATTTTATATAAGTTTTGTTTATGTGTATTTTTCTTTATTATTTGTATTTTGATTTTCTTTTTTAATTATTTTAATCTAAGAGCTATATGATAAATAGTAGGAGTCAAGATTATGATTCTTTAAACTTTTTTTTTTTTGTTGTTTTTGTAATTTATTTAGTTGCCTTATCGTGATATGTTTTGTTTAGTAATTTATTTATTTACTTATTTTTTGTTTTTTTTTGGGTTCATTATACACTTATGAAACTTCAATTATCTGTGCCAGCAAGTTATAATCATATTTTAATTTATTTATTTAATTAGTTTTTATTTTCTATGATACGCGAAAAGTTGTAAATAATATTTTAAAATATTATTGTACAAATAATTATTCATATCAATTAAAATATTTAAATAAATTGTATGTCTCAACCAAATTCGATCTGATAGTTTCTGTCAGCTTATCCGAACTTCTGTTTCTTTTCATGATCTTTTTTACGATACCAATAATTTATTTTGGTATGGTATATTTAAATTAAGTAAATGATTATCATTTGTTGACACAGATTAAGATTAAGATTACCGATTAAATGTATTTTTGGATTTTAAAAATATTTAAATTAACCAAGACTTTTTCTTAAATATATACAAGTAAATTATATTATTAACGATTGTCAATAAAAAATTAAATTATTCATTAATATGAAATTGCAATAAAATTCAATAAATTTCTTATAAAATCCTTTGTAGTAGCAATAAAATATAATTTATTTTGAACATTTGACTGAAATATATATACATATATATTTTTTTAGAACAATAAATAAGAAAAAGAAAACTAAAATTTAAATTATTTTTTTCTTCTTATTTCAATAATATTTATATAATATAGTCTGGATATATTGTATTAATTAATTATTATTGTATTATGTCGTAAAATGTAAAAATATTGTATAAAATTTTAATATATTATTGTGTTACTTTTTTTTTTTTGTTTATTTTAATTTTTTCTTGTTTAATTAATTTTTATGTTATTTTGATTCATGAATATTAAATGTATATATTTAATTATATATATATATATATATATACATATATATATTTATGCGCAATTATTATTGATAAATGTTGGATATTATAAAAAATGGACAAAAATATTTCTTTTCACATACTATTTTCTGTTTTTTTTTTTTTTTGTTCTAGAATTTGATTAAATGAAAAATTAAATATTCAATATGTACATTTTATTTTTTAAAACAAAAAATTTAATTTTATTCTTATAGATATTACTTTATTTAAAATAGAAAAATCAAAATTTGTTTTAAGAACAAATTTTAAAAAGGAAGCGGGATAAAATATTTATTATCTTTTATATTATTGTTTATTAAGGATAATTTCTAAGAAGAATATATTATATATTATATGAAAATTTTTGGAAAGCATGAATATTCAATTCTTATAAGAAAAAATTAAAAAACAAAAATGATTATATTTACTAATTAATTAGTTAAGTTATGTTAAGTACATAACAACATTTTATATAATTAAATACTGAACTTTTTTTATTAAACGATTCATTAAAAAATCTTATAGTTGTGAATAGTAGCGAGTAAAGTTTTTTTAATTTTTTAGAATATAACTTTAAATTTTTGTATAATTTTTAGAATTAAGCAAATTAATTTCTTACGAATTCTTCGTTGTTGAAAAGAATGATATTTGAAAGTTTTTATTAAAAAAATAATTTGTTCTCAATACTAGAACATTGTATTTAGTAATACAATAAATTTATTTAAGCTAAAAAATTACAATAAAAAACAAAGAAAATTATTTAAATTTTTCATATTGGTTTGGCAGCAAAAAAATTTTTAACTAAAAATGATTCCCATAAAATAATATTAAAAAAAAAAAAACAAGTCTTTAAAACGAATAGTCTAACTTGAACAATCATAAACAAATAATGTTAATTTAAAAAAATTAAAAGCGAAATTTAAAAAAAAAATTAAATATATAAACGGAAATCTGATTTAATAACTAAAACATGATTTAATAACTTAAATATAAGCAATTAAATATTGTTTAATTAAATTTTAATTAAATTAAAATCAACTGAATTGTTTTTTTTTTAATAATTAGAAATCCCAATTTTATATATTATGCACTTTAAATTTAATTTTTATAAATTTACACTTGAATAACGAATATATTCTACAATGTATTTGCATTATATTTTGAAAAATATTAAAATATTTTTTTTTAGATATTTGTATTATTTAATTGTATTTACATATTAATTTATAAAAAAAAAAATATTTTGTATGTATATTTCATTATTAATTATTCTTATTATTCGTTATTTAAGGGTAAACTAATTATGTATTTATTTTTAATATAATTTAAATCTTAAATTTACTTAAATAGTTACTTAAAAACTAAATTAATTAATAGTATGTATTAGTTTTTGAATGTTTTAGTTTAAGCACATAATATTGTATGTTAATGCATATTGTTTATGTTATATATTATATAAAATATATTATTTAGTATGCATTAAGTGTACAGTAAACAATTAAGTTTGCTTATGTATATTATGCAATACTTAAAATTTATAATTATTATTCCCTTCTTTCATATGGAAATACTTTAATGGAAAAAAAATTTAAAACGAATATTTCAATTTTAATTTTCAAATATGAAAACAGTAATTATTTTGTTTTATTATTTTAACTAAGGCATTTAAATATGTACATGTATACATATAGCATTATTATTTCCTGTATGAATCATGAGAAATAAATGTATTATGTTTTTAAAATTAGTTATATTGATTGTATTTATATTTCCAGATTAAAAATTATGATATTTTTTTGAAACTTTTAAAAAAAAATACAGTAAAACAAAAGATTTTCTTTTTTTATTAAGCCTATTCACTGGCAAATCCATGAATCGAAAGGGTATCGGAATATAAAATTTACATATCTTTGTATTTAAAATTTTAAATATTACTCACATGTTTATGTTAATATATTTTTAATGTTATCATTGTTGTAAAAATCTTATTTTCATTATCAATATTTATTACATACTTAATTTTTTCATTTTATTTTAAAAAGTATTATTAGAAGTAGCATTACGATTAGAAAACTGTGGTAGGAAAATAAATCACGAAACACAACAGCTATTTCTTGAATTACTACTTTGAGTTGGTGTTTTGCATCGTTTACTATTTTTAGTTGAATGTGATAATGTATTAAAGCATTGTGATGTCGTTAACGCATATGATTTCAAATTTGATTTTACTGACGGAGGTAGTGGTAGCGTATCTATAGCGTATACACTAGTTCGTCTAACAATTGTTCGGCAGCATAGTTCTTGCAATGATAATACTAAAACATAAGAAAATTGCAAAACTTTTATTTACTCACCACAATGTCTTTTTTTTATTAATATTATTTTACCTTTATTGCTTCGTAAAATTCTCTCCATACCATTTCGATGTAATGCCATCCTAGCCAACTCACAAAATGATTCTCTTATATTAAAGTCACATAATGGTGATATTTCAAAACACGCCATATTATTTCTTGAAGCATAAAGTTCAGCTGTTTTAGCAGCAACCTGTCGTTTAAATGCTAAATGCAAACGGTTACCAACTAGAACTTTCGGTACACCAGGTGCATGCTTTTGTCAAAAATCATTTTTTTTATGTTTTTAATAAAAAATATGAAAAGAAAAAACATTTTAGTATCAATTTTGTACAAAGAATATTTTTTAATAAGACAATCTCACCTCTTCTACCTCTTTAAGCCAACGATCAATTCCATCAAAACTCCATTTATTTGTAATGTCATAGACAAGTATAATTCCTTGTGCACCTCGCGAATATGATCTAATTATAGTACAGAACCTTCCTTGTCCTGAAGTATCCCATAATTGCAATTTGACTCTTTTGCCTTCTAAGAGTATTGTAGTGGTCTTATATGCAGCTTTAATAAAATATTTTAAAAGTAAATATTAAGAATTAAATTAATTTGTGAAAATTACCACTTCCACTACAAAAAGGACTTTCGGAAGATCCATCTTCTAAACCAGATAAGATTTCATGTTTTCCAACATCACTATCTCCAACTAATAAAACTTTAAGTAAATAATCATAATCTTTCGCCATTTTCATCAGATCAGCGACTATAGTCTTTTAGTTCATAAAATCTGAAATTTAAAAAAAAGTCTGAAAATTATTTGTGATATAAAAATCATTATGACAATTATACATACAAACACACGTATGTACGTATATTAATTTTTATTGATGTATAAAATATGCCCTTTTAAAGGGGTAGATTATTAATCAGTTTATTAAATAAATAAATGGAACAATTCAACACTAGGAAAATATTGAATGTAAACGGAAAAATTAATGTGGGTAGAAGAAAATATTTTTTTAAACAATTGAAAAATAAAAAAATTAAAAAGAAATGAAATTCGAGTTTATATAATTAAATTTTATTGTTATGTTGTTGGACAAAATTGAAAAATTCCCGTAAAATTCGCATTAAAACAAAATTAATAAACCGAATGCAGTAATTTTTATTTTTTAGAACTACTCTTAAATAGGAGCAATTATATATATGTTAAGATTTTAGTTAGGTAGGTAGTTAGGTACAATCTATGCATGTTTTATGTTATAATATATGCGAAACGTTAACCAGTTCTATTACAATCTTAACATAGTTATGAACAAGATAAACATTTTTTTCATTTAAGTATAGTTTATTTTATTTAAGTACTCATTTACCTACCACAACTGTTAATGTTTCTTAGATATTTCTAAATAAATCTAATTTCTCTGTTTTTTGCTTTTTTACACGAACATTTCAGTTAAATGGCAAATTAATAAGAATTGATTCAAATATAAATTTCATTTAAAACATATATGTATGTGGACTTTAAAATTTTACAACACAAAATATTTTAAATCACCTACCCACTCAAATTGAATATATTATATACCTTAGATATAAAATCATACAGATACTGCCTATTAATGATATAACGCAACACTGTTAAGAGACACTTTCAATGCAGGAGACCATGAAATTTAATCCCACTAAAATTGGAAAAAAAATCGTGGAATGGCACCTGGGTAAGTATCACAAAGAAATTCAGTACTAAAATGAAATTGAATAAATTGAATCTAAATTTCAATAAAACAAGATTCAGAATTTTGATTATTTTGAATGCCCAAATTTGTCTAAACAAAAGCACAAAAATTTGTAATACTAATTTACATGTGTAGGTATGTATTTAAAAGTTTCCATAAACTATTTAAAAAGTAACATAAAGTATAAGTTAGGAAGAAGCAGAAGAGTTTTAATTTGTTTGCATTTCCTGTAAAATTTTTAATGATATGAATAGAATCGAAGAAAAAAAGTAAATTATAAATTCAGTTAACGTTCGTTGATCGGAAAACAAAATAAATTAGCCACGAACTCAGTCAAAGGAAATTCTCTTCCATTAAAAAATAGTATTTCGAAAGCAGCTTGATTTTTTTTATGCAGGTAGGTACATGCACATACCTACATAAAATAAGTTTTGGTAAAAGAGGTAGGATGTGATTATTATTTATCTTCATTATAATTCATTTGCTTTGATTTTTATATCCATTTAACTTGGTGGAAAAAAAAAAACAAATATGAGAAAAAATAATACTGCTAATAACAAAAAAAAATTCAAAGCGCAACAGACTATGGCAAAAAAAAAAGAAAATGTATGTAAGTAAAAAATAAAATGACCTCAAGTGTATTTTTTTTTGCAGATATCCTCGCCCCCTCTGAATTACAATGGAAATTACAAATACCAGCCTACCTTACTCTCTTAATGCAAATTTTTTGTTCTTAATTCTTTAACACTATAGTTGTGTGAGAACCTTTTTTTTTTTTTCTAAAAGTGTATTTAAAATATGTACATATGTAGATACTTACATTTTTTTATAATTAAATTTCAATTGCGATTTTGTAAATTTCATCAATGGCTAATTTTGCCCCAAAAATCATTCAATATATTTTTTTTAAATTACCCATAAACTATTAATTTTCTTAGTAATTCAGTATTTATAAAAGTTTTTATCACCAAAAATGTTTCTTGTTTAAATAAATATTTATTTTAAACACCACAAGGTCGAATCTTTTTGTTTGTAAAATTGCACTGGAAACGATAAACGCAATTGAATGGGCGTAAAATTTTTATAGTTTTATATTTCATTATTTTAGTTCTCTTATCTTTAAATTTGTTTTGATTTTATTAAAATACACAAACACAATAAATATATTTGTTATTAAATTGTAGATTAATAACTAAATCAATTATTAAATAAAATTGGTACTTATCGAGAACAAATTTTTATTTTGCATTATTTTCGAATGAATAAAAAAGTGCGTTGTTGAGGCGCTGTTGGTGAATTTTCAGATGTCAATGTCATGCTACTGTCAAATATGCAAAAATTTTTAATTCGCTACTAACAGGGTTGTACAACACCAGTGTTTAAAAATATTCCAACTTTAAGTCAAAAATGTATTCAAACATGTAAAGTAAGATTTTCAAAAGACGAAAATATCAACTAGTAAAGCAAAGTTATACTTGAATAGCTCAACATGCTGGTCAACTTGGTTTTGTTGGATATAAAGTTGATTATGTATTTATAAAGAATAATTTTTTGCTTCATTAAATTTCGTACGTTTTTCTGCCAACGCTATAACTAAAATTTGAACAGCATTTTAAATTAATTATTAGTACTATCCTTTTAATCGTTATGGCATTGTTTTCCATCCAATGATTATTTGAAGACGTTTTTAAAATATTTCTGAAACGGGCAATTTGGTTTATTTTTTCAATAAAGATTTGAAAATTTTTTATTGTTTTCTTTTAAATTTGCTTTATATTTGCTTGGTTTTAAAAAAAATTTTTAAATAAAAGAAAAGTACTTTATGTTATATGTCGCTTTTAATAAATAAGCAAGTAATTTTGAGTAAAACTTTATTGACAGCATATTATAATTTTCAATAAGATCAGCAAATTATTATGCTATAAAGATCTTGTCTTTGACATTACGTCATAAATATGAAAAATTTTAAAGTACTAAGTTTTTTATTCGATTAATATTGACAATTTTGAGACTTGACACATACGAAGCTTAAGTCCAACGTTGCTTGCAAATAACTCGCGCCGCAATACCTATTCAATATGAGATAACAAAAATAAAGTTCAAAGTATTCTAAATTTATTAAACATAGCGATTCAAAATAGTCCATATTTTTAGTTTTCAGGAAAGTAAAAAATTATTTCTCAAAAATAATGACATAGTTGACGTTAAATACAAACCATAAATAAAACATTCATGAAAAAACATGATTGTCATGTTTATTAATTATACATACTATTTCCAAAAAAATATTTATATTCACGTCAACTATGAAATACTTCAAAATTCACAATATAAAAAAATACTTCAAAATTCACAATATAAAAAACTTTATTAGAGAAACCAAAATGGATTTTTATTTCAAAAGTAAAAGCGACATTACGCGAAATAGTCAAAGCAATAATAAAAAATAAAAACCAATGTGTTTGTATTTCAAATGAATTTAATTTAATGGTTATGAAAAAACAACTTTAAGATTACAAGAATTAACAAAAGGTTTTTGTGACAGACGTAAATTTACGTACTTTTTCGTACCTTTTTGTTTATTTTATTTTCCAGGTTATAATATCTTAATAAACGAATTTTAAACATATCAAAGTTAACATCATTTTTTGTCAACTATTAGAAACCGCTATAGAGCTTAACTAATTGAGTTTATCATTTAAAGCGAAATATTGTAGATATATTGGCTTAATTATCATAAATGTAATTAAGCATAACAAATATTAAATACTTTAAAAATACAAAAATTAGTATTTACAACTATAAAACTTTTATAGTTGTAAATGTCATTTGATTGTTATAAAACTTATGTTAAGAAGAATTAAAATTGTTAAAAAAACAATAATGTTTGATGAAAAGGTGTGTTTTTATGGAAGTATCTATTGTACACAAGCATACACCGTTAACCAAGAATTTCGAAAAACTATCAGCCTTTTAAACAAAAACTGTTAGCAATACGAGTCGTCCATTGATAATATTTCAGAGCCGGATACATATTAACTAATTTCTGAACGCCAGCCAAATTCGAAGAACTATTCGAAAACATTCACATTTTTGACATTTCCCAACATGACTGACATTTACGACGCCATTTTTCTTCAGTTTTAATTAGATCCTCGTCTTTATCATGTCGATATGGAAAATGGCAGAAAAATTAACTTGACATATTAAGTTTTTTTTTTTTTTTAAACCAATTATATTTATAAAATATTAACTAAAAATATTTAAAATATCATTAAAATAATTGGAAAAGTGAAAATAATTTGAAATTTTGATTTCGGTTAGAGTGATTGAGGCGTTGGGAACGATTTGCGTAGGTTATTGAAGTTGGAATTTTTTTTGTGAATTGGTTTTTATTTCAAAGCAAGAAAAAAAACACGTTTTTAAATATAATTCTGAATTTAAAAAAAAAGTAAAATTAAATTTTATAATTGATTTGCGAAAAAAATTTATGTTTGTGTACTTTTAAAACAAAAATAAGTCACGAGAAAAATTTCGCTCGTAAGTTCGAAATCTGTATATGTATATGTACATACTTGCATATAAAAAAATTATTGTGTAAATTTCAACATTTGTTGAATTAGATTAAAAATTAAAATTTTTGAAATTATTTGAATTCACTAAATTAAATATTAAAATCTTCAGAAAGGAACAAAATGAAGGATTTAAGAGGAAATGAAGTTCTTGTCGGTGGTAAATACCGAATTATCCGCAAAATTGGTAAGTAAAAAAGTTTTATTAAAGATGGTGTGGAGGAAATATTTTTTTTATTTTATAATGAAGAAAATGTCCTTAGAAAATGAATACATACATATGTATTAATTTCCTATAGGTATAAAATAATGTGCATATGCTAAAAGATGATATGACAGTGGTGTACATGTATGCTTGAGTGTAGAATATTTTTTGTTTGAATGTTGAATTATAAAATGTAAAAATAATTTCATTTATAAAATTTATAAAATTAAAAATTGGCTATCTTATAAATCAAATTAAAAATTCAAAAATATGAATATATCAATATTTTCAGGAAGCGGATCGTTTGGTGACATATATTTGGGTATGAGTGTTCAATGTGGTGAAGAAGTTGCCATTAAAATAGAAAGTGTTACAGCACGTCACCCTCAACTTCTTTACGAATATAAATTATATCGTATATTAGCTGGGGGTGTTGGTATACCACGAATTCGGCATTATGGAACTGAAAAAAATTATAATACATTGGTGATGGAATTATTAGGTCCATCCTTGGAGGATTTATTTACATTTTGTAGTCGTCATTTTACAATTAAAACTGTTCTAATGTTGGTTGATCAAATGATTGGTCGCTTAGAATTTTTGCACCTAAAATTTTTTATTCATCGTGATATAAAACCAGACAATTTTCTAATGGGTATTGGACGACATTGCAATAAATTATTTTTAATTGATTTTGGATTAGCAAAAAAATATCGTGATCCCCGTAACAAACAACATATACCATATCGCGAGGATAAAAATTTAACTGGTACAGCTAGATATGCATCAATAAATGCCCATTTGGGTATTGAACAATCCAGACGTGATGATATGGAGTCATTAGGATATGTTATGATGTATTTTAATCGTGGTGCATTACCATGGCAAGGAATGAAAGCAACAAATAAAAAACAGAAATATGAAAAAATTTCTGAAAAGAAAATGTCAACACCAATTGAAGTTTTATGCAAAGGTTTTCCAGCTGAATTTTCAATGTATTTGAATTATTGTCGAAGCTTACGTTTTGAAGAACAGCCAGATTATATGTATTTAAGGCAACTATTTAGGTAAGTTATTATTTTTGTTTTTTATTCAAAAAAAGCAATATTTTTACATTTTAAAACTATTAATAGCGGTTTTTCTAAATTATCTATTTGCACAATTTTATTGTTTTCGAAATAAGTATAATTTTTTTTTCAATAAACCTATAGAATTTGATGAATGCCATGCCAAGTAGACATTTCCATTTCACTGCAAACCTTGGTATGCTTATTTTTAGCTTGGTATATGTAGTTTCTTATTATACGTTATGTATATTTAAATCTTATAACAGGTATATATTTTTACAAGTAAAATTTTATAGTGAAAATTAGATTCCAATTCATAATGATTGTAATTTAATTTTCAATTTAAAATTTAAAAATTATAATGAAAATGTTTATTATCCCACACGAAATATATTTGAAAAATAGTTGTTTTGTAAGTGAAGTAGGTATTTTTTTAATTTAATATTAACGTTGGGCTACTTCATATTTTGTTTACTACATTTTCCTAAATTTGTATACAGAAATTTCAATCTTTCTAAACCGGAATAAATTTAATAATGAATAGGTATAAGATTTCATGTCATAATTGCTTTCTTTTTTTATATCTAAATATTTAAGCTCATGTTTTATTTTTGTATGAAAACAATTTTTTGAAGATTTTATAATTAAAACAAAAAATTTTGTATATACCTAAATTCGTGTATATCATTAAAATGGTTAATATGAAATTTAATCTACATATTTTTATTTAATTATTAAAAAAATATTGACTAAACTACTATTTTATCCAAGAACGGATTAGATAGATAGGTATCCGTCTATTTTTGCGAGTTTACAAAATAGATACATAATTATATATTTTCTTTTCTATAGGTAAAAATATTGAAATGTTTTAATAAATATATTCTTGAAATTGGCAAAATTGTTGTGCCATACGTACATTCCTTTTTTACCAGTTTTATTTAAATTACAAATAAGAAGTGAATAAAAAATAAAAGTTTTATTAAAATTCATTAGAAACATGAATCAAATTTTATTAATTTTTATTATGCATAAGCAAATATACATATGTAAATATGCATACATCTTTAAAACAAAAATATTTTCTTGGTAAACTTTAATTAATTTACAATTATCAGATTAAAAATCAAAATTTTCACATATGTAGCTACTTATGTTTATAATTTTCGTTTTAAAAAAATTCTGTAAAATATTGTGTATATATTATACACGTAGGTGCCTATACATATACATTTTCAGAAATTTATGTTTAAATTCTTAAATATATCATGTATTACGTATATAAAATCGTATTTATATAGGTACACAGATTCTTTTGAACTAAATATTTCGCATGCTTATTTATTTTTTCATCTAAAAATAAATCTTCAAAAAATTTTTTCAATAATATCTTTTCTAAGAAAAATACTGTCTAATATAGTAGAATTAGAAAATACTAAAATACCTAATAAATGGCGCGAGTGGAAATATTAATTTTTAAAAAATTCTAAAGATAAAAAAAAACTTTTGCACATTGTGAAATTTTTTTTTGAAAAAAAAAAAAAAATTATTTGTAATTGAAGAATATAGGTATTTTATTTTCTATAATTCCACATAGTAAATTGAATTTAAGTTTGGAATTACTTTTATTATACTAAAAATTCTTTATTTGAAAGAAATATTAAAGATGATCTTTTCGGTCCATTCAATATTTCTTCTTTTTGTATTTAGTTCGTTCGATCGTTGGTTTCTAGGGGAGGTTTTTCCAAATTATATGATTAAGGTACCATAAATTTCATTGATTATTAAGTTAATAAAAAATTTTCAATATAAAATGTTTAACTTTTAAATTTGCAAATAAATCTTTAGCCTGTTTGTAATTCGACGCTAGAACTAAATATATGCGAATAAGTACAACAGCAAACAATCAACTTAAAATGTGTATGATATTGTGTTTAAAAATTTTATCATATGAAGATTCTGTGCAGAATCTGTAGGTGTCTGTATAGATTATGGTGCTTAGATATTGGATGTTAATTCTTTTGTTTAAAAGCATTTCCAATAACTAATTAAAAATTATTTGATTTCATGCGTTTAAATAGAAATATCAACATTTATTCCTTTATTTTTATTAATACATATACATATGTACATAATTCCAATTTAATTATCAATAGTTTTGCATACTTTTCGGGATAATTTCTAAATGAAATAAATTTTTTAAGGGATTAATTTTGGAATTATATTGTCGGGGTGTGTAACAAACTGGCAGACAGACCAAATGCAATTAATTAGCCCATATGTTTTTTCTTTAAATGTTCTAAAAATGAGCTTCGAAAATAATTTTCTTTTATTTTACTATTTTTAATTTTTAAAAAAAATATGCAATATTTTTTTGCTTCCTTCTTTAGACAGAACAGGGTATATATAACGTGTACAATGTATGCAAGTATATTTTAAAAAATAAAAAGGTGTACAAAGTGTACCGTTTGTTCGTTTATGCAAATATTTTACATTACGTATACGTACATAAATTGCTGTATAGTGTATACTATTGCAATGTAATAAAAACAGAAATGAGTTTTTCTTTTGTTTTGGTCTTGCATAGAAATAAATAAAAAGTTTTCGTGTCATCATATTTATATTAATTTTATATATATATATATATATATATATACATAAGTATATGTGTTTATTTACATATGCATATAAATAAACACACATTTTATACGTATATTATGTATCTTGTTGCTATTGTTCTTTAATATTTTTGTTTTAAGTTACATATTCATGCAAATATTTGAAATAAAATGTAAAAATAAAATAAGAAAATGTCATATTATAAATGATAATAATCACGAATTTAGACTGGATTTACTTAAAATACAGAAGAATATGAAGTTTTTACATAAAATATGTACGTAAATGAGTGTTTAAAAATTTATATATGTACGAGTATATAAAGGTGAAAATATATTTCGGATATGAGAATGTTATGAGTTTAACGATAGCTGTTATATAAATCAAAAAAAAAAAATGTTTGATAGAATACATGCTCACTTCTTTATTCATTTTATATTTATTTATATTTACATTTAACTTTGTATGCATAAATAAAAGAAAAAATACAAAAAATGATTTGATTATGTTTTTATTGATAAAAACGTTACCCAAAATATAAATGAAAATAAGGTTCATTGTTCCAAATTTTTCATTTCAACAACAAAATTGAAAAATCATTTTCAATAATTTTTTAAGCATTAGATAGCGTGCCTAAAATTAAATTTTTTCATATATGTATGTAAGAATATAAGTTTTAAAAAATGGGAGAAATAAGGGATTGTCACTAGAATTTGGTGGAGGAATTTTATTACAAAATGCTTATAATATTATGTATTATGTATTTTTGTAATTATATCAACTACTATTTATAATAATATCAAATTTTATATGTTTTAAAGCTGTTTTTATTGAAATGAGTTACTTAATTAAAATATTTTATATATTTATAACATGTCAAATTACATGACATCTTCAAATAGTCTAATTTTTATTTATCATAATTACAAGTAATTTCTATTTCAGACACTTTTATTTATGAGATTAAATTTGTTACAAATTTTACGAGAGTATTTTTAAATTTTTAAGCATCTGGTCTTCTTATATTTTTTTTTAAATTATACAAAATTTGTGGTTTAATAAAGAAAGATAGCTGAATTGAGTCAATTCTATTGTCAATTCTGAACTAAATTATTATAAAAGAGTAACTAATTTCAAAAAACTGCTATGAATGATTAAATTTAAATTTTAATATGACAATTAATTTCAACTGAGCGCTCATATTTTTATAAAGTATAACTTTTATTTTAGTAACTACAAAAATTTAATCAACAGCAAATAAAAGGAGCAAATGTATAAAAAAATTCAATGTACAAGATTCAATGTATAAGTAAAGATTCGATATTAAAATAATTCGATTTTTTTTATCTAATAAGCGGAAAATCAATTTTTAAATGAACATTTTTAAAAATATTTTTTAAAAATCCAAAAATTTTACTAAATCATTTTGATATTTCTAAAGTACCTACCTACTTCTTTTGGTATAAAATGAAAATTTTCTAATTACTTATTTCATATTTTATTTTAATTTTCATTATTTTTATACTAATTCTTATTTCTTCCGCAAAATTTATTTTTGTATAATAATAAATTTTGCACTTCTTTGAAGGTTTTCGGAAAACAAAAAAAAAAAATTACATTTATTCATTATTTTACTTGTCCATTTGTTAACAATTTTTTATTTTTATAATGGCGTGTACATAGAGTTGAAAAATTAATATAAACTTGAATTTAATATTTAATAGTGTTCTTTAAATAAAGAAAAAAAAATTATTCTTTTTTCTAGTCAGTTAAATATAAAGTTATGGCATTGAATTAAAATTATTTAATTTAAAAAAAAATACGAAAATTTAATTTTTTTGAAATTTTTATATTTAATTGATTTGATTTAGTTTATTAGATAATTACATTGACTTGAATGCATTACAAAGTTATAATTAAACTAATTAAAGAACTTAAATAAATATAAAATTTTATAAGGTTAAAGATTTTAAGATATAATTACTAGTACTTAGAATAATATTAATCACAGGTTTTAGATTTAATTATATTTAATTGTTCATATTTTTCTCATTTATTTTACTTTTATAATTACATTAAAGACGAAGTTTTGCAGTTAAGATTATCAACTAATAAATATTTTTTGTTTTTCTTTTTTTTTCTTTTTCAAATAAATTAATCAACTGTAACAGAAAAAGTGTAGGCAGTAACTTTGATAGAAACTCAAAAATTTAGTTTTGGTTTCTTAATATAATACAAATATTTATTTTGAATTTCAAAAATTGGTTTATTTATTTAATTAAAAAGCCTTGTTTCGGTATTTTGTTTAGATTGAGCTATGAGTTTTATATAAAACATTCTTGCTTCTTTGTATGAATTGAAGATGATTCATATAAAGCTGACTTACTAATTTCTAATTTTCCAATATTATTGAATAATAATTGTAAATATTTGACTCATGAAGTATTGCGACCATTTCTAACAGAATCATTATTAGTAGATTTAGTTTGATTTGATTAAAATTTCTAAATATTAGATTTTATTTGATGGAAAAAATATAATGCCCACTCTCAGTTCCCATTGAACAAAATCAATTTTAATAAGCTTTACAAAAAGTTTCGACATCCAAGATAAACAGAATTAACCTACAAGAGAAAGAAAAGTAAAACAAATTTCAATATATGTATGAATTAATTAAATTAAATATTTTGGGTAAAACATGCCAATTTGAGTAAAAGAAGAATCATACCAAAGATCTTGTAAAAGACTCGAACGTAATGAATTTCAAATTGACCCACAGAAAAAAAAGGGAATGATTTTTTTTTTTATAAAAATAATAAAAATTTGTTGTTGTTTTTTTTTCTGTATTCAAAAAAAAAAAATTACTTTTAAATTAGAAGCAAATCACTTTTGTATTGATTTTTCACTTGAACCATCTTTTCTTTTCATTTTTTCTTTGTATTCATTTTCTTTTTTCATAATCGTAAAAATTGTAAATAATGAAAGCAACCAACCGAACAACCCAAGCAAATATCAAAAGCGTTTCTAATTTACATAATCGAATCAGTAAAATTATTTCTAACTTATGGTTTCTTTTTTTTTTTGTATATGAGTAAATATAAAGGCTCATAAATTTTTATATTTTTAATAATAATATACTTAAATTTTGGTATTATATTATTAATTAAAAGGTTAAATTTTCATTTACATTTAACTAAAATTTTAAATTAGTTGAAATAATCGTTTATTTTCCTGACCAAAAATCATTACTAATTTCGATATTTGATTTTGAATTTTTGAAAAGAAAATTTCTTAGACTTATTCCTAAAACTGTTGTTATAGAGAAAATATAATGAAAATTTTTAAAAAGAGGAAGAACATTTGGATAAAATAATTTTGCAAATTAAATAATTTAGTGAAAGCTACACTATAAAATAGATATGGAAAGGCCAGTATAAAAATTTAATTATTTTTTATAAAAATTTTATATTTACTAATTAAAATTTAAATGTACATTAAATTTTAATATTTAATTTTGGTGCTATTTGTTACTTTGATAATTAAATTGTTATATGTTAAACGTCTTAATGAGCTACTCCCGTATGTATACATATTAGGTATAATAAATTTTGATTTTTGGCTGTTATATCTGCTGGTATATCTGTTGTTATATATACAGTTATATATAAACTGAAAATTAGGTAAAAGTTTTTGAATATCATCAAACTACATTAAATGCGTTTTTTTTGTGTTCTTTTTAATAGAATATAGGAGTAAAATACTCAAGGAGTTGTTGGAAGTGTGTATTTTGTAAATGATTTATGATTTTGAACGGAAATTCTGTTATAACTGAGAACAGTCTAACCTAATCTATTATTTTAAACAAGGATAATTTGATGTTTTATATTTCATATAAAATTGTAAAATCATCTACTAGAATAAATGAATTTGACTTTGATGAGACTGGTTTTTATAGGCTTATGAGCTTAGTAAAGCGTTATGTCATTAAACATATTAACAACTATAGAGTGTTATATATTTTTATGTTAGAGAAAGAAATTATGTTACAGAAGCAAAAATTTTGAAACTAGATAATACTAGACGGGTTGAGAATTTCTGCTTTATAAAATGCAAAAATATTTAAAAAATTAAATATTATTTTATAATATGTTAGAACAAAAATGGTTCAATATTATCGTAGGCTAAATTGAAAAATATTTGAAGTATATCAATTACTGATTTAATCAATTTTTCAAATTAAAAAGTTTGTACGATTTTTAATAACAAATTGATATTGAAAAATTTTACTGTTTTCTCTTTCTTTGCAGTAAGTAAATAACATGAAAATTTTTGAAACTTAAATTTATATGACCAAACATATATATGTATATATATATATATATATATATATATATATATATATATATATATATATATATATATATATATATATATATATATATATATATATATACATATGCCCATATACAATCTGCTTTAAAATTTGCACTTGAATATTTTAAATATAATTTTGTTCTTGTTTTTTTTTTTTGTAGCAATCAAGTGTTCAATAAAAGAACGTCTAGAGAGAATGATAGAATTTTCTAGGATAGTATTTGCATTGTATGACCACTGGTGGTCGGTCGTCTATTTTATATTATTATTGATTATTTCTAGAAATATTTTTTCAAAATATTTTTTTTTTTAAATATTTCACTTGAAAACAAATCGAAAATATCTTAGATATTACGATTCTTTTTTAAATATTGCAACAATCAATTATAATAATAATATTGACGTCATATAAAATTGAATAAAAATATCTTTATTTACATATGTAGATACATAAAATAACGAAACATAAACATAATATGATCATATATTCACAAAAATGGTATATGTACATATGAATACATACATACATATATACATATGTACACTAAAATATGATTTTTATAATGTGTGTTTGCTTGAAAACTAAAACTTCTTAATTTGTTGAAATAGTGTTGAGTGGCTGACAATCGATAATCATTATGAGATTTTTTTTTTTTTAGAGTTCCTAATATACACATGTAGATTGCGCAATATAAAAAAAAACATTAAATAATTATGCTAAGAAAATAGAGTATAAAAGTTTTCGCAAATGCGAATTTTCAGTTTAGTATAGAATTTCTTTTTACTTATATCTATTTATTTAAGCATTATAAAAATTAAAATGAAAAAGTTTTAATTTTATTTCAATTATTTGAATTAATATTATACACATTGTAGCTATTCAGTCTAGTGTTCAGAAATTATTAAAAATTTACTGAACTGTTATGTATAACATTATTTTTTACATATTATTTATGTGTATACAATATATGTACATATGTGAAAGCTAAAGCAGATAATATAAGCACGAAGATAACTAATTTTTTAAAGCAATTTCCAGAAGATTAAATAAACGGCAGATAATATTCTAATTTAATCTTAAAATAATTTTTTTCGTTTACTAATTCTTTTTAGAAGTTAAATAAATTCGTATTCGATTTGTAAAATTTTTAATTGGACGTGTAATGATGTTCTATCACTATTATATTCAATAATTGTTAATTACATTATTTTTTAAACAGATTTATATATATAATTTTAAGGAACCTATTGAATAAACTACACTTTTAAATCCAACTAAAAGTTGTTTGAGACATACTCGCGTTTTAGTAGGAGGCCGTGTACATTGCTTAACACTTGTAATTCCAAAAACATTTCACTTGATAGGTACTCATTATTTTCAGTTTTAATACTTTTTTTTTGTTTTAAACTTCAGGTTGATTGAACTGTATAGATTGTCTCGCTATTGATTGTATTTGGTGAAAGTAAGTAAATTAATCTTAATTATGTCCGAACAGTTACGAGCTACATAGCTATGTTAATTTAATATTATTTTTTATGAGAGAAAAAAAGTAATAAATAATTTCTGAAACGTTATAATATTTTAATAAATGCTGACTTATTGCATAATTATATCTGTAATATATTTCTGAATATTATTACTTTTTATTATAATTTTTCGAAATTTTCCGAAATACAATTAAAATATATGTACATAAGTGTGACCCTTTGAATTATATATTCGAAATTGAAATTGCCTCAAATCTAAATATGTAATAAAAAGTCAGAAAAATTTAAATTCAGGCAAAATAAAAAACCTCATCCTTTTTTTTTATTTAGGTATATTATTATATTTATTTCGTCACACGAGAAATTTCCATAATATCCAATGATTCATACAAATAAATTTATTTCACAACTAAAATTCCAAATAAAATTATTTTTATATTATTTTTGAACAATATTCGAAGGTCGAATGTCTAGAATTAATTTTGATAATGAAATCAAATTATAGAAAAACTTTTAGCAATAAGCAAAAGCTATTTTTTCGAAAAATTCTAGTAAATTCTAATAATTAATAAAAGAGTTGTACATTTGTTAATAGTTGTGTTATATTAATAGAAATATACAAGATGCTTTATTTTCAAGTGATTAATTGAATTAAAAATAAATACTATTTGTGTTTTATTTTACCTCTTAATTTATGCATAAAAGTAATTCTGTGGAAATGGGCGACATTTTAAACATTTTATAATGCTACAATGTTGAATTAAATTTTTGTTTTTCCATAATTTTTAAATTTAGAAGAAGACATGACTTATCCACGAAGAAAAATGTTATAATTTAAATTTTTATTTAATTTTATTAAATTTATAAAATATTTCAATAACAAATATTATGCATAATTCAATTTTTTGCTAAAATTCACAATCGATTTTTTAGAACTTTTGATTTTTTTTAAAATTATTGAACAGAGAAAAGGGGGAATGTAATAGGAACATAGTATAGATTTACATGTTATTTTGATGCTTCCAGCGAGTTTGTTTCTTAAAAATAATTGGCCATATTATGAATTCCACTTGTAGTATTCTGCGAATTATGAACTTAGCTACGACTTAGACTTTTGACTGGTTACAAATCGCATTTCTAGAGATTTTAAATAAGTAATGGCAATACCATTTTTCGAAATTTCGGAGTTAAATGTTTATTTATATTTTTTTTGTTACTGTTTGAGTAAATAATTTTCATATCAAAAAATATTTTTTAAAAGCAGAGTTTTGCATTTTTTGTATATTTTTTGAATATTTTTGAACAATGGGAAAAATTTTTTCTTCCACTTGAAAAAATATGAATTCGTTTCCCTTCATGGTAGGTAGCTATGTGTTAGAAAAAGTCAACCTCAAAAAAATTCTATTACGGATACTCGGAGCAGAATGTTAATAATTCCGAATGGACAATATGACATTTTTGTAATCATGAAATTCAAAATTTTTAGAATTTCATGATTACGAACGGAATTAATGATGACGATAATGGAATATCGTTAGTATGAATAACGGAAATAGTGATACATACTGACAACAATTCATTTAAAATGACAAATTTCATAAAAAAAATAATTTTTTTTTTTTTGAAAAATTATAAAAAGTTTATAATAATAATTTTTACCCAATATTCATAACTCAAGTCTTTTTATAAATTAAATAGCTACTTACATAATTTCATTTTATATATTGAATATTAACGTACATACATACATACCTGCTTAATGGAACTTTAAATACTTAAGTTTGTATGCATTGTACATGTATGTAGATGCATTGCATACTTACATACGAGTAATATCTATTTTATTTTTATAATATTCTTTGTATGAGCTGCACTTGCCTTTTTTCAAGCGGGTTTTCATTTATATTTTTTTTGAATAGAGTTTTTATTTTTCTTTTTTATCGAATAGAACGGAATCAATGCGATTCAATACGTCAGCATAAAAAGAAAAAACAATTGCATAGTAAGAATAAAAAATTTTATCCATTATATTTTTTTTTCTATATTAAAAATGACATCAGTAACTTATTGAGATTATTAACCTGTTTCTGTTTCTGTTGTCTTTTTTTTTATTTTATTTTTATTTTTATAAAATTTTATAGATTATTAACCTCTTATTCTGTTAAAAATATTGAATGCATTAAAATATAGTAAAAATAATTTTTTTTTTTTTTAAATTTTATAAATAATAAATTTATGTTCTCTTTTAAATCGATAATCAATTGTATGGCAAGATATTTTGAAAATAATAAATATAATTTAATATTGAGTTTTAATTATTTATAGGTTAGTAGGTATGAAAATTTAAATATACATATGTATGTATGTTAACATAAAGAAGACATGATGTTAATGGCAATATACAGAAAAAACTGTTTTACTACTGCATACTTATTCTTAAAATCTATATAATTTATTTAAATTTTACGTTGAAAATAACACTTAAATTTAACACGTTAATAAATCAGCCTACATAATAATTCATATTTTTTAACAGTTATTTTTTTAAAATTAAAATCTATATAAATATTTAAAATTATAATACTTATGTAGGGTGATAATAGACGTTTTCTTAAACGCAGTCAAGCAATAACGTGATGAATATGCAATATATTTTTAATGATTCAATAAAATTAAAAGCAGTTCATATAACGCCAGTAACTTTGCTGTTCATAATAATTTCGGTATATTCCGAAAATTGTAATTAGTAATGTTTATAAACATACTTAATTAGTAAAATTTGTTTATAATCACAAATATTGCGCAGTTTTTGCTCTATATTGCGATATTGTGTTTTTAAAAAGACCTATTATTTAACAGAATGAAAACTAGAGGACAGGATATGGAACAATTAGTTTCAGGAGTATAAAATTGAAATTTATGAATTATTTTCAGTTCTTCAGTTTCTAATAATTATAAATAATATATCGAAATTTAAACCTCATCCCTAAATATTAAATATTATTTTGTTAAAAAACATTTTATAGGTTTAAGGTACAAAAAAAAAGTGGGATATATTTTGCAAATAATTTTTTTTTATTGTGCTTGTAAAATAATACAAAAATATTTTAGCAATGATAAAATTGATAAAAATTTTAAATTATAATTTAAAGAGCAAAGTCGCCATATTTCGTCTCAGATGAACTGTTATCCTCTTGAAATAGTCCAAGTCAGCATTTTTGTCACATCGACATGTAAAAAAACGAACTAAATTCAGAGATTAGTTTGTCAAAACTTTATTAGGTACATATGTACATACATATAAACATATCAAACTTTTGTAAAAATGAAATACTTGTTTCCTTTTGTTAAGCACATACTTACTCACATAAATATTACATAGTAGTAAAAGAAAGTTTTGATATGAAAATTTGCAACCCCGCTTTAAAATTCACGTACTTTGAATATATGTACATATATGCATATACGAGTACCTATATACATAAAAAATATGAATTGTATACAAACATCTTATGTTGGCCCACATTAAAAAAATTCAAACTTTCTGCTTTACGTACTATTGTGCATATCAATAAGCATACATACATATACATAGTACATCTTTAATACCTGAAAAATCGCGAAAAATTAAACATTTTAAAAAAAAACATAAAATAAAAGTTTACTAAATCATTTTTCGAAATTAAAATAAAGGCAAAAAAGAAATGAAATAAAAATTATATTATGCTCTTTTCATAAACATACATATATGCCAGGGGTCGCCAAGCTCTTTGATAGTCAAAATTTGAAATTTCTCGCGAGCCACAATCTAATATGTAACAAAAATTTGATATTACAAATTATATTCGTAGTGAGAGTGATACATACATATATGTATATTGTTTTCTTCAAAGCAGATGAACTGTTTGGTGCATTAAAAGCTTATAAATCCAAAGCCCATCAGATTGAAGTCGGCCAATAACGCCACTATTTATTTTCGCTTGGACACAACTTTACTGTTTGAACTTGGATGAAAATTAAATCTGCTAAAATGTTTTCAGTAATTTTAAAGACATTTTAAAATGCAAACGAAATGTTGTATTAAAACATAATAACACCATAAAGGGAATATATTAATCGTGAGATACAAATTTTTTAAAGAGTCGCATTTGGCTCGCAAGTCACTGTTTCATCACCTCTGATATATACCATCCTCACAAAATCTTTCATCGTCCATTACAAACAAAAATTAAAAAAAAAAAGAGGAAAACGAATCCACGTAAAAAAAAGGTAAAAACATATAACAAGAAAAAAAAAAGTCAAAACCTACAAGAAAACCAGTTTTTACGGTGAAATTATAATTTGCTTTTATAATGTAGATTTTCAATTTTTTTAAATTTTACTTTAATTTTTGAATTTTTCGTTTTACTTTGTTTCTCTTTTCGAATTTTGTCGCCAAATACAAAGAACCACCAAAATAAAATGAACATAAAAACAATGAATAACTGTGTCAATAACAGAATTAAGTTAAAAAATTATTAACGAAAACAAAAAGCTCTACTTTAGTTAGATGACGACGGCAAATAACGACGATTTTAATGTGTGTGACGTGAACTTTTTTCAATTTTGACCATGAGTCACAACATCGTTTATTCATTTTTTTTTTTTTGCTTTTTCCTAATACCTATAAAAAGTAATCATTCGTTGTGTAGAGGTAGACTGTAGAGTAAAACCTGATTTTTTTTATTTTATGTATAACTGAGAAACTTAAGTAAAATATTCACATACATATGTATTGTTATAAAGTGTGAAAAAAATTACAAGTTTCCTTTCCTAAATCAATACAAACAAGAAAATCCAAAATTTATATCCATCCCATACTTGCCATTTAATATAAAATCAATTGACATTAAACAAATTAACATTAAACATTTAAAATATTAATAAGTACATTAGTACCTTTTTTTTTCATATTAACTCCATATTCACGTTCATTATGAAAATAAAAGTAATTTAATATTCGGCTCACATTCATACATACATAATATGTATGCATGTATGTGTGCGGATTATAACTGTACTAATTTTTAATACTTAGATGATTAATTACAATAAATAATTGTATTTAATTTTTGTACCTAGTTCGCTTAAATAAATAAGAGGAATTTCAAAAGAATTTTCTCAAAAAAATTCTCGCTAATAAACTGGGAAAAGTAAAAGGTCCTCAGAATATTTAAATATCTAGGAAAAAATTTTTTTTAAATTAGTTGATTACTTTGCTGTTTGGTTTTTTGTGATTTTATTTTTGACATTTCACATGTCATTCATTACATCTCTAAATTACTTTCTTTTAAACAAAAAATGGAAATCTGGTGTTTATTTCAAACATCTGTTACCGATTATAGTTTTGGGGTAATACGAACATATTCAACGAGTAGTTGAATATTCCGGTCGGAAAATGGTTCTAAATTCTGATTTTCGAATGAACAAAATTGAAAATTGATTCAAATTCAAATTAAATGTAAATCAAAATGTTCTTTGTTTTCTTTTAAGCACTTACATACTTACCAAGTATGCACATTTCAAATTTCTATATGATAATGTGAAAATTCAATAGGAAAATGAGTAATTTCTCGATATTAGACATTATATTCGTTCAATATTGTTTGTTTATTGTAGTACAGAAGCATTAGAGAGGGACGTCAAATATATTTTACCTCTTATTAATCTTTTAAAGCTGAAAGTAATTTAAAATGTTTTTGGTGTAGATATCACTTTTTTTTTTTGGTTGTCTTAAATTGTTTTCACAAAAACTATTTTCCAACTTTCATAATTTTTAAAAATGCAAATTAATTCAATTTGTAAAATTTGGAGATTAATTTTCCAAATTGATTTCCAAAACAAATACTTAAAAAATCTTTTTAACAAATTTTGTTTAATGTTGGCCAATATTTTTTATGGAAAATAAATAAATTTTTGTTAATAAATTCTTATGAAGTTTAATATTGCAAAATTCATCTGCATAAAAATTTGAAATGAAGTTGGAAAAATGTGCTCTTAAATTTGTTGAACAATCAAGAATCTTAACAAAGTATTTCTTTGGAGAAGTAATTCCACTTGTATTACAATTGAAAATGTTAATAATTTACAATAGAAAATATCATTTTGAGTATTTCAATTGCAACACAATTAATACATACATACATATTTTGTTTTTTTTTTTTTAATTTTACAAAACAGAAAACTTTTTATTAAAAATTTATTGAATCTAGCATTGCATTCCTTTTAAAGTGATTACAGTAGTACTCGGGTATTTGGTTACAGTACTCGTAATACCTGGGTAATTGATTACAGTAATTCCCCGGGGCTCCATTTTCTTTTGATTGCTGTTGAAAATATTAAATCTAAATTTTGGGTAAAATCTTGAGTAAAAATTCCCTTTTAAAAATGAAACTCCATGTGACATTGCAAAATATGTATATATACATATGTATATGTATATGAAATACAAATTAAAATAACTTGACTTGAAATTTGAAAACATTCGAATTAAATGCTATTTTCTCTTAATTTTGTTAACTTTATCCTATAAGAGCACAGCTTATTGTTAAAAATTATGCATTTCGCTGAAATATCCGGGTATTGATGCATATTTGTACAAATACACATATTATAATATTATAAATATATTATATGCAGATTAACTATTTTATCAATTATGGTTTCTATTGCACTCTAAATGGTGCACATTATCATAAATTGCAAATACAATTGAAAATGAAACAACATGTAAACAAAATTTTGATAGAACAAAATAGAAAATTCCATGTACTTATATAAATTTACAGTTATCAATATTATACATACATAAGTATATTATACATCTATATGCAGTATTATTTCAAAATTATATACATACATATGTACGTACGTATTTCAAAACTATAATTAATTGATTCGCAATTTCTTTTGTATTTAATTCCACTACATAATATAGAAATCACGTATATAAGTTTATTTAAAGCGTACTCATGTTCTTGTACATAAAATTATATATGTAAGTATGTACATATTTGTGACATATACATGTGCATGTACATACAAATATACATATATAACTTATGTACATACATACATATGTATGTGGCTCAATAATTTTTTTAGAACGTAGATTTTATTATGAGTCGATGAACTGTATTTAAATTAATTTTTATCTACAATTTTATAATTAATTTGTATAGATTTTAATTTAAAAATATCATAAATAGAAAATGATAAGTAATAAAAATTTGTTTATTTACCTAAATTTAATTAACTGAATACAAGATTATTGAATACAATTATAGTATTTAAATATATACATAATGTAGGGTTAGGGGTGCACATTGTACATAACAATAAAATATACATGTATGTATATATAACATTGAAAATTAAATTTTTTAAATACTTCAGTACATATTTTTACACCACCACAAGTGCCTATTTTTCGTTTTATCAAAACAAAAATATCGTTTTCAAGAATTTTCAATAATACAAGAAAACAATTTTTCAACATTTACATAGTTATACATACTTAGTTTCAAGTAGTATTTTGGTACCATAAGAAATTAGTAGGGTTGAAATTCTTTCACAAAAGCAACGGATATATTATATTTCACTTGCTACATGCAGACGTAAATACTATTTGTATATCAGGTTATGTTAATTGCGAACTACATACATGCTGTTAAAGATTTTCGCGCGATTTTACTAAATTTTAAGGTACGAGTATTACATAAAAATTGAAGAATGAAACAAAAATTTTCTACAAGGTCTAGGGTCTTAAGTTTAAAATTTTCATACATAATATGTATTTCATATTAGCAATTTTAAAGTTACTTAGGATAATTTTCTAAAAGACGATTTTAGCAATACAATACAAAATGAATATTGTACTTATTTACGTTATACCGTGCACTATGAAACTATTCTTAAGATATGTCTAAGTGGGTTGTTAAGAAATCTCAATCTATTTCTATATAGTTATTTTAAATAACTATATTTAGTAAAAGATAACAATAGAATAAAAATTTCTAGGTAAATAGATTTGGACTACACATGTTTGTACATATACATACATATATATAGTAGTATATGTGTATGAAAACTATTACGATGCATTGTATGTACACTTACCACATCCTATATACAATAAATTCTTATTGTTTTAGTTCTTATTGTTTTTTTTCTTACCATGGAACCTTCAAAATCTTTACGTTATGCTGTTTCATTTACTGTAATTGCGTATTCTTAGTTCTTTTTTATTTTTACATAAAAAGCATACTAATTTAAAACAAAGAAGCAACCTGACTATCTCAATTATATTATTACTCATATTTTTTATATATGGTAATACTTAATTTCCATAAAAACTTTTAATTCTATTGTATTCAAAATAATTGTTTTGTTTTATAATGAAAATAATTGATAAAAATAGCAGTAACTTATAATGAATATAATTACCTAAGTATGTATGTATTTAAATTTGATTATGTAGGTATAAGGAACAACATAATATTGCACCCACAGAATACCACTGTCGCAATACAAAATATGATAAAAATGCGATAATATTGCAATAATTCTTGAAATGTGTACTTGAACTAGTTCGCGAAGTTCTAAATGTTTCTATAAAATTGTCTGTCTAATTTTCATATGTAATTTATTGGGTTTAAACGAAATAATATATTTTAATAATAATTAAAATCTGCATTTCTTAAAATGATTAAATTTATATTTATTAAAATAAATAAATTTATGTACGCTAATAACCGACTTCATCTTAAAAGTTCAGTAATATTTTTAAAACATCAATGAACGTAATTTTTCTTGATTTACGGTAGTGTTGTTCTATGGGTACGAGGCTCACACAAACTATTTATGTATGTATGTGCTTAATTTTAAATTTTGTGTGAAAATTTTAAACAAAGAATATTTAAAATCTAAAAAAATTTTCAATCTCATGCTGTTTAGTGTTTTCTTAATTGTAAAATATTTTTACTAAATAATGAAATAAGTAATGAACTCATTATAACTGAATACCAAAAACGAATATTATAAAATAAAATTTTATGTTAAATTCAGTAAAAGGTTTAAAAATTATAAAAATTAAATCTTTTTCCTACTCCTTACATATTTTGAAAATTATAGCTAATCATTAAGAATTATGATAATTTGCACGGCAATTATATTTTAATATTCATTTATATTATTAATTGAAATAATTTTAGTATATCAAATTGGCAAAATCTTATGATTAAAGGCGTAGGAAATTCTGTAAAAAACACTCTCTTCTTAAAGGGCAAAAACCCCTAACAACATCATCTCGAATTCTCAAAATTTCTGCTTATTAATGACAATTATGATTAGTTTGAAAAAATCCTATTTCGAATTAATGGAAAATTTTATTCTGAATGGTTCAATTTTAATTAAAATTAATAAATGAATCACTATAATTTTAAATACATACATACCCTATGTACATATGCATACTTATTTGATTTTCTTATGACTCAACACCATGTGTATTATTTGTCTAGTATAACATTTTAACATTTTATGTGAAAACTTTATTTTCTAAAGTTTTCTAATAAAATGTTTATCTCTATATATTATAATAACTGTTTATTTACGTGTATAATATATATGTATATTCTTATGTATAGTGTATTTATTATTATCATTATATTGCATGACTACTTGATCTCTTAATTGAAATCAATGGAATCTGTGCTATAATAATAATAACAATAATAATAAGGTATATTGGATACGATAATTTTAATTGACGTCATATTTTTGTGCTAATTAAAATTATCATAAATGAAACATGTGTTATATTTTAATACAATTTACCTATGTATAAGTTGATGTATATATTTATATACATATATGTGTGAATATGAATCCTCAATATTTACATTAAATTACATTTCAGTTTTATTACATCTCCATACATATTTATATTTTATAATCATATGGTATAATATATACTTGCATAATATATTGTACATAAATAAAATTATTTTAAATATGTAAGTATAAATGCCATACGAACATTAAACATTCAATTAATTACATTCATTATAAGTATTAATATTCGTATGTTTGGATGATATTTTATTCTTTTTTGCCAAAAAAAAAAAATAAATTAGCTTTTTAAAATAAATAAAATTAAATAAATTCAAAAAATAATTTTTTATTCTAAAATCTTATTAGAAAATGATGCAAAATCTTTTTCTGGTAATTTTTTAAATAATTTCCAATTTAAATGTTTAAATATTTAATGGAACTTTTTTTTTATTTTGAAATTTGACCATTTTATAAATATAATTTTTTAAAAGAATTATGCCCTTTTCAAACTACAGATATCTTGAGATTATGTAATTTGTGAATATTTAGCTTTAAAGTATATGCTATAAAAAATTGTTCTCTATTTGAAAAACTAGATATCTTTAGTCAGTATAGTACAAACTTTCGTAGTAGAAGACAATTCTTCCTTAATTTCTATGCCTGGGTCATATTACCTGACTTTCTTTTATTTACTAAACATTCCTTTATTTATTAAAGTATGTAATAAAAATTATGAATGTAATGTACAAGATATATAAATAATTTTAAAAAATTTAAAATTTTTAATAAAATCGAAATGTCTCATTCTAAAATAAGCACATATGCAATTGGTTAGCGGCTCAATAGATATAACAATTGACGATTGTTTGTGCTATACTAAATAAATTTAAAAATAAATATTTTATTCTTATAATAATATTTCTAGTGTTTTGCATTCATATAACACTTGTGTGTGCTATATTGTAATTTTATTTTTTGGCAAAAAATTCAATTTTTTGAATAATACAATATGTATATACGAGTACGTTAGTTTACAAAATGCATGTTGACAACTAAAAGTTGTCAAAAATATTTAAAAATATTAAATTAAAATCGATTAAATTTTAATCGATTTTAATAATACTTTTTTAATAATACATTTTTTCTATAATAGACGAAGCCGCATAATTATTGAATCTTAATACTATCTAAATATTTGAAAATTTGACAATTATCATTAACTTAACGTGCTAAATGATAATTTGACTTATGTGATTGTGGCGGTTGTTCTTTGCTTTACTCGTACTTATTAATAATTTTTATATTTATTTCTTTGTTTTATTTTTTGAACATACAATTTGTTTTCAAATTTTATTTTTATATTTCCATTTTTATTTTTTCCAATTACAAAATTACAGAAATTTATCATGCGATAGACAGAAAAAAAAAGAAAAGAAATTTTAAAATGAATAATTTTTTTGGAAACTCCAAAACTAAACATACAAACACACAGTCAAGGAAAGCTTTTTCTTAATACAGTTAACAAAACCTTATGGATGAAATGTTCAAAATTTGTTACGTTTTTTTTTATCATCAATTATTAAAAAAAATAAATAAATAGAGAATTCAATATACCGGAAAGAAAAACAGTTTTCTTGCTGTTTTTTTTTCTTTATTTGCTTTAAACAACACTAAAAACAATGTCGAAGACAGTGAATCATATTAGGTACAGTTAAAAAATTTCTTCTGCTTTGACACTTTTTTTTTTAATGTTTTTAATTAGATAACATACTTATTGAAAAGTAAGTAGGGATGGGACTGTAGTTTTTACTTCTTTTGTTAGTAAACAAATAAAGATATAATATAAAATTACTTATTCCATCTTACCGGTATTTTTAGGTTCTTTATTATTTAAAAAAGTATTTTGCCAGAAGATTTACTTTCATTTACTCTAACGTTGATACATTAGATATTGTACGTTAGCTTTTGAATTGTATTAAGTCAAAATTGCATTAGTTTGTCGTCTAAATAATTTTTGATTTCTTTGCAATTAATGTTGATTTTACAAAAAAACTTCTTAAAGGTGCAATAACAAGTTTTGTTCTTTATATTAATTTCATTTTAATATGAAAATTGTTGCACAAACCAAACAATTAATTAACGTTGTTATTAAGCAAAGCATTCTTTTATTGTGGAAGGACATTTCAGTAAATACCGCGAATGGAGCTTTACATTTATCCTCGATATTCAAGGAAAGAATCAATTAAATATTTTTGACATTTCCTGGCTAACAATAGCCGAACCATAAGTAAAATGGTGTAGGATGAGAATAGTTAAAATTGTAGGAACATAACGTTACTATTATATTAATTTTTTATGAATTGTTCATATTGTGACATTAATTGTTTTTTGTATAACTTAATTACTTTCAAAATTTATTTAACTCATAACATGATGTAGAATTAACGAAATCACTTGCCAAGAAGCAATTTGGTATAATATGGTTTTAATTAAAGCATTTTAATTAAAGTTTTGCTATACTTAAACGCAAGAGTAAGTAAATATAGATTTAGCATGAGTGCCAATCACTTCCGGATTTTGTATTCGGGTAGCTTATATATTTCTCACTCAAATTAAATGAAAACGTGATTTTAGTGCATTTTCTCAATAGTATGTGATAATGGAAAATAATTTTTAAGTATGGAAAATATTTGCATTAAGTGATTAAAATTTCCCTAATAAAGTTAAAAAAAAAAAAAAGGTTTTTATATAAAAAAAAAAATTTCTGCATCTGCCAAAAAATAGAAGCAAAACATTCTTTTAAAATTGCCAAAAAAGGTTAATTTTGGGTATAGTCAAAGAATGTTTAAATATAAATAATATTAACTGTACATATGCATGTGCATATGCATATATAAATATATTTTTATTAAATTAAATTTACATTATTCAGCTGTTAATTTTTCACAGCATGAATTCGGTATGTACAAAGATATGTATATAATATGTACATATATTGTATTAACAGCAGTACATTTATTTAGAAAATATATTTGGGTTAATGTTAATTTATGTGAACTAGTTTTACCATTATTATTTATTTAGTTTTAATTTAAATTTGTCCTTGACTTTTCTTATTTATTAAAATATGACATGTTCGTGTTTGAAACTCTCTTACAAATCATATAAAATTATTATTACAATCGATTATATACAAAATTCTCTACATAAGTATGTTAGACATGTTTTACCTTATATAGGTATACATATACATACATATTAAATATAATTAACCTACACAATATTAAAAAACAAAGCAAATATTTGAAAAATTCAAAAAAATTTCTCTTTTTATATTTATTTGAACTTAAAAGAAAAAAAAAAAATATATTAATATTTTTTGAATTAATTTTGCATAAAGAAAATTATTATTTTATTAATATTAAATTTATTTTATTTAACACTGGTTTCTTTATTATTTCATGATAAAGGATAATAAAAATAAACAAGTACATACGTATATACATACACATACCGTATTTACTTTTAACTTTAATTTATTTTTTTTTATTTTTTTATTTATTTTAATTAGTTTCTTCCTATATTTATTAATTTTATATATAATTTTATATTTAACATTTTTGTGGTATTAAACGCAAAATTCTTAAATTTCACCTAGGACAAAATTGGATTTATTTTGATCCCGTATTTGAATTTTATGTCAAATTTTATTATTATTCTAATCACTCTCTCAACGATTGATTTTTAATTTCGTTTCATTAAAAGTCATTTAACTTGTTTATATGGCAGCTTGGGTATTAGGCTTCAGTATATATTCATTTATTTCAAATTTATATGATGGAGATGTTTAATTGATTAACGCATTTTAAATCTATCCAATCGCTTTAAGTGATTTTAAACTGTCTTTTTACTTTATAGTTTTTAACCTTAGCGCTTTTTTTACTAAAATAGCCTGATAGTTTTTATCTTTTATTTTTTTGGTTTTTTCATCGAAGGAAGGGAGAAATTATGAATGCTACCAACATGCCATCCCCTGGTAACCCATAGTTAGTTATGTGTTTTACCACAGAAACCTCCTTCTTATATTCTGATACTAGTCCCCTCAGACCAACCATCAAATTTTCTTTAATATAGATTCAAAGAGATTCAACGCTCCCCGATTTGGTGAAGCGCATTTTGCACTAAATCAGAAGGCAAAGTCCTCTTTAGTCTTCTGGGAGAATCCCGGATAACAAGGAGTCGAGAGGCCTCTACGTTGACATGTTGCTCCAGACAGACTCTATGTCTCACCGCCCTTTCGTTAAAATCGTCAACTACACATGGAATCTTTAGATCTCTGTTCAAATCTCCATTTCTGATGCTGAAGCCTGTGCAACCTTTAAGAATTTTAAAGCATTATATTTTAGTTGTGATGTTTTTTTGGTAAGCCATCATATAAATAAATCATGTACATACATACATGTATTAAGAAATTTCAAAGTTTTTTCTGTTCATACTCACGAAATTTTTTGGCACAATAATTTTTCTCCTTATTTTATTATTCATTTCCTTATTATATTGACATTTGTACGCACGATTTTAAAGTGTTTTTCGTACAAAAAAAATATTAAAATGTACAAAAAAAATGAAATAATTAAATAAATAACATAAACGAAGGTTATTGAGGGAAAATTTATCAAAAACCTTTGAGATTAATATTGTTTTCTTTTTTGCTTTTTTTTTCTTTAATTTTTCTCTCCTAAATGGGCTCTCTTAATTTTTCTACGCCATTTTTAATTTTTATTTTTAAAATATTAAGAATTTTCTTTTTTCATGTTATTTTTTTTACTTTTTGTTGTTTTTTTTTATAGAATTTTTATTGATTGTAGCAAAAATACCTAATACCGTTTTTGCTTACGTTTAATTGTAACTTATGTTACCGCCACATGATTCATGTGGTATGTGTATTTAAATTATAAAAAAATAGCAAATCAAATAAATAAGAAAAAAAAAAACTTGTACTTTACTTTAATAGCTGAAACACAAAAAAAAAAGTTAAATAAAAGCAAAAAAAAAAAAACAAAATGTAGGGGGAATAGAAAAAAAAAGTTTATTTATTCATGGCCATCAGCGTCACACATAAAGTTTTAGAACTACAATAAGAAAACCTTGTGTGATTACGAAAATATAGGTGTATAATCATACACACAAACATACATATGTATGTATGAGCACACTTAATATGATGTATTAAAATACGATACGATTACGAAAACCTTACGAACATAATATAAACTTTCATTAAACAATGTAAGAATGTATGTACGTAAATATATTTTTGCAAATTTGTATACATAGTTATATATTTCTTATTATGTCCGTTATATTGCTAGAAGATAAGATTTGTGGTATACATGAATATAATAGTACACCTTCAAATACAAAATATATTCATATGTTTATACAATAAAAGTACGAAATTGAAACACCAAATTTTTTGAAAATTTTTTACAGCCTAAAAATATGCCAAATTTTTTTTTTTTTGCTGACATTAAAAATCTGTTGAAATTGTTCAACATAACATTTCACATATTTATTAAGTATCTATTCTATTAAAATTGTCCAAATCAATTGGAATTTTATGTAAAATCGACGTATCTTTGATCTCAACTTTAAAACAGAATTTATAAATAAATTAAACTTTGCAGACAAAGTAGTATTCGTAACAAAAATGTTTTACAAAGCTTTAAAAATTTTAAATTTTTAAGTTCCAATGTTGACTCAAAAATCTCAAAATTTTCACTAAAACAACGTGAATTAAACCATTTTAGTCATTGGTTTCAAATTTATTGGAATCTAAAAGGACATGATACGGAATTTTCAATTTACGTTTTTTAAACGCAACAATTTCCTAATAATTTTAGATCTATTTAAACATTGAATACCGTACAATTGAATAGAACTCAGATTATTGAAATTTCATGGAATATGGATGTCAAGCTGTAGATCAATCTTAATCCAAGAGCAGGCTCAAAATTTTTTTTTTTTTTAAATAAATTTTTAATTTTTAATATAAACAAAAACAAACCACATTTTTTTGAATAAATTTTGTTCTTGTTTTAAAAAATTTAAATTCTAAAAGCTTTACCTATGTGAAACACTCTAGTATAAACCAGTCTAGAAATACAAAACAAAATTTCCATATCAGATTATTGTTATTTTGAAAAAGTATTTTACTGTATATTCTAATAAATCTATTATATTTTATAGCCCACAATATCTTAGCAAACACACATTATTACATACTATACATACATACATATAAAGTGTACATATTGGCGTGTGTTATTTATTTTTGTGTTTTTGTTTTTATTTATTTGTCGTTGTTGTTTTTTTATTTTGTACTTGTTTCAAAAAAGTAAAATATTCGCAAAAAAACAAATTTAATATTTGGTATGCATAACGTTAACCCCACATAATCTGATATAATGTGTACATTAAGGTAGTCTACATTTTTATTTTTAATTATGTTGTGTAAATATCTAATATGTACATATGTATGTACATAAGTACATTAAAACTGTTGATAGAAAGCAGATTAAATATAGAATAAATAAAAAGAGAGAGAGAAAAAATGTGTTTAATTTTTTTTTATCGGAAATTTAATTGAAAATAAATTTTTCCAATTTAAATAATAAGGAAATTGTTAAATATTAGAAGAATTTCATAGAAGGTTTCATTAAACAAAAAAAAAACGAATAAAAAACACAGGCAAAAAATCATTTATAAAGCGGAAACTTTGTTTCTGTAAATTTTTAATATTTCGTATTTCTTTTCCTTTGTGTTCTACACTTGGTTCTATATACCTATACCCATTCTAAGTTCAAAGGGAGTGACCATATATTTAAAAATGTTTTACAGCATGATATTACATAATTATATTATTGAACACCCCACCTTAAATGTTACCCCATCAGTTTTTTTTTTCTTTTTGAATTTTTATATCAAAATTTATATTGGGAAAAAATTCAAAATATTCAAAAATGTACAATTTTATTGATTTATTTTTTTCTTATTATTATTCAAAACAAGAAAATTAATTTGGTTCAAATTTTGGAGAGACCACAAACAAGAAATATTTTTTAGAAATACCTAACAAAATAGTTTAATTTTTGATGTTTGTTAAGCACCCTCATATCTACATGCTAAGAGAAATATGTATATACGAAATTTGCATTTTTGTTTGATTATTTTACAGAAATGTACATATTTTGCTTTATAGGATGAAAGGGCCCTTTATTGTTGAAAATGAATGCTAGTCTTAAAAATTGAAAATTTTAATTGAAAAATTTGAAAGTAAATTTTTGGGTTCCTTCAAATTGGTTATTAAGTTAAGGAGTTTGAATTAAATTTAAGAAGTTAATTAATAAAGAAGTTGACGAGTCTTAATTTTTTTTTCGAGATATAAAGTGTTTTTATATTTCGGTCAACAAAATTTAAACGCCTTTTATTTATATTCTAGATTTTGAATTTTTTTGCAAAAGTTTTCATGAAATTTAATATAATTCACGGTATTACAACAATAAACTTATAAAATTTTTGGAAATATCAAGGCTTAAAAATCGAACTGGGGACTGATTTTACATTTTTTAAAATATCTAAGGAACTAATTAACGGTATTTGTTAAAATTTAGTATTTGACCTCAGTTTGCTACAAGAATTAACGAACGAACTTTTCAGAAAATTCAAAGAAATATAGAGAAATTATGCAACACTTTCACTAAACTATACAAATACACTTACAGTCAGTTATATGTTGATCACACCAAAATTTTTATTTGATTGAGAATAAAAATTTATATTTATTTCAAAAAATTTACTTATTAAATATTTCCTGGGCAGAAAAAAAAATATTTCATTATATTTTATATGAGTTTACAAATTAAATATTTTGTTTTATGTCATACCAGTGAAAAATATTTAAGAAAATATTTTAATTTTAATAAAATATATATGTATTTACTATACGTATATATTTATTTATAGTTTATTTTAAAGTACATGCTTATAATATACTACAAATATTTGAGTGCCTTCGTAAACTTGAAGATTGTATGCATATGTACCAGCATATAATATACGTTATGCATATGTACCTGCATACATATAAACATTTTATAGTTTGTTCAATTAAGTACCCACTACATCTCATAAATAGATTGAAACCTTGACCTGCTATGACAGCTGTTTCTTCTTAAAAGTAAATTATAATATAAAAAATAATGTTTTAATTTTAAAAAGAAATTTTTTTCGCAAAAAAAAAAAAAAACTTATTGGAATACAATTTTAATGATGTAAGAAAAAATTATATATATATACGCACATATACATATATACATATTTTTTTTTATTATAATCTACTATTATAGATTTATGATTCGTAATTATTACTATTTGACCTTATGAAAATACACTCTACATACACACATAATCAATAGGTAAATAGGTTAACAATTTATTTTGATTGTATTGGTTTGATTAGTTTCTATATCTATTGAAGCAAATTATATTTGAATTATTTGAAATGCTATTGAAATTTTTTTGAGTTACGAACAAGTTACGATTTAATTACAAAAATAATTAATAGAATTCTAAAAAAAAAAATAGTATATTTTTTTCTCGTTTTCCTCGTTTAAACTATGAAAGAAACTGAAAACAGTTGTATTTGAACAAAATATTTGCATGAATAAAGTAAACTTGAGTACAAACAACATCAAAGTGAATAAAAATTTTAATTTAGTTTTTTTTTCAAATAATTTGTAATTTAAATTTAATTAAATAGTTTTTCTTTTTATTTGTACATAATTTTCACAAAATTAGTTTGAAATTATCTTAGTTAGCCCATTTTAATTTTGTTACTTAAAATTTAGTTATAATTTTTATCAATCTGAAAATAACACCAAGATTTTATTGAAATTATTTACTCCACTAAAACTATGTGTTCCAAATAATTTCAGTCACATTTTTTCCCGGAATATTTTTGATGTGCTTTTTATAAACTATCTTATATTTAATACAGCTGTTTATTAAAAATAAATGTAAGTTAAAAATAATGTGGAATTGTCAGTAATTCAAAAATTTCAGAAAATTAAATAAATATTGTGATAAAAAAATAAAGTTGGTGTTCCATTTAACACAGTATTTAAAATTCGAGTTTTTTATAACACTCCCTCACACTATACAACAACATTTTTTAAAGGAATACTTGAAATAAATTAAATCTACGCAAATTTTTCCGTCAGATGACATTATATTTTTATATGAGAAATAAGTGTCAAGTTAATTAAATTATTACTCCTGGAAAATAAAATATTCTCATAAAATAGCATTTCATTTGAAAATTACTCGCAAATTAGCTTGTAATTAAATTATACCTCTCTTTTAAGGGAACTTAAATACCTGATTTCTTTATAACTTTAAATTGATTACAAGAATATTATGAATACCAAATATTATTATAACATCAATATACATACATGCATTAATACATATACATATAATATGTCAATTTTATTTTATTCATCCACATTAACTTGTAAAATTTTGCAACAATGAAAATAAAGCTTATTGCATGTTCTCTTCTTTTTATAACGACTTAAAATATTATGTTATACTTAAATACTTGCCGTTTGAACATTCTTGTTGTTACGTATTTTTACTTTTATGTACATAGCTCGTAATTTTCATGCATTTTATGTACATATGTAGCATATATCATTATTAGATACATACACTTACATACGTCAACTAAATTAATGTGTCCAGGTTGCTAAGTATATACTAATTGCAATCGATATATAAATTTAATGATTAAGCTTTCACTTACAAAACAAAAAGGATAAGTAATTTGAACGCTTTAATTAATTTGTGTTCGGAAAAAAAAAATATAAAAATAAAACTTACAACATTGTTGCTGCCGTTTTTTACTTTTTTACTTTTTATTAAGCCAATGCCAAACAACAATAATATTCTATAATATACGTTATATTATTATGCCTATAAATTAATACATATACATAATTATAAGCATTTGTGCTTGTTTATGGAAATTTTTGGTTGTACGATAAATTCTTTTTACATGTAACCCGCTTACTTATATGGTAGATTTTCCTTTGAAGTTTTTCTTTTATGATTCTATGTTACGAGTATTTTTTCAATTATGCGTTTCTTTTATATTAAATTATAAAATAAAACGAAAGGATAACAATTTTTCGTAATTGCGTTTTTTAAAATCATTTAAATGTAGTGGGGGAAAATATGGATTTAAAAAAAGAAGGGATCACATGTAACGAACATAATGTAGTTACGAGTAAATGTGTTATCCATATTTACACATATAATATAAGTACAACGTAGTACTTATATTATATGGAAATGGGTAACTTGTACAATATTTTGCCATAAGATCGAATAGCAAATGCGAAATTTCAAAGATATCAATTTTATTTTCTTACAACAGTTTATGAAGTTGAATTCGAATTCCAATATTGCAATTAAATAATTAAAATAATAATTATGAGATCTGAGTATTTTCATCATCACATCATTGGTATTTCGAGAAAATACGAAGAATTATTAATTTAATATGTATAGTATTGCACACTTAATGTGCAAAATACTCCAGAGTGACTAAATTTTCAACATTTTTTCCAAAAATAATAATATAATTTTCGAAATTACCTGCTTATTTATTTAGTACATCAGTTATACAATATGAACAATGATGTCTTCATATTAACAAAACTTTGTTAATATGAAGACATCATAAAAATGTTAACCCTAGATATGAAGTCATGCATGAGTTAATTGACACACAAACAGTGATTTTTTTTAACCTATATTGTCAATTGAATTTTTTTAGCTTAAATATTCGTTTTACATCGACTCACAATTGCTAACATATTAAATAATTATACTAAGATTTAAGAAAAGAGATTTTTTCAATTTTAGGTGATGGAATAAGTATATGAATATAGTTCTAAACTTTAAAATAAGTAATTTTGAAGTCAGATGTTTCAAAGACATAAATATTAACAGATGGTTAAATCATACACTGCAGATTATTTTTCTCACAGATTCGATTGAGACACTTAATGGCTTCCATCCATTATAGAAAATTAAAAAAATTTAATATAGACAATTAAGTATTTTTTTTTTATTGTTTAGTCCATTTTTTTTTGCTAATGGTTTTGGAATATTCTTCATATGCTGGCTAAAATTAGTATGAAGATATTTTCTAAATTTTTTTTTCAAAATAAAAATTCATCTGGCAGTTTTCAAGATTTTTTTTTGGTGTGCATTCGACTTTATTCACTTTTTTGTTTTTGTTAAGAAATTTGTTTTTTTTTTATATCTGTTTCAGTAATTTCTCAATTACAATGTTTGTATGTGTGCAATTTTAATTTATATAGAACTACATATGTATGTGAAATTATCTTGAATAACAAATTATCTGGAATAACAGACTTGCATTGTATTGTAACACTTTGTAATAAAATTAGTGTCAAAATTATTTTCTAAAATATTATTAAAAGTAAAAGATATTTGTCAGTTGGAATTTTAATAAAATCTGCAAATTATAATACAGTTAGTATTGAAAATTATTAAATATGCAATGACAATCAGAATTTAGATAAGTAAGCTTTCATTCGTAAAACATTTGACAGTTCAAGTAGAAATTATCTTATGTCAAATATAAATAAATTAATTTTGACGCTACTAATCTAATCTTCAAAGTATTGCGATTTAATTATTAAAATTTCAGAATTTTTTTTAAATTATCTGTTAAAAAAAAAAAAAATTTTAATTATTTTTTAATAGCTTATATTTTTTTAAAATTGGTTTGAATTCCTTTTTCATTACTTTTCAGACTTTCAATATTTTCTTTTGCATTTTTATTAAAAAATTTTTAATATTTTGATTTTTTCAAATTTATATCAAAATTATATACATCTACATATACATCTTTAAATATATTAACTAAGTTGTTATATTTTTTATAAAATTGATTTCTCTATATTTTTAATATTTACATACGTATGTATTTGTGTAAAATTATGTTTTTGTAAATTTCTATGTAAAGTTATTATGGAAACATAAAAATTCCCAATGATAAACTAATTAGGTAATGGGAATAGAAAAATATACATGTATGCATGTATGTATAATATAAATCGTATATAGTAGTAGTGTATAGTAAAAGTAGAAACACCAGTAAAAAATAAATAGAACGAATAGTAACACTCAACGGTAAAAAAAAAAAATTATTAAAAAAAGAAGCGAGAATTAATGCAAAAATAAAATGATGAAGTGAGGTTAGGTGAGTTAGAAAAAAAAAAAATGGAAATTGGCACGCTACTACACAATATTAAAGAATACACCATAGAAAACGGAATGAGGAAATTAAATAAACTAAATTGTTAGAATTTCTTATTGTTCTTACGCTTCAGCATTATTATTATATGTACATATATATAGAATATTTTTATTGAAGTAGAAACAAACCTGAAATTTTATGTTATAAAAATAGAAACAGAAAAATTATGAAAACCAATACTTTTAACTGGTTTTAAACGTTTTTTTTTTCATCTTCTTTTTCGTATAGAACAGAAATGTTTTTTTCCTTTTCTGTTATATGTATTCAGTTTATGTCTATCTATATGAATACTATATAAAATGTATAACTATTTTTCAAAAACAAAACAAAAAATTTCTTTGTACTTAACCATATTATTTTTAATTTTGAAAAAAGAAAATATTTTTCTACCATTATGTTTTATATTTTTGAAAAGTATCTAAGAGTATGTTACGGTAGATGGCAATAATTTGGAAGAATATAAAAATTTGCTAAAAAAAAAAAATTTTAAGAATAAATTATAAAATGCCATTCTTTTTGTACTGAGTACTAAAATAAAAAAAAAATTTTTCTAAGTAAATTTGAATAATAAACTGTCGAAGCTACAAGTGTAGCTAAGTATGTACAAAATTTAATTCAATTAACTTAAAATACAACATTTATGTCAAACATTTATGTAACACTTATTTTCACAATTATGACAAATCACTTACCATATACCTAGTTATAGGTACATATATAAATTAATTCCATATTTGAAAGTAATGTTTAATTCTGTAAATGTCAAAGAATTGGACTACATGTCGAGGCGCCGAATTGTATGGCAAGGTATCAGATTGCATTTCGACACGATTGAGATTAATTATTGTTGCAATTTCTATTAAAAATACATGACATACCCATGAATATGCAATTTTTTTCAATCACATTTTGCTTTGTAATAAAAGTTTTCTTTAAAAATGATCTCTTCAGTTTTAAGAAATGAAACGCGTATCAATATAATACTTTTACCGTAACATGACGTATGCGTTATGTTTGTGTATTTATAATTATTGTTATAAAATAGAAAAAGATGAAAATTAATAAAATCATTAAATGTTTTAAAATCTACTTAAAAAAAATCAAGACGTCAAAGCCTGAGTAAAGAAAAATCATTGAATTTTCAGCATTTGGATTTTTCTTTAAAAACATATTTTTTTTTTTTATTAAAAATGTCTGTTTTAAAAAGGGAATCTTAATGTTGTTTAAAGTATACCAATTTTTCGTTTCTAATTCTTCGTTTATTTTATTTAATGTATTCATTTAATTATTTTAATAAAAGACTGGTTACATAATATACAAATTACATAAGTATCTGCATCTAAAGAATTTAAGAATCCTGAACTTCAATATAAAGATGGAAATTGTATTTGTAACAATTTTGAACGCTTTAATCAATTTAAAAGTTTTTTTAATTCAAAAGTTATTAAAGTTTTTACTAAAAAAAATCACTAAAATTTAGTTTTCGTATTTAAAACAGAAAGCCTTTCATAATAAGTTCTTATAAGTATAACACTTAAATAAAAGAATAGTATTTGTGCATGATAAGCAAAATTTGATTATAAAATGTTATTAATATTCGATATGTAAGGAAGCCAAATGAATTCACTTGATTTTATTTAATCTAAGGTGTTTGTGCGCTTAAATTTTTTTGAATAATACTATAGTTTTAAAGAAAAGTAGGTTAAAGTTACAGAATACGTACAGATAACAGAAAAGTAGTTTGAACGAAAAATAGTTTATTATTAAGTATTTCGTATAAAAAAAAAAACTGAAATATAAAAAGCTCGTTTTAAAATAAAATGTCCGCTGTTATCAGTATGCAATCTACTTTTCTTCAAACAAGACTTTCGATTTATTTATTTTCCGTATAAGTTTTAAATCGAAATAGCGATCGATTGTAAAAATATTCTGTTTTTCCATTTGAATCCAATTTAAACTCTAATTTTGACTTCGAATTTCCATGAATTTTTATTTTTAATAAAATATATATATATTTTTTAAAGTGATATTTTAAAAATAAAATTCACCATAGATTCAATATTTTTCTTTTTTTATATTTTCAATTACATTACAGCCACTTATTGTAAAGTCGTTTTATGCTTCCATGATTTTAATCTATAAATTGATATTAAAGTTATTCTCTATATTTTATGGTAAAATTTTCTATTGTAAAAAAGTTTTCATGAAAAATATTTAATAAAAATATTATTTCACTCAAACTTTTTATTGATATTTTTTTATTATATAATATATATTGTATATATGTATTCGTATACACATATATACAGAAATTTTTTGAAGGCAAGTAAAGATTTTTTATTATATTATAAAAATTGGAAGGAGTTTTTCAATTTAATTGAATAATTTTGCATTTAATTTTTATTCCCATTTTTTTTTTTTGATTATCTAGTAAACAAGGAATTACCATCAGTTTTTTCTTTAGTTATTTAATTTTAAAAATATATGTATAATAAGAAAATCAAAATATTTTCAATTTAAAAATTTTATTATAATAAAATTAGGAAATTTTGTTCTTTTAAAAAAATTTGGATTTTTTACGATACAAACTATAAAAACAACGCTAAAACAATTCTGTTATAAAAATTTTGGATTTGTTGCATTAAAATACTAATTTTAGTAAATTCTAAAATACTAATTTTAGTAAATTAGTATTTTAATGCAAAAAATAAATAACAATATTTAAATAAAGTATTTGCTCGAAGTCCTATTATTTAAGTCCGTTTAATATTATACGCAGCATGTTTGTATTGCATCTTATAATATTGTCGATTTATATTTGAAAACCTTGCAATAGTTTAGTTGTTGAATAATTCCAATTCAATTGAATAATTTGAACATATATGTATGTAATTTATCTCAAATTCAATTCTTAAAATATAAAAGAAAAGAATTTATTTAAACTTTTTGTTTCACGATAAAATCTTATTCATTTGTTTTTGTATAGGCTCAAATTTATTAAAAAAATACAATAAAAACCAAAGTGATTTTTAATTACTGTTCGCGATTTTAATATCCTTTTCCCTCTGTCTCTAATAAATAAGGCCTATCGTTTTCTTTTAAACTATTTAATTGCCATCGCATAACTTTGAACGTCTAGTCTTCGAATTTTTTTATTTACATATTATATTTAAATTTTGTTTCAAGGTCTTATACATAAATTGTAATATCTTTTCAAATTAAATATGATTTTTTTTAGTTTGCGAATAAATGCGAAAATTTTATATTTTATATGATTATGTATATTTTTTGTGTTGGTAAATTTGCTATGCATAAATATATAAATATAATTTTCATATCAATAAGAAGATAGCAGGGAAACAGTTTCGTGTTATGGTATACAAAAATAATTTATTTATAATTTTTTCTTTTAAACGAATTGTCTTATTATTAAATAACTAGTCTATCATATTTTAGTGTAATTTAAAATTATTCATGTTAATTGTCTAGAAATAGTTTCTATAAAATTCCAGTCAAAAATCTATCAAATTTTGGGTAATTCTGTCGAATATCATAGATCCTGTTAGACGAAGATTGTTAATATAGAATTAATATAATTTTATAAGAATTTTAAGTTTCTTCATTCCGGATTTCCAATAAATTATGGAATATTTTCTTACCCATGTTTTGCAAGAAATTCCATTTGTACTAGAATAAAATAATTAAAATACCAAAAAACTCTATATTTTTAAATAATATCGTAATATTTGAATCCGTGTCAATTAGGGTGTACGGTTTTAGAATACAATGGCATAAATTGTAGTGCTGTAACTTATTATTACAAGTTATTGTTTGACATTTCTGCAATAACGATTATGTAGATATATAAGCAAAAGAAACGAATTTATAAATTTTTTTAGATTTATTACCTGATAACCTGAAAGATTATCTATGCATGTACATACATATATGAAAATATATAAATAGATTATGATAATAACGTTAATAATCTTCTCATCTATAATTAAATGTTACGCAAAAATAATGAGCAATAAATCTTTGCAGTATAAATTAAAATTTGCAAAACAATATTTAACAAAACAAATACAATCTATTAAGTTTAAAACAAAAAAAAAAAAAGAAATCATTATTTTCCCGTTTAATTAAAAAAAAAAAATCATTAATACAGTTTAATTTAAAAATAAACCAAGTATAAAAATAAATTCAGGTTTTATTAATAAACACGAAACAGAAAATATTAATACTATACTTGGTACGTACTTATGTGTATACATATAAAAATACTCAAAAGTTATAAACTTACCTGTCTAGACTAAAGCATAACTACATTCACACAAAATTATAAAACAAAAAAAAAAGAGAAAGAAAGCAATTTTTGTTTTTGTTACTGCAGGTTAGAATAACAAAAACAAAACGTAAACTCTCATATTTTTAAGCAATAAAATTAAATAAAAAAAAAAAATAAATATTAAACCGAAAATTATTAACAAATTTAACAGTAAACAATCAATAAATTGAATTATTTTTTAACATTAAAATACCTAATGAGTAACGAAGAACAATTGAAATCATATTTAATTTGGAAAGTCGAATGATGAAGAGACACAGAGAGAGTTCCTTTTATTTTATATTTCCTGCAATTGTATGCAATGCAAATTGTGTAACAAACCAAATACATTTTTCGGCAACATATTTGCTTTATTTTAAGAAACTTTTTTCAGACGAATTATAAGAGTTCACATAACTCCTCAACACACATCATATTATCATTGCATTCATAGTTACCATGACTTGTAAATTTTACTATGAGATTTTATTTTTTTTTTTGAAATCACATAGGTTTTATTTTGTGTTTATTTTAAATATTTTAAAGAACAAATTTCCAACTTTTGACTATGTCTTTTTGATTACAATCTTAATTAATGCGTAGAGCAAACTAACTTAACAAAATATTACTTCTGTAATTAAGAGTAAATTTTACTCAAGAAAAAGGCTAGGGTGTCATTAAACCGCAATCTACAATTATTTTTTTAATGTTAAAATGTCTAATTAAGTTCAATAATTTAAATGAATATCGAATTTGACGAGTAAGTAAAAATTCCAAATTTTTTTTAGAGCTTAAAATTTGTTTCTTTTTGACCAAATTCGAACCGTATTACATCAAAAACTTTCCCTAATATTATCAAATTTAAATTTAGTGCGGAAGATTTTTTAAACATCAATTTTGTTATTAGTTTATATACTGTGTTACAATTACATACTTATTATTGTTGTCAAAAAAGTGTCAAATAAAGTTTAAAAATTTCGCTCAGCTTATTTCAAATGAATCAATCAATAAACCATCAACACAAAAATTAATTCGAGTAATAGCTGAGCTTAAAAGCAATGAACCAATCTTTAATTTCTTAAAAGTCTTTAAAACTGATTCATCAGCTTGTCAAAAGTGTTGTTTTTTTTTCTTTAAATTGTGAAATTTTTCAAGTAATAGCGATTAACAAACTTATTAACACGCTTGTATGTACATATGTATGTATAAACACAACGTTTTATTTGTTATCACTTTATTTTTTTTTAATTACATGTTTGAAATGTTTTTATATATAAAATAAAAAAAAATGAAAAACAGCATAAGTTTTTTAAGCATAATTACGTCAAATAGCCAAAAAGTGAGAGTCAAAAAAGTTACATTTTATTTTTATTTTTGTATTTTATTTTTTTATTTTAATTTAAATTAAACCAGAAGCAAAATGTCAGCTGAAATAGAAAGTTTTTATTCCTCTTGATAAAAAAAATACAAAAACACCAAAAAAAAAGCAACCGATCCTAAAATTAAAATAAAAATACAAAAATAAAATTTTATGCTCTGTAAAAAAAAAAGTGAAAACTCTGTTACTTCTGATGTCATAATCTTTCTCTTTTTTTGATTTTTTATTGTTGTTTATGTGCTCTGCTCATTTACAAACATATGTATAGTTAATTTTGCCATTTAGCTACTTATCGAAATTTATTGTTGCATTCGTTAACAAAACACGACGAGACTTTACTGCACTTTATTTTATAATTTATAGTGTACAATAAAATACTCAATAATAATAATATTTTGGAAATGCTCTTCTTGCTCTTATATTTTACTTTAATTTCATTTTATATTAAGAAATTGAGGTTAAGTTTACGTTTTTCGTATTTACTTTTGTGTCTGCATTTTTTTATTATTTACACAAAAAAATAAAATTTCCAAAAAAAAAAAAAGTTACACAAAATGAAAAAAAAACTTTCTTGCCGATTTTAGTTTTTTATATTATTTATTTTTTTTTACAAATTTGAACAATATCTTTAACATTTTTATTGTATAAAATATCAAATTTCATGCATGAAAATTTTGTCAAAATTCTATTTTAATGAAATTATTTATTGCGAACAATGGATTCAATATGATAATAAATTATATTTTATTTTATTATTAACACGTACTTTATGCACAATTTAAAATTATTACATACTTATTTCCGTTTAACAATATTCAAGTTTGGATCTTGTAAATAACAAACTCTTTCAAGCCTAAGTAGTGAAAACGGGTTATATTTAGTGATTTTTTCATTAGTATAACATTTCACATAAACTTAGATAATTTTAAAGCAATAATTTTGAAAAAAAATTAAACATACTGATACTACATGTTTTCATAAGCGCAGTATATCGCAATATATAACGAAAACTGCGCTACACAAATGTTGCTAATCTAGTTTGTTCGTAAACATTGAATTAATTATTCGCAACATATCTAAATTATTTTGAGTAGTGCAATTAAATCCTATAAACTGCAGTATTACCGTATGAATTTCATAAAAATCCCTGCTAATATATAAAGCTTGAATTGCATTGCTCATTAAAATAGATAGTTTTTGCTAATTTATGTCAAAAATATTCGAAATCACATAATTTATACAATTCAAAAGTATACAAACAAATGAAATAATTTTATTAAAAAATTTTATAAAATTATAAAGGCAAATTAACAACGTACACTCTTTTAATACAAAATTTTGTTGTAACAAGGAAATTTAAATTACTTGTTGAAAAAGTTTAAGATAACTTACAAGTGCATTTTATGTATTGTTATATGTATTGTAAATGTTATTTTGACTTTTCTCTCGAGTCACGTTTTTTAACATTATTTAATATTTTAATTCTTAAAAGTTTTCTAAAATAAATTTTTTTTAAAAAAGTAAAAATAAAATAATTAAATTTGAAAAACGTAAAGCGCAAATCAGTTATTATACCACTTAATTAATATGGAAAAAATCGTTTATAAAGAAAGCCAATTATTTAATTCTATAAATAATTATTTGCCATTATTATTAATTTTTATAACCTTTATCTTTATTATTGTTAACGTAATCAATTAAATCTTAAATAAGTACTATAGTTTCTAAAAAAGTTATGGCGAAAAATGGGGCTGTTGGATTCGTTAATAATTCATTTCTTTAATTAGATTTTAGTTAAGTGAATTACAAATTAAATTAGATAAAAATGTTAATTAACACAGATTGAAATTGTATGGTTAGGAATTTAAAATCATTTTTACATCTTGTTTACTAAAATTTCTTTAAAAAAAATTTCATAATCTCAATATATTTTCAATAATAATTTGTTAAAAACAACCAAATGAATATTTATAAAAATCAAGTACATATGTATATTAAATTGAAATTTTCTGTTTGGATAACTATTTTTAGAAAATACAATACTAAGGTTACAATTTGAATGTTTTTGTATAAATATGTAGCTTTATCTCGAAAAATAATAAAATATGTATTTGTAAATACGGTATTTCTACAATGTATAGCTTTCGGTTACTACAATACTACAAAAGTAGCTTTTGTTTTCAGTGATGTCAATTTAATATTATAATTCTGTAGTTTGTGCAACTAAAAATAACTTCTGCTTAGAATTTTGACATTTGCATATTTCTGATTCAAAATGTAGGTTCCTTTATTAGAATGCGATATACTTTATTTTTTTTTTAACATTGCTTTAAATTTTAAGGGATAAAAATTGCTACATTGACTCATAAATCCCATATTTAGAGTTCCATATTAAGTTATATATAGTAGTATTTTCAATGAAAATAAATTACAAAAAGCCTTTCGATTATATAAAAAAAACTAACCTCAACTTCAACTAAAAAAATTAGAAAAATTAAACATCAAAAATGTAATCAAATATTGAATATTACTAAAACACTAAAGGCACGACTTTTCAAAGCTTTTAAAACTTTTATAAACGAATGCTTGGTGATATGCAATTATGGCGCTAATCGACGAAACTATTATGAATATTATCATTTTGACAATCCAAGTTTTAAAGAGCCGACAATTTCAATTACTTTTTGGAAAAAACAATACTATACTTTGGGAACACAAGTTTGATACTTACACAATTTCTACAAGAAAAATATAGTCAGCTGTTTTCAATTATATAATTTTATGTACCTACCGTTGTTTGGCTGCAGCTTCTTCTGCATTAATTAAGACTTTAGGTATTACTTGTATCGTTATATAAAGTGAAGTGTATTTTGTGTAAAATATGAATTAGTATATAAATTTTATTTAATACACAATATATGTATGTAATTATGTTAACCGAATCCTGGCAATTTAAGGTTTTAATTTTATTTAATAATTTAATAAAAAAGTTTTGGTTTAAATTCAGAATAACTATACTCAAAAACAACTGATTCAACCCCAGTTGACGATTTGTATATTGTATGTATACGTTATATGCCAATTCTTAATTATTTTAAAAAGTTTATTTCAAAAGATTTAAATTTAAAATTACACCACAAAATATTTAAATAATTTTATTGAGTTTTCAAGATATTTAACATTTTGTATTTGTATACAATTATGTACCATTTATACTTTCATACATACTTGTATTAATTTTGTATATATGCATGTATGACAAAAGCTTGCATAATCACTTTGTATAAAAGCTTCAATTCAATTGAAAGCTTTATGCAAATATTTATTTTATTTTTTGTCACTCAACTTTCTCAACAAAATTTACAAATAAAAAATACTTAATTAAAATTTAAAAATTGCAATTTACAGATTTGATCTTTGTCGTGTTTTTTCTTTTTATTTTTAAAATCACAGAAAGGTCAGACAGATATTATTTTTTTTTTGTAAGTTTATGTGTGGGTATAAGAATAGTTAATTTTCAATAATTTCAACATTTTATTTTTTTAAAAGAAGTAGATATGATAAAATTTTGTTTAAAAATTTTTACTTAAGTTATTTAAGCAAATTTATTAAGTGAAGCTCCTAAATTGATAAATTTTTTTAAAATTTAAGATGTTCAAGTAATTCTTATAATAAAATATTTGTCAGGGTTTAATTTATTTGCCCTTCCTCCTTAATCAAAAGATTAATTTCCCTATAAACCTGATTTTATTATTTTGTTACCCTATTCGTCAATGTTAATTTGAAGATTTTATTTAATTTTCATTCATCAATTTAGAAAAAAAGATAATGTGGTTTCACCTATTTCCTATATGTATGTGTATAAATACAACACTTTATTGGAATATGTGTACCTATATATGTTTAATTAATATTATTTTAATCGAATCTGTTTAAAACAAAATATAATTCAGTTTCTTTACTTTAGCTCCTACATGTTAAGAATAACTTTTCAGTTCTCGGTTGCATATTTATACATTTTTTTTCCGCAAGTATACAAAAAAAAAAATTTTTTTTAATAAAAACTTTTATAATTAAATTATAGTTTCCATTAAAACGAAATTTTTTTCTGTTACCTTCGTATACTTAAATAGCCCAGTTATTAGTTGCGAAGTACTTGCTATTTATATAATATTATACATGAGTATACCAATATTACAATTTTTGTTGTACTCAAATGCATATACATACATACATTATGTACATATGTTATTCAACAGGTGTTGCAGATGGTTTCATACCCACTTACATTAAATATTATTAATTTATATGTGTGTACTTACTCTTTTAGTTAATTTTTTCTTTTATTTTTTTTTCGTTTTAATAATTTTTTTTTTTTGTTAACTTTCCTTTTATTTAAAGCAGGATACCAGATTTCCTGCTCTCATCAATTATACAACAATATTTTTTTTTCTTGAAATTTATACTTTTTACACATACATGCATACATACATATGCGCCATGATTTGTGGTTTGAATTTAATAATATTAAAAAATGTTATGTGCATATGTATAAAAAGTAGTAGCCAGGCAACTTTTATTATAACGTTCGTTCAATTGTACGTTTATGTTGAGATATTATAAAAGTATATATGTATAATGCAATGTATACATTTGTTAATCTTATTTAATTCGTCACGTATAAAATGAATGTTTTCTATCTATTATATGTTCTTAATATTTTTATTGAGGTTACCATTCGTCATATATTTTTTTAGGGAACAATTCGAATACATATTTGAATTTGTTGTCAAATTTAATAAATCTTTGGTTTTTTGAAATTTGAATATTTCTCGATTGATTACCTCTCTTCTTATCAGGTTTTTCCATACATTCAGTTTAACTGAATTGACGGTTTCACTCGTCTCAACTGATCTCTTAATTCTCTCTCTCATCTGATCCCCCAATTTGCAGTTACTATGTAGTTTTCAATTTGTATTTCTTAAATGCGATGCCTAAGTCAAAGTCGACAAAAATAAACCAAAAAACTGTAAAGTGTTAAATGAAATAATAAAAATTATAATAGAAATGAATACAAATAAATGATAACGCGTAATATCTTAGATCTCTTTCAAAAATAATTTACAAAAAGCCTTCCAATTATATAAAAAAACTAATCTCAAGTTCAACTAAAAAAATTAGAAAAATTAAACATAAAAAATGTAATCACATATTGAATATTACTAAAACACTAAAGGCACGACTTTTCATAGCTTTTAAAACTTTTATAAACGAATGATATACAATTGGTGCTAATCGACGAAACTATTATGAATTTTATCATTTTGACAATCCAAGTTTTAAAGAGTCGACAATTTCAATTACTTTTTGGAAATGTATATTTATAACGTTTTCTTGTCAAAATCTTGTTTTTTATTACAAAACAGTCACTTTTCAATGGCCACTCTCCATTTTGTCCACCGGTATGTCTCATTTAAGCTCATTTAACTTAATAGCATTTGAATTACGATTACTGGTCACCTCACTTATGTTTATATTAGCAGGATAAAAAACTGGTATAACTATACAATTATGAAATACATAGATTAATTTGCATACGTGTGTGTTTTTGTATCTATTAGATTATGTACAAATAAATGCATGTTTCGTGTACGTGTTTTTTTTTTTTTGAAAATACACGCGTATATAAGAGAATAAATAAATAATTAGAACAGGTGATCAGAAGAATTTTAAAATAAAGTTTAAAGATTGATTCAACAAAAATTAAAAAAAAAAACAATAAAAAAAGACATGCATTCACGCTCATGAATCTAGAACGGGCCATCAATCAAATAAAATAAATATTTTTTTTTTCTTGCTGTTCTTTATTCTTTGTATGTCTTTTCTTGATTTCTCGCAAATTGTGCAAAAGAAACTTTCTTTATTTTTCATTTTGATTTTTTATTTAAATTGTTTTTAAAAATTCTATAAGAAATAAAGTAGGTGCAAGGTATACAGAATATACATTATGTCAAATGTATATTTACATAAGTTGATATACGTATACATATAATAAATATATATAAATAGGCTTATTTACATTGTATGTACATACATGGTGAATGATTTAAAAAATTATTTATATTTTACAATTCTACATCAATTTTATTTTGAATTGAAGTAAATTTCATCTCTACAATAAAAGAAAAGAAAAAAAAAAATAATGTTTGTATTGACCTTCTGAAGTGACACAATGAAATAAATAGGCGTACCTACACATAAGTATAACGTTTTTTATATGTAACTCTCATGTAGGTAAAATTACCTACATACATTTTTTCTTTTGTAATTCACATGCATATGTATTCATGTGTGTATAACATGAAAAACACATTTATTCAATGTCATTTAAATTTACAGTGTAATTATTATTTCTGTTGTTAAAATCTTAACTAAAGAGTTGTGTTTTTTTTTCCTTTTTGCTTTGGCAATAATTGGCATGAAAAGAATCATAAATTTTTGCTAATTTTTGCTTTTTACTTGCACGAAGTCAAAACAACCTAATCTGAACACGGCTTTATTGTGAAATGTAACGAAATTAAATTTTATGCTCTGCTTTTTTAACATTCTATACTGTTTTTGATGAAATCTCATTTTTTTTCATCTAATATTTATGGCGAACAATAGTAGTAAAATTAGTAATTTGTTAATTTGCTTTTAAAGTTGAAATGCCAAAGATAAAATTTTTGCGTACGTCAAGGTTCTTTAATTTAATTTTAATTATTGTACTTTTAATTTTGAGATACTATTTAAATACAGCGCCGTCTTATTATTTTTGGTCAAATATATTTCTCAATCGTTGTTTATTGCTAGAGCAATCAAAATATTATAACTTATTTTCTTTCATACCCCAAAAGGGTTTAATTTTTATGATTTTATAAATATTAATATTAGATAATATTCACTGTATTTTTTGTTTTTATGTGAAAATTTAGTTTACGATATCAGTTGTATTGTAGCATACATTTGCGTATAATTGTATATGAAAGAGAGAATTTTTATTAAATCAGATCAAGCAATTTGCAAATAATTTATGCTGTTTAAATTCTTTGAAAAACGATTTCTTATTTATATTAGTATCCGAATATTATTCAATATTATTGCATAACTATTATTCCATATTATTGCATAACATTGGGATGAAAATTTATTTTTAACTAGGAAGCAATTATTACCATTAGTCCATATACATATTTGAAAAAGTTTAAATTTTGAAAAATTAATTGAATGAAAATTTTGTACTAGAGAAATTTTGTTATTAATAAAAAAACTGTTTAAATGAATATTAGAAATTTTAGAAATTTAAAGTCTAAATAATATATAAGATACAAAATCTATAGTTTAGTATTCAATTAATTCAGAAATAAACTTAACTTTTATACCTAATTTGCTATGATTTTACATCATGTTGTCTGCTTTTTATATAAAATTTTTCAATTTCAATCAACTTTATTGTAGATCAAATTAATTATTTCAAAAGCAAATTAGGATTCAGCTTATTTTAATAGCAAATTATTATTTTTTGCTTTTTAGTGTCAATGAAATAAAATATCAATAGAGTCATTAAAAACATATTTTGAAACTTTCCTATCTTCCTTCTTAAAATTTTTTCAAATTTAAAAATTAGAAATTAAAAATAAAATTTATTGTTTCTTTATATGTTATTTACCGCTCTACATTATATTTTAAATTAATTAAATTATTTTCAAAAACGAATTAAAGTAACAACAAAAAATATGATTTCCAATCAAAATCAAACTGACACTGATAAGCTTTAAGTATTCATTAAATTTGTTGCGATTTCACCAAAAAAAAAAAAACGAATATTTTTTATTAATTTTTGGGTTTATATTATATTATTGTATATAAACATTTATTTATATATATTAAAGTATGTATATCTATAATGTAGATGTTTTATATTTCTATATCAATTAATATACATACAAAATTATCCATGAACTCCTCTAAATAAAACATTTATTATAAAAATATAAAATTTTATTTTAGCAGCTTTTTCGTTATTTTCAAGGTCCATTTACAAAACAAAACAAAAAAAAATTAATCGAAAAATGTAGGTATTCTGCTTTTAGTAAAAATTTTTATTGTCTATGACCATAATTAGGCAAACCACTTTAATAGAGAAGTTGAAAAAAAAAATTAAGTTGAATTATCATAGTTATTATTTTTTTTTTACTATTTATTGTATTTGAACAATAAAGCACAACAATATTACTAAAAAAGTAAAATTCAAATAAAATAAATAAAATTTTTAACTAACAAAAAGCAAATTCGACAAATGCTTAAATTAAAAAATTTTGTTTTTTTTTTACAAATCTAATTTTACAATTATTTTTATTTAATTGTTATTTAAATTTAGGAGAAAAACTAATAAAATTTTATCTATTTTAAAATATTACCAAAATTTTTAATTAGTTTATAATTTAAATGAAGTCTTTAAAGTGTTGTAAATTACAAAAAAAAAATTTTTTTATTATAATTTTTAAATTTCCTATAAAAAAAATTTGAATAGTCTTGAATTATTTTAATTTTTTTTTTTATTTTTCAATTTTATAGTAAAAAATACATGAAAATTATTAGAGATATTTCTCTCATTCTTTAAATTATGTACAAATTAAGTAAATAAAGAGAAATTTAAAATTTTGTCATATTTTTGAAAGAATAGAGAACACCATGATCACAAAATTTACAAGATCTACACCAGATAGCATTGACATTTAATAATGTTACGTTATTGAGGAAAAATCTGTTCCACAGATTTTGACAACTCCTTGAAAATAGCGATTATCATCAATTATCCAGATAAATTAATTCTATTTGAACATCTTTTAAATTTTTTGACGTCTTTAATGAAAAATTGATTATTTCAAAATAAGTATATATTTTAAGAGCGTTCCTAGCAAGTAAAGGAATGCTTTAAGCTTAGCATGGCAAAGAAGTATGAATTATTTTTTAAATTGTCATTGGTACATTATGTTAGAATTTATTCAAATAAATCATGCATTTAAATTTTGTTAGTTACTTTCACTTATATCGTCAATGATGTGTATATTATACATCTGAATCTTAATTAATACATAATTATATGCAATAAATGTCATATGTGTTGTTATTTCATTTAAAATTTTTATTGAAAACCAGTTTATTTAAGTTTTTTTTCTATCAATATAATAAAAATTATGTAAATTATAAGGGGACATGCATATTGCATATTGCATGAACGTATGTTTACAAAATTTATTTTTGAAATTCGTAATCAATCTAATTTTTACTATTTTGTTTAATAAATCTCGTAATCATAACTTGATGTAAACTACGAGTATGATTTCATTTTAATTGATTAAATTTCAGTTTTAATATATTAAATTAATAATTGAAGATTCATTGCAATGAATAAGCTGAATGAGTTCAAAATAAATTCATTTTATAATTGAAATTCATGAAATTATTCTAGAATTTAAAGAACTATTTAATTAGTAATTTCGAAAATAATAAATGCTATACATATAATTTTAATTAGATTATGAAAATTGCCTTATATTATTTAATAAATCTCTATATTATTTTTATATTGAAATTTCTTTCTTTGATACTCCTCCTAAATGTATGCTGCAAAATTAAAATTTCCTTAGAATAAAATGTTTTCATCTCTTATCTTCTCAAATTTTTCTTTTTTGAATTTTAAAGATTCAAATTTTTAAAGTAACATGTATTTTTTTTTTCAAACAATTAATTTTTATCGAAATTTTCGAAATTATTAATTCGTATATTTTTGCATTATTAACATTGAAAAAACTTTTGTAATCCGATATTTTTTAGTCCGATAAATCGTATTAAATTTTCTTATTTACTTACATTTTTTTCTGTCAGTATTTTTTTATATAACATGTAGTTAAAGTTTAAAAGAAGTATAAAAGTTAAAAACATGAAAAATGATAGTTTCATGGCACATGATATACATATGTACGTGTATGCATTATGTACAATGAAAAATATAATTTAATTTTAAGTAGAATAAATTTAAAAATAGAAGATTAAGAAAAAATAAAGTTTCTTATTTTTCAATTTCAATTGATTTTTTGTTTTTACGAAAAACGCAATAAAAATTTAAATATTTCCGAACAATTTAGCAAAAAAAGAATATTAGATTAACACTTGGTGTATGAACAATTAAATAATGCAAAGATAATAATTTTTAGATTAGTTAACCAGTTCGATATTTTTTTACATATACGATAAATAGCCTTTAAAATAATATGAACAGTAAAAAATTATTTAAAAAAATAATTTTATTTAATTTATAACCATGCAATTTATAATTTATTCATAGATTTTTAATTTGGACTTTAATTAACTTTTTAAATTATTTTTCAGTGAAGTTTATTATTATGGCCACATGAGAAAATTTTCGAATATGCAAGAAGCCAAATAATTGAAAATATTTGACAATTAGGAAAAAAGTGCTATTTCTTTCATAATTTTTTGGAATTAAAATTTTAAATAATTTATAAGCTAAATTGTATGAAAAATAATATCGAACAGACGTAATATTTAAAAAGAATATATATATAGATTATTAAGTAAAGGGTTTCCTTCTACAATTCTGGCATCTAAATCACAAGCTTACAATTTGTAGGATGAGAAATATAGTATTACAGTATAGCATTACTTTAATTTGGATGTCGAAGAATCATGCCTTATAATATGATTTTTAAAATTGAAAAGTAATTTAAAAGTATTAATTTACAATTGATTAAAAAAAAAATGTTGTCCTAGCAACATTATGTACATAACATATGTACAAATGTATATTTGATTGACAGATTGTTAAACATAAACTATAGTTGCATGCATGACTAAATTTATATCAAAACTTTCATTGTGAGGTATTCTATATACCTATCACCCCCACCCCATTATTCCCTTGAATTATAAATAACAGGAGAATTTCATTATACACATTGACCTAATTTCAAATTAATACACACATGCAACATATGTATATACAAATAAATTAATTATAAATATTGTTTATTTGAAAAAAAATAGAAACAAATTTTGAATGCAGATATCGTAATAATTTTTCTAACAGTGTGACTCATATTATTTTTTTTTTAAGTGTATACGTGTTCGAAAATCGAAAGCTTCGATAATATTGATAACATAAAGGTTGAATTTCGGTTTATATGTTGCCATTATAAATAAATAAATTATCGAATTTATAATGAATTTCGATTAAAAATTAAACACATAAAAAATCATAAGAATGAAGGAAAAAATTCGAAATTAATAATTTTTCTGGTTAATTTCATTTGCAGCTCCTCAGGAATTAGGAAATTTAAACTACATAGCTATTTATATAATTACAATTATTTTTGTATTTCTTTTTTATTAAATACTTTAATAATAATTTTATAAAATACAATTATTATTAAAGTTGAAATATTTTCGTTTCCTCCTCCTTGATAGTTTAAAAAAATGAATATCGTTTTTATTTAGTAATTTACTTTTTTGTTCAATTTATTAACACACCTTACAATTTATGAACTTTTTACAAAAAAAAAAACAGAAAAAAAAAATACATAACATTTATTATGCTTGCACTGTGTTATGAAATTCGAACTTGTTAATGAAGGTGATTATAAATATGAGTATGCATAAATATGAATACATATCTACATATATAAGCCCGTATATAAGCGCATGTAATATAAATATGATAAGTTATTCATAAATTGTGTAATCAGAAAAAAAGAAGAAATATTGCTATACACTTTTTTTTTGTATTGTATTGTATTTGGATTTATCATTGTCGGAACGATAATTTTATATTTAACCATTGTGATAAAGTATATATACGATATATTACATTCATACCTGTACATATGTACTTATATATTAAATAATGTAACAATATTATTACAAAAGCACTTGAGCATTTTTATTATGAATGAAAAATTTGAAAATCAACTTTTATACTTTTCTCAATCTTGGATTCCTAAAAAATTTTCAAGAAAATTTTGTTCAAAATTTTTTACTTTTTTCTAAGCTGATTAATTATATTTATTAACAAAACTATTTTAATTCCTTAATATTTTATATTCAAAATAAATTAAACTAAATTTTCGCATAAATAATAACAATTTGCAATAAAATATAAAAATTTTAAAATTATAATAAATCCTCATTCTTACAAATACTTTGGACTGAATATAAAAAATATCTGGAATCTTTTAAATTTATCAAGCCCATAAACAAATGACTCTTGCGCGTAAAGGTTTTTCTCAAATTTCTAAAATTTTTGTTTGTAAAACAAACTCTCTTAGAAGGCAATACTGCTTAGGCACAATAAAACAAAATATAAATTGAAGACAGGAGTGAATGAAAATGTCAAATACAATTTTTGAAGTTTCGAGTAAATTAACCTTCTTTCAAAGCAAAATAATTCAAAAGTTTAACATAATTCTCTTATAAATTATGTTTACTAAATTCATAATATAGTTATACTCGTACTTTCATTTGCTGAAACAGTGGTACAACTCAAAAAATACGATTTCCAAGTTATTTACAAAAACGACATTTCCCTAGCTTGAAAATTTATTACTAACAATAAAATATAAAATAATACTATGATGATTAGAAAAATATATTAATTCCAACATTTTAAAATTGTGTTATGTCAGTGTTATGTCAGTGTTGCAACAAACGAGCGATTACCAACAAATTATGATTATTTTAAATTTAGCAATTTTATTTTGATTTTAGTCAAATTCGAAAATTTCATTATATTTTGAATTTTCCTATCGTGAGAATTTTTAAACTTTGCTATTTGTAAAAGATTTGTTCACTACATACATAATATGTCATTAAAATAAATAATTTTAACCTCACATTTCAATAATTTTCATAAATTTAAAACAAAAATTAAGAAAAAACTATTTTTCCTATAAATTAAAGAGAAAGAATCGCACCAGTGAAGCAAAACTTGTTAATTTTTTCAAAAAAAAAATATTACATTAAGAGTTGACAGACGCGTTTTTTATGTAAAATTCGAAAAATTACTGCAATTTCACTTTTTTTACTTTTTTTTTACATTTTACTACTACATTTTTATAGATATGTATTTGTACATATACAATATTTATTTATTTCAATAATAGATGGTGCTAATTTCTTAAGCATCAATTTGGAAAAGTTTCAAAAATGACTGCCTATACTAACATACTACATTTATTGAAATTAGACTAGGGACAACAAAAAAAATGTGTAAGAAAAAAAGAAAATGAAAATATGCAAATAAAAAAATATATGCAAATTAATACATAATGTTTAAATGTATGTGTTATAAATGAAAGCTTTATTTTGAAATTAAAAATTAAAAGAAATTTTTTTTTGTAGTTTCAAAAAAATAAAATTTACATAAAAATAAAATAAATTAAAAATCCACATAATTTTTATGTCATAAAAATTGGAAATTCTCCATATTCTATTTTTATTCAATATTTTTGGTTTTTTTTTTGTATTTTCTTTTTCCCTATTTATTTTATTTTTCATTTTTAAATGCGTTGTTTGCTTATTTTTTATTTCGATAATTTTACACATTTTATAAAAATAAATAAGAAAAATTGAATATTTCGGACACTGTTTATCATATATTATTGGCGATTAAATACATAAATTAAATCAATTTCGAATTTTTTAATATTCGTATTTATATTTTCGTATTTATACTTTAGTATACATATGCATATACCTAAATATTTATTATATTTATTCATTTATAGTTATACGTGCATATTGATTTTTTTTTTTGTGCCATTCAAATCTCTTGATTATTGCAATGGGTTTAATATATACAAGCTACTCTAATTTTTATGTTTTTAATTACGTATTTTTCGTAAACTTTTGATTTCTTTGTTTTCCACTCTATTCCGATGCATTATTCTGCTATACGAAAATGTTTTGCACCTCTGATTTTATATTTATTAATTTTATAAAAATATAAAATTAGTTTGGAAAATTCGATTTATTTTATTTTAAATAATAGGTAAACTAAATGAGAGCCTGATTAATATTATATTTCAAATTTTTTTAAGGAATTACCCATTAATATTTTTATGATTCAAATGTACAATTTTTTTAATTTATATGTTTAATTTATAATCAACCCTCCGATTACTTAAATTATAATTTGCCCTTTGAATTAAATTCTTTCTTTTCTTTTCTCTCTAACACTATCATGAAGAGAAATGAATTCTTGCTAAATTTTTTTTTCAATTTGTTTTCAACTTCCTTTGTATGAAAATTGTTTACTCAAATAGCAAAAATTTGTTCAAAATTTTATTCAAAAATTTTCTATTATTATTAAATTTAAATATAATAAAAATTAATCTTTTCTATTTTTTTTCTTTTTAGAATTTTATTCCGTACACTGAATCACCAATACGATTATACATATGATTGGACAATGTTGAAACAGAAAACACAACATGGTGCCGCAAGTGCTGCAATAACACAAGGTTCCCAAGATCAAAATCAAAAAGAAAAGCAAAGACAAGAAAATGGAACCGATCTAAAATGAAACTGTCTTTTTTCAATGTTAAAAAAAAGATTATTAAATAAAAAAGATAAATAAATAAACTTTAAAAAATGACTTAAAAAAAAACAAAAAAAAAAATTAAAAAATAATAAAACAAAAAAAAAAATTATATAAAAAAAAAGTATAAAAATGTTAAAAAAATAATAATATTAATCAATTAAGTATTTTAATTTTGCTAGTATTTTAGTAAAAAATAAAAAGGAAACAAACAAATTAAAAACTTAAAAATAAACAAAATGAAACAACAAAAAATTAATGAAACAAAAACATAATAGTAAAATTCGAATTCAAAAACATAAGAAAAAATAATGAAAATTTATCATAAAAAATATTAAATGTATATATATATATATATTCCCATACAATATATATTATATACTTAAATACATCCATAAATATTAATTAGAGAAAAAAACAAGTAAGCATATTATATTTAAAATATGTAGTTTTTTTAAGAAACATTCGAATTTTAAAACAAGGGTATTCTATATATTTCGTTAAAAGGCCTCATTAATCTCCAATTCGACCAATTCGACTCAATAACATCAATTCGATATTTGGTAGATTTGTGCTTTGAAATATGAGAATATTGAAGTAAATATTTCAAAAACTTGTTAACCACATGGTTTAACGAATATTGGCCCTTATTCTGAAAAAAATATATCGTACGATACACGATATTTCTAATAGTATTGCAATAAGAAATATCGTGTATCGTACGATATATTTTTTTCATAATAAGGGCCATTGCTTCGTTTGTACACTTAGAAATTACAAAAAAAAATTGTCCTAAATTAAATAATCTAATGTAGATCCATAAAACAACAAAATACATATTTTTGTTCGGAATGGTAACTTGAAAGAAATTTAACGAATTCTAGAATACCTTTGAAGAAAATTCAAATATACTCGTATTTACATTAAAAACAAGGCAATGAAGTATTTATTTTAAAAATTGATTTATTTCCAATAATACCCTTTCTTAGGTTAAAATCGTTGTAAAAGCTAAAAATTTCCTTATTTTTTTGTATTCTCATATACATACATATTGTCTGCTTCTGATTGAATTATTATCCAATTAATTGACTAGAATTTGTCAGAGAATCCTTCAATAACAACATACATATACTCATATTCTGTAAGTCGCATTACTTGATATACAGCTATTCAAAAAAATCAATCACAAAATTCGAAATTCTACACTGAAAAATAAAATAGCTTTCAATAATATCGTATCACCTCAAATGATGCACTTAACAGAATATGTTTAATGGTTGTTTAATATTACAATTTAATGTAAATATTCAATTTAATTCTTTTGTTTCATTTTAATTTTTTTTTTATATAATAAAAATGCAAAAATTGATTTTTCTGAATGTTATAGATAATAATATTTCAATTTTAAAAAATTATAAAAATTTACTTAGTGACCATATAAACCTATTTTGTAAATAATAAAATCATATCACTTATTATGGTTCTTTCAATTTCAAATTCTTTCTATACTGAAATTTCATTATAAAAGTTAAAGCATCTGCACGACTTTGCATGAGACTTTGATAATTAATAAACATTTAATATAAGATTTTGCCAAATTTGTAAGCAATATATCAAGTCTCCTGAGTCAAATGAGCAATATACTATCTTTACACATGCATAGAAATAAATTTTAATATTTTCATTTGCAATTTAATTAAAAATCAATCCTTTTTTTTTCTCTTTTGTACTTTTTATATAAAATTAATGATTTTAAATTATATTTCAGAATTTAATTCATCTAATATCCTTCTATATTGGAAAAAAATTAGAATTGAATCCAAATCACAGCAACAATAACTTATTTTAACTTTTTTTTTTATTTTGTGATGAAAAAGAACGTATCCTGATGAAGAGATGGTAAGCAGACAAAAGAACAGAAGAAGTTTACATCAGAAAAAGAAATAAAAAAAAACAGGAAAACATTATGTATGAATTAATTTTCAATGGAAATTAATTTAGAAAATTTTAAAATTTAGGAATTATTTATAAAAAACAAAAAAAAACAAAATAAACAAAAATTAATAAAAATTCAATAAATAAACATAAAAAGAAATATGTATATTCAAATAAAATTTGAAATAAAGTTACTTGAATAACCACATAATTTATAAACAAATTAAAATAGTAAACTTTAAAGAAAATGAAAATTTAAAACATAAATAGTATATAGAAAACAAAGAAAAACATTTTTTTTTTTTTGAACTTAAATAAACAAACTTAGGTATTGAAAAGAAAAAAAACTATAAATACTGTATATATATATATACATATATATTATATATATAAATTTATATATGTTACATATACCTAATTATATAAAATTACTTATATAAAATCTATACGTACATAATATACAAAATTAAAAGTAAAATATGTATCAAGAAAAAAAAATAGTATATTATATACAAATTAAAAATTCTAAGAGCTACTAAGAAATTTAACAAATAACAATAATATAACACAAAAAAAACAAAACAATTAAAAATAAAATCATTTTGTGAATAAAATTTAAAATATTTAGTAATTTTATTTCTATTATTTTTTTTTTATTTATGTATTTCCAAAATAATTATTAAATAAAAAAAAATTTCTTTTCTAATTTTGAACTAAATAATTTAATAACAAATAATTGTAATTTTAAGCGATTTGCTATAATTAAAACAAAATATTACATATATAAAAAAAAAAAAACAAATTTATAAAAATATTAATTTTATAATATAAAAAATTCGATAAAAATAAATTATTATTTGATATTATACACTTTACCTTGTTTTTTCCAATTTTCCCTTTCATCATTGTATTATTTAATAAATTTTTTTTTTAAATAAATTGCAATTGATTACATAAAAAATTAAATGAATGGAAACATCAAAAAAAATTATTAACTTACATTTATTAAATAGATATCAAAAAAAAAATAATGAATCTATACCAAAAATAACAAATTTTTTCTTCTTGAATTATTAAGGGTCATTAGGTAAACTAAAACTCTTGTTTTTTTTTCATATTTCAATGAATAAGGTATTCTTATAAGAAGTTATAACCCACATATTATGTATGTAAGAAAATATAATTAACAAACAAAAAACATATGTAAGAAATTATATATATATAATTAAATAAAATTATGAAAATTCTCTTAGAAATAACTTTTTCTTTGATTTTTTTTTTTGTTCAAATTATATATTTGGTAATAACAAAATAAGACGCGGTCATAATTTTTGTTAATATCTAAACAAATTTTGCTGGCAAAGGATCAAAAAATATTGTCCGATTAATTTTTAAAATTAAAAGTATAGAATTTTCAGAATTATGCTTGTTTTTTTTTTGTTTTATTATATTATTACAATGAAATTATAATATTAATTTTTCAATTATCCTACAATTAAAGTTATAAAAATTTATTTTTCTTTTATTTTATCTTCAAGTTTTTAATAAAAGAAACAATTATATAAAACTTAACAAAACTATTACCGAATGCGGCTTTCAAATAAAGTAAAAGTGTGTATTTTTTAAGATTTCTGAAATTTCTAATATACAATCGGATTTCTATGTCCCAATGTTTTTTTTTTTTTTGTAAGACTCTTAATTAATCTTTAATTAATTTTCTATTAAATTTTCCATTCAACCACTTTTTAAAGAATTAAAACAGAAAAAAAAAAATGTATATTCATAAAAGGATTAAGCATTTTAAAATTTGACTTTTTATTTTTAAACAAAAATTTTGTAAAAAAAAAGTCATTAATTTGAATTAATTTTTAATTTAAAACCAATTGCATTCCAGTTAAAAAAAAAATCATTTTTCTGGAGTCTTATACTTTCATTTTAATTGTTTTTTTTTTGTCAATTTCCAAGCAAATTTAATTTTTTTTTTTAATTTCAATAATTGTAAATTCATTATATTTTGTTCCGTAGCATTCTTGATTTTTTCTTATTAAAAATATATTGTGTACTTTTTATAAAATTAAAAAATAAAAATTAATTAAATTAAGTGAATTTTCTCATTATTTAGCTACATTAATTAGTATTTTAAGTAATTTAGCTGATTTTCCTTATTTTTTTTTTTAATTAAAATAATAAAAAATAATAACTTTAGGTATAGGCAAAATTAAATTTTTGTGCTTTAAAATTTTTTATTTGTTTATTAGAATTAATAAAAAAAAAAACATAAAAATCATTAAGTTTCTTTTTTTTTTAATATTTTTTTTTTTATACGAACATGTGTTTATTCATACAATTTACATAATTAATTATATAAATGTAATAGAGAACATAACAATAATCAATAATAATTATTAATTATTTGTGTATTACAAAAAAAAAAATAAAATAAAATAAAATATATTTACATAATAAATTATATAATCATATTAATATTAAGCATATAAAACATTATATAAAATTTATATTATATTTTTATTGCAAAGAAAATGTATACCTATTTTATTTTGCGAATTTATAATTCGATCTCGAGTATAATATTATGTATAATATCAATATTGTAATTTTTTAATTTAAATTATAATTAAAATAAAAAAAACAATAAATATAACATATACAAAACGAAAAAATTGCAGCTAATTTTAATATAATTTAATATTAAATTTAAATACTTTTATTATTATTATTTTTGTTTTTTTCTTCAACTTTTTATATTTTCAAGAAAATGATTGGCTTGCAGCCAAACCTATAGTTTACAAATAACAATTGTATATTCCAATAACATAATAATCTATATTCCGACGAATCATTTGAATTATTCAAAAACACCATCCAAAAGCATAGGCCCGCAATTTTCAAAATATTTTAAGATTTTTGAATATTATCAAAATTGTGTATTGCTTCAAGTGATGCACAAAAATTGACCTAGAATTTCTGAATTCTTATAATTCATAATTTTGTCATTTTGTTTCAATATTTTTTTTTTTGCTAACATTGTTTATTTAATAATTAAAATTTTTAAAAATATTATATGAAATTACATTTTCTTTTCTTTTATTTATTCTTTATTCAGTACATTAGATTAGTTTTTGAAATAAGTTGCAATTTATATAATCATCTCAAAATAATATCAAAATGTTAATATTTTTATATCAATTTAAATTATATACTATCTTTATATTTTATATTGCACATGAAATAATTTTGTGTATATACAATAAAATTATAAAATATTATTAAATATTTAATTTTTCAATTACATATAATTTTATATTTTTAGAATATATTATCAAATATTAAATAAGAAAAAAAAGGAAATAGATTAATTACAATTATATAACAAAAATATAATTTCATTAATAAAAATAAATAAAATTATGTGAAATTCATAATGCTTAAATACACATTATTACATAATATATTAATCATATATTACAAGTATAACAATAATATGGTAGATATATATATATAAAATTAAATATAAATAAATATATCATGCAGATTTAATTGATTTATCATCATTCTTAATTTGTGTAAAGATCCAGAGAATTATGTGTCGCAATTGGAATATAAAAATAATTTTAATAATTTTCATAATCAATTTTTTACATATTATTTAATAAAAATAGTTGATTTTAAGTTTTTTTTTTTTATTCGAAAATAATTAATTTTTTTTTTTATACATACATATATGTTTACATTAATTATTATGTAAATAATGTTAATTAATTAAGGTTTTCTTTTTATGTATTGCAAAATAAAATTTACGAAATTTTTACTTTTCCATGCTCTTATATAATTTTAATTTTCGTTTAATTTTTAATTTGCGCGACTCAAAAAAAAAATTAATAATATAAAATATTTTAATGTAATTGCTAATTAGCTTAAAATAATATTGTAAAAACAAAAACAAAAAAAAATGATATAATATTAACTATAGTTTTAGATTATTATTATTATTATTATTGTAATTATAAAAAATATGAATATTATATATTATATATATATTTTTTTTTTTTGGAAAAATATCTTTCAAAAAATTCTGATTTAAAAAAGAAAAAAAAAAGTAAAATAACAAAAAAAATAAATTGTGATTTGTGGAAAAAAAAAACTTCAAATTTAAAAAAAGCAAAACAAACAAACAAACAACAAAAAAAAAAATTAATAAATAAATAATAAATTTAATGTTAGTTTTATTATTTCATAATAATTATTATTATATATAACAATATATATAATAATATAATTATATAGTAAATGTATCAGAATAAAATTGAAAACAAAATAATAAACCTATTATTTGAAGAAATAAAATTATTGAAAAAAAAATTATTGTGTGTTTTCACTCAACTATTCTTAATAATTAATAATTTACAAATGTTTTTCATTATTAGAAATTATTTTATTAAAATATAATATTTAGATTAATGCCTTATATATCTACCAGGTCATCAAGCTTAGAGAGCAAATCAAAAATAAATTCCAAATTTATATGGAGTTTGAATGGAGTGAGGGGTGTCGAAATGAAAGTCACAAAGAATAATCAAAAAAATTTTACAAAAAAAAAATAAAAATATATTTCAATCGATATGCTTCGAAAACATAAAACATTAAGAATTGTTTTTGTAATTTTTTTCCGATTCAAAATTTCGGAAAATAATGTCAGCTTGGTGGCCTAATTGATATATATTGCATTAATATAGATAATATTATGTATAATATTAAAAAAATTAAAAGAAAATTAATTTTACATTGTCCCCGTTCGTGATTGATTTTATCCAAACACTTGTTTTTTAATGTATCCATTCAAGTGAAACGTCAAAGAAAGTTGTCATTATTTATTGAAATTTTGAAATGGTGAAAAGATGATTTGGCTTCTTCATTCAAAACAAAAATATGTGATACATCCACATATTAACAATGCTTTTCTTACATGTATCAAAAACTTTTAATAAACAGCAGTATTCACAACTGACAACTCATTCATTCAGTTAATTGTGAAAGTAAATGTTATTCTTTTTAATGATTATTTACAAAAGATTAAAACTCCTTTTTTATTCATTTCAGATTGCAAAAAAATCAGATTTTGAATCGTCTTTAAACAGCTTCTTTTAAGTTTGCGGAGTCCATATTGAATTTACATACATTATGGAACAAAATTGAAATTTGATTTGTCAAATCTTTTATTTTAACGTTCAACAACATGTTTTAAAATTTACCAACTTTATACTTCAAAACGGTTTTTAGACAATATAATAGAACTAAATGTTACGTCAAAAATTCTGCACAAACAATATTTAAGATGATATTTAGCTAAAGCAGTTTTTATAACGTGGAAGTCACTAAATTTAACAAGTAGTAGTTATATAGTGAATAATTTCTTTTTACAATATATGTAATTAGTATTCCATTCTTTTAGTAATTGCTAATTCTATAATAAAACATTTTTATCCTAATACTTTTAGTTATGCACTAATAGTATCTAGAAACTAAACATCAAATTTACTACAAATTAAGATTAGCACTAATAGAAAAGTATCGCTTTTCTTAATTTGCAGTAAATTTGATGTTTAAGTAGTACACGAAGTGTTGAAAGTGTATTTTTGAAAATGTAGCACAGTTCTGACAATATTTTTTTTAACAAGAATTACGAACTAAAATCGCAAATACACAGTTTTCATTTTATTATTACAAAAAAAAAAAAAGAATAGAATTTCGGAACATCTGGAAGAATTATTAGAGTAAGTTTTGTATTTCCGCTTTTAAAATTTTAGTTTTTTAATACATATTTTAAGTGCTCTAGAAAATTTAATAAAAACGTATGACTGTGACTGTACTTCAACAATTCCAAAAACTTATTTTACTACAAGTACTAGCATTGAAATTTTTGCAGTGATTTTTCGGGCAGTTTAAGTTAATTAAATTTTAAACTTGAAATGCAAACGCAAAGTGAATTTTCAAAAGTGTGCAAATTTCTTCTCAAATGTGCTGGGATTTTCAAATTTCTTAAAAAAGGAAACAGTTTTGTGTTTCTCACATACATTGTCCTTATATTGTTCTTTCTTAAATATAAAAACCAATATGATTAAGGACGGCTCCTGAAATAAATTTTTGTTATGGAAAAATAGAAAAAACAAATAAATTTTTTAGATACGTTTTTTTTTTTTTTATTGTTTAAAACAAAATTTTCACACAACATTATTTTTTATCACTAATGTTATTTATTACATTATTATTTTTTTTTTTTTACAATTTCCTTCAAAATGTGTATTTTATGCATATAACATAATAATAATATGCATATAATATAAAATATTCAGACATATACATATGTATGTGCATATATATGTATATTTTCTTAATGTCATTTAAATATCACTTAAATTTAAGACAAAAAAATTTTTGAAATTAAAAAATATAATTAATTTTTTTTATTTGAAACTCAAAATATTTAATATTTTTTTATTATTATTTTATATATTATTTTTAATAATTTGTATTCAAAATCTATTATACAATTAATATGAAAAAATTATTTTATTTTTTTTTTTTTGAAAAAGCTATTTTTATCGTTTAAATATTTGAAAATTTTTGCACACTTCGTAACATAAAAATAAAGAATAAAAAATATTCTATCTAATCTATCTATTTATTTTTAGGGCAGAGGGAATCCAAAACATTAATAATAATATTGTTAAAGCGTGCAATTTCGAAATTGGTAATAATTATGTAATATTATATTATAATAATGGTAGTTCATAGATAATGGATATAATGCATGTTACCCATATTTTTTAAGGAAATACATAAAATAACTACAAAATTTAAAAGTTTTTTGGGGGTCTCATAATTGTATTCTACTATAATGCTTCATTAAAAATCTCAAAATTAATTACTTTTTAATCAAAACGGTTCTTGGCGATCTCATCATAATAGGCGAAGTGAATTATATTTTTGAAGAATATACATTTTTATGATAGGTACTATAATTAGTGAATTCTTTATGACTCAGTTTAAATTTAAGGAAAATCCGTTTAAATTTCAAGTGAAGCAGCTATTGATAATCCCGAATAAAAATTCTGTGCGACCAGTTACGCCGAATGAATAAAATTTTAAAGTTCCGAAAAATTTCTTTTAAAATAATCAAGATTCAAGTATGAAAAAACAAAAAAAAAATCTCTAAAATTAGAATGTTTGTCTTTCCGGAAGTACAGAAATTACAAAATATGATGTCATAATACTTTCAAACACTTTATTAGTCCTTTCTGCCTTGAAATGGGAGTTATAAGCAAAAAACGTGGGCAAAGTGAAATACTATGAAATCTTGTTAAAATTTCCAGAATTTGAAAACTGTTGAAACCCAGTTCGAAACAATGTTTTTTACCCATTTTTAATGCTCTAAAAGTCTAATACAAATAATCAATTACCAATTTCGAAAACATAAAAGTGCCTGCTATCTGTTATGTATTTTCCAATTAAAATGTTGTTTTTTTTTTTGTGTTAAAATAAAAAACAAATACTTTATAACATAAATAAAATAAATTATTGTATTTGTCACAAAATTTAATTATTTTTTTTTTAAAGGAAATGTAATAATTATTGTATTTCTTACCAAAATTTTTTTAAGTATTTTTTTTTTCTAGAGAGACATGAAAATTTTCTTTTTTTTTTTTTTAATTTTTTTAACGATAATATAGCATAAATTCTATAATAAGAATAATTAATTAAAACAAAATTGATAGATACTGTAGTAGCTTACATAATAATACATTAAATTGCCTGCAATACTTAAAAAATATTTAAATTTTAAAGAAGAAAACTGTCTGTGTACATAAATATTTAATTAATTTTGGCATTTAAGTAAATCTTAAAATGAAAATTAATAAAGGAAAATTGGAAAATTAGTAGATTTTTTTAATCTTATTGCTTATTTTGGAAATAAATTGTTTAATAAATTTTTTTTTTTCAGTTCTTCACTTCATAAAAATACTGCTTTGCCATAAAAACTTTTAAAAACTTTAAAGGTAGATTTAAACTTGGTATAAATGTAAATAAACAAGCCTGAAATAAATCCTAAAAAAAAAAAATGAAAATTTTGTATTGGTTTTCTCAGATATTTTAAAAAATATTCTAAGAAATGATTTTTCAAAGTGTCCTAAAAATCGTGTAAAGCTTAATATTACTTTATTAATTCAATTATTCAATTTTTTATATATTTATGTAATATTACATATTAAATTATAATTATTCAATAAATTGAATCAATGATTCGAATTTTATCATTAACTTAAAATTTATAATTCTAAAGCTTAAATATTTCATTTCAAATATTAGGAGTCCATAATTAAATAGATCTTTTACAAGATTTCTTGTATTTCCATTAATTTTTTCGCAGTTCTTGGTATTATTTTTGACTCTTTCAAACATTTTTCAACAAAATCGAATAATTTATAAAAAATATAAATAAAATGTAAAAAATACATGAAAGACTATAATTAAAATTTTAATCATAATTTTAAAATTAGAATGATAAAATATTTTATGGTTACAATATTTATTATCAAATATTAAACGATTTTAATAAATTGGAAATTTGACTCCCATTATACGATATGAAATTGTTTTCTATATTATTTGAAAAGAGTTGGAAATTAAAAAAGAAGAATTATTCCATTCATAAACTTTTGTTTAAGGAAGAAATTTTATATAATATGATAAGGATTTTCTACACTTTAATTTTTAGCATTATTATGCTTTGCTAATTAAAAGGATAAAAATTCTATTAATAAAATTTGAATTTACTTTATTATTATTTGTTTTTAATTACATATTTAGTATTTTTCAAACTGTGGGAATCAGACTTTAGAAATACACTGTAAATTTTCTAATGTATTCCACTTTTTCTTTTTTTTTTTTGTGAATTTAATAAAATGTACACGGACAGATATTTTAAAATATAATTATGTATTTAAAATATTTTATTATTGTTACATTATTTTGTTTTTTTTTTTTATATGTAATATATAATGCAAAATTTATATAATATTTTTTTTACAACTTATATAAGTATTTTGTATGCAAAGAAATTTAAGAGTTTTTTTTTTATATAGGTATATATAACTACAAATTCTTAAAATAAATATTGTATAAGGGAAAGAAAAAATTAAATTTGAAACAAATATTTTGCTTTTTTTTTTGTTTTTACAAATTAATTGAAATTTTATTCTTTTTTTTTCTTCTTCTTTTTTTAAGATTTTTTTGTTTTTTTTTTTTTTTAATTTTGCTTTTTCTTATATAGAAAAATAATTATCATATATTTATAATTAATATATTATATATTTTATACATTATTATTTTTATTATGTAAAATAATCAAATTATGTTCAATTTCATTCAAAAAATTTTGTTTTTGTTTTAAATATATCAATTTTTAATGTAGATGTTAATTAATTTTGTTTCATTTTATAATCATCAATATAATTCCAATAATTTATAATGCATATTATGAAATATGTGTAAATACATAAAAGAAATATTAAAAGAAATAATTTTATTGATCATTTTTGTAACGTACATTATGTTATTATTGACTTTAATATACGATACATTAAAAAAAATGATATATAAATTAAAAATTTCAATAAATTTCAATATACATACAGTTTTTTTGTTTAGTTTTTTTTTTTTTTTTTGGAATTATATTTAAACATAGTAAATTTTGTATAATTTATTTTGTATATAATTAATAATATAATAAAAAATAAAAATTCTTAATTTTTTTTTAAAAAATAATATTTGATTAATTTATCTAAATTCATAAACTTCAATACAACTTTCTGGTACATGATTTAATTCAATTGATTGATATAATTCAGATGATTTATGATAATAATAACCTTCCATTTTTCCTTTTGATTTTGTAAAACATATATAATAAAATCCAGCAAATGATGCTCCATTTATATCTTTAATTGTATGATCTGGTACCTAAAACATGAAAAATATTTTTATAATTAGATATTATAATAATTTTTTAAATTTTGCTTTATTTATATTAATTGAATGCAGTTTTAATATTCAAATATGAATATGTACATATTTTTTAATACCAACATTTAGTCTTAAATATATTCTTAAATGGAGTAATTGAGGTGATTTGACTAAGGTTTTCACCATCAAATATCAAATTTGAATATAAATTTCAATCCGAAAATGTAACATCATTTCAAATAATGCTTCTATAAAGATTTTATGCGTCTAAAATTGAAATTATATTCATACGTACAGAAAAATATATTTTGATTATCTTGAAATATTTAGTGTTTCTTAAAACGTTTTATAACTCCACAAGGAGGAATATTCCGCTTATAATTAATATCAAATTAAATTTTTAATTGCATACTTATATGCTAAATGTTTAAGTACGACTACTACTTATTTCAAATTGAATTAATTAGTGTAATTAAAAGAAGAATAAAACTATTTGATTAAGAGGAAATATTTCAAAATTAACTCATATTTTTTGTCTAATAACGATGAAAAAAAATAAAATTTTTAATTCTAAAAATTATTTAATATATTAAAAACTAAATAATTTGTAATAAAATTTTGATTTTTTAATGTTTTAGTCATTGAAAATGAGGTCGTTTATTTTTTTTGAAATATGTAAAGGTTTAATTTTTAAAAGGGCAAGAAAGGAATTTGCATAAAACAGAAGACATTTTTTTGTCAAACAAAAACTAGCATAACGCAAGATTTGTTGGCAAAAATTGTGTTCTAGAACGGAAATTAATAAAATAGTTCAATTGAATAATTTAATTACTCTCATAAACATTTTAATTACAATAATAAATACATAGTTTCTAAGAAAACTAAAAACACTATAGCATGTTTATTAAAATAATCGGATAATAAATTAAATAAATCTGAAATACAGTCCAAAAATTCATATTTGATTTTAATTTATATATCATCATTCAATTGAACATTTTATATACGTTAGAAGCATAAAAAAAACTGACGGGACTTTTTTCTGGAAATTTTTAAGTGTATGCTATAAAATGAATTTCAAATTCAACTTACCAAAAAGTGTTCTTTCCATCTCATAAAAACATAATCACTTTTTGCTAAACTATCATAATCAAAATTATCAGAATTAAATGTGTGCAAATAATTTTCTTCAAAAGCTTCGAATTTTCCCTAAAATAAAATACAAACAAACAAAAATATTAATTTTCGATAAAAATATTATTCAATATAAAAAATTTTATTTAATAAATTACCCAATGTCCAGCATCAACGGATTCGTCAGCTTCCCATTTTCGTGTTAAAAATGGATATTTTTTTGAAATAATTTCTCCATCAAAAAATGTTGTTAATGTCGGAAATTCATATGTTAAACCATTTATTTTAAGGTAGCCACATAAAAATGAATTTTCAATGTCAACATGCTTTAAAAAAGAAAAAAAAATATCGATTAGAAATAATATATAATATAAACATTTTTTATACATATACTTATATAAATTTATAACTAAATTAAATATTAATAAAAAAAAAAATGTACAATTATTTTTTACGCTTTAAATAGAATTTTTTACTTATTTAAGAGAACAATATTATTAAATTCATTAAGTATGCAACGAAGGTATTTTTTATTTTTCAATATTGTAGTGAAAAAAAAATTAAATATGTAAATTTTTCAAAATTTTTCAGCAATTACACATTTTGGAAATTATTGGAGATTAATACATAATTATTAGTTAAACGAATTTTAAAATTAACTAATTAACAACTAGAAGATTCGCGGTATTTATTCGAAGACTCCATACATAATCAATAATCAAACATAGTTTTAATAGTTTTTTTATCCTAAAACTCCTTCTAGCAACAATGAATTTAAGTCAACATTTATGCCACATAAAGTTTTTCCTTTTACAAAATATGAAATATTTGGTTCCTCATATGTTCGTATTAAGTCTCGCGTCTGCATATAAACATTCTGTACAGAAATTTGAATTTCTCTAATTTTCTAAATTTTCCAAATTCTGCACAGTTTTTTTTTCTCTCTCTTCTGAAATATTTAAATTAATTTATAGCGCCGGATATTAAAAACTTTATTTAATAACCCCAAAAAAATTTATGTAAAAATTTCGTTTAAAAATTTGGAAAAAACAGGAAAAAAGAAAAAAAATGTCACAAAAATAATTTTGTTCAGTATGTTCAAACGATATTCATAACCTTAACAGATAAATAAAAGGGGTTTTTTGGAAATAGATCGGCTAATGCGATTAGTCAATGAGCTGTTATTAACCCTGCACTAATAAGACTTTAGAACTTGTATTCATGTTAATTTCTCATATTTCTCGAATTTCAGTATGAATTCGAATACCTTCATATCACTAAATAGTAGACCAAACAATATTTTTTAATAATAACTTATAATTTAGACATTAAGGTAATATTTATACCCTTTTTCTTTTAGAATTCTTGCTGAATATTTGAAACTCTCTGACGAATTCGCTTAAAGTTTAAATTGTGTAAGACCCAATACGTACATAAGTATATGATGCAAGTATTTTATATTTTGTAATTAGGTACTTAAGTTAGCAGTTTATATTAGACGTGCTATGTATTTACATTTCTACATACATACATACAATATAAAATATGTATTATGTAAATATTTCATTTATTTTAATTATTTTATTTGATTTTTATTTTAATTTGTTTCAAATCTTTTTTGTTTTGTTGTTGTTTTCATTTATTAAACTATTGGCTTTTAAATGAAGATGAAAATAAATTTCATTAATAATGTTTTTTGTTTTTTTTTTTTCTCTTGTTTTAATTTGGGTGAAGTGCCCAAAATTTCAAAATTTCATTTAACAGAACAAAAAATAAAATAAAAAAAATTCAAGGTTAAATAATTCTATTTAGTGTTATTATTGTTGTTGTTGTTTTTTCTTCTTCTTTGTTTAGTTTGTATGAAATAAAGCCTAGAGTAAATAAACTCAAAAAACAAAAATATTTGAAAAAAATTTTTTAAAATGAAATAAGTTTGAATTTATTTACATAATGTTTTAAACAATATTATTAAATAAAAACTAGAATAGTAAATAATAAAATTCAACATTAAAATATAAAAGTCGTGTATTAGCAATAATAATAATTATAGACAAAATGGTTCATAAACTTTTCCATATTGGCATGAACAACTAATTATACAAAATATTAAAAAATCTTTCAATTAATCTGATATTCAATGAACAGGAATTTATTTAAGTCTATATTGAGTCTAATTATACTTAATAACAATAATTATTAATAAATACTGAAAATTTTCATTGTAAGAACCCTAAAGGTTGAAAATGATTAGAACAGTTGAACTTTTGGTTCAAACTTATGCGATTTTGCAATGAAATTTTTCAAAAGTAAAAATATCTTTTGCAGGATTAAAATTATAAATATTTAACTGTTGAATTATATATTTAAATTTCCTACTTTTAGAAAAATATGCACGGCATTGAAAAAATTCGTGAATGAACTTCTCACTTTCAAAAACAAAGTAAATAAATTTTGTATGCATTTTAGAAAAAAATGAGATACGCAATACCAAATAATTCTTCTCACTCGAAAATTACATTAGACTATATTATGATAGTTACACACTTTCTTCTCACTTTCCGAGTTAAATAGCGAGATATTTGATCAGCTATTTTATTTATATTACTTATTGATATTAATTATGTATTTACTTATTAATATTAAGTTTAATAATTAGGGACTCATGTTCATTTTTACAATGAAAATATCTATTTAGCTCACTTTTATTATCTGTGACTTTTGTATATACCCACATATACATGTGTATATGTACACTTGTATATGAGTTATTTTGTAATAATAATATTATATTATTAATATTTTTAATGAGTTTCGAAAGAACAATAATAGATTTTGTTACGAAAAAGAGTCAAATCTCCTAAAATAAAAGCCAAATAAATTAAAAATTAAAAGTGAATACATATTAAAAAGTATGAATATTTTTAAATGAATATGCAATTAATCTTAATTTGTATAAGAAAAATTATCAATATTTTTATATACATACATATAAGTATATAAATTTTAATTAAGTAAATTCAAATTTAAATATTTCTTCGAATTATCTTCTTATGTATGTGTAATTTTACATACAAAAATGTACATAAAACCTACGTACAAATTTAATAAAACCAAAATTCATATTAAAGTTTTATTTAAATTAAATTAGTATTTTGAATTATGTCGGTACTTTTGTCATGTTGCTATATTTCGATATTGATCATTGAACTTTAATATAGCAGACAGGAAACATATAGAAGACAAAAAAATATGTACCAATAGAATTATCTAATTTCGAAAGTAATACAAATACATACATATATACATACACGCTTACATGTACATATTTTATTTAATTAGTATATTTCTTATCAGCAATTTTATTGTATGTACCTACTTAGCTTCAACTATTGGTGTTCAACATGTTTTCTGCGGAACTATTTGGCTCTTTGAAAGAGGCCAATATTTGCTTTAGAAATTTGCAAGAATCGAGTTATAATTTGATCCACTACCTCACATATCATTTGGTTCAACTAGAGAACAAATAATTATTTGCCAAATCTTGACAGAATTGCTATTCTAGCTATATACATACGTTATGTATGTATGTAATTGGAAAACAAAGATATTTTGTCGTTTATTGAAAGAAAATCATTAATGTGAAGGGTTCCTGAATATGTTCACGATTGAAGACCCCTGGTTTTAATTATAATATTTTGATAAGAAAATAATTCGAAATGTAATGTACATATGTATGTGCATACAATTTATGTCTTATGACTAATCTAGCAGAATTTTTATATGGACAAAAATAATATTTAGACATGTGCACAAATACATACATATATTTTAAAAAAAAGCAAATAAAATTGAAAATATACCTATATATGTATGTATGTATATTTTTTTTTGATAATTTTTCTTGAGGAAACAATTGCCATTGCACTTTTAAATTTAAATTCCATAAATAAAATTGTAAAAGAGAAACAAAAAATTAAAATAGAGGAAAACAAAACACAAAAAAAAAAAAATAAATCTGATAACTACGACATACTTTTATTTTTTTTTTTTGATTTTCTCTTTCTTCTTCTTCAATTTTAAATTTATTTGTTTTGTTTTTTTTTTTGTAAATGAATTCTCTATATTTTTATAATCCAATTGTTTACATCAGCTCAGCTGGTCTGACAGACTATATACATACATATTATGAAGGTACATACATTAAAAAATTTGAAATCTTTATATAAGCGTGTGTATATTTAAAATAGCTAAAAAAATAAAAAAAAAACAAAAAAAAACACAAAAAACAAAAATGTGCTCGAATTTAGCATAATGATTTACTCAAATTGAATAATAATTAGCTAATGAAAATAGGAAAAACAAAGAATAAAAAAAAACATAAAGAGATATAAATAGGAGAAACAGAAATTAAAAATAAAATTAAAATAACAAATATGGTATTTGGAATAGGAATTGAGCAATAACTATTTTAGAATAATTAAAAGAAAATCAAAAATTTTAGGAAATGCAAAATTAACTTATATGGTCAACTTTAAGGTACTATTTGCATATACACGAGAAAATCTAATATTAAATCTACGGTAAAGTCTGATGCTTGTTTACAAATCAGACTGAAATTATCTCCCGACTTTTAGTCAAAATTTAACAGTTTGCTGCAGTACAGACAATCAAAATAAAAATCGGCCTACCGCTGCTCAATACTTTGACATAATAATTGTTGCCATTATACTTTTTAAAAATCTAACATTAAGTCGGATGAGAACGGAGCTATTTCTATTATTTACCGGTAGACAAAGTTTAATGTTAAACAGGATTTACATATGTATGTATACGACTTTCATCAGACTCAGATTAAATCGTAGACTTTGCCGTATAAGTAAACATGATAAGACCTGAACTAAGATATGAAGTGTTTACAAAATTTAAATTCTAGTTATAAAACAGATATACACAGACATTGTTTAGCGAAAATTTAATTTAGCTTATTTGAACAATTAAAACATCAAAAATAATAAAATTATTATTTGATCCTGTCTTTGATTAAATTAAACTGAAATTATAACATTATAAACTTTAATAATTTTTATAAAGTTTCTTCACGAGATAAAAATTATATTTTAGTTCAAATAATTCCCCTTAAAATAAGAAAGAATATTGCGTTAGAAGTTAAACAACGAAATTTTATCAAATGTTTACTACACTTTTTTTTCATATAGGCAAAGCTAAACGAACGAATTTAAAATAACTTTATTAACTTAAAATAATAAGTTTTGACAGTAATTTTAAAATGTTTTCCTTTGTTCACTCCTAGAAGGAGCATAGGGCTAGGAATATTTGAAAATTACTTGTATATTTTTATTAGTATTGTATATTAAGTTATAATAATATTGAATATAATTTTTTTTATAGTGACCTGACCGGGGTTTGAACCCGAGACCCTTCGGTTAAAGGACCGGTGCCATAACCACTGCACCAATGGTCAGATTTTAAAATAACTCAATCAAAATACTTGTACGATTTAGGTGAAGTTTGACAATGACAAAAGTCGAAATTTACAAATACCTACCTACTAGAAATTTAAAATAAAGTTGTATAGCTTTCAATGTATGCAATTGGAAGATGAAATCTTGTAGATAAGAGTCATAACCTCTAAATATTACCTAACTGGCTCTATTGAAACAAAATTTAATGACATAAAAGTAAAATTTCAAACAACAAACAAATATGTGTAAGAACAACAAAATATTTATGTACATGTATCAGTTCTTTTCACGTAAGAGGGTGATTAAAATATTTCCAATAACTTATAATAATTATAAGATTCAACATTACAAACTTAATTATTAATAATTAACATTATTTTACAAAACATGTTTTAATTTATACGATATTTATGAGATATAGAAAAATAATTTTTCTTTTGACATAGGTTTTTATAAATAAAATAACTTTAAAATTATACCGTTTACATATACATATATACACATCCGTATGTATGTTCATATACCTCAACATGTATGTATGTATGCACAGTTTTTTTGTTCCTACAACAAATCTGGTTTCTTTCTTCAATTTGCATTTTGTTGGAATATCTATGCACATGTATGAATACATATCTCAGTCACTGTATGTATACATATGTACATATATATACATCGTAGATATTTCATTTTTGTTATATTTAATTGTACATGTTTTATTTAATTTTTTTATATATATTATGTAACCCGTATCAAATGTACTTTTATATTCATGTATAAATTGCGTATTTGGAATTATTAAAAACATTAAACTATGGTTATTAAATTATAGATTCATATGTGCATACATACATAAATATAATTTAGTATAAAAATTGCATCTTCAGCAAAAAATATTTTAAAATAACACTTCAGGTTAGGAGATATGCAATTGAGTAAAGATTGTAGGGTGTGTTCTTAAATGCAGATCTAATGTCAACTTTACTTATTTTGCCAATGAAATTTCAATTAAATATTTACAAGTTTCTTATTAATTTTTTAAAACTCAAACTATCATTATTATTTATTTGATAGCTTGAATTCGAAATATGCATGTGCTATAAGAAAATAGGTACTAGTTTCTTAGTTGTTAGTTATTGCCCAATAAGTGAATTTAAGGCTGACCATATCTGATAACAAGCATAGAAGAAGATAACATATGTACATAATCGTAAGAACAACAAAATTTAATTTCGAAAACCACAAAAAGTTGAACAATCTTAAGAGACGTACTAACGACAAGATACCAAATATGAAATATTGACTGTTAAATTGTGGATATTATCTAAATTTACACTCATATGGAGATGCATACATAAATTAATTTTTAAAAAAAAAGTGAGTAATGATTTGCTAATTTCATATTTTATTAAAATATTCACTTAAATTATTAGAAACAATTACAGGTATTAAAAGGTTCGTTTCAAGAAAATGAGAGGCTAAATCGATTTTATTTGAATTTCTTTAAGATTGCTACGATTTTATTTTTCTTCGCAAAAAAATTTTATATAGTGAAGCTAAATTTATTAAATTTGTTTAGAATTGATAGCAAAATTTTTATCATATTTATATACATATGTATGTATGTATGTATGCATTCTGAATAAAAATATGAACACGTGATAAGATTATCAAATGACATAAAAAAAACCTTCAAAATGGTAAAACGACATCAAGTACCTATGTACATTGATATTCCCAAAGTAGATAACTTGTGACATGAATTAAAGATTGCATTATGTGCGTTCGTATATTTATAAATCTCAACATATTATTCACATAAATATCGAAAATTTATCAAAAATTAATTACTTTAATTATTTATTTGTTGTTTAAAGTATTTAATATCGTAAATAATATTTAATGATTAATTAATATATATTTAATAAAGTATGTAGTATTTAATGATTTAAATAAAGCTTTATTAAAACAAGAAATATGGTCATATTAAAAGTTAAAAATCATAAAAGAATTTTTTTACTTGAAACAATTTTAAGCTTTACGCTTTTGTTTAGTTGTACATAAACGAATACAATAATGTCACGTTATTAAAGTGTTGATTACAAATAAGGAATCAACGTGATATAGAGTACCATGTGATTACATAAATTTTAATATTAATATGATAAGATGTCACGGGACAAAGAGAAAATAAAAATAGAGAAAAAAAAAGTGCATGTAAAATGATATCGAGATTTTAATAAACAAACATACTCAAAGTAATTATATTGTACAATTTAATTTAATAAAAAAAAAATTATTATTGTTAGGTTAAAATTTAGAGAATTACGATAAAAACAGACATATGTATATGTGTAAGTGTTTTACCGCTATAATGTAGAATAAATGACCCACGAATTCAATTACTTTTCAAAATATAATTGAATCAAACCCTGAAAATTTGACTTAATGGAAATTTCTTCATGCAACTGCAGAACAGATGGATGACGTAATCAAAGGAACGAGTTAAAGGCAGAAAAATTAATTAAAAAATTTTTCTCCCCGATCTGGACTCGAACCAGTGACCTACCGCTTTCTAGGTGGACGCTCTACCAACTGAGCTACATAGGCATGAAGAAATTGCCGACGAAATGTTCTCTACATTGCTTTATACTGTAATCCACATGATTACTAAGTATTTGTTTACATTGATTGCTATTTACAATCTACTATTGAAACACACAATAACAAGAACATATATATTTATTGGATTGTGCCTATTACACTAATTATATTATGAATTTTACTAATACAATATCATAGTTGTGAATTTAATAAGTAATGAGCTTATTTCACTAATAATTTATATTAAGAGTAAAGTTTTGCCAAAGTTTGACTTTATTTTAAAAATCTTCTTTCTAAGAAATCAATAAAATATTTTTAAATTTCAATGGCGTTGTTTAATATAATTAGAAAATAACGAAATGTCAATTTTAAAAGTTCAAATTTTCTGAAGCAATTTCATATTTTTTTGAAGTAAATACTCTCCAATGACAGTGAGATTGGTAATAATGATTAGATACTCGTATCTTAAAATCTTTTCACTTTTTACTATGGTACACAGTCGTGTAAAGGTTACATATACCTGCATAATATGTATATATACATATAACTATTTTTCTTCTACAATTTTCCGAAATATTTGCTTTTTGTGTTTTGTTAGTATAATGTTTTGATTAGATAACTTTTAAGTGGATGACAATGCTAGTTCAATAAATATTTGATATTCTATAAAATTTATTTATGAATCTAGTTAACCAATCTTTTTATAAATATCTATAATAATATCTGCTTTTAAATTATCATACGTAATATTTTACAACTAGTCAATTTGTCGACAAATTTTATGATTCTATACTTACTTAATCTACTTAAAAGAAGAAATTTCCTTTAAAGTTAAACGATTCCGACATATTCCATATAAAGGTTATTTAATATAAACTTCAGTATCTTGTATTACATAAAAATAAATTAAACTAAGAATATTGTATACAATGCTCAGCTATTAGAATTAATATTTAAAATAATTGAATACAACGTTAGAAAATACGACGAAATTTACTTATATATAAATAGAAATTTCATCAAATATTTTGTGAAAAAGAAAACCTTAAAATGTAACTAACTTTCTTAATATACTTCTTACTATATTGAGTTAGTAGAAATAGAACAGAAAAAAAAAAACAAAATTCTATTTAGGAGGGCTTAAAATACGAAACTCATTTCTTTTTGAATAAGCCCGAGAACCGCTTATAATTTTTAAATTTAAAAATTTTGATTAGAATTCTTGCAATTCTCCTGCAAACGACATTTATAAATGATTCGGTCCCAAATTGGGTACTAAAATTTCCATAAAGTTCTCAATTATTCCTAGCATTTAATTCATTTAATACCAATGTAATTTTAAACTAAAAATATAAAAATTCATTTTATATTAATAATAAATAGATTTACCTGTAAAACTACTTCTACATCATATGAATTCCCTTTTGAACGTTGAAATCCAGTAAATTTTGAACCATTATATAATAATGTTTTGGCAACACCAATTTGCTTTGAATTAGCTGGTGGTGGTGGAATTATTTCATCTCTTACAGGCATTTTACTTATTGTATTTAAAAAGGTTGTTGATAATAAAGTTGTTGTCGATGTCGACAATATATTTGATGGAGATGGTGATGGTTCCGGTGGTGTTGGTGGTGATGAAGAAGAATTTTCGTGATTATTATTTATGGCTTCAATATTGACAGATTTTTTTTTACAATTCACCGTCTCCAAATCCAAAATCCAAATTCAAACAAAAAAAAAACAAAAAAAAAATGTTTTTATTTAAAATTTTGAGTGCTGTGGTAATTTTACCACAAAAATTCTATTTTTTTTTGTTAATAAAATTTTTTTTTTTTGATTTATTTTGTTTGTTTTTTTTTGACGTTTTTAAATCTGTAAATAAAAAAAAATATAAAAATTTATTAGTTTAATATTATACAAGGTACAAAAATACTTTTTTATAAAAATACAAGTGGCATGTAAAATAAAGCGTTTCAAAAAAAAAAGCTTTTTAAATTTCAATTTTTATAAAATTTAAACGCAAAAATGTAAAAATAAATAAGAACTTCTTCTTTTTTCTTCCAAAATTAATTTTGGACGTAAAACATTTTTCAGTGTTTAAATTCAAAAAACCTAGTTTCCCCAAAATCTTCAAAATTAAATAATCAAGAACGAACAATATACGCATTATTTGATAAGACTTCCTTGTACTTATTATCATTGTATAGGATAGACATTATATACACAGATTAAATTTAGAATTTTTCTTAAATCCAATTCAATAAGATCAATTTCAGTGGTTGAAATTTCTTTCCATATGTAACCCTTGATTTGAAATTAATTTACAAAGTACATATATATACAGTGGTAATGACCTGGATCAAACCCTTTAGAAAAATTCGTTTAATCATTTAAAAAATTCGGAATGGTACGTATATTAAAATCAATACATTTGTATAAATTTCTAAAATACAAGTTGATTGGAGTGTGGGATAGCGTTTTGCAAATGATTCAAAATCAAGAAATTTTATATTAATTAAAACAAATATAATAACATGGAATATCCAATAATACAATAAAAATAAAGCAATCGTAAAATCAATATTTTTAATTAGACTCTTGGTGAAATAAAAAAAAAAGTAAAATTTTTATTTAGGAAAAATTATTTGTTGCAAAAAATTAATTTTACAAAAACATGATAAATGAAAACTAAATATGAAATTCGTATTTTTTTTAAAAATTCAGAAAATTAATTATGTATGTCAAATTTTTAAAATCTAACAATAAGTATTGTGTTTAAATTTAATTTAGTTTTAATGTAAAAGTTATAGAAATTCATTTAGGCTGCAAAGTTTCACATGTAATAAAACACAGTTAAAAATAAAGAAATCATCAATAATTCAACGCTATCATGCATTCTGTTGGTGACCGTCAATTTCGAAAAACTGTGAATGTCATATTATCAATGTCGAATTACTAAAATTCTGTTCCGAATATTCGTAATGGAATTCGTAATAAAACAAATATCAAAAGTTAATGAAAGAAATAATTACTCGTAACGTAACAAGCAATTTTAAGTGAAGACGACGTTTTAAATTCCTAACTGTTGCCATTGCTAATTCATAATCCGTTCGTAATTCGTACAATTCTACAAGTAGAATTCATGACAGGGCTGATTACATATTCTTAAATTATGTATTTTAAAACTCTTTCACAACACAAGTTGAAGTATGAAAGTTATTGCATTCTTGCTAATATCTGAAATTTATAGATTTATAAAAAATATTAAATATTTTAGATAGAATATAAATAGTTCGTAAAAGAAAAACAACTTTAAAATAAAATATTCTTCTTTGAAACAAAATGCTTCAACTTCTAAATAATATCCGCATAAAACTCATATCATTACAAAATATACTACTTATATAAAAATAAAAAGAATCACGTTGTTTTTGTCTGATCTCTTGAATTACATTGCCTTACAATATGATAAAACAAATTCTTTTTTTTGAAATATTGCACTTTTTTCATTACTTTTATTTCTTATCTTTTCTACAATATCTTTTTAAAAAATAATATAGTACATACATCCGTACATATACACATTATTTTTTAATAAATTATTTAATAAAAAATAATATTATGTAAGAGGGAATATTGTTACAAAATCAAATCATGTATGAATTTCCTAACATTTTTTTTTCCTTTATTTTAATCTCCTTTCATTAATTTGAAATTCTATAATAAAAATGCATATACATATATATACTCTCATAATATGCATATACATATACACATATAAATAATAAGACAACTTGTATTTAAAAATTATGCGGTAATTTACATATTAATTACAATATGGATTCGTTTAATTATTATAAAAATAAAAATATTTTATGGCAATTTAAAAATGAAAAAGATTGATGTTGATTTTAATTTTCAAAAGAAATTTCCCGAAATGTGTAACTAAACATTTATTCATTTTCTAACGTTAAAACTCCTCCAAATATCGAAAATGCATTTGTGACGTTGCAAGTCTGAATTTCAAAAGCCAGAAAATACTAGTGCTTTTTTATTTTGCCTAAAAAAATTTATACATTATACGCCTTTAGTACATTTGCCAATGTGACGTAGGCTCAATTTGAATTTGAAATTTTTTTACTTTAGACTAGAAAACTAAACAAGGTTTTAGAATTAGCACTTGAAATACTTTTTACATATCTGAAATAGACCATCTGATATCGACCACATATTGAAAAACAATATTAAACATTAAATTTGTAACAAATTAAATATTTCGAATTAACCAAATAAAAAGTACCTACATACATATACATACATATGTACAAACTACATGGACGGTGTTCGCAAATTTTCGAATTATTTTTGTTAGAAATTGAAAACTTAAATATCATCCGATATAAATTAAAGAATTGCTTCGCGATCAAAAAATAATTTGACAATTTATTCGCCAATTTACGAATACCGAAAATTGTAATTTCTTTTCATTATAGATACAGAGTGTAATAAAAATGTAATGTACAATTTTTTATAAATTTGATATTATGAATTTTTAAAATATTGACGTAATGTCAATTTAATTTAGTGTCAAAAACTTTAATCTAATGAAAATTGATAAACAAAGGATTCAATTTTAAATCGTAAATTTATCATTCAATAATAATCTCTTTTGACATAGTGTTTACAAAGAAGATTTTATATTGTCATTCTTTAGAAATTACTTTATAAATGTGTGCATGTATGTAGCTATAGTTATTGTAAATTTTCATTTTCTACCACGTACTCTGCTTATTCTGACGATTAATTTTATTTTATTTTTTTTTTTTCTATTTTGTTCATTATCCTATTTTTAAAAACGAAATCGTAATGATTTTAAAAGAAATTAAAAATATTTTTCTGTTTTTAAGTTTTTTTTTTTTTTTCAAATTTACTCTTAACTGTAGTCTATAAAAACCACACAAACCAAAAACATAATTTTTCACTTTTCAAATCAAAAAATTTTTTTTTTGAGATAGATTTCTATATGATAGAAAATAGGTGTACATCTTGTATATTTGTGTTATTGTGTATATTAATTTTATATTTTCTTTCTATTTTTTATTTTTTTGATTAAGAAAATCTATGACTTAAGAGCAATAATTTACAGTCTCCGTTAAGGTTGTCGAAAATTCAATATTCCAAAAAAAAATAGAAATTTAAAAATATTCAAAAAAAAAAAAAAGAAAACCAAAATCGATATAAAAATGTACTCTTGTTGAGATTTAATACAACTATTTAATATATATTTATATTATGTATGTACATATACATATAATTGCGAATATATACGTATGTAGAAATTCATAATATCTTTATGTACGTGTATATACATGTATAACTATGTATATATATAAAAATTAAACGTTGTACTTAATAAACGTTGAGAAAATATTTTGGCTTATTGCCAAAATATAAGAAAATTGCTTATTCCACTTTCCGAGCAAAAAAAAATAACATCACCGTGGAATTGGAAAATAAAACGCGCTAGCAGAAAAGAAATGAACGCGCATTTAATAAAAGTCTGAATAATTTTTATTACTTATTTTCTATTACTCTAATTGTCATATTTTATCATTAAATAGTACAATTTCAACAATTATTACATTTACTACAAATTTTAAGATTAAAGAATATTCATTTTTAAATATTGATGTTAAGTTTCTTGCAAGAAAAAAGTACAAATGAATTCACTTGCTATATTCAAACTAATAATTTATTTTGAAACAAAAAAAAAAACTAACGTTAACCTCTTGTGTCCCAATTTTTTTTTCCAAACTTCTTTAATTTATTGAAGTATTTAATCTTACTATAATATCAGTGTCAGAATTGTTACTTTTAACTTTGATTGTTTATATTGATCTCTCTCACTTCTCTCCAATTCTCTTTATATTTAATTTATAAAAATTTTTTTCAAAATATGTTTTTGTGAAAATTAATTTGAATTCACAAATCATTGTTTTGCACTAAGTCCTCGAGATATGACATTTTTGGTTCCAGAAATTTATGTCGTAACTTGAAATGCCGTATTAGAAGATATCGTATCTCGAAAACTTAGTATATATTAGAAAGGCGAAGTTTTCAATGTTTAATTATTCCAGAAAAACTTAAAATCAAAATAAATATATCAAGAAATTAATTCATCAAATTGTAAGTTTTACGAAGGATGTGATCATTTCGAATTATAAATCTAAAATATAAGTATTATTCGTAAAATTTAAATTAATTTTAATTTTGCTTTGAAAATTTTCATTTTTCCCAATCATTAAATTATTTTATCGTTAAAATTTAAAAATTTAATAAAAATACTTTTTATAATTTGAATACCAAATAAAATAATTGAAACTCATGCTAACAACATATTTATAAAAGAGAAATGATATGGTATTTTTAAAATTGTTTAAATTTTTTTGTAGTTAAAAATATTAATTTAATTATTATAATATTTAATTATTAAAATATTAAAGCAAATTTGAAAGGCATAAAGTTTAATTTAAAAAATTTAAACACTCTAATTTCTCGGTTTAATAAAAGCTGCAATCGGAATCTAAAAGTATAAATTCTGGGAGTGTCTATTATTTTGTAATCTAAAAAATAATTTAAATTTTTAAAATGAAATTTTTTCAAAATTTAATTAGTATTCACAATTCAATTATAAATTTTTGTAATTGAATTGGAATTAAATCGAAAAATATTATTACAAACACATATACATAACTATATTTACATATAACATCTATCTTAAAAATTTCTGGCATTTAAATCAAATATACAAACTTAAAGGGTTACATCAATAAAGAATAATAAATGTATGTATATAATTTAATATAAAATTAAAATAATCACAAGAACTACTACACTTATTTATAAATATATAAAAATTTCATTTTGTTAGAAAATAAATATAATTTCCGATTTATTTTAAAATAAATTAGTGATTTAAATAACAAAATTTGGTTTAATTTAGAAATTAAAATTGTTCCAAAAAAAATTAATCATTTGTTATTTACTTAAAGTTAGAATTCAATCAGAATTTTGAAATAATCAGAGTTTTAATAAAAAAGAAACTAGAAGCTCAAATTAGTCTGTTATATTTTAGTCCCTTTAATTCTAAAGTAAAATTATCGAAAATCTACTACAATTTACAGAAATTTTAGAATTTTTATTTTGAACTATGAAATTAATTTTCTTATTAAATAGAATATACTACAAATTTCAATTTTACGTGAATAATTAAAATTTAAATATTTTTTAATTCAATTTTATACTTTACTTTTAATGTATTTTACTTTATTTTTTTTTTATTTATTTTTCATTTCTATCTTTTTTTTTTACCTTTTCATGAAACTACCCATATTTCCTTGTTTTACGGTAAAATATAACGCAAATTCTGAATATATTTTTGCATATACATAGCTATGCCATTTATATTTTTTATACAAACATAAATATATAGGTATATACATATATATATGTATGTATTATGTTTGTACGAAAAATATAAAAAAAAATTTGCGATTTAATAAATTTTTCAAAATCTATCATTAATGGCATCACAAAGAAAAAACGCTTAATTTCTCTTAATACAACTAAAACATACTTAAATAAAAAATTTATAAAACCAAACATATGAAACATATAAACATAATATGTAAGTATATGTATGGATATAATATAACGATGTATATTATATTTTGATAAGTATATGTATGTATGTATGTAGATATAAATATTTACTTAAACTATATTCAATTTGAAAAGAAAAGAAAGAAAAGTGTTGACTTAGCAAATAAAAAATTTTTTTTAATTGAACATTTTCGAAAATAGAGCGAAAAACAATCGGTACATTTAAATATTATATAGAAATATTAAAATAATTAAATTTCAATTAAGATTGTAAAATTAAAAAATCTTCCTTAATTCTTATTAATTATGAATTCATTTTTCTTAATTTTTTCTTTAATTGCGAAGCACAATTGGGATGCAAAAAATGTTTTAACAACAAATCATTCCTTTAACAATTTTTATCAGGGGTAAAAGGCACCTTATTTATAAAACTACTTTGACTTCGAAAACACAAAAACTTATTAATTCTTCCAAAAGTTTTTAAAATTTCAAATATTTTTATGCAATCAACTTTTGCAACGCAATCAATTGAATATGAACTAAATTTGTAGCATTATTGTATGTACAAAAATTGTTAATACACACAAACCATAAAATAAATTATCGGAAAGAATCAAAACATGCATACTTATAAGGTATTTTTTTTTCTAAAAAGAAAAAACAATAAATAAATGCGCGTGGCAATATTTTCTTCAGTCAACATAAATTTTTAATTTTTGTATCTTAAAATGCACGCGCTAAAACATTTCCAGAATAAATAATAAAAATTAAATTTACATATATGTATATACATATCTATATGTACGTGTATATACTTTATGTATCCAATAAAACATGTATAAAATGCGCAATATATTAGATATATGAATGCATATCCGATAATCTTATAATTTTGCATGCATCACTTTATAATTATGAGTTCTTTATGCTTAATCTAATAAAATTATATAAGATGCATGTATGAGAAAGAAGATGGATGTGAAAAGCATAGAGATCATTTTTTTTGGTTACCGTTCAAAATGATAAATTAAAATATTTAAATAAAATTTAAATCTTTTGACACGCAAATATTAATAATTGAAGATAGACCAAAATCTTTGGAATACATTACAAAAAAAAAAAAAAAAATCAAAATGTCAAACTATAAACAATAATCTATAAAAAGTGACATCATTCTGTATTTTAATAAATTTTGAAAACGAATCACATGAGTTAAATATACGTGGTAAGGAATCTATTGAGCTTTTTGAAACATCACTTTTAATAAAATAAATTTAAATATATGTAGGCAAGTAAGTAGAATCAGCTTCTGTTTACAATGAGGGAGTCTCAATAATTTTGAAAATAAAAAAAAAAATTAGTTCATAAACTTTATGGGCTTTAATAAATAAACTCTGAAAATAATTTTTTTTTTTTTTTATTGGTGTGAAAAGAAAACTTCCTTTTATTCGGAATAAAATACTTTTATTTTTCGCTAATATATTTCGTGCGCTACATACGCACTTTATCAAAGCTGATTTTCTTTTCCAGAAGAATATATTTCTGGAAAAGCTGATTTTCTTTTCGCTAATATATTTCGTGCGTATGTAGCGCACGAAATATATTAGCGAAAAATAAAAGTATTTTATTCCGAATAAAAGGAAGTTTTCTTTTCACACCAATAAAAAAAAAAAAAAAAAAAAATTATATTTCGGAAAAATTATCAACCATTGAAAAAAAAAAAAAAATTTTTTGAATCTGAAAATAATATAAAAACAAACAAAAAATTAAAAGAACCCCACCTCTTTGATTGATTGTAATGGGTAGTAAATTTTAACTATTTTAGTTGTTTGCTTCTAAAATATGCATTTTATATTTAAAATCGTAATAATTTTATAATTAAAACGTTTAATGTGCAATAAAAATTCTTTTTATTTTAAATTACATCGCTAGATATATTAAAATTAAAAATTCTTATATTAAAAAAAAATTGTTCAAATTACACGAGTATATTGTTATATATACATACATACATACTTTTATATATTGCCTGATTGTGGGTACTAATGAAATATATAAGTACATACATACATAAATATAAAAATTAAAAATAAGAAATCTTTATTTTTATTTTTGGATTAAAAAAATTTATTTTATACATACGAGTATGTACATTTGTTTCTTATTCTAAATACACAAATCATTACACCATAATAAAATTTAATTCAATACTTTAATGTTAATATATATACAAACACGCATACATATGTATAACATTTGTACGTCAATGAACGTTTAATTAAAAGAGAATAAGACAATGTACATTAAGAGTAAAATGCGATCAAAAGTTTTTTTTTCTTTGTAAACGTTCTGATAATTTTAAGATCAAAAACCGTGTTATTGCAAATGAAATTTTTTTCTAATATGTTATTTTAAAATTTAATAATTTTATTTTAAAAAATTTTCAAAACTGTATAAATATATTTGCACATTATGTAATTTGCAGGAGGTATGAGTTGCACACTCAAAGATACGATCAGTGTGATACTGAACTGTATTACCTAAAGACTGGAAAATTGTTATTTCCGTTTTGTTCTTGATTTTATAAATATTAGAATAAGTTCGAAATTACGTAAGATTTTAGGATCACTATTATTTGATTATCATAAAAATTTCTGTCTGTTTCTAAAATTTAATTTTCTCAAAACTAGTCTAGAGCTCGTTCTTCAGATAGTATGATTGTAAAACAATCATTGAAGGAATTATTCAAAATGAAGAAATTACTACCTAATTATTGTATAAAAAATTACTTTTCGAAACCAAAGATTATTATAATTTAATACAAAAAATTATGAAAAAATAAGTAAAAGTAAAACTATACTGACTCATTCATTACTTTCAATTTCGATAGTTTTCAAATAATTATTGAAATTAAACATTTTCTTTAAAGAAAACCACCTATTTGAGTAGGTATTTAAAATTTTATGCTACTCGAATAAGTAGTTGTTATTATTTAACATAGTCTTGAAAAATATTTAATAAAATAATTAGATAAAAACATTTTATCAGTAGAAATTAATTTTAATACTTATTTGTTTTGTTATCAAAAACAAAATTTGTTTTTTAAGTATTTAAATATTTATAGCGAACGTTTCGATTACTTACTTATTTATGTTTATAATAAACATAAAAAAAAGAAAATTAAACTGCTTATCATTATGAAAATTGTTTAAAAATAAAATAATAAAATCTAAAAAATATTAACACTACCTACCAAACAAAAATATAAAAAATTTGAATAAAAAAATTGGTAAGTTGTTCTCTGTTATGTTTAAGAAACTTTTAGTTAACAAAATGTTAAATAGAAAAAAAAATCGAAAAACATTCAAAAGTACAATGACTTTAAACGGTTTCCATTATCAAAATTTGTATGGACAATATAAACCTAGACAATATAAGTGAGCATTAGTACCAGTTATCTTATATGTTTTTCTAAAATAAAAAAAAAGGGAAAGTAGTTTGAAACTGGTTTTTTTTTTAAATTTTACTGAAATACTTAAGAAAATTATTAATTCGAATTCTTTAGTTACATATGGGTAGGGCGGTAGGTAGGTCAAGTCAGCTCCCTAATTATGTATAATAAATATAATTATGCTTAATGAATCAAATTAAAATCAAACTTTGTATAAATATTAAACTACTTAATGCCAGCTTAATAACTAACTATAATATTTAAACAAATCATTTGACTAACAAATTTCTTATCTCTATTACTTCTTTGTTGTATAAGGCACGAACATTATAATAAATTATTAAATCAATTATTAATTTATATTTTATATGTTATATTGGTATACTTTCTTGCATACTCAACAATCTCTAGCTAAACTAAATATGTAGTATGTAAATTTCTTTTTACCTGAAAATAGGTAATTTGGTAGCAAGGTTTACCTACCTGTTTATGAAACAAGTAAAACTAAATCTAAACAACTTTAAACTTTAAATACAAAAAAAAAAAATTTTTTTTTTAATTTTAGGGCTAAAAAGAAAGCAGCATACGTATAATATATTTATTGTATGTTATCCAAGTTCACTATGAAATGAATCTCGTAAATGAACTCTTATTTAGCCTTAACAATTTATTTAGGCAGGTACCTATTAACATAATTCTGCCAAATTAAAATGTTTGTAAATTTAGAAATAAGTAAGTATAGGTACCTACCTAAATAACGAGAATTTGAAAAATATATAAATTAACTAAATTATATGCCATATTTATTAAGAATTTTAAAACGTTTACAAAATAAATCACGTTTAAAGCAAATATTTTTTCTTTCTTTTTTAATATAGATAGGTAGGTATATGTACATAAATAATCAATAGTTTATATATAGTTAATATAGTTTGTTGGTTGATAACCACAAATGTGGCTTCCTTTATGTGCAAAAATTTCATAATATTATTATAAATTTTTATTTGATTTGCAAGTACTTAGGTACCTACATACCTATAATATAAATATTATAATATATATAATTAATATCAAAATTTTATTTGAAATTCAATATTTAATACCTAAAACAATTGATAATAGCCGAGTATTTATACATAAATTTTTATTTTAATATAATAGAAATTTGAGCATTTGCCTGTCGTCATCTAGGCAACTATTACCTACTCGTACATATAATCTTACCTACCTTCTAATTTAAGAAGTCCTTTCTTAATTATTTATTTAATAATCTAGTTAGCGAATATAAACATTTATTAATATAATTTGAACTTTTATAGAATGCTCACAAAATTTATTCCAAAATTTTAATTCCTATCTTCATTATTTGATGGTCACTAGCTTATTATTTGGTAGTCATCCAAATGAATATTGAAATATTAGGTATCATGTATCAATATATATTAAGCAAGCCTTGATAAAAAAAAGGAACTTACATTAACCAGTTTTGTTTTATTACACTTATGTATTAGCACGCATTTTAAAAAGTTGTTTTCACTTTTATTTAAAAAAAAAGAAAAGTAATTTAAAGTCAATTGTACAAATTTCTTTCTTTCCGATTTTCAATTCTGTTTCAAAACACGTCAATAATTGCAAAAAAATACACGAAAATTATTATTTTTCTAAATATAATTTATTTTTATTGGCTTAAATTTCTTTTTATTAATTAATATTTCTTAAAATTTGGGTTTTTCTATTTTTTTACAACACTGCCTCGACCATCTTTTCTCTAGAAACTTCAAAGATCAAACTAAAGAAAAAACGCAAAAAAATTATTTTTTTTTTTTTGAAACTTCAATCAAAATTTCAAATACATACATACAAAATGTTTGTATGACAGCTATCAAAACAATGTGAAGTACTGCCATTTCAGAAAATTTAAAATAATGTCTTTTAAATAAAAACAGGGTGATTTTATATTTTGTGAACGTACATATGTAAATGTATTATTTTCATCTTTTGAAATGTTCAGAAAAGATTAACAATAAAGAAGCAATAGAGAAGATTGACTATACATACTGCAAAAGCAAAAATTTACAAATTTTACTCATACGTGGGCCTATAAAAATTAGAACGAAGTCTTTTAGGCATCAGTAATCTCGAAGAAAATAGAATTTTTCTGTTGTTAAAAATTTTTTAATTACAATATCCTACAATTTTGTAATATGCATATTAAAATGATAAAAATTTTGTTTTTTTTTTTTATTTGAAAATGAATGAGAAAAATGTATTTAGAACCTGTCATTGTGTCTTATTTGTGTGCTGTTGAGGTTTTACCATATTAAAAAATATTTTTTGGATGTTTCAGTTGCTATTTATTTAGATATATCGAAAAAAACACGTATTAATTTTGGGTAACTAATAAATTGTTTTAGATATTAATTTTGTATAACACATGAATGGATGTAAAAAGCTTTTCAGTACAGCACTCATGCAGCATTTTACATATCCATATCTTCTATATTTAAAAATCTTTTTTTGTTTTCTAGTTATCATTTTTTTTTTAAATTCAGTAGGTTCCTAATTAAATACTTTTTTTTCAGAAAACTGTGAAGGAGCTAAACCTGTTTTTAAAATGAATTGGTTCAAATTTTATGATGATGAGTTCAATCGGTTTAATCTTTGCAGTTTCCACGTCGTTTAAAATGATTATGAGAATTGCTTGTAATTTAATTGTAGGATTTTTGGCAACTGAGTTTCTGTTGATTTTTTCATATGTATATGTATGTACATAAATATTTTTCATACAGTAAACCTAGCTGAGGCTTTTATTAAGTTTTATATTACAAATTTTTCTATTCTTGACTTTTAAAGTAAAACTTAATTTTTTTCACATATATTTGAAATTTTTATTGTTCAAGAAATAACTATGCTTTGACTGCAAATTTTCTTACAGGAAAAATGGATCGCTTTCTAATTTCTTTCAATGTTTTTCTGTTAGCATCTCTTGGAGATAAAGCCTTACGCATAGCGCGAGTTTTCTTCTGTCTTAAATCAAGTGGCTTGAACTTTTTGTTTTTGTATAATTTCCTTAAATTATCCTTTTGATTTTGGTGCATCACAATGTATACACGAGCAATAGCTTTCCGGACAACACGTCTAAAAATGAATGTTCGTAAATACTTGAATATTATGTATAATAATATGTATACAATTTGATGCAAACATTCGAATTAAGAATGTTTCTATTTGTTTACAAAAAAAAAAAAAACGGAAAATAAACTTACATTTTGGATAATTTTGATGGAGCACCTCCCGTAACCTTGGCTACTCGAAGATTCAAGAGCTCCATTTTCAAGTCATCGAGTTGCTTCTGCAACTCTTTTTTATCCTTCGTCCTTAATTCTGAGCACTTAACTTTTACCTAAAAATACATCGAAGAATTTATTGCTTCATCTTAAATATTATGTTTATCATGTTTTGCTGAAAAAGCTGTAGCATTTTGAATATAAATCAACCATATTCAATAAAGGATGAAATAAATAAATTCGAATAACTATTTTATATAAATTAAAACATACCATCTTGATTTCAAGCAAATATCAAAAAGAAAAAATCTATGGATGTCAAATTTGACAACTCTTTCTTTACATGTATCAAAAAAAAGAGATGTCTAATACCAACAGGAAGAGTAGTTTCTGTGTAAAAATTGTGACACGTATATAATTTTTTAAATTATGTTAAGAGTTGTTAGCAACTTCATTGAAATTCACACAATTTGGATATGCCGAGACAATTTTACCGCGAGATATAAATTTATTTTCTTTTTTTTTCAATATGTGAGTGGATGTTGATATGCGTAAAACGTCAAAAGTAATGATTGGAATTGTAAATGAGGAATGCCACTGGACGGAAATTAACAAAATTAAAACCAATTTTTTTCCTACCACTTGCGTTATGCTTAATGCTGCATCAATTTAAGCGTAAAACTTTTTATAATTTGAGAGTAAATAAGTGACAAATAAACGGCTTTATTTACAAACTTGTAAAAAATCAATTTTAGTAAAACATTTTCAACTCAACTACAATAAGTTCAGCTCATTAAATTCAATATTAAAAATTTTATTTACAGCTATTTTCATTATTTTACAAATATTTTTATTCATACCTTTATGCAGTAAAGAATTACAATTAATCAATTACGCTTTTTTCTGATTCAAATGACTTTTTTCCAATTTATTAGTATTTAAAATATTTTTGCTTTGACATTTTAATAAAAATATGAAACGAAATATGAAATATGGCATAAACTAATTACTTTAGCTGTTTACATTTTTTCCCTATATCTTAAATTTTGTTATAAATACTTTTTTTATCTTGTATATAACCACTTTGGTTTACTTATTTTTAGCGAATTAAGTTGTTTGTTTTTTTAGTCATTCTTCCTCTAGGATCACTCAGGGTTAAAAATATATAATGACACTTGTTAAAATTGGATGTCTCAAATGATGTTTTTGTTGTCAAACATAAAATTTTCATCCGTCAAATTCGGCGAATTTTCTTGCAAGATCTAAAAGTATTTTTTAAAAATTGTTTCAAAAATACAATATCAAATCATAAATAAATAATAAAAAATAAATTTTCATGAAATATATTTTGTGCAGTTTACCACAATAAACAATAAATATTTAAGTGGCAGAATTATTCTATTGTTTCTAGAAATTGCGTTGTAAATTTTATACAATATACTGGGTTGAGATTCATAACACATAATTCAGCTTTGGGGAATTATATAAAATGTAACTAATTTTATCGTAATTATATAAAAACCAAAATTCAGTTGTAAATATGAGTAGCCAAAGTCATAAAATTGGATTAAGTCCAAAAAATCGCACAGGAGAAATTGAACTGACAGGTATATTATGAAGGCCATTATAAGCTATATTTTCATTTCCATGAATAAGTAATAAATTTTGATTTTAGAACAATTTTCTGCGCAAATGGCTCAGTTATGTATGTCTGATCATTGTTCAGATGTTACCTTCCTTGTAGAAGGGCAGAAGCTACCTGCACATCGAGTGATTCTTGGTAATTATAACACTTCCATAAAGCTGGTTACGAAAGTGTTGTTTAATATTTTTTTATAAAATAATATTCTTTACTTTTTTAAAAGCAATGTTTAAGTTTTAAGAAAATATTAAAAATGCATTTAGAACTGCCCTTTTACGAATCTCTAAAATCTAATTACAATCACGAATTTTTATTTTAGCTGCAAGAAGCGAATATTTCCGAGCACTTTTATATGGAGGACTATCAGAATCGAACCAGGCAGAAATTGCGTTGAAAATTCCCCTAGAAGCGTTCAAAGTATTACTTCAATATATATATTCTGGTCGCATGTCTTTAACAAAAATGAAAGAGGAGACAGTATTGGACACTCTGGGCTTAGCAAATGAGTACGGATTTACAGAACTTGAAGTTGCTGTATCAGAACATCTTAGGCAGATATTATCTTTAGATAATATTTGTGCTATATTAGATGCTGCACGACTTTACAATTTAGAAGCTCTAACAAATGTGTGTCATACATTCATGGATAGAAATGCAGCGGAAATTTTAACGCATGAATCTTTTAAATACCTTTCTAAAGAATCTTTGGAAGAAATTTTGAGGAGAGATTCTTTTTTTGCTCCTGAAGTTCAAATATTTGTTGCCGTAAATGAGTGGTGTAAAAATAACAACAATGTTGATATAGAGGTAAGCATATAATTTTAATTTTTTTTTTGCTAACTAACACTTACGTAAAATCATGCTTAAGGAACATTTTTTATTCCTTTAATTCTCAATCACAACTATTTCATATAATTGCCCGCCAATTAAACCATTTTTTTTTTATATTTTAGATATATGTAAGATAAATGAGATCTTTGTAAAATTCTTAAAATATCATGGCTTTAAAGAAGTGGATTTGTTTCAATTTAATTATTACCTATTTTGCAATATTTTTTATAATTTAGTATTTATTGTTATTGAGATTTTATTGTAAATAAACTAACATTAATTTTTAACCAGTTTATTCAGAATGAATTTTGAATTTCAAATTAAAAATTAAAATATCTGAATTAGAGAATTAGTTTCCCATAATATTCCGCAATGAAATTTAGACTTTTCAATAATGAACAGACCTAATTTGTAATTTGAACATAAAAAACAATAATTAAAATTTAAACTTTATATACTTAAATTAATTCGAATTTGAAATTTTTTAGTCAGTCGTTTCTTATGTGAGATTACCATTGATGAACTTAGACCAGCTTTTAAAAGTTGTAAGACCGTCAGGAATATTATCCCCTGAAAAACTTCTTGACGCAATTGAAGAACAAACAACTTCAAAATCACTGGAATACAGAGGAGCTCTATGTATGTTAAAAACAAATAATATAATGTAAATATTTTTTTTAATTTGTAAATAAATTACATATTTATTAGGGCTGGAAGAAAATGTTGCTTCAATGAAATTTAATTCTCGAACTATTCAGGGTGAGTGGAGATCTGCTTTACTAGATGGGTACGTATTTTTTCAATTGATTTGAACATAAAATATGAAATAAATATAATTTTAGACACATTATTCCTGAATCTTATGATATGGAGAAAGGCTATACAAGACATACCATAACAGATGCTAATGATTCGGGTATAATTGTTGAACTTGGAACTATCAGTATTATAAATCATATAAAAATATTACTGTGGGATCATGATACAAGATCATATTCATATTTTATTGAAGTATCAGTCAACCAAAAACAGTGGGATCGTGTCATTGATTACTCATCCTATCATTGTCGATCGTGGCAATTTTTATATTTTCCAGCAAAAGCCATAAAGTATATTAAACTCGTGGGCACACACAACACCGTGAATAAAGTACGTACATACTTAATGTTAAATTTTAAAGAAGAATCTGTGTATATCTTCCAATTTTATAAAAATGCCTATTTCAGGTTTTTCATGTCGTGGCTTTAGAGGCTTATTATACTGCAAATATACCAAAGCTTGTAAACGGTTTTGTTGCACCGACACATAATGTAGCAACTGTTGAAATGAGTGCAGTTGTGATGGAAGGTGTAAGTAGAACAAGGAACGCTTTATTGAATGGTGATTACAGCAATTATGATTGGGACTCGGGTAAGTCGTTATATTTGAGCTAACTGATATTTCATTTATTATATGAGTACATTTAGGATATACGTGTCATCAACTCGGAAGCGGTGTTATATTGATTAGATTGGGTATGGAAAATATATTGTATTAAACTAATTAAACTAGTTTGAAATTTATTATTAGGTCAACCGTATTATATTGGATCATTTAGGTTACTGCTTTGGGATTGTGATGAAAGGACTTATGGATTCTATATAGAAACTTCAACCAATCAAAAAGATTGGGAAATGGTTGTTGATAAAAGAAACGAACCGGCCCGGTCGTGGCAAAGTTTTCAATTTACTCCAAGAGCAGTTGTTTTTATAAAAGTAGTGGGAACGCATAATACAGCCAACGAAGTAATAATAATATTATATAGATCTGCTATTATACATCTGTCTTTTTTTTTTTAGATATTTCATGTCGTCCATTTTGAATGTCCATCACAGGATATTAATTTTTTTAATCAACCAAAAAAGTTAGTTGAAACGGAAGAGCATGTTGCAGAAAAAATGGAAAAAGTTTAATAAAGAATCTAATTTATTGAAATTTGGTAAAATCACTACTATTTAATGCCGATATCTTTTTGTTATTTCTTTATCAATATTGTTAAATAATAATTTGTTTATTAAAAGAAGATTTGAGCTACTAGATCAAGTGGATAAAAGTTTTTGAATCTCTAGAACAAAATGAAAAATTTTGTTTCAATAGTTTATCTCTTCAAATTTTTCAGGATTTGTGTATTCATCATTATGCTCTATGAAATCAACTAGAATTTCTTCCAAATATAAGTTTGTTGTCTTTCAAACTATTCCAACTTGAAAAGTAAAGGTATATCTTCTTCAAGTTCTATATTCGAAAAAAACAAAAACGATTAACTGAAAACATTTTGCATGAAAATGTAGAAAATTCATAATATTATCAAAACAACGAGTTGCATTAGCAATAAGATATTTTTTATACTATATTTAAAACTAACTCAATAAGTACAACCGTAAACGATATTTAAACTTTAAACTAGTGCGATGATCGTTAAGACCACCATTAAATCAAATATGGTTAAAAAAAATTTCTAAAGCGTTTTGATTTGTTAAAATAAAATTAAATTCATAACTATCTTTTAAGTAAGCATAGTTCCCTTAATGACTTATTACTAATTAAGGTACCCTTTTGGAAAGGCAGCAAATTATTTTAACCATATTTTATTCTTAAGTTAAATGTTATAACATCAAATTTATGAAGAATTTCATTTTGTTCTTCATGAGTTAAACCATAAGCTGCTTTTCGATTCCTGAAATAAATTTTGATAACTGTGCCGTTCAATACATCAAACCAATCATTTACAGATTTAATACTGGGCATTAGATTGCATTTTCAGTATTGCATTTGCCAAGATAAGCAACTCTACATAAAAAGGATGATATCGATTGGGAAATTAATTAAGTAGCTAACTTTACATTTTGCGGTTGAGTGTTTTTAACTGTATGTTGTAATTCTGATACTTTATGATTGTTAAGCGTGATGAATTGCCTGTATTTAAATTTAATATTTGTTTAGTAGGTTCCGCAGAAATATTTTTATTTTTATATAGATATCCTGTATCTAAGAAATGGTTTCTTAGTAATTTCAATAAATTAGGTCCATCAGCAAAAACGAAGCTTTCTTATCTACCCTCTCTGGATGACTAAACCATGTTTTCGTTACATCTACTTGTATTTCTTTCAAGAGCATTTTCTTTAAGTTTATTCACCTGTTATTAACAGTGTTAAATCACAATTCAAATTAGATTCAAGCGAAATTGATAAATTTACCTGGTAACGGATAATTATTTTTGCACGAGGACCTGGTGAGTATAAACCTATTGCGCAAGTACATATCTATTACATTCCATTTAACCTTTTTTTTTGTAATTTTTTATCTGCCCTTGAATGAAAACTTTTTCACTGACTTTTCCATATTTGTTAAATTATTATTTAGTTGATTTGTTTCCTCAATCAATTCAGCATTTTGTTTTTCTAAATTTTTGTATGCACTTCCTTCGCTATTTAAATAGTAGTAATTGCAGCGCACATTCAAAATCGTCTTTAAAAATTATAACTGCATATACCATTATTAGATTTGAATAATAAATTCAAAGTAAATATTCTTGGCCTTACTCAGTTTGAATTTCAGTTGTAGAAACTTAAGGAACATTATTTAAGTTTTCGTAACCACAATTATAATTAAAAATATTTTTCAAATCAAATGAATTTTCTGAACTTTATGTGAAAAAACATTACTTTGAAACTAAGAGACAGGTAGCTTCTTCTCTTACTAACTCTTAATGTCCTCTTTGACGGCTTTTGAGATAACATCAATGTTGAAATAGTTGAAGTTGTTACTCTTCTCTTTTGAAGAAAGATTTAAAAGATTACTTTTTAATGTGTAATCCTGACTGTCAAAATGGAAGGAGCATATTTTAGCATTTTTCGTATTTAGTTTTGTCTTATTGCACTCACAAATCCAAATATCACATAATTCAGAATTGGTTGGAAAACAAATTAAGTAGGATTGTTTTTTTTTCACATTTGCTTTTACAGTTACACTACATATTTTTATCTTTGATGTAATATTTTGATATATTACAACACAATTTAATTTTTCTGTTAAATAAAAATTTTAAAATGATTTTTTCTCTTCGGAAAATTTTTAAGTTTTGAAAATTATATTTAATTGTTTTTAATTTTCAAAATAATGTAATCAATGAAAATATAAACCAGGATGACGTATGTATGACCAGGATCTTGTTTTAAGTTTTAACCTTACATTTGCACAGATATTTAACTGCATTATTTGGAGAGAACACTTGACATTACAAAAAATCCCACATGCAGTAATTTTAATGAATTTGAAGCACTAAATACTTCGAAAAAAAAAATTCAATATATTTTTTATTGTAGTGTAGCATTTATTGAAATCTGAAAAATTTTGTTTAAATCAATTTTTAATGTTTTAATAACACAAAACTTTTAGAATGTAAGCACTAGTAAAGTAGAAAAAGTTTGCATTTAAATTTTTACTAATTGAAAATTTGAAAAAAGATGATTTGTGGGAGATTTATGATGTTAAAAAGGGCCCTCTAAAGATTCCATAAGAATACGTGTAAATTCATCAGCTTTGAACTGTTACTCTCTCCTAGGGTCCTGGCCTGTATTTCTGTCAGGCATGAGAGAGGAACATAATTCATAAACTGTTATTATCAAAGTCATAAGAAAAGTTTTGACTGTCACTGTCAAAGTGTCAAATTAAATTAATGTATTTACATCACGGCTCATATTTTATAATGTCAAGATTTACATCATCTAACTTGTATATCCTACCAAAACAAAAAAAATAGAAAATTATTTTCAAATTTAAATTAGGGAAGGAAATTAAAAAAATGGATCAGCATTGTCGGTTTTGTGGAGAAAAAAGGGAAAATCTTTCCTCAATTGAGGATCTTGATTTACGTATTGTTGTTTGGTTATCTAAAATTATAGATCTTAGAGAAGAGAATTTACCCAACAATATCTGTTATACATGTTTGTGCACAATTGAAGATATAAACCATTTCATATCCAAAATTTTGAAAACTTATGAGAGCTTTAAAAATGAGATATTTGCCCTGGAAACAGAAAGACATCAAAATGACGAAAACACAAGTTTGATGAGTTCGTATGAAAAAGGTAGCTAATGTAAATCAACACATTTTAATTTAATTCAGAATTGATTTAAAATGTGCTTTTAAAATGCAGTTAAATGTCATCCATTCTGGACTATAAAAGTGTTTCATTTTTTTCTAGAGGTAATGAATGAAGAATACTTGCTCGACAATGAAAACAATATGGACGAAGTAAATCATTTTTTGCTCGATAATAATGAAATCATTTCTTGTCAAAAGAGACCAGATACCGAGAAACTTCTGAAACCTACCCAAACTTATATCTGTTCTTTAGAACTAAATACGACTGCAGAAAAGCCAACACATTCGGCTATACATGATAAGAAAAAAGATGTAAATAAATTCAATTATAAATGTAGATTTTGCGAGTTTGAATGCAATGATCGTGAAAAAATTGCTTTTCATATGAAGGCAGATCATTTAAATAATAACAAAAATGCTCTCTTTAAAGATTTATTAGCTATAGTTGTTGATCAAAAAACCCTTACGAATAACTCAAACAAAAACCCTAATATAAATTTCGGAAGCTGTACTGAAAATTTAGTGAATATTAGTAGTACCATTGTTGGAGAAATTAATAATGTAAGCAATGGAAGCAAAACCAAATCAATAAATTTTGAAAATGGCATCGATTATATGAAGTTGCTCAATCTGGCCGATGTTTATGAATGTAAAATATGTAAAATAAACTTTTCAAAGAAAATATCGTTTAATAAGCATTGGGATGCAATTCATTTAACTAGAGAAGAAAAAGAATTAAGAAAAGAAAAACGCAAAAGTCGAGATCAATATTTGTGTCCAGAATGTGGAAAAAGTTTACCTACCGCTTTCAAATTAGATTATCATATAAGAATGCATAAAAACGATCGAAGATATAAATGTAATTTGTGTCCAAAATCGTATTTTTCTAAAAGCCATTTGGAAGTACACTCTAATAGCCATTCAGGTAACTATTTCTATTGTTTTTATATTGAATATTAAGGCTGCACAAGCGAAAATGTGCATTAAATGGCTATGACTTAAAATAGCCACAAATTATTAATAAAATTATGAGTTTTATTTGGGTCTCATTTGAATCCTCATTAATGTAGTTTCAAAATTTCGTTGAAAAATGAAATGTTTTTTTTTGTTAATTGGAAAAGAAAGACTTCATTCGTTCAAAAAGGAAATGACCGTTTACATCAAGTCCTAAATTATAACTAAAAGGCCTTAACATTTATATTTTTTATGCAGTTTATTTCACTTTTTATTTTAAAGGTAATATTTCTAATAAAGTCTACATATGCAAATCATGTGAGAAAAAGTTTCGCACACCGCATGAGTTAAAAATTCATACAAGATTTCATGGAAGTGATAAACCATTTGAATGCGGTATTTGTAATAAAACATTTTACATTGTTTCTCATTTAAATGAGCACAAAAAAGCGCATACGAATGAAAAGAATTTTATCTGCTCCTTTTTGAATTGTGCGGCATCCTACAGAAATAAAAGATCTTTACGAAGACATTCTATTAAACATGTTTTAGATGACAATAAAACTTATAGTAGCATTCTTGACGAAAAAAAATTATGAATCAATAATATACATATTTGAAAAAAAAGGTCATTGAATTGAAGTTAGTATATGTATTTACAAAAAATACTACAGAGATTGGATCATAGGATTATTTCATAGTACAAAGTACAAAGTATTCATAACAATTCTGTTTTTTAGAAATGTGATCAATATTTATTTTTAGGGCAAGTGATCGAAAAGATGTATCTATGTGAAATTTGTCGCAGGAAATGTCGAACGCCTAGTGAGCTTAAAATTCATCAGAGATTTCATCTCAAGGAAAGACCCTTCAGCTGTAATTATTGCCACAAAGCATTTTACTTAAAAAGTCATTTACAATCTCATATAAATGGACATATGAATGAACACACATATGTGTGTACAGAACCTAGTTGTACTCTCTCTTATAGAGACAAAAATGCTTTTAGACGACATAAAGATTCACATGTGCCTGATATAGAAAAACATTTTGAATGTGATGTGTGTAGAAAGAAATTTTCAACTTTTGGGATTTTAAAAGATCATCGAAGGAAATCTCACAGCAGAAAACACAAACAAAATCCGTTAATTGAAAACAACTTCGCAGAAAATTTTAATGAATAATTTGGTATTAACTTTTATAAAGTCTATAAAATAATCGTAGGATTTACTTTTGAGTTTATGTTTGAGATCATAATAAATGTATTTTTTATTAAATATAGTTTAATCCAAATTTATAAAAGTTTCGTATTACAGCGTTATATAGGGTTTAATTCTTTTTTTCAAAAAAATTTGAATTTTTTTCACTGTCATACAAATTCGTTGTATGCTAGAGGAGAGGTTTTATTATTAGAGTCAATACTTGGGGTAAAGTTTTGGCAGACAGAAATTCCGCCAATGTCACACAATATTTTATGTAAAAATAAAACTAATCACTAATAATTTTTTTGATGTAAAACTTTATTCTAAAAAGTGCTTGATTTGTGAATTACCTTTAAGTTTCATATTTGCAAATTTTATTATTAAAGTAAACTTAGGACACATTTTGATTATTTATTTCGTAAGGACTTAAGTCTTTTGGGTATATTTTGTGAACTGATGATAAATGACTTTTCATGCTATAAAAAAATATTTATTCATTATAAATTTATTGTATCATTAAAATATACTTTAATTATCACACTTAGTACTTACAGAAAAGGAGTTGGACATTGCCTTGGGCATATGTTGCAATGAAATCTTTTAGGTCTGTGAATTTTAATTTTATGCGATAATAAATGATTTTTGGTATAAAAGCAAGCTGAACATTCTTCACATTGTACGGATTTAATACCAGAGTGTGTTGCAAGATGAACTTTTAATGCACATAATTGTTTATATTTTTTAGGACATTGTGTGCATGCGTATGGCCTATTTTAAGTTGAAGGATAAAACTTTTGAACTTTAAAAAATAAAATAGTATAAAATTACCGTTCGTTGGTATGCATCCTCATATGTAATTTTAACTGAGTTCGTGCAGCTAATTTGGTATCACACATAGGACATTGAATCTTTTTACCTTCATGTAGAGTCTTATGTAATCTTAAACTAGAAGGTGAAACAAATTTTTTTTTGCAAATGTTACAAGGAAACGGTTTTGCACCAGTGTGCTGATTCATATGAATGTTAAGATGGTATCTAGCTCTAAAAGTTTTACCTAAAAGTTATTTTGAAATTCAAAGAGTTTTTTAACAACTGATATAAATGATTTACTGCAAATTGGACAAGAAACTTTATTATTTTTATTATTATGCCTATAAGTGTGCTTCTGTAGTTTTCGTTTGTCTTCAAAACTTTTACCACATATTGAACAAACGCAACTTTCATTTAATTGCTTTTTACTTTGGAGATGCCTTCTCAAATGGATATTATAATTTGTTCTAAAAGCTGTCAAAAAAAAAACAATCAAATTTTTCCATTTCAATTTGAAAATTTTACCAAATTTCTTTTGACAGTATTTGCATTTTAAAGCGGTTTTATTAAAGCGTTTTGTACTTTCATATAATACGTGATCTATTTCTGTAATACGAGCTGTATTCAAAAATTTTATGTCATGGCAAAGCCTTATATGGTGCTGCAGATTTTTGAAAAATTCTGAAAGTAATAATTAGTTATTATTAATGCTTTTGTTTATCAATTCTTACCAAAAGTTTCTTGACAATCGCTACATTTGAACATTTGGGTTTTAAAACCACTTTGACTGATTTTTGGATCTCGTGTATATTCTTCAAGTATTTCATAGTGTACAAAATCGTCTGAGGAAGAATAACTTTCTGAAGTTTCATTTTCAATATCATTAAATTTTGATTGATCTGTTGATAAAAGTGATAATATAACCATTTGACTTATTTTTGAATTTTAGCTAAAGATTGTACATACCTTGAAACTTATCATCATTTTTCAATTCTTCTATTTCTAAATATTCTTCATTCAAATCACTTTTTTTCAGTGTTGTAAGGTCATTTCCGTTATCCAAAAATTTATTTTCAAAATTTAATATACCAACTTTATCAGGGTTTTTACTTAACTTTTCAAACCCTTTTTTGACTTCTGTTTCAACGTTATCACAAGTTGTAAATTTAGCACATGCATTTTTTGGAGGAATTTGTAATTTTAATTTTAAATAATTTTCAGAGTCCTGACATTGTATAAAAAATTTTCTTACGTCCAGTAATTTATTTAAGCACTTTAAGCACACATTCGAAGGTAAATCATCATTTTCAGACATGTTTATCTGTAAATACTTCTCGAAATAATCTTTAATACTGCAATTTGACTCAATTAGTGAACTAATTGCTAAAAGTTTTTGCTCTTTATTTAGACACGTTCGACATGTTTGAGCCAAATCATCCATAATATAAAATCTATTTTTTTAGTAAGAGTTTTAAGTATTTCTCTGAAAGCTGGACGGTTTGCAATTCAATGCATGTTAATGCACTACTTATATATAGATATTATAAATGTCGTACTATATTAAAAATTTCACTGAATTGTTTACAAAATTTTGTTTATTTTTAGCCACAGAAAACAAAGCTGTAATATTAATTTTATTGTTTCATACCTTGACATAACAAAAACATCTGTCAACCGTGTTTCATTGGCACATCTGACATCTTTTTATAAAAACATAATATAAATATTTTCAGCGTTGCCACTATTATTTTTAAAAAATTTCCTCGATAGCAAAACAAATTAATTTTTTTTTTTTCAAAAGTTTTCATGAGAGAGAAGATTTTAATTTAACAAAAACAACTTTTTATTTTGATATCGAGTGAGAACTAATTATGATTTAAATTTGTTTATATTGTTGAACTTCCATTAAAAATATTTATTATCTTTTAAAAACTTAAAATACAAATACCTATACTATGTATAATATAATTGATTGAAATTCAAATTCTGAAAATTTTAAATGAAAAAGTTAATGCAATTAAAGTTAAGTTATCTCATATCAAATAATGTTTAGGAATGTTTACAGTTCAAACTTTCACCCATTAGATCAAACAATATCCACAGACTAAGGTTGATGTCTAAGTACCGAGATTTTCTATAAAATTTAATAAAGGAATACCTCGATGCTAATTTATATTATGACCCATCACTAATCATTATATAAAATTTGAATGTCAAATTTGTCAATTTTGTTCTAATAAAAACTCTTCTTTAGAAAATATTTTACATTTTTTTTTAATATATTTGGAATTAAAAAAATGAATCCTCAAGTTTTTATTAATTTAAAGTAAAAATGTGTTATTTAAAAAAATTTTTTCAGCTGTAGAGTGAATATAAACAATTTATAGTTGTTATACTTATCTGAGGATATAGTCATATAATTACGTATATTGTTAAGAAACTCAATAATTTAAGGAAAATTATATTCTAAAAATGAGGAGTCGTAGTAATTCTGGTGTTCGTTTGGACTATTATCAAAGAATTGTTCAACGTCTGATAATGGCTCACCAGGAGCCTGTCACAGGGTTGTTTCCAGCAAGTCCTACTAATCAGCATGCATGGATTCGTGATAACGTTTACTGTATTTTAGCTGTATGGGGCTTATCAATGGCCTATAAGAAAATAGCTGATCAAGATGAAGATCGAGCTAAATGCTATGAATTGGAGCAAAGTTGTGTTAAAATGATGAGGGGCCTTCTTATGGCCATGCTAAATCAAAAGGAAAAAGTTGAAAAATTTAAGACAACACAAAACCCTTTAGATTCCTTACATGCAAAATTTTCTTGCAAGAATGGATTAACTGTAGTTGGAGATCATGAATGGGGTCATTTACAAATTGACGCCATATCTTTGTATTTATTGATTTTAGCCCAAATGACGGCATCAGGACTTCAAATTATCTTTACATTAGATGAAGTTTCTTTTGTTCAAAACTTAGTGTTTTATATAGAATCAGCTTATTGTATTCCCGATTATGGTATATGGGAGCGAGGAGACAAAACGAACCATGGAGAACCTGAATTAAATGCTAGTTCAATTGGCATGGCCAAAGCTGCATTAGAAGCAATGAATGAATTAGATTTGTTTGGAGCCCGCGGAGGACCCGCTAGTGTTATACATGTTTTAGCTGATGAGGCACATAAATGTCAAGCCGTCTTACAATCAATGTTGCCAAGAGAATCAAACAGTAAGGAATTAGATTCTGGTCTTCTCTCGGTTATTGGTTTCCCAGCCTTTGCTGTTGATGATCCGCATTTGATTAAAGATACTAAAGATGCAATTGTTAATCGCCTTGAGGGAAAATATGGCTGTAAAAGATTCCTAAGGGATGGTTATCGAACACCGAAAGAAGATCCATCAAGATTATATTATGAACGTTGGGAGTTACGAATGTTTGAAAATATAGAATGCGAATGGCCATTGTTTTTTGCGTATTTAGTCTTATTTAATTTGTTTCAAAATGATAAAAATGCTGTTAAGGATTACGCGGATAAGCTTGAGGTGATTTAAAAAAAAATCAATAGAATAATCTAATTAGTTTTTAATATGTAGACTATTCTTGTTCGAGGAGGAGATAACATTTCGTTAGTTCCTGAAAGCTATGCTGTTAAACATGATAATGTTTCTGCTGAATATTCTAAACCTGGTTCACAGGAAAGAGAAGTTGTAGGAAGATGTCCATTTTTATGGGGACAATCTTTATATATTCTAGGAAAATTACTTCAAGAAGTATATTTCATTTAATAAGTTTTTTTAATGTAGCATTAATAAATTGAATTTCTTTGTTCAATATAGGGTTTTCTGGCAGTTGGAGAATTGGATCCACTCAATAGACGTTTAGGAGCGCAAAAAAAACCGGATGTTGTTGTTCAGGTTGTAATCATTGCCGAAGATAACGAAATTCGAGATAAATTGGCAGAGCATGATCTGCAAGTACAAACAATTGCAGATGTTGCCCCAATTGAGGTTCAACCAGCTCGAGTTTTGAGCCATTTATATACGTATTTAGGTCGAAATAGAAAATTGGGCTTAACTGGTAGAAAATCGCGTGATGTTGGTATACTTAGTACAAGTAAATTATATTCTCTAAAAGATAGAATTTTTGCATTCACACCTCAGGTAATTTTTAATAAAAACTTATAAATTTAATTAGAAGTTTCATGAAAAAATTTTGCATTATTTTTTAATTTTTTTCTTTTTTTTTATTGTATACTGTACTATACACATATGGTACTTTTTTCTTTTCTAGTTTACTTTTTCTTTTTATTTTGTCATATTTGTTGTAATTCGTTTAAATTAGTTAAATCTATTAATTTTTTTTTGTATATGTTTGTTTATTAGTTCGTCGATTTAACACGTTTTTACATCGCATCAGACAGTGAATTATTGATTGATATATTGAAAGGTGAAATTAATTTTTTAAAATCAGCTTGGCAGAATTTACTCGGCCGACCTTTGGTCACTTTGGTTTTGAAAAATTTTCATTTAGGTCGGTGTTCACTTTATATTTTTTTGTTTTTATAAAATGTTAATTTATATTATGATTTTCCCTCTTATGTTCCCCACTGTGCTAATTTGTTTCTAATAATATTGCTAAATTTTGAGTTTACACTGAAAAGTATAATTAAAAGACACAATTTTTCATAAATAATGATTTTTTATTTAAAGTTTATATAGACAGATATAACATTGTTTTAATTTCTGATCCACCCCAATTTTACTTTCCTATGGAAATCTTTCATTAATTAGCAATTTATTAACTTTTAATGATCTATTTTTTTTAAATTATTTTTTACTCTGTTCCAATTTTAGCGTTATTGTGTTGTTTTACAAGTATATATGTAGATTAATTTTAAAAGTTTCAGGCTATTGTTTTGCTCTAAGATTTATTTCAAATTAGAACCTATAAAGGGCCGATATTAAATATGTAATTATGCATAAAGAGTACTTTTATTTAATTGTTTTAAGTTAGAGCAGCATTTAAAATCTATTTGGCGACTAAACATGAAAATTTTTGTATCATATTTTTTGTACATATTGATGTTTAACTCGGTGAATTGTATAACATTACAGCATAAGAAGATATTATGATCAAAATTGGAAATCTTTAACTACAGTTACTTAAGTTGCTGTAACAAAATAAAAAGGAATTTTAGGAAGCTATTATTAAATAAAATAAATGCAAGATTTTCTTGTATATTTAAGAGTATAACTTGCTTATTGTAGTCAATGATTCATTATAAACATTATTGTTTTATCAATTAAAATTTTCCGTCTTACATATTATGTATTTTCACACATGTTAGTAAGTTACTATATATTTTACACGCAATATTTTCAAAAATTAAAGAATTACATAAATTCAATTCCGATTTTTAAAGAAAATTTTATTTGTTATGTATAATTTTCATTAAATTTGTTTTTAAGGTAAATTATACATATTAAATTTTTTTTCCTTAATTATTTCCAATATTTATAATTATAATACATATAACATTTTTTTTTGGATACATTACAACACAATAACACAATTACAATGAAATTATTTCATTATTTGAAAAATTAAATTAAGCTTTATATTCAAAATTTAGTGTATTAAAAATTTATATAATATAACAGTACATATTTGGTGATGGAATGTATAAATTAATAAATTGGCGGAAATTATGTAGAAATAGAAATTTTTAAAAATCCAAAATAGATTTCTATAGCTATTAAAATTCTAAATGCACTCTACATATTTCACAGTCTATTTGTAAAAAATAATTTAAGTGATCTATTGTATAACTATAGGTGATGGTTATTAAATTATAGTAAAAATTTAGAATTTTTTTTTATATAAAAGTCTCTATTTCATCTTTATCAATTGAAATTACCAGCTCATATTTCTGGTTTATAAAATTTTCGCATTATTTTATAACATTTTTTAAATCTTTTCGCTTTCAATTAAAAAAAAATATTGTACTTTTCAACCTTATAATTTTAAGCTTTAAATCTTTAGCACATTGTAAAAATTTAGATGTTAATTAGATAAATTAGTTTTATTTATTTTTGGATTGTATTATTTTCATAACATTTGACCTTGAAAATTTTCATCAAATTAATATATATATACATATATATTTAAATATATATATATATATATATATATATATATATATATAATGAACTTATTTATAAAAATAGGAAATCGTTTTCCTTATTATAATAGATTAAAGAAAAAAAACTATTTTTAAAATAATAAACATATTTTCAAAAGAATTTCACGATTGTACATTCTAAGATGCCAAAGTTCTGGTACCTACTTTTTATTATCAAAATTTTTTTATACGGTTTTCTTTATTATGGGTTTTTATAAAACCTTAAGTAAAGTATGTACTTTAATAATATGCTATTAAAATAAAATTTAAGTCCTAAGACAGTTTCCTCATATCTATTTGATTTCCTCATATCTATTTGAAATGGTATCTACTCTAAGATATAGGTAAATAGAATTTTCGAGTTATTAATACAAAATGAATATTGAAAACTCAATATTTGTAATTTTTGTTGAACTAAGTATATGTAGGACTTCGTATTATATCCGACTGTTTGAATAAGTAAAATTTAGAGACTTTTATATAAATATTGTAGATTTATTTTGATTTTATTTTAACTATTATATTCTATGATTTTGAACTTGTTATAATTTTCTATTCAAAAAATTCATGAATCCATTTTGTTTCCTTTTTTTTTGTTTAAATGTAGTAGCCTCTTTTCTTTATCAAATTTTTACATTCTTCTGTATAAAATCAATTTTACCAAATTATTATACATATACGATTCATAGCCGTGCTGTAATCTAATTAATTATTACCGTATAATAGAATCATTTAAAGAAAACTATTGTAAATTTCAATTACAATAGTTTCTCAATGTTGTCTCTCAATGTTTTACTTGTAAATTTTTAATTTGCAAAGAATTTTTTTTTTTAAGCAAAATTAAATAAGTAAATAAATGAGTCTGAATTATATGTATATAGCAGTTAGTTAAATTGATTTTATTCAATAAAATTATACCTATTTGCTGTTTAAATCAAAATTCCTAATACATATATTCCAATTATTATATACATATTTGTATATTGTTGCTATTTATGTGTTTACACATCCAATATTAAATTTATGTATTGTTTTTTTTTCCTATTTTAATTGCTTTTAATTTATTTTTTCATGTAACTTCATTTTGTTTAAGTTTTTTTTTGTAAACATTGTATAATTGTAATTTATAAAATATGTATGTATATATGTATATAGTATCCAAATGTATTTCAATGTTAAAAGTATATCTGCGAGAGTAACCCAAAAAATCAAAAAGAAAAACCAAACAAATTTTTTTTTTTAATTAATAAAATATTAGAATTTCGACTTTGAAGAGTATTATACTACTCGTGATCCAGATTTATTAGCAAGCAATTTTACAATGAACATGGCCTTCCTAACAAATAATTGGCGTCACATGTTAGGACGGCCAACAATAACCCTAATGGCAACCCATTATCTATTAGGTAAATTTGGTAAACTTTTTTCTATAATCTATGAAACTAAATAATTTTCTTATTTTTCTTTTATTTTTTTGTTGATTGGCATTTCAATTAATTTTTTTTTCTGGGTTCTACTATTTTTTTTTTTGTCTATTTTTCTTTTTCGTTAAATTTTTCTTAATTATTTAATTTTTATTAAATAAATTTTCAGCAAATATTATGAATAAAAGTGTATGTAAAATTTTTTAAAAAAGTAGTCCGTTTGGTATATTATCACAATATCGAATCACAAAACACCTAATGCACTTCACCAATGTTCCCTAAGACTTGAAAAATTATTGGAATATTATTGAAAAATTTTGTAGCTTTTTGAATGAATTCTAATTCGAAATTTTCAATTTCATATTGTAAATCTCAATTTTTTTTTTGAATTATATTTAAAATTGATTTTGAATATTTGCTTCCAATATAATTTGCTTCCAATATAATCACTCATATTCTGTTAGTCACTTGACTTGGGTTGATGGGATATTTTTAAAAAGAATTTTGTTTTTCAATATAGAATTTCGAATTTCGGAATTGATTTTATTCAGAAAATTTTAATCTTAAGTAAGATGGGAATAACAACCCATCTAACAGAATATGGGTGAATAATTCTAATATTGATGCCTATTTTTTAATACATAAAACATTTGCAAAGATTTGTATTATCTTTTTAACCATTTATCGAGCACACCATCTATTTATTATTTATCTTCAACACACCATTTATATTTATAATACTTTGAATAACAATTTTAATTTAAAAAACATGGATTTTTAAAATTTTTTTTTTGTTTTTTCAAATTCGAATTCCTTGCAGATCTTGCAGAAGAATTCTTGCTGCAGATTAATATACAAAAATGTTAAATTGAAAATATTTGTTGAAAATTTTGTTTTAATTAATGAACTTATTTTAATATAATTTATAAATAAAAATTAATATAATGTAAAATATTATATTATTATTTATAGTTTGAAAATTAATAAAATTTTATAATCTTGGGTAATTACAATATAATTTCGTTTTGTATTTCGTTGTTATTGTAACGTTTGACGCTACGAGGGAGATAGTTTATTAAATTAATTATTATAATTGGAAAAAACTCATTCAATTTTGCTTTTGTTTTCTTTTTCTAGCGAATTTTACAATCATTTTCTAATTTATTGTTTATGATTTATTGTTTTTCATTCAATGTTTCGATCTTATACATAATATATTGAAAAATTTGTAAAATGTGTACATATTAATGTCTTCATTAAAAACTAACAATAATCCTGTAGTTTCCAGCTTTTGAGTAAAGAATTAAAAAAATTCTTTTCATTTTTTATTTTTGGAAAAACAGGAAAATAATTTAATGTTAAATAATTATTAAAAAACTTAAGAGATAAAGTTTATTATTTGAAAATAAAATGATATTTCTTAAAATTAATAATTAAATAATTTTAGTTTTTGGAAGTACTCCGTTTGGTAATTCACTACTTATTAGTAAAGATGATCTAACTTAAGTTTTTAAAATTTTGTAATCAATATTGATTATAATTGCAAAATGCAAAATAAAAGTTAAAAACCATTTTGGAATAAAATAATTTTAAAATGTTTAAATAAAATAATATTGAACTTTTGAAAATAATATAAATTAAGTCTTTCCATATAATTTTTTATATGTGTTTCGAATGTAATTAAATTTAACAAATAATATTAAAAATATTTATATTTAAATGGAGAACTTAATTTTATGTTAACTAACAATTTGTCACTATTTGTTTTTTATATTAATTAATTGTTTAATGCATTTTCATTATAATTTAAATAATATTTTATTTAACTTGTTTTTGTTTCCGTTTGTTATTCTTATTTGTAATTATTTTATTTAATTAATTTATTTTTATTTGATTAAATTTTGGTCATGTGCAATAATTAGATAACTAACTAAAAATACTTAATTCCTTAATCATAAATTTTTCTATAATCATTATTTTTCTAATATAAAATTTTTATTTTTATCTTACATTCTTCAAATTCAAAAAAAAAAAAATACAAATTAAATGCAGATGACAATAAAATTCCATTAGCAATGATTCAAACAATGCGTAAACTAAAATCTGGTTATATTAATGGTACTCGAGTTATGTTAGGAAATCTTGGTGATTTCTTAAATACATCTGCTATTACGGATTTAAGTTTCTTAGGAAGCCAAGAAGAAGGGTAAGTATTAAATGTAATATAAATTATATTAAATTTTAATTGAGTAATCAATTTAAAAAATTAATAATTTAGTATATTTACAAAAAAAAAAAAAATAACTAATTAAATATTTTATTAATTTTAGATATCCAGATCGTTTAAATTCAGATGTACAAAAATACTTAGATGAACATTTATTACGTTCATTTAGTAATAAATCAGCTGTAAATGTACGAACATCAGCATTACGTCCTAGACAATTGCGACGCCGAATGTCATGTAAAGGCGCTATTAAAAAAACAAGATCAATTAATGTTGATTGTAAGTTGCACAAAAAAGAAATCAATTTATTATTTATGAATTTTATTTATTTTATATCTAAAAGCTGAAACATTGGGTATGGAAGGTCCTACACCATTAATGGAAAGACGTTTATCATCAGTTATCCCACCGCCATGGTTACAACCTAAACTAACAATACCAAACACATTTGCAACTACACCAGAAGAAGAAACCCCATCATCTACTGATGAAGGTGAAACTCTTTCACCATCTCATATTGTGTCAAATATTACAAATAATGCAAATAAAACGCAATTGGAAAGTAAGTTATTCTCAAAGTAAACAATTTGATATTTAAAATTATAAATTAAAATATTTAGATTCTTTTTTTTAGTTTTGAATTGGATATTATAGCTTAAAGTTAAATTTATAGTTTTATTATACATTTTATTACCTATTCTTTTTTATTTCTGTAAATTATTTAAAACTCATAAAGCATTTTTTTAATACATTTTGTGCCTCGTATGGCAATGTATATTTTATTATATACAGTTTCATTAACATTATAATGAATTTGGTAGTAAGAATTAGAATTTTTATGACCCTAATTTCCATGTCTTGATCAATTTTTAATTGAAACATAACAATATGTTAATGATTTATTAACTATTAAAGGCAATAAAATTTTAATAGCATTGTGAAAGATTTTCAAAACTATTAGAAAACATCTATTCCCTTCCAAGTTATTATTTTCTATTAAGTTTTTTAGATTTGTAAAATATTACTTATGTAAATATGAATTTGATGGATGAAATTTCCAATCAAATAATTTATTTTTAGATTATTTAAAAATTAGTTATATACATATATACTTACTTCTATATACAAAACTTGTTTTTCTACTTCATAGAACACTACCTTTCATATTTATAAAATTCATAGCATATTTTATTAATAATTTCCATTTAGTATTTTTAATTTTCATTTCTTTACTTTTAAGTTTTATTAGAAAATTTATAAAAAAAAAATTTTAATTCATATGTATTTATATAATATATTTTTTTTTTATTTTTAATTTTAAATTTTTTTTTTATGATTATGCATATATTTTCATTGACCGTTGATTTGTTATATTGGTTTGTATTGTTATTTATTTAATTTTTTGGTAATTTTTTTTTTTTGGAATGTGTAAATATTTTTTTATATTTAATTATTAAAAAAAAAAAGTTCCAAAAATATTAATACAACGTCACCGCATTGAAACTAATTTTGCTGATACAGAAGTTGAAGAATTGATTGCAATGTTACGTGAAACCGAAAATCTTGAAGAACAAGGTGATATTTTACAATATTTGGTTGATACACAAGGTCTCGATTTTAATACAGGTAATTAAAAAAAAATATACATATATATATGGTTATTTAAAATTTTTTATAATATAAAATTGATGAAAAATTATTATTTGAAAAAAGAAATTCATTCTTTCAAAATTAAAACATTTAAAAAATTTGCTTGAGCGCATTCATTATTAGATAATCATTTCATATACTCATTAGCTTAATTATTATTTAATATAATATTTATTAGTAATTCTAAGATTAAGGTTTAAGGCTATTGTATGTATTTCTATTAGGTTAAGGTAAATTTGCATTTTGGGGAAAATAGTTTTTGCTTCTCAATTTTGAAATTTCGACTTGAATGCTAATTTATATGTGCAACTAGATATTGCATAAAACAAGAATGTTAGGATTGCTATACTTTTTTAATATTGTACTTAAATAAACTTCATGGTTATAAAAAAAATTTTAATTTTTTTTTTATATTGATTTTATAAAACAATTATTAAGACGGAATTTTTTTTTTTTAAAACAGTCATTATTTAGAATAATATTTTGGATGCTATTAAAATATTTTAGATAATAATAACATTAATAAATTTAAGATCGCATCAATTAAATTTAGAATAATTTTAATATTTATGGTTGTTATGAAAAAAAAAAATTAAAATTTTATTAAAATTTAAATTATTAATAATCTGTATTTTTCTAAATATAGATTATGCGAAGTATTCCATATATGTTTAATTTATAAATTGTAATTTGTCTTATTTGTAATTTTTTAATTACTTGTTCTTATGCAGCAGCTTTATATCTTTTATATTATAAAATATTGGAAAAAAAAAGAAGATGGTGTTGGGATCTTAATTAAAATTTCTTATTTCAATTATTTTGTTGAACAAAATTTATTCATTTATTTGAATGCTACATTTTATTATACATAAATCACACATATTTTGTTTTAATTTCTAAAAGGGTGTTTTTTTAAAACGAAATTATAAATAAATTTTCACGTCTATTTTAAAATTTGGTATTGCCGATTAAATTATTATTAGAGATATTCATTTTTTAAAATATACATTATTTTTATTAAGCATTTTGCTTTGCAATATTCAATTGGTGTTCTCATTTTTATATAAGAATTATTTTCTTAATTATAATAATAAAAATGTTAATTAATATTTTCAAAAAAATAATAATAATTTATTGTATACAATATTTTAATATAACATCAGCTGGATTAGGGATTAGAAATAAACCTGGTAAGTTTGTTAAAATACAAAATCAATTAATTTTACATAAATATACCTACATAAATAAACGTACATAATAAATATGTACGTATTCGTCCATTTTTATGAATTTTTTTTATTTGGAATTTAAATTTAATTTTGAATTAAAATTGATTTTGCTAATTCATAAATCTGTAATTTTTGATGAACATTTATCAACAGAAAAATTTTCAACACAATAAAAAAAAATTATGTGTGTATATTGTAATTTTTAAAAGGTTGTATAAAACTAAATTTGTACACAATATCCAGAATCGGAATTCTATAATAATTGTTTTTTACTGAAAATTTTCTTCTTTTCTAAATCGATATACTTTGAAATAAGTTTTGGTTTTCATATTTTTTTGTGTTTTTTCTTTCACGCACCTATTTTAGTTTTTTCCATTTTTCAAATTTTATTTCTAATTTTTGATAAACTACATTCTTGGCCTAAATGATAAAAATTTCTGGATTTTTGAGCCAGATTGTTTTTGTTGGTATGCCAGAATTTGAATTTTTGAATTTTCCATTTTAAGGGTTATGATCTTAACTGAAACGTTTTTAAATTTTGGAAAAAAATATTTTGGAATTCTTAGGATAATTTTTGTTAACTTATTTAAATTAGAACAATTCTACCTCATTTAAGTAAAATTGTTAATTTTTGTTGATTTTTTATTATTTATAATATAAAATAAAACTTAAAATAAAAATTTAAAAAATAATTGGAATATAGCAATTAGTCGATAGTTTTATTTGATATTTTCAAAATTAAAATAATTCAAACCAGTTTTTTTTTAAGAAAAATAAAAATAACAATATTAATAAATATACTTTTTAATAATTTATTTTTTATTTTATAATCTTTTTAAATATTCATTTGAATTGAATAATTTCTTCACTTCACGATAAAATATTATACTAAAATTGCTTAACAACGCATTTATAATTACTAAAATTTCTGGGATGCAAAAAAAAAATTAATAATCGTATAAACAACGAAAATTTGGAATTTTCGTTTGGAATTGTTGCTTTAATATGCGTAAATATTGAATTGTTGAATTGCCTGCTGATGAAAATAATATTTTGCACAAATCATACTTTAACTCAAAAACTAACAATAACTAAAACACAAAAAAAAAACATCAAAAAAAAAAAAAACAAAATAAGACTTAGCGTCGACTACAAATGATGACGAAAATGATGAAAATACTGATAATTCTTCTCAACAAAATGAAGGAATGCTCGAAGAAGGTCGTGTTGTAACCGTACGTGCCCTTCTAAAAGGTTTATATGAAAAAGCATGTCAACAAAAATTATGGGGTTTAGTACGACACACAGCTGGTATGTTGGGTAAAAGAGTTGAAGATTTAGCAAAAGCTGTTACTGATTTGTTAGTAAGACAAAAACAGGTAAAAACAATTGACACTTCAAAAAAAATTCGAATAAGTATTCTAATTAATTTTCTTTTCTAATATTTTAGGTTACAATTGGTATGCCACCGAATAATGAATTTACTATTACTGCACCATTACCTGAGGCTGAATTAAGACAAATGATACATCATGTAAATGGTTTTATTTTTTTTTTCACGATTGATAAAAAGTTTATCTTAGTCATACAAAATGTGAACTTTTTGAATTTTTAAAATATTTTTGTATATTTCAATGTTAGGCGTATGGTGATGATGAGAGTACAGCTATGTTAACACAAGAATTAATGGTATACCTAGCAATGTTTATACGCACAGAACCACAATTATTTCATGAAATGTTGCGTTTACGAGTTGGTTTAATTATACAAGTTATGGCTAAAGAATTATCAAGAACTTTAAATGTTGATGGTGAACAAGCATCAGAACATTTATTAAATTTGTCACCATTTGAAATGAAAAATCTTTTGTATCATATATTGAGTGGAAAAGAGTTTCAAATTAGCAGTGGTATGCAAAAAAAAAAAAGATACTAAATTATTATAGTATTTTTGATTTATTAAATTTTTTTTTAAGTTGCACGTGGTAATCTTTCTATCATCAGTTGTAAATCAAGTCGCGTAAGTAAGAAGAGTCAAATTGGACTCAATGAAATTGATATTAATGAAGAAATTGGTACTGTTGATGAAAGACAAGGTCAATGGTTACGTCGTCGTCGATTGGATGGTGCTTTGAATCGTGTCCCTAGAGATTTTTACTCAAGAGTTTGGACTGTTCTCGAAAGGGTAATTGATATATTATATTAATTAATTACAAAACTATTTATTAATTAATTTTTTATTTTTGCTTTTTATTAATTTAGTGTCAAGGTTTAAAAATTGAAGGTCGTATATTACCGCAAAGTTTAACTCAAGAAATGACACCTGGTGAATTAAAGTTTGCTTTGGAAGTTGAAACAGCATTAAATCAAATTCCGCAACCAGAATATAGGCAATTAGTAGTGGAGGCTTTAATGGTTTTGACATTAGTTACAGAACATAACATGGTACCTTCGCTTGGAGGAATAATATGTGTTGAGCATTTAGTTCATAGAGCTAATCAGTTATTCCTTGAAGATCAACGTAAATGTAATGGTGACGCTAAATTATGTTGTGCAAAAAATGATGGTAAAGACACTACATCATCTGGAATGCTTTTATGTGGAGGAGCTGCTTATATTTGTCAACATCTTTACGATAGGTAAAAATTTGAAAAAAAAATTGTTTCTTATATTTGAAATCCAACTGGAAAAATTGTTTTTAGTGCTCCAAGTGGCAGCTATGGAACAATGACTTATATGGCTCGCGCTGTTGCTCTCGTGTTAGATTGTGTTCCTAAACATGGTGAAATGGATTGCACAATTTGTTAAAATATATATTCTTTTAGCGAACAAAATATATTTTTGTAAATTTTTATGCTCATTATTGTTGTTAGAAGATGCTTTAGCCAAAAATTTTTAAAAATTTTGTTTTGAAAATATGTATATATTTTATTTAAATATACAAACTCAAAGTTACTAAATATTATCTTATTCATCTTGATTTAAAGTTTGCCTCTCTAGTATCATTTTATAGTGTTGTTTTTTCATTATATAAATATTTCATCCAAAACTATACTCATTGTTTCAAATATTTTGTTCATATGTTGAGTTATTAAAAAAAAATTTCGTAGTGCAATTTTGAAAAATAAAGGTAATGAATATTTGTTTGTAAATTATGGCTTTTCTTTATTATTTTGATTGTTAATTATCTAAGAATGACATAAATATACACATAATCATATTTAAATTTTCACATATCCTTTACTTCATGAAAACGTCGACATGGTCAATTTATACCGCATAAGATAACTTTCTTAAATCCATATTAATTTACCAATTTTTAATTAAATCTCTTTTTAAACTATCTTTTGTTTGTAAAATCGTATGGTTTGAACCAATCTGCAAATTGTTTAACTTTTTGAATAAAATTATGCTCTTTTCTGGGTTTTCTCCAAACTCTTGGGTCTAATTGTAGCATATTTCCTATAATTTCTTGAGCGTAATTTTCCGGAAATCGACTTTGGTCTTCTATTACATGAGCAAAACCAGAGCTTGTACCGAAATTGACCCAAAAATATGGTAAACCTTTGGGTATAGATCTCCTTAAATCCTTGTCTTTTAATGAAATTAATTGTTTATTCGTAGACCATTCTTGTTCGGATTCTTGTATAGCTTTCTTAAAAAAGAAAGGCGCCATTTCATTTGTACAGGGTATGCAATGAATAACCATATGGGGACTTCGATTTAAATATCGTGCCATTTCGAAAAATATAACGTCCTTATTTTGTTTTTCAAACATACGTGTTAGAGCTTTTCTGTATTCTGTAACCTCATTCCAAACGTCCTCGTCAAGTCGTGTTGAACATGTTGTATGTTGCATTGGTATTATTAAACAATGACCCGGTTGTAAACCTTCATGCCAAGGCAGTGATAGATATACAGACGTACCCATAGAAACCATTAAATTTTGTTGCATCTTAGGTGTGTTAAAGCATTTATCACAATCATCAAGAATTTTTTGCAATCTTTCTGCTTCTTGTATGGCTTGCTCTTTTTGTTTTTTGGCTTCATCTTTCGAAGTCATTCTGATTGAATCAGCAAAAATATCATCCAAATCGTCATTTGGATTTTTAGATTTTCCAGCGATTTCAACAAATTGTAAGTCAGAATCAACACCCTTGATTTCTCTTTCTCTTGTGAACTAAAAAAAAGTAACTATGTATATAAAACTAAGTGCAATTAAAATAAGAATTTGTACCATTTGATTTATATCATAACGTTCGTCATCAGGAAAGTAGCGAATCCTCTTACCACCGGCATGTGTTTCAATTTTTTTCTTGTGTTTATTTTTTGAATTTCGTTCATCAATTTCTTTCGTTGAACCCTGGAATGGTCGGACATTTCCTTGGTTATCTGTAACAGTCAACAAAATATGTTCATCTCCGTTTTGTTTCCTCTTTTTAAAGTTGAGTTCATCTTTTTTGCAAGTGTTCTTTATTTTGGCTCTTATTTGGTGGGCTTTTTCAAGTTTTTCTTTTAAATTTTGTACTTGCTCATTATTCCCCATAATTTCAGCTTTTATTATTTTGGCTGCAATTTCATTCATCTGCTGATCTGTTAAAAAATTTTGATCTTCATCATTACTTTCACAATTATCACCGTCATCTGCTTCACTTGAGGATTTAGATTTTTCCTTAATTCTTCTGTCTGTAGAGCTTATACGAGCTTGTCCACGTGCTTTTGATGTTTCACTATTTTCTCGTTTATCATAGTAACCCGTTGCTGTTGATCTTTCTTTAATCTGCTTTTCTGTAGAATTAAAATATGTTTGATCACGTCTTGATATTTGAGTGTTGGAGCGATCACCTTTCTTCCAACCACCTGTAGCGAAACAACCACTTTTATATTTATTCTCTTCCTTTTTAAACATGAAGTCTTCGTCCGATGGTTTTTGGAACGCAGGTAACCCATCACCATCATTTTTCCAATGTGGATTTAACTCTCTTGAGCTTGTTGCCGGATTATACTCATCAATAGACTTCTTTTTTACTTCTTTTTTTTCTTTTATATATGTTTTCATGAACAAATCACCACTTGTCATCCATTCATCTCTAATTAATGGTATGCTGTTATTGGTTTTTGATGAATTGGGTTCTTCAACTTTTTTTTCAACCCATTCATCTGAATCGCTCGTGGAAGTATTGCTGGGACTAGAACTTTGCTTTTCACGTTTTTTCTTTTTCTTTCTTTTCTTTTCTCTTCTTTCGGTTTCATCACTTTCAGAATCTGAGCTACTCTCGCTGTCAGATGAACTATGGTGTTTGGATTTTTTTTTCGACTTCTTGCTTTGTTTTTTGGACTCCTTCTTTTTCTTTTTTTTCGCTGATTTAGAGCTTTTTTTTAATTTCTTTGATATTGATGGTAAAATCCATTTATTATCGCCACGAAGTTCTTTATTTGCATTTCTTTCTGCTCTTTTCTCAGCTTCTTTTTCAGCCTAAAATTGGGAAATAATGCGACAACTTATACATAGTTCTTAACAGTAAATATAAAGAAATTACTTACTCTACGTAAAAGTTCATTTCTTGCTTCTCGCAACTCTTGTCTAACCACTTCTTTGTCGCGTAAACTCTCGAAGTTAATAAAATTCATTGCAATTTTTTAATTTTGTTTGTACAAAATAGAAAAATATATGTACGTGCTGTGTGGTGTGAATGTTTCTATTTTATTTACAAATTAGAATTCTTGGTCTTGCCCGGATTTTTGACGTTTACACATATCGTTTTTTGTTAATCGAATAATTAACTCTTTTGTGGCGAAAAATGTCGATACTCAAATCAAAACACAGATACGAGTAATAATGTGTACAAATTTCAAAAGTATGTACTTTTTTCCCAATAGACAAACATAAATCAATCTCTTGGCTGTGAAAAATATTCACAACATTCAAATTTTGTTAACTAAAGCGAAAAACACACAATATAAATAATGCATACTATAAACAAAATATGCATACTATAATAGTATAAAATATTGTAATGGAGTTTGTAAAATTTCATAGATTTCCAACTTTTACATTTAAAAAAATTTTGAATAATATTTTAAATACTAAATGGTTTTTTAACGATAGTGTTATATCGATTTTGAGACTATCAATAGTATCGACAGTTCTCCGTTATCAATTGAACATATGTTAATATATTCATGAATCAGCTGGTTTTTGTTATCAAATACAACTTTTTGAATTTTACAAATTTTTCTTGTTAATAAATATTTTTATGGAGTTTTAAATTTTTAAACAAGATGTCCTTAGAAAAATCAACAAAGGAGATACCTCCATGCGTAGTAAGACATAGTTATTCTACTTTTGAGCATAGGGATTCTCAAGCAACGGCTATGTCTGTTGATTGGACTGGTCAATGGGTTTTAGTAAGTACCTGTTCACCTAATCATTGACAAAATTCACCTAATAAGTAAAAAATATTGGTTCTTTAACAGTTGGCTGGTAGAAGACATTTAGCGTTACAGAGACTTCAAAATAATAATGATGATGATTGTTGTCTTCAAAAATACCACAGAAACTCAAAATATGATGTTTCAGCATGTGAATGGGCAATATGCGAAAATAGTAAAGAATATTGCGCAATTGCTACAAGTCAGTTAATTGAAGTGGTAACATGGAGTTCCGGCGATCCGACATTAATACATTCATTGCGAGCACATACAAGGTAAAATTTCTATTTCTAAAATTTGAAAAAATAATGAAAAATAATGAAACAAATTCAATATGTACATACATATATTTAATTTCAGAATGGTTACTGACATAGATTGGCATTCAAGGGAACCTCATTTGTTAGCTAGTTGTTCTATAGATACATTCACACATTTATGGGACTTACGTGATCCAAGAAAACCAACGTTGTCATTAAGTGCTGTTTGTATGTCAGGTGCAACTCAAGTAGGTTTTAATAGAGTGTCAGGAAATTTATTAGCAACAGCACATGACGGTGATCTTAGAATTTGGGATATTAGAAAAGGGTCTTGTCCTATACAATACATAACTGCACATTTATCGAGAATTCATGGTGAACAGTATTAGCATATATATTTATATATTGTTAATTTTCTAATTTTAGGCATAAACTGGAGCTATAAGCAAGAAACATGTTTTACAACTGCAAGTCAAGATGGAACTGTAAAATATTTTGACGTTAATAATCCAAAACGCGCAGAAAAAATTATAACAACAGCATCACCAGTTTGGAGAGCACGTTTTACACCCATTGGCAATGGATTATTAACAGTTGTTGTGCCACATTTGGGTCGTGGGGAGAATAGTTTATGTCTGTGGAGTAATTATAGACAAAGCGATCCAATTTGTACTTTTGTTGGTCACACTGATGTTATATTAGACTTTGCCTGGCGCTCTAATAGAAACGAAGATTCTAATGATTTGGAAATTATAACTTGGTCTAGAGATCAAACGCTAAGGTTGTGGAAAATTGAAGATCAGTTATTAGATCTTTGTGAGCCACCATCTCAACAAATTTATTGTGATGTGGATGAAGAAAAAGATACTTCTAGTACTAAAGGAAGTATTAGTAAAGGAATTGATATTACAAATAATATTGAATATTCCAAACACTTGTCTGAAAGTTATGATTGGCAGCCAACTTCTCCACAATCACCTTTACCCCAGCAAATGATGAATAAATCGTTAGCCCATAGCCAATTGGCGTCTTGTTCTTTGCAACATGAGTTTTCTTTATTAAATACTAATATTCCCCATATAGATGTAGAAACTCTTGATCCTGTTAAACGTTATGCTATTTTTAAAATTGTTGTTAGTCAGCACATTGTAATTTTGCAAGTAAAGTAATTTTTTTTTTGATATTAATTATAGAAATTCACTCTTGTTATTATTTCCTTTAAGGTAAATTTTCCAGATGATTACCCGCAACCGAATGTAATACCAGAATTTGGATTTTGTGAAGGAACAACCTTGGACGACCGCTACGTTATAAATGCAACAAAAGCTCTAAAGGCAATTGCTCTGCAAAGGGTGAAAAGATTAAGAACTTGTTTGGAGCAATGTTTAAGAGCATTAGTTACAAATTTGAAAAAATCTTTTGGCCACTCTGAAAAGCTTTCGAACTCTATGCGTTTGCAGTCTCCTCGGCTCGAAGGTGCTCTTACTGGTGCCTTACATGATGCATGTGTACCTTTTCCCAGAACATCTGGAGTTCGGTTTACAAATGTAGGATATTTAATTCACTTCTCGCAGAATATCGTTACCAAGCGAATCAGTATACGGCACCAACAACAGAATGTAACTCCCAGAGCTTTAAGTGCGATAAGTGGTGGTTTTCTTGGAAATGTTATGGGGACTCAACCAATTTTATATGCTCCTCATCGTACTGATAAAAATTCGCCGTTTTATTTACCAGAACGTTTAAGTGGAAAATCGTCTGCAAAAACTAACAGCAAAAAATCGCAACAATCTTCTTGTAATATTGTTGTAAACATTTATGATATACAAAAAATTTTAAACATTAATCGAAAAGCAGCACTAGAATATATAATAACTAAATCAAATATATTGGAAACTTGTCGACATAATAAGTAATTAATCAATAAATTTTTTAATACATAATTTTAATGGATTATAATTTGCAGGAAAATATCCGAACGATACGCAAGGTCAGATCTTATTCCAATATGGAATTTAGCAGAATTAATAGCTTCAATAAATTCGCCTTTCGAATCAGACAATGAAATGCTTTTTTACAAAGATCCGTTCAAGCGTTATATTGTCGAATCTTTGATTATGCATTTCGCCACAAATGGAGATGTTCAAACTGCAGCAATGCTCTGTTGCATTTTTGAAAAATTTAATAGTTATTCAACAGATATGACGCAACTTAGTATAAAAGATGGTCATAGTCAGCATAAAGTTGAAAAAGGATTACCGCCTATGACAACTTATCATACTATAATGCCTACTGATTCAACGAGTTCTGCACTAGCTATGCAATTAAAACAATTTCGAAGCAATTCTTGGTCTGATTCCTTAGATGGCATTGATTTAAAATATTTTAATGCAATAGCAGAAATTCCAAGTATTGGTATAAATGTTAATCGTTCCTTATTTTTGAGTAAATCAAAAATGTTATTCTTCGATTCTTTGAAGAAATTATATAGCGAAATATTATTTTCTTGGGGTCTTTTATCTGAAAAATCTTTAGTTTTAAAACATTTATCATATCCAATACAAGAACCGCAGTGTGTTGGTTGGGCAATTGAATGTTCAACATGTGGCCGAGTTAGTAAAACTTCGTCTTGCAGTAATTGTCATAAATATGTTTTATATTGTGCATTATGTCGTCTTCCAGTAAGAGGAATGGCAAACGCTTGTCTTATATGCGGCCATGGAGGTCATTTATTACATTTAGATCAGTGGTTCAAAACACATAATATGTGTCCTTTTGGATGCGGATGCCCATGTTTGGAGCGTACATCCGCTTTATTCGGTTAAAATTTTTAATTTTGATAGAAATCTATAATTTTGATAACATATAAAAAGAAAAATCGAAGTAAAAATTTAATTATATTGAAAAAAAATAATTATCACTCTATTAAGCTTTTTTTTACATTAAAAGTTATAAGTACAGAATATATTTTTATTAGCACGAAAATACAATTTTTTTTAAGAGTTTGTTGTGTTTTAATTTTCTTCATACCATTTTGTTAAATATTCAAATCTCTATATTAATCTCTATAATCAACTATAAATCTCTATATTAATTTCTTTTTAGCTTTCAACATTGGAAATGAAAAAAAATTTAAGACTGAACCTATTACATATGTGAACATATTACATTGGCCATCCCGAATTAGGAATGCATGTTAAGAATTTTCGTAGTTTGTTCATATTGATAATGAAAAATTTTTGTGAATGTTTTGAGTTTTTGTGTCAGGGTCAGAATAAAATTAATTATACTTTTAATTTACCATTCCACAATAGATTGTGGCATAAATGTATCACCTCATATAAGAAGTGTTATACGAATGAACTATATTAATAAACAACAGGTACTCAAAAATGTTCATTTATAATTTTTGCTATTTCAATTTTATATAAGCCCAAAGTTATGCAAATTTTGGATTAATATAAAACTAAAAATCTCTCTTCGCGCCAAAAGTCAAGCGATTTTCTTATTTTATACTTTAATAGAAATTTAATTTTCGCTGATATTAAAATTCATAGTTACTTTTATTATTATTGTTTTAAAATAATTCAAATTACTAGATAAAAAATTTATGATAAAAAAGAGATACATATATTTTTTTTGATTTCTTCTATAATTTTATTTATTAAAATACAAATATAGTATGAGCATATTATTATATATGCATATATGTAAAAATATTAAAAAAAAATAATAATTTCAGCAGGAACAAAAAAATATGTATGTATGTATGTATGAACATAATTATATATTTTCAATTTATTTCAATATATTTCTTATAAACAATCTAAAATTTAATAGTACATTAACGTATAATATTTGGAATTATTGTTTTTTTTTTTTCATTTCACTTAAAAATAAAATTAAAAAATAAAAAAAAAATATTGGCATAACGACATGTTTTGATATATTTTTTCTTCGCCAATTTCCATTAAAATTAAAATATACATTTTATTTTTGTAAATATATATTTATATTATTGTATATAATTGTAAGTAGATTATAAACAATTAAGGATAAAGTACAAAATATCAAATTCTTATGATTTTACCTTTGAATGTATTTAATTGTTATATTTACTTGAGATAACTTTGGCATGACTATTTTGAACAAAAAAAAAAAAAAACAATCTTAAGGGATTTAATTTCAAAAATATTATAAAAAAAATTTTTGGCATGTGTATAAATTTGAATGCAAATCAATTTATATATTTTTTAATTGTTATATTATAAAAGTAACTATTTGTTTAAATAGTTTTATAGTAATTTATTGTTGACTTAAGAAATAACTATTCTATCATATAAAGTTTAAGTATTAGTAAAAATACTCTTCCAAAATATTGTATTTTTTAGACTAATTTACTGCATTTCTTCTTCAGATACGGGGATTTTCGATAATTCAGGCATGACCTGAAAGTTCTAAATTAAATCTTAAAACTTCTTTCACGTCTACTTACAAATTTGTACAAAATGAATATTTTACTTTTACAAATTTGTAATACAACTCTAGTAATTCTTTTATATTCAACATTTTTCTGTTATATGCTTCTTTTAATTTATAATATTTTCATAGTTGTTATAAAAAACTTAAAAATTCCTTTAGTACTTCTTTAGTACCTTAAGCATAACTGTCACATTGTCGAACATGCTATTTTCGCTGATTTTGCTGTTTTGATTTATCGCAAGTGTTCTATATTAAGACCTAAGTTAGAATTGAATTATCGAAAATCCCATACCTAGCGTTAAAATTTTTGATTAGTGGCTAAAAAGTAGCCTTTTTCGAAAAAAAAAAAAAATTGAAATTGATTGTAAACACTGTGGCTAAAAATTTTTTACGTAAAAAACTATGCTTAATCAGTAAGTTATTAAATATTATTCGATCTTTTTTTTAAATGATAAAATTAAGTAATTTTTATTTAAATTATTCGCCAATTTATGATCATAATTTTTATATTATTTTTTGTGTATATGTCTAATTAGTATACGAATTTTAAGTATAGCTAATATTATGATGATATCATTATTGTACTTTAAACTTTTGAAATTTTCTTAAAATAATAATATGAAGAATTTCACGCATTTTTATTTGAAGTTAGACAGAATGTACAAATTGCTGATCTTCTTGTTAAATCATTTGCTTCACATGTATTCATATAAGCATATAAACATGGTTTTGCTAAGGAACCTATGATTTTATAAAATTATTTATTAAAATTAATTTTAAAAAAGAAATTTTAATTTTTTTAAATTTTTATTTAAATTTGTTATACCTGTTGATACAACTGCATCTAAATGTTTTATATAACTATTTGCCAATCTTAATACTTCTATTTTTGATAATTTTTTATTTCTTGGTTCAGTTGGTATTAAAACTCTTAAAGCATCGAATGCCATATTAACACTGTAAAATATATATGTATATATATATAATGTTAAATTAGATATTAAAATTTTATAAATGAATGGATTTTTAGTTTTATTTTAGAAAAAAATTGTGTGGCTTCTACAATAATTTCCTTAGCAAGGTTATTAAATTGCTACCAAATTTTTAGGAAAAGTTGAAAAGGCTAACGTGATTTCTGAATTGGTTATACTAAATAATTGATTAATTGCTGATAATGTAGTTTGTATTAAGGTGAATAGCTTTAACCTAAGGGACTCAACTTAATAGACTATAAGGGACTCAACAAATAGAAATCGTAAGCACGGATGTATTGTGTGAGTACAATTTTTTTTAACTATAGTGAGCAAAAGCCTATTGAATCTTTTATAATAAATTTGGTGTAATTGAGCGAACTGATATAAGTTTGGAAAAATTTTAGAAATATTTATTTTTACATTTTTTACGAAAAAGGATTTAAATTTCTAAGAAAAATTTTAATAATAGGAAGTGATTTAGAAAAAATAAATTTACTATAGGTAATATTAAAAATATTAGGGATTGAAAAAATATATTCGAGTTTAATTAAGTTTTTTTTTTCATTCTTTAAATTCAAGTTTCCCTTTTTTCTAACAAAATACCTTTAGAATTTTAACATCATAATTTTGAATTTAACTATAATTTTAAAATTAAATTTAAATTATTGAAAATTAATTATATTAAATTGATTGTATACCAGTTTGAGAGGAGTGTTAAAAATTATGATCTAATCATTTTATTCAAAAAATTTTTTTATTTTTTTTTTAAATTTCCATGACTTTAGATTGATATTCCAAAGTAATTTTTGATAAAACGGAAATTAGAAAATTTTTGCCTATTACTTTTCAAAAGAAATAATAATTTTTCGCTCCATTCTTTTCCGCCGGTCATACACTTTAAAATTCCAATAAGTTTGGGAATATCAAATTTTTAAAAGGAAATCCCACTTTAAATTTTATCAGAAGATTATTATATAAAAAAGAAAAATAAACTCTATTAATTGCTGAGATCGAAACCAAATTCATTGTTTTTCTAGTACTTAGACTCCGGAAAATTTCTTCTCCTATAATATATAGTATATTGTTTTACCTTTGAGTTCGACATCTTTCTCTTGCATTTATATGACTTCTTGATTTTTGATTTGTTTGACTACTTGTAGATGATGATGAAGATGATGATGATAATTGTAATGGTGGCGGAGGTGGTGATAAATCATTTTCTGATGTTGGTGGTGATTGCATTGTTGTTGAATTATATTTAAAAAATTCTGGTATATCCGTATGTTGATCATCAATTATATGATGATCATATTCATTATGATGATGATGATGATGATGGGAAATTTCAAAAATTTCCGTTCTATTATAAGTGTCTAAACTCATTTTTCATAAGTTTTTTTATAATGGAAATGTTTTAAAAATTAAAATAATCTTAAATCATTTAAGGATTTAAAAAAAAAATTAACAAATAATTAGATTTTTTATTTTCCCGGTTATTTAATTTCCATAAAATTTTCTTTTTATTTCTTTCATAATAATTTTTTCAAAAAAAAAAAAAATTTTCTTTTATTTTTAAAATATTTTAGAATAGAAACTTTACTTTACAAATATGAAATATAAACTGAAAGTACGAGAACGGAAAATGAAAAAAAATTGCCGAAAAAAAAAATTTATTTATTTTCTTTCGGTATGACGTACCCGAGTACCCGACAGCAAAACGTGTATGTATGAAAAAGATCGCGAGTACATGAATATGTTATAAAATATAGATATATATATATATATATATAATTATATATAGCATGTGAATATATAATGAGAGAACAAAAAAAAAGAAATGATCATTTAAAGATCATTTCTCAGCTGCACTAACGTTTTTTTGATCTAAAAATAAAACTATGATGCTATGTGAATCCTTAACTTTGCATCCCATAATAATAATATGCCCGTAATAAAAAAACATCAAAATAAATGGGATATATAGGCATATGAGTAAAACAAAAACTAATAAACAAAACAGAAGAAAAGAAAAACAAAAAAAAAATAAAACCTTTGTATATAAATTTTGTACATGTATGTAAATATGTGTCACAAAAGACAAGATACTATATTATATGAAGAAGATCAAATGAGGAGTACAATGTAAAAATATTTATAATTATGTATTAACCGTATATATGTATATTTGATTGTATGTAGTAAAACGGATCTTCGTGAAAAATTGTTATAAATTATTTGTTTTTTTTGTGTTTTTGGAATTCGGAGTAAATAAAAAAACATTATAGGAATGTATGTGTACGCAGTTTCTTTTTTTGTACAATAAAAAATGAGAATATTAAAAAAAATAAGAAAACAGTAAAACTTCAAATTTTTGTGAAAAATTTTTAAATTTTTAAAGACCGGCTTATGAATTTTATTAATTGAAAGATAAATCTAAATGATTTCATAGAATTCTTGAATAAATTTAAATCTGTAGTAATTGTGCTTTTTAATCGTACTTGAAAATCACATTTTTGTGATTTTCACATTTTATATATTGCAGCAAAATTATATAAAATAACTGTAATATCTAATTAGTAAATTAAATATCACTTTTGTTTTAGAATAACTTAAAAAGTTTGAATATGTGAGAGCGAAAAATTATAAAGGATTCCTTTTTTATTACGAAATCTAAAATTAATAAATCAACAAAATCATCAATTCGGATAAAGTTATCCGTAATGTATGCAAATAAAAATAAGGACAGGAACTTAATTTTCGTACAAATTTTTGTGTCATAAAAGTCTTAATGATTTTTAAATTTCCATTGTACGAATTGAAAGAATCATAGTTAATCTTTTTTTATATATTTAAATTGATGACGATTTTTTAATAAAACTGAATTAATTTTACTTATTGGAAAGACCTAGGGATATTAAAGTTTAAGCAACTGGACAAAATTATGTAAAAATTGAAAATTTCAAAAAAATTTCGTAGAAGAATAAAGGGCTAAAAAACGCCCAAAAAAAATAAGAAAAATTTGTTTTTTCTTAAAGTTCGAAATGCTTGGTATTTCGAAGGTACATAAAATGCTAAATCGAGTAATATGTTGTTTCCAAGTCATTTATTAGTCTTTTCAGAAAGTGTTCATTTGAATCTTCTATCTCTATTGGAAAGGAAATTTTAAGCAAAAAAGCTTGGAGCAAGTAGAAATTTTGTGAAATTTTTTTCAAATCAAACTGTTTTGATTAGATTTGAAACCAAATTATGAACAAAAATTTTACTCATTTTTGATATCCGAAATAATTGTATATGTTATGTCACTGATTACTTAATCAATCTGTTCAAATATTGTTAGGCATATTTAAAATTTAATTTGTTGAAGAATTTCTGTCGATGTATAGGGGAAAAAAATTAAACAGATTAAAAATTTTTCATTTCAATTTAAAAATAATCATTGAATTATGCTAAGTTTTGCTTAGATTTCTTTTTTACTAGGTTTTCATATTACATAAATGGAATTATAGAACCATAATTACATAAATTAAAATTAATTTTCTTATAATTTTTAGGAATTAACAATTAAATTAGAACCAAAGAAAAATCAAATTGAACTCATAAAATTTTTTAAACATATTAAACATTTTTAAAATTTTTATTTCAAATATACGCAACTATTGAATATCGTAGTTTATAACTACGATATCGAATTTTTTTAATTATTGTGTTAGTAGAACTATTGACAAATAAAAATGTCATTAATTTTTCGGTAATTTTGAAAGGGCCATATGAAAAAATGTTACTATTAACATACAACTTTTACAATAGGTATACTCTTACTCTTTAAAATATATAAAAATTTTAAAATAAATAAATAATATTTATTTATAATAATTAAATCGGAATAAATAATTTTATTAATAATAACTCGACTGTTTTAATTTTTTTTTTCCATATAACAAAGAAAAAAAAAACAAAAATTCTATATGGTAAACGAATTAAGTCGTTATAGGCAAATAAATAGACCATATATAGATGTTTTAAACATTATATACATATATATCCCAAATGTTTTGTATGTAAGTGAACATAATGTACAGTTAAAAAAAAAACTATTTTCAAACCGTAGATTTTACATATTTACTTACATAAATAAACGATATAAATTTCATAAATATTGTATGTTCGATTTCGATATTTTTTTTTATAATTCTTATTTGTAAATGTGTTTGTGTACGATATTGTAAAATTAGTACATATGTATGTATCTTACATGCATACAGACTATATGCTCATCCTAATTTATATAAAAAATAATGATGAATTTCACTGATTCTTAAAACAGAACAAAACAAAAAAAAACAACTACATTACATTTTTTTGTTGTTTTTAAATTTTGCCTCCGTTTTCTTAGTTTCCCATATTAATGAAGTTATTTTTAAGGATTGGTTAAAAAAAAAAAATTTTCCTTATTTTTCTTTATTTTTTCTCAAATTTTTTTCTTTTTCATTTTTTTTTTTTTTATTTTTTGTTCTTTATATCCGTTCCTCCTTCTTCCAAGATCTTTTAAATATTATTTTAAATGTGTGCGTGTGTGTATCTTTTGTAATGGATTTTCCCAGGAATTTATGACTTTTTTGTTTTCCTGTTTTTATTTTACATACTGTCACAGTTTACAAAGATTTATTATTATAACATTTTGCAATTCTTTTTTTTTTATTTTTATAATTTCTTTGTTTTATTGTAGCCATATAGTTGTGATCTTAAAAAATTTTTGAAAAAAAAAAATTCAAGTAAAGATTTCAAAGGAAAATGTCATTTAATATGAGGTTATGATATTTGGGTTGTCTTAATTTTTTTTTTGTTTTATTGCTCACTCTTATGTTCTTAGTGGTTTTTATGGAAAAAAAAAAACTAATATGGATGATATCAACTTGTTTATTTCTCATACTCGCAATTTTTTTTTAAATTTTTAATAAAAATAATTCTAATTTTAAAATAAGGATTCGAAATTTGTATATTTACATACATATATTATATTTGCCACTACATATAGAATATAAACTAGGTTCTTATAATATAAAAGATGAGCTCTATGGTTCTTCTGTAAGTATGTACAGAAACATTATATATGTACAATAAAGATCGAAATGTTTGCTATTATTTTTTTAATTCCCGCGTTAATATCGCGCGCATTTTTGTCAAACTATTGTGATTTAGAAATAGTGTTAGTTATATATGCAGAAGTTTATGTACAAAATATACATGTATAGCTATGTATACATAGATAAAGGTATAAATAAATAATTTTAATTATACAAATTTAATTCTTTATAAATGAATAATTAAAGTTTATTGTTGGACTAATTTCTAAATAATATTGAATATACGTGTATGTACTTCTATAACATAATATTTTGCAAATGTATATATGTATATATCCCTATATAACTATATAAATCACATTACATTTTATGTAAAAATAGTTTTAAAACTTTGATGTAAAATTATTGTAATTTACACAACATTATTTTCCAAAAAAAAAAAAATATAAATATTTCAATAATTTTCTTTTTTGTTTTAAATTCCAATCTTTAGATTTGATCAAAGTGGTGGAGTTCTAACAATTTAAAGTAAATGATATGGTTATTCTCAAAACTGAAACAAATACACGAATATTTTTGTGCATTAAAAAAGGGTTTCAGAAAATATTTGGTGATTTGATTACTTACTCTTCCCTTTAATAGTATAGTGTAATAAAGGGGGAACAAAATGCTGCGTAATATCAAGTATAAGAACGAGTTATTTTAAAGGCAAAAATCATTGTGGGGGGTATTTCTAAGTTGATATTATTAGGATATATGTATAAGTTTATATAAGTGGCGCGAAAATTCTCAATCTTATTTTATACGTATAATATTTACGTATAATACACTTTTTTTATTTTATTGTTATTGTTGAAAACAAATATGTACAAAGAAAACTATTAGTTCTTAGGTTGTATGTCTAAATTAGCAACATACAATAAAATGTTGATATAATAACCAAATAATAAAAGGTTGTGCCAAGCAAACACATATCAACGAAACACTAACTTTCAAGAACAAGGTGCTTTGTAGTATGGCGGATGCTCTCTGGAATGTACGGTATAATGGCATTCATAGGGATTTGGGTGTCTTCGAAGTATCTGCACTTATGCCACGAACGTTTACAATGAAAAATTGAAACGAACGAAACTACTCGATTTTATAGAATAAAGGTCTGAGCATACAGCAGTTTCGGTACTTTTTTCACGGAATATTGACACAAGAACACGATAGAGCAAAACTAATGATTTGTCATTTTGAATATTTTTATGAAATTTTGATCACTCACATGCATTTTAAGTTGAGTTAAACTCCTCCACTTTTGATTTGTACCGTTATCTATGTCTCTCGATGGTTTTCAACTACTATTTAAAAAAAAAAACTGTTCTATTATGCTAAAATTTCTATTTGATTTCAAGTATCTCATTTTATTTAGATGACTGCCATTAAACTTTCAAATATGTTAAGTTCTCTTTTAATTTTTAAATAATAACTGTTATACTGTAATAAATTAGAAGTCAATATAACATTTATGAATTGTGTTATGTGTACAAATGTGTAATGTGTAAATTCAAAATCTTCAACTTTCATTAACACGCATGATGACTTGTTTGATTAAACATTTTACATAATAAACGAAAATACAAATTTTTTTTTTGTTTATAACATTAAAATAATTAAATATTTTTTATTAAGTATAATTGAAATTTTAAAAAACATTATGCCTAAATATCATAATAGCAATGTTAAAGATATAAAATCAAATTTTATTAATAAAAAAAACATTACATATACAATTTAAATATAAAATGATAGATGGCCATTTTTAAAATTAAAAGCTATTATTCACATACAATTCAAATTGTCTTGTTTATTATAGGCAAAATTTCTTTATAGCCAATTTTGTGAAAGTTTTATAAAAATGTTATTTTGGTACAGATTTGACGACGTGCCTACAATAAATTTATATTCAAAGATTTTAATAAAATACAAAAGTAGACTACGTTTGTAGCTGTGATTTTTTTTTTGAAATACAAACAATGTTAATTTTCTTTTTTCGGGATTAATTAAATTTTTTTTTGAAAAATTATTTTTAGTTCACTTTTTAATGAGTTAAGTAATTAAAACGAAAAAAAAAATTTAAATATATAAAAGTTTGCTGTAAAACTACAAATGTCGAGAAAAAACAAAATAACACTAAGAAATTTCGGAGGGAAGAAAGAAAGTGTTTTTAAAAAAAGTTACAATAGATCATTATAAAATAATGTTTGGTTAGTAAAATGAACAAATTACAAATATATCTAGTGTAGTATATATGCGACACCATATCTACTACATTTAATTATTTTTATTTTTGAATGGAGGGACAGTATTCAATTATCTTTTAGGCAATTTTGTATATGCAATAAAATTGCGTTTTGTATAAGATTGAATAAGTTTTCTTAAATATTTGCATTAATCTCAAACTTATTTTATTGGAGTGTTGTTATACAAAATGAAGTTAAATAATAGGTATTTTTAATATATTTTATTAAACCACAAAAAAGCTAATAAATACATAAAAACAAAATAAGCGTTTTAACCTGAAATAGTATGCAAAATTTAAAAACAAAAGTATTAATTTAGAGGCTGAGAAGCAGAGCTGCGTATAACATATTTATTAATATCATGATGTCAAAATGTAATTCCAGCCTCTTTGATTTTAAAAAATATAATACATATGTACATTAAAAATTTGAGAAAATCGAAACTATTTTTATGGTAAGTAGTAAGTATGTATGAAATAGAAATTAATATCATTGGTCCTAGAAGCCCTACCTTCTATTGAGCATTTCTTGTATTGTTGAACAAAATACTTACCATTTAATAAAAATAATTATATATAAATATTAAAATTAATAAAAAATAAATATTTGCTTTATGTCAATATAATTCTTCTATATAATTCTTTATGAATATTAGCAAATTTCACGGAATTCTATAATGAAATCAAAAAGAGCCTCCCATATAACCAAATAGTCGACATTCTAGAAAATATCAAACCCAAAATTATGTTTAAGTTTAACGAGGAAAATTCCTAATTTCTTTTATTTAGAAAAAAAATTAATTGTCTAGTTCTATAAACGTCCAAATTTTTCTGATATCCGCAAGAAATCATTTAAGAATTTTATTCTAATTTAATAATTAAATTTTTTCTGAAATTGGATCTATAGACAAAGCGGCAATAAAATATGAAGCTGTGCGATCAATTTAAGGTATAGCACAAATTTTAGATATTATGATAATCCGAGAATTTCTTTTACAAAGATTTAAAATTTCTGAAAAAAAAAAAGAAATTGAAAATTGAAAATTACTTTCGTATGTTACTCCTTACTACGAGTATTAGTTACTCATAAGTTACTCCTTGAGGTATGCAACACTATTCGATTGCAATATTTCCAATTTATATAAATTTTTTTTAAATTTTTAATAAATAACTTTTTAATAGTTATTTTGTGTAATTTTAGGAAGTTATTATATTCAAAGATTATTATAAGAAGATATACTATGATGCCCATATGTGTAAGATATAAAATTTAAACAAAGCGAAATTTCATATAGCCCTATTTACAATAGGATATTCCCTATTTACAATGTTTGAGCTGTTTTTGTACAAGTTCAGATAAATGAAGAGACAATAATTTTAGTTATGTACGTGTAGTCACTTCTCTTTAAAATTTAAAAAAAATCGGTTTTAGACTCATTATAATTGAACTCGTTATTTCGTGTTATATGGAGAAATTGAAAAATATCGTGTTATACGAAGTCATTTTGGAAATGCATTTGGTCGCTATTAAATTTCTTGTTTATACATCAATCATCTGCTATCGATTTCATATGCATAGTTTTGCGAAAAAAATAATAATTAATATGAAATTAGTATATGATTTGGTCGATGGATAAAAAGTAGCTACAGCTTCAATATTTCGAATTGCATTTAAAAAATAAATGGCACCAAACTTAATGAATTGATTCAAATTCAAATTACGTGCAAATTTGAAAATTTCTCTTGTGTTTTTTTTTTAATTTAAAAACGTTTCGAATAATTAGAAAATCACCAAATATACTTGCGTGTTGTGCATTTAAGAAAACAGGAAGCCTTTATGATATTTGCATAAAAATATTTGAGTTTAAAATTTTTTAATAATTTTTCTAAAAATGTCTTTAAATAATTTTTTTAAAATTAATATTTTCTAGTAAATGGCATCTAGTTATTAATAAAAATATTTTGTTTATTAAAAAAAAAAATTTTTTTAATAGAATAATTTGTTCTTCTTCTCGGTTTCTGATTTTTGTGTTTTTCAGTATGAAATCTTTGATATTTATAAAAATTTCTATTTTATGACTAACCGTCACCAAACATTATATAAGTCATAAAATTGTTTGTCAATAAAAGTGGCTATACAAGAAGTCATTAAAAAGCAAATACTATATGGGAAACTCAAACTATTAACCTCATATCATAGCTTCCGTTTTTTTTTTCATCGTTACAATTATTTTTGTTTTCTCTTTAGAGATGAGCATAAATATTTATGTATACAAATAAAATATTATGTAGATTTGTAATAAATGCACATGTCTACATATATATGTTAATATTTAAATATGACATTTTGTTATTGACATAAACACATAGAGTTTGTACATCATGTATAACAAAATATAAGTACATCGCAAAAAAATTAATATTTTTTTTGCTGTTAGAAAAATAATAGCTGCTCCTCCATATTTGTGAAGATACGACTGGTATGTATAGGAAAATATAACAAATTTTTTACAAAAAAGAAGAATATAATGACCACAAATCATCTTGTTTTTTTTTTTTTTAATAATGTTGGTACATATAGAATTGCTTATAATTTTTTTTTTTGTTTTTAACCAACAAATTCTTGTCTTTTTTCTGATCTCATCCGTTGTCCAAAGTATAATTAAACATTTTCATCTATAATGATGAAAATTTTCGATAAAAATTTCTTTTATTTATTTACATACACAGTAAATTAATGTATACATACATAATATGTATATGAGTTCTTGTTTTACATACATAAATATGAACTATATTTATTGGGTAGTATGTAGGAGCATGTTATACGTTGTACATAAATTAAAGTATATTGAATATGTTACTTGAATTCTAATATGATTTTCATTTGATAGTTTTTCAAAAAGAGTCCGAAATTCAAATCTTCATCTAAGTGTATCTAGACGATCTTACTATATAATATAATGTACAAGGTTTTTCAATATTTTTATTAAAGGATTTTCTTATATTGATAATTTAATGATTTCTTGCAAAAAATTTTATAAGATGTATATATAGGTTATACACTTACTGAAATTTGTTTTTTTTTTAGGTGTATACATTTGAGATTATTGAAAAGTGTATAACGCAAAATATTTTATCACTTTTGCAACATGTGCCCTAGAAATATACAGGGTGATTCATAAACAAGTTATTAGAGAATTTCGGGACAAAAAAAGTAAAAAAATAAAAGATGAGGAAAATTGGAGTTTTCTTAAAGTTCGAATGCTTGTATTTCCGAAAAACACATGTAAAACGAAATAACCCGCTGTTCTTTATTTAAAGCCCTCTTACAATTCTTTTAAAACTATTTTTTTGAAATTTCTATCTTGTTTGGAACGAAAGTTTTAGGCAAAATCACTTAAGTATATTAAAATTTTGCCAAAAGACTATGTTCTGAACAAAAATTTTACTCATTTTCGACTCTCTAGCCGGTGGTATACGGCTCCTAATTTGTTGGTGGATCACCCCGTATAGTAAATAAGAGTTAAATAAGAATTATTGTTCGTAGACAAGAGATGTCTTTATTTCCACATTGCAAAAAAAAAATATTTTTCAATTCGAAGTTCAGTTTATCCATGAAGTCTTGTAAAACCCATTTACTGAGATGCATATTGAATTGAAGAACTAGTAGTTAGTAAATGAAAATATGTACGTATATATGGTAAAATTTAGGTAAACTTTAAATGGAATACCCTTTCGAATTTATGTGCTGCTACAAACATCAAAATGAATAGATAGTAAAAAAAAAATTAATGGTATGAGCATATAATTGTGATGTAATATGAAACGGAAAACATTTTATTTGTTTTTACTTTGTTTTTCTTATTTTTTACTCATAATTTTTATTAAGTTGGACTTTTTTTTTTCTTTTCTATGAATGAGAGAAACTTGTAACAGAATTTACGCATCAATTATATTTCATGGTGTTTAATTAGGAATATCGAATTTAAAAAACTCTAATATAGAATTTTATATAGATAAAGTTATTCTTATTTGATAACTATATTTGTGTATACGTTTTATGTTGAGTTATATTTTGAGTTATATTGCGGCCTGTGGCTTTATACAAAAACTTTATTATTAAGTAAACATTTTCGAAATCTCTGAATATTTGTTGACCTTTTTCCGAAAACTACTTTAAAATAATGTATAATTTTATTGTAATATCATTTCAAGTTAAAAGGTCAAAATAATTTAAGTATGACTAATTTAGTTACCGAAAAATGATAACGAGATACTGCATATTTGTCATCATTTAAATGTCTTATCAAATAGGCTACAACTTTTCACAGAACACTAAAGTGAAGGATGTTTTTTTATAAAATACGGTTTTTAATTTGTTGTATTGGTATTATTGCATGCATTTAATTTGTTTGTGAGAATGTCTCTCAATTTATAAAAAGGTTTAATTCAGAGCATTACTAAAATTTATTTAGCAAACATTTTTGCATGATTTTTGTGTATTTATAAGGACTTTAACCGTTTATAGGTAATTCACCCTTTTTACAATAAGTTCGTTCATTTTATAAATTTCAATTTTTAAATAATGTATTAGGAATTAATGTTAGTAAGGATCTAAACGATGAATTCTATTCAATGTGTACGTGTTGACATTAAAACAAAAGCCTTGCTGTATGCAATTAGTTTTTTAAGAATTTTTTAATTGATAAATTAACTAATTCAATTCTCCTCAATTTAGAATTTTTAATAATTTCAGAAATTTACACAAAATTTATTTATACTTCAATGAAATCATAGATCGATTCGAATCGATTTTTAAAGCTGAAACTAATTACACTTTACTAACTGAGAAAATTAGATTTTGTTTCTCGTAATTCTTTATAATAAATTTTTCATAAGTATTACACTTTATTATTCTGATCTTAACTCGATAATTTTCATTTTAATAATTAGTACCCGATTCCATTTTCAATAACAAATTTTTTTTTCTTTAACCTATATACATACAAGCATATACATAATATATAACGTATATGTACTCTTAAGTAAAATACGATATACTTATGTATCTATGGCAGAAAATGATCAAAGAAAATCAAAAATTTCATTAAAAATGAAAAAAAGGACAAAGAACATTTTTTTTTTATTTTTCATTAGAGCGAGAAAAAAAAACAAAAAACAAACAATATTGTTGAGGGGAAAACATACGGTTGGTTATTCAATCTATGGGATATATGTATTTTTAATGAAAAGTAAAATTATTTAAATATGAAAACAAGTTTTCCTAAACGAAAAGATCTGATTTTAATTTGGATTTTATATTTATGGGATTGATTGTGATCGTAATTAGGTCGGATAGCAAAGATAAAGATAAATTAAAAGTTTGGTACTTTTTACGATATTTTAATAATAAATATCAAACGAGACTCATGTAAACATGTTCGAACTGTAAGAAAAATATTATTTTATTACTCAAACTATAAGAATAAATGAGCGAATAAATTTTTGTTTTTAAATTTTATTGAATTTTGTTCATATTATTTGAAGAAAATTTTACTTGCCATTACATCAATTGTCATAATATTTTGCTATGTTGTAAGCGTACTGATAAGACTCTAAGCTGCCTAGGTATACAGTTTAAGTATTTACGAAAAATTTACCACACAGATTTCTGTGTTACTAGAATTAATTTTGATTATATTAATATTTTAGAGTACCAATTTTTTAATTTAAAGTTTCTAAATTTTTACTTCTTTAATTTTTTGCTAAATATCTAATACTTACAAGTCAGAATTTTAAGTTTATTTTCATTACGATATAGACGGTGCTACTCAATTTAATATGGTATTATGAAACTGATTATTGTCATGTAATACCAAATTAAAAAAAAAAAATTTATATGTATAATTTTTATTTCAATTTTTTTTTTTGGTCTTTTTGTTGGTATTCAAGTAATTCATCACTTTTCACTTGAACTTAACACAGTGAATATATTACATTCACAGTTAATAACTTAGTCAATATATTGACTGTGAATATAAAATTATTTTTACAAAATATAAACTTTGTACATTTTTCTGTACAACAAACTTATTCATGTATTAATAAAATACAAGTGATCTTTGTATAAAATATGCAAATATATGTACAAATGTATACGAGTATATTTAGATGTACACTAGCTAGTAATTTTTTTTATTTATGTGCGTATATACTGACTTAATAAATCATTATTAATGTTGCGAATGATTATTTACGATTTTTATCTTTTAATGTAATAAAATGTTGAAAGCGAATTGTATAAAATATAAAATATTTTAAAATATCTACTCGTATATAATATGTACATATATGTATGTAATTAAAATTTAAATTTCAAGAATTCGTAAATTAATTTATGTGTACTTTTCATTATGGCATGGCAACCTTTTTTACTATAATATTTTCGGAGTTTATAGTTTGCCAAAAAAAAAAATCAAAAACAAAAAGTATAAAAAATTTTTATTTATTATTGATTGTTATCGGTCACATTTATATTATCAAAAGTCAGTCATAATCTCGACTCCGTGGAAAAAATTTTCAATTTTTCTTAAGTGAATAAAATTCGTGCTCGGAATACAATAGTACAAAAAGTGCGGTAAAATAAATTTAAAATATGAGAAAAGATGATGTTCGACAAAAGGTGCAAATTTTATTTTCAACTTCATTAAATTAAATTTAATGAAAATTAGTTTTTTTCTCTCTTTTTTTTTTTAAAGATCGAATCGTTAAAATTCGTTCACGCACTCTCCATTTCACTTTCATTTGAAATAATTTAGTACATAAGTGCATTGTGTATATTGGTATAAAATATTTAAGATTTTTGGTTTAATTAAATTTTTTTTTTAATGAAACGAGCATATTGTATAAAGTCTTTTGAATGCCCGCCTTCTCTTTTTTAAGTACATATGTTTACCTATATATTTTTGTATTATACATAAAATATATTTTTGACATAAAATTAAAATTAAAATTTTAAAATAAGGTTTATGTTTAAGGTCTTTCAAAGAAATTGGAATTTTTACATTGAATTACATAATATTATTACTTTAATATTTAAAAAATTAATAGTATTTTTCCAGAATTAAATTGTGTCATAATTTTAAGATTAATATCTTTAACATCATGTATTTGTTTTTCTAATAATTTTGGGATGTTAAGGCAAATACAATATAAAAAATATCAACAACTCCATAGATTTTTACCTCTATAGCGAGCTCATCTTCGTAATCGGGCCAGTTTTTAATCGCCGTTGAACCAAGTCACGTTTTTTCATATAAAAGGGCCTCTTTAATAAGACCACGTATGTATTTCGTATGTTGATCAATATCAACTGTTATTTCCATATTAAACTGCATATTTTAAATTATTCTGAATAAAATAATTGTTAGCGTCAAATTTATATTACAATAAAAACTTCTATTAGTGTGTTTGTATGAGAGTTTTCATGTCATTATCAATAACAATACTCTAACGGGCTTAAAGTGACATGTCAATGGTCTAACAGGCTTCATAATGAGTCAATCAGAACGATTTCGTCTCTTCGTTACTTTTCTAAAATTTTTATTTTAATATCATATTTCAAAATAAAGTATGCCAACTTTAAATAAACATATAGGCTGGTTAATAAGTTACAGCTGGTTTTAGTCTAAAAATGCCTAACACAATAAAATTTTTACAAAATTTTTTTCAATGACTCGACACAGTTTTGTATTTAGTCATAGAATTAGTATTATTTTAATATTATGAAACTTTATTTTAAAATTTGCTCGATATATTTTTAAAGTTTATTAATAATTTATATGTATGTAGTCTTAGAGGGAAGAGACTTTAACAAAAATATTTATTAAGGCATCCATAAAATGGATATATGATTTTAGTATGACTCATAATAAATAATGAGCGCCACACTGGTGGCGTCGGTATACTTTATATGAACGGAAATACTATATAGACACTCAAAACATTTTTAATTTTATTTTTATAAAACGTGATAAAATTATTAAATTTTTAAACATATTTGAATAAGATCAAGATAAAATTTTGAACTACAACATAATTTTTATTTATACTCGTATAATAAAATAATTTAAAGTAATTTGAATGCAAGTTAGTTTGCAAACTTGTTTCAAATATTGTTACACATAATATGATCGTGACATAGTTTCTAAGATTGTGATCTTTTATATTTTTGATTGTATCAGGTTCAGTTTATTAAAAGAATATTAATGAATATTAAAAGTGTATGTTTATGATTTTTAAAATTTATTATTTTATAAATAGTTAGTTTTAATTGTTGTCATTGAATGTCAAACAATATTTCATCTATTGTGAATACATTTGACAACTACGACTACAAGAGATATTAAATATATGAATGTGTGTGCATCTTGTATTTTGCTTCAAATTCAATTTAGATTTTAAAATTTGTAAAGACTAAAATATACAACAATATGCTTGATTTTGATAGGATGTTTTCTAAATAAATATAATGTACACATGATTTGTTTATGAAGAAAAAGAAGAAGATGCTGTTTTAAGCTTGCATTTAAGCTATAGGTATAGGATATGAATTAAAGGTATAAAGTTAAAACTTCTAGTAAAAACATTTTTCGATATGCAGCTTGTAGACTTAAACATTTGTGTAGCTATGCAAGCTTAATTCCTATACAAGCTTCCAAATTACTTTATAAATTTGTGATACATAGGTGACATATTTAGTGGCGAGAATTTTCACTAATAAAAAAAAATGTCAACTTATAAACAAGTCAAGATAATTAAACGAATTAATAAATTGAGTAAATGACACCAAATGTGTAAGATGGCGTTAAGATAAGTAAATAATAAATGATGCTATTAAAAACCTCCTACTTAATTACCTTCTTCATTCGAAAAATTAGTGGATTTATTTGCTGTCTTCTACTATCTTTCTTTCACTAGGCTTACCATTTGGAAAAATTTATTTGTATATTTTCAAATATTAATTAACAAATGTAATGTGCAATATTTGTAGAAATACGAAAAGAATCCGAAAATTTTGATTTTTATGTGAAATTTCTACCCTCAAATTTAAATCAAGTAAGCAAGTGTCAAGCATGAGAACTACGTGTATATAATTCAAATCAAATATTTTAAGAGAAAATAAATATCTCACCCCTGGAAAACTAGTTTTAAATTATTATTACACATGAAAATTTTTTTATGCTTTCGAATACGGTGTTCTCTTTATTTCAATGAGTCAATGAATTTTCTTCGATAATTGTAATTTATTTATTTTTAATTAGGGATTATTTTTTTGATTTCCTTGATTTTTCTTCATTCTTGATACATAGCTACGTACATATATTTTATTTTTATAGATTTACAGTTTTTTTACTTTGTTTATCTTTTTATTTTCTATATAGAAATTATTGTTTATTTGTTTTCTTTATCTGTCAGTATAGTCAGCACATTAAAATTAAGCAACAAAAAAAAATATTTATAATGTATTTTTCCCTTTAATTGAAATCCTGAAGTTTTCCGAGTATATAAATCACAAAAGAAAAAAAAAATTTTAAATTTCATTTAAAAACATTTAAATAAAATGCGTAGAAGAGAAAAAAAACTGCGTTGTAACTGCAGCACTAAGATTGTTTGAATTGAAAATTGACAGTTTCAATTGACAAAGAAAAAAACTTATTTTTTATAGAGCTTCATTTACCCTCTATATAACACTGTAGATGTATAACAATAAGAAATCGCAAAATACTCCAGCCATTGTTACATTTTTATAAAAAAAATAAACGTCATTTCTTTATATTTTTTATGGAAAATAAACGTCAAAATTTTCAATGTCAAAATTAATAGACTAGTTTTTGCTCTTTTAAAACAAGAATTCCATGCAAAATAGTCCTCCATTTTGAAGAAGTTCTGAACAATTCAAAAATATTAGAATAAACGCCATATATGTGTTGTTAAAATTTTCTGCAGAACTAATGTTTTACATGATTTGCTTCAGTGATTATTTATACTGTTATACATACGATTATATGACCAAGTATAGAATTATCAACCGAATGAAAATTTTATAACACTTTTTGAAAAATTTAACAAAAATATTATAAGTATTAAAAATTTTATTTTATTTTAAAAGTAAAATTTTCTATTTGTGGGTTTTATAATGGAGACCTGCTGCACCTGCAATGTTAATTCAATTTTTTTTTATTTTCCTTTCAATTTGTCTTTTAGTTGAAATGTCAGTTTTATATTATTTGTTTCTAAAATATTTCATATGTATGTACATACATACATGTATGTGTACATTATGTATTTGTATTCAAGAATGATTTTAGGGTCATATAAGAAAAAATAAAATAGACGATAATCTGACAGATTTATCAAAAAGACTGAAAAAAAAGACATTAATTGAATTTTATATGGAAACTAGGGTATAACAAAGAAACGGAATTGTAATAATGTTCGACCTCCTAGAAATTCTGAATAAAATTATAGGGGAATATGTTGTACACACGTATATATGTACATATGTATGTTTGCATATGTTTTTCCTTTTAAATTTATTTTAAATGTCAATAAATTGATGATTATTGTGTTTTTCATTAGTAAAAAATTTAAAATTTATAGATTTTAGAATAATATTTTAAATTTATAAAAATATGGCATTTGTTTAAATATGTTTTACTAGTTTGTATGTGTGATTTGTTCACGACGGTGTTGAATTTCCACCGTAACCGCAGATAGTAATAAATTAAATTACATTCAAATTTTTTTTTTGTTATTTTAAGAAAATTTACTTAGGGGTTTTAAAGTATTTTTAAAAAATTTTGCAATATTGCAAAAACCATTATTGAATTAGAAACACCAACATTTTTAATAAAAAATCATTAGTAATTTTGTTAAAAAATGTTTCCTTAACAAAAGTATTCAAGTACTGAGTATTGGATGGTCTGGCCGAAGTGTTAAAGTTCTCGGGAAGTGATTCGTTGGAATTTTTTGGGAAGAAAACTTGAGCGTTGTCTCTGGGTAGTTTTGAAGGGTTAAAGAAAATGAAACTTAAAAATTTTTTGCTCAAATTTTCGTTAAAGCTAGAGCAGAAACTTTGTTGTTAATTGATAGACCTATACATATGACAGTTTGCCGGTGATTACCGGCCTACTGTCATATGTATAGGTCAAATACAAAATTCAATTAAATTCAAGCTGCTCAAATACAAAATTTTTAATTAAAAAACTGAAAAAATTTTCTTTTCTTTCTGAAAGAAGAAAGTCATCAAGTTTTTTTTTCGACGCTATACATCATCCTTTACAACTTTAAATATGTATAACAGTAATACCACACATGCATGTACATTTGTATGCATGCATGAGGCATTCATATATTTTATGTTTATTAATTTACATAAATAAATTTACAATATCCTAACGTTTATTATTCTGAAATACATATTATGTGCACATACAAATTTCTTAAGAAAATCATAAATTAAACGCATACCGCATATTTAAGTTTTTAACGCAGCTGATATTTATAGCATGGTAATTTCCCAAAAAAAAAAAAAAAATTAAAATCCTCAAAAATTTTTTTAATTTATTCGTGAATTCTTAAAAACAAAAGTTACAATATTTTTTTTTCATTCATATTTTATTTTCTTCCTTTAATTTTATTTCTGGAACATTCTTGTTCCTTTTTTTTTGCCTTTCAGGTCAATGATTAAAGGCTTTGCATTGAATTATTTTCTTGTTGTTGTTGTTTTTTTAAGTAATAACTTTCCTAAAGGAAAATATTGTAGGAAATAATTGCATAAAGATTTAAAAATAGTATTTTTGTTTTAAGTTTGTATAAAAGGATAAAAAAAATAATAATTGTTAAAGAAGCGAGAAAGACAGAGAGAAAGAGAATGAGAGAGAGGAAAAGGATCAAGATAATAAATGCAATAAAAATTTTTGTAAATAAATTTGCATTTCTAATTGTTTTATAGTCAAGGACTTCTTGTTATTATTTGTATATGTAATGTACAAAAGTAGGTAGAGAATTTTAAATGAAGGCGCCCTCACACAAAGAAAAAATCATCTTTGTTATAAAAAGGATCGATATAATTGAAAATTATAATTTTTTTTATGTCAAATATGGATAAGCTATATATATATATGACTGCATGCTAAGATCGTAAAATTATTTTTATAATTTTTTTGTTTTAACTGTTTTTGAGGACTCTTAAGATATTGGTTAATACAAAAATTTATGCTAACAAAAAAAAAAAACTGATTAAGTCAAAATTAGTAGTTTTAAGTTAAACAAGTTTAAAAGCTTTCAGTCGTTTTATAACAAAAATTAAAGAAATGTAACAGAAGTCGAGTTTATAAACTCTACTTCGGTTTTCGCTTCATTTAATTCGCTTGATTTCGCTTGACATTTTTTAACTCACAAGATGTTTAATTTTTCAAAGCAATACAGAAATACAGATATAAAAAGAAAAATACATAATATGCGTTTATATAGATAATTGAAATGAGCTTGATATAAAGCCAGAGATTTCCTTCTACGCTATAACATAGATTGAACGCCTTTAAAAACTTATATAATTTTATTAAGACCGTGAGGTATATGAGATTAAATTTAAATAATTAATGATTTTAGAAAACGCAATTTCAATTAACAATATTAAGAAAATAAAAGGTATAAATGTCGCAAGCAATATCGTATAACAGTTAATTGACTTTGTAGATTTTGATCCAAGCATATTCTTATGTATATTAAATTGACCTCGTAATTATACTCCTTCTTGATTATATATTTTGCTATAAGTTATAGAGAGATATTTCAAGGGAATAGAACTGATTATTAAAAATTTCCCTTTTCGTGTTTCTTCATTTTTAACAATATTACAGATTTTGTTACGGTAAGTGAACTAAAATATTAAATTAATAATAATTTACTGTAATATGACGATTAAATATTTTCATTATGTGCAATGAAGAAGATTTTTATCTTTAAATTAAATTAAAATTTCCAGTGTTGAATTCAATTTTATAATAATTATTAATAAAAATTTTAATTATTTTATATATGTAGGTACTTAATTTTGATGTGCAGTGAAATATATGAATGCACATATAAATGTTGATACAAATGCCATACATAAATTAATGAATTGAACACTTGAATTAAAAAGAATGACTTATAAAGTAATAAAATACATGCATACAAACTAATGTACCGGTTACATAATACAGTTAAAATTCAATCTTTCAAAGCAAAAAATTTTAACAATAAAATTTATGTTTTATTTTTTGTTAAAAAATTTTTTATGTGAAAAAAATATTTTTAATTGATAATTAAATTTAATAATTAATATTTTTAATATTTGACTATAAAATTTAAAAAATATTTGTACAACTATATTATATAACTTGAACATACATACATATTCAATATCAGTGAAAACGAGTTCATCGGATGAAGAAAACAATAAGACAATTGCGTTATTAATTTTTTTTTTTACAATGTACATGGTTTAGTATAACGGTAAAGTTTATATTAACCTACCTGTAAATTATATCTGTATTCTTTCTTTACTTAATTGAAATATATTAAAATTTCCAACCGATTTATTAGTAACATTGACATTGAACTAAAAAACTAGATTAAAATAATGGTTCGTACTTAAAATACGAAATAAAAAAAATAATTTAAGAAATAAATGAATAAGAAAAATTAGAGAATACACGCATTGAGATCGAAAATTATTTCAGAGTTAAATTGCAAATATTTATATAAGTATGAATGTATGTAGTGAAAAAAAAGTTGATATTGTGTCGCTAGCAAATGTTAATGGTAAAGACAAAATAAAAGATATAAGTTGTTTTGAATTGTGTTTATTTTTCTATACGATAGATGTCGTCTTTTTAGTAAGTGTAACAATCTGATTACTTTATTTATCAAACACTGGTCCAAATGTTTAATAATTTATACACATTTTCCTATAAAATCTCTCTGTGTCTATCTTTGGGTTCATAATAAAGATAGCCTGAAATAAAATGTAAAATTTGGTGGTGTTAAAGTTGATTAATGTAAACAGGTAATTCTATTATTTACTCATGGCCATGGGTTTACATATAAAACAACTATAAAAGTAATAAGACAATCAGTAAAACCGAGTGAAAAATTGTTTGTGAATTAATATCGGTCATTTACCCTATAATATTTTTATATTCTGCAATATATATTCGTCAAAATGAATTCAATAAACTTACATTGTTTCCATTTTTTGGAGGATACCAAACTATACCTATGCGTGTTTATATTGCAATACATAATATTAATTGTTAATTTTTTTATTTTAAATTATTTTTTCAATGACATAACAATTTCTTTTTTAATTTTGATCAAAAGATTGCATGAATTTCCCAGTATGGTTTGTGAATTCGGAAATTGGCAATGATTCAAAAAAAAAAAAAGAAAAGTTTATTTTATTTTTTTCTTTATTTGTGTTTCTTAGAGTATTTGTAAATAAAATGTATTTAAAATTTTTAAAATTACAAAAGAACAAAAAAAAAAAAAAAATATAGGGTAAGCTGTTAAACAAGTTGTCATACTATTTTTTTTTTTTTTTTGGAAATTTGCTTATCAGTATACACTCTAGTAAATCAATACTTGAACAACACTACCAGAAAGTTCATATTTAGTTTGAAAATTATTCTTTGATTTGGTCAATTAACAAATATGGTCTTTCCGAAAAATTGTGTCAGACGATGAAATTAGTTTTTGGTTTAATAAATTTGTAAATTGGAAAAAAAGACGTATAGTTAATGAGAATGGGACTGTAGATTGCTGTTTAAATGTTGATGGTATCATGGTTATCGACAATGAGACTGAAGGCCTGAACGTTTAGAAGAAGGAGTGATTTCAACTTAGGATGGCATATGTGTCATACGAAGATAGTAACCATCGGCTTAATGAAAACGAAATTCGACTATAGCACAGTTTCGGCAAACAGTTCTTCTAATAGAGGAGGAGATATAAAAATTTATTTTTTTTTTGCTCTTTTGCTCTTTATGGTTTATAGATTTTTTAATCTGCTTTTCGCCTCCTTCACAAATCACTTCTATTTCTATAAATCCTATTAATCTATCTTAATTTTCTTTTTAAATTTTTGCGAATTTTTCCAAAAATTTTCAGCATTAATTTAAATTTTTTCTAATGTTTTACATAATATTTGGGAATTTTTAAAGTGAGGTAAGAGTATGTGCAATATTTTGTTAAAAAAATTTACTTTATATACAATTGTGAATACATGAGATCTGGTAATATTGCATGAAATTAACAATACTAACAAAATCATGTTCAAAAAAATCTTTTTTCTATTTTTTCCAGAAATCCCTATAGGCTATTAACAAACGTGAATAATTTAAAAAAGCAGTATAAATCTTTATCTTTTTATACAAAGTAGATATGAATGTAAGTAAATATGTGTAAATATATACATATATATATATATTGGAATCCCAAAGGGTCTTTTTAAAATAGGCCACTTGATAAATAAAATATGAACTTCCTACTTTAATAACTAGAATGTTAAATTTTGTGATTGTTGTTAAACTAGGATTTTTTTTTTGATATTTAAAATCAAATGTGAATATTTTGAGTATTTTGACTATAAAAGCATTCTACATAGTTTAAAGAACATATCAGTCAACTGTATCAATTCAGTTATTACACTTATTATTTATAGTATTTACACAAAACAATTAAAAAAAAATCAATCAACCATGTTCGCCAAATTCGTAAGGATATTTTTTAATTTATTTTGAATTTATTAAAATTATGAATTAAAAATGATAGTCAAATGTTATTAAGGATCAAATTAATAAATTTAATTTGAAACCATCCACAAGAGAATATACAAATATAAAAAATTTATTTTTTAAATTACAGGCTGTTTTATTCTTTATCATTGGTGCTGCTAGTGCCGGTTTATTAAAATCAGCTCCATTAGTTGTTGCTCCAGCACCAGAAATTGTAGTTGCTCCAACACCAATTGTCAAAACATATGCTGCTGCACCAATTGTTCATAGATTTGATGCACCAATTCTTAAAACAGCTATCATTGATCATCGTCCAGCTGTAAGACTTATTGCACCAGCTCCAGCTGTTACTGTTTTAAAAACAGCACCAACTTTTGTTAGAGCTTATGCAAGATCATGGTAATTTTGATTAACATAATATTGATAACTGAATCCGAGAATTATTCTGTAAAGCCAACATTATATCAGAATGAATAAAAATGTTAAAATTTTTTGTTGAAAATTTGTAAAAATGTGAATAATTGTACAAAAACTAAAAAAAAATAAAAAACTGTTATATACTTTTAAATAAATTTTTAACTTAAATTATTGAATTTTCATTTTTTTTACAAAATTACAAGAAATTGGAAGTAAATCTTAATAAAATTTGTATATGATTTCTAAGTTACAGTAGAGGCATTTTTAATAGAAGCGATTCATTTTTATGAGAAATGCAGCGATAATTCCAAAAATCAAAATATATTTGGAAAAATGTGGAACATTTATGTGACTATGAGTAAAACTTTATTTAAATCAAACCTTTACAATAAAAACAACAGACAGATTGACACACAGCTCTCTAAAACAGTTAAATAACGCTTCCCTAACACGACATGTGGAATTTAGTCAAATCAAAATGGAATAGTATATATTATATAATAGCGTGTCTGTAATAGTGTAGTAGTATAAAATTTTGATCTATCTATGTAGGTTATGGTCTAAATAATGAAAATGATCTTTTAAAATAATTGTTCATTATCATAATTTTGCATAAATTTAGGAGAATTTTCGCAAAAATTCTAAAATTGAATGCGAACTAAAAATTGACGTCATCCAAATTTTGCTAAATGTAATAACTCGGAACGACAGAGGTTACAAAGAAACTTTGCTCTAGTAAAATAGAATATTTATCGGTATTGACGAGTTGCGAAATTGCCATCCACCAAATTAAAAGTGAGAAAAATTATTGTACACATAAAAATTACATTATTTTTAAGATATTTTTCGAAATACGTTTAAAACCTGAAGTGCTATTTATTATAGACAATATAGCCAACTCTCATATTTTCTACACGATATTTTAAATCATTCCGATGGCGTTTCATGAAAAAAACATTATCATATTAAAAAGTGATTTTCTTAACTGATTATTGGATTTGTACACCAGATTGCTAAAAATCTTAAAATCACATATACCATATTTTCGTTGTGTATAATGAAATGACCCATTACCGATTATTTTATTATATAATGTTTAATCAATGTGAGTTATATGTATACCATTGATTGTTACTTTTAAACCATTGTATAAGATAAGCATGACATATTTATACATTTTATCACTTTCACCTAAAATTTAACAAATGATGTTTTTTTTTCTGTTATACCCACTTATGGGTTGCATAATCTCGTTGAGAGATACTTATAATATGTTGTTTTTTTCTTTGGTATAGAAGGTAGACAGTCTTATCTCCAATATAACGCATAACGCCAGTTAATAATTCTTTAAATGATTTTCATTTTTATTTTTTAATTATTATGATTACAAAAATTCATAAGTAATTTTATCCTTGTATCAATTTTCAAAGGAGGATTTTAGAAAAAGAAAAAAAAAGTAGACATATTTTAAGCGATATGGTGTCCCATCATTCATAAATAACTAAAATAAGAGAAATGGAAATTAAATGAATAAAAAAAATCAAAACTGGTATTTTAAAGATGCAATTAACTTGCAATATTTTTCGTGATTTTAATAACATCTTCCTCATTTGTTTATTGTTTTTTCTCTTTTTTTTCAAACCGTTTTGATTATGACCGTGATTGCAAACCTAAATGAATAACACTATATATCATGCTGATTTGATTCCCTATATCGGTATAATTGTGAAGTATAGTGTATATTTTATGTTATATACATATTTAGTATATACGATTATAATGGTAACCTAATATAACTTGTTTTTGCAAATAATAGGGCATAGTTAAAATTCGCAATTGAACATAAAATTTCTTTTAATTTGTTGTTAGCAGGAATTTGATAAATTTTTACATTTATTTTCGAAAATTATCGATATTGAAGATGCAGTTTGGAAGTTGAATGATAAAAGCTTTAGTTAGTATATGCGCACATTGAATTTAAGCGTTTATTTCATAAGAATATTTTTACATTGTAAATGCCAGAATTTTATTGCATTCTAAAAGTATTTTGAAATTTTGTATGCTATACAATTTACGTTTTGTATTAAAATTACACTGCGGCCCCTTAATCGCTATTAATTTAAATTTATTTTTTATTTTGGTATATTAAATATGAAGTATTTAAAAAAAATTATTTTATTTTATATTGCATAATTTTTATGCATATAAATTATTAATATTGTTAACAATGCTGTTATCACTATAATTTAAAAAAAAAATCTATATAATTAAAAAGAAATGAATTCAATGGATTTGAGCAGGTACTTTATAAGCAAAAAACCTTAAGTTCATTAAAAATTTTAAATTGATCCTTAAGGCATTCAAAAAGAGAAATTTATCATTTATTTATTTTATTTAAAATTTAAATAAATAAAAATTTATAATGTATTTTTTATTATGAAAATTTGCAAATTCACACTTTAATTAATTTTGTATAATTTTGTTTCTTACAATAACTCATATAAATACGAGACTACCGTAGCCAGCCATGGCTTATTGTAGCTCTCCAATATAGCACTTACAATACTCCGGTCGCAAGAAAATACCCGAAGATATCCCTGAGGGAGTTGGACGCGAGTTCCGCAGCACTGAGAAAGTCCATCTGCGACTGAGTAGAGGCCAGAGCAGGGCAATCACACAGAGTATGTTTCGTCGTCACAATCTACACAAAAGGGAGTCCGATTTGCCCAGTTTGTGCAAGTGATACTTCACCGGACAATGTTCAGTGAAGAATCCAGTAATAGTACGAACCCGAATTCGATCTATCCCAAGGAGCTCTTAGGGGAACTTCCTTGAGCAGGATGAAAAGAACAGCTTCTGATGTTGGCACCCCTCAGTAGCACATAAATACGATTAATAAAAAGCAACTGTTGTTGATAATTTTTATTATTATACAAATTTTGTTAATTTATTATTGTTAATTTTAAAATTAAATCGTGGTTTTAATCAAAATTGCAGATACTTCTTTATAGTTTTCTGGATATACAATGAAAAAATTCTAATTTCAATTTTGATTTTAATCTATTTTTATAGCAGGATTAAGAAATTTTGGATTTTCCCTGTATGATTGAAGAATCTTATGCATTTGTACATTGAATATATTTTGTTCAAACTTTTATTCAATAATCTACTAGTACACTTACATACTCACAATGTCATTTGATTTAATAAAGTATTTGGCTTTCACATTCACAAACAATGTTAAAAGTTATTAAAATAAATTTTAAAGAGAGATCGATTGAAGAACAACATTCAAAGCAAGTGAATGCATTTTTGATTTGCTAGGCCAACTTTGATCCAAAAACTTTTTGAAAAATAACAGGGTTAGAAATGCATACCGGTAGTGCTGTAGAGTTTCTATTTTTGTTTTATTTATATAATTTGCATAAGCGCTTGCAAAAAAAGGGTGTAGTTAAAACTCTCATATATTCAATACTAAGTCTTCAAAACCAAAATTTTATGTAAATTAAAAATATTTATAATGAGCAATATTAGTAGTAATAATTTATTTTATTGTTAACAAATAAGAATTCGGGGGTTAGTTGCGAAATAATGAAAAATTAAATTAATATTATTATTCATGAACAAAAAAATTATCACTTAGTGCAAAATTTCAAAAATACAGCGGAAATGCATATGTATATCAAAAACACTATACATACGTACATAATATGTGCATTGTTATATTCGTACTTACATGCCAAGGTAAAGTGTTAACTATATGTACAACGACCACTTTGTTAATTAGGTTTTTTTTTAGCATACGTACTATTATTATTTTGATATTTCCGTTACTTGTCAAAATTAAAAAATTTCTTTACAATTAAATTATGACGTTTTACTTTTAAAATATGAATTTTAATAAGGAGATTGTCACAAAACACAGGTTGAAAATAATATTTAAATGTTTAAGAGTACATACGAGTATGTACGTATTGCATGTGCGTATAAATTAATAATGCAATTTTATATAAAAACAAAAACAGGAAATACATAAGGTCTCTTTTAATAAATTATTTGAAATAGTTAATAATTTAAAATTTCAAGCATTTTCCTTGTCATTTTTAACTGTGACATTTAAATTTTTTCAATTCAAATTATTGAACACACCTTATATTATAATATCTTTATTATTTACAAATTTAAATTTATTTCTTATTGCAAATTCATAAAAACTTTATGAAAAAATGGAATTTAAATGATTTGAAAAAACATTGAAATAATTCAAAATTTCCAAAATGTGGTGTTTGTACGCAGGAAAAACGAAATTAATTTCTTCTTTGACATTATTCTTTGTTTTATTTCCTATATGTCTTAAGTTTTACACAAGTGTCAGCGATATTTATGATGTCTAAACTACCTATACGTACTTACAAAAGTATAAATACTCCTTGTCCTTGCATTTTTTGAAATATTTTAGATTTTTATAATAATTTTTTTTCAAAATTTTATTGAATTTATGAATACTTTTAGTCAAGAAAATTGATTTATATGATTTTTATTCGATGAAATTTTCTGCAATTCTAACTAGTAAAGAAATAACTAGAATTTTTACTAAAAAAAAAATTTTAAATTTATTGTTCTATGAATAATAAAATTGATTTTGTTTTTTTCATTGAACGTAAGAATGTTGTTAGCACACTATAGAACCACTGCTATTACAATGGTTATGATATTGGTGTAAATATGAGAAAATTGTACGAATAAGTGTTTACTCTGAAGGTGCAAGAAAATTATTTTTCTATGTTATTATATTGTGTATGTGGCAAGTAAATATATAGTATACATCATATAGGATACTTGCGTCAATGAAAAATATATAAGAAAATTTCTAATGTTATCTTTATTCACCTGAATAAGGAAATAATTTTTGTACAGATGTGTGTAATAATCGTATTTACATGTAAGAAAATTAAACGAGAATATGCTAAAAATTTTTTCTTCATAATATATAATATGTATATATTAAGTACCTAACGTAGTAATATATGTATAACTTGACGTAATAAAAAAAGGACATACTTTAGATGGAATCTAATAAAAAATTATATGAATTTGTTAAAATAAGAATAGAACAAAAAAGGAAAAGTAGAATTTTCTGATATGCATTCAAGTGACACACTATATGTTAAGGATGCGAGTGAGAAAATTTTGTTGAAATATTATAGTTCTGTTTACATAATGAGATTTTTATTTTTATGTTGCAGTAAATGAAACTGGTTGAACTCAGCATGTTGAACCATAATCATGAGTTGACATTAAATATTATGCTTAATTTTAGATTTTAGTGCAATTAAGCTCTTTTTCTTCTTCTTACAGCTCGTGGTGAGCCTTGGCGTTCGCAACAATTCTCATTCAATCGGAACGCTTGTGTCCGGTAGTTTGCCAATTTTCGACGCCAATTTTCCTCGAATCATTTTCGATGTTGTCCTTCCATCTTAGCCTTGGTCTACTTCTTGCTCTGGTGTAAGTTGGTAGGTCTACTTTTGAGAATTTTTGAAAAGTCCAATTAAGTATTGCCAAATACTTCTTAAATTAAAATACTTTGTGCAACATTACTCTTATGTTGTGGTGTATAAAAACGTTTAACATAGTACTTGAACTACCTCAACTATTAGGCAATTAGATATCATAAAATAGCAATAGATTTGAACTATCTCAACTATTAGGCAATTAGATATCATAAAATACCAATAGATTTGAACTACCTCAACTATTAGGCAATTAGATATCATAAAATACCAATAGATTTGAACTACCTCAACTATTAGGCAATTAGATATCATAAAATACCAATAGATTTGAACTACCTCAACTATTAGGCAATTAGATATCATAAAATACCAATAGATTTGTATAATATTATATAAGCAAATTAGGAATTTGATTATAAAATTTTTCTAAACTTCTAATTTTACATGAATTTCAAAGGACAAAATTTTTAGTATTTGAATTTAATGTCAAACAAATTAAAATTTCGAACATGTAAACCCGGTTATTTTTAACATTTCTTTTATGTTCCATCTTTTATCATGAAAAATTTTCTCTCCAGAAATTCGGGTCTCGAAAAATTATTTGTGAATATTTGGGAGCACAATAAATTTGTGAAAATTTTTGAGAAGAAAAAAAAAATTGCAAACTTGCAAGTGATTATCTATTGGTGCACATCTTGAATTTGAAAAAAAAAATCACAAAAAATTCAAGTAAAGGGAAGATTTGAAAAAACTAAAAAGCAAAAAATTTTAGGAATGTAGTTTTAGTGTAAATTTTTTTAGATTATATCCTAAGTATGTTTGAGTACCATAAATGGGACATTATCGGTGGATTAATGTTGAAAAGAAAAATAATTTGCTTCTTGTTTCTTTTCTTTCTTTTGTTTTACAGAGTAAATAAATCAAAATTAACTTTTCACTAGATTTTTTATTTATGCATCTTCTTTTTTTATAATGGAATTTTGAATTGTTTTCAAAGTTATTTTTTCTTTTGTTTAAAAGTTTAGTTTAAATTTTTTTTGTTACTGTTTCAAAAATCCATTTTTGATATAATTTTAGTATATTTGGAATTTAAATATTGTAACAAGTTGGAATGAGATATTGGATAAGAAATTTATTTACGCAAATAAGTTTTGATACGAACATTTTTTAGAGAGATTTTAAAGGATTAATTAACAAGATTTGTAAACTACTTTAGAAATTGTTACTGTACGAAATAAAATTATGATTTGTTTATTAGTAATTGTGTTAGTAAACTTGGGTAACATTAGCTTTTTTTGTACAAATATTTAATTATAAATCAAAATAGTTGTTTCTTCAAATTAAGCCAAAATCAAGATATTTGAGGCTTGAACTGTTATTACAATCCATTTACACAAAATTTGAATACTGTCGGCATAACAGTTTGTCAGATATGAGTAATTTATTTTTGAAGTTATATGGCACCTATTGTTGGAACTTACACCATCATAAACAATTCGAATAGTGGCCAAACTACTAGACTAGTGCATACAATTATATATAATACAATAACTTCATGATTTGTAGTTAACATAACTATTTTGAAGAATTCATTCGAACCGTTGCTTTAATCGAATCTAAAATAAATAGATTTCGTACAGTAACAATTTTAACTATTTTTTGAAAATTTTGTGAGGCAAACCCAACGAAAGCAATGTTAAATTTTTGAATTCATTTTTCAATGCGGGTGCAAATAAAAACAATATAAGAAACTCTTTGAAACATAGTAAAGGTATTTCTTTAAAATAAACCTTTTAATATTTAATTATCACATGCTGAATAATTTTCCTAAAATAAAATTATTACTAAAATATTAATGATAATAATATAAAAGTGTCCTAAATTCGTATTGGAAATTTGTTTCAAAATAAAAAAAAAAAATTTATGAAACATTTTGTGAATTTCAAAAGGAATAAAGATTTTTCGTATTACAATTAATATTTTAAAATATTTTACAATAATTAAAATAAAAATAATATTTAGGTGTTACTGACTACTATCTCATTTCAATTGTACTAATTGCGCCTTTAAATATGTATAATACATAATATTAATATGGTTTCATTTTTCTATTTGAATAAATTGAAATAACAAATTAGGAATTCATTTTCAACACTCTCACCTTGATATTAAATCAAAAATTATGAAAATTTTTTATAAATTTTTAAATTTTAATGATAACTTTTTACATTATGCACCATTCTGTATTTAAATGAGCTAAAAATTCATATTTGTATATTATACTAGGTATATATTTAGCACAAATTTGATATGTGATAACTGTACCCATTCAAATATTAGTGTTGTATTTGCAAAAACAACAAAAAAAAAAAACAAATATATTTTTATTTTATCAATACAAATTGCGTTAATTAACTATTTTCACAATTGTTATATAAAAATAACACGTTAATAATTAAAATATAAATTATATATGTACGTATGCATCATATTTTAGAACATAATAATGCAATGATTTAGTGTACTGCTCCAGGATACACAAATTTTTAGAATATTCAAGTACAATATGAAAATACAGTCGGACACGGATAAATGCAAGATCTCCTACAATTTTCATTTAAAAATGATTGTTAAATTTGATTTAATTTATGCATTAGAAATTTACATTTTGTTTGAATTATTAAATTAAAAAAATTGTATATTTTGACATAAATGGGTTTTGTTAATTATGACTTGTCAGGGTACTAGTATGCAATAATAATTTTGAAGAAAAACTATGAAAAAAATGTGCTCTCAAACAAGTAAAAAATGGCAATTTCTTCATACAACTGAAGAACAGATGAATGACGGAATTAAACGAATGAGTCTTCGAAATGAACCTGAACCAGTTTAGTGTACTCATACACGAAATTTTGTTCTCAGCCGAGCTTATTTATGGGAATTATTATCAATAATAAATAAATTGAAATATTGTTTACTCAGACGTGTTAAATACACTCTACTGTATTTTGCAAATAAAAGGTAAAAAATAAAATGATTGCAAATTTTATTTAACAAAATCATTAACTAAATACAAAATTATTTGATATAGGTACGATACAAACTCATATAGTATCATTTTAGTGATTTTAATCTTTGATATAATTGAGGATTTAAAATCATTTCAATACAATATGATCATTCAAAACAATTAATTATTATATAAACTCATATAAAAGCATGTAAAAATTTAATTTACATGTTATATGTATATAAAATAGTATAGATTTTGATTATTTATTGTTTTTCAATTTTCAACTTTTTAGTTAATTTATGTTCATTTATGTTTAGATTAGTTAAATAGTAATTTTAATATAGGATAATTCTGTTCGCGTTATAATATTATATTGTATATTTGTTGTATGAAAGTGTTATACAAAAATATTTTATTTTTACAGGAATAAAGTGCTTTAAGTTAAATACGCCGATTGAATATTCAATTTTTTGATAATTGCTTGTATAAATATTAAAAACAGAATATTTAAATAAATTGATATTTATCATTAGTAAATGAAAAATTTATTTTAATTTGATTTCGTTATTTCTATATTTATAACTTTTATACGTAAATTTTGTAATGATGACTCTTCAATTGTATGTGCATTTAATTTAAAAATTGATTTATATATTTGAATTAAATTTGTTAAATTTTGAAAATTATATGAGAGTGTTCTTGTTTTTTTAGTACAATCGAGAACCTGTCCCTTTGTTTTCCTGTATCACTGTTTATTAAGCTTATATATCGTTCAAGATAGAAACGATGAAATTTTATGGATAAATACATCTTAGTTTAGGAATTTATTATTTCCTTAGAACATAATTTCTTTTACACACCCTCACCTTTCTTCATTAGCTTTTAGTAATTGAAAAAGTAAATTTTTTTTATTCACAGCAATTGTAATCAAACCAAAGATAACAGTAAGTTCTGTAAACGCAGTTGATTTGGTCTTTCATAACCAGCCTTTTTGTTATACACATTAAAGTTTTCAAATTGCCATTTTTCGAATTACCATTTTTTTGGTACTTTAAGATTCAACGCACTTCTAATAAGCAAGAATATCACAAAATTTTTCTTGAACATTATTATTTTAAAAATCCCCAAAAGTTTGTAAAAAATTATACAGTATTGGGGGTATTACTTCAATTTTTTATTTAATTAGATCAAATACGGTGTATAGGTACTTAAGTTAAGATCTTGAAAGTTAAATAGTTGAAAACAGTTGAAGGGAAATTTACTATTTTAGAAACCTTGAGTTTGATAACATATTTAATTTAATTAAATGTTATACTTTTAATTTAAAATAAAAAACCTATTTTTTATTAAGTATAGAAAAAAAAAATTTAATTTATTAAAAAGGGGCATTTAATATTAAAATTATATCTGAAAATGATTTTTAATTGCTGTCACCTTATATTTAAAATTTTATTAATAATTAAATGTATTCAATATAAAATATCTTTTAAAATATCATTGTAAAATGTTGTAACCTTGATATACTTGTATAATAAAAATATAAAATATTACTAAAACAACTCACAAGTCTATATTGACCTTATAGAATGTAAGTCGGCAAAATGTAAAGTGTAAAACTCTTATTTTAGTCGATAATGTGCGTAAAACTTTAAATATAATATGTAAGTATAATAAACGCATGTTTGCATAAAATATAAGCCATAGATTAAATCAACATAAAAAATATTTCAGTTTTTATAATTTTTTTAACACATTTTGTACAATTATAACTGAATTTAGGTTAGGTAATTGTGATTTGGATGAAAATTTTAAATAATTATTTTATGTTTTAATTTTACATAATTTCTGTTTTTTTTTTTGCTTTTTTAATGATAATTAATATTAGACAGTGAATTTTTAGATTTCAACATGAGTTTTTCGTTTTTTTTTTTTTTTTGAGCGAAGATCTAAATTTTGAAAAATTTGCTTGTCATTTAATTTTAAACCTTCGTTTCATATTAAAATTTCCACATATTTGTATGAATATTAATAATGGCACGATAATAATATTATCACTTTTAATTTACGCAAATTTTTTTGAGAAGTCGAGTATTTTTGATAATTCAGTTCAATTCTAGTATTTCATTTGTTGCAAATTTAGTAATCGAATACTTACTACACGAACTGCCAAAGAATTATTTTTGGAAATACAGCAATACTTTGACTGTAAATTTTTAAAATTACGACTACAAACTAAGACTTTAAAAAATTCATCGCATATTTGTAATTTTCATTTCTTTAAGCTCGAAGTTACAAATTTTATTAGAGAGCAAAAGTTGTTTATTAAAAACGTATCTGACTATTATACTCGTAATTTTTCAGCAACTGCAAAAACAGTTTACAATCGTAGTAAACTAAAATCATATCAACATTTAAGTTTCAGCAGTAGTCTTTTTCAAAATAGGATAGTTTTGGATTTTTACCATAGCAATATCTGTAAAACAAATACTTGTAACACTAATCTCTTTATTAAAGTTAATAAAATTTAAGAATACTAGTTCGAATACGCCTTTTTACTTTACCGCACTATACAGAGATTCATTTAATGTTATGCATCTACAATTTTCAATTTGATTCCCCATTTAAATTTTCTTTTTCATATTTGACATACATAGATAATACATACATATACATACATTTCTAAATAAATAAAATTGGTAAATTGGATAAATTGTTATTTCTCTTTTAATAACATTTTCCTTTAAATAAATTAAGGATTAAATAACATAGTAGCGAATATAAGGAATCTCAAAAACAAAAGCTATCAATTGTTTCTCATCAGCAAGATAATAAAGGGTTTTATGTTTTAAAATTCCCGATTTGCAATTAATCGAATTGTACATATATAATATGATGGTTTTAATAATTTTAAGTTCTTCCGAAGTTAATATTAATTGTCAGCGTACAAGAAATATGCAATAAATTTTAAACAAATTTTGACAAATTATATATGTATGCACATTCAATATTTTTTAAAATTTACAAAAAAAAATTATTATTATTTTTTGTTCATGAAATTTTTATATATTTCAATTCCTGTCTCTATATAGTCAATTTTCAATTCCTCGCAGATTTACATTTTAATGCACAGTCATACGTATGTGGTAATATCTACAATAAAATCTTCAATAACTAAGAAATAATTTACAATAAATTAAAAAGCAATTCAAAAAATTATGGAATTTGTGGCAATCAAACATGAGTTAACATACGTACATACATATATAAATACGTATATTAAAGCAATTATTTACATATAGACTTATATACATTATGTACATATGAGATTGATAAACCAGACAAAAGGATGAATCAAAAAAAATTTTTTTTAATTTAAAAAAAATCATTGGATATTTTGATTAAAATGTTATTTATTTTAAATATTGCAATTTATGTGTAATATAAAAGTGCAGTATGTATGTATCTGTGGTAGTCATGTTATATAACTTATAAATGCAGTACATCATAATATCAAAACAAATAACAAAGGTTGTAATGCTAAAAATATAACTGCAATTTTAATGAATTCAAATAAATTATTCACAAATAATCGTAAAGTGACATGGGAAACGATAGTGTTATAGATGCAATTTGCCACATCTATTGATGTTTTATACAATACTTAAAAGAAAATATGTGATTGCATTGCACAAAAAAATTAGCATGATATGCAAGATATACTCTCTTATGTCAGCTCCTTTTAAAGTAGTGGGTAGACTTGACAAATTGTTAAAGACAAAAGTTGACTTCCATTCTGGCTAGTTGATTTACTTCGAATTTCAGTTAAACATTCCAGGTCACTAGAGTTTTGAAAAATTATATTTAGAATCAAATTGCTTTGACAACATACTATAAAGATTGTAATGTCAAACTAGCTGAATGTAATCATAAAACGAATGTTGCGTCAATATTACGGCAATTAAAATTTTGTTCTGTTTTAGGAAAATGATGTTTTTCAAAAAATAATTTCAGTTTTATTCACAATTTGCAATAAATTTCATGGATAAAACTTCAAATTAAAATTCAATGCTTGGTTATTATTATTAAAATTGTTTATGTATAATGTTATTTTAACCCTTTGAGACCCATATTTTTGTATTTATCACTATTACTTCAAAAAAAAACTAAGTCTGAATCGTGGTTAAGTCTGAAAGGGTTAACTAATTTTGTTAAATATTTTTATTAGCTTAATTCAAAATTTAAGAAAACTTAGAAAGAAAAATTTCTCTCATGCATATTTATATAAAAGTTTTTGCATCCTATTTATTGCATATATATGTATATATACATAAATAGCAAAATTAAAATGAAAAAAAAAATAAACATTCAATTGTTTTTATGCAATTTTTTGCAATTTTCTTTTGTTCATATTGTCAGGTTTTCGATTCCCAATTGACTGTTAAAAATTTTTTAAAAATTTTTTTCTGATTTTTCGGATATTTGATGTATTTTTTATGTATTTAACCGTATTACTCATATTATTTTACCTTCCGTTACCTTTTTTATATATCAATATACATAAATATTTTATTACACAGTATGTTTATACTAATAAGTATGTATATAAGAAATATAACCGTAAAAGAAATTGTGTAATTTTGTTAAATTGCCGCTATTTCAATGATATTGCTGCTCTCTCTCTCTTTCTCTTATAACATTATCACATAAACATTGTTGCTGTTGTTTTGTTTAATCTTTTGCTTTTAGGTTGTTGTTGGTATTGTTTTGTTGCTGAAAAACTTTAAAATGACCATGATAAAACTTATTACTTCATTTTACTTCTCTTGACGTTTCTCTCACTTAAATTTATATACCTTCCTAATTTACTTCAATCAGACAGAAGTATCTATGAATGTATACCTACATATGTACATTTACTGTAAAATTAATATAACTCTTCATGTTGCCTTATGTTTTACCATATCTTCGCAAATTATGAGACCTCACGATGTATACAAATTTTCGTTGTAAACATTTCATTTTAACTGTGATTATTTTTGAGTTTTTTCTTCTTCTTTAATTTTTGGATTGATTTTGTGTTTTTTTTCTTTTTTGTTTTTATGATTATCCCACCTTCTTTGATGTACTCGGTTTTGTACAAGTGCTCCACAAAGAATTGTCATGTACCTATGCAATGTGTTTTTTGTTTTTGTTTTCAAAATTTTTAATGTTTGGCGGGGAGATATTGGAGAATATTTTTTGTTTTGTATATCGTATATGAAAAATTACAATGTAATGAAAAATAAAATAGCATTGCACTTGCAAAATTTATTTTCCAATTTTTCATTTTTAGTATAAAAAGAATTGGTCCATCTCAAGAGACTATCAGTTGTGGTTTCGGTTTCGGTTAATAAAATTTAATTATAATCGCCGACAACATGAAGGTATTTATTTTTGTATACATATTAATTCAATATCCCGGTGGAAAATTATTATTTTCTTACGATATTTTCAAGTTTAATTTACAATATAAAAAGGATAATAACTATTTTATTCGGAGCTTTTATATGATTTATTTATAAGGAATTGAAAGGAAAAACAATGAAATTGCATTTAAATAAAAAATTTTCCGGAAGTAAAAAAACATAAAGAGGAATTGTTAAAAAAAAAAAAGAATTTTTTATAAAAAAAAAGATTTTAATTATTTAAATTGAAGAAAGGACCTTCTTAAAAATTATTAGTGAAAGTAGCTTTACCTGATATCCTAATTGCAGTGATTAATTACTATTACACAATTCAATTCTGAATTGTGTAATAGTAATTAATTAGTGGTAATTTCTGATTAGTGCAATTTGGATACCAGGCTCCTCATTTTAAAATAGTGATAATTCTAAAGAAGTTGGAAGTGATAACTTTCTCTTAAAATTAATTGTATTTTCTAATTCAAATGTAAATTTATTATATTTTTTCCAATGATTATCAAAAAAAAAACTTTCTATAAAATTTAGAGTAGTCCTTTTTATTTATAAATATAATTTAAGAGTTAATACTTTTTAAATAAGTGCTATGCTTTTCAAGTATTCTAATCAATGAATGTCATTTCAGGTATTCATTTGTTTATTATCAGTTATTGCCGTCTGTTCGGCTGGTATATTAAGCGGTGGCGGAGGTCTTGGTAGTTATGGTGGCGGTGGCCATGGAGGATGGGCAGGCGGGGGAGCTTCATTTGGCGGTGGAATAGGCGGTGGTCATGGAGGTTTTGGAGGAGGTTATGGTGGGGGTTATGGAGGTGGGCATGGTGGTGGAATAGGAGGTGGTGGAGGTGTTAAAATTATTAAAGTTATAAGCAGTGGTGGAGGTGGATATGGAGGAGGTTTTGGTGGTGGTCATGGTGGTGGTTATGGAGGAGGATTTGGTGGTGGTCACGGAGGTAGTTATGGAGGAGGATTTGGTGGTCATAGCGCTGGTTATGGCGGAGGATTTGGTGGCGGTCATGGTGGTGGTTATGGAGGAGGATTTGGTGGTGGCCATGGAGGCGGAGCTATTGGCGGAGGTGGTGTTGTTAAAGTTATAAAAGTTGTAGATGCTGGTAGCTTTGGTGGCGGACATGGTGGTTTTGGTGGCGGACACGGTGGTTTTGGTGGTGGTTATGGAGGTGGATACGGTGGAGGATTAGGAGGTGGATTAGGAGGTGGATGGCAGCCAAGTGGAGGATGGGCCTAGGAACTGATAGTATTATTAATGTAATTTTTTCATAGATTTGTAAATAATTGTGAATGTTTTGTTGTGATGTAAATTTTTTATAGAAATTTATTTCGAAGAAAAATGACAACTTTTGTAAATAATTTTGGTATCATACTTAATTAATTAATTAATAGTTAAACAAAACAAAAAAAAAAGCTGAAACTACTATATGAAAAAAAAAAAAATTGAAAAATAAAAAAAAAAATAGATAAACTTGAATGAGAATTTGATTTTTTGAATAATATTATTACGGAGGACGACTTCACACAATACATTTGGTTAATATAGATTTTAAAGTTTAGAACTACAATGGAGTCAGCTATTGGACTCTTTAGACCATGCATAAAATATTCCAAAAGAAAAGTAAATTTAAAATTATTATGAATGATGAAGATTCTTGAAAATCTGCTCAATTTGCCCACCCCTATAATCTGTTTAATGCCTAGTTTGAGTATGAAGAATTAACGGAGTTGGAATTATGTTTAATCATACATTTACCTAAAATATATTTACTACTATAACATTGCAATAAAAATTAAAAAAAAAATTTTTTTTGAAAAAGTTATTTGTAGCAAAATTTTTTTATTTAAGTTTGAATGAAATCTCATAAATCATATTTTATTAATATTCTCATTTACGATCATGATTTTTTTTTTTCCTTTGAGTATACAACAATATCGTTTTGTTTTATTTCAGCGAATGTTTTTTTTTGCGTTTTGGATTCAGCTATAAATTTTACAAATAAACAGCTCTAGAACCAAGTCCATCATAATAACCTCCATAATATAGTCCACTTCTTGTATATGCGTATGGTGATGCAACTCTAACATATGGTGAAGAATAGATGACTGGTGAAACTCTTGCTGTTGTAAGTATTTGTGGATCTGGTTCTGGGATTGGTTCAGCTGCAACGAATGCAATAACTAAGAGGACCAAGAAGGCTAACTATATAATATAAAGAAAAATAAATATTATTTATCTCTTTGATTTTTAATATTGTAATAACTTACGAATTTCATGATGAAATTGGTTTATTTTGTGTTTTTTCAAAATTTATTTTAGAGAAAATCTTCAAAAGATCTAAGAACTTTGAATGATGTTTGAGTACAAAAATTTTCAGACTTATATACTAAAATTTTATGTAGATTATCAAAAATTTTAATTCTAGTTTCTTGTTAATTAAATAAGAATTTTAAATATAAAACTAGAACTTTATTATGATTTCAGTATTAAATTTGATAAGAGTTCTGATGAGTTTAGAAGTGCCTAAGGGTGAATAATTTTTTTTTGTGATTGAGATTTTGTTAATTAATTGTATTAAATGCAAAGTCAAAGTTAAATAAGAAATTTTAAAAATTAAGCTTTTCAATAGCTTTTATAAATAGAACTATTGAACATAAAAGATAAAATATTTGTTTTTTGCGTTCTAATTATAAGAGTTCTAACCACTTTAATTTCATTTAATTACAAATGTGCTTCTGTTTAAACTAGATTTTGAACACTTTATTATAGCTAGGAAATAGTTCTATAATTCTACTTCATTATGTATCATAGTTTGGAATTGTTACTAACTCTACTTCATTAAGAAATTAACAGTGGTTTTTAGGAAATTTTGTACAAGAAATGTTTGTATTGAAATGCGTACTAAAACATTACTTGTTTTTAGTATGAAAGAGTAATAGAACCTTGTCATAATAATATAACGCTTCATAAGTGCCTAACAAAATTTCTTTCAAGCAATTATCGCCTTACAATTCAATTAATTTACTACATACAGGAGGCATTTGTCATATTTGTTATAAAATAGAATGTTTATTATGTACATATATAATTCAATATTAACAATAATCCGAAAAAATTATTTTCCATAATATATTAGCCATCAATAAAGAAATAATCATAACCTTGTTTGCTTCCTATTTAAAATTAAAATTATTTATGATATTTCAAAAGTGCATTTAACAATTAGAAAAATAACGCACCATTATTTTTCTATATTTAATTTCGTATGAAAATAAAATCAATTCAAACATCTATTATTAAAAATTTAATTGTATAATTATTTTTGGAATAAAAATGTTATTATTACACAATAATTTTAACGACCAATAATGTTAATATAATAATATAATAAAAAATTATACTTTTATGTATATTTTGTCATGTCATTCAATTTAAATTAAATAATATAATTTTCATATATTTTTGTAATTATAATGTTCAGATTTTATCACAAATTTTTCAAATTAAATTGAAATTGCATTTGTACAATATATGTAGCTCTTATTTTATATTTCATATATAAAAATTAATATCATTGCTATAAAATGCATTAAAAATGTATAAATTATATTGAATTAGAAAAATAATCAATGAATATCGATGCGATAATAATAATTTTAGATTTGAAAAATTATTATGGAGCTAAATCAAATAAAAAATTTTTGTAATTATTTTTTTTATTTAATATTGGTCACATTATTATTGTAAATTTAGTACATATTTGTATGTTATTTGATGTGGCGAAGAAGTTAACAAAGCAATGAACGACAGCATGCTTAATTTTAATTTGTTCGAATAGATTGAATCGAATGTTAAATTCTTGAAAAAAATTCCTAATTGAATGTTAAATTCCTATATTTCTAAAAAAATTTAAATAATATATAAGTTGACTTAACTAATTTTGGGGTGCGGGAGGGGGAGCCAAGAAATTGTTGAAAAAATTTACAGAATATAATTTTTTATAAAAAATTCGGATTCTTCGGAACTATATTTCATATATGTACATTCAAGTAAACGTTTTTGATCAGCGTCGAGTTATCAGTTGGTTTAACGATAACTTAAAAACTAATTCAGATAAGCTCACTAAGTTTTCGCAAATGATTTATTATATATAGTAAATGCTAGAACCTTATTTAAATTGGATATACGATTTTAAAATTTATTTGACTATATCTCAGAAATTATAGCATCTATGGTACTGAAATTTCTCGCAAGCAAATATATTATTAATTGATAAAAGTCAATAAAACTTGTTATTTGACTATATATTAATTGCAACGAATGCAATAACTGAAAGGATCAAGAAGACTAGCTATTCTGTTCAACTTATACAGTGCTGACTAAAGTCTGTTCAACTTACAGTGCTGTTGTTAAAAAATGCTAAAATGCTAAAATTATAAACTACATTTGTTAAAAATTGTTTAGATGTCATGATCGCTTGTGATAGTTGCCACACAACTCAAAAAGTAATTTAGCCTTCCATATGTTAGAAATTATTCAAGGCAATTATGTTTGTTCATATAGCTCAGTAAAACTCTTTTAAGTTGTATGGGTTTATATGGTAACTGCCACAGAGGTATGAAAAAGTACTAGACATATACGAAGCAAGAGGTTGTATAAAGCTGTATGTCAATTATTTTACGACATTTAAAATCTTTTATTCGTACGGGTAATATCACAGAATTGAAACGTTCAACTCATTTTTCTTAAAATTATCTCCCATTTTTTATTAAAATGTGGTTCAAATTTACACAAAAATCATATTCTACGGTTTATAAAATATCTCCTATATATTTGTTAATATAGTAACAAATAAATAATGCATGTTAAATTTTATTTTCATAAGCTTTGCATTTCGTAACATTGTAATAAATAGGTGGAAATTTATTCATGCCAGAAAATTTTTTAATTGAATTCTTGCTTAATTTTTCATTTCATATTTCATCATGTATAATAACGTTTTAATCCTAATAAATTTCCTATAATATCTAAATTAGAATAAATTATGGTGCACTTAAATTCTCATCAGTAATTTTTTTTTCCATTATTATAATCATTCATATACTCGTACGGCTGTATAAATAAGCTGAACCATAAGTTGTGTAAAATAAGTGTAAAAAATTTCTTCTTAAACTAATTTGGATAATTTCTAATTTGTGACTATGCGATAATCTGTAAATAACTAATAATATTTTGTTGTTTGTGACTATAAGATTAACTGATTAAGTGAATTGTATATATCTAATGGTGGTGGTGTCATAATCTTACAGTTAGTCATAATTTACATAATGATTATTTGTTTATGTTTTATTTTTACAGTAACTAAATTTAGTTGAATCCGACAACTAATGAAAATTAAGCAAATCATAAAAAATTTATGTTTTGGACATTAAATTTCATTAACACTGAAAAATAGCAAACCATAATTTTTCTTGATTTTTGAAAAGATCAAAATTGATTTATTTTTTTTTCTCAAATTTTGCAGGTATCTCTATATATTATATGTTTAAAAGATGCTCTATGGAGATTTGCAGTGAAATTTCTGATGATTTATAACTAAAAATGATATGCTTGTTTTTTACATGATGCAATTCAAATTTGTAGGAATTCCCCTATGAAATTTGAGAATTAAAATAATTAAACTGTTAGAAAAATTTCGACTGAAATTTAAAATTTCAATGAATTTTACAATTTCTTTTCATATTTCAGGCATTTTCGCATAATGTGCGTTTTCCAATAATTAAATAAATTTAGATTAAAAGCAATGGTTTATAAAATAGCACATTTCTTTAAACAATTTAAGCTGTTTTAAAACTTTTCATTTACCCGACCGCATTTCATACAATAAGGGAGGTTATGTGATTGAATAGGTAATTCAACAGAGTAGGTCATAAAAAGTGGCAATTTTACAACTTTTGGGGGTTATAACTTTCAGGGAGAGTAAATTACGAAAAAAATTCTTCTATTAATTAGAATTTCTATTAATAAATGAACAGGCGAACGGTTGAACATATGGAATTAATAAGAACTTTTGTTTCTATTAATTTTTTCGAAAATGTGCTAAAATTGAATTAATTTGAATGTGGTATACCCTTTTCAGCGAAAATTAACTACTAATTTTAATGAAAACAAACAAGAACTAGAAACTATTAGGGATCCAATATTAATTAAATTATTTTTTTTGCAAAGTAATTTCAACATACTTTTTTATTTTGAAGGCCTATATTAAATTTTGTTTGTGTTTGTAATAATCAAGGTATTCCAAATTAATCATATTATTTTATATCGCAATCGATATTGATTTCAAATATGATTTTAATTTTTGAATATTTTTCAATAAGTAGTGAATTAAAGAAGGTGTGAAATTTTTCACAGCTTCAAATTATAATAATAATTTAAAGGAAAAATTTTCGTTGTAATTAAAAGTTTACGATTTTTATTCACCTGTATTTTATCATTATTTAGCATCGATTCCAATCATTTTTTATTTCGATATTTAAAATAATAATGCAAATTTTGTATAGTCATCACTTATCCATACGAGTATGTCGTTTAAAGATACATTAAAATTTTGAAGGTATTTGATTTTGCAAGGCATTCGAATAAGTTGTTGTAAAAAAATTTGTACAAGTATAAGTCATGCATATTGAAATAGGCATAATTTGTTAATTTATAAGAAAATAAATTAATTGAAATAAAAACAAAATTTACAAAATGTGCGAAAATATTTTTTCAGTTTTTTAAAACTCTTAAATAATTAGCAATATTATGTTAAGTAAAAGTAAATTTTGTTTTAATTGTTTTTGGTTAAATGCAATTTTTTGGTATTTTAAAGATACTTGACGTGCCTTACAAATTAATTAATATTACAAATTTTAAAAGTATTAAATAAAAAGTAGGAGAAGATATCAAATTTTAATTTGATAATTTTTCTAAATGGAAAAATTCATATATTAATGCCGAATTAAAATGTAAACAATAACTATTTTCAAATTATGTACGCTGTATGACAAATATAATTAAAAGTTATTTTAAAATAACTACCTACCTTCCTCTGTGGCCCACTATTTAGCAGAAATATAAAATAACGAAAATACATTAGATTTTCTCATTTTCTCAAATCAGAAGCACATTAGATTTTCTGAAATACCGTTGGTTTTCACTAATTACTCCTGGTTAGGGCGAAGTCAGCTTGTCCGTGAAAAGTTATTCGATTGGCTAAAAATAACGGCATAATGCTCTACACGTATAAAATTCAATATGTAATTCTACATACATCTAAATTTCATAAAAAGCAGTAGTGGAAAAAATGAGTTACGGTAACGGTAGATAGCTTGACATTTTCATTGAAAATATTTATATTTGTACCTATAGCAGTAGTTCGGAGTGTTATATTATCTTGAAAGGAACATAACAAAATGTCATATATGTTATGTACATATCTAATGCAAGCATTTAGTTTTGAGTGCAATATAAAACCGGTAAAGGCTCAAAAACCAAAAAAAAAAAAAATACTAACCGCACATCATTAAGATTAAATTAAAAGTACAATGACCAAAATTATAATTGGTAATAATTACAATATTGTATACCTGTTCTTTTTTTTTTTTGTAAATGCATACAAGGTAAAATAACATGTAATTCAATTACAAACAGCTGACTGAGGTGCTTTTTTTTTTCTTGATAATATTATTTTTGTTAAAAATTTTATACAAAATATTTACATCGGAACAAAGAAAAACACCTTTAGCGAATTTGTTTTTTTTTTTTTTTTTTATGAAAAAAGGTAAAACATCAAAGTGAATAAAAAAGAAACATAAAATTAATTTATTTGAAAAGTCACTACGAAAGTGAATATTTAAAATTTTGATAATGCATACTCGAATATAGGACCGTCGTCTCATAAAAAGTAAGATGAAAAAATTCAAAGAATAGCGAAATGATTGAAATTTAAAATGTGATACTGTAATCATATAAAATATTCATTTAATTGAGAAAAGAAAAATTCAAAAAGTTTTTGATAGTAATTTTAAGTATTTTAGTGTTATTACGGTTATCCCAAAAACGAAAAAAAATTAAAGTGTAAAAATTATTACTAATTTTAAAATTCATGCAAGTGTGATCCGACTAGTATTTCAGTGCCTATAATTGTATTACATAATATAAATTACAATTATTTTTTAAAAATAAGTAAAATTCATTTTTATGTAGGTTAAAATGGAAATTGGAGTCAATTCAATTAAAAGTTGACAAAGAGGGTAAAAATAAGAATGAAATAATAGCCACAAAAGGAGTATGAGAAGTACTATTCTACGCAGTATAAATTAGTGACAGTGATTTATATGGAGAGGGGGGGGGGCAGCTATAATAAGGTTTAGTTGTTCGAAGATGATGTTCTGGATATTTTAAGACGGATGATGAAAGCAAAATGCTTCAGTAGGAGCATGTGAGTACAAATTATAGTACAGAAGGATTATTTGCTTAAATCTTAATGACTACGCCTTTTTATGGTAAAATTTTAGCAAGTTCTTGCATTTTAAAATACTTAAAATTTTTTTTTTTTAAATTTTTAAATTTTTTTTTTTTCAAAAATTTTATTAAAAATTTTAGGTTTGAATATATTTTTAGCTAGCAAATTTTCTAAAGTCATCCATCTATTTATTTAATCTTTCAATTGAATTAACGTAGTTTCACAATTAAATCAATAAAATAAATATACGATAAAGGAGTCCTTGACGTACTTTGTTAGGCTCTTGAATAATCCGCAGTGTGACATGCCAAAGTTTGAATAGTTGAGAAAGTGTGAACCATATGGGGCTCAGTAACGCCTGAAAGTTTGGGAAATGAAAGAGATCACTCTGTCGATTAATAATAATATTGTTATACATAAGTCTATTGCGTTTAAAATAGATGCTTTAGAATAACAAAATATTATATGATAGTTTGTGAATTGTTTGTGTTACAAAAAACGTTTTATTGGGCATTGTTTCTATTATAATTATAGCTGATAGTGTTAAATTCAGTAGTAAATAGTCGCAAGTACAATATTCATATGAATATCTACGTATAATTAAAAAAAATTGTAATTTCATATTTTATTGTTATACATATAAATTCATATATTTGTTGTGATATGCGAAAAATTTTAAAAACCGGAAAAATGAATTTTCACAGCGTATAGTAAAGAAAAATTTGTTAAATTACAATATTGTATTTATAATATGCAAAATATTTTATTTTAAATAAACGGAAACAATAGTACTTTTTTTTTTATTAACTGTATGTAATTATAATTCACGATTTGTTATAATAATGACGCTTAAATTATGGTATAAGAGATTGGTACTTAGAGTAAAATAAATAAGCTATTAAAATAGTGTGGTATATATATAAAGACTTGCTAATGAAGCTAGTAAATATTAATGTTGTATAAAAGGCTGTAATATATATATATATATAAAAGTATGTTTAGTTAATTTTTATATATTCATTATGTTTGTGTATGAACGCTAGAAATGCCACTTAATTATGATGATAATTTGTTATTATAAAATGTTAAACTTTCTACTGTGTTAATTGAACATTATTTCATCGAAAAATAATTGTATATATGCAAGTAATATACTTGTATAACAATAATATATCTGTATCATTAATGTATATGTACACTATATGTATATATAACATTAAAAGAATATTAGAGCAGAAAATGAAAAGGTCAAAATTTTTAATAATTTTTATTAACTATTATTTAATTTTTGTTTTAAAGTTTTTTAAACTTTCAAGGTAATTACTGTGATATGGGAATTCCCTATAATAAAAACATAAAAAATTATTCATGTATACCCAGAAACATAAATACATATATCTCTGTTAATGGTATAATTTTTGTGATAATTAGTTTTTATTTTGCTTGCATTCTCTTTCTGTTTTTTTTCATTATTTCTTGTTTTACTACTATATATAAAAGAGATTCACGCAGGTGTTAATTTTTATCTTCAATTACCTATCAATGCACGTATTTATTTCCATATATATTCCATCTTCCGGTATTACAGGTGAATCTGTTATAAATATATTAATATTTTTTAATTATAATAAACATTCTGATTTTCTTAATTAAAGATCAATCAGTTTATGTGCAAGAGTGTTAAAATTTCTGTTAAATTAATTGCATATTTTTTATTTTAATTTTCTTCTTACAGGTAGTAAGTAAGTATTCATACATATATGTATGTAAATTTAATTATACATATTATATAATGGATGAAAATCTAGATGGTTGTTATGTAACTTTTATGATGTAATTTTTGTAGGTAAAAACTATTTTTGAATAGACATTGAAAGTGGTTCCACTTTACCTACAGTATAAAATTTAATTTTAAAGGTCATTGTGATTTATTAAAAAAAAAACGGGTTATTAAAAATGGTTTTAATTATTAATAGGAAAATTTTTAAATTCTTTTGAGTTAGACTCTTACAAAACACTTAATTTACATTATTTTCAGTGATTTGCAGTGTTTCTAGTTGGGAAAGTTTGTGGTTTTATAAGCGAACCGTAACGAAATGTGCCAATGGATATGCTATTTTTTGCCCTGAATATAAAACACACATTTGTCTATACAATTTATTGCACTATAAATAGTAGAAGAGACTGATATTAAAATTTGTATTACAGTGATTGCCAAAAACCACTATTAAGGGTAGCGGCTGAATCGAAATATTTCTGATATTTACATCAACTCTTTGTTATATTTGATTTGATTACAAATCTAGAGTCTATTTAAAAAGTAAGACTAAAAAAGTATTTGAACTTAATCGGAACTTTAACATTTTGTTTAGTATGACATAAGAGTAATATTATTTTGAAAATGTAAAAGTGCGTCAAAATTATTGGTAGTAATTTCAAGCTTTACTACGATCAGCTACTTTTATTTTGAGTATACTATTGCTTTACCATTTAGTTGGCAACCCTACTATTTGCAATTATAAAGAAATGTAAAAATTTTGATATTTATAATGCATTTCCAGAAAATAACCTCATCAAATTGAATATAATTTTTGTGAAGTCTTTGTTGGTATTTAGGGACGAGAATTATTTATTTTATTTATGAGGATTTGGGAAACTATTTAAATTATGAGAAACACTCAACTATGTGCCAATTTCACTATGGTCAGCTTATTTTTATTTTCTTTTGATTCCCTAAAATACCACTACAATAATGACGTTTTCTAAAAATCTATTAATTTTAAGCGGCAAGCAAACTTTTGCAAAAAATTTTTGCTTTATAAACATTATACAAAAATATCGGTCAAATATAAACCGTTTTAAATTAATATTTCCAACTTAAATATTTTTACATTCTATTTTAACATTTTTTTCTTTTATGTTGTTATTGCAAACATAATTCTTTTGAATTAAACGCTGAATTGTTTTGCCCAAACGTTGAACTAAAGATAAATTTAATTGATTTTTAAGTAATTTTGATAGCCTAATTTTTTAAATCAATTCAAAATTATACGTTTTTCATTTACATTTAGAAATAATTTAATTAAGTAGATTGAGGTTATGAAATTATTAATAATTATTTAATGTTATATAGGAAATGAGAAATTTTTTAAAACAATTTACTGTAAATTGTATGTTATATTAAGAAAACCAAGAAATATTGTATAAATTTTAAAGAAATTGAAATTTCACATTAGCAATTGCGTATAGCGCTACAGTGCTATGTGTATTATAGCTCTTATGTGTAAATAAATTTATGTGTGAAATTAATTATTTTAATTTAATGTATAAATTTAGACTATTGAACTATATTTTAAAATCTCAAGCTGATTACTGTTAAAACAGTAAAAATTTTCACAATTTATTTTAAAATTAGTTTAAAATTTTCATTCATGGGAATGGTTCGTTTTTTTCATACCACTTTCACTTTTATATTTCATAAAACGCTTCTTTTATAAAATGTTGGTATTGTTTATTCATGGATTAGCACTTTGAATATAAGAGAGAATTTAATGGATTTTCATTAATTAAATTATTTTGTATTATACCTACTGAATTTTTTTATTATTTTTATTTTTTTTTGTGTTTTATGTTCGTTTTTATTGAATTAATAATGATTTGTATAATATAGGGTTTTTGAATTTTATAATATAACCTTTTTGATTAACCATTTTTTAGGTTACTTTCAATTAATGGTTCCTAAAATCATTTCGAAATTTTAATTGTAATTACTTAGCATTTTACTGAAAATTTTAAATAATTACATCGCGGAAAAAATCATGTTTTAAATGAAAATGAAGTGATTTTAATTGGTTTTCAAAATTTCGCAAATTTTTTAACTTATGTAGAGGTGTGTGGTGTGTATTTTAGAGTTATTCAAAAAAAAAAAAAAAAAAGAAAATTGAAAAAATTAACAAATATTTAATATTTTTTTTAAATCGAATCATAAAAGAATTTCATTTGATTCTATTTAACATAATAACCCAATTTAATTGGTTCAAGTATATTTACCGTAGACAAGCGTATATAATAGAGACCGTAAATCATAGAGTTACTAAATTTGCACGACGACTAGCACGACGAATCGTAGAGTTACGACTTTGGTAGCACGACAAATATTGGAACAAATTAATGGTCGTTGTTGTGTTAGCTCTAATAATAGTTGACATGCAAGTTCGAAAATAATTTGGTCATATATTATTGAATTCCAAATGCTAAGATTTTTAAATTTTTCGATAAATGAGTTCGCAAATATTTATTATAAACACTAAACAATAATAAAAAGAGTTTCCTCACACATTAAGAAATTTTAAAGGCTGAAACAAGTTTAATAACTCTGATAATATTCTACTATAATGTCAAAAAGGAACTATAAAATAGTTTCGTTCGAAAAAACGGTACCTTATACCAGTTGACCATATCAACTCTATTTTTTCTCGTTTATACTAATGTGGGGCATGTATGTGCGTTTCGCTTCAGGTGACCCACAAGTTATATGTTAAGAATCTTCAATCAAATGCAAATACCTTTTATGTCCAAATTTGCTTTGTAACTAAAATATGTAAATAAAATGTCGCCTAAAAATATGCAATTTTTTCATAAAGTACATTTCTTAAAATTTAAAATTGCAAAAATTTCACTCTTTATACTGTGAAAAAAAAATGTAATAAAACTAGAAATTAAATGTTATTACTTTTTAAAAATAATAACATTTTTTAGTACGAGTAATAAGGGAGTTTAAAATTTTAAGTAATAATTTTGGAAAAAAATTATTTGAGAACTTTGTTGGTAAAAATACTACAATATGAAGAAAACACAAAATTGGGAAACATCTTTTACATTATGTAATTTTTGTTTTTTTTAGAAAATATTAAAAAATATGAAAAACAAAAAAAATTACAGCAAGTTTTCCTGTTGTTGGCGTTTTTACATAATTTTTTACAAAAATTTAACTTTATATTTTTCGATCTTAAATAATATTGAAGGAACTTTTAAAACTTAAATTTTTTATTTTTTATTCAAACATCATTTTGAACAAATAATGTTGTATATATGATAAAAAAAACAAGAAAAACCAAAAAAAAAAAATTACATTGAAATCAAATTTCCACCCAATGTTTTTTTTTTCCTTATATAATTTTATTTTTTATTAACATTTAAAGAATTTTGTTTTTATAGTAAAATTGTACAAAAACGATTTTTTATTAAGTATGTATGTATGTATGTAGTAATATTCCCATATTTACTAATATAGATATACACATATTGATTTGTTAACAAGTATGTATGTATGTGCGAGTGTAATAAAAATAAATATCGCAATTTTTATAATGTTCATTTCGGAGCATCCTTTTTTTTTTTCTCATTTTTCCTACTCTGAGAAATTTTCCAATAAAACAAATAAAAAAAAAAAATTTGTCTTATACTCGTATTTTCGAATGGATTTTTTTGTTTTTTCTTATTAGTTTTAAAGACCCAAGTACTAATAAAGAAACTGAAAGAAAACATTCAATTGAATCATTGAATCGCTTACAAATTCTACATGAATATTTCCTAATAAAATCAAAGTGGAATAAAAGCAAAAACTAAAACGAAAAATTGTGCGATAGTTGATAAGGCAACAATACGAGGTTTTGAAATTTAAACTTAAAATTGAAGATTGTTTAAATTTATTGTTTGACTAAAGGTCTGACTTAAATTGTTTGAATTGTTTGCTACTTAGATTTTTGTTTTAACTAGATTTAATCACATTATTTATCATGACAGATAGGAGCTGAATGGATATGGAAGTGGAGGGAAAGGCTTGAACGGCAGTTTATCATGCTAATAGAACGTACGAATTTACAATGGAACTAAAGCTAGTATTATTGTCAGAATATTAAATTAATGACGGTGTATTTCGTTCACATTTTACGCGATGATACCCAAGTTTGTGGGACTTTTAACTTAATGGAAATTTCTTCATGCAACTGCAGAACAGATGGATGACGTAATCAAAGGAACGAGTTAAAGGCAGAAAAATTAATTAAAAAATTTTTCTCCTCGAACTGGACTCGAACCAGTGACCTACCGCTTTCTAGGCGGGCGCTTTACCAACTGAGCTACAGAGGCATGAAGAAATTGCCGACGAAATGTTCTCTACTAACTAATTAATTTTAGTTAGAACAATTTTTGATCAGGATCACAGAAAAAATATTGATATATATTGATTATCGGGCTACTAGAAATCATTATTTTAATTATTTCAAATCTAGACGTAATATAAAAGAATGATGGAGTGCTACTAGATTGGAGAAGGTCATTGTCTAACTTAATTTATATAAGGATCATGGAGGAATGTTTTTCAAGTCAATTGAGGGTTCTGAAGATATTATCATCCTTAACAAAGTTACTTATGCTGGTTTCAATTTGCTTCGAAAAATTTGCTTTCTTAGTTTTCCATAACAATTTTCCATAAGAATTTGTGGTCTTCAGCTTCGTATTACCTCTGAAGCCAAAAGCACCTTCTTATATTTCTGAAATGAAAACGAAAAACAATGAAACGAATACATTTTGAAAATTTAATTTTTCTTTAGTGTTAGATTCAAATGAAAAAAAAATTTAAAAGAAAAACATTTAGCACACATACACAATCACATTACCTATATATGTATCAATGTATGTATTTCTTAATATACACCAAATAGATAACGAGAAAATTTTGATATTGTTCTTAGTATTTTTTTTTTTTATCATAGCAAATTTTTCTATTATCCTGATGATAGCAATGTTCAAGGAAGATTCGTTTTTCTCTTCATATTATTATTATTCTCATTTTTTGACATAAGCAAAAATAAAATCTTCTTGACGAGCTATCACATTATCTCTAAAGATATTTTTCCAGTATCGCCCGACAAAATATAACCAAAACAAGAAAAAAAAATACAAAAAGCAAAAACAACCATATAATAAAATAACATATCAGGAAAGGATGTAATAAAAATGAAGTTTTGTTCATTCCCAAACTTAGTCATATACTATCATACAAAATACTATAAAAATAAAAGCAAGAAAAAGAAGGGCAAACAAACATAACAACCCACGTAACATTTTAGTGCGCTAAATTTTGAAAATCGTCTTATAAGGCTCTCTTTACACTCCCAAGCAAAACTTTTGGTTCTATAGAGATGTTTTTTTCTTATAAGGGGAAAATTACTTTTATAAAACTGTTTTGGTAACTCTTGCCAACAATTGCTGTAATAGGACTTTCTGCAAGTGTGTAGGTAATGTTGTTATAAGTGTAGTGTTGCGGGATCCTATAACAAAACCAAAAATGTTTTTCTAACAAGAGTATTGTGGAAAGAACAATAACCTTGCTATAATATTACAATATTCTTATAGTAGCATTAATAATTTCATTAAAAGAATAATTTTGAATGCTAGATTGATATTGTTGCTAAAGTGTCAGAAATGCTATATCAACAAAAATAATCTTTAATCAGCATTGGTTATCTAGCTCAAACAATTTAAGGTTCCCTATAACAATGATTATCTTATAAGAGCAAGACCATCTTGCGGCCATATTCTTTTAATGAAAAAGATGGTGGTAAATTTTTGAATTAAAATTTTGAAATTTAAAAAGTGAATTTTTATTTAAATTCAAGTAAAAACTTGCAAAATAACTTTTATGTTTAATATGTATGTTCAAAATATTACCTTAGAAACTTTTTAACATAGTTTTACGAAATTTTCATATTTATTTTAAAATTGTATTAAAAAAAAATTATTTTATTTTTTTATAATACCGTATATTTTCGAATGGGGATGTATTTTTTCGAGGTACAATGCAAAAAAAGTCGACAAAATTTCTTTGGCAACAACTTTTTTTGCTTTCGTTTCAAAAAAATTTATTATTTTTCTTGAATAGATTCAGAAATTACTATTAATTTTAAAAACTGACAAAATTAAAAAAATTTAAAATTTTATATCTATCTCTTCTTTTCATAAATATTTTTCTTATTATTAATTTTTTCTCTTTTCTTTTTCATTTATTACTTCTCTCCTTTTTATTTACTTCTCTTTTGTTTTTATTTAACACTTATGTTTTTGTTTTTTTTATATTAATATAAAAAATAACACGCGCATACACTGACATACATAAGTCTTATATCATACATAAATTACAATATTAAAAGAAATACAATGCGCATCTATATTAGAGATGCCATAATTTTGCTCAACACTCTTAAAGGAACTTCTATTCGAGCTTTATAAAACTACTTGTGCTATAAATATTGTAGCAATTGCTGCGGAGCCTTATAAAATTCTCCACTTTAGCGTTATATGCTACTTAAAACATTTCGTTGCGGTTGCGCAACAATAAGATGAACAATAAAGCTTCCTTAAAAGACTTATAAAAAGTGCTATAAAAGTCGATATGAGCTTAATAACTAGAATTCCGCAATAAAATGTTACGTGGGAACACTCACTATATTGTATAATCGAACCATCGAACTATAAATACAATAGAATCCAGTTACAAAAATAACACGATAAAATGTTAAAAAAAATTTAAAAAGGAAGACCAAAGAAAAAAGTCATAACATCAAGAAGTATATTTGCGGAGAATGTAGGAAAATAAGAATACGAAAAGTGAAAAAATAATGAAAACAAGTAAAATTAAATCCATTACAAGGCAGCATAAAGTTAAAGGATAATAATATTCACCACATAATATTAAATAAAAACGGTAAATATTATTTGATGTTTTCTATGTGTATTTTCTTCACCACATAAGTATGTTGATAAAATAAAACTAGAACTTACTGAAAAATATGAAAAAAAATTCCGTTTAAAATCTTTTCCTTATTTAAAATTTAAAATGTAGAGAATTTGTCATCATCTGGTAATCTTATTTATATATATACAATGGAAACAATCTGGAATAAAGCTTAAAGGGCTATTGTTGAAAATTATGTAACGTAATTATGTATACTTTAGGCATCATTTGCAAAGAACTGGCCGACAAATCTGGGTGTTCAATAAATTGCAGTTGCAATTACAGAATAAAGTCGCTAAATTTTCACTATGAGACCAAAAGGGCCCCTTCCCCCTTCTCCACCCGACAAAGTATCTTCACCTTATGTGAGCTAACGCTTTACATTTTCACAAAAGTTGCTTTCCTATTTTGCCCATTCTATTCAGTGTGAGCTATGAATATTTTAGGGTGAGAAAATCCCGGGAGCAATTTCACTAGCATCATTTGGCACGTTCCTTTCAGGTGCAGGGTTATCTGTCCTACATTTTTCATTTTTTATTTCATTTTTGTATAAATGAAAATTTTTTGGCATCTAATTAAATTTTGCGAAATTTGCAAGAGAGTTTTCTGCTTTCTATTTACAAAGCGACCAACTCCTCAACCCTTATCATACCAACTCTTGCCGGAATTTCGAATTATGGACATTGAATTTTTGCATGCACTTATAATACATAATCGATACAAGAACTGTTTTCTTGAATTTTTAGCTGCTTTTTGTGTTTCCCACCTCCATAAAAAGAAACTACAAAAGTTTTCAAGTTATAATATTTGTTAGGTTATGTGAATGCACTTTCAAAATGTGAACACTTACATTTATATTCCATTGCTAAATGTATGTATATAATTTTGTAATAAAATAAGAGAAAGATAACTGAACTTGTATAATTTCATTGGAAAATAATATAAAAATTTTTTTTTCTATGTTTTTTCCTTATTTGGTGCATTATTCGTAGAACATTTTTTTCTTTTTCAACATTGCAATTTTGTGTCCATTTTTATATTAGAAGATAAACTCAGTTTTCTTATTTATTATTTAGAAAGTAAAAAAAAAAATCTTGGATTTATATTGGAATGCAATATTCAACTTTTGAATTACTTTTTAAAGATGTTCTAAAATGATTATTACAACAATGCTATATGATTGTGGGAACATTTGTTGAAATAAGATGTAAGAGGGTAAGATAAAGAAATCTACAAATTTAATTTAAATGTTTGTTTAGAAAATCAAAATAAATATATACATATACATACGAACATACTTGAAAAGATTAAATTAAAATATTATTGCGTTAGTTATAAAGAAAAATTTGAAATAATTCGAAACTTCAATCTTTAAGTACGTAAAAAATTTTAAGAAAACCACCAATCATTGGCTTCTTAAGGCACATGCGATTTATCTTAACAAATCTTTGCCTTAAACTTCAATGTTTCGATTTCATTTGTAGTTCGAAATATTTTGATTAAGAGTTGTTTTTTCAAGAGGAATCCCTTATAGTCATTCTTACATCTACTGATATTTGAGCGAGCTGTTATCGCTTTAAAAAAGGTGCAAGTTTAAGTTCACTTAATCTCTTTATAAAATTTAATTGCAATTTAACCTCAGTCTGAGAATTGCTTACAATTTTTTGTTTAATTTTGGAAATTTACTCGCCCTTAAATTTCTTACTCGCAATAGTTTTGTGAGTAAGATCTTGCAATTCATTCTTGTATAAAAGTTTTTCCATAAAAAAACATTCTTATGTTTTCAAAATTTAAGTAATAAATTTTTGTGTTTCCATGTTAACCAGCAATCAAAATTCAATTTAATTGAATAGAAGCGTCATAATGAACTTTAAAATAAATGTTCGCATGTATGCGCTTTAAGTGTAAAAATTTTAATATTTTTAATGCATTTCAAGATCATATTAAAGCTCTTCATAGCTCATATCATAAATATTAGTGAATTCAAAAATTCATTCAAAATATTTCCACTTTTTATATTCGATTAAAATTTCATTATTTGAAAAGGATTTATTTTTTTTTTTTCTATTTCTATTCTTAGATGCCCTACAGATTCTCAATGAATAGAAATGTCTTTTATGCTTTTAAAATTTAAAATTCTAAATCTTTTAAATATTATTCTTTGAAAAATGTGGGACATACAATAAATTCCTTTAAATATGAAGTGTTATTCGAATATCAGAAGATGGAAATTTCTTTTTTTAAATTTGCACCATTTAATTTCCATAATATTCAGTTTTTTTTTCTGAATTTTCTTCTCTCCATTTCTCATTATAAATTTCCAGATAAATAAATTTATTTCATTGTAGCTCACTCCTTCGATATGATATTCTGTATTTAAGGAAAAAAATTAGATTGAGCGTTAAATATTGTGTATTTAAAGAAGATTGAGAGTGGCGAAGAGGATGAGGAGGAGGAAGGTATATTTATTATAGAAAAAACAAGAGTCCTTTACAGAAAAGGAATCGTTTTTTTTTGTTTTTTTTTCTCTTGATTTTTTTTTTAATCAATTTAAAAGATAAAACGCTGTATAAAAGCTGGTTGTATTAAATAACAAAATACAACACCATTAACTTGATCACTAGACAATCAGTTTTCCACCCTTAATAAAAAAAATTTGTTTTTTTTTTTCGCCTTTTTTTTAAGCAGAATTCTGTGGTTTCTTCTTTATGTACTTTCACACTGTTTTTAATAACGATTGAGAAACGGTGTGAAAATTAAAAAATCAGTGAAACAAAAAACAAAAAGAAGGAAGAGGAAAATTAAGAAAAAAAAGGATGTTTCTTTTTCTGGTATTAATTGAATTTCCGTGTACACTATAGGTGGCATTAGTATGGCAGTTGAACTGTATTATATTTAAAGAGGAGATAGATATGATATGAAATAAAGCTTGATTGATTGATAAACTGGGCTGGTTTTTATTCTTCTTCCTTTATAACATTGTTGTATTTTTTGGATTAGAATTGAAAATGTGTTATGATGTTCCGAAACAGTTTTTAAGGTGTTTGTGCAATTATTTATTTTTTAATTTTTAACTATATATTTTGCTATATAATCATTCAAAGGAAATAGAAAAACTAAATCGGTAAATAGCAGATGACCGGCCCTGTTTCTGGGGGTTGTATCACAGTGCTTGTCTTGTCGATCGAGGGGTGATATTTGGGACCAAATAATGTACTTGCAGAATATTTTGGTATTACGAGTACTTAATTTTCTTATTATTCTCAAAGGAATTGGGTATTTTGCTCAAATCAACTCAAAGCTATTGTCAAAAAGGCAGTATATGGGACGAATTTGTTCACTCCTATTCAAACTGAATTTAAGAAAATGTTTAGGTCGAGTGACAGGATGAAAGATGAATTTACTGCAAACAACTTGGCATGGAGTTTTCGTCCCATCTTTTTTGCTCATGTCCAGTTTTGGCAAGAACGAGGGTGACGAATTTTACGAATGCAAATACTAAAGATTTTAGCAAAGTTGTTAAAAGGTTCGGCTGGTTGACATGACGTTGGGGATATTGCGATACCGCGGTATGATACGGGCTTTAATGACCCACATGTATTTTATGGCAAACGTTTCAATTTAATTCAAGCTATGTAGATTCTGCTCTACATAAGATGAAATACCGTTTCACGTTTTATAAATCTGTAAAGCACTGCAAAAACGTAATGGATTCGGTTTATTGTGTAGTATCTTCGCTTTATTCAGGAAACGTGAATAGCATAGAACCGATAACGATGACGTCAGTCTACAATCTACTATTAAGAATTTTTACTCTTTTATACGAAAACAACTTATGAGTAATCAGGAAATAAGATGAAAATCTTTACTCTTTTATAGGAACAATATTATTAATTATAATTCTAACTATGGGACGTCCTGTTATTAAATACTTTTTCTTAATTTAAATAAGCATAGTACATATTTTTTTATTACCTTCATCAACAATAATAAAACTGTGGGAAAAGAATAAAAGAAATTTCTTTAAGAATTAAATGAGTTAAAAAAAAAAATATGTCATTTGTGGTGTCATGAAAATCGTTTTTAACAGGATTTAAAAAAATATGCCAAAAAGAAAACATTAAAAAATACAAACGGGGAAATTATAAAAATTTATTAAAAATAATACAAAAGAAAACAATTAAATGTTGATTTCCATTGTTCACTGTCACCTTAGTAACGTAACGTAAATGAACGCAACAGTATCGTTTTGTTTTTTTCGTTTATTTGTTATTGTTTTGAAACGTGAAATACTGTTTTTCATCTGTCATTCTACAGTTTCGTTTTAGAGTTGTTAAACACTGCTATACTGGAAAAATTAAATTAAATATTTTAAATTAAACATTTTTTTCTGTTTTTGTAGCAAATACACAACAACAAATTTTAATTGAAAGAAAAATATAAAAGTATAAACGTAAGAATCTGCTTCTTAGTTAAATTTAACATTGCAAAAGCAAATTAAAATGAAATTTTAAATTTTTTTCCAAAATTTTGCAAATTCTTACATTTATTCTAGGGGTACGGGCAATAATTCTTAAATTATACGAAAATGTATTAATAGTATTGAAAATTTCATAGTATTTAATTTTCATAATATAATTCATAATATTTCATAGTACCGGAACATAATGAAGATTTCTTATTTTAGTAAAAAACACTAAATGTGTAGACTATGTGATGATATTGTGAAACTAAAATTGAATTTAATTTTCCAAGTTACCAAATAATTTCACCTCATATTTTTAAAGTATGAATTTTTCAAGTACTATGTTCATATTAATATGAGTTTAGACAACAACCATAAGACATGATCCAGGAAGAACCAAAACAATATACGAATTATGTCAGAAACAATATAGATGAATATTAATTGTGTAAGGATAATAAATTAAAAGACTTTCAAGGATTATAAAACGACAAAGAAAACAACAAAAAATATTTTTCAGTTTAAATGAATAAGAATCGCAGCAAATAAATGAAATGAACTAATGACTGAGATATAATATCGTTTAATTAAGTTACGGGATAAGATGTTGAGGTGAGCATATTTCAATAAAGGGAAAATTATGTTTGTATTTTTGTGTACAGTAATTCAAGTTCAACTATACATAAGTATAATCATGGTCCATGACAGTAAAGTATAGTTGATTGAATAGGTTATACTAAAAATCATTGATAACAGTAATATCCTTGTAATCACGTACGTAAACAATGTAAGGTAAAACTTTTTTAGCATGAATGTATGATCATTTCATTAAAATTACTTATAAACTATTGAATTCGTAAATATAATAAAATTAAAATTCTGTGGCAATAACGCAAAACAACCTTACTTAATTTTGCACAAAAATGTGATATTACAATATTAATTGAATTCTTTGTATTCAAATCTGTTTTTTTTTCTTTTTCATGCCCTAGTTTCATATAGTCATAGAGTTAGCTAGGTAGGTGACTAGTCTACCGTAGCTAGACGTATTGAAATCTATAATTAAGTAAAATTTAAAATCAAAAACTTGTTTAGCCAAATGAAAAGTGAAATGGTTTTGTTGAAGTCCTGCATACTCTTTAAGTCCCAACATATGATTGCTAATCGTTAAAGGTGGTTAATTCAAAACTGTTGAATTTGACTTAAAAATTTTTCTCTCATATTTCTCTCTTCCTTTCTTAAAATTTTCTATTTAAAGCGTAGACCGTTTTTTCTTTATTTTTAAAATTTGTAGAGGCGACATTGTATAACTAATTTAAAATATTTATTTTGAATGTGTATTTTAAGCAAATTTTACGAAAATAACATATTTTTATTATATTTATATTTAAATTATTAAAATTTTTGCGTTAACAAATACAAAAATATCAAATTTTTTATTTGATTTTAATTCAATATTCATTTTATTTGGTTTTAATCCGAATTCTTGTCGTCTTTGGATGTAATTAGAAAAGTTTTATTAAAAAAATTTTTTTTTTATATTATTCGTAAATAAAAAAAATAAAAATTAAAAGAAAAATCCAATTCAAAGAATTCGATTAAATTCATAGAAAATTTAGATTATCATACTTCTTATATCATGATACAAAATATAGAAAAATTTCACTAATTCCGAAAATTTTTGGACAGAAAATAGAAAATATGGGAGGAAAAAACCATAAAATGAAAAAAACAGCAAAAAAACTCATTTCAGTTCAGTTGTTTTTTCATTTTTGTGCTTATTTTTTTCATTATTAATTCAGAAACAAAATTTTAATAAAAAAAGTTTTTTTTTTTTTAACTTTTAATCTTATTAGAAGCAAAAATGATACAGAGAAAAACAAAAAAAGAAGAAAAAAAAAACGGATTAGTTAAAATGTTTACTATAGAAGAACTTTAGGATATCTTGGTCATTACATCATGTCACGCAACTAAGAATAATAGAATTAATTTAAATAGAATTATTTGTACAGCACTGCTGATTTGCAGACAATCATGTCAATTTGAAGGGTTTTGAAAATTTCCATATATATGAGATTGTTTGATTTCCCGATAAATTTACAGAATTTCGATTTTCACATAGAAATTTTGAGTTCGACTTAAATGTGATAAATCATTGAGTTTAGGTTGCCAAATGTATTTTAAAATTAATTGATTTTCCACAAATTTGAAATTTTGCTTGATTTACCTGTAAGATTAAATTATTTTCATGAATTCTAATTTGTTGCACAATTTGGTCAATATTCAGAAATTACTTGAGTTATACTCAAATTTAACAATTAAAAAAAACAACAAATTTTCAAAATTAAGAAAATGTAAAACGGTTTAATAAAAAATATGGTTTTTATCGCATATTTCACTCAAATTGAATAATTTTTAGTGAAATATTTTTTATTATCTGACATTTTTATTAATGACTGCAGCTTATCTTTCACTAGTTTGGCAATGAGGAATGCTATTTTATATGAATATTTCAACAATTAATATTTTTCTAACTCATATTTCATGTCAATATGTTGGAATTAATTTTGAATTTTTGAAAAATGTGTTCTATAAAGGAACTAAAATTTTCAATACACTACAATTTTTTTTCTAAATTTACAAATATTGTTGAATATATAGTATTTGAAGTAATTATCGTAACCTTCAAAATATTCCCCACTAAACAGAAAAAAAAGAGAAAACAAATAACGTATAATTTGATTTTGGTTATTTATGAATTCGCATCATCCTTGAAACTTTACACCATCATGTTGATTATTTATAATTTTCATTTGAAATTGAATTCAAGTTAAATAAAATTCCAAATAAAATGATTCAAATGAATTCATTAAAACTTTTTTTGAATTTTCATTTTAATATTCATTTTAATAAATAAACACAACATATTTTTGTTTTTAATGTTTATTAAATTAAAAATTTTGTTTTTAATATTATAAAGGTAATTAACAAAAAATAGTGTTAATTAGGAGAAAAAAAAGAGAATATTCAATTATTTTTTTTAATTATATTTTAAAAAATTATGCCACTTTGCTTTTGTATAATATTTTGGAATTAATATTCTGTTTTTTTATTAATCCAAATGATATTGAAAAAATATTTATGAATTTGATCCTATATATTTTCCTTTCGGGGGTGAAAATCTGATGAAATCAATATTGAAAATTCTGAATATTAAGTAAAGTTTGTTAAATTAATATTAGGATGGCCGCCGTAAGCTTTTTATATTCCATGCACTTATCGATTTCAAATCGTATTAAAACGTTTACAAAACAAATTTACAAAAATTAAAATCAATTATTTCAGTTAGTCAACCAGGAAAACTCTACATTAAACAGTAAATTAGGTCCTTTAAATTTTGCATATGCGTTCCACATGTGGTTGCTTTTACTACATATTTGGTATTAGGCATATATTTAAATTTGAATAAATTATTATTAATAAATAATTCAATAATAATTAAAATTCAAATTTATCTAAAATGACAAATTTTTTTTTTTTTCATTTTTTTCAGCAATTATTTTGTAAGTTCGCAAACAAAAAAAAAAACTGGTTATACACGGCGTGTAACAATTAATTTTAATTGATTTTAAAAAGCCACAATATGCTACAATTTAACAAAAAAAAAAATAAAATAAAAAATTATTAACGATAAATTAAATTTTGACATCAGATTAAATTGTAGAGGTAGAACAAATTATTAAAACAATTTAATAATTAATTTACAAAAAAAAAACAATTTTTTTTTTTTAATTTTTAATTGAGGTGTTGTGCTTTTATTAAATTGTAATATTAAATTACAAATGAAAGTAATATCGTTAGCATTATCGCAAAGAGATTAATAATATTTTTGAATTTTAAAAAAATTATTGCAAGCAGCAGTACAGAAACTTGTTATAATTTTTTATGAATTTCTCTTTTATGAATTTTATAAATTTGAATTTTTCATTTAATTGATGAATTTATTGGTGAATTAAAATAAAAAATTTGTCATCTTACAATTTTATAATTTAAAATGAAACTTAATTCTTCTTACAAAAATTTATGCAGTTTAAAAGTTTTGGCCTCTCAATGACCGTCCTACATATGAACGTTGTTTTACATGTAACGATTTCTATACCATTCATGTTTTTTAAATTTTCTAAGCGCAGAAAAATTTCCTTCTGTTACTACAGTAGAAATCTAAGATTTTAATGGTTTTCTTAAAATTAATAAATAGTTTTTTTTTGCCGGAATAAAACTCCATTACGCTCCTATTCAAAATTTGATTCTGTAAAATTATCACTTCTCACTCTTTATTTTAACTCTTTATATTTTTTCAAACTGTACTCAATTTTTTAAAATTTTTACTCAATTTTAATAAAACGGGATGGGAAAAAATAACGGTAAATTTCTTACTATCCAAAAAAAGAATTATTTATTTTCTCTTACTTAATTAATTGTCGAATAATTCGACCAATAATCCTTCTTTTAACTTTCACTCTCATCCGAAAAGTATGCAATTTTTATTGCATACTTTTCGTAAAATCAGTATTTTAGTATGAATAATTATTTTGGTAGTAGAATTTCACAAGAGATGTCTTATTTTACAAAATTATTTTACTCCGGATTTGTTAAAACTAAGCAAAAATGTAAGGGTACACGTTAATAACTTAAAATCTGACTACTTTACGATTTTACTGTACGATTTCTACATTTTTCACAACAAATCAATTTGGAATAATATTCAAGTTACATAATTTTACGACAAAATCACTTTCTTCTATGTAATATGCGAAAAGATAATATTAAAATTTAATTACCCTCTTCATTATAATCATCTTAAATGGCTACTTTAGAGAAACTTACAAAATAGTATTTACTTTGAATGAAAATGAAAAGTTTAATTATTTTTAATTTAAAAAAAAAATATTCCTTTTTTCTTCTTTCTTTTTGATTATGATCGGATAATTAAAAAAAATTAAAAATTAAAAATTATGAAGAAAAAACAAAAGTTTTTAAATGCAAGATTTTAAAAAGTTCTTTGGTAAAATTTCAAAGACCAAAAAAAAATAAAAACTATAAAAGTTTTAAATTTTCATTTTTCAAAGTTTTGTTTATGACCCAAAAAACAATTTCTTAAAAGAAGAGAGAGAAAAAAAATTATAAATAATTTTTCTATAAAAATCGTTTAAGTAAATTTTTTTTTTCTTCTTTTGTATTTGATTATTTAAGAAAATTCAAATGAGTTTATATTTGTATAGGTTTACTTGTATAGTGCCTTATACATTTCTAGTCCTAGAATAAAAGAAAAGCACAAATCAGTTCTGTTATTCTTAAAAATTTTTTTCAAAATATATGAATATCCTAAAATATAGTTAAAATTATGAAAATATAGAGAGAAAGAAAACAAACAACAAAAAAAAGAGGAACTAATTTTCAAATGTCATTTATCATAAATATAAAAGGACGAAAATGAGAAAAGATAAGTAGATATTTTAGCTTATATACAAGTTTAAATAACATTAACAATATTAAAATTGAGGCAACCAACTCCACTTTTTGTGCTTTTTCTTTTAGAATATAGCGAATAATAGAAAATTTTAAGAGCGGTAAAGGTTTGTATCTAGATTCTAGAATAACAAAGTATAATAAGGAAAATCTTTTCTTTTTAGCTCTGTTTTCAAAAGTTTTGAGTTTTAAAGCAAATTTTTGTGTAATACATAATTTTCTTTTATTTTTTTTCTAATAATTTAGAAAATATCACAGCTAGAATAAATTTTGAAGATGTATTTTAAAGCCTTTCTCTTTCTAGCAAGTGTATAACAAATCTAAGACTTGTCCTTACTATAAGAAATAATTTAGTAAACAATTTTTAAAAAAAATTTTTTCCAAAAACTTTTCATTTAAAAGATTATTTTTCAATTGAATTTTATTTTATTTAAAAATTATTTAGTCGGATTGGTCTATTAATCTTTCCACGAGAAATAAAAGCAGCTATCCTGATTTTTACTTTTGATAACAAACATTTAATGAAGATCTCAGTATTCTCAGATGTGAAAAAGTATTGCCAAATAATTAAAAAAATAAATAAAGTCTCGATTTTCTTTTCCATACCCTAAATAAGAGTTTTTCAATATTTCGATTTATAATGTGTGTTTTGACGATTCCGGAACCTTTATGTCGCATGTTTTAGCATTGAATTAGGCTTTGCGACATATAGATACTAATTGGCAACTTTTTTAACTCCAAAAAAATCGTTCGTATTGTTTTTATAAAGTTTTTTATGAAATTTTTTTTTAAAAATGAAGTTTTTAATTGCACACAAATTATTTTAATGCATAGGGCAATTACCTCTTAATTTTTGAAAACATATAGAATGTATTCCTTTACAATTGTTTTATTAACTTTAATTTAGTTTTGATTAATTACAAGTTTTGTAAACTCTATATAGTATTCGAGATAAATTTGAGAAACTTCCATTTAAAAAACAAATTTGTATTAAAGTTTATTATTGTAAATGACTGCAATACAAAATTTTCCAAAATATTTAGATTTAATTAGTTTATAAATAATTGGAATGAGTTTTTCTTCTTAATAGTCACATTGAAAATTAATAAACATTTCGGTTGAATGCATCTTATTGAAAGTTGTCATTATAATTTAGAAAATTTATGCATAGTAAATGAAAACAATAGATAGATAGAAAAGTTTTCTATATAAAAAAAAAGTTGAAATAAAATGAGAATCAGAATATTTTTTTCTTCTATGTTTTTTTTTTAATAATCACACCTGTTTGGTTTTCCTTTCATATCTTTTCGTATTCATTTTCTTTTCTTCTATCGTATTTCTTATTATGTATACATTAACATATTGCTATATACATATGTATATAATAGTTCAAGAGAAAAGGACCTAATTGGAAATTCCGTCTTATATTTTCATCAACAATAGAAATGTATAGGGGGCTATTATATAGAAATGAAATAAGAAAATACAATGTAACAAATGAAAAATAAAACAAAAAAAAAAAAAAATTTGCAAACTTCTTTCATTAATTTCAAAAATTCTACATCTTCCACTTCACAAGTATACAAACATACATGTACGTTTATCTATTGTTTCGTATTATATCTATAATACAATTTGACAAATTTAGGCTGACCTTTCTTTTTTATATGTTGTATGTATTATTCACCTTACCATGACCATCATTAAACTGTCCGATTTAATATTATATGGGATAAAATGAAAGTTCTATTTTTAATTTAATATTATTCCATATTGGACATCTCTGTAAAATTAGTATAGAATTAACGTTGATTAGGAAATAAAATTAAGGAAAAAATTTATTAAGTTTTATAATGTATAAAGAATATAAGAAGCTAACTATAGGATATTTGTATAACAGTAAAAGAGCTAGCAAATATTTTATATGAAATATGTTTATATTGTAAAATGAGGGTGTTGGAGAAATTTGTTTTATTCAAAATTGTAAAACGTGTTGAGCCTGCAATTTATTGATGACACTGTTATACACGAGCTTGGAATTGGAACGAATATAATATATGCAAGATACGTAGAAGGGCAACACCCAAATTTTTTTCAAAAAAAATATCACAGAATTTTTGACTTATGCATGACATCTGACATTAATTAACAAATCCCGAAATACAGTATAAATCTAGCCCGACTTCCTGTTGGATCCCAGTACTCTAATCTCAAGTCACTTATGCGTGGTATTAGAACTGAATTTTGTTAATCAAGTGTGAATACAGAAATGGCGGATATTTTGCCATTTTTTTACAAGTATAGCAAAAAGAAGAATGTGATTGCATGCGTATTTTTGTACTCCTTATATTACTTTGTAGCACTTAAGGTCAAGTATCGAAAAGAAACTCAGACTTGTAAAATAAACATGGAATTTGAAAAACGTTTTAGTTGCTGCAATTAACTTTGATTTCATAGTGTTATAAATCAAGATTTTGTATATTAAAACTATTCTAAACGTTCATCTTCATAATTAGCATGATATTTATGGATTTATATTGTATACATGCTATTATTTCTATTTTTATAACATCTTATTTAGAAGTATAACACAATATGATATTAAAAGTTTTAATTAAACTTTGGAAAGGGAGGCTTATAGAATCCCTATTATTAAGGTTTACTATTTTGACTTATTTTTGTTTTCTTATTTTCTATTATATTTCTTTTTTTTTTACCGTACTAGACATCTTAGAATAAAATTTAATATACACTTTCTTTCTATTGTTACTGCGGTATCAAAAAAGAAAATATGTATACTCGTAGACAAAGAAAAATTTATTTTAACCTTAAATTGTACGTATACAGTTCCAACAACAAACACAAAATAGAGAAATTTTTCATAAAAAATATAAGGATTATATATAAACGATATTATAATAAATTTGAAATGAACAACACCTACCCGACTTTTGGTATGGCAGTTAGATTGGCTAAATGAAATTTTTTATACTAAAATGAACAAAACAATTGTAACTTTAACTATAAAGCATTGAAATACCTGTTTCTTGAGTTTTTCGTTTTCAAATAACAACCACTTAAAAGTTGGAAGAAACTAAACCCGCAAAATATTCTTTAGAAAGTCCACAATGTTTATTCTACCTTAAGTTTTAGTTTATTATAAAATTCTGCTTATGTGTATATTAATTTGCCTAATTCTATTCAAGTCAAGAATTCAAGGCATAAATTGACTTTTAATTAAATTGAAGTTCCTTGCAAAATTTGATTAATTTTGGTTTCCTTTCGTTGGAAAAAAGAGAAAAGACAGCCGACTTCGATTTTTTAAGTTAATCGACGTGCTTAATCTTCAAATATATTGAAACTCACAGATCAGTAATTTTGTGTGAAAGCAATACTTTCGTAATTGTAAACTATGCAGTGCGTTATTTTATTCTTGTTTCAAAGGCTCAGTTGATGACATTAGAAAAAAATATTAGAAAGTTTAAAGTTAAAAGCAAAAATCTTACCAATAATTTTTTCATTCATCAGGTTTGTGTTTCGTAAAGCTTTCAACGATTCCTTTATTATTATTACTGCAATTGTTGTCTTCTCATATTGTTCGGAGAGGTTAGAAAATAATTCTAAAGCATGCAGTTTTGTGCTGACATTTCGGACTGCATGTAAAAGCAAAACTGTTGGGAACTGCTTTTTGAATTTAACAAAGGAACATTAAGTTTTCTTTTTCTTCATTTAATTTAAAAAATTTTTTATGACTTTAATTGCTCGCAATGTACAGGACTACTAGATTTACAATTTAAATCACACATTCTTTTTACATTCTATTTTTTTCATATAAAATGAATAATCATTCAATAACTTCAGTTCAATAACAATTTCGATTATTTCCAAAATAATCGATTTTTTTATAATCGGTTTTTATACTCCGGTATGCAATTACTTTTGATATTTTTACGAAGAAACAAAATTTTCATATTATATCAAAAATATTGCATAAATTTAGGAAGTCAAAAAAGTGATTTTACTATTTATTCTCGTTTTACGCATATCTTCAGTTTCTTAGAGTTGTGACAATTCGAAATGAATCGACTTAGTTCTAACTGTAGAAAATCTATAGCAATATTTTACTATGTCTATAGCAAAATGTAATTGTTTTAATAATAAATTATTAATACTCTATGGCAACTGTTGGTAAATTTTTGTGAGGTGTGGATAAATATGCACTATGTGGATATGAGTATGGGCTAATCGAGTTTCTTACATTAACTACTTACAAGAAGGAATGACATTTTGAACTGACTTTATTGACTGTTTTGTTTTGACAAATAATAAGCATGTATGGAATTTTATGTACCTATATCTATATTATCTATGATTGAGATTTTAAAATTTTTTGGGAAAATTTTAATAGTAAAAATCGAATATTTTTTCTTGCAAGCAGAATAATGAGCCGCACTGTGAAGTTGAAGTGAGTGTATGCTTCCCATGGGCCGCACTTTGCATATAACTGATAACTGATTTGTTTTTAACGATTTCATGTACGGATTCATCCTATTATTGTCAATATTAAAAATTAATAAACTAATTCTATAAAAATTTGAATATTTGGAAATTTAATAAAAAAAAAGTGTAATACTAAATTTTAAACATTTTTGTGGAAACTCCAAATATTTGAATTTAAATTTTTTTTTTTTTGTGAAAAGTAAAAATTTTTTCTGTGTGAAAAGCTTGTGTACACGCTTTCATCATACACAAATTTCTGAAAAATATTGTACTTATGTATACATATGTATATGAAAAAACTAGTATGAGCAAAAAAAAAAATCAAAACTAATGTAAACTTATTCTAATAAACTTCTTTTTATAAAAATTAAATAAAAGTTCGATTTTTATAAAACTGGTATAGCAGTAAAGTTATGCTTTTCGATTATATTCTATTCGATTTTATAGCACAAATATATCGTCGGCAAAACTGTGATACCACGTAAGTGCAAATATTTCCAAAAGTACTTTACCAATTTTCTGTTTAGGAAATGTCAAACAATCCATCTTTTAAATTTATGAAAATATGAAAATTATTTAAAGAATATGTAATTATTTATTAGTTTTTACTGTTTCGTAAATTTTAAAGATTGACTGTTTGAGATTTCATAAACAGAAAATTGATAAAGTACTTTTGGAAATATTTGCACTTACGTGGTATCACAGTTTTGCCGACGATATGAAAAGTATATAGGAAAAAGTTAAATTTTAATTCATAAAACTATAGGATAACATTGTATTTCTGTTGAAATTAATTGCTAGAATTGTAAGACTGTGGAATTCATGAATTAATTTGTATTTTTGTACGTGGGATGTAAGTTGAAAGTGTTATAGCATATGTCCTAGCATGTACGCGATCATGAGTGTATTTGGTAGTTCTGATTTTAAGACACCAATCAACTGAGTTATGTAAGGTATTGAGTTTACGATGTGAGTTACGAAATTTAAAATTTTTCTGTATAATAATTGAAAGCGCGTTATAAAATTTTCGATTAATTACAAGCATTTTAAACTATTTCTTTCGGTTATTTTTAATTAATTTCTTGTACAATGTGCCTTATTCCGAAAATTATTGGCAACTCTTAATTTTAAATTTCACAAAAATACTTGGTTTTTACCAAGAAAAATTCAAATACTTCAATATAAAAATTTAAATTTTTCATATTTGCTACACGGGATTGCCGACAATTTAGTAAAGTGTTACCCTATTTAAAGTTCTTTATGTGAGCTTCTGATGATTTTCAAATACAAAAATTAGATATCCGGCATGATTATATCCCTACTATAAAATTTATAATATCAATTCAATTTAAAGGTTGAAATAGTTTCTATTGGCGCACAAATATTTTTCAATCAGTATAATGAGGTTTGTTTTTTTTTTTTTTTGCATTCTCGCTAGTTTTAAAAATAAACTCCATATAAAAAATATATTTTTATTCATCTCGGAAAATAAATATCCTTTAATGGAAATATGAAATTTATTTTTTTTTTGGCTCTTTGGCTCTTTATATGAAGTTGTTCTTATATGTATATGTAGTATTATGTAAATTTGTAGTGCATCTACACACATGCACATGTAGTACATACATATTAGTATTATTGGACTCTAATAAATGGAAATTTTTTTAAATTTCTAGCTTTTTGAACTTTCAGTTCAAATTCAAATATTTCATTGGAGTAATTTGTATGTACGTGCAATTTTATCAGTTTAATATTGAATTAAACTTTAAAAACTCATTAATTTTTTTTTTATATCTAACAAAATCAATTTATTCTCTATTATTTTCAATAATTTATTCGTTAATATTAAAATTTTTGAAATCAATCTAGTAAAACACATTCAATTATTTACAATTAATAAAATTTTGGGGAAACAAAAATCACATATATTTAAAATTCTTATTAGAATTAAGAAACAGACCCCAGTCAAACTAACAAAAGAGTTAAAATTTTTAATCAAATTATAATTGAATTTTTACTATTATACTAAGAAGCGGCTACTTAATGTTAGAATGTTAACGCTAATAATATCTAAACTATAATATTTATTTATACCTCATCAAGATTAAGGTATAAGAAAATGATCCATCTGAATTCATCATTTCTGTCATTGCACAATTCGTCCCTGAATTGGTCCTAAATAACATTCTAAAGAAAGATGGTGAAGCAACATACGGCGGCAATCTTTTCGGCTCCGACTAAATCTAGACCTTTCAAGGAAAAACATATAAAAAAATTGTGCCTGAATGGCCTAAAACCATTTACTGATTTTAACTAATTGTCAAAAACATTTATTCTTCTGAATTCTCTTTATAATATTAAAAAGCGGAATCCAAGTCCTCCAATTTATTTTACTTTTATGGTTTATAATCTAGTACTTCAAACCATATAATAAGTCTATACTCCATAGACATATTAAACACACAAACAAGTCAAAACAAATGTGTTTCAACACCTTACATAATTATCTGTAATTAATAGAAAGTTTGGTACTTATATACAATTACATAATATTATATTTTTTTTAATATCTGTACATATAATATAAAATTAAAATATTTTTATTCCTTTTTTTTTATTATTTTTCATTCAATCATGAGTTTTAACAAAAATTGTATATAAAACATGTTATTAAAAGCATATTATGGTTATTGTGCTGGAGTTGGTGCTGGTGTTGGTGCTGGTGTTGGTGCTGGAGTTGGTGCTGGAGTAGGTGCTGGAGTTGGTGCTGGTGTTGGTGCTGGAGTTGGTGCTGGAGTTGGTGCTGGAGTTGGTTCAGGTGGAACACATTGAAGTTTGGTTACACATATACATTTTTCATTTTCACAATATCCTCCGACATTATCACCATATGCACATATTCTAGTTTGACAAAATCTATGATAATAAGGATTTCTGTGTCTACAGTCTATAAAATAAATAAAGAAAAATTTAATTTTTTAAATAAATTAATTAAATTTTTAAAAATATTAAAAAATAATTTAAAATTTTGAAAAATAAATAAAAAGAAATTTATCCTTACACCAATCTAAATTAAAAGTTCTTCCGCTCCGACCACCTTCTGAGGCATCTTTACCATCTGATGATTTAAATAATGATGAAAATGGAAATTGTTGTGAATTACCATTTAAATCTGGTATTGAGAAATCACCAAAAGAAGGTAAATTACCTTAAATTAAAAAAATTTTTTTAAATTGCTATAAAAATATTAATTATTAATTATGTACTTGGAATATTTTCATTATTATTATTAGATGGCCTTTGTGGTTTGAATGGATTCTCTAAAAATCCTAAAATTATTTAATATGTGTATAAGTAATTAAAAAATATTCAAGAGAAAAATAAAATTACCTGTATATCTATCTGGATTTCTCAAAGCGTTTATAATATCTTGGAAATTTGGAAAATTTAATACTTTAAAAGTGGTATGAAAAATTTTTAATATTAATTAATAAAATAACGATTTAAAATATTTTTTTATAGTAATAATATGAATTTATAAACTTATAAACAGCCTGTTCGTGTATCTCGCTTTTTTACTCACTTTTTATTCACTTTCAAATCAGAATACACCGTTTCTCTAATAGATATTTCACTTTTCCAAAGTGAAATTACTCATTTTTTCAATTGGAATTTTGCATTTCTTCATAAATTATCGATTAACCGTCTCATTTTCAAAAACGCAATTCCGAATAATTCTGCTCACACGAAAATTACATTATACAAATTTATGATAGTTACTCACTTTCTACTCACTGGCCATGTAAAATAGCGAGATAGACGATCAGGCCCTAAGAGTTTTTATAAATATTATATGAAATCTTAAATTTGTAAATCAAAACTTATAATATTTTTTATTTAAAATACTAATTACTCTGAATTATAGTTAAAATATATTTTATGAGTGAAATAATTCACACTGTAAATTAAATATAACATATAATCACTACTTTGCTTAACAAAATTTGACTAGTCTAATATTTAAAGTGGAAATTCTAAATTAAAATCTTCAAATTCTAATTATTCAAATAATTTATGTTTTACCTCCATTAAATAAACCAGAGCCTCCTAAAAGGTCCATGGCAAATAAAAAAATTTGTTATTAATTTGTAGGATTTTAAATCGTTATTTTTATATGATTACTTCTACATCCTTATATAGGACACAAAAATATTTTACGTACCTGGAACATTTTCTTGTGCATTGCATGCAACAAAACCAATTATTGCAATTAGCAAAACTATTAATTTAGCCATTTTGTATTTTTTTTTAACTTTAATTTTATTTTTAAATTCGTTCGAAATTTTTATTTGGTATTGTTAAAGTCACACAAGTTAAGATGAAATCACAATGAATGGAAATTATTTAATTCGGAATCTTTTATATATTAGATTTTACATAACTGGGTGATAAGATTAATTTGTATTCAAAATTTTTTTATTTATTTATTTTATTTTTTTTGAAAATCAAATAATATTTTAAATGACTAACTAATATTAAAATTCTGTTATCTTCACTTTTTTTATCAGTAATTTTTGGCAAATTCATCTTAATAACAGTGATATTACAGTAATAATTTTTGGATAAAATAAATATAATAATAAAGATACATAAAGTGTATGGTGATAAAAGAACGTTAGAGATTTAATTTGATATTTTCACTAGAAGATTTTAAAAAGATAAGGTTTATTTCTCGGGAATAAGAGAGAAAAAGTGTTAGAGAAATTTGTCTCCGTCTATGTTTATATTAGAATTTATTTTATCTGTAATAATCGGAAGTAAAAAATTTTAGATATGATTTTTGGAAATAATAAAAATTTTTTTTACTAACCTTGAAGATTAAAATTTTTTTTTTGTTTATTTTCAAGAATTTTTATTTTTGGAGAATAGCTATATTTAGGGCCTTCATAATATATGGTGTCAAGTATATGTAATAAATATTAAAAATTTGGAAAATTTTTTTTTTTATTTATAAAAACAATTTTCTACTGCAAGCTACTTAAATTATTCTTTTTCATACCAAAATTATATTGTTCAATAAAAATAATTGCATATTTTCAGGATGAGAACAAAAATTAAGAGAAGTGTTTATATAATTATTGTCTAATTAGGCGAGTAATTTAAAATTAATTAAGTAATTAATATGGTAGTTGGTAATTGGTTAAATATTAATATTTAGTTTCAGTTAAAAATAAATACAAAACTTGTTCATATGCAATTCCATTATTATGATGAGTGTGCCTCAAATTTTTGTAAATTTCGACATCTTTTATTTTAGTTTTGCGATATAATAGCAAATTTAATTTAACTAAGCATCAAAATACCAACATAAAGTTTTGAAAATTTTGCCAAAATATTGCTTAAGTTGCAATTAATTGCAATTTATGCCAAAAAAGGTCAAAATAGAGAAATTTATCAGAACTTTTTTCCGAGGTACTCTCCGCTTTTTTTTTTCGAGCTTTTAAACGATATTAATGTTTAATTAATATGGGTCGGCGTGCTTTAAAAATATATTCTTTTAAAATGCAATACGGAATATGGTACTTTGCATAATTTATACGCCTTAAAATGGAAATCATATAGTATGTATAAGTGTCATATAAGATGCCTCTCTTATCACGTTAGAGAGAAAATTGAAAATTAAAGGAATAGTTGAGTGTATAGTGAGAAAATTTCCACTTAATTAAAATAGTTTTATTAACATTACATCTAAATTTTGGAAATTTTTAATTATGTGTAGAAAAATATTTGTTACAGATATATGTACGAGTACATATCTACGTGTTGTACAGTAAAATTTCATATTATGCATTTTGATTATTTTAATTCTTAAATAATTATGTTCACTTGAATACTTTATTTAAAAAATAATTAAAAGTTATGACTCTTCAATTTTTTTTGTGTATGTGTCAAATTTTCAAAAAAAATATTTCAATTAACAAAAGTTTTAATTTTTTTTTATTTTTTAATAATAATGACTTTATGTTATTCAAATATATAAAAACATACATATATGTATCTAAATACCTATATACAACTAACCCATGTGTACTTGGGATTTTGTACAAATATATGTATGTATACACATAAATATACAAATTGTGTGTACTTGTATAAAATAAAAGTCAAATTATCATTTTAAATTTTCTGTCATAAAAATTTTTTTTATTTCTTGTGCTACGTCAGAAAATATTTTACTAACAACTCAAATATATTATATATACATACATACATGCATATATCAATATATAGTGTACGTAATTAAGGTGAAATCGTAATGTAAACATATTGTTATCTCTCATCTCATTATTTTGTCACAGTTGAATTGTTTTTTTTTTAATTTTTTTTTGCTTTTTCAAAATATTTTGTAAACTCTAATTTAAAAAATAAAAAATTATTCTGAAGAAAAATCTTTATTTTGCAAATATTTTGGCATTAGAATTTTATGTTTTTTTTTTTTTTCGGAAGACATTGCGAATTTCATTGTTTAATCACATGCTTTCAACCTTGTTTTAAATTATAAATTTAATTAATCAACAAAAATATTTCCTCATTTTTTGATAAGATATTAATTGCCTTACAAAAATCCAATTTTTTATGTTTTGAAATTTCATAAGAGGCACTAGTTTTTTATTTAAGACCAAAATTTGATTTTTAATGAGCTTGGTTCAAAAATGATTAATTAATATTGCATAAAAAATAATTTCATAGCAAACTTTTTGATTACATACAGTTGTAATCGTTTGAGACACCTCTTTCATTCATTTTGTCATATCATTTTGTCTCTCCAGCGAATTTAACCTAAAAATAACGAGGAAAAAGCTGGAAGAAATGAAAACATTTTTAAACAAAAAATTTTTTGTTTTTGGCGAGTTATTCACTAGTATAACTAAAACAGTAAGAGAAAATTCTGTCGATTGTTTGCAATTATGATGACAGCTGTGTGCAAACGTACCTTTTGAAAGACAACTTGCCCATACGAAATGATGTGAAAGATTCGGATTTATACATTATCAGAATTTATGCCTTTCATATTTTAGTATGATTCATTTAATGCCCACTTTTCTTTGAAATTAGCAAATGTTATAAAAACTTTGATTGTAATATTAATTATTTTCGGCTAATTTAATAATTATAGGTTCTGAGCCCTTAAGGTTTGGTTATGTAGTTGAAGCATGTGTGTAATATTGTAATTATTCAATTCCTAAAGTAAATCAGCTGTTATGCATTCTGGAATTCTTGGCTATATAATATTTTTTTTTTTCCTCCAAATTAAATCCTTTTAGAATAAAGAAAAAAAAACAAATCTATTAATTTTAAATCCCATAAAATTTTAATAGCCCTGAACTCTTTTTCTTCTACTTATATACATATAATTTATATTTTCGTTAATATGCACGAAAATTTTTAAGTACAATTATAAAATCGAAATAAAAAAAAATTTAATTTTCAAAAAATTTTTTTTTTATTTGAAAAAAAAAAAATGCTTTCAAATTATTTTCATTTCTATATAATTTTCTTTTGAAAGCATAAAGAAATGTTATGAGAGAGAAGTTTAGAATATGCGAAGTATAACATTAAGATGTTATTACGATGAAGGAATGTGAAGATTTTAAGAATTTCTCTGCAATTATAATATCGCCTGTCATTTAATTTATTTTCTCAAGTGGTAAAATTTAAGTACTTTAAAAAAGTATTGAAGCAATTTTCAACAATTACAGTTATTATTTCGTTTTCTGTTATTTTCATTGTTGTATAACTTTTTTTTTCCATTCTTTTTGTTACTTTCTTTTGCAATTCGTTTCTTTCAGTGTAATAATAAATTTACATTACACAAACATACATATTTTTATGCTATCAAACCGCCAAAGGAATAATGAAAGTAAAACGAATGCAATCCATCCAATGGTTATGAGTACGAAGAGGAATTTGGAAAAGTAAAATGAAAATTTTATAGATAAAGAAATTATTTTATGTGATGGTGTACGCATTGATAATAGTACAATAAAAAGGATCTATTCATTTGGAATTTAAAGAAAAAAAAAATTTGTCTCGAGATTATAGATCTAGATATAGTATGTATATAGATATAATTAAGTAGAAACATGTATATAAGGAACACAGAGACGAAGAACATAGAGAGCGTAAAAATTCGGTGTAGAATTTTTAATAATAATGGGCAACAAGGATGCAAAAAATGTGGTTTAAACTTTTTAACAGTTTCTTTTACGTTTTATTTTTTAAATGAGAAATCTGTTTTTATCGTTTTATCTTAAAAAAAAAAAATTAAGAAAACGAAAACAATAAAATAATTTTTTCTTTTCACTCTTCGTCAAAACAAACTGTTTTTTGACCATCGGCATTCAAAGCGAATTGATATGAAAGAAGTTTGAAAGAAGAGATTGAGTGGGTTTAGGCAGGGATTAGGCATTAAAAAGTATAGTTAATAGGTTCTGCTTTTCTGATAAATTTGATATTTTTTGTATTAAGCTTTCATAAAAATTTTAATCAGATCAACTGACTTAATACTTTTAGCATTAAAATAAATTTCTGAAATTTAATTTTTAGAAAATTTAATTGTATATTTTATTTCGTAAATTAATTACAAAAAATATTGTTATACACTAGAAGATAAAAATCAATGTATCATCGATATAATACTCCTGCAACATGTTTGATATTAGCGCAACATGTTTGATATAAGCGCAATGTGTTTGATAATAGCGCAACATGTTTGATATCATACCAAAATGTCTCAAAATCAATTAAATCTTAAAATTTATAGAAAATTTGGTTTACTTACATTAGATTTTAAATGCTGAAATAAATTTTTATATTTTTCCATTTATTTATGAAAAATTCTTGCAACTTATCAGTTTTTAGAATAAAAATTTCATAATCCAAAAGAATCTTAATGTAAAATTTTTTTGTAATTTTTTTTTTTCTTTGTAAATTTTGAAAAAAGGAAACTCAAAAACAAGATGGGAAGCCGAAAAACAAATTTTTAACGATTTCAATTGTTTTCATATTTTTGTGATTTTAATTTCGAGCGTATTTTCGAATGAATACTTGTTACATAACTGTATTATTATGCATAATTGTATGTGTGAAACTCAAATTGAAAAATATGCCAAGTTTTCTGTCTTAGTTCAAACTAAAGTTTTAAATAAAATTAGAAAGAAATAAAAAAAATGAAAAAAGAAAGCACAATTTTTTTATAATAAAATTTCATTTTGGTTTTTTTTTTTTGCTTGTAAGGCCTTTAAATTTGAAGAATTCTTTTAATAATCGCAGGAATAAAAATAATTTAAAAAATATGATGAGTAAAAATTAGGAAAACTTTAAAAGTAGTTATAAAAATTTGGGAAAAAAATGGAAAAATTTATGAAAATTTTTAAATTGTTAATGAAAAGTTTAGTAGTACAATTGTGTGTACATGAAAAATTAAAGCGTGAGAAGTACTTTTCTCTTCAATCACTGCTAGACATGCCACTCCTTCATATTACTATTTTCGATTTTATTTTATTCATATTCTGGAAAGTCTAGTTGTATTAGGAATTAGTCTAGGAATTACGTATTTGGATTTTGGTTACAACTACTCTATTAATCGGGTTCGTGGAAAAATTAAATTTTTTTATTACTGACAGTAATTCAGCTTTTATGTACAAGTTCTCTATAAAAATTTTTATTAAATTCACTTATCCTTTTTTTAATCAAACCCAAACATTGTAAATAAGTAAACAGTTAAATTCTTATATTGAAATAAAATTTAAAATTTATGACTTTCGAATATTTTGTCTGTATTGATGACCTCTTAGTATACACTATAGCCACATTTAATTCTCTTATATACAAAAAAAAAATTAAAAAAAAATATTTTCTTGTCATTAAAGTTGAAATTTATGAATTCAATTTTTCCTCTTCTTTTTCTTTTTTTTTTGTACCAAGATATGTGAATGAACACTTCGAAGTCCATTAGAGATATAAAAAGTTGCAAGAAAAATAATATCTCAAGTGTTCTAATCGATTTTCGTGTATTCTATTGAGAAAAAAACAAAGAAGAAAATAAAAGAAAATTTTTTTAATAACGGTAAGTGCACAGATTATTGTAAAAGATTTTGATTCTCCATTTTGCTTTTTTTTTTTGTCAGTTTTTGAATTTTAAATATTTTTTATTTTTATCGCGGTTATTTTTTTGTTTATCGAAACGAAAGTTATTTATTTATTAATAAAATAGAACTGTGGATTTTTTAGTGATTCTCTTACAAAAAAAGAAATATATAGAAAATGATAATAAAGGAGAACAGGACAATTGTTATCTTTTCAAAAGTACAGAAAATTTTAAAGAAGGATATAAAATCATTGAGACTGTTGATAAAGTTTTCTAATAGAATTTATACATGATAATGTGGAAGATTTGTTTTTGGGGAGAGAAATTTAGATTTCGGTTTGTAGTAATAACAGTATTTTCTTGGGGAAATTTATAAATAAAGTATATTAAGGCTCACAATATCTCATATTTTCAACTCATATACAAATGAAATAAAAGTAAAACCGGCTAGTCGGCCCAGGAACGGAATTTAAAAGCACCGATTCTATTTTAAGGCTTGACTTATAATTTGAAGGATAATATTTCTAATATACTTGCTGTGTTATAATATATCAAATTTTGTTCGACTGATTCGACAAAATTTTCTACTAAACTTCAACGGTTTTTGCAGTGGCTTTAACCTTGTCATAAATATACAATAGCGTAATGGTTTAAAATAAATAAAAGATTTTGAATTTTTTGAAAAATTGGTTATTTACATACGTACAAATTTTCTATTTTTTCAAATTGATTTTGATTGTTAGTTGTCCTTTCTCGTATTTTAAAGTTATCCTTTATCAAATACAATAAGTATTTTCTTGTCGCTTTCTTTCTCTCTCTCTCTCCCTCTTTAATAATATTGTTCTAATCTTTGTCGTAATAAATTCAACCAAATTGAATACCACATTATCATCCCTTTTTTTCAATTTTCAAGTTTCTATATGAGTTTGTATAGAAATGAAGGACATTTGAGTGATAAGATGTTATTGTACAAGTTGTGTTTGTGATAAAGAAAAAAAATTATCGAAGATATAGTAAATTTCAATAATGAGAAATAGAAGATGATTTTGGATAAAAATTACATTGACATTAAAGGATCTTTTCCATATAGTGTATTCGAAATTTTTCTTTTTGAAAAAAAAAGATCACAAAAATTTGTGTGTATAATAATCAAAATATTAAGTTGTACAGAATGTTGTTATTAATAGCATTTATGGAATATTTTGTCACTAAACATATATGAAAATATTAAGTTTGTTACTGACAACAATTGCGTTTTTTATACAGACATTTAATAGTATAGGTGATATAATATATACTAGATACAATACTAGATACAACAAATTTAAAACAAAATATATAAGTAAGTTTTTAGGCTCTATGCATGAATATAGTGCATGAGGGAATGTATGAAGTGCTAAGGGTACCGTCCCACTAATTGCAACCAAACGGAGTCTATCCTTCTGACACTTGGTACTTCTAAATGGAACTGACATGAAACTAAAATAATCCAACTTATTATGAAATTTTATGAAAAGTGTCTGGAAAATAGCCATAACTGTTTATTAACAACTTGAAAAAGTGCCTGAAATGTGCTTTAAAAAAAAAAACAAAGTACTGTACTATCCATTAGTAAAAAATTTACGGAATTTTGTTTTTAACTAATTTGTCTGAAAATAATTGCTATAATTGGTAATAGTTTGCATATCAAATGCTATAAGGAAGATTAATAATTGAATTACGTATGAAAATTTCCAAATATAGCTCTAAATTTGGTTCATAATTAATTTATATTTAAAAAATTTTCATTAACTTAGTTCTTTACCAAAGTTGCTTCAAAAAACATTATGAAGATCATTGCAAATGTGATAAATTTTAGGATTCTTTAGGATTTTCCGAATTTTCATACTCATGATTAACGCCTAATATTAAAAGTCTGAAAAAAAATTAGGGTTTAAGTGAATAATTTTTTAAATTCATAATATCTTTCTTAACTTAATTTATATTTGAAATAAAAGAAGACCGAATTTATTCACAAAGTCACATTATATAATATGAGTGATTTTTTTCTAAAGGATCTTATGAAAAATATCTATGTAATTTGAATATAAATCCCTTTTATATCCTTATATATTATATATAATATAAGGATATTATTATAAACTGACTCTGTTTTTTTTTTATAAAAAATTTTATAGCTAATTTTATATGATTTTCATATTATATAAAATAATGAACAATAATCTAGATAATTTTTATATTGCAAATAAAATCTCGGATTTTACATTTATTTCTATTATTTTTTAATGATATCACGTACATCAATTTAATTCTCTTACAAAAAATTTAAATATGGTATTATAATACTCGTAATCAACTATAGAGAAAAATTACTTAGTTAAAAGTTTTGTAAAAATCTCAGATAAAAAATAATATTGTTATAAGACGAAAAACTTTTATGCAAATTTTTAAACTGCATATTGTTTATAAATAATAATGTAGTGATAAAATGACATCGGCTTTGAAAAATATCCTTTTTTCTTAATACAATGGAAATGCGAATAGGGAAATTTGTAAAATGTTGTAAATACAAAATTAAGTCTACGGAAATTTAGTTTATCTCAATAATTGAAATAAAATAGGAAAAATTTGTGAATTTTTATTTTTTAATGCAAAAATTATACATTAAGAGCATCCAATAATTGGCACAAACTTCTACAATAACTTGATGGTGGAGAAATTTTTATGTTTCAAAAATATTTTCAATTGGGAAATATTTTGATTTTTTTCAATATTTAAGGTGATAAGATGCTCATTTCGAAAAAATACGGGTTACATGAATGCAATAAAACAGAAAGAAGATGAAGGAGGCTAGGTATTGAGAATGGGCTTACAAATATTTCTTTATGACATTTCTTAAATTATTCTTTCACATTCTAAAACACAACAGAATATATATATATATAAAGAGAATTATTAAAAATGAAGCACAAAATATTACTGTTAGTTATGAGTGAAAGGAACTTAGTTCAAGACTTAGGATTCACTTTAGTTGATTTCGAATTTATGACATGGCTCTTTTTTACACACCAGTTAAAAGCATGAGCGTATATAAGGGAGTAGAAAAAATTAACCATTACTTTTAACATTCATAATTATAGCAAAATTCATAAGGCTGGGCGAAGCAAGCCAAATTTTAAAATGTTTTACAAGGGCGTGTTTTGCAAGGAACAATGGTGACTGTGTGGTTACGCAAATCATTGGCAATTGAAGTAGCAACTTACAGAATTTAGTTAATATTTTACAATTTCAATTTTCCGAGTATTATTTTTTAAATTTTTTTTAAGGTTTCTTTTTACAAATCGATTGTTATTGTAATTTCGTTTTGAAATTTTAAAATTTCATCCTATCTCATCCCATCTATCCAAAATCTTTTTTCTTGTTTTAAAAATCTTAAATAATGAATATTGTCAGCGTTTAAAATATCTTTAAGAAAATTTATTTTATTTTTTCTTAACTTATATTCCTAATATATTTAAATTTTCTAAATATCTAGGCTCTTATCTATATATGTATATAGTTGTGTTCGATTATACTTGTTATGCTGATATATGTTACATAATATATGTAATGTGTAAGAAACATTTAAATGTCTGCCACTATATCCACAAAAGTTATTTCGATAAAAACGCAAATGTGTGTACATTATGTGAATACACATGTCATGTATACATGCATGCACACATATTAAACATGAATACGACATAAATATATATATATATATATAGTAGACGACATACATTTATAATATTGTAGACTTTGAACCCATTCGGGACGAAACAAAAAAAATATACAAAATAAATTTTCAAACCATACCCAATTTTTTTTTTTTTATCGATAAGTTTTTATCGAAATCGAAACAAAATTTATTCATCCATTAAAAGGATATAATAATAATAATAAAAAAACAAAACAAGAAAAAAAAATTTTAAGAAAAAAAAAATACAAAATCAAAATAACGGGATTTTATTGTTTTTAAAAATCGCTAGCAGATTTCTAGGAGAATTTCTTATTTTTTTTTTTACATTTTTTTTTCTACACTCCATAAATATTCCATAGAGTATTGGTGTGGTGCTGGTATAGTATACATTCATCCTAAATTTATGCAATAAAAAAATATTCTATTTTTCTTTGTATTGCATTTTGTTCGCTGTCGATTTCACTCTTTTTTTTGTTCTTTTCTTGAGGTTTCCTTGAAGGATTACCGCTTAATAGATCTTATATAATAAAAAAAAAACAAGAAAAGAAAACAGAAAAAAAATTCAAGAATAAAAAAAAAAATTTTTCAAGATGTTTTTTTCTCTTATTTTTTTTTTTTTTTATATTAAAGGATAAAAAATAAGAAAGTGTTTATAGTAACAAAAAATAAATATAGTGAAAAAAAAGGATAAAGCAAAACGAAATAAATTGGTTTTTATATTTTAAGTTGTTAACTATTTTTTTTTTCTAGATTTTCAAAAGATAAATTTCATCATTTTTATGGTTTAGTTTTAATGCTCTTTAGCTCACTTCCTCTCTCCCTCCCTGTTTTTTTTTTCGTATTATTTTATATAGAAGGATATAAAAGTCTTATAATAAGTAGCAAAAAGTTGAAATTACAAGGATTTTTTTTTTTTGCATTTTTGAATTTTTCCGAAATAAATCAGTCGATTATTCTAAAATAAGTTAATATTGAAGAATGAAATTTGTCCAATTTTATTAATTTGCCTTTTGTGACTCGGTAAGGGAAAGAGAGAAATAGTAGCTATATTAATGGTTAATATTTGCTATTCTAATAAAGTTTTTTAGATTATTAGAACTTTTCTGTTTCGAAATTGGCATTTAATACTGAAAATTTCAATTTTAATGTATTCACAATCGATTTATAAAGTATTAGGAAAAATATTCTTATACATTAGCAAAATTTTAGTGTAACCATTCAGTTATTTTAATGGATTTATTTTTATTATTTTTCTCTCTCAGAATACGTACAGGTGGGGTGCCACTCTTACTACTACTAATAGTTTGTTAATTAAAAAATATGTAAATATTTTACAAATCTAAATTTTTGTTTTAGAAATTGCAACACTCGAATAGAATAGTTATTTTTTGCTTATCAGAAAACCTACATAGTTCTTTGCTTAAGTCCTGTTGAATTCTTTTCTCTCTCAATTCTTTATTCTAATTTTATTCCATATATATTTCAATATTGGAGTCATTCTGGAACAGTAAATATATTTTTTATCAATCACACACAATATGGAAGGCTGTGTGATAGCACCAAATTTTGATAGTTGGGTTTTTAGTGGGAAGGCGCTTTTCCATGGTAGGGAAACGTAAATAAAGCATAAATAAGTTAGCCATATTCTTAATAATATTAAAGATTTAAGAATATCAACTAAAGTCTTGTCATATTACAACAAAAATTGTCTGTGAATTATGATAACTAAATTTTGTAAATTTTTGGCAATATTTGAGAAAAACTTTCTCTTCGCTTGAAAATTGTATTGTATCATGCGAACAAATGATAATCAATAACTTTTTTCTTACACAAGAATTCGCTGCATGAACTCTCTTCCTCTAAAAAAAACTCCAATGAATCACCTTCAGCGAGCTTTAACCCTAGTTCCGTACAACCCTGTATGTTAGTTTGAAAAATTGTCAAATGAATTGAAATTTGAAATTCTATTATTTTAGCGTGTATACAATCTTAAAATCTCATTCTTTCCAATAACTTTTAAAACAATAAAACGAAACAAGTGACATGTGTGATTAAAGAAAACATAATTGAGAAAATAAAAATTCTCTTTCTATTTGTTGTTTTGATTTTAAAAGAATTTGAAAAAAAAAAAACAGAAAAAAAAAATTAAAGAAACTTTTACTCTGTAATTATTTTGCTGTCTAAAAGTTCTTATATAACAAACAAAATACACAACTTTAGTTCAATGCAATTCAACTCAGTGCAATGACAAATAAATTAAATTGTTTAACCTTTTTAAATTCAATGATAAGTTCAAAATCTTTTTGATTCTATTATCCTAATATAATTATATATGTATGTACATATTGTATATATATGTACATATATCTGCTACTAGATTTCTCCTTTGCAATGAAATTTTATTAACATACTTTCTGTTTATGTTTTTGTGTATATGCTTGTTGAGTATATCAGGATTTTGTTTTTCTGATAGAAAAAAAAAGGAAAATTTCTTTTTCTTTATTATTGTAATCGCCGGAAACCAATTCAATTGATGTATGCCGAATCCAATCGACAAATTGAATGTATATACACATATTTATATGCTCGTATATTTATATAGTACATACATTTTAGTCGTTTATATACATATTTCTTATCTAACATTCTTATTATTGTAGAGTTTTAGAAAATTTCAAATAAAATTAAAAGAGAATGTGTTGCTTATAGTTCCATACTATGACTATTTATTCGTCCGTGCGTCTGTCTGTCTTATTCTTAAAGGGAGTCACAAAACTGTGACTCCCTTTAAGAATAAAAGTTGAAATCACTTATATATGAATTAATATTTGGTATTAATATTAATAATACTCAATACTAACAAAATACCAATTTTGTGAAACCCTAAGGATTTTCAAATTTATTTTGACCAACGGTAAATACCTTAAAGTTATCGTAACTCAGACGTCGAATTTGCTTATTTTATTTGCGCTTCTTTTAATTTTGGATCTTATCCTGAAAATATGCAATTATTCTCAATTGTATCATGTAATTTTCACGTATTATTTTGATGAAATGTATCATGTAATTTTGATGAAAATTATTTTGTCTTTGATAAAGGAAATGAGCTACTATATAAAACCGTAATTGGTTTAATTCGAGTTTATTTTCAAGTATTTTTATAGATATAGATAACATGTGCATATCTTTTATTTTGTTCAAAGATATGAGAATCTATAGCTTTTCGATATCCTTAGTTATCCTGACGAATAGTGAGTAGTACGGTTCAATGAAATTTATATTTGGTTTTTCTTTTATTTTGGTGAAAAATGATAAAAACAAATTTATGGTTTTCTTTATTTAAAAAAAAAAATATTTTTTTCTTTGCTCTTTTTTCAGTGCTTTTTGTATTGGTTGGAAACGAATATATTTTTCGCAAGGAAAATGAAGAAAAAAAAAATTAAAAGACAAGAAATCCCAATTGGAGTTTTTCAAAATTTTTCTCAGGCTATGGCATTGTTTCTGATTTTTCTTCATTTATTTTTTAAGCGTTATTTTGGTGTTTTCGATTCATTCTTTGTTTTATTTTCGGTACATAATAATAATTGAAAATAATTGGAAGACTGACCGAATGGTTTGAAACTGTTGATTTTGAAATTTGTATTTGAAATCTTAATTATTATTTTTTTTCATAGTAGATATGTGAGGCTTTATAAAATTTTGTATTCTCTTATATAGGGTAATTTTCTGTTGACATTAAAAATTATTAAGATTCTAGCAAGTAAAATCATGGGCAGTAGAATTTTAAATACAATTTTAACACAATAATTTTAAGTACAACTTCTGGTATTTCGTTGAAAATTTGAAAAAATTCTCAAAGCTATGCCATTAATTTTGCGAATTTCTTTATATTCAACAGTGTAATGTTACAATATTTAATTTTTTATGTAATGGCGACTTTAATTCTCTGTTAGCTACGTGTTGGTATCCATATATCGTTTATGTTATTGAAGGGTGTTTTGGGTTTTCAAAAATTATTTTCACTACAGGGTTATAATTAAGCGAGTTTTGAAAATTTTAGCCTATCCTTTTTATGAAATTTTACGCCAATCACTACTAATTTTCAAGATCAATGTAAAATCAAAAATTTGAAATTAAAATTTCTTTTATAGGCGCTTCAGCTTTTTTTTTTATTTTATTCTTTCCTCCATACAGCAAACTAATATGAGTGCATAAGGATTTCAAATTTTTGTTATTTGCAGTGTTATTTATCAACTAAATTTAGTTTGATAGCTAATCACTTCCCGAAATTTTACTGCCAATTAGTTTACTTATTTACCATACACACAATTACTCACATATTATATAAAATGGAATTATATTAAATTCTTTTCAATTTTTTACAACCCTGTATATAAAACTAATCAAAATTTTAAAAGAAACCCAGAGTCGATAAATTGAAATTGCAGCGAATTCAATTGAAAGAAATTCATTCCTTGTATTTTTCTTAAATCTTATCTTTGCAATTTTAAAAAATTTTTATTTTATATAGTAAAAAATTTTAGTTTGTATACATACAGACTATGAAGTAACGTGCTTTTATTTGAGGAAAATAACAATATAATCAATTGGAAATTCTTCGATAACAATATAGAGGGTGTAATATAAGTGGGATAACTATTGTAATGATTATATGATGCACATAAGAGTAAAATAAAGAAAAATATTGAAAAAAAATCCAATTTGTTTTGTCTACATTAAAAAAAATAATTTAAGAATTCTTTAGACTTTTGTACATTAATTCTGGATTTTTGGATATTAAAATTAAAATTGAGAATTTTCGTTTAAATGTACTTGTACTTAAAGATTATAAAGTTGTGTGAAATAATCTATGGGAACTTTAAATTTTAGTCAACATTTGTTTAATTCAATGCGGCGGACGGTCTCTTTAAATAACTATTTAAATGTACAGCAAAGTTTAAACATATTCGTAATTTCGTTTCATTATTTTTTAAGCGATGAGTACTCTAAAAGACCCTATTGAGGCTGGCTTCAAACATAAAATTGTCAACGAGATCTGAATGTTTTGGATCGCTTAAACCGAATATCTTTTCAAGAATGAACTATTTCAAGTTAACTAAAAGACTGAAGAGTAATTGGAAGTTTGTTAAAATCATAATGAGCAATAGCTATTTACAGTTATACGGCACTTGAAATATAATGAATAAACTTTAAAATTAAATTGGTAAAATAAACGTATTTTTTTCAAAGACTACCGTTATTAATAATAAATTACAACTTTTGTAGCAGCTATCATTCTTTGCTTTTATTGGACACGGCACTCTAAATGTCTATTTGCCTCTTATTATTTAGGCAATATGCGAGTACGCACGTACCCAATAAGTATTAATATTTTCTTCAAACTCACAAATATTTGAAAGTTTTATAATTGATGCGAAAATAATGATTTTTTAAAAGAGAGAAACTTGTACAACATTAATTTGTCGATTTTTAGCAAAACTTGAGTAATTTTTCATAATTTGTACTCGAAAGTTTTAAAACGGCAGATACTGGGCCTTGCATTCTGTAAATTATTTCATTAAATTTAATAGAAGATATACATAGATTTTAAATGAGGAATTAACATATTACATAATTCTTTTTTTTTTAATTTCACTTTGAGATTATTTGAGTGCTCATCAAGTTAATGAGAAAAATTTTTTATAAAATTTATAAAAATCTGTTTTTTAAAGTCGACGCTTTGAATTAATTACAAAAATTTTTAATTTACGTTCTTATCATGCTAAAGAAAAAGCTTAGAAATTCCCATAAAATTGTAAATGCTTGTAATGTGTTATGTCCACGCACATTTAGATGTACGTAAATAATATATATGTGACGGTCAGAAAGAGTAATTTCAGTATTTGGAAAAGTAAAAAGAATCAATGCGAAATTTCTGCAAAACTGCGTAGCCTTTTTGAACTTTAAATGGTTTAACAAAAAATAATATAAAAATTCATAAATGTTTGCGTGTATGTACAAAATGACAATTACGGGAGGAGAGAAAAACCAGAATTTTTTTTTATTGAATAACTAAAAAAAACAACTTTAATCAGTAATCAACATTCAGCACAGAATTAAAGTGAATATTTAAATTTTTATTAGAAGCAAATCAAGCAAATTCTCGAAATATAAAAAAACAGTTTGTTTTCGATCTTGATTGCGAACGGTTTACTTAATTGCCTCAAAATGACTTTAAATTTTTCATTTAAATTTTTATTGATAATTGTTTTTGTAGAAGTGATAACAGCTTTTAAATTTGATTTTATAGAAAATTTTCAATCAAAGATAACACCAGGCTTTGTTGATTCCAATACAGGTTATTATAAAATTTTGAATCAATATGAATTGAAATTTAACTTGTCGGAAATATTTGGTGAAAACAATTTTAATATTTCAAAATACACAATTGTCAGTATTTTAAAATTTAAATATACTAATGAAGATTATTTAGGAATAAATGTATTCGACTTAATAGTTAGTGGTTATGATGAAAATAGATGGGAAATAAATTTTTATATTAGGCGTGATAACAATAAGATTTCAATAGCAAATTCTAAAGATTTTCAATCTACATTTGGTCATTACGATGTTCCGAAGGAAACAATAGTAAGTGACCTTCAGAATTTTTATTCTATATTTAATTGAGATTTCAAGTAAATTCAAAAAATTATTTTAGTTAGCTGATGATAGATGGCATAAAATAATTATAGAATTTGATAAAGGAATTTTTCAGTTTTGGGTTGACTGTCAACATATGATTGAAACGAAACCAGATAAGAATGCTTATGAATTTTTGGGTTTCCCAGAAAATAGAACTTTGAAAATTGAATTAAGTCCAAAAAGATTATTTTATCGATCTGCTGATGTATAATGAAACTTAAGGCTTAAAATTGTAAAAAAAAATTTTTAAAAAATTTTTCTATAATTTTAGTTTGAATTGAAGTCTCTACAATTAGTAACTGGCGCAGACATTGAAGAAATAAAAAAAAATGATTGTTCTGATGTTCCAAGCTCAAATAGGAAATTTAAGCTAAACGCACTTAACATTTTAAAGGTTGACTCAAAATTTTATGATAAAGAAAATGATTTGTTCGAATTTAAAAATTATAAAGAGCTAAAAGGTAAAATTAAAATTTTAAGCATTTTTTTTGGAAAAATACGATTTTATTCGTAAAAATCGAAATTACTCGAGAGTTTAGTAAAAATGCTAACAATTTCCTTTCTTCAAATCTAGAAGAGCTACAGAAATTTTATCCCAATTATCTTCAATACAACTTTGATTCAAGAAATTTTGTTGTTGATTTTGATATTCAGTTCCCACAAACAGATGAAGTTGAAAAGGATAACAAGGTAAATTTATTCTATGCCATGCTGTTAAATATCTGCATTTTATGATAGAATTATATCCCATAGATATTAGATGGAAGATGGCATAAGTTGGCATACACTGCTAATGAGAAAGGTGAAATTAGAGTTTATGTTGATTGCATTTTTATTGGAAATTACACTTTGTATAACATTAAGAAAAATCTAAATTTCATCAGATCTACTTCGGTAGTTGATACAATTTTCGAGTTAGGACTTCAAGATGCGATGGTATGTACACGTACGAAATTTTAAAATATTTTCCTTAACCTAAAAGAAATTTTAGTTTAAATTAAAAAGCCTAAATATTAATAGTGAAGAGACGACAGAAGAAAATTTAAAATCTATTTGTCCAGAACATAAAGGACTGGAAGTAAGAATTGGTGTCGATTAATTAAATTGAAAAATATTTTTAACTGCATAATTTTTATAGACTGATACTTTGCTTAAGTGTTCAGAATTAAAGAAACCTTTTGAAGATTTAAATTGTGAGGGTAAAATATTTGAAAATTGGAAATTCAATGGCATTGAAACCATCAAAACTACTAATAATAAAATTAATACTCCAGAAGGTGATGTCTTCAATTACGATGGATTAACTAAATTTAGTGGTATAAAAATAACTAAAAAGCATTAATAAAACTACAAGATTAATTATTTATTTTTTGAACTTCATCTAGGTGATCTTGCTGAAGATAATCCCAATTTATTTGCTCCGAATTTCAATTCTAAAGATTTTAGTAGTGTTTATATATTAAAAATAAAAAATTTCAATGGGGAGAATCAGGAAGAAACTGTGATTTACAAATATTTTAAAAATTAAATTAATTTATTTAATGAAATTTTTATATTTTTGATAGATTTATGACGGAAATTGGCATAAAATGTCAATTTTTAGAGCTGGTAATTTTTTTGATATTTATTCCGATTGTAATGTAGTATTCAGGTTTAATGTCATTGAGAATGCTGGGTATATGAATTTTGATCACAACTTGAATTTCATTAATGTTGATGAATCTGTATCAATAATCCCATTTTATGGGAGATTTGATGGTTTTGATGTAATTAATCAATTGATAAACAATATAATAATTAATATTCACTTTGTATATTTTAATTATTTCAGATTTACATCCTTAATTTCACAGTTTACAGTCCCGCAAAACAAATTAATCCTGAGGATTGTGCAGACATTATAAAGTTAAATAAGAAAAATTAATGACACATAATTAAAATGATATTATACATATTTAAGAAAAAGTTTATTTTAATTAAATTCATTCTATTTTTAATAATTTTTTTTTTGAGTTTTGTAGTTCGGAAATTCAAGCATAGAGTTAGAATCGCCTATTCTTCTTATTAAATTTTAAAAATTTGAATACGACTGTTTAAAACCTATTTAAAATTTGATCAGTACTTCATTGAAATATGTGACTGAATTCAATCACTGTTTAGATAATAATTCATTATTATTTCGCATTTTAACAGTGTTGAGTAGTTGCAAAGAAAAACTAATTTTTGTAATTGTCAGAACTTGCCGAAATTTATTTAATGAAATGTTTGTATAACCGTTTTTGTATTACCGTTTGTAACGCTAAGAAATAATGCTCTGAGATATAGACTCAAGTGTATGTTTTTGATCAGCGTTGAATTCTGAGTTGATTTAGCTTTGTCTGTCCGTCCGTCCGTCCCAGCGATAACTCGAAAACTAATTGAGCTAAGTTCACCAAATTTTCACAAATGATTTATTGTATTAAGTGCCAGAACCCTATTTAAATGGACATGATCGGGGTAGCTGCCATGTAACTTCAAAATTTACTTAACTATATCTCAGAAACTATAAAAGCTATGGTATTGAAATTTACACAAGCGAATATATTAGTAGGGCCGATGTGCTTGATAAAATTCGTTAAAATTGCTTGGCTCTTTCTGGTAGCTGGCATACAACTTTAATAGTAGTTTGGCAACACACAGTATTTTGAAAAACACAGTACTGAAAATTTGCATTAATTAATATGGTAATACGGCAACTTAAAGTCATAGCCTGTCCCATAGTCAGTTATGGCACATTTATTCGCACATAGGATAACAAATTCGTACGGGTATCACAGAGTTGACAAGTTGAACTCTATTTTTTCTCGTTTTTATATACAATTGATTTGAGAAATTCTCTCAATTTTCTCTAAAATCTTCTCTTTAAAAATTTAATTGATTCCCCTTTAATTTTTAAGAATTTAGTGTAGAAGTGTAAGGTATTTGAATATCACATTAAAAAGGTGAGTGACCACAACATTATTATTTTGTTGCACCGATTTAAACGTGTTTATCATAGAAAGGTAACCAAAAAAAAAAAAATAAAACCAGAATTTTTGAATATTTTAAACAAAAAGCAAAATAGCACAAAATTTTTTTTGAAGTAAAATAAAACAATTAGTTTAGTTTTGTTCTTGAGCTCGATTACTTAACAATTTCGAAATGAACTTAAAAGTTTTATTTAAATTTTTCTATTTAATTTTTTTTTGTAAAATAATTACAGCCTATAAATTTAATTTTACAGAAAATTTTCAACCAAAGATAACACCAGGCTTTGTTGATTCCAATACAGGTTATTATAAAATTTTGAATCCATATGAATTGAAATTTAACTTGTCGGAAATATTTGGTGAAAACAATTATAATATTTCGAAATACACAATTGTCAGTATTTTAAAATTTAAATATACCAACGAAGATGATTTTGGAGTTAATATATTTAATATAAAAGTTGGGGATTATAGTGATAAAATATGGGAAATTAATTTTAATATTTGGCGTAATGAAAATCAAATTGCATTATCAAATTCAAAAAATTTTCAATCTGCATTTGGCCATTATAAGGCTCCGAAGGAAACAATAGTAAGTGACTTTCAGAATTTTAATTATCAATTGAGATTTTAAGTAAATTTAAAAAAAACTATTTCAGTTAGCTGATGATAGATGGCATAAAATAATTATAGAATTTGATAAAGGAATTTTTAAGTTTTGGGTTGACTGTGAACATATGATTGAAACGAAATCAGAAGAAAATACTTATGAATTTTTGGATTTCCCAGAAAATAAAACTTTGGAAATTGAATTGAATCCGAAAATGTTAACTTATCGTTCTGCAAATGTGCGTAGTTTTATATTAAAAATTTTCAAAGTTTAATTATAAAAATAAAATTTTCTATAAATTCAGTTCGAATTGAAGTCTCTTCAATTAATAACTGGTGCAGATATTGAAAAAATCAACAAAAATGATTGTTCCCATGTTCCAAGCTCAAATAAGAAATTCGAACTTAAAGCACTTGACGCTTTTAAAGTTGTCTCAAAATTTTATGATAAAGAAAATGATTGGTTCGAATTTACTAATTATAAAGAGCTTAAAGGTAAAATTAAAATTTTAAGATTTTTTTTGGAAAAATCGAAATTACTCGAGAGTTTAGTAAAAATACTAACAATTTTCTTTCTTCAAATCTAGAAGAACTACAGAAATTTTATCCCAATTATCTTCAATACAATTTTGATTCAAGAAATTTTGTTGTTAATTTTGATATTCAGTTTCCACAAACAGATGAAGTTGAAAAGGATAACAAGGTAAATTTATTGTATGCCAAGCTGTTAAATATCTGCGCATTTTATGATAAAATTATATCCCATAGATATTAGATGGAAAATGGCACAAGTTGGCATACACTGCTAATGAGAAAGGTGAAATTAGAGTTTATGTTGATTGCATTTTTATTGGAAATTACACTTTGTATAACATTAAGAAAAATCTAAATTTCATCAGATCTACTTCGGTAGTTGATACAATTTTCGAGTTAGGACTTCAAGATGCGATGGTATGTATACGTATGAAATTTTAAAATATTTTCCTTAATTTAAAAGTAATTTTAGTTTAAACTAAAAAGCCTAAATATTAATAGTGGAGAGACGACAGAAGAAAATTTAAAATCTATTTGTCCAGATCATAAAGGATTGGAAGTAAGAATTGGTGTCGATTAATTAAATTGAAAAATATTTTTAACTGCATAATTTTTACAGACTGATACTTTGCTTAAGTGTTCAGAATTAAAGAAACCTTTTGAAGATTTAAATTGTGAGGGTAAAATATTTGAAAATTGGAAATTCAATGGCATTGAAACCATCAAAACTACTAATAATAAAATTAATACTCCAGAAGGTGATGTCTTCAATTACGATGGATTAACTAAATTTAGTGGTATTAAAAAAATCCAATCATTTAAACTAGAATATAAAATTAATTATGAATTTTTGAATCAGGTGACCTGGCCGACTGTAATCAAAATTTATTCGCTCCGAATTTCGATTCTAAAGATTTTAGTACTGTTTACATACTAAAAGTAGAGTATTTACTCTACCGTGGAAAGAACAAGAAAAATACGGTATAACACTGAATAAAATAAATATTAAAATAATTAATTTTTTCAAAAATTATTTTATTTCTAATAGATTTTTGATGGAAATTGGCATAAATTATCAACTTATAGGGCTGAGAATTTCTTTTTTACCTTTTATGATTGCAAAGCGGAATTTGCGTTTAATATCACTGAGAATTCTGGGTTCTTGAATCCTAACAAAAATTTAAATTTTATGAATTCACGCGAATCTGTTACAATGATCCCATTTTTTGGAAGATTTGATGGCTATAATGTAATAATTCCAAAATACAGTACATATTGATTCCAAATAAATTTTATAATTTCAGGTTAGCATCCTAAATTTCACTGTTTACAGCCCTGCAAAACAAATTAATCCTAAGAATTGCGAGGATATAAAAAAATTAAATATGAAAAGCTTGAAATAATTTGGGCAAATAATTTTTTTTTCTTATTTTACAATTACTTTTAAAGATTCTTTTCGTAACGATCAATTTAAAATATGTTATATAAAAAATTACGAAGTAATAAAATAATTTTTTCTCCCTAATTATTCTACGTAGAAATCAAATTTTTCAGTGTCTCGGGTGTTTACCATCGGAATGGGGGCTTGAGTCACTTATCTGGCTTCCAGTTTTGATTCACTTTTTCTAAAGATATTGAACCATGAATGACAAGAACTAAATATATCGCCAAGGTGTCAAGCATTACTGTTTTATATGCACAAGTCAATTGCTTCTCGCAATCTCAACATTTGTGAATCCCAAGGTATGATTTATTTTTCAAAAAAAAAAAATTATCATCAAATTTGTTTTGAGGAACCTAGTGCCATCCTGTTTAAATTATATTTTACGTGGATCGACCATCTCCATTAATCTAAAAGATAAGCTCCATGACCAGTTCGATTTAACATATTTTGGTGGTTGTTCACATAGTTTGAATCACGAATTTGAGAATCACTTTAACCGAAGAATTAATAATCTCTTTTTGTCTCTTGCTCACCATTTTAAAATTCTAGGGTATGCTCATGTATGTAAAGAGAAGACTGACTTTAATATTGTTGATTGTTTTTAATCTTTACTGCATTACGTAAAACATGTTTATCACGGAAGAAAAATAAAAAATTTTGTATAATCAATAAATGGCACACAGTTTAAGAGTATATAGGCCTGAATCTTCTTAAGCCAAAAAATTTTTCAACAGTTTCATTTTATTGAGACAATTGTAGCTCTTATAAATTTGATTTTATAGAAAATTTTCAATCGAAAATAAGTCCCAGTTACATTGATTCCAATATAGGTTACTATAAAATTTTAAATCCATATAAATTGTCTTTTAATGTATCAGACGTTTTTTATCGAAAATAGTTTTAATATTTCAAAATTTATAATCGTTAGCATTTTGAAATTACAGCAATAGAACTGAAGATGCAATTAATATTTTTGATTTGAAAAATACCGATCGTTTTGAAGATAGGCGAGAAATTTCATTTTATATTATTAAAATTATTGCATGAGCGAGTCTCGTTTTAATAATGTGATTGCAGCCTCAATTTGGTCAAATAACTATAAATAAAATATAATTAAAATATATTGTATGTATGTGCATATTAACATAATGAATACCCTTGTCTTATAAAAGCTTACCCTTCCAAAAATAGAATGTTAAAAATAGTTTTTGTTCATTTGGCAAACAGAGTTAACTAAGAACATTCCTCTCTCTATTGATGAAATACAACTTTTATAAATGATGAAACACATTGTAGCCAAAAGTCTAATTGGAAAATTTTAACTCTTTTATAGCGGTTTATTGCTTTTTTTTTTCAATATCAATTAAAGAACTTCTGTGTTGAATCGAATAACGTTTTTGTTTCGCTATTGAGAAAATATAAAATATCTTCCTTTTCTTTAAATTTTTTTTTTGTCTTTTTGTGTCTGAATCCTAAATTGAATTGCAAATCATGCTACATTCGAAATAGCAGAAATAAAATAAAGGGAGAGAAAACATAATCAGTTATAATTTCTATTCTTTCATTTCTCTTCGGTTTCACTATCTATTTTTCTTTTTTCTTCTCTTTTCCTTCCTGTTCTTATTTTTATCTATTCACTGCACTCAGCGTACAAATACAAAAAATAAAAGTGATATATGTATAGGTGGCAGTAATCAATGATTGACAAATGAAAATCAAAACAAAATGAAGTTCAAATTCGATATCCTTCTAACATCTAACCCAGAAATATTTCAAATAATGGTAAAAAAAAAAGAATACACAAATAAATTGTTAAAACACAAAGAAAAAAAACCAAAAATCTATAGTGAAAGTGAACTGAGAATGAATGAAAAAAATATTTTGAACTGAATATGATTACTCATCGATTTGATTAAGAAGTGCAAACGAGAGTCCAATAATATAGAGCGAGAGTTTGTGTGATGGATAAGTACAGAAAGACGAACAATGTTAATAACAATGTATGAATGAATTATTGAAAAAGAGAAAATGAAAGCTAGCAAAACCAATCTTCGCTGTGGTATCCTTTACTCTATTCTAATATTATTCTATTATTAATTTTTGAGTGCATATTAAATTGATACTCAGTTTATAACATTTTTTATTTATTTCAAATTTTTGCCTGAAACCATTCGAATAAATCAATAATAAAAACAGTTAACGATTATTTTGTATAATTCTCTCTTTATTACTCTCATTTTATACATACAATTTTCTGTGACATATGCTATTACCGAATTATAACACCATTTCTTACTGTTTAAGAAAATTGATTCAACTTCATTCTTGGTCAGCGTTTGTAAATCAAACATTATTTTCGAATTTTGTTTTACTTAAGAAAATTTAACGAAAATTTAATACGTTAATGTTCGTGTTTGACTTAAAAATAACATCGTTTCGGCATTCATGCTCCTAATTACAGAAAACGATTTCATTTCGTAAAACGAACCATAATTTTGCAGGTATCTTATAATTAACAGAACAATTGGTTTTTCAATTTCAATGATATAATACGGTATATACTAAAATTTTAAAACGGATGTACGTGAAAAAAACGAAGAGAACGTAGAAGAATCGGTTGAACGATAAAGTTATTTCCAATGCAAAAATATAACACCATTAATAACTCATAAAAAAATCCAATGTAAAATAAAATGTAGAGTAAAGAAGAGACGGAAGTTGGGTGAGAATAAGCAGCAGTATTTAGGTAACAAAACGAATTTGAAAGAGTGTACGTGTATAAAATTGAGTTTAAAAATGAGTGAAATTGATTTTTGATTGATTTAAAGAGAATTTTCGGTTTTATTTTTTTTTTTTTGATTTCCCTAATTTTACTGGCTTTTCTGTTCTGATTTCATTTGGTTGCTCTTTTTTTGTTGTTATTTCCTCTTTTTTCCATATTGTAATTTCTAACACGTTTTTAACCCAATCATTTTGTTTGATTGAAGACGTGAGGTTTTTGTTGAATTTTGTTTATAATTTTTTATTGTTTTTATTCTCATGATAAAAAAAAAAACGTCCTTTTCAATTGTTTTTTATTGTTTGTTCTATGATAGGCTGACATGATGTAATAAAGTTGTTGTTTTTTTGTTTTAGTTATTTTGTTCTGTCTTTTTTTCTCTGTGCCAAATGTTAGTTTTGATTCAAAAAAGATTCAATTTCTTTTTTGTTTTTAAAAATATTAAAATCGATTTTATGGCAGTTCAAATTAATATTATGGTGTATAAGTGGTTATGCATGTTCACATCTATGTTGGGAGTTTGTTTTTAAATTTTTGTTTTTTTATTGTTATATTAAAAGAAAAAGGCCACGAGACTAGCGACAAAAGGGTAATTGAACATAAATCATCAGTTTAACTATATACACCTGTAAACATCTATGGCTATGTAAAGAAAATGAATATGATTACATATATATGTACATTTATATGTGTACCTATCTGATTGTTTATAAATATGTAAAAATAAATGTGTGTGCATTGATATTTCGTGTCAAATTTGATGTCGTATCGATTGAATCGAATTAATGAAATAAATTGAAAATGATTATTGACATATCATTGGTAGTGCTTTAGGTATAATTGGAAGTGAAATGTAAAATTTACAATAACAACAATTATAATAAACGAAACAAAAACAAAAAACAAGAAAAAATATTAAAATTTTGAAACAGTGCGATAAAGGTGGTGAAAAAGGTGAGAAGGTTTTTTTTTCAAATTGCATTCAATGCTTGCTTATGTTTGATTTCAGAATTGGAATATTAAAATGAAGTGCACCGAATCGGTATGGAATGTTATTGGATATGTGTACAAAAACTAGTGTTGCATATTTACAATAAACATACATACATATATAGGTAAGTGGAAAGAATTAATTTGAAAATTAGGTTATTAATTCCAATTAATGGTATTTATTTATAATAGAACTGAATTTGAATTTTAAAATTGAAATTTCAATGAAAAAAAAATATTTTTGTGACAAAAACATTTTCAAGTTTTCAAATTTTAATTATAAAAATTGTTTGAATTTAAAAATAAAAGATTTTGTATAGAAAATTTTTAATAGGTTATAAATTAAAAGAATTTAAGAAAAAATTATATTTTGAAAATTATTTTCAATTCAGTAAAATATTGGATTCAATAAAATTTATATTCGATTTTGGAAAATATGCTATACATACATACATATGTACATATGTACATTGAAGAGGATTTTAAATAATTATTAACACAATTTGCACACATGTATTCTGTGTAGAGACTTTAAACTTGACCGGATGATTGTTGATAATGGAAACTATAACATTGAACTCATAATTAATTCGTGGAAAATTTTCTTAAAAAATATGAGAATTTAATGAGAATGATGAACTCTTTAATATCACAAAAATTGGATAAGTTCATCTATATTTCGAAGCATGTTTAAAATAATTCTTACTGTTTAATTTACTCAAAGAGCATGTTGGATTTGTTTGATGTAAATGGAATATTGGTTCGCATGAAAATTTTAGGAGTAAGAGCTAAGGTTAAGTTAAAATTTTGTACATTGAGAATTTGACATTAATTTACGTATAATAGTATAAAGCCATCTTTTGGAAGAATATGCGGTATATTGAATGAGTTTAAATAATTGAGTTGAGAGTGCTATACCTTTCAATGTTACTTCGATTGGAGGTGCGTTTAGATTGTTTTATACATTTAAAAGGAAATCAAGTAATACTTATGCTAATAATTTGGAATTTTCAGTAATGGATGCCTATTCTTTTGCTTTAAATGTTTTTCTTTTGTTGAAAAATGGGATGAGTTAATAAAAATTGCGTCACAAATTTAATAATTTTCGTTTTTGTAACTTAATTTTTCAAAATATTCTTGCACATATTTAATTACAATTTTTCATTTAATTTCTGTACAAGAATTGAATTATCAAATAAAAGAACTCCAATGGAACGGACAGTAGATAAAATATCCAAAAAGGAATTATAAGAAACCTCTATTTTCTATTTTATCGAAGTCGAATCGAATTACACGTAAAAAATTATGCCAAAATGAAATATAAAAAAAAGGCTTACAACTTTTCATACTTTTCTCTTTTTTATTTGGGACTGGTTTCTGGAACAGTTCAACACAACATGATAATAAAATCTTGGTCAAACATTGAATTCTTTTGTCACCTTTTATAAGAATTTTTACTTTTTTTATTTTCTTTTGTGGTTGGTGCTGTAAAATATTCGAATAGATTTTTATTTTAGTCTTATGCAACAATTTAATAAAAAAACAAAAAGTTTTTAGAAAGTTTTTTTTTGTATTCCTTTTTGTAAGCATAACTTGTTTTTTAAAAGAAAACTACAGATGACATTGTTGAGAAAAAGTTTCTAGATAATTTGAAAATAAATAGTAATTTGCAAACGAAGTGAGGCGAAGCGAATCGCATCTGATAAATGTGGCTGTGTGTCTGTTGTATTATTGTATATTGTAGAGTAAGAAGATGATGCACCGCGACCAAAAAGATCTATTGTGCCTTCCTACCAAGAGTGCCCAGTGTTTTGCGCAAAATCACTTTAGCTTACCCCGGACGTTCATTCTATAGCTTCAGACTTTCCTCCTGCAGTTCGATTATTAGGACCTCACAGAATTCGCTTGGTCCAATCCCGTAAAAGGGTTCTGGCATAACAAAACAGGAGTTGGCTCTTCGCTTCCACGTTTTCTCTTACATCAAACTGCCCTGGCAGCATAACGTGACTCGTTTGTCCTAATCCAACCGGCTAGACGACTTTAGGTAAATTAGACTTGTTTAATCACATGAAATGCTTGCCTTCTATTAAGTCTAATGGTGTTTTGTGTCCTTAGGTCTGAAAAAACAATAAAAATTTCTGTGCAACAAAATTAAAACTAATTTTTGCTTCTTAACTAACACAAATGTTGTTCAATAGTACATTGGCCTCGATCATTTTAGTTTATTAAATTTATAACACTTTTTTACATATATTTACATTCGGCTATAATATGTAAATGTTGTTATATTTTAATACTTTTCACTCTTTGTTATTTTGCATTAATAATATTCTGCATATATTACTGTTATACAAGTCATATGACAAAAGCAGGTGAAGTAAGATATCACGTTGATTTAAAAACAAAATTTAAAAAAAAATGTGAGTAGTTTTTCTTTAAAAACTACTCCCATAGTGCTTTGTCCTAAATAATAAAAAAAAACGAAACTTTTAAAAAATTTCGTTTAAAGCATTTGGCTACTAAAGTGATAATTTTATGTATGTACGCTTTTTTTATGATTATTCGAAAAGTACAACAAAACTAAGGAAAATATAATTTCCAAAAAAACATTTAGAACATTTGGAACATTTGAAAGATTTGAAAACTTTTCCTTTATTACATTCATATTCGTTTTAATGTACATTATGGCTAGGCACGCAAATATATTGAAGTAATAGTGCGACCCCATAAGTCCAAAAAAAAGTGTGTTCAATAACAATAATTTTGTATTGTAACTTTCTTATGTGTTGGATAACTTTTAACTATAATTTTAATATAAATTTAGCAAGAAACAATAATTCTGTGGTAGTTAGGCAAAACTCCATAAGTCAAATTTACTATTCTCAATTAAATTAAGTTTGGAAATTCGAAAATATTTTCGAAAAAAAATTCGGGAACACTAATAAAAATCATATTTGTAAAGGTAAGGTTAATATTTCTAAATAACAGTTTTACTTTTTGCTTAGATAAGAAAGTTTTCAAGAATCACTTTTCTTTTTACAAAATCACTTTTTCAAGATTTTCGAAACTATAATTTTATACAATTTTTAATAATAAAATTTATACAATTTTTTAAGGCCGTTTTTCTTATTTTAATTTGAATACCTTGTATAATTGTCTGAGTCAAACCAAATTGTGCTGAATTATAGATTTGAATATCCTACTTTTGTGATGAGTCAACTTAGACAGGTACTCCTTATTGCCACTGATTTTTTTGCCTCTCTTAAAATGACTTTTTATGTGTGTCCATAGCCAAAAACATGGTCGAAAGTAAAACGAAAACAAAAACAACAAAAAAGTTTACGAAAAACTTTTTTAGTAGATTTAAGAGCAAGTCACATGACAAGAAGTATTCTATATAAAAAAAAAGAGATGAAATAAAAATTTGTACATTAAATTTTCGAATTGAATATTATCGAATTTTTGTCTATTGTCAGTTCTTTTGGAATTTTATGACTTAATTTTTGTTTCTTAAAAAAACTTGTGCATTAAGAACTAGAATATATATTTAATTCTGATAGAGAGGGAGAGAGAAAAAAACAATAGCAACAACAATATTTTGAAAACTTCATAAAAATGTCATTGTACTCGAAATTCTTGAATAGTTTTTCGTTTGATTTTTCTCTAATGGTTTTTTTTTTGCTCTCTTTTTGGGATAGTGAAAATTATTGAAAACTTTTTTAGAAATTCAATTTTTTTTATTGTTTTTTATCCCTTTCTTTTTTATACTCTTTATTACAATAATAGAGTAATAATTGCTAAATCGATTAATACGAGTTACAAAATTGTTGTATAGGAGTACAAAATTTTCTTATCATCAGCAAAAAACGAAAACAAAAAAAAATGAGAAATAAAAAAGAGAAATTGAAAGATAAATATTTGTTGAGAATTATTTTTTTTATCAAAACTGAAGTTTTTAAAAAAACTGAAGTAAATGATCTGTTAATAAAATAAAATATAATAGTTTTATAATAATCGAATTTTTTAAAATGAATTTAATTGAGGATAACTTGAAGATAAAATTGATTAATTGCAGAGTTGCAATAAAATTTCTACAACGTTATGTAAAGGGTGATTTTCTGTTATACCGATATTGGAATTGTAAAGAACTATTAAATTTGAGTAAGATTAAATTTTAATTTTCATAGAACACAATTTAATAAAATGTGGTCTTTTAAATCCTGTTTTATTTATTAAATCCAATAGGGAGAACAACACCTGTTTCAAACTCCTAATTTCATAAGTAAGAAATATTATTTTGTACTTTAAATTACAGATTTTCTGCTTGCATAAGACCATTTTTTGATTTTTATATATTTGGCTAGCATGGGGTTTTCCACTTTGTCTAATATTTGGAAAAAATAGTAAGAATATATTTTCTAAATATTATCGTACTAGTTTTGAATTTTAGAATTTATTTTAAGAATAACGTGACAATAAAAACTGCATTGAACTGTTCAAAATTTTTTAACCTTGTATCATTAATGGATTTATTTATTTATTTATTTGTTATGTAAAGGAGTTTATTAATTTTTAAGACAAAATTTTCTAACTATGCATATACAGAAAAATTCATTTTGATGATTATTAAATTAAACTTTCTATCAACATTAAAATCAAATAAATTTAAAATTCACCAAAGACATAATAGTTTGATAAAATCTATTTTCTCTAAAATAATTGCATATATTTAGGATAAGCTAAATAAGTTTGTTCTATATAGTTTTAAAAGTAATTTAATACCGTGGATACAAAATTAAACAGTTTACAAATCAAATTTCGCCCTCAAGTTTGATGAAAGTTACTCTTCTTTCATTTTATAAACCCAAATCAAATACAAATTAAAGCCAAAGAATTTTGTACACTGATGTTATAAGTAATATTAGGGTGCTGATGTCAAAATAGATTACAAAAATTAAAAATCCTGTTTACGTTTATAATATGCTTACATGGTTTTTGTAAAAAATTATATGTACACTTTTAACCGGGCTCAATTATTTAAAAATTTTGATGGGCAGCTGGTATTTAACTTCTTTCTATAAATATTCTTTCGGTTGTATACCATCTATATATATATAAAAATAATATTAAATATAAATATTCTTTTGCCTGTAAATGATTTTGATTTATACCATCCTAGCTTCTAACTGCACTAAAAAAAAATGACACGTAAAAACTCAATTTTATTGTTAATAATTTTGATTATTTTTTCAAAATTATTAAATTTAATATATATGCATTTACACTATAATTAAAAATAACTAAATATTGAATTTTCTATACTACTAAAATTGTACAGATTAAATATTTTCCTTATACATTAACATTATATCACAACATCAAATATGTCCGTAAATATATAAAAATTTCAATTGGGAACTGATTTTGAATTGAGAATTTTCATTAGAACATGATTTAAAATCAAAATATCTACATTATTATAATATTAAAATACCATTAAAAAGGTACAAGTACAGAACCATGTACAAAAGTGCAATAACAGTAATATTATTTAAATATATATATATATATATTTTATTGTTGTCGACTGATGACGACAATAAGTGTTATTTATTGTATATTAAGGAAAAATTGTTAAAATAATATTTTAGATTCGCATGTATTTTTAATAAATAATTTGTTCAAATTCATTCACTTACAATATACAAAAGAAATTAAATAATAAACAGACAAAAATGAAATTTTTGTAGTGTTCCTATATATACATGCCCATTTACTCTATATACATACTTATATACCATATAAAAATGTTATTGATTACAAAACTAAAGAATCACAAAATATATAATTGAACAAGGTATATGAGGAAAAATAATTAATTTACCCTTTTCAACATTGTTTACATATAAGATTTATTTATATATACATAATTATTGTTATACATACAATATATCATTTTCTATTTCAATAGATACAAATAAATCATACAATTACGTTATATTATATACATAAATGTGTGTATATAAACATTTTAATATTCTTGTATATTATCTGTGCATCAGGCATGTAAATGTTTGAAAATAAGAACAATTTTATATTTTTTGGAATACTTCATTTAAGTACCATTAATCATAATGTTTATCAAAAGGAATTAGAAAACTCTCGAGAAATTTAAAACAAAGTGATGACAATGATAATGATAATGACAATGATTATATAATATATACGAGTATATATGGCATACAATTGCCTGATAGTGTTGACTTTATGAAAAATATTTTATGTTGTGCGTTAGTGCATGAGTTAATTATGTGTGAATTTGAATTAAAAATATAAATGGGTACATAATATTTTAGTGTGTCCGAGACACACGTGTATATAATTGATGTGAATGTAAATTAATATTGGTTTTGATGTGTGATATAGATAGAATGTGATATTGATTGAAGAACTTAATTTTTTATTTTTAATTCATTTAAATCTTTCTTTTGAATGGGTTGTGTTTTATAGCAATTTATCTTATAAATTGGAAATCAATAATATATTCTCAGATATTTTAAATTCCATCTAATTTCTAGACAATTTTCAAATTACAATTCTCATATTGTTAATTAGATTCGCTGAATTCCCACAGGAATTCGTCATTCTTTCCATAGTGTTCTTTAAAGTTTTTGAAAAAATATTCAATCGAAGCAAGTTGTTTAAGAAATAGCACATTCTATTTCGTTAATTTAAATAAAAAATTGACATTTTTTGAATTTTGACTAGTATAAAACATGCATATGTACATACATATGTAATTTCTGATGATAATAAATTTTATTGCATTTATTTACGATATCGTATCTAATGAAATATGTATGCACATAATTATATAATGAAGACAACATAGACTTCTTAATTAGCAATCTTTCCGAATGAATTCATGAAATTTTTCTTTTCTACTCGAATTGGTTTAAATTAACCCTTGTATGGATGTAAGTAACGAATGGATTCCATTTATTTTCCTCCTTTTTATTTTGTTTTGATTCTTCATTCTGTTTTGGGTAATTTTTCGGTAATTATTATTTTGAGAAGAAGTCAATATTAAAATTATTTTAAATGACAGTTTCGAAAAAATAAAGAAAAGTTACCTAAAAGAAAATTTTTTTGGTCCCATTTATGAAAAAAGAAACATTGACATTTTGAATTTTTTTGGTTTTGATTGACAAAATTCGATCAAAAAATTTCAAGGCAATGTAAGCGACTTTGGCATTCATTTACTCATATTTTTGGAAAAATTCTTGCTCACTACTCATTTTACTCTCTTCTCTCTTGGCTAGTTCAAGATTAAAACATATTAGAAGCAAATCGTCAATCTTTAATTAATAGCATTGTATAAGTGATATAAGAACCCTATACAATTTTGACCAAAATTCAATTGTTCTCTTAAAAATAATTCAGTACATAGTTCATAGTTCTTGTTCTATAAAATTTTGATAGTCATTAAAAAAAAATTATTGATTTTATTCAAAATTTTTTTTTCTTTTAATTTCCTACCGCTTCTATAGGCATGTTAAAGTTATTTCATCAGAAAACTTCAAATAAATCAAATAATTTTGAAATTGTAAAACTTAAAAGCGATGCCACATAATTTCTTCCTTGTACAAGAACACCTTTGAATAAAATTCAACTCAAAATACTTTTTGATCTTTTTTTTACCTATTATTATATAAAATGTGTGTTATTGAATTTTAACACCTTAATTAATTGATTTTGCACGGTATCATCAACACTATTACTGTTCTCATCAATATCATTTTCATTTTCTTATAGAATATTTAAATTCTTGCTTTTATACATAAAACGTTTTCTATATGAGAAATTTATATAATTCCCTATTGTTCAAATATGTTTCAATAATTGAGGAATTTTTTTAATTGAAAAATACTTTTGATGTTATACATATTACTACAAAACTATTCAAAGTGTGAGTGAGTGTCCCAGTACAATATTCAAATAAAAGAATATACATGCAATGAGTCTTAATATTACAAATAGTTTTGACTGTAAATATAGGATGATATAGGTACGAGAAATAGTTGTGGAAATTTCAAATTTTAGAATATACGTGTTTACATTTGTATAATAGGAGATATCATGACGGAATTGGACGAAAAATGTGTTGCTTTATGGTTCCGCAATTTGCGATCTGATTTTGCATAAAATTGTTGAAAACTAAGTTAAATTTAATACTCTTAAGTAATCATATAAGAATAAGTATGTTACAAGAAACGCTTAGCAATTCATTTACCTCATATACCTAACTAATATTATTAATGCTGTTGATGACATGTTATGGTGGTCAACTGAATACTAGACTCAGTTAACAACGCTCAAACATTAATACTTAAATTCTAAAAAAGAAGTAGATTATCCATAAAATATGGTGGCACACTCTACAATTTACATACTTTTATGCGCATAGTTTTTCTACATTTTTATACATTTCAATTATCACAAATAACATTGATCATGGGAAAACTTTGAAAATTCTTAAAAAAATATGAAATTATTTTATACACTTTATGCTCATAATGTTCTCAAGTATTGCACACATTCTGATATACAAACTCATACATTATGAATAAAATTTTGAGGTGTTCGAACTTCAATTACACATTAAAAAATATTTTGTTTCTTCCTTTATTTGATGTTACACTTACAACAAGAAAAAATTTTAATTTCTTTTTGAAATGAAAAATTTTTTTTGTGTTAAATTTCATTTGAATGTGTATATGAGGAAAATTTTTTCTGGTTTTCCAAATTCAAATTATACTTACATACAAGTGCTATAACACTATTTTACTGTTAAAATTTTTGAGGTTTGATAAAACACCATTAGAATTTTGTTATTAAAATTTTGAAGATTTGTAAATTTTTCACATCAAGTGTTAGAAATTTATGTACGTTTGTATATTTACAATATATATATATAAATACACGAAATATTATGTACAGTTATATTGTAAAATCATATGTAGTTTTGTTATTGTTGATTCAGAGGAATTGAGATTAGTTAATTCATGTTGAATACAGTTATATGCGTAAAATTGATTTCTTCTGCTAGATATATGGGGGCCTCAAAACTGTATGAAATGCATATACATATATACGTATGTATGTATATAAATTTTAATTATGTGAAACCTATAAAATCAGTATTATTTATTATCTATAATATGTAGGAATAGTAATTGATTTGATAAGAACATTTTATATGGTGTTAGCAATGCTCTAAAGGGCTATACTCTAAAGGTACACATTTTATATTATACAAAATAGTGATTGTAAAATTATGTACATATATATAGATTCAGAAGGACTAGTTGTATTGTTTTGTTAAAATGATTTATGTTTTGTATATAGTAAATCAAAACAATGAAAATTTTATTGTATTGTGTTCTTCTGTGTACATATATATACGGTTCATGTACAAAATTTTTAACAAGAAAATCAGAAACATGTGAGAAAATTACAAGAAATTCTCATGTTAAGATTATTTCACATGTATATATATATATGCATTTAAATTATCAATATTACACTATGGAAATTATGTAAAATCATATTGTTATTCATATATATGTATATATATGTGCATATTTGGCTACATAATATTTTCGTGTTCAATAATCTATTAAGGATTTAAATGAGCATGACGACTTGAAATGTTAAGAAATATCCTTACACTATTGTATTATAGGAATTGAAATATTGATGATTAAGTAAAATGATGATTTTGCGTTTATTGATAATCTAAATGGGAATTTTTGAATGTTTTGAAGTTTATTGGGAATTAAATGTTTTATATATAGGTATGTAGATAAGTATATAGGTATGTAGATATTTTTAATTATTTGAAAATTTTAATTACCTTAATTTATTATCGAAATATAATAAATAACAAAATATTAATAATTAATTAATGGTCTATTAATATTTTATTATCAATAAAATATTAATTGTTAAGTGTGAGAAAATTCTCATTTATAATTTGTTTTTGAAGAATACAATTTTGTAATTTGCTTGTGTCATTGATAAAATGAGAATTATTATTTTTTTTAATTATCAAATGTTTTATTTTCTATATTTTAATTAGTTTTCTTCTACATTGTTAAATATACATCAATAAAATATATTTTTATTTCACAGTTGAATGGGGGAAGGGGGAGAACTACTTGTGCTAAAAATACTAAAACACTAAAAATATGAGTTTCAAAATTTCATTGTAAAATTTATTGAATTATGCAAGGTTTTTAATAATAATTACGATCATAATTTTCAGTTTATCATGTAATCGATTTTAATTAAAATTTTGTGAAAATTTTTCAAAGCCTAATAAAATTTTGAAAGAAATATTCATCTTCTCATGTTTATCGCAATTAAAAGTCTTATAAGTTATCTAAACCCGATAATGGCACAATAGGCTTTCTGTAGTATTTAGTCAATTTCTACATTACAAACTGAAATTGGCTACAAATTAAGTTGCCGTATTTTAAAATTTGTTTCACAAATAAGACTATGACATTAGGGATGTACAACTAAATACGTGTGAATAAAAAGATTTCGTTTCGAGATTTAATATAAAAACTATAACAATTTGACAAAGAATTTCTACTCCTACGAGCTTGTTCTATCTCTTTTTCTATATAAAATCTTTCCTATTTTGAAAAGTTTCAATATTTTTTCATAACCTAATGAAATTATGCAAAATAATAACACAAAAAGCAACATTGTTTACCAATTAAAATATTAAAATAATAGTTTCACTGTTATAACAGTGAATAGAGGATTTTTCATAAATTTAAGGTTGGAAAACAGTTCTATAATAGGACGTATATTATTCTTTAAAAGATTGCCGAATTAGATTTTGAAAGGCTTGTTGGGTATTTTAATTATGTGCCGTTATATACGTGTTACGTATGCCTTTTAATTAGTATATAACAAAAACAAAATTATTCATTAAGATTTTCAAAATAAATTTCTGGATTTTTTTTAATTCAAAATATTCTTTCTTATCTATCCTACAGATTGTAAATTATTTTATATCCCTTTTTCGAAAAATATTTATGTATTTTATTTTAAAAATTTTGTATATCATGTTTTGTTTTCGTGTTTTCTTAGGTCCAGAGCAATCTAATTTGCATCCCCTTGGTAATACAAAGTATACAGAGTATAGAGTAGAAATAAAATGTTCAAAACTGTTAATAATGTAAAATAACTTTTATACATATTTATTTTTTTAGTTTGAATATGTGTGAACTTGTGTTTTTTTGCGTATATACATGCGATTAATATGATAACAGCACAGAATGTACTCTATTATTTTGGAATTGTACTTTGTACAGTGCATTCAGAAATTATTTAATATTTCTATACTTGTTGCAGATAAATTGTGGTATGGGTCGGTTTGATATTTTGTAGCAAAGAGCCTCTGTAGTGTAAAGACAATTGTAGTGGTACTTTATTAAAATATAAATTCAGTTCTCACATTTTATAAATTGAGGTGTGTGCTATAATACAGTATAACTGCAATTTCAAAATCTCTAAACCTGTTGTTATTATTTTAAAAAAGTGATTGTTATCAGAGTAAATTTTAATAAACAAGTGAGGCCTTCCTTTTTTGAAGCATTGTTTCGGGTAAAAGAGTTTAAATTGAGCTCACATCATAGTTAGTTGCGTGAGTTGTACATGAAGTAGAGTATCCTTAAATCAAAACCAAAATGTAAATGGGCAATGCCGGGAAAAATTGCACTGGCGTTATGCTGAACCTCTCATTTTAATGTATAGTTTTCGAGGTTGTCATATTTTTAAGAATATCTACATGTAATTCTAAATAGTCTTACATATCTCGTACATTCTGTTGTATTTATGTTGCAGTTTGAAACAAATAAAGTTTCTAACATTTATGCATCGAACTAAATATTCGGTACTTGAATTTTTTTTATTATGTTCATACATTTTTTTTTCTTTTTCAGAGTTTCTTTAAAATCCTTGTAGAACTCATTTAGTTTCATCAGACATGTTTTGGATAAAGTTTAATATTATCTATATAATAAGTATGTGAAAATCCCAAATGATAATTGTGTTGATGAAATGAGTGATTTGAAGCTACAATATTCTACTTTCGTTATATTAAAAAACTTGTAATCATTTTGGTTGTAAAGTGCAAGGAAAATAAAATAAGGAAAAACAATTCAAGGAAATATTATATAAATTTTCTTTTTTTCATGTTGTGCGTATAATAGTTTGTGTTACATTTGTGTGTATGATATGCTTTTAGATAGAGGAATTCTAAGTTATCATTGCCTCTTCTTTTAAATGTTACCAATTTTGAGCCAGTGAACGTAAAAAAAATTGAAAGAGTCGAAAAAATAATGTAAGTTTATATTTCTGGCTGAATTTTCTGAAAGATGTTTTTAATTCTTTTAAATTTTTTTAAAGTAACCTGTTGACGAGCAGTATCTACACTGTATCTAGCTTATTCGTAATTATGTAGTCTTAACTACTTACTAAGCCGCGCAATTAACTGACAAGAGCGGATTCATCACTTTTTACTGGAAATTTCTCTGGGTTGCAGGCAATTAATACTTATGAAATTATTGCTATCTATATCTTCTGAACGACGGTATATCCCTATTAATCATAATTTACAAATAATCGTGTTAAATTTACAAATATTGATAACAGTCGTGTAAATTTTAAAATAAATTGATTAGTTTCCTATAATGACCATCCTATCACTTGGAAACTAAATTACAAAATATTTGTTACAATTTATATTTTATTACAATGTTGTACACTTTTTGTTTTTATATTAAAAATTATTTTTTAAAATTATTTATTTAATAAAAAAAAAAAATAAAAATATTTTTCGAGTTTAAAGAACTTCAACTACAATAATAATATGTGTAAGTCACTTTTAAACTTCTAAATTACAAAAAGAGTTTAAGGAATTTAAGGGTTTTTTGTTTCAGCAAAAAAAAAAAATGAAAATTTTGTTTTTTTGAAAATTTTTAAAATATTTCGTAATGAATGGCTTTTTTTGAAATTTATTTGAGCTTGGCAAGGAAGAGACCTACATTTTAATCAAATTTAGTATTCAATTAAAAAACATAAATTTTTTTCCAAATAAAAATATTTTTATAAACTAAAAAATTTAAAATAAAAAAAAAATTATTTTATTTTTTTGTTACTATTAAAACTTTTTAAATTTATTTTAAATTGGAGAAAAAAAATCTGTAGAAAATAAAAGTTTTGGAACTTTTGTTTGTGTTCATTGTTTTGTACAATGTTGGAATATAATTTATTAAAAAATTAATAATATAATCGAAAATTTTAGTTCCATGTTCTAAAACGGCATTTCATTCAAAACCTTACGGGACTTCAATACATCCAAAATTTGTAATTAAAAATTTCGTTTCCTGCATTTTGAATTTCTTAAACATTATTTAATTTCTATTAATATATTGGCTATATACCAATATGAGAACGAGGGTCCAAAGACCAAGGGTCCCAAATATTTCTTGAATTTTTCTAAAACAAATGAATACGGAAAACTAAAAATATAGGAACCGATTCTTTTCTGCAATTGAAGAAGTTTCCATTTAGTTATTCTTATAAGATTTTAAAAATAAAGATAAACAACTACATGTTTTATTGTTAATTTGCAATATCATAAGGATGTAATAGGCACATATCTAATATTTTCTTTTTAATTGTGTATATCATGTATAAGCAATACTTAGTAATCATATAGATGCATTATATAAAGCAATGTGAAGAATAATTTGCCGTATAATTTCTTCACATACCTGTGTAGCTCAGTAAATCGCTGGTTCTAGTCCAGTTTAAGAAGAAATTTTTTTAATTTTCTTGTCTTGACTTGTTCCATTGATTGCGTCATCCATCTGTTCTACGCAGTTGTATGAAAGAATTTCCATTAATTATAGTAACCAGACCCTCAAAATCGTCAATTTCATATAAAAAATTTTCAATATTGCCAAGTACTTAATAAGTGATTTAAGAACATTTAGTACACACCTTTTAATCTTCATCCAATAATAATCATTTCCACTTTAACAAAGAACAGAAAGCTCATTTTAATTTAAAAGGCATACACTAAATCAAATTTTCAACAATAAAATTGAAAAATTAATATTTTTCTTTTCCCACAATTTGATTTTAATTAGTTTTTAACAGTAAAACACAATAATAAAAACAATATAATAAAATTTTTGTGTATGTATACGTATGTAAGTGATTAAGTAAAAATAGCTGAATGAATTCATAAAACATTCACACCTCAACACAATATCCTGAATAATAATAACAATAACAATAATAAACGAAAAAAAAGATAATTTTCATAAATTAAAAAAAAAAAAAATACTCCCATATATTAACCTGGAACTTCATTCATGTTCACCTTAAAAGGTATAAAACCGCAACAACAGCAACAACTATACAAATTGGGTATTTAAAATCTTTTTAATAATTTTCCAAAACGAATGAAATATAAAATTTTTTTTTTTATGATTTTTCCAAGTTTTCATTTAATTTTGTTTGTATTTTTTTTCTTAATTTTTATTCTTTGACAAATTTCTGACAAATAATTGCTCTTATGTTTTTAAGCCCACTGAAGCTATAAATCAAAATAATTAAAATTAACGTCATGATGGTACTTAAAAAGAACAAAACAAGAATCTGAATATCCGATCTATACGAAAACTTTTATTTTTTAAATTAAAAAAAAAATTTCATATTGTTCCACAGTTTAGTTGTGTAATAAAATGTGTTAAAAATGAGCGTCTACCAAAATTGTTTTTTTGGGTGGGAAACCGAAATAACAAGTAATTTAATTGAGATGCGATTGATATTTTATTAAGATTTTTAACAGTTGAAGTCCCTAAATACTTATTATTAATTGCTGCTTGCCCACATAAAAAATTACGAATCTTTTTTGTATTTTAAATAGAAACAACAAAAATTTCCATATTTAATGCAACCGGCAATGGGTGTACGAGACCAAGCTCTGTATTCCTATGATAGATCGTAAAAATGACGCCAGCGATTATAAGCTCCAGGATTTTGACGTCTAAAAGGCAAGATCAATAACTAGAGCTAAAAAAGGATTACTTTAATTAAAAATTGTTACTGATTACGACTTAGTCGGTGTAAAATTTTCAATGATAAGGAAAAAAATACGGAATACATTCTGTGAGATTGTAAGAGTGTATTTTAAATAAATGTGATTTGCGTACTGGATTGAGTGTGTTCTTCTGTCTTATAACTTGAAGAGTCTATGATTTTTCTAGATTTACTCTGAATGACGGTCTCTGATGTAATGAGTAGCTTAAATGTAAATGTAATATTCAAATTATTGTTGAAAATTCGATCAGTAAGCCGATCTCCTTACTAAAATATTGTAGAAAATGGAATATTTTAACTAAGAAAATTTAACATTTTCCTTGCAATTTTATGTAATGAGGCAATGATGTAACCCTTGTGTTCTATATTCAAAAGACGCTCATGCATATACACGCATGTTATAAAGTGATATAAATGGTATTTATATAATATATATATATATATAGTTTCTTTGTTCGTGCTCAAAAAAATTATTATTAAAACAAGTATAAAAATTTTTTTATCCTTTTATATTATGGTTTTTGTGCTTGAAAAATACAAAAATTTCTCATCCATAAATAATTAAAGGATAATTATTTTTTGAAGATGATAATCAGATTCATCAACATTATCATCAGTATCATTAAATATGTACAAAACAAAAAACAAAAACAACAAAATGGAAAAATTATCATAATTGATGTTCAAATATGAAATTTATAGGATTTAGTGAACGTTTACACTTTCAAAATTAATGAAATTTTACAATAATAAAATTTTAAAAATTAATTTAATTTAAATTTTTTGTTTCTACGGATTTGTGGGGAAATATTTAAAGATATTAAATGAAAAAATGAATTACATTTTGTGGTATATGTGTGTGTATAAATATATAATTTGTAAATAATAAAATTATTAACTTGAATTTTTCAAGTTTAAGGTTAAAATTTGGTGAGAATCAAAAAAATTTTAAACTGAAAATTCAGATTCTTTAAAATAATATTAATCATTTGGAGATCTATACGAATAGGGAAATAGGAATGGATTCATAAGGACTTCAAAAAATTAATTGTTTCCTTAGAAGTAGGGAAGAGAAGGCAATAATGAAGATAATACAGTCATGCTTACAATTCCCACAAAGCTTACAAAGGGTTGGCATAAATACATTCGACAGTTCATAGGCATTCACACGAATTTTGTTCATTGTGGACGAGCAAATATTTCGAAATAAAGACGAATACAAAGTGCCCCAATAAGTTGCTCAAAAATGTTGCTTAAAATTTAGATTGTCACCATACTTTTATGTGTAAACAATTAAATATAAATTTTGAGTTGAAAATTTTTAATAGAAAATTATTTCATAATTGTAATATGGTTATTGGTGCTTCTTAAACGAGATACCACCAATGAATCACAAAATTTATTTGAGAAGAATGCAAATTTCGACTGGATGTGATTGAGTGTAGCATTTTTGCTAAAGAATATTATTTTATTCACTCAAGAGCATTTAAAAATTTTTTTGAGTTCAAAGCCTCAATGAAATGAAAAATGCCTAATATTGAAATTAAAACGAGTTGCACCGTGCTAGGGCTTAAATTTCCAGGCTTTAATATTTTCGGGAATCTAGAATTGTACAATAAATGTAAGTTAATAACCTTGAGCTCTCCCATGAATAAAAGGATTAAAATATGGAATTGCTTTTCTTAAAATTTTCCATGTAAACGAGCACCTCTAATATCTGTACAATATACATAGGAACAATTCTTTAGATTAGATGATTATGTCATGTTTTTGCGTTTTCTTTGTGTTTTGGCTTTTGTTCCTGTTAATGCAAACGTACATACATAACAATATCCTGAATATGTTTGAAAAGTCAGTATTTATAATAAAACTGATGTTGGAATCCTTGAGAATTTTAACTTTTTCCACTTAACATTTTTGAATTTTACGAGTATTATTATTGTTGTTATTTTTATCATAAATTTTTTTTTTGGAACAGCTTGAAAATAAAATTTTGCCTTGTACACTTAAGTTTTTTGCAAATAATTTTTGTCAATTTTTTTTTCAAGTATTGCTTAGCATATTTTTGGTTAAGTTTTAATGAATTTATTTGCGTGAGAATTTTCTAACTAAACACATACATATATACGAGTACATTATATAAACACATATATATTGAAATTTAAATGAGGAATTTTCAGATGTTTGTATGTCATATACAGGTTATGTATGTATTCAATTTGTAGAAAATTTTTTGTTCTATTCTATTAAGAAATCTTTTTTTAAAAACCATATAAGAGGCAAGAATTTAAGGTTAACAAATCAAATTTAATTATAAATTTATATAAGGATGTTTTTGAATTAAACAAGAAAAAGAAGAATTATGATCTCTTGTATTTCATATACTCATGTATAAACGCACGTAACTTGAATGAATTTCATATTTGAAAGGATTTGATAAAATAGCTTCAGATGCTACAAATAATAATTATGATGACACAAAATCTTCCATAATTTGTTCCAAATGAGTAAATTGGGAATTTTATTTAATATAAGTAGATAAATCACTATAATGTATGTATGTAGATATTATGATAGATAAATTAATTAAGTACTAAAATTTGAAATTGAAATGATTTTAATAATTTCGATAAAAATAATTAAATTGTAGAAGTCAAATGAAATATTGGTTTTTGTTTCAGGTATTTTTGAGATTTTTAAGTTCTCAAGAAAAATTTTTGAGTAAAAATTTAATTCTTAAATATTTGTTGTTGTTTTGCGACATAATCAATTTTTGGAAAAAAAATTTGTGATTTACAATATGCTCTTAATTTTATAAATAGACTGAAAAATATCGGAAATAAAAATAATCAATTTTAATCAATTTTAAGAATCAAATTTATTAAGAACTTTATGGAATTGTTTGTCTAATTAGAATAATAACCCGTTGCTACGAGTATCATACATCCTATGCCTATCGTTTAAAACTGCAATTTTTAGGAGTCTAATGCACACTCACATTTATGTATATGGTGTGTACAAGCTATAAAATTGGTGAAAGAAAACAATCCTTCTATATCCATCGTTAAAATATTGTAAAGTGATTACTGAAAAAATTTCTTACGTTTCTCGTGTGATCTAATATAGTTGTAATCTTGTATGGATCGTTGTCACAACCAATTAAGATTACAACTATATTAGATAATTTTGAACAATTAAGATAAGTTTCTTTTAATTCTGAAAAGACGGGAGTGGAAATTTTTCATTTCAAAATAAAGCTTATTGGAAATCTTAAAAGTTTCGAGATCTTTACTTTAGTTAACGTAATGATGAAGCAAGTCGAATTCTACAGAATATAGTTTTATCTTTGAAGGATTCATGTTTTCTATAAAATGGAGTTGATGGCTTGTAACTTTTAACTTGTAATTTGAACAAAGAAATTCTTCTATTTTAAAATAGAATTAATTAAAAAAAAATAATAAATTTAAACTCTTAAGGAGTTTTTTTTTAATTGCATATTATTAAAACAACCATTTATTTTTGGTTACCATCACCAACATACCATACATACATACATAGTTATAAATATTTTCACTTAATGTTTACATGTTTTTCTTACCTTTGTTGTTTATGAACAGCTTTAATTACATTAAGCAATAGAATTTTACCACATGTTATATTTTTCTTTAAATTTTTCTATTTTTTTAATTGTTACAAAATTTTATTTATGTAGGAATGAAAATGTTTATGTATATTCTGAATTTGGAATCAATTTTTCAAAAAAAATTTAAATAGTTTTCCATTTCGCAATGATTTTAATGCAGTATTTTTTTAAATTTTTGTGAAAATGTTTAATATTAGTCTTTACGAAATTTATTTTATGAAATTTTTCTATTATTTAATGAACTAGATCCCGAAAATCCCGCAAATAATAAAATCGGAATTAAAATATACAACATTTCCCTAAAAGTATGCAATTTTTTTAAAATTTGCTCTGAATTTTTTAGATTTAAAGTTCTAATTCACAAAAAGATCCGTAAATACTTAAAAAAGTAGTACCCCATAATTGACATGAATTAATTTTATAATTTTCTACATATATTGTATTTCATTAAAAATAATTACAATTCTTTTTAACCGTAAGAATCTTTTAATTTATATATTCACATACACATATATGAAAATAAACCATAAAATAATAATGAAGTTGTATAAAAGCCACACGTTACAAGCAAAATTTTTTGAAGTCAAAATCCTTACCATATTTTATGTATTCCATAGTAAGTTATGGAGTGAAGGTTAAGGGAATTATAAGGAACCTATAATTTGTATCACCTAAAAAAAAAAAAATTCTTTATCCGCAATATTTCTTTTTAATTTTTTGTTTATTTTTTTTTACACTTTTTCAGGTTTTTTATTGGTTAAACCTTTGTACAACATACAATCATTTTGAATTGTTTTCGAATATCATGTTTAAAAGTAATGTATGTGAGTAGGAACTGAAAAACCGTGTACCTGTGTGAAATATGAATTGCATATAATTATATGTGAATAGAACAAAATTTATATACAAAAGTTTTGTGTTTACATGCATCTATGGCAAGGCGAGAGGGGGTGACAAATGTTAACATGCATTTTAATGTTTTTGTTTGTAAGATGAATAACAGAAAATGAGTGAGATTTTAATGAAACATGAAATTTATTTGAACAATAAAATATCCTTTTTTAAGCATGTACTTCTAAAGAAAACCTTAGAAAAAATGTACTTATAAGTTTCACTATGTTTGTTCATTCGCCTGTTCGTATTTTCATCCGATTGTCTATTTGAAAATTTCGTAAAAGACACGAACGCTGAGAAGTAATCAGTTAATTATTTTAACGGGAAAAAGCTGAAGAGAATATTACGATAAAATTACTAAATAATCATTAACCAAATATTTTGCCTATTATGAGTAGAAAAATTTCAGGTTTTAGCCATTCGGTAAGGAATAAGTAATGGTAAATTGCTTCTCATCAAGAAATATAATTAAATGTTTCAAATGAGCAATGCCTTCTCGTCTTTTTCTAGTATTGTTTTCATCTGAAGAGTATTTTAATATGATATCAAGGTAGCCAGTACTTTCACATGAAAATGTGTTACTTACTATGTGATACGCCGATATTATTCACATTACCCTATAAATATAAGATGTTTATCGAGAGTTTTATTATATTCTCTATAAAAGAGTTGAACCTAAGATCTGTAGGAAAAATTAATTAAAATTTTTAAAAATTTATAATTTAGAATTTTTGCAATTATTATTATAAATATTTGAGTTCACCAAATACAATGTGGGTGGATTAAATTTCTTAAATTTTGTGAAAATTTTGTGCATTTGCTAAATAAGCTCTTAGCAATTATTTCAGGATTTGTTGTTTCCAAAAAATTGATAGCTTCCTTAACTTCTAGCCTAAAAATATTCAATTGAATTTTATTTTATTTTACATAAAATAATATTTATTACTTCCATAACACCACAGTTTTGAGGCCATATTCCTATAGTTGAAAGGATTAATGATAAAATTTTATATTTTCGTATTGAGTTGATTTTCTTGATTATTTCTTGTATTTATATAGGAAATAGCAATTACATGGTTTTTTGTTTTTCAATGATAAAAAATTCCTTGAGGTGTAATTGTTGAAAACATGATTAAATTCTGTTCTTATATTTACTGCCGATATTGCATTTCAATACTATAAATAGTAGCACTACATAAGTAGAATTAAAAAGAAAAATTTATAGCAATATACGAAAAATTTTCATGTCCTTAAATAAACCGTAATTTTAACCAAAACTATTGAAAGAACGACTTTTATCTCAAAGGTAATTTTTCATGAAATTCTTTAGAAAATTTTCCCATACAGAAGGTTTCTATGTAGAACCATATTTAATTGAAAAAATCACCACTAAATTAAAAATACACTTATGAAGATTGAAAATATTTTTGGGTTCTTCTTATTATAATTATTTATTCTAGAAGAATGCATAATTTTAAATGCTGACTAATAATTATTTTAGCGATCCTTTTACCCTAAAATAAAAATAGATTTTAATTTTAATTATTTGTATATAATTTCATAAAATTTATCTCTGTTATAAAATTGAAAAAAGGAAAATAAAGTTATAAATCGTTAAAATTTTGGGAAGGAGGTGGAATGTTGTAGAGCAAAGATGAATTTAAATTTTGGAGTAAATAACTAGATTACACTCATATTAATAACCAGAATACTGAAATTTAAAAACGAATGCAATTTGGAAAATGTGAAAATTATTTTGTTATTGTGTTCTTACGGTTACTGTACTACTAATTTTTGAGTTGTCCAGTTATAAACATGAATTTTTTATTTTGGATATAACGCCGGATTTAGCATATATGCCAAGCAAGCATATGCGACGAGCGTAGAGAAACGGGGGTGCAATTATTATGTGGAATATGCAACGTTAATTGTATGTAGTTTATTGCTCTGAAAGCGGGAGGGCGGCAGGCATTTTTTAAATTACGTTGGGCAACTAGTAATTAAGAACCGGACCTGCCTAGATGTTTACATTTTAAGTACGTATTTCTTTGATCCTCGTTTCATTGATCCTCGTACAGTTTTACAAAAAGTTTTTAAAAATTACAACTATTTCAGTGTAGCTGGGAGTAAATTGCAAATAAATCGCTATTATGCTACGAAAACAATTTACTTGACACAATATTCATAACTACTTCGAAGCTGTTGATTGTACAAACCAATTTATTTTACTTTACTTAATTTTCGCGTTACCATGACAAATGGTTTACTTGTCAGAAAAATCATAATATTTGTCACAATTTTTTCTATTTGATTTGTTTTAAACAAATTTCAAAGTAACTCTTAGATTCTACAACTTTAACCTCTCTCCGGTTGAAGAATTGTTTTTAGTAAAAACTCAAATGAATTGCTTCCGATAACTTTAGCACCAGTTTTGGACCACATTTTGTAATCTGATATTTTTTGATTCGTGAGTTAAAGGAGTAAGGTGAGTGAGAGGAGTAAGGATGAATGGAATTTTAAAGAAATTTAGGATAACCCTTTATAATTCGCAAAACAATCTAACCACCTTAATTATTCAATTATACATGAAAAATAACTAAAACAAATAATTTAAAAATTACAAAAAAAACAACAACAACAAATAATTAGGTAACGATTAATTTTAAAAACATAAAATGGTTAAATAATTACTGTTATTCGCTCACATGTTCATTCACTTTTTGTCCCAACTTTTCTCATTTTATTTTCCAAGTTTTCAAATAATTTTCCCTTCAGTTTTTCTTCCTATTTTTTTGTTATATGTTGTTTAACAGAAAAAAAAAACTGGAATAAAACATTAAAATTTTCCACCAAATCAAACATAAATTACGTTGAAAAAGGATTTTTTTTTTATAAAATTTTTTTTCTATTTTTTTAATTTTTAATAAGTTGCTTGGAAAAGTGTAAAACAAAAAAAACAAAATGAAAGAGAGAAAGAAAACAAATGAGTAACTGAAAATTACATGCACAAAATTGCAATTGGCAGAATTCCAAATGTGTATTCCAAATAGGGGAACAATGAACGAGAATTCTTCTTCTATAAATAGCGCACATATGATGATGTATTAAAGTTGTTCAGTTTAACAAGGATTATACTTATTATTTTTTTTTTACAAATAAACACACATTTAATGTTAGGGGGAAAACAAATAAAAAATTTAATTTAATTCGATTCCTTTCATTTGTAGGATATTTAGAATTTGAGCAAGTTCAATGGAAAACAAGTTCCATTTGTACAATAATGAAGAAAATAAGGAAAAATGTTATTCATATATCTACAATTTTCAGATGAAAATCTCAGGAATCAGATCAATATTATGTTTTTAACAAGGTAGTGGCCGATTCTGAGTAAAAATTAATAGGAAATCGAGTAAAGTATTGGAAGACTGTGCAAATAATTAAGAAAATAGTAGAAGAATTTTAATAAAGGCATGAACAAATGAGAGTCAATTGTAATATTACAAAATGGGGTCACACCAACATCTTTTCCGCGTTGTTAAATTTAGGTTATTATACTAGTAGATTTATTGCTAAAAATTCTATTGAAAATTTTTCATTTAGCGGGTATTTTAAACGAAAAATTTCCATTCGGTCCCATTTAAGTGTTGTAAAAGTAGGGCGAAATGAAAAATTAAAATATACCAAAAAAAAAAAATTCATTTCTTTTAATGTTTACGAATAACATGGGTTTTTATTTCAGTATTTCCAAGAATTACAAATTTTATCTTATTAATATTATTATGTGTTGGTAGTTGTATAGTGATGAACGACTTTGTGTAAATAAGAAAAGTGAATCCTTTTTAAAAATCATAAAATTAAAAGATTTTTGATATGATAAAAGCGAATTTCTGCTTTCGTTTCTTTATTTTTTTTTCGCTGTGTTCGAGTTTTACATGATTTCCTTTCAAGTGTTGAACTCATATACTCTTTTGTAGTTTCATAGTCCTTTCTATATACATCGAGTATACATAATATATTTAAATTTTTTATTTGTAGAGAAAATAATCATCAACTTTTTTACACCATTTTTAACTTCTTAATTCTGCTATTTTCTGTGTTATAAGTTGTCACCTGTTAAAAACAGTTTGCTTTTTGATTAAAATGAGTATTATGTATTCCTCATGTTTATATGTATACGGGCACATATTGTTCATATGTATATATGTTTATATATATGTGTATAAGTGAATAATTCTTTTTGAAATGTTATAATATATTTGATAAATTTTTCTTTATTTCCCGTCTTATATCCGGTAGCAGTATGTTCATAAATAATGTCATTTACTGTATATTATAGGGTTCTTCAGTTGGAATAACAACTTTCATTTATCTTCGAGGTTTGTTTCTTTAAAATAATGTTCATTAAAATTAAAGAAAATTGTTATAAAAAATAATATTATTTAAAAATTCTTCTTTAACTTTAATTTTTGTTATAATTAAGGAAATGGAATCGTAAAAATTATTTCATCCCGAAATATTGAAATCAAAAATTGAAATGATTTTTTGTATTGCAAATATGAAGATTTCAAAAATCAATTACATTATGTATAAATTATGCATTTAATTTAATATTTTTGAACGGGAGGAATGCAATATCATGTTAAAGACCCGTCTATATTCTCAAAATGGATTTGAGATTGTAATTGCCTAATTGTTTTTAAAAAAAATTTAACTAAAGTGCCCAACCGTAAAATTGACTAAAGCTATTCAAGTTTTCATTGTATTTACAATTTTGTTGAAACTAAATTTGGCCCTGTGGAGATTAATGGAAACGAATATTTTTTAAATTGTACTTACAAGCGTTTTATAAATCATAAATCTTATGAGCTCCAGTTAAACTGAACTTAGAACCAGCTTTTATGTAGAAAGAAAATGAAAGTTTTATTCGAAACGAATTCAAAAAGGGAAGAAATGAATACAGGCTTCTCTAGGCTCTTTTTTTAATGTTTGCAGAAAAATATTTAGTTTGTTAAAATTTCTAAAATATTATTGAGATTATTTTCTATTGTATTTTTTTAATCCAGCCATTTTCGTCTGAATCTTAAATTTTAATTTATAATTTTACCGACCGCATTGCATTATGTTCAGTCTTTGTCGATATTTCGTTTCTATATATGCTAGGGAAGCGTAAATTTTCAGAGAATTGCCTACCTGTGGGTCTGTCTTCAGTCTTTCTCTCCATCTACACAGTAGATCTGTATCTCATGCTCGACTCAACCGATTTTTATGAAAATCGTTTATCATAAATAAGAATTTTAATTTAAGAATGTCAGACCTTAAGAACTGGATCTTTTTGCGGGTCGAATTTATATTTTTAATAATTTTTTAAGAAAATATTCAACCGAATAATAGCCAAGCTATTGTGATAAAGAAATGGTAAATAAGAGTTCAATGAAAAAGATGGCATCGCTGGCACTATTCATATATTCTGAAACTGAACCAGTTTCTATACAAATTAATTCCATGAATATAAACGTATATACAAGTGCCAATATAAAACCAAAAAAGTGTAATAATATTTTCTAAGAATTTTAATTTTAGCATAAATGAAAAATTTTATGAAAAACAACACTCTTGCATCTGAATAAATTATTTTTCGAATTTGTTTCTAACATTGTACAATTTCTGAGGAAGTGCTCATGTTTTTTTGTTTTTTTAAAATTTTTTTTCCAAAAAAAAAATCATCACTTGAATTATTTTTTAAAAGTATTCCACTTTTTGGAAAATTCTTATTAGCAGTTTAGACTAACAAAAAAAAAAATGCAAACGAACTCTTCTTATTCAAATGAATTTTTAATGGTAAATATTTGAATTCATAAAAGTTAAGTAAATATTTTTAAAATTATGAAGTCACGATTGAATTTTAAAAAAAAAATCCTTTTCCCCCATTTTATTTCCCTTATAAGGCTAACAAGACATAAACGAAATGAAAATGATTTTTTGTTTTTTTTTTTTTTTTGGTTATTTCTTGGCTCTTTTGTCGTTCATCTTCTCGAATCAAAGGAAATTGTTCGATGTAACCTTCTGTCAGAACTGCACAGAATTACGAAAGAAAAATTTTTTTTACATTTTCAAATTTTGTGTTGCACAATTTAAATTTTAAAAGTGAATGAGTCGTTTTTGATTTTTTTTTGTATTTTAAGAGAATTGCATAATATGCAACAGTTTCAATTTTCAATTCTGCCTAAAGGTATGCTATAAAAGTATAAGAGAAAAAAAGAAAAAATGTAAACTTTTTTTAATTTTTCTTTCTTGTTTTTTTTTTTTGGGCGAAAACGTTTATTTGTTTTTATTGCAATTTACTTTTCGAGCAACAAGAAAAACAAGAAAAAAATTTTTTTTTCATTTTGGACTTGGAGTTGTAAAAATGCGGAAAAATTTAAATTTTACTTTTTTTTTTATTTTTTAGACTGTGTGTAAAAGTAAAATTTCTTTGTTGACTCAATCTGTGTTTTTTTCTTTCAACTTTTTGATTTTGTTTCTATCGGTGTAATTATTTTACATAAATTTTTCCGTACTTGCACCCATGAAATTTTAAAAAGATGTAAGATTCTGTAATGTTGCTGTTTGTTATAAATTTTTTGCTTCAATTTTAAGTGATGGATATCTTGCCTTTCAAAGATTCATCACATTTAATGTCATGAGTCATAGTAAATATTGCAACCTTTGTTCTTGGGAAGATTTCTACATATTGTTAATTTTCAATTATTATCCCCTACATTTAAGTTATATTATGTATAATATTTATCCTCTAAGAATTTCAATGTTTGGTCAACAACCTCATTCGAAAATTTATTATAACAAAGCTCGAAATTTAAATTAAATTTGAAGTTAATTTGGCAAGAATGAATTAAGAAACTTGTGACAAACTTTGTATACAGAAACATTTTACTATTGCAGCATTTACTTTCCATATTATGTAAAATAATTGTGAATTCTACGGTAGGTTCACCACCTACCTAGTAAAACTAAATGACATCATAAACTGGTGCATGATTATTTACAATAGGAGCGAAGTAGATTAAAAAAAAAATGTTGTGAATTAGTTTTCGAATCTAGTTATTAATCAGAATCAAATAATTATAGAAAGAGATTGATTGTTGTCTTTATAAAAAGAGATTGATTTGTTTTCATAGTCACCTTATTGCTTCGTCATACATAAATTGTTCAGTGAAAATTCAATTTATTTCCAGTTGATGGAGTTATGATGTTCAGTAATGCGATAGATTGTTCAAATATGAAGTAATTGGAATCTTTAATCTAAGCAATAATCTAATTATTAATTAATGTAATTTTAGATCAAATCGAAATGAATAGAAAGAATGCAAACTCTTTTAAGAAATCAATGAGTTATCTGAGATAAATGTGATTATATTCAATTAAACAAACTCACTTTCACATACTTGGACTAATTTAAAGGAAATTTTAAGATTTTTGCATTTGTTTTCGAAAACAAGAGAAGAAAATATCAGCAATCCCTGATAAATAATGTTTGTGTGTGTGTAAATTTACTAAATATTTCGCTAAATTGCAATGGCGTTGTAAAAATTTTTGCAAAAATTTTATTTTTATATTTTAAAATCAATAAAATTAAAATAAATATTGAGAAAAATAAAATAGTAAAGTTGAAAAACATTTTCCATTTTCTCTTTTTTTTTTGGTAAACTTTTTTGTAACAAGCGCAAGCAAGTTTTTGCTCTTTTCTGTTTCCTGTTTTCACATTCAAATCGAAATCTGATTGAAAAATTCAATGATTCTTAATGGTTTGATTTGCTTTTGAATATTTTTCTTTTAAATAAATTTTATTGATGGTTTGGAATTTTTCTGGCTATTGTTTTGTTTGTTTCTCTGAATTTTCTCTAAAATTTATAAAAAAAATTTTTTTTTTTTGCGTTTTATTTATGATTACACTTGAAAGAGTTTTTGACGAGGCTTGTTATTTATGTAAAAAATTTTATTTTTTTTTTTTCATAAAATTTACAATATTTACATTTGAAAAACTCGCTACTTGACTTTATAACTTTTCAATTTTTGACATTCATCGGTGGATTGTTGCCGTAATTTTCTATTAATAGCAAATCAGGAATTTTTTTTTCGATAAAGTTATTTTTAGAATTTTTTTTTTTGAAAATTTTAATCCTTTTTAATTGTTTTGGTTTGTTGTTTTGTTTTCTTTTTTGTTAATATTTGTTTTATATAGAAGAAAATAATTAAAGGATATGAATTGGGTATTTTCACTGAACTAGTTTAATTTTTGCAGATTTTGTTGTTTTTCTATTAAAAACTTTCAATTTTAATTAAGCTACCAATATTATTTATAAAGATCATGTTGCTTTTCATTAGAAATTAAAGTCGAAAGTGGAGTATTTGAGAAAGTTTAAAGTTGGATAAAAATGTTTTGACTTAATACGCCCTGCAATGAATATAAAATTGATTTTAAAGCACACTAATCAATGATAAGTTTATTAATTAAGGATGTTGTGAAAGTCTATTTTCTTATCGAGCATTCTTAATAACGTCCCAGTCTATGATGGAGTTTACAACAAGCCTGCAATAATGCTTATAACTCCTTTAAAAGTAAAGAAAAGCCTTGAATTTTATGGGAATTTTTAAAAAATTTGCGGCTCTTAAACTTTTACTGTAAATCTGCATGAAAATATTTCTGACTGGATTAAAATAACAAAATTTCATTCATGACCAACGTTATTTAAATTTCCATGGCTATTGAACTCCCCTAACAATTCGGCACATAAATCATTTTCATTGTCTGTTCGAATTCAATATTGAACTTTTAATATTATTACCAATATGGTAGCCATTGTTATACTTTAAGTATGTTGTAACTACTTTGTGCATATTCTAAAATAATATTACAGGAAGGCGTCGTATCGCATATTCCATTATTCGCTTTTGTTGATTTCTGTAATAAATTTTACTTTAAAAAGTTCTTTTCAATTTAATCTTAATTGCATTTCATTATTGGGCATAATACGAGTATAAAATGTAATACGTATATAATTTGTTTTAATTAAATTTTATATAGGTTTCAAAGTTGCAATTCTCAAAAAAAGGAGAAAGCAACAATTCCAATAAATTCTTGCCAATAGAAAACTCTTTAATATCCTTCCTTTATTTTAAAATTTTGTTATAATAATTATGTCCTTACTTTCCATTTATTTAATCGAATAATCGCGAGCATGAAAACTGATTGTTTTATACACCAGTTTGAATAGAAGTTTTGTTTAAAGAAAGAAAAAAAAATTTAAGATTTATTGATAAAATGTAAAAAATTTAAAGTGGATAATTTCCAATAAAAAGGATTATAAAAGAATTATAAGAGTTTTTAATTGCTATTAAAAAAGTTTCAAACAAAGTGTGTGCTTTATTCTATACCATATAACTGCGTTTTCTTCCAATCCCATATAACCTTTATTATTAATACTCTTGTATTTCAATTTCATTTAAAAGATAATAATTATTTCTGACAATGTACAAGAATGTTGAAATTTTTCTAACCAGATACAGGAAGGTAAATCCATATAAGGTATAACAAATTTCATAAAATATTTTTATTTTGAATAAATTTTGAATTGAGTGGTGAATATCGCAATCCGTTCGTAAGATTGAGAATGAATTCGAAAATGAATTAAAGAAAAATTTTTCTAGTTCGAATTAATTCGAAAATTCATTGAAATTATTTGATAAAAGCTGTCCATTTCTCTTCAATTTTAGAGAACTTGTACAAAGGTGATTTCAAGAAATTAAGCCCATTCAGAAAAGTCTTCTTTGTTGTACATTGTGTGATTGCGTTTCACCTTCCGTAATTACAGATTATTGTTGTTGAAGAATTTTGTTTCGTCATTCTTGTTGGGGTAGACCTCTTTTAGAGTTAATTCAAATAATTGGGAATGGATTCGATTTTTCAATTATTTTAATTACAGTACAAATTACAGAATTATTCTGGTATTACCAATTCAGATTCCGATTATCTTGGTCTTGATTAAGGCTACTTTTCTTTTAGGCACATAATTTCGGATCATTTCAATTATGTTCAAGTGCATTCGTTTAAATTCAATTAATTACATAATAAAAACTATGTTTAAATTCATCGTGTGTTTCATACTATAACACTCTAATTGTCTACTAATTCCTCATCATTCGCTCTCCATCTTAAATAATGGAAATTTTGCTTAGTAATCTAATAGCTGTACATTGTGAGTCTAAATTAATGGTTGTTTTCAAAACATTGTGATTTAACTATATTGTTTCAATCGAAGAAATTTAGCTTAACCGCAAGTAACTCTTAAAATTTAAGACCAAAATTATATATTTTCGAAGGCGATATCCTGCAGTTGATTTGTTCAACTTTATGATTTTCTCAGAAGGGTTTTTACGTTTAAGCAGAACAAATATGAATGCAGAAAACTTTACTTTTTATCTTCTTAGAATCTAAGCAATACTGTGATTTTATTTTCGTTTTTCTTTTTTTTTGTATCCTTTAACGATATATTCGATTCTGTAATTATAGCCTTTTGGTATATCTATATATAAAATAAATGGAGAGTTTTAATTAAAACAACCAATTCATTTATAGTCGTCATTCCGCCCATTTCAATTCAATCTCACTATATAAAAAGACTACAATTAGATTATAATTTATATTATCCTTGAAAATATAAGGATATTTATATCTATATTTTCTTTATTGTATTATTTTTTATTTCATTAAACATTAAGCAGGTCTTTGTATTTTTAGATGTAATGCTATTTGATATTGCAATTGAACACACAATTTATTCTCATATAAGAAAAGAATTTATTTGTACACATAGTTCTAAAATTTAGTAGCATATAAGCAAAGAATACCACTATTTACTCTTTGTTTTATAACGGTGTTATTTTATTATTATTGTGGTTAAAGAGTACAATATTCCCATCTGAATGTGCACACATACGAATTCAGGAGTATTGTATACATTGTAAGGAATCAATAAGATAAGTTTAATAAAATTTATATCCTTTTCATTGTAATTAAATCATTCTGGTATAGTCTATGTTATTGAAAGAATTGGAAAATAAATTGTAAGAAAATGAAATTAGAAATTGGTACTAAGGGTACAATTATTATAGATTTTGAATAGAAATTGTTTTCCGTTTGTTAAAGAGGGATGCAAAGTTTTCTCATTGGTAAACTTTAAATTTCAAAAGGGCTTTAAGATTTTTAGTAACTGTGGTTAAAGTTTGAGTTTGTGAAGATTCTAATAAGACTTGGTAGTACGACCTGTTCTACAACTTAATATTTTGAAATTCTGAAATTAGTTCACTATCATTACTTAAGTAAAAAATTCTTTTAAGTGCATCAAAAGTTTGTGCTTTTAAAAAGTTAAGCTCAGCTTAGAATACTTCACTTATTTGAGTGAAAATAATGTTGGTGATAAAGCAATTTTTGAACAGTCGAAAATATTTCCTGAAATGAATTGAATTGGAGCTGCGGATGGATTACTAGTTCAAGATTATTGTAGACTTTTCAAAATCCGAAAGATAGTCGTAGATGATTCTAGTCCGAATATATTCTAATCTGTTATTAAGCTGTAAAATTTTAGTTGAACAATTTCTGTTTTTAAGAAAAATCCCTTAAGATTTAGAAATTCCATAGAGACTATATAGATTAAATTAAAATAATTTCTTTCTCTCTCTAATATTGAAAACTTAAATTTAACACCTTTTACCAATTTTTTTTTTGGTGTTTTTCACTAAAAGTCATAAAAAAATGTGCTCGAAATTGCTCCCCCTTACGCGAATGAACTTTTTAGTGAAATCTCTTCTTAGTTTCTATATGATTTTATTTAAAATTCGTCTCAACAGCATAGCGATGATTGGCTTAATTTGTTTAAATTCATGTATTTTAGTTTAGACACGATTTTGACAAAAAAAAAGTATAGACTTTTTCTAATATTTTATTTTTTTTTAAGATGCAAAAAAGTTCAATAAAAATTTTATTAGAATAAAATAGAAAAATTGTGCTCAGAATTTTTTTTTTTTTGAAAAACTTTTGCTAACAAATCATAAAATTTTTTGTTTTTCATGTCATTTTGATTTCTATAGTTCTGCTGTTGCTGTCGACAGAAATTCGTGCAATCGTACATATTGTTAAAGTGACTGCAATGCAATGCAAATTTTTCTTTTTTCGCTTTCTAAAATTTTGCAAAAAAGAATTTCCAGAATATTTTCCAGAACATTTTCATATCACACTTGAAATTAGATTTAAAATTCTTACATTTTATTATAGTGATAAATTTTTTTTTGTTGTTCATCTTCAGGTGTTTATATTTCACATCCTATTCAGGACTTAAAATGTTATATATATATATAGAAGCTAAAAACAGTGTTAAATTTTCATGTTTATTGGAATGATTAAAAAATGCTCCGTCTGTCACCTTTTTGTACATTAAAAGAAAACATCAACTCTGAATCATCATGAATCATTTCCTTGCGTTGTAACTGAGATGTTACTCTTCATTTTCTTTAAAGGAATGGACAGGTATTTTTTGAATATTGTGCATTGTAACTTATTTTCAATTTCATTATCGCTTTATTTTGGTTAAACTTAATAACAACATCCAAGGAGAAAAAGAAAAACGGCGAAGGAGACGATACTCAATTATATGTCAAGAAATTTCATACAGCATAGCTCCTTAGGATTTGATCAAGCTTAACAAGAAAGTAGTACATTTCTCTTTACTTAACAAAATTGCTTGATATTCCATGGTTCTTTTCTAATTTGAAAAATTCAAATTTCTTTATGATATGATTGGGCTTTCGTAGTGATTAGCAGGCTTGTATCAGCCGGCGTAATTTAATTAGTATTATCGTAGTATTTATCTGCCATAACTTATCCAAAATAAAATCGAGGTATGTCGGATATTGGTTAGTCTAAATAAGTTGGCAATTTCTTTCCTGAAAATCAATATCACTGATTTGCAATTTAATTACTTCAAATAGCTTAGGCATGTTTTTTTCGACTAGAAGACCATCATGGCTATTACAGAGCAGAAAACTCTCGTTATTTTTATATCTTGAAGCCGACATCTCTATGTCTTCTATGGATAAATGGTGATGAAATATTGGAGAACTACTCAAATTACTGATTTTATGCATGCGAATCGAATTTAATGAACAATAATTTTTTTTGATGTGTAACTTCATGTAAATTGAGGGATGAATGTAGCTGTTCATTTTGCTGATTCATTTGTATATTATTTATTAATAAGCCTAGCTGTAAGACAAAATTTTGCGCTTACTTGATTTCTTATTTTCATCTGCCAGCTCAATTTGTAATGTAAATTCTAAATTAAACGCTTTTCATATATCAGGTTGAAAAAATTGAAAAGGCTTCTCTATATTCCTACAGGTAAGATTCTTTTCATTTTATGTGAGAGCAATTATTAATCTTGACAAGTCAATAACAAAATTTTTAAATGAAAATCTTTTGATTTTTTTGTTTGTCCGACAACAATGTTGAATGCTCTTTATGAGTGTGTCTCAAAACTACTTTTGAATATTTTTTTTTTATTATAAAAATAAAATATTTTTCGAATACTTTACTTGAAAATCTTTTTTAAATTGCATTGGAAAATTATTATTGAAGAAAATTAAAGATGACATCTTAACATATAAACTTTAATAAACTATGTGAACTATGTTGAGACCAAATATAAAATTTCAATCAATATGAAATTTGTGACCTGACAATTGGGGACTATATTATGTGCAGTATCCAAAATTGTATGTGTGATAAATGTGAGTGTAAAAAAAATAGAATATCAATAAAATCTGAATTTAAAATCAATCATAGTCAAGGTGTCCTTTGTTATATTACAAGTCTATGTATAAAAGGACGAAATTATTATGCACAAAAGAAGTCCTTGGAAGAAAATTTTTGTACATAAATTTTTTTAACACAAAAAATATTATGTGTGTTAAGGACTCAATACTCTGTTGTAGGTGTTAGTTGAATTCCTGAAAAAATTTTTTTGATTTGAAATATTTGAAATTAGAGAATGTGAGCATTAAAAATTTTAAACAGACGGACAATTTAGTTAATAAATTTTGTACTGAGACAAGTTTTGAAAAATGAATTGAATCGGAATAAATTTTATAATAATTGCCCAGAAAGCAATTGCATATTAATTTCAAAATTAAAAATAAGTATGTTTTTGGATAATAGCAGCTTAGGTATTTGACTGAACAACATCCAAATTATTTACATGTGAATTTAAACATAAGGAAACTAGAAAGAGGACGGTGTGGAATGCACGATAGAAAACCGTAAACTAAAATTTCAAAATATAATATAAGCAGTTTAAAATGAGAAAAGGTAGAAGTTTAATTCGCTCAATCGCTCATTTGAGCTCTTTTCATAAAGAGAGCTAGAGACTTGAAATATGGTATAGAGACATATTTTTACTGCCTAAAGATTGTTATTAAAAATGAGAAAGATTGACTGATTGTTATTGAAAATGAGAAAGATTGGAACTGGTACCTCCCATGCAAGATCCAAGTAGGGGCTGATAAAAGGATTCACTAAATATGGTTGTGCGGCATATCATAGAAAACTGAAATCTCTACAAACTTTATTTGAGAACTTTCTTTTGTGTATCGGTTCTCCCCGGTCCCAGGCCCCGTCAAAATTCTTTTAAAAAACAAAGACTAAAATTAGTTTTTTTTACTTCTCCCTTATTAAATTTTCATAAAATTTTTTTTTAACATTTTCTACACAAAATATCCCTATATGACAATTAAATTTTAATGAGATCAATTATTACATTTAATAATGTAAAAAACGTTTATGTGCCCATTAAAAATTCTAATTGCCATAAAATTTATTTCGAAAAGCATTCATTAAAAGCAAATCATAAAAAAATCATTCAAAACCAAATAAAAAATTAAAATTGTTCCCTAATGGAAATTATTGTCAAAACACATACATACATGCATGTATATATAGGGGAGTTAGGAATCCAAAAAGGCAAAATTACTACTGTTACTGTTTAAAAAATATCATAAAAATCTAAATAATACAAATAATTTTTTAATTGCATTATTGTTAAAACAAAAAAAAAAAGAGCAAGGCAAAAATTATTTTAACAAATTCTTAAATGGCCAATTACAATCCTAATAACCAGTATAAATTAACATTTTTATTTCAAAATTAATTAAATTTTGTTAAATTTTTATTTTTCTATTGACCCTGATCAGCCTACATTTATATACTTACACCTACAATAATACTCATGTATAGTTATAGACAAAATGTTTCATTATAATTTTGCGTAGAGCAAGATGATAATCAATATCAAGGATATAAAATTAAATCACACCATCATCTCAATCACCATTAATAATTTGTACTGATTTTTAGCACTTTTCCAAAAATTTTTTTGAAAAAAGTGCTTATTAGTTTCACTCTGTCCGTCCGTCCGTCCGTCCGTCCGTCCGTCCGTCTGTCCGTGTGTCTGTTTACAAAACTTCTACACCTTTGAAGATAGAAAGCTGAAATTTAATACGTACATAGATCTTCACTAGAAACTTATTTCCGTAGAACAAAATTTTTACCTATCTCCCCCCCTCTAGAAGTTATACCCCCCAAAACCCTAGAAATGGCCTTTTTTAAATATTTGTTGCAATGAAACCATAAGCATTTTTGAAATTTTGCAAACGCAGAAAGGCACTGGCTTGCTTCCCCTTGCGCGGTATGCTATAGTTAAACTTTAGAAAAACAAAATGGCCGTTCAAATTTACCGTTATCTAAAGTCCTTTTTTTCCAAATTTTTGATGTCGTTTTTCTTCTAGACCCCAGACTGTAGAAGCTTGAAATTTTAGGAGCTTTTAGATATTAACAAATAGTTCATTTTGTTAGAAGAAAATTTTTTTCCATCTCCACCCCCTCTCAAGTTATCACCTCTTGAAATTCGTAAAATTTGAATTTTTGACACCTTATATTTCCGAAACCGCAAGCTTTTCCAAATTTTTATAAACGCAAAAAGCTAACGGTAAATTCCATGAAATTAAAAAATATAATTATTTTTCTTAACTCACACAATTAACCCTTAAAATCGAGCATTGTGTTAACCCCTTTTTATATTAATTTTTGCTTTATTTCAAAGACTGCATATATGCGTCATCCTAAATATATGCAATCCTAGAAATAGTTTTGTATATGAATGAAAATAATTTTAATAATGTGATAGGTATACATAGACTGTATTTAAAAGCAGAATTTTCACTTGTTGAAGGGAAAAGTGCTACAATAGAAACCATTGGTTTGACCCAACTTTATTTTAATTCTCCTTCTCATTTTTCTATTTTAATTTGAAATTTGAGAGAATAGAGCCTTCGTACACGTACGTATGTATATAGTATTTATTTTATTTTTTTTGTTATACTCTTGTGACAATTATATAAAGTACAGAATGAATGTTATGATTTTGATAATAAAATTCATTAAATAAGTGGGTATGTTTTATTATTAGAACGAGTGAAATCAAAAAATATTTCCACAATACTAAAAGGTATTTATGAAAAAAATTGTGCTTGACATGCGAGTAATTTTTATTACTATTTTGTTCCGTATTAAGGAAATTTTATTTTAACAAGACCTTTGGGAACAAAATGGAATTAAAATTTGTAGAGAAAGTAAGCGGTTTAAAGGCATAATGAGCAAATTGAGGTTACCCTGTGATTCAAAGGACGATAATGACTTTCGCAGGCAATATATTTCCATAATTAGAAGAAGAGTCCAAATCGTTGATGTAGGAGAGAGAGATTAGTGATATTTTTTTTTTGGCCAAATGAATATTTTTATTTAACATGTTGTTTAAACGCTATTTATATGTTGTCCAATGTTCCAAAATGTGAAAAAATACTCGTAGTGCTTGTACTATAATGGGTCTCGAATTACTATATTTTCGTAATTAATCAATTGAACCAATATTTCAATTCCTTTTCCGCCACTAATTATTGTATGACAATCGTTAAACAAAGGAAATGGAAATTAGAACATTTTTAATATAAAATTAAAATAATAACATTATAATTGGAAAATTTTTACCATAATACCAATTTTTAATTCTGGAAAAGACTAAGATAATGCTTATGTTAAAAAGACATTTAAAGTACGTGTGGTAAGTAGTAGGAAATTAAAATACATCAAATGACCGTCTGTTCTTTTCTGTCTTGAATATTGTCGTCATGATCTTCTTTAAAGACAATAATATATTTATGTATATACCTACATATTTTAGAAAATAATTTATAAGATAGGATATGTAGGTGTGTGCATATTACGAGTATTATATAAGTATTTCTCGGAACAAAAGTTACGAATTAGTACAGAGTCTTGAAAAATGGTTCGATCACATTTTTCACATAATATTCTAAATTACGATTTGTCGTGTTCAAATTATTTAAGTTACAAATTTATTAAAAGAGAGATAAAAATTTAATTGGAATTCTTAATGAGATCAGAAATTTTTGAATTCTCTCTTAAAAAGAGAATAGTATAGCAACCGTACAGGCCTTAATCTAATAATTTTAAAAATGTTGATGACAGGTGTGTGAAATGAAGATCTACCATAGTAAAGCAAACGTTTGAGTTTAACTTTAAATTGAAATCTGAAGAATCATGATTGAATTTTGAGAGAATTGTATTTAGATCATAGCGATAATCCCATTATGTAAACTTTAAATTGCCTTAAAAGTTAACTAGTTTGATTAGTTGCTATTTTTCATTTTATTTAGCTCACTAAAAATTTTTGGAGTTAAATTTAATTCATAATATGGTAGAAACATATATACCTTATACCCGTGTGAGTGAAACAACTAAAGTTAGTGCTTTATCCAGTTAACAACATGCCTTTGTTGCGAACCGCCTTTATATTATTTAAAGGAAAAATCGGTACAAAAATTTGAATTCTTTCAATAATTTGGTGAACAGTTGAAACAAATTCGAAGTTGAATGAAAGTCAAAGTAATTCATTATATTTTTCTTACTGCCTGTGAATTGTGTGCTACTGTTTGGAATTGTAATGTTGTAACAGTAATTGTACAGATTTTAAACATTTTTTTTTTGTATAAAGAAACAAAACAAAGAGAAAAAAACCACATATAAAATGTGGTAATCATCCATGAAATTAATTTTTTTTTCTTCTTATTATCTTAGTGTGCATCTTGTCTTAGTCCTTCAGTATAAAATAAGAAATATATCCTGCAGAATAATTTTTGTAGGCATTATCGTCTAGCTAGGATTTCATTTAAAATGAAGGTTTTCTTTCTCAGACGGAAATAAAAATAATATGAATTTTTGTGTGTCTTATGCTCGTATAGATATGGGGTTTAAAGTTTTCTAAAATGAGATTACGAAAGAACAGGGGAGAGAAAAAGTTTTGTTTTATAATTTTTATTTTATTTTGCCATTTTTGTTCTTTTTGGTATAAATAAGATTTCGTATTAAGATAAAAAGATAATAAGAAATTCGCATTGTATATAATATGTGTAATGCAGAGAGATTTGTGGTACAACATTTTAAGAATGTCTAAAAATCATGATTTCTTCTTAAAAATATTTAACTGTATGGTAAATAAAATAGACATAAGAAGTGAATTTATACTTTAACCAAAAAATGTAATGCATAAAAGTGTAATTACATACAAATTTTTGGAAACTTTATAAATTTTTTTTTTAAATTTAAGTAAAAGTAAATTAAGTAAATCCTGGATCTTGTGGTTGAATTATGGTATAACATAGAAGAAGGTGTTTTAATTGAAATAGAATCAAAATATTTTAGTTTATTAGGATTCTCTTTAATTTAAAAGTTGTTGAGAAAACCTGAGAAGAGCAAAGAGAAATTGTTGAATAAGGTAACATTTTAGTTGTGGACAGTAATATTTTATTTTATATTTTGATTTTATTCTGAAATTTTGTAGAGGAAAAAATTAACCTTTATGCAAAATTGTTATTGTGCAAGAAACGTACAAACAGTGAACTATTTTGTAGACGTATAAATACACAACTTAGAGATTGCCAAGCAAAATTTCAATCATTTAAATAAAGAAGGTAAAAGGATAATATCTTATCTCTCTATAGTATCGATCTATACCCAAGATACTGAAGAATCAGAAACGGAAATTTATGTAATCCTATAATAATTGGATCATTTTCACCATAGTTCGAATTATGTAAATACGAACACGAAAAGCCTAAAATACCTCAAGCTATTCCAAATTATTGATTGAAAATATGATTTCCAAAAAAAATTATATTAGCAATCAATAATTCCCGTACGAATGAACCTATAAATTTGTTAAGATTCCTTTAAACTTATTGATTTTTAAAGTTGTCTGAGAGTTAGAGTAAATGCAGTTTCATTTCAGTATGAATAATAAATAACTCGAAATAAAAGTACATGAAATAGAAGTTTTATAGCTCTACGTTTCTTAGTAGATGTCAGTAGATCAGATACAATGTCAAATGTAGTATTGAATTAAAATCAATTAAAAGATTTCAAATATTTTTTTCTTAATTTTCGTGATAATTTTCTAATTGATTTATCTTAATTTCGACAGTCGGCTAAGATTATTGTTGATATGCAAATAATTTTAATAAATTACGTAAACATGTTTCATATTAAGATTTTATGACATTTAGAAAATTCTTTTAATAAAAATATTTGAAGTTTAATTTAAATTTTTGTTATAATTGAAAAAAAAAGTGTAATGAGAAAAGAACCTGTAACCCTCGACGAGATCTGATTTTTTTCTCAATTTTCTAGATTTTCTTAATAATTTGTCACCCTTAAAAATTCTGCATTAAACGTGTTCGAATTTAATTTGCTTGCTTTTTTTTTTTGGTTGGATTTCCTATTAGAAAGGAATAAATTTAAAATTTTATTTAAATTTTTCTTTTCTCTGTTTTTGTTCTTTTAGCGTGTTTTTTAATTCTCATGTTGTATGTATGTATGTTTTATTTGTTAGGGTAATGTATGAATTCAAAAATGCCTTTTCAATTTTTTTTTATAAATTTTCTAGAATATCAGAACGTGATTTGATATTATTGTGGGTTTCCAAATAACAAAAAAGAAAAAAACGGCAATAATTCATAGTCTCGTCAAATCGTAGGGTGTCTTTTAATTTGTAGGAAATTTGTGAATTCCATTCTCAGTGTGAATAATAATGGCTTGAGTTCATAATGTGTGGATGTAAATGAGTCCAACGTTACAAAAGCATTTTTTATTTTTTTATATTGTCGGAGAGAGACATGGTCAGAGGAGTTCCTCCCCACCAGAATTCCTCCTCCTTTCCAATTTAATTAAATTTCGTTCTACTAAAGCATAAAAGTAAATAAACATAACAATTTAGCAAGCACGCTTGTTGTCATTCAGATGGGAAGCGGAGTGTTAATAAATTTAACAGTGTTAATAAATACCACAGATTGTTAGTACGAAAAATAAAATGTTATTTAAATTATTATAAACAAACTAAGAGTTTAGTAAGTAAAAAAAGAAACAGCTTGAATAAAAGGCGAAGAAAGTTTAAGTTTCTATAAAGTCCGAGATCCTATTAGGGATGCCTTTAATTAAAACATAACTAAGAAACGTTGCGTACTGCACGTTTTGATATACGCAATAGCAGAACGTAGGATTCGTTTGTTTTATCATCTTTGCACTAATGAAATTTATTAAAATATTACAGAAAATTTTAAAAGATTATAGAACATTTGAATATTTTCCTCTAATATGGACACCATTTTCTCTGAAAGTGTAATGCAATTTTTCCCTAACCTATTAATATTAAATATCAATTGCCTATAAACACAACCAGATTAGAACAACTCACCACAGAAATCCGTTTTCTGATAATCTCAGCTTAAAAATGAAACAACAAGGCATGATCCCATTTTTGATACACATATTCCAAGATAAATCTACTTCTTCCTTATTGTGCTCTGGCTATAATTTACTATAATAGTGCTACCGTTTTATGAAATTTTCATTTTATGACACTGCAATAATTTTGGAAAATTATGAAATTGTAATGAAATTCTACACTGTTCATTCGAAATCTCAATTTATCTTAAACGGTGGTAAAGCAAGGTGGTATGATAAAATTGCAATCAATTTTTTACTCACATTCGGAAATCAAGCGGGTGCCATACAGTGCGAAAAAAATGAAGAATTTTTTGTGTTTCTACTACTTTTGATTTTTCCTTTTTTTTCAGGATGAATAAAAATTTGCATTCCTTGTTTTTATTTCCTTTTAATATTCTTTTTATTTTTCTGTTCTTGTTTTTCTTTTTATTGATATTCAGGATATTATTTGATATCTTCATTTTCTCATATTTTACAACAGATTTTCGTGATTTGAATAAAGTGCATTCATTTCTTTTGTGATTTCAAAAAAAAAAAAAGAAAAAAACTCTTCTTTTTTTCTCTTTCTCTTATTTTTTTTTTAATATCTCTGAGATTATATAAGAGTAATATGTTTTAAAATACAACATACACGGAAAAAAATTTTTATACGTAATGTTTGCTCATATTGATTATAATGTTGGGGCGGAGAAATTCGAATGAAGAAAAAAAAATTATTTTTCAATTTAATTTTGTTTTTTAGTTCTTGCTATGCTCTTTTAAGGTGAATCCTTTGAAATTCTCAGGTGAAATTAAGATTATACATGTTCTTGAATTTCGAAAATAAAATTTTATGAATTTAAAGAAAAAGCAAAAACAAATTGTCAAATTTTGAAGTTTAATTATAAAAATTTTCTTTTGTATTTTTCAGTTCGTATTTGAAAATATTTTTATTGTGAACAAATTGGATTTTAATGTACTGCGTGAGAATATTAGTGATTTCTTATATATCTAAAAATTTTGTAAATGTGTACATATATTATATAATTTTAGAATATCTACTTATTGAAGTATGGAACATGATATTGTTGAGGAAAGTAAAAAAATTAAATTTGGAAAATTCAAATATGTGAAGATTTTGTTTTCAATATTCATAAGGATTTGACTAACATCCAAAGATATACGGATGTTATACTAATTACATGAAGGTGATGATGACGTTTTACGTGAATGTTGCTTAAATTACATATTTAATTTGATGCTAATGGATTTGTGGTGTACCTAAGTAAGAACGAATTTGGTATATAAAGATTTGGTATGTATACATAATATATACATATATATACATAATATATCTATATATACATATATATATCATAATATATTCCAAAGCATAAGTAATATATATACATAATATATCTAAATGGTATAAAAATAAGTTAGGAGATTTTGGGATTTTTGGATTTGGAATTCAATTTTTTCAATGTAGTGGTCATAATATGAGAAACACACAATCATAATATGCTTTTATGTCGATTAATTAGAATTAATTGCTTTGTATTCTAACACTTTTTTTCTAATGATTTTAAAATATTATCAGAATGTTAGTAATTCACTTTTAGGCAACGAGAAATTTCAGTGTCATTTCAAGTTATAGTTTGAGTTATTTAAATGGAAACACTGCTTACCTTATATTTTGCAATAAAAAAATCTTGTGTAATTACACGGAGAATTAACAAAATGGTACATTTCAGCTTATTTGTGTCCCATGGTCCTGCTGTACCTGCCACATTAATCAACATGTAAAATGAAAACCGGCTTTGCGTGATATACTTAGCTTCTATGAATTTATATAATAATAAGTACGGTCTATAATTATGCTTTAGTAGGATCTGTTTTTTGTGAAATATTCATGGTGCGAATTGTAGTAGAATATTTAATTAAAGAGCATCAATATTTGTCAGAAAAAAATTCACGAATTGTTTCCTCAACAATTAATATGTTCCATTTAAAGATAGCCGTATCAACTTTGATTTTTTAAGTTTCTAAAATCTATACCTTTCTTTTCTTTCCGTTTCTACAGAGAAGTTGATGTGAAATAGGTATAACTAATCAACGTATTCAGTTTACTTCCAAAAGTTTTATATTATAAATTATTGAGGGTTTGGAGAATTCAATACGTTTTACTCAATGAAAAATTTAATTATATCAAATATTTAATACTAAATTTAAAAAATTTAAGGCTATATGAAAGATAAAGAAGGGAGTACATTTTATAAGAGTAGAAATTTTTGATAGCTTTGTATATGAGCTTATATGCACACTGAAAAGAAATTTTGCAAAAATGGTAAAAATCCAAAAAAAAAACCATAAATACAAGAACACAAAAATAAATAAGGACATAAGTAAGAAAACTGTTTATTGACCTTTGAATGCCACAAAAACCATATGAAATGAAAATAAAAAAAAAATTAAAAAAAATCTTAAATAAAGTTTGAAATTCTCACCTGTTCATACCAAAAAAAAAAAAATAAATAAATACTTTATAGTTACTTCACCTGAAATCCAAAAAATTAAATTCCACAAATATCTTAATAAAAAAAAAAACAACAACAATTTCATATAGAGCAGTAAAAATCAAAGTGAAAATCTCTTAATCTTTACACACAGACAGAAAGAACTGAAAATTCTCTTTATACTTTAATCGTTAAACGTCCCCCGCTCTCTGAAATCCTTTGTTCTCAACAAAAACATTTTATTTACTTAATATTATATCTGAAGAAAAAGTTTTTCAATATGTTTCCAAAGCATAAGTAAGTAAAAAAGTAATAAAAGGATTTCTTTTTTTCCTTATGGGTATTATTGACAAAAACAAAAATAAGTTTATTTGGAACTAGAGTTTCACCCACACCTTTTCTATTCCGGAACGATTTTTTTCCTTTAAGTAATAATAATTTTTTTTATCACCCATACAATCGAAAATTTTATGTATAAGAGATGCCATCATTTGAGAATTTTTTCAGATTGAGATTGTAAAACGGCGTTTTTGATAAAATTGTTGATTCGGCGACAAATTATGATACATCTGAACGCCAAGTTATCTGTTATGATGAAAGTATGAAGGTGTTTCTTATCATATTGATTAAAATTGATTGTAAATTTTCAATTTATGAGGTGAAAATTGAAATTGTCAAAGTAATTTTACTCTTTAAAATGTAATATTGCGAGACATTACAGATGTTGTGTTAAAATACAACAATTGTGGTAAAATTTGCATTTTTAATTTCATTTGACTTACATTTTTGTAAGTGTAAATTTTACACTTAAAACGCACTGAAAATTATACTACACTTAAAACGCAGTATTACTGGAGTACATAACATAAAGTTTGAATCAAATTTTTAGAGGCATTTAATTTGAAATTATAACCAATTGTGGTAAGAGCTTTCAGAATGGTGGCAGAGTCAAATTATAAAAGTCCATCAACTTCTTATAGGGGCTAAAGAATTAGTATTTACATTACAATTGCACAAACACTTCATCTAGCCCAGATACAATTGGCAATCCTAATGTGAAAAAAAATATAATTCTTATTTTTATATTGGCATTCCTATGCCTGCTTACATTCTAATGTAATTGTGTGTATAAGTATGTATGTATTTCATTTGATGGGCATTAAGTGTTTAATTTGTTGTTCGTATTTTTTCTCTATAGGATTTTTTTTTTTCAATTTCTTAAATTATCTTCTAGGATATATCAATTTTACTCACGATAAACAATTTTATTTACTGACTTCTCTATTTTTTATTTTATATTTTTCTTCTTGTTTCTGGTTTTGTTGTGTTACATTATTAATCCCTAAAAGCCACTTAGTTGATTCCTAATAAATCCATATGGATCATTTTGATTGTTAAGAACACGCACATATCAGAAAAACATAAAGAAATAAAAAATATGTTGGTTAATATAAATTATATGGAAGATAATGTGAGAAGGAGATGATGGTATATTTATGTACTAAAGTAAAAGTCCGGACAGGTCCAGGGTTTATTAAGAAATTTTTTTTTTATTATTTGTTCCTATTTACTATATATTCATGGTAGCGGTACCATGAGTGTGTGTACTCAAATTTTATATAAATTCATTATTTCTAGATATTTTATGTTTTGTAGGAAAATTCGGTTCAATCTTGATTAACGCAGTTATCAAATATTAAGCTTTTGATATCCCCATAATTATATTGTTATATTAAGTATTTATTTTTAAATTTTTGTAGACATAACAGCTCTAAAAATACCTAATAATTTAATTAAAATTGGAATAATGTTTGAAGAAAATTTATATTATTAATTTAATGAAATTATTAACGATGGCATTAAAATATATGAGATGAAATTTATGTAGCTAAAATTTTTAAGAATTCAAGATGTAGTAATTTCATATTGTCTTATATTTTGACGATTAAAATCCATTATATATTGGATTATTACAAAATTTTAAGGAGAATTCTCACAATTTCTCGTCTCTATGCAAGAATTCTAAAGACACGTGGCATGTTTCTGGTCGATAATAATTTAAAATTTAATTATATTTTATTCTATTCTAGCAATGAATTCTCATACTTAAAATTAGCTAAAATTCATATTAATCTTGGAATTATGCAAAAATTCCATATTAGTGATTATATTAAAGAACATCTCTTAAATTGACTCAAACCATTCAACATTTCATATTGTCAGAATTCAAAATATTTTATAAAAGAGCCGAATATGTGCTATCATTTTAGAATTTATACCACAACTATTTGAAAATTTTTAAAGAATATCTAAGACAATTACCACAATTTTTTTTAAAACTTGATATTTTTTTTTTGTTAAAACTTTTAAATCGCCACGAGCTAAGAATTTTGAAAATCTTTTATTAAACTTTAGTTTTTATAAATTAAATAATATGTTTTTAGATTAAGTTAGTAAAATATTTTGAGTTTTTTTAGGAAAAAAAAAACTTTAAACTTTAACAATAACAATAGCAATGTATTGGGTTTCGGAATATAGAAAAATTCAAAATGATGGTTACACAAAACATGCAAAATAATACAAAACTAAGTACATAAATAATATGAAAAGGAAATGTGTCAGATATGTAAGGGTTTCTTGTTTACATTTAAGTTTACAATGCGTTGAAATTTTTGAATAGTTGAATGTATTCTTTAGTACACAAGAATAACAATAGAAAAAATTTTTCATTGTGTTAAAAATTTATGAATTCTTGTACATTTCCTTAACTTTTAACTTTCTTCAACAAATAACATACTTGTTCTTTTTATGTTTGACATATTTAACAGATCTTAGCAGAATTTGTATAACATAATTTTGAAAAAAAAGAACTCTAAAAATGTGATTATTTGCCCCGTATGCTCAATTTTTTGATAAAATTGCCGTTTTGCTTCTTTAACAATAATTAATCATACAAAACTGCGTAAGATTTCCGAGAAGGCAAAGTATTTCACTCAATTAGTGATACTAGTCATACCTGGGAAGCATTATAAGCTTAGATGGGGGAGCAAATGCTGATATAGAAGACAAGCTCAGAAAAGCTAGGGCGACATTCGCTAGACTATGGAATACCGGAAATCCACAAAACTTTCAAGGAATATCAAGCTGAGGGTCTTCGACGCCTGCGTCAAGTCAGTAATGTTGTACGGCAGTGAAACCTGGTTAATGAACAAGAAAGATATTAATAAAATGCAGGTCTTCACAAATAAATGCCGCCGCATCATATTCCGAATATTCTGGCCCAGCAGAATAAGAAACAGTGACCTATGGGACCTATGCAAACAGGACCCGATAGAAAACCAAATAAGAAAGAAAAAATATAGATGGGTAGGTCACATACTTAGGACGCCAGAACAATCCATAGCAAAGCAGGCTTTGGAATGGAATCCCCAGGGTAGGAGAAACATCGGCAGGCCTAGAAATACATGGCGAAGAACAATAGAAAAAGAAATAACAGCTGCAGGCAAGACTTGGGCGCAAATAAGATCTATCACCCAATATAGAGAGAGATGGAGAGGTTTAATCGAAGCCCTATACTCCTCAATAGGAGTTTGAAAGGAAAAAAAAAAAGAAGTGATACTAGTATTTTCCACCATAATATACTGAATTTCAATTTGAAGCAAATTGAGTTACCAAATATTGCAGGGGTTTGCTTGGCATTTTGTTTTTGAAGTGAAAAATTTTTCTAAATTTAATTTCTTTGAATGAATAATATTAATTAGCAAATTACACATATATTTTATATGAAAAGCTGGAAAATTAAATGAGCGTTTTTCAAAAGAAATACCACTAAGAACCTATTCAATACTTGCATACAAATTGAATCTTTGCACACAACACTTGGTAAGAAATCAAGTGAATTGTGATAATTTTTTAGAAATTCTAATATTTTATCATTTTTCCACTTGGCAAAATTTTCGATTAATTGCATAAAAATTTGCAAATTTTTGCAAGGATTCATTACAAGAGATAGATTTTTGATGCCAGCTAAAGATAAAAATTGCTTGAGTAAATTATAAAAATTTTGAAAATTTCTAAATTTATGTGATTCTTTACACTTGTTAGTATAAAATTAAGAATATTTTGTATGAAAAAATAATTTTATTTTACTCTAGGAGTGTGAAATTTTTGATATTATGCAGTCAAAAATATTTAATATGAATGCTTTAACTGAGTTTTATTAATTGCAAACTGAGGTGTGAAACTTTATTCTAGAGTTTATTGAATATGCCATAACAAATTCATTTTCAAAATGAAGCTTAAGAAAATGAATTCCGAGTTTATTGAATTTTAGAATATATTATCCAAAATTTTGATATTGAAGAGTTTTTAGAAATAAAATTGTGCTGAAATTAGATTCTTGTTTAAAATCTTTGTAGTTAATTTAGTATTAGTAGTTGATAGAATTAAAATGGTCGAACTTGAGCTCAAAAGAGCTCTTACTCGTCACTTGAAATCCTTAAATTTTGAAAGAAAAAATTACAAAGTATCACGTTATTAAATGTCTATTAAAGCCTGCAATGATATGAAAAACTATTTTAATTGCAGAGGTAACAGCTGTAGTTGTTTCATGCATGTACTATGCATCATCATTTTGCTAGTAGCAACTGTATTACAAAAAATTGATTTTTTTCAAAGCGTATATCAATAAAATCTCCTTTAAAATCCCTATTCTCTGCACTTAAATTGAAGTACAAGAAGTTCTTTAATTATATTCTATACAAGTTATCCAACGTAATAACATTACAGTGATTTTAACTTGATAATAAACGTTAATTCAATAATCCTATTTAGAATTAGATGTCTACAATATAATTTCCAATTCAAAATGATCCATTTCACTTTTTTTTTTACACACTTAATATTAAGATAACAATTTGTGAAACATTAAAACCAAGTTTTTTTCATATCCATTTTATTATCTTTATCCTTTTTCTGCAATATTAGCAAAATTTCTGATTTTCTTCTTCTTCTGTATTTTTTTAAATCCTATTTGGATTATAGGAATGAGAATAAAATTTTTTACGAGTAAAGAAATAAGAAAACTAAGTTAATAGAAGAGAATTGAATGTTTTCGGAACGGAGCGGAAGAAATAGTATAAAAATACACTAGTAAGCTATTTGAGTTAAAGAATATTAAAAAACAAAAATATTCGCATTAAAGAAATTAAATGGGAGACATGTGGCCAAAATAAATGAGAGACCATTAAAGTAATTTCTATATTAATAAAATCGATTATCGTTTTTCTTGCTTAAATGTTGACGATGCAGTGATTTAAAAATATTAAATGAAATTATATTTATTGGTAAAGTACTTTCAATTACAGACTTTAAGGGCATTATTAGCAAAATTTCCGCATAAATTTCATTAACATAGGAGCAAAAGGAAATATAACGCATATCTTGAACTAGGAGGTTTGATTAGTCAGATTCTGCCTTTAAAGCTATATAATACAGCTGATGTTGGTTAGGAGAAATGAAACGGCGAAAATGGCATTTAAACATTATTAGGAATATAGCTTCGCTAATACCGTGTCTCGATAGAACTCTGTCTGTTTTGGAAAGCAAATGCAAAAAGTTTACATGTAAAAATATAAACACAAACGCAGTCCGGAGAGCAATACAATTTTTAGGTTTTTGGATTTAATTTAGGGATGCCACCAATAAGAAAGGAATGGTTAACAGGAAGGTCATTTTAAATTAGTATGTATAGAAAGAGAGCAAATTATCGAAATGTTCAATGTGGCTAATTCCTTTGTTTCTTAATAACAGTGTTAGTGTTTCCTTCCAAAATATTTTAATATTTAATTTATTCAAATCTCACATGAATCCTTTTCACCTACAACACTGTGTCGAAATAAGCACCTGCAATAAATTCGGGTAATTTGAAAGTTTTGACGGATGGCAAATCTGAAACCGTAAATATGTTTCTCTCTGGCATTTTCGTTCTCTTATGGATTTAAACACCATAGTCTTCCATAATAGAAGACGTACGAAAGTACGTCTCTTATTTCTATAACCTTTGATTTGTATTTTTATTTCCTGATAAAGTAACCTAAAAACTGTATAAAATTCTGAACCAAATCAACACTTATCATTGCACAGAATATTTTGAGGTTACCGGTCTGATATTTTTGACCATAGATGACTAAATTTTTGATTATTTCACATAATCAAGCGTCTTGGGAAACAAAAAATCTTACGTATATATTTCAATAATTTAATTGGTGAGTGTAATGCTCTTCCGATGTTATGTTGTAAATATTAAAAATCTATATTAACTAAAATGATATCCTTTACATTATGCGAGTTGAATTTTCCAAAAAAGGAAGTAAATCTAAAAAAATGAAAAATAAGTGAAATTGAATACATTTTTTTTTTAAAATCATTCTCTACATTTTTTTTTACTAAATAAAATCAAAAAGTGGAAAATTTTGAGGAAATTAAATCGACTGAACACACAGTTTTCTTTTTTTTTCATGTAAACATCCACATACACATTGTTATAGCACTCAATATATGAAAATATTTTATAAAAATACAAAAAAAGACAAAACTATTTCTCGAAAAAATTCACCATTTGGAGCAACAAAACATAAATATGTGGTGTAATAATAGAAAACAAAAAAAAAAAACAACAATTTTGCAAGCTTTGAGCCTCTTTGATGTTTTCCTTTATGTGTTCATACACTACTCTAGAAATTTTGTTTGTGTAGACTCAGAAAATAAAAAATGCAAAAACAAAAGAAAAGAAATGAAAAATGCATTCATGTGAAAGAAAAATTTATCGTTGCAACAAAGCACTTTTTCGAAAATAATATTCAAGTGAGAGAATTTTACAATTATTATTATTATTACACTTTTTATATTGACTCCATTAAAAATTTTAAGGAGGGTATTGTTTTCATAATAAATTTCGTAGAATTAATCCAATCCAAAAGGTACAAGCAATTTTCGATATGTTCAAATTGTACTAAGCATTTTTTCTCAGAAATTTCCTTATGCAGAAACTTTTAAGCAAATATATCGCATTTCAAAAACTTTTCTGGGATTTCCATTAGAAATCTTTTCCTTTGTATGTTCGATCCAAAAATCCATCATCAGTTTGGTATAAAAACTTTCCAAGATATTCCACGATGCACGAAAAATTTTGTAATGGAATCCAATTGGGAAATGAATAATTCACTTGAAAAATAGTCGTCCTTCAATAAGTTTTTTATATAAAATATTGGAGTATAATTAGAACGGTGTGAAAAAAAGAGAAAACCTAAGTTTTTGGATCAGTAAATTTGTTGCGATAAAGGTTTGAATGAAATTCATCAGAAGTCAATGGTGTATTTTAAGTCAATTTATTTTTTTATAATAGATAGCTTGGGTAGGGGCTGATTACATGAGTTTTAATGGATATAGTTCAGTAGTTTTAGAAAAAATGTCGATTACCTCTGAACAAACGTTTGACAAATACAAATTATTTCAGTGGCATTCTCTCGAATACATTCATATTCAATTTAAACAATACAATACAATTTCAATAGGAATAGAAATTTCATATACAATTTCAATAGGAATTAAAGTAAAATTGTGCCTAATCTCATATGTACATATATGCAATTAATATTCTAAAAATTAAATTTATTAATCGAAAATTAACTAAGAAAAGATTACAATTTGTATGAGAGTTGTCTGTTGTCTTTAGCAATAAACTAAAGTTAACACTTCACAGCTAATTTTGTATACGTAAATAAATTTTCTTTCAATAAAAATCTTAATTACATACAGTGATTTAGTGCATTGCCTTAGTTGAATGTAATATCAGTGTATGAGCTAAAAGTTTTCATTCAAATTTTCAAAAATGTTCAATTAAATTTTAAACAAAAACATTTTTATAGCATCTAGTGATAATTGTATTGAAAAATTTTCGGTATTATTGCAAACGAATAATTTCCTAGATTTTATATAAAAATTAAAACAAATGTGAAAGAGAATTTTATTACTTCTATTGCTATGTTTGTCAGCAAAATCCTGGTTAATTTCATTTACGCCTTTAAAATAGAATGTAAAATAATTATTTAAAAAAAAATTGCATATTTTTAGGGGTCTTCGGTATAATATTATAAAATTGTTTTGGAGTTTTTTGGAGAAATTTCATACATTATTGATCATGACTGAAGTACGGTGAAGCTTATACTGCCAATTGTATTAATTTCCAAAATATACTTATTTTTGAGTAGATATGAGCTGCAAATGTATGAAAGATTAAAAAATGAAATAATTTACCTACAAACATTTTGAGATTATTAAAATCAAAATCCAAGTAACTTTATCATGATGAAATTTATAATATTTATTTCTGGTCTAAGTTCAGAATCGGGTGCTACAACATTGTGCTGTAGTAGTTTTGTTTATATATCGTATGCTTTTAATAGGGGAACACTATAAATAATATGAGTTTTGTTTTAGAAAATAGTTCTCTAATTTATGCTCCGAATACAATGCTGAAGCGTTTTGCTTTGTTATTAATTGGACGCTCAATTTTTAAATTATTAAAAAATTTAAGAGAAGCCTTCCTAGATCTAAGACGATAAAGAACTAAAAATTAATTTACGTAATTATTTTAAATTTTTTTGAATTTGAAAAATGGCACAGACAAGAATGGGTTAAAAACATTGAAGAAATTTTGTTTAACACTTTAATTTTGTAAAAAAAAAAACAAGTTTGATTTAACAATTTCAAGTGGTGATTTTATTTTACGATATTGCTATCCTACCTTAAATTTAAATGTAAAATATTTTTTCATGTATCGCATACTGTTACGGGAGAATCCTAAAAGTTATATGAATATTTATTATGATTTTCAAAGCATTTTCGGTATACTTTGTACGTGCTGACCATCACGAAATGCTATAAATTTGGTTCTTCATTCCACGATACCTTCACGATGGAACACACAACTATATTTTACATAAACAACTATAAAATTTGCTATCATTTGAAGGATGCATTTGAAGTGTTAGTGAAATTATTCAGTTATATATAAATGCTTTAAGAATAATTTGAGCCTTTGATTATTTTTTTGATTTACATTAAAATTCAAGATAAACGTGTCTACTTTATACACGTATGCATAATATACACAATCACTCATTCTAACCATATGATATGGTAAATTTGTTGTGACAACATACAAATTTTAGTTTATGGTTATTATATGAGAGAAAATAAAGAGCAGAAACGATTAAATCAAATAAATTCTATACTAAAAATTGAATATTTAATTTTTTGGTGAAAATTTTTATTATTCTTATATTTTTCTGCAAGAAGGATTTATGCAAAATCAAAAAATGACAAAAATCATTTTTGTTTCAAGTAAATTTTGGAATACCATACAGAAAAAGTTTTATTAATTTTGTGCATAATTATTATATACAAAGTGTTTATATACAAACATATGTACATTTATATTTGATAATCTACATGAGTCTTAGTAGTCATTGAATTAAATTAGAATTTCAGAAAGTTAATTAATTTTTAATTAAGTCGAATAATATTCAACATTTTTAATGAGTTTATTATAAAGCAAGTAAAAATACTTGTTTGATACAAAAGGAAAGTTTTTTTTTGTTTGTTTTTTAATGCTTAAAGAGTTTAGAACAGAATTTATTAGGAATAATTTGAAAAGTTGGAAAAATTTTTTGTGATTTGAATTTAGAATTTTATTTTCTCTATAATATTGAATAAATTTTTCTTATGAAATTTTAGAAATCAATTTAAAACTATTATGTATGCATTTTTTTTTTCTGAATAAATGAAAAATAGGTTAAAATTACCGTTTGGATGAAAAAATGTGGTAGTAAATTAAAAATCATAAATTAAATTTTTGTGTTTGCGATTGTGTTTATTAATTATCTCAAATCGTATTAATCGTTTATATGATTAAATTCAGGAGTTTTTCAAAGAATTATTTGAAAATTTTGCACATTTAATTATAATTTTCTCATTAAAAGTGGTTGTTATAAGCTTTATGTAGCTTATGGTTGTAATAAATAGCATTTAAAGTTAAATTTTGAGAATTTATAATTTGAAAATGATTAGACAGATACGGCCTGCAAATTTATTATAGTATAAAAGAGAAACACCGTCCAAGTCCATTGGAAATAATAGAAAAATTACCGAATCGTATGACCTTAAGGTTATTTAACAATTATCTATTCTAATGACAAGACAATTTATCATATCGTACTTAACGCCTTCATCGTCAAACAAATATCATTGAACAAAAAAAGCTGCTGATCATGATACGATAACAATATTTAATATAAGCGTATAATGGGAAATTAGCCTAAAAAATTTTTTTTAAAAAAATAAATTGTAATGATGCCCAGCAAAAATTTAGCACCAGCAAGTGCCCTGGAATCAGTAATAAAACTTTATTTGTGAATAATATTGTAGTATAGGAATTTGCGATTTAAAATCCAATGAAAGCGTTATGTATGGGGTGGCTTTATAATAGAGTAAAAGTCTGTCTTCAAACCTCAGTGCAAGCTCTAAATAAATCTTTTTAAAATAAAATTCAATTAAAATAGCGATAGGGTATATTTTTAAATTGAATTAAAGTTTGCGGTAAATAATATATTTATTGGTATTATACAAAAAAAGACACCTGGTGGCGAAAGCTTCCATAATTCAAATGTCACTGTTTTCAGTTTTAAATATTTTCGAATAAGGTTAATATTTTTTTTAAATTTTTAGACAATGCTTGAAATCTAGATTCCGATATTAACAATAGTATATGCGTTGCTCCAAATTGTTAAAGCTAACAGACGCCTATATATTCCTTGTCTTATGCACCTTTTGTTAAACATTAAATTGCTTTTTTTTTAGTGTAATACATATTGTAATAATTAGCCCGCATGTAACTTATATTGTATATTTAAATTAAATATTTAAAAAATGAAAACGTAATCTAGAGAATCACCATTATTATGTGAAACACTAATTGAAATACAAGACACTAAATTCTATATACTGCACCAATAACCCCTATAAAAACATTTATATAAAAAAATTTTTAAATGTAAATATTTTACATCTTAAGTTCATTGTTCTTTTTGTTTTTTTCTTTCTTAAATTCATTTAAAAACAAAATGCGCTTCAATAAGGCAAAATACACAGAAATGTAACCCTTTTTTCTCTCTAAACAAATTTTTCTTTATTATTTCATTGTTAACATTATAAAATTTTAACATAATGTAAATAAATTCTATACACACTGAAAACAAGTGGGTCTGAATACAAAAGCATTATAGAATCCCTCATAGATTTCTTCCTTTGTAATACGGGCTGTACCACACTAAAAACCTATACCTATATAAATTTTTTTTACAAAACTTTTTCCAACACACATAAATTTTAGCGATGAGCGAAAAAAAAAAACAAAGATGTCACGAATTTCTTATTACTGTCATCTTCATACCATATGTGTTTTATATTACCTACTACAACTTCTCTCTCTTTCTTTCCCTCTCTCTCTTTCTGCATTTTTTCATTTATTATAATTTTAAATACGCGATAAAAGTGAGTTAACTTTCTTCGTTATTGTTTTAAGTACCAACATATTTTCCACTTCAAACAACTTCAAAAAAAAAAAAAATGGGAAAAATGAAAAATGAGAAGAAACGGAGCGAAAAAAAAATGCATATTAAAAACTTTATGTTCAAAACAGTGTTTCCCCTTAAAAAAAAAAATAAGTTGATTTCGCTTGTAAACCTACATAAATATTATTCTGCCTTTATTTCTCGACAATATTTTATGATTAAGAGTGCATATTATGAAGATGACTGCACATCTATGACTCGAGAAACAGAAAATTAAAATTTTCTAATTTAATTTTACTATAATTTTTTCTCAGTATGTTTACATAGAAATACTCAGGATAAAACTTTACTGTACTGCATTCGCTTTGTTTGTTCTTGGTTTAGATTTTGATTGTTATTGAAGGGATTGATTGGCTCGGATCAGGTTAAAATAGAAAAATTAATATGGTAAATCAAATGATGAGGGTTAAAATATGAAAATTATTTACGTCTTAATTTTTTTTTGTGATTGTAGGAAAATATTCGCCTCTTACAACCCTCGAAATTTTTAGCGCCCTGTAATGACCGTTAAATAAAATTGATGGCAAAAAGAAATGCATTAAATCCCAAAAATTACGTTAGCACTTTAAATTGAAAAATTTGTAATTTTTTTTTTTAGAAATAATTGAAGTAAAGTGGGGAATTTGAAAATTATTGTACGAAAATATTTTCTCATTTTTCTACAGCAATTTCGAAGGCTTCCGCTCAAATACAGCAAAATAATAAAATTTTTTAAAAAAATTTTAATTTTAATTGTGAATATCCTATAGTTGCTTATGAATGAATCTTTTCTACATCTTTTCATAACAATATTTTTCTACCTTTCTGCTCCCATTATTGTTAATTTTTTTGTTTCTTTCTTTCCTGCTTGTGTAAATCTTCAAACAGATTTCACTTTTCAATTTAATTTTCATTTTATATAAATTTTTCTTTTCCACATACAAACGTACATACGTTCATGCATTGTACAATCACATACAGGATAATATGACATTAATGACTTTTTGCTGTCATCATAACCATTAAAAAGGCACATTGTTGAAGAACAAAAATAAAATCGAATAAAAGTTTATCTTATTAGAGTGCTCTTAAAGGGCTTAGACGATTTTTTTTTTCTATTTGTTTTTTTTATTTTTGAAAAAAAAAGAAATAAATTTTATTATTGTTTTAAGTTTTTAGTTTATAAAAATTTATTTGAAAAACTTTACACTAAAAAAAAATTACATTGGTGAAATTCTTACGAATTTGAATGCATCAATAAATTGAAAGAAATATCAAAAATTACTTTAATTACTTTTAATTTCTAATAATGAGATTTCAATTATTTCAAATGTGGCTGATAAATTGTTTTGGAATTAATTGAAATTATTCTTGTATTACTGAAATTATTTTGAAAATTACCCTTTATACTACTTAAAAAAAAGCAGATGGGTTGCGAATTTAAAAGAACGAGTCAATGCAGAAAAATTGAAAAATTTTGCTCCTGAGAATGAAGAATGACTTCTGCTCTTTAGGTAGAACAAATGAGCTACAGATGTGTGAAAAATTAGCCGTGGGTTAGCGTACAAGACAACGTTTGCGTTCCACACCAAAAAAATCTATATTTTTTACGCTCGATCTCATAGATCGTTATAAAAACACATAGCTACGATAACACTTTATTATATTAAGAAAATCTCGAGTTTTTTAGGGAGTTTTGCCCAAAGATTCTGTGGTGTATAACATTATTGTTATGACAATAATTAGAGTTACCGTTATTAGTATATTTTAACCACAACTCAATTAGAATTTTGAGAATTCAATAAACGTAACTTTATTTCTCTCTATGGTGTACCTTAAAAATTTGTTCTGAAATCATGCAAATTCCAGTTTATTGCATTCAAAATTTGTAATTTCTGAGTAAATTAAATGTTCAATCTGGTGCTGCACTAAGAAAGCATTACCTTAATTTTACTTAATAAACAAGAATTATTTATATAGATTTTTTACGCTTAAACTTTATAATCAAAAAATTACCAACACTTTTGACTAACAAGCGAAACCAATGAATATAATTAAGAAAATTCTAATATTTTTCAAGAAATTATCTAAGGAAATCTTATTTTTTTTTTCCATTCCACATATAACTAACAAATTTTTCCCATAAATAACATTGTAAAACTTAATTTAAACAAATTTAAATTTAGTAACATATCTAACCGCATCATATAACCTCACATTAACCTTAAATTGTCCCATATATGCTATACAACGAAAAAAAAAAGAAAAACACAAACTAAAAATCCTTAAAAAAATAAAAACCCTCGATATAAAAATGAAAAGAACAGAAAATGAAACAAAAAACACACAACCGAATATCCTTACCGCAGGCTATAACACAAAAAAAAAGGATCTTAACAATAATAATAATATCTTTATACTGTGGGAAAAAAAAAGAAGAAGGAAGAACAAGGAATATTTTCTTTCTTTTATAATAACCAAGTATAGTTGATGATTTCGTTATTCCTTTCTATTACACAAAAATATGTAGAATATTTTTTAACAAAAAAACGGAAAAAAAAATATGAAAATAATGTCATGTTATCATGTGAACGTTTTTGTGTGCGTTTGTACTCATATTTTGTATCTTGTCGCTTGCGTTTTTCATCAAAATTTCTTCATATTACATACAGATCCGGAATTAAGTTTTTAAAAATATAGTATAAAAAATTACCCGAAAAAAAACAACAAAACAAAAAAAAAAGGTTAAACCGCTTGAGTTTGAAAATCTTAAGATCCTTTTCTATGCGGTTAAGAAAATTTAATTCCCTTAAGCAGAACCATAGCTTTCATAATATAGAACACGAAAATTCCTAAATTCTTATACATTTTGTTATTATAATAACAATAAATGAATCCTTGTTTTTCCTCTATCTTTTTCACTATATTATTACATTATAAGGATAACTTTAAGGCAAATACTATCTCTTATATGTTACGTATATGTGCTCGTTATTTGTGATTGGGGAGCAACACAAAATAGGCAAAAAAAAGCCAAAGAGTTTAGCGAAAATATAAAACAAAAATCAGAAAAAAATTTTAAATTTTTTTGTAAAGGATATTCATTATACGCTCTAAGGATTCAATTTATATAAAATTTTTGTATTATTTTATATATGCACACTACCATATTATTTAGTTTTAATACGGGAATTTCACGGTTTTTTTTTTCGTTTTAGATAAAATTCCTAATGAATTTGAAAAAAAAAAAACAAAAAACCTTATTAAGATCGTCATTAAATATTCAAAAAATTTATAATAGAAAAAATTATTGAAGTGAAAATTAAATTTTATTCATTTCTCTTGTTCTTTTCTTTTTTTGTTTTTCTCCAGGAATAAATAACAATTTCCAGGAATAAATAACAATTAAAATAAATTCAAAGAGTCCTTTAAGCAATTCATTTTAATGACCTTGAATAATTAATAAAAAATTAATTTTTCAATTATTATTTTAATTCTTATTAGCTATTTTTAATAATTGTTTTGTTTGTTTAAGAAAAATATTATTGAAACCGGATTTTCGATTAAAAATTTCTAATTATTTTAACGGAAAACATAAGAGGAAAAGAGCTCAGATCAAACTAATTGTTTGTAGAGTAGGGTTTTTTTTTATAACAAGTGAAACGTCTACTTAAAATATTCCTATTAGTAGTAATAGCTATGCAATAAATCAAAATTACATGGAAATCAAAAAAAATTGCATACCGCAAGGATGAAAGAAATAATAGAAAATTAAGAAAAAGGTTAATTTCAATGGCCATTTTGTGATTGTAATGCCCACTTATGTTGTTTCTAAGTTCAGAGGAGGCAGAAAGAAATAATCTACGTCTTCAAAATTTCAAAAATATTTGTAGTTCCCATACAATGAATTATCAAAATATTTGATATTTTTAAGACTATAAAAGTGGTACTCTTACGGGTTTTTACTAGATGAGAAACAATAAAATTATTTAATAATTTTGTATTAAAAATACTACAAGTCTTGTTAAATTAAATGAGGTTTATAGGCGCTTTTAATAACTGGTCGGTCTCAATGGTAAATGAAGCAGTTGAATCAACGAATTCGAATATGAATTCACGACATTGCAAATGTTAGTGATGAAAATTGAAAAATAATAAAAAATTAAGAAATAAAATTAAAAGAGTGATTTTGGATGCTCAGTTTATTAAGTTCCAAACCAAAATCTAACATGAGACTCTTCTTGGCGAGACTATAATCCCTAAATATTTATAAAACCAACAGAATTGAATTAAATTCTAATGCGAGTAGTAGATTTTCTGAACTGTATAAGCAAGATTCACTTTCATTTACACATATTTTGCTGGAAATCAATTAACTTTGTACTTATGTGCTTTAATAATTTAATAAAATTCCGTTCATAACAGCATAATAAATAGGTACTTCCAACAAACATTGTTACCTCTTATATATGTAAATCAGGTTGTATTTTCTAGAGTACAAAGGATTTCCCTCTAAAAACTAAAAATAACCTTAATTTTTTTCCTTATTTCGAAACCAAAAATATTTCATCATTTTCTTTGTTTTTTCCGCAATTTTTTTTTTTTTTTATAAAATTTTTGTATTTGTTCCAAATACTTTTACATTTAATTTAAAGGCAAAAAAAAAAAAATATCATTGTTTTGTGAGCCTGAATCGCATGTGTATGTAGATATGAACATTATGTAAGCATTGTTGTGCATGGTAAAAATGATTACCAAAAGTATTTTAAGTTCTGTTCTTTGTAATGGCTTTTACATTATCACCATTTATGTATAAGGTTCCTTAAGTTAGAAAATGTGTACGCAAAAAAAATTAAAAGAGCAAAAATTTTCTATAGGAAAACCACAAAAAAACTATGAAAAAAGAAAAATTCGGACATTGTTCTTTTTTTAGTAAAAAACATAAAGTTTAAAAATAGTTTTTAGAAGGTTTGAAATATTTTTTTATTAAATATAAATCACACACATTCACACATAATTCTATACATACATATTGTTTATTATATTTTAGAATAGTTGTAAGTTACAAGGATAACATAAAATTGAATGTATGAAAATATTTTGTTGTTTATTTGAAAGAAAATGTGTATACTCCGTTTTTTCTACATATTTCTATGTTAAATGCAGTCGTTCAACCTATGATTTGTAAATAATAGCACATTTCGTTTTAAGAACTTAAATCTATAGCTCGTACTTACCTAGACCTCATTTGAGATGTATGGAATGAAAGCGATTCATTGAAATAATAACCAGAATAACCATAATATAATATTGCATAAATATAGGAGAAATTTTGAAACAAAATCTGCAATGATTTTTGAGCATTTCCTACAAAGCTTGAATTTTAATTAATTTAGTTAAGTTCAATAGATCTCGAAAATAGAATGTCACATGATGGGTATAATACTTCGGAAGAGGTAGTAGTTGCTGAGTATAGTTATTGAGAAATTTTGTTCCTTAGATCACATAACTGTTGAAATTTGAGTTATATTTGAATAGTTGTGTTTGATGAAGATCGCTGCGAAAATTAGCAACAAATTGGTTTAAAGTAATAGTTAATTTTGAAAATTAATTCAATGGTCCGATATTTCCCGATTATCGAGAGTTCATAATGTGGAAAAATTCTATTCTAGAAAAATATTGCCTAAATATTTTCGAAAAAATTTTTTATAATGTAACATTTTTTCATGTTCTATACACTATGGTGGGTTTAATTAATCTTTTAAAAAATTTATGCATAGAAATCCTTGTAAAGTTTGAATATATTTTGAGTAAATTTATTGACTTCTTGTATTTTTATTAAAATTAAAGGATATTTTGTTGCATTAAGTACAGAAAGAGTTCTATAGAGGCTCTTTAGGCTAAATTAAAAAATATTTATAAACTATTAATAATATTTTTAGTTGATAAAAAATATTTTACTATAAAAGAAGGCATTATCCTTGATAATCCTTTAAGGCGTAAATTCTTTATGTAGAATAGCCATGAGTGAGTTTCTTTTTGTATAAATTCATTTGTTTTATCAAAAATTTTTAAAATATTTTTAAAATTCGCATATTTTATTTTCTATATAGAATTTCGTAAGTTTTTAATGTTGCCAAGAAGTTTGGCAATATCAAAATCTATTGTATACTAGTTCTGCAAATTTCTCAATTTTGTTTAAAATATTCAAAATTTATTATTTTATTATTTCAAATGTGAAACATTTTGCTGATTTGTTTAGAGAATATCTCTCCTATGATTGAAAGTTTGTCAAAAATCAAAGCCGATTCTATGATCTAAATCAGACATTTGTTATTAAATGTGTCTCAGTTTCGGGTAATATCAGCAAATATAGGTTATTCTGATGATCAGTATTATTATTTAATTTCGAAATTTTACTAATTGTTATTCTCAGATTTAGTTAACTCAGTTAATTTACTGTAAAACCTGTACCACACACATTCCATATGGAATTTTCAAATAGAATAATATTTTGTTCGCAGCAAATTTATTCAAATTGAATAGAGCACACTGATAAACATTGAGAACTATGTACAGTTTCACTGATTGCGAAAACCCCATTCCCATGTCAGCCTATATAGGGCTATAAATATCGTAAAATAATACTATATTTAGTATAGAAAATCTAAATAATCCTGCAAATATTTATTCTGTATGACAGAAAATTCATCGTCTTTTTCGTACACTCAATAACTTTTAATATTTTACTTAATTTTCTAAATTTACAATAAATTTAAATTCAATATTCATTCATACATTTTGAATAATTTAATAAAAAATTTATATACCAAAAATATCTTACAATGAAATTTATATCTGTATGACATTGTTTATATTTACAAGTAGGATTAAACAGAATATCGATTATCTTATAAAGAGGAAGTATAAAGAACATACACACAAAAAAAGCTAAGAGAGTACGAGGAAAAAGAAGAGTTTTAGTTTTTCTTTTTCTTATTTTATGGAAGGAAAACCAATATAAACCTCCTTCCGTAACGCCTTTCAACATCAAATCAATTTCATTTTGGGAATAACATTTTTCCTAACTTTATGAGTTTATTCTCCTACCCCATAGGAACGTCATTATTATTACATAACAGAAATCAACCCCTAATATATGTGTTTTTTTGTAAATTTTTCTCTATTTATTTGTAATTTATGTTAGTTAATAAAAAAAAAAAAAGAAAATCTCGCGTTTATTTTCCTTGAAATTATTTCTTTCAAGTATATGTTCGCTATTTACACGGAATACAATTTTTTTTTTCTATAAATAAGCAGGATAATAAATAATCTTTTTAAGCAAATAACAAAATACTTGAATTTTATAAGTTAAAGTGTATATTCATATTCATATATTTTATGTATAGGGTGTAGTCTTATATAGAATTAAAAATGTAGTAAATTTGCTAAATTTGTATAACGCAAGTCGAAATTAGGGCTTTTGAGTTCCTTTAGGTAATAATTTTACTTTCAAAAAATTGTAACACTTGCCTGGGTATAAAAGTAAACAGTGATTTATTATATTAATATTTTTGCATATGTCTTCGATCACAAAAAAAGGTGTAATATATGGTTTGTCTGGTGACGCAGTTGTGATTAGTTTAGAAATAGTATAACAATTGAAAACTGGTGAATGCTGTTTAAATTAACTATGAAGGAGATAAGAGAATTATAGGCTTTAGACCAGGCATGGGGAACCTGCGGCCTTAAGGCCGCATGCGGCCTTTTAACTGTTTTTTAGTGGCCTTTGTCCTTAAAAAAATTTATTTCTTATATTTCTTAAAAGTTAAAATTTTGCTGCCAAACGAGGCTGGAACCAAATATAAAATTGTTGTCGAGCAACAAACAATCACAGAAAAGTCATTGAAATAATGAACCATATTATTTTATTAATAATGTACATACTTACTTATTTATTTTTATTTATGAAATAAACTGTTTTATGTTATTTTTTATATTCTGACATAATTTTGTTTTCATCAACCTACACAAAGCAAAAATTTATAACCTTTGGACTTTTTTTAAACTTTGCGGCCTGATTGACTTTGCATTGACTAAAATTTGGCCTTATATAGAGAAAAGGTTCCCCATCCCTGCTTTAGACTATTTATTCTTTATCTCAGTAAGAGAGAGACAACTAACAAGAACCCTCGTAAGAGAATATCCTGACATCTCTAACAGATATCCGTGGCCCTATTTCTTCCAGCAATTTCTCCAAGTTCTCTTTGCCAAGAGACAATTCCCCGGCAGTACCCCGATGAACATATTCTGATATCCGCCCTGCAAGGTTAAATCGATCTCTCCATTTTTCTCGTGGGCGCTCCCGTTCGCAAAACCCTTGCTCCTCTATAATTATCTGAATTTCTTCAACATCAGACGGATTAAGTGATAGTAAATTGTTGTGGAATTTATGAATTGATTAATATTTACATTTTATTGTGTTAGATGCGTACGTTTTTCTTGTCTTCTATTGCTTATTGCATTACTTTGTTTTGTAATTTGACACCATGTAAGTATTTCCTCCCCCTTCTCCCACCGTTTAATTTGTTTTCTCTCTTCAATTTATAAGTATAAACTCGCACTTATATATATGTATTATATATTTTTATATCTTTATTATGAAACAAAAAATTGGCCTATTAAAAAACTATTTTATTCCTTTAAGAAAAAACAAAACAAGAAAAACCAACGAAAATATAAAAAATAAAATATATATTGGGAAATTATTTCCGAAGATATCCTTTAACTAAAATAATCCTTATCACCATTATCATATTAATATTTCTTGTAATTTTTATACATACTCTAGCTTTATAATGAAAATATAATATGACTATACACATACCTCTACATATTAAATACGAGAATGTATAGAAAAATAATATATAAAGGATAAGATTAAAAATCTCAGTAAAAATTACAGCAAATAACATTAAAATTAAATGCTATATAAATGGATTCTTATAATATGTATATATATATATATACAAAATGTATATTCTATAAAAGTAATATCCGGAAAGGATATTATTATGATTATTATTATTATCATTATTATTATTATATTGATAATAATAAGCGGCATTATTGAAAGGGAAAATAATCAGAATTTTTTTTATATATTTATTATAAAACCTGTAAATTGTTCTCATATACATTACAAAAAGGATAATAATCATTGAAAATATATAGAAGTTGTTGTATATATAGAAACAACATTCTACTATTGTAGATTTATGTATTAATTTGGTGAACAATGCGGAAGTATATGAATTTTGTTATTCCACTGATAACATACAAATTTTTTTCTTAGTGATTTTTGTATAAAACAACAAATCAGGTAGCGCATAATTTATGTAAAATTTGGACATCATATGAGAACAAATCATATGAGGAACTAAATTTTGCATAATATTGATAAACTGCTTCTCTAATTCGACCACGAATTCCGGTATAGTGAATTTCGAATTTTTGGAATGCATTCTCCAACAGAGTAAGCGTAAAAATACGACAAATTATATAAAAAATACTCAATAGTTTATCCTTACAACACCGGTAAGATTTGCGGGTCACAATCAAAGATATTGTAAATCTACATAAAAGTTTATGTAAAAAAATATATAAAAATTAGAATTTGCAATTTAGCTCTTTTGCATTTTTAACAAGGATCATAATAATCTAAATATAAAACGAGAGAACTGCTGACGCTGAGTGGGGGCAATCTCAATATTACGGTAATCATTTTGACGAGACACTGCTTATTGGAAAAGATGGCTGATAGGCTGGATGTTTCCTTATCGGATATCTGCCGGGAATGTGTGGTTGAGAGATGCCGATGGGCCTTGTATTGGCCTAGTGCTGGGTTGCAGCGTTGAGGCTGCTATCTCCCCTCTCTAATTAACTAACCAAATTTAAAAGGAATACAATTTTAAAAAATTCTGACAACAGAATATTTAGTTTTTTGAAATTTTTAATTAAAATTGACCGAAATTTCGAAAGCAATAATTGATATTTGAATTTTTTGGAAAATTTCTATATAATATTGGTAAACAGCTATTCAAAAAAATAAATATTGACTTATACATTTTATATAAATAAGGTTGCCACTAACAAAAATATAAATAAAAACTGACCAAATTTTAATCAAAAGAATCAGTTGGAATAGAAATACATCTAATGAGTCTAAATATTCCAAATTTAACATTATAAAATCTACATCACACCGTCTATACTGTCGAAAAATGTCAAAATTATGACACGATAACCACAATAAAACTGGATATTAAATTCAAAGTCTGAATTGTTGGAACTAAAAATTGCTTTTAACAAAATTATATTGTAGTGTTTGTTAATTTCTGGAAACCGGAACGGTAATACAGAATTTTTAAGGACCGCATGCCGTATACGGCTTCAATTTATATAAATAGCTCTTATATTATTTAGAATCTTATGATTGTAATGACACACATTTAAACAAATTCATTGATTTTACCGTCTTCATCTTTTTTCTGGCTTTAAGTTAAAAGAAATTTCAATGAAAAAAATCGTCGTCACTCACATTTTTGTAAATTCTTTTCATATAAAATTATGTTGTATGGCTTAAGGGTGAAAAAATGTTCATAAATTTCTTTTTTGTTTTAAATATTTTTGTCTGTTCTTTTTGTTCTTTTTATTTTTATTAAGCCTAAATTTATCAGAAACATAAAAATGTTAAAGATTTTGTTTTTTTATATGTGTACATAAATATAAAATGTAATAAATATTAGAAACATTATTTTTGGAACAGGAAATAGGAAAGGAAATCATTTTATTTTTTTCTTATTTTTGTTTTTTTTTTATTATTACACTTTGACTTTAATACTCAGTCACAAAATAATAATATAAAATCAAAGTTACTTTTTGAACAATTCAATTTTTTTTTGTAAAAAAAAATTTTATTGATTTCTTTATATTTCGCATATAAGAGTTAAGAACGCACGTTTGACTTTTACACATCACATTTTAAGGACGAATTTTATATACAAGTGTGTGTAAGAAAATCATTCATATGTCTAATTTTTATTAGGTCGATGACAATTTTTCTATAAAATTTAATGATTGTTAATAAAAATAAATTTTGTCTTATTTTTTTTTATGAATAATAAAATATTGAACGCTGCTGCAATTTACCACAAATACTTGTAAATTTTGTGACAGAAAATTAATAAAAAAACAATTTCGAATGATTTTGCTGTTGATTTAAGGATTTTTTTTTTATTGGCATGTGAGATTTGATTGATTGCATTTATATTATAGGGAATTTTTTTGATTTTATGAATGAAATTAAAGATTTTCTTATATAAAAAGTGAAAGTTGTGAGAAATTTGAACTAAGCATTGTATGAATTAGTTTTTAAGACTTAATTTATAAAGAATGCGTGGTGTATTCAGTAGGAATTTCATGATAATTTCATTATACTTGATTATTAAATTGGAAAAAGGTAAAATTTGAGTGTTAAATTAATAAAACAAAATTTAATTTTCACTCACTTTTTTTTTTCTTAAAAATTTATTGTAATTTTTAGGAAATTTTAAAAATTAATTAAGACTTTAGGGTGAATTTTTTTTTTCATGCAAATTTTTTGTGAATTTTTTCTATTAAAATATTTGATATTGGAAATTGAGAATTGTACTTGTTCTTATTATACACTATACAACAAAAGGATTTCATTTTTTAAGTACTATTAAATATAGTCGAACAAAATCGAAATCAAGTTGATGGACAGTTAAAAATTATGAGTAAAAATTTGGGAGGAAATTGAAGCTGCAAGAATCCTATGCAGAAAAAAAAATATTATTTAATTTTAAAAACCAAGCAATTATAAAATTTATGCAGTCAAACTTGAATAAGAGAAAATTTTAAATAATCTAGAAATTTCTTTTATTTTAAAGTTTTGTATCTCACTTACTTGATTTCAGAGTCAAGGATTGCTTTATATCTGTTTCTCTGTTGAGATTTTTCATGTCAATTGTTTTCAATAAAATAGAACCCACACGAGCCTGACAGGAGAGTAAAAACATTTGTGCGAATGAAAAATAGGGAATTTATTTCTCAAATTCGTAATTGTCGTTAAAATGTTACAATAATTTCTAAATATACTAATAGAGGACAAACAAAACCTTTACTGTCAAATAATATTATTATTAACGACTTACAGTTCAAGTCTCGTGGAATAATAATTAAATAATCTGGAATGATCTTATCTTTTGAAAATCTTAATCTATATTAATTATATTGAGATCTTTTTTGAATACCTTATTAATAATTAAGAAGTACCCCAAATGAATTACCCCAAAGAACATGTACTCGTATATTACAAGAGCTACCCTGATTTTCAATTACTTCTTGTAATTTTTAAATATAACTCTCTAAAATCAATAAAATATAACTTTCAATTCACTTATATATGACAAATAATTTGCTCTCTATTAATGACCGTATGAATTTAGTATTCACGAAAAATCGATTTGTTCAAAAATAAATTGAAGTACTCGTAGGAGTCAAAATCTTTAGAATTTAATAATAATTGTAAATAAACCATAAAGTTATTTAAAATTAAACAAAAAAAAAATTCCTTAATTTTCTTAAATTCAAAACAGAATTTCAAATCAAAAATTTAATATTTTTTTTTTGCGTCATTAAAGCCGAAAATTCTTGAAAGTTTATTAAAATTTTTATTAATCAAAAGTAAATTTTGTCCTAAACTTTATTAATGTAGGCCTATATGTATAAAAATATAATTGTAATGTCTGTATATAATTTATTCTGAATAAGACGCTTCCTACCAAAATAATTTTGCTTAAACAAAAATATAAAAATAAAATGAAAAGAAGAAAAGCCTAAATCAACCGCATTTCCATTCCCAATAAATTAAGGAATAATAAAAATTGATTGAAACGTGCCGCGCCTAAATTTATACAATCCCTTCCAAAATCAAAATATTAAAAATTAAAAAAAAAAATATTTTTGTGTTTCCCTTTTGTCACCTCTTTAATTTTTTTTTTTTTTATTAATTTCTTTAACAAAATTTTTTGATGTTTTATTCATAAAATATTTAATCCTTGTTTTTATTACTGTATATATGTATGTATGAAAAGGCAGGATATTCACAATTCATTTTGTATAACATAAAATTGTATAACATGAAATTTATGAATTATTTATTAGAATAAAATTGACCTTTTAATGGTCTTTTCTTTGAAAAGAAATCAAAACGAATCGGTCTAATATTAAATTAAATAACAAGGGAATAATATAAAATCAATTTTTCTTATTTTTTAATTTTTTTTTCTTCTAAATTTAGGTGAGAAGTTCAACACCAATTTAGTTTTTTTTTTTTTTTTTTTTGTGATCCTTTTTCATATTATTATTGTAAATTTTTTTTTATTTTATTTATTTTTTTATTTCGAAATTTGTATAAGTGTTCTTAATTTAAAAATTAGTTTGTCAGACAATATTTTAGTGTTTGTGAGAAATTTCATAATACCAAAGCATCATCCATTATTACAGGCAATTAATGAAGTAGTTCAAATCAAAGTGGATGACATTGTTTTGCTTAATTGCTAGCATAAATTGTTGCAAAATATTAATTTTTTTTAAATGTTAAATCAGAGAAAAATTGCATAAATTTAGGGGCAGAACGAAATTTCATATAATATTTTGGGTAAATAAAAAGTTTAATTTAATAGACGGGAATGTAAAAGGTAATTTGATTTATTCTTCGCTTGTATTTTATGTATAAAGCTGTAATAAGGCTGAAATGTACCATGTGTTTGAAATTAAAAGACTTTTGACGTATTATGAATTTTACTAATACAACATCATAGTTGTTTGAATTAATAAGAATGTGCTTATTACATTAATAATTTAACTTAATGGAAATTTCTTCATGCAACTGCAGAACAGATGGATGACGTAATCAAAGGAATGAGTTAAAGGCAGAAAAATTCATTAAAAAATTTTTCTCCTCGAACTGGACTCGAACTTTTGACGTATTTACTATTGGAAAAAGAGCGAAATTTTTGAGAAATTTTAAACAAATATTTATTTAATTGTTATACAAACTGAATTTAGGGTATTTAAATAAATGCAGTTTGAGCTTGAAAACGATGAAAACCTTGAAATATTGCAACAAAATGAATATTGTAGTTTTTAATTCCTTGACTAAGCAGTGCATCTTCATAAGTGAAACTCTTTTCATAATTACTTTCAATGGTTTCAATTAAGAACGTTGGTGCGATTAATATTCTCTCCAGAATTTCAGCATTCTAAAATTTTAATAAACAACATTGTCATCTATCACCACAATCTTTCGATTCTTATGAAATTTCCTAACTCAAAATATATTAAATACCAACTCTTCTTCAAAAATATCCCAAAGATTACATGCCCAATACTTTGTATAGCATTTTAATCGTGTTTAAGGAGTTTTAAGAAATGAAAAATCAAAAAACCAAAAAAAAAATATTATTTTCTTCCTTCTTGGTTTTATTACCATTCATTTTCTTTCTCTTTCCTTTCTTTTCTTCTATGTTTTTTTTTTTTGATAATCATTGTTTAGTCAACACAAATATCTAGACTATGGACTTAAAAAAATAAAAAGAAAATAAAGAGAAGTCTTAGTAAATTACACACATCTATATAAAAGTCATAATATTATTAATAAAAAAATTGAAAATATAAATGAGAATAAAAAAATAAAAAAAAATTGGAAAAAAAAAAATTGAAATCCTTTTTAGAACTTTGGAAATTCTATTTGCATGGAAATTACAGTAATTTTCAAGGAAAATTTCATATTTTCTTTTTACTGATTTTTTTCATATTTTGTGATATTTATTTTTTTTTTTTTTTTGTAAAATAAAATTATAATCACGACAATGTAAGCATAAGAGTACAAAAAACTCTGATTGCATGTTTTCGTGTGTTTTTTTTTTTATATACATTTTTTACGTACAGGTGTACAATAATAGAATGCAGGTAAAAAAAGAAACAGCAAAAAAAAAATTCAATTTTGAAAAAAATAAAACAGGATTGAATAGAATAGACGGAAAAAGGTGATACCAAAAAAAGATTATAACTTACTTTGGTAATAAGAAAAATCAAGAATGTATAAAAATAATAAAAAAAACTGTAGTTGACTGGACCAACTATAAGTAATATTTAATATGATTATAGTTATAATTTTAAGTTTCAAGAGTGTAGAAAGTACTATGAAGTTTGTTATGTATTTGATAAATTGTCTGACACAACCAAAGTTCTTATCAACTGCTTTCTATAGAGACAGTAAAAATAAAATTCTACCATTTAAGAATCGCTATACCCTAACCCTGTTGAAATACACGCCTACTGTGAAAGATTTTTTTTTTCTAACAATCGAAGAAATTTGTTGTTGTTCTTGTTTTCTAATAGAGTTAAAATCTTGATTTACATCATCTTCATTCTTACTACCCAGTAAAGATATATCAAGTCGTTTTTGATTTGTCTGCTTACTGTTTAACATGACATGACATAAACTCTATTTTCTCGCTCAATCCATAAAATGTAGTTCATTTCGTGACCGGGGGTGCACCACCAGGAGGCTACTTAACACCCCATCAAACAAATGTAAACTGATCAATACGTAACATCCTGCATATTGTAATTCTCATATATGCAACATTACAAATGAAATTGGAAGCTTTGTAATCTCAAATATTTTAAAAACGAAAAATTTATTTTTTTCTCTTTCCAATATTATAAAACATGGATTTTGTGTAAGTTTTGTGAATTAGATTTGTATTGGGAAAACAACATATCTGTAATTGCAAAGTACAAAAATCTTACAAGGATTTTTATGTCCTGATTTTTTATTTTTTCTTCTTTCTTGAAATTTTTTCTTTATAGTTTTGGTTTATTTTATTCTTTAAGCCACTTATTACTTCTATACTAGTATTTCTTTTATAAATATAATGGAGAAAGTAAAGAAAAAATAATAACAGAAAAAACAAACAAAAAAACAAAAAACAAATATTGTTTTAAAAATAACTTTAAGTTTTATTTATAAAAAAGAAAAAAATTATAAATTGAACGAAACTTTAAAAACGAAGAAAAAAAAAATTGGTAAAATGTTGCGGTAAAATTTTTATTATAATAACGGTTTGTTTTATTGTAAACGTACATGACATTCACATACACTCAATTTCTAATACACACACTCACCCACCTTCTTTATTTAATTTTAGTTTTAAAGTACTTTAAGTAAAATATTTCAAAATATCAACTATGCACACACAACACATACACGAATATTATTGTATAAAATTTCAAGTGTTTTATGGTCATACATTCATACGTACAAGTAAATACATGCAAGATCGCTTTAATTATATTTTTTAAAGAATTTTTTTCATGACAAATGGTTATGAAAAGTGTGAAATTTTAGAAAATTTTCTAAGAATTTTTTATTTTATGATTTAAATTTTAGAATAAATGTTGAATACAAAGTAAATCTTCTTTGGAAATAACAATAGAAATTGTGTATGAATCATACAATTTGTATGAACATAATTGTTTGAACATTTTACATTGTCATTTTTCTAAAATTAAATTTGTGTGAAATTTACGATTAGATAATAAAAGATTTGTAGTGTTCGAAATTGTAAAGTTATTTTAGCCAAAATTGAGCCTAATCCAAAATAATAAATAGTTTCAGAAATACCTGGAACCAAACATGTTTACGTTTAATGAATAAAATTTGATTCTTTAATAGCAAAGTTCGAAAGTCATAAAATCGTTAGCATTCAATACATATTTATGTACACAACTTGTTTTCTTTGAAAGTGCCCAGAAATTGAAAGCTACATGCACTTCCAATTGTTTCACATATCTGATTTCAGGCAGGCTTTTCATAAACAGAAGCTTTTCGAATCGCTCATACACATTAATTTTATTTGTGATTCCTTTTCCTCATTAAATTGTTCGCCTCTTGAGGATTCTGGATTTACTGTTTAAATCTTCCAACCAAGATTTTAATCAGTAAATTTGAATGTAAACTTAATATTCTTCATAATATGATTAAAATTTTAAACCTTCAATTTCAAACTAACCTTAAAATTTTATGAAAGCAACTTCAATTGATTGTCATTTCGTTTGACATTTTTTTCACACCACATTTTATCAATTTACTTTGCGTCAATTCATCAAACTATTTTAAACTAAATGACTGTACTTTGAATTTTATCTTGTCTTTTGCATTATAGAATTTACATAAATGCATTTCTAAAGTATTATATGGTTAGAATAATTTTCAAAATTTTAAAATTATAATGTATTTTCTATGTAGTACACAATTAGAACTTATATTCAATAATGACAATACATTATTGTGGTATAATAACCCTATAGTCAATGCAATAAATCAACAATTATCAAATTTTGTATTTTTAAACTCTTACATTATAAAAACTATATACATATACATACACACACACATCATATACTTTTAACTTTTCCTGTACTCATTTATCAATAATAGAAAAATGAATATTTTCACAAAATTATCCTTAACATAAAACAGTTATTAAAAGTAATTAATATTTAAAACTTTAATATTGTACGTGTGTACGTATGTGTGTACATAGATAATTTATTTCTACATAATGCATACGTTAAAAGTGACAATTATTTTTTCATTTACTTTATTTTAAATTAAAAAAATTATTTTCATTTGCTTTTTTTTTTCCAAATTAATATTTTTAATAGCGCATTCACACTGTGTCATCGCTCAGGTATGCCATTGTTTTATCGTATTTTCAATTTCCTTTCCGTTCATATTCCATCCAGTGCTATTAACATACACGTTTGTATGATTGTAAATGGGTTTGTATTGAAGTTAACAAAATTTGAATTCAATGAGCACCGTATCGTCTCTTGTATTTTTGTATGTAAGCATTTTGGATAAAATAATATTTTGCATTCGAATAGAAATTCATTATCATTTCATTACTTTTCAAAACTACTCTCTCGGTTTAGTACCTTTCCAATTAAATTGAGAAAAAAAAAACGATAATTAATTAAACACTGTCTGTCCGCTCATTCAGGAAACTATGCTTACAAAACTAAACTTCTAAAATGTTTAAAATAGAAAACTAAATTTTTGGGCATATGTAGAACTTTTGAGGGGACCATATCTACTTAGAAGAAAATTTTACGCTTTCTTAAGGTTTATAGTCTATCAAATCCTAAAAAATATAATTTTTTTTTAAATATTGAAGAAACCACAACATTTTTTTTCAACTTTTCTACCTTCTCCTTTACGGCTCTCAAATTCACAATAATTTGAATTTCCCGTTCCTTTTTTTTCTTGATTTGTAACCCTTTCCGAAAATTAAAAGCTTATAGTAAATGCAGTTTCTTCGAAAAATTGGATGTTAATTCACCTAATAAAAAACATCTCCGAATTAATTTTGCTCCTTCCCCAAAAAGTATGCAATTTTTTATTTTATTTTTCAAAAAGTAATTTTTACTTACTGAAGGAAAATGTGCTACTTTACAAATCATTTATTGTGTTTTGCATTTATTGTGTTTTATTTTCAATTAAAATGAATTTGTAATGAAAAAATGATAATAATTGCTTACCAATTTTATGAATTATTTAAAAATCGAACTGTGAAACCTCAATTTTAATAATAATAACAATAATAATAGTAATAATAGCAACATTTGTGTAATATAATGCTATTATAAATGCCCATTAAAAAGGATTTCATGGTATTTTAATAATATTGAAAAAAAAATTGTTGGAATATAGAAAAGAAATGATAAAATATTGGTTGCTCTATAGCAATTCTAGGATAATTTATTTATAAAATTACTTTGAAAGTGGTTAAAATTTATTCTGATATAGTTATTATTGCATTGTGAATTTAAAATTGTGAATAAATTGAATTTAAATATTAGTTTCAACAAAAGCTTCAAAAAGAGAGAGAGAATACTGTTAAATAACTTGTATTAAATTGTTATAATAATGAGAATATTTTGTAAGAAGCTTAGGATTGGAGGATAGAAGATTGGAATATTGCCCTTGTCCATTAATAAGTAAATTTACATAATTGAAAGTAAACGCAGATAAATATAATTCTCATTTGATATTTTAAAGCTGCTCATTGAACTCGCTAAATCATATTAATTTGAGACTCTTATTAACATTATGAACGTGTTGAGTATAACATGTTAGCTCTTCTGCAAAATCAATATGTAAAAATTTAAAAACGTAAAGGAAACATTCTAAAACAACAACGAAATAGATTCTCATTTTCCCGTTACTTTTGGTTTTGATTGTACATATTTTCATTAAAAAATTATTGTAAAATTTTCAAATAAATTTATTGTTTATTAAATTGTTCTATATATTTAAAACAATAAGCTATAATTATATTGCGGACGATTAGTGAAGGAGCTTTTGGTTTATAATGTTACGAATAGTTCTTTCAAATATTGTACTGCTGTTAAAGAATATTGTAGCAATGTCAATGACAATAACAGGATAAAACTAACCAAAATTCTCTTTGAGTTTCAAAAAAAATTATGGCGATAATATATGTCTTTCGGTAGATGACATGGTATATAATTTTAGATTTACAAAAAAAACCGTGGGGGATTAAACCAATCTTAGCTACAAGTCTATATCTAAGGTAGATAAAACCATAGACCATACAATTTGCATTCTAGTTATTTCGTGCTGCTCTTTCGGTCCCTCGGCTTTTATAATTTGTTATAATGCCATCTACGGAATGACAAATTCTATTATTATACATTCCACGGTTGGTTAGACTAACTCTAAAGTATCAATACACATAAAATTCATTTTACAAATTTAATTTTATTAAAATTATAACTTGGTTTTTTTCATTATTTTATCGTTTCACTCACGTTAAATTTTTAATATTAATTGAAATAAATATCAATTATGGGAAAATTTCATGCAAAAATACAAAAATATTGAAGTAAAATTTTGTATCAGAACAAATTTGTTAACAGTTTTACATTGTTCATGTTATCCAATATTGAATTGTAAATACACATGGGTACAAACACTCAATATAGAAATATTGTGGCGTATTTGTAAAATTTTAAAGTTTTAAAGCCCAAAATTGAAATTTTCGATTGAAAGGAAATTTTATTAAAGTTCTTTGTAAATTAAGTATAATATTGAGTATTTTAAAAAATAAAGTCTTTTGACTTGGAATATAGTATGGAAGAGTTTTTGAATTAAAATTAAAATTTTTATATTTCAATTCAAGAATAATTTAATAAATATTAAGCAAAGATCAATATAAAGGTGTGGAAAATAATAACACTCAATAACACATAAAAATAAATATTAAGCCCTTCCAACATGTATTTAATTTTCCGAGACATTCGAAATCGGCGAGAGCATTAAATTTACTCTTTCAGCTGATAACTGTTTAAAATTTGACATTAAGCGATAATAGAGAGGGTGATTGTCACTTGTTATTAATGGAGTTTAATCAAAATATGTAAGGACTCAGGTACAAAAGGAATTTTTAGTTTTTCAATCACAGCTTGGTTGTAAAACCGTTGCGCGCACATCCAAGCAATTAAACTGTTGCTTCAATTCAAATCGATTGCGTTAACTAAAAGTTGCTGTCAGTTCGTAAAAAATTACGCTTAAATATTAATCTACGGAATACAAATAACTTGCCTGAGCCTTTGAAGGCGTGGTAATTATTTTTTGTTTCTTAAGTTCTCTTGGATTTCATAATAATTTTCAATATATTGTCCAAAGTTGATCTCCGATCACTCATGACTGTAATGAAAATTGCTTCGGTTAAAATTGTTTTACTTATAAATCTCAATTATTTTAGCAATTAAATTTTTGGAACACACAAAATTTCTGTTCAAACAAAATAATTTATTTAAATTTTGGAGGATCTTCATTAGAAACTACTACAAAACTACTACAAACCAATAATATTCGTCATATATAAAATTTGACTGCTTAAAAAATGATGAGATAATACCCTTCACAAGTGGGAGCTTATATCTGGATTTTAATAAAAATTTATGAACCATTTGGTTTCATTATAAAATAGAAAAAAAAATCAACTACTTTTCCCTTACAAGAAAAAAAAAAACAATCAAAAACTAAAAATTTTCAAGAATTTTTTTATTTTACTATTTTTTTTCTCTTGGTTACATTAAAATACACACACCATTACAAATATATTTTCCTTTTTAGAAAATTACTATGTAGAAGAAAAATTTTGTTTCAATTTATTCTCCCAACTCCTTTTGAAGACTTTATTTGTGTTTTTGATTTTTGTTTTTTTTTTTTGGGTTTTTCTATGAAATTTTTATAGTAAGTTGTTTTTTAAGGAGTTGGCAGTCGATAAAATTGTTAAACTACTCTTAGAGTAGACTATAAAAAAAAAGTATTTCTGTTTTCTATATTTTTTTTTTGGAAATAAGATAAATACAGTCATTATTTTTATAGTCGCGCACAAAGCAGATGAATGAAATTCAATAATGAAGCATAAATATTAAAAAATTGATTTTTCATACATAATGACATTAGTTAGTTTATTTAGAATTGAAAAATTTTTATATTCAGATATGTGAGGTCCAATATTAAATTACAGTAATTTAGAATTAACGTACTTCAATTGGTAGTACAGAAACTCGAATTTTTTTGAGAGAATTGGTTCAAAATTTTCGCAGTACAACACGAAACATTGCCGATACTGAAAACTCGCAATACATATCGAAAATTCCCGAATCACTGAAAATTAATCCTGGCAAAGTAATTAATTTTTTTTCACTAATTTCAGAATAAAAGTGATTCAGTCTGCAAAAATCGTGTAACTGATAAAAATTATGTTAAGAAAATTCATGATTTTCCATAGTAAAACAAGATTAAGACAGTTGCTCGAAAATCGACTTTTAAAATTTTATGAAATAACTGTGCAGATCTAATATTTTCTGACTTATGTTAATATCTAGATCTAAATCTTAAGTTGCAGTAATTTGAAGTTTCTAATCGCAATTTATTAATCACCATAAAAACCAATAAAAATTTTAAACAGGCAAAATTTTCCATGAAATCCTTAATAATCTCTAATATATTGAAATATGGAAAAACCCACTATTATAGTTGAATTCTTACTCTCATCGTTTTCTGAAAAACCTGATATTGTAACCATTTAGTTTTAAGCTCGAACATATAATATTAAATATATTGAAAACAAATGAGAATTTTTTTCATGTTTATTATTCAAAACAGAATTTCTGGTTGAAAGTAAGAAGGGAAAGAATCCTAAGATTGACAAAATTAGGCATAATTTTTTTTTTGTTTGCATTTATTTAGCTATTTTTTTTTTCGTTTTTAGTTTTCAAATATAAAATTGGAAAATGAGATTTGAGAAAAAAAAAACATATCTAAAGATATCTAAAAAGAAACCAAAACATGGGATCACAACCAAACCCGAACAAAAAAAAAACCCAAACGAGATAAAAATGAAATTACCATGTCAGCATATTTAGCAACTCTCTGCTTGCTTTTTTTTTCATATTTTTCTCATTTTTTAGTTTCCTTCAGTTTATATAAGGGTTTTAGAGAGAGACAAACAAAAAAAAAATATTAAAGATAAAAAAAATACAACAGCTATATTTCTGTTTTATTTGACATTACGCTTAAAGGGATATTTTTCGGTTTATTCGTTGGAAATAAAAAGCAAAAAAAAAAAATCCCTCTTTATGCTAACATTTTGACATTTTTTTTTTTTAGTATTCGAAAAAAATATAAAATATACACATACAAAGCACACATATTCGCTTTGATATTGAAAAATGTCATAAAATTAGTATGAAGAAAGAAAAAATAAGAAAATGTGTTTAAGTTATAAAAAAGAGTCAAATAGAACGGAGAAAAAAATTGTTCCACAGAAAACAAATTTTTAACATAACTATGATTTTACACACATTCCTAACCACATATTTTCAAAATAATACTCGTAAATGCGTTTGTATGTATACGTAATATGTATATGAATGTATGAAGTTAAATGTAAATGTAAGTATGATGGTTTTTACCATTCACCGTTTAAGTTTCCGGTTCTCCTTTTTAAAATTTATATTCTTCAATTTCAAGGATTCAAAATTATATTGCGAATAAACAAAAATAATATTGTATATAAGCTCATTGTGTTTTTCTAGTAGAAGAATATTGTAAAAATATTGAGTTAGGCAAGCATTTTTTATTTTCAAGTATTTTCAATTCATAATAAACACAACTATGAAAAAAAGTAGAGGAATAACGCAAAAATAACATAAATTTTTTCTTAAAAAAAAAAAGCAAACCATTAGATAAAAAACGAAAAATATCGAAATAGAGAATGGCAATCATGTAAAAATTTTTAAATTTTGGGTTGGAATAAAATAATAAAAATTAAATTAAATTTTCATTTTTATAAAAAACAATTTTCGAAATTCTGTTGGCAACCGCCTTTTTAACAAAATATTTTTACAAATTTTTTTTTTTTTTAATTTTCATATCGCAATGAAAAGGCTCTCATTTTTTTGTGAGATATGTTTTAGAAATTTTTTTTACGTTGTTGTCATTTTTAATTGCGAGGCGTAGTTGTGGATTTTTTTTATTTTTTTGACATTTCACAAATTTTGTTAAATATTGCATATATTTAGGCTGAATTGTTTATTTTATTCTTTCAATGATACACTACATAAATATTGTACTATAAATGTAGTACAAATAACTTAAATATCGCTTAAGTCTTTTGACTTGTTTCAGGTGACTAAGTAAAAATTTTTATTATTATAAAAATAATCTTATAATGCAAATCAATCCGCTTTACGTTACATATCAAAAAAGAAAATTTAAAAATGAGTTCCCCAAGTCTCAAATGTCACCCGTCCTGTCAACAGTCAAATATCTCCTGTCATCTTTCACCTATCAACTGTCACCTGTAAACTATCTCATGTCGACTGTCACCTGTTAACTATCATCTGTCAACTGCCAATTGTAAATTGTCAAATGTCAAAGTCAAAGCTAAGAAAAATAATATTCAAATTATTCCACGATATTTAAAGCAATTTTTTCACCAATTGCATTTTTATTGAAAATACAAGGTGTTTCGCATAAGGTGGCAAATAATTTCAGGGATGATTCTTTGATTAATTTCCAGCAAAAAATTGTATGGATGAGAGGGGGAGGAGGGGTGCAGATAAACACGTTTACGAGCTACAGCCTATTGAAAAAAAAATCAAACTTTTCCTGCATATAAATAAATGCTTAAAATTTCAAAACCATGTAACATAGAGTTATCACTATGAGCGTGTCTTACAGATGATAGGCTGTTCACCCCTCCTCATCCATGCAATTTTTTGTTGGAAATTGATCAAAGCATTATCAATTAAATTATTTGCCACCTTATGCGAAACACCATGTATACTTATAATTTTGAAAATATTTTTGAATTTTCTAACAGAACTGGAGAAGAGGTACTTTGTAAGCATCAAAGAATCTTCTATTTCAGTAGATATCATTAAAATTCCACTTTGTTTTTATCCATAATTATATTCCAATTCCTTCACTCCAACTAATTCCATTATAATTCGCCTTTAGCTATATTACACAATTCAAAATCAAGTGCTAAAATTTACACTATTTGCTGCTTATTTAACTTTCTTTATGTTATACTTATGTTATTGTTTATATCGAAGAATATTATGTGTGTTATGTAAACTTGTTGTTAAAATATTTCATATATTTTAAAAATATTTTAAATATTTTCATAAGAACATTGAAAATAATAAAAATGTCCTTTTTTTCTGTTTTCTCTCATTTTTTTTTTGCATTTTCCTCTTTTATTCTAAATTTATATATGTAGAACGTAGGTCAACTAGACCCTTTTTTTTATGATGGTATATTATTCAAGAAAGAGACCCGAAACTCTTTATAAGTTGTAAAATAAAGGACACAAAAGGAGGAAAAAAAAAACAAAGTACAAAAAAATATTTAAGTAAATATTCATCCTTCTTCATAAAGAAGGAAAATATGCTTTTTAAAAGGAGAACAGAATTTTTTTTAAAAATAAAAGAACGAAAAACTAAAAAACATCTTTTAATAATAACAAGGACTAAAGAACTACCTAAGTCATAAGTAGAAGTAAAGTGACAAGCTAGGAAAAAACAAAACAAGAAAAAAAAGGTTGTTAAATTTTTTTTTGCATTAGATTTTCACTTGATTTTTGTGTGTTTTTTTATCCCGTCTATAGTGAGGAGACAAAGTTAAAAAAATGTGAAAAGAATTTTTTGTTTACTCTTGTTAACATTGAAAAGCCTTCTCTTTTGAAAACGTCATAAATTACTGAGTAGTACTGTGTCTTATGGAATGACTTATATTTAATCGTGGAGCTGGTGGAAGGGGCTCTTCAACTCCTTCAGATTCATTCTATTGTAAACCTTTTAAAAGATGAGTAAATTATTGTTAGTACCCTTATTTAAAGAATTTGTTCTCAAGTTTTGTATTTTGCATTATTTAAGGGAAAGAAAAGGTTGAGTGTATAGGAAGACAAAATTAATATGTCCTTTCACTTATTTTTAGTTAACTAGATTAAAGTGTAAGATTTTCTATTTAGGGAAATTTTATGATGGGTTAATTTTATTATGATCACCCTTCGTTCTATTTTATTGTATACAGCGTTGAACTATTACTACATAATGAATAGCCGTTTCGAAACGTAATCAATTCTACATAATATTTTTTAAATGATTTCCCCTGTAATATTTGTAATATAAAAATTCTTTATCTATATATAAAAATATAAATAGACAAAAGATTTACAAATGGGGAGATATAAAGAAAAAAATAAAGTGAAATGTTGACGAAAAGTTAAATTCATTTTTCTGGGTTCAATTGTTTGCCAAATAATGGGGTTTTTAAATGCTTCCGAATGTCTTTTATGGTCATTTTTTTGTTATGTAAGATGAATTTGTGATGATAATACTAAAAGAACTGCTTATTGTTAATGTGTATGTGTGTATTGAAAAATATGAAAAAAATTTTTTTTTTCTTATTAAGAATACGAGTAAAAGCAAAAATTAGGGCTATTTAAGTGTTAAAGGAAATTTATAATTTAATTTTTGTTGAAAACAATTTGTAAACAAATTGTTTATTTAAAAACAAAAAAAATAATTTTGAGACTTCAGTACTTGCTGTTAGAAAAAAAATAAAATGGAAAAGAAAATTTTAAAAGTCCTACGTCACCCAACAATTGCTTTTTAATTTAGGAAAAAGGCGGTTGGTCAAAAATATGTAAAATTTTTCATTAATGTTAGTTGCAACTTAATTAACATTTGATTAGGGGTACAGCTAATTTTTGGAAGTAATATTCATACAAAACTATTAATAAATTATAATTCATTCCTTAAATCTTTAAATTATTATGCAAGATTCAAATTATATTAGAGACCTCATGCTCACAGAAACTTGATAAATTTTTCCGATTAAAAAATTTAAAACAATTTAAACCATGTACTTTTGATCGAGTTTCGAACCATTTTTGACAATATACTTGACATGTAACATATGACACCATAGTGTAACATTATGTGAAAGAACAAAAATTGTTTTCGAAAAAAATCATTTTTAAATAAATTTGAAAACTCTAAAAATTTATAAGAATTAGATTAGAAGTTTTGCTAGCACTTATAGAACTAGGTTTGCAGTATTTGTAGGTTTTTTAAAAGAGTTTGTAGAATTTAGGCTAAAAATTTTGTTAGCAGTTCACTTGACACCAAAAAAATTACCCGGATGGAAGGAAATTTTTCAAGGTTACACATTTTTATACGAAAAATATTTTTATATTTTAATTTAAGCAAACGCTCATTGAGTCAGTTTTCTTATTATTGCGATTGATTCTTATACATTACCATTTTATTGAGTTTTGCTTACAAATCTTAATCAAAAATAAATTTCAATTCAATATAATTTCAAATCACAATCATTCATTTTACTGAGTTTCCATTCATTTTCCAAAAAAATCCAAATAATTTCATTTTAACGCCTTTTTATATGCAATTATACTTAAAATAAGAAGAGAAATCAAAAAAAATTATTTTAAAAAATAACATTTTGAATATTTTGATTTAATATCATTTTTTTGAGCTTTAAAATAAATTTATTCCATAAATTTGAATTAAATTTAATATATTTTTTAAAATTAAATTTAATATAATAATAATAATAAAATAAAATAATAATACTTACATATAAAAGTTATGTAGAAAATTTATGAAGAAGAAAATCTATTTGGAAGAAGAAAAATTCATCATTTTATATTGAATAGAAAGGCAATATTTAAATAAGTAAATTGAATATAAGGAGATCGAGGATAAAGATATAATATGTATATAGGAAATCAATTGAAATATGATTTAATAAAATAGCAAAGCCATATACTAACTTAATATCCAATTCAATCTTGATCAATATAACAATCATCACTGGTATACCATTTTAAGTTTTGAAATTGATATAAAGACTTTTTATATAATATTTTTTTTTTATTATTTTCGAAGAAGGATATCAAATATCCTTTTATTTTAGTTGAAATTTTCAATTGAAAATAAAATAGAAAACATCAAAAAGAAAGAAACAAAAAGGCGAATATTGTTAAATCGAGCCAATATTTCCTTAAATTTTTGTTCACATATCATGCAATATATAAATTGGTTAAAAGCTAGAAAAAAAAAATAAAATAAAATAGAATCAACGAAACTCTCATATTACAAAGAGATTTCAGAGCAAAATATATATAAAAGAAATTATACAAGAATTCGGGAGAGTTGGCCCTGTCAATTATGTGATACCCGTATGAATTAATAAGGCTTATTCAGATTATTGTTATATTGCTTCATTCCCATACATTGGTTTTTATATTTCTAAAATTGTTTTGTAAATAGGTAGCAGTTATGGTGATTATAAAATTTTAATGACTTCTAACCAAAATAATTACTCTATTATACCATAACCGTGTGTCCGAGATTGCAGTACACTAAATTCAATAATTTCTGAGATTTCATAAAATAATTTTTTCCAAAATATGAAAATTAATTATCAGGGCCTGATAAAATCCAAAAGGGTTATAAAGGCCAATAAAAAATCCTTTAAATAATTATAATTTTATGGAAGTGACAATGCGACGAATCTGAAATGCAGTCTCAACGAATTTTACCGAAAATACCATCCCAATAGTATAACATACACCTATTCTTCAGAAGGTTCAGCCCAATAGCTTTAACAGTTTTTGGGATATTATGAAGAAATAATTATAAAAGTTGTATGGCAACTACCACAATAATTTGATTAGGACCAGTATAAAAACCATTATGGGATTTGCTATCTTGCATCAAACATTATTCAATGCCGATCAAGAATGTTATATTAATTTCTAAATCTCAAACAATTATTTTTCACTGTTACAAACGTAACAGTCAATTTTTAATACCCTACGAGCATACGTTCATAATAAAAATCATAGAAAAAAAAAATTGGAACGTGGGAAATTTCTTAATAAAAAGCACATGAAAGTCTTCTATTTCTTCCCTAAATATTTTTCGGTTTTCCTTAGAAAATAATATCAAATATACTTTTCAAACAATTTAACATTTTATACGGTATACGTATAACATGTATGTTTGAGTAAAATTCACACTTCTTTTGACCTAACTTATATAAATTTTTGTTTTTACGCATACGCACATGTTTATTGAGCTTAAGGCTAATTCTTAAAATTTATAATATTTTTTGTTTTGTGGCAAAAGTTTCAATTTAATGCACGTCGTTTATTAAATACACGATTCAAGAATTTTTTTCCCCTATTTTTCATATGTCAGGTTGTTTTTAAGTGAAATGGTACCCAAAAGAGGATATTAAATTTACCCTTAAAAATATCTACGAGCACAAAATTTCAACGTATGTGTGTATGGTATTTTTTCTTTTGATAAAGGATACTTTATTAAATTTTTTCTAATATCACTTTGATGTGGGTGAATTTTTTTTTTGTTTTGTTTTGCATCTGAAATATTTTTTTTGCACATTTGTTTTTTTTTTCCAGTTCCTAGCCATTCCTGTGAAGAGTTTTTTCTATATTTGAATTGATAATGCTAATTTTTTTTTTCGGTTACGAATGTTCAAAATAGGAATGGCTAGTTTTGTGGAAGAAACTATAAAGAATTTTTTTAATTTTTCTTAGCTTTATTCTTATTCTGCAACAAGAAATGATGAAGTAATCAATTATCTGATTGATGGAGCGCCATCTATATTCATATAGGCTAAAGTTTGGTGCTCTATTGAAATTATTTTTTATACAATGAATTAGTTTAAAAATTTTTTTCACTTTAATTAAAATCTTTTACATTAAAATATTATGGTAGCCTTTGATTGCTTATACTTCTACGCGAAATTTAACATAAATAAATTTATGCTTAAAATTTGATAAAGAAAGAGAGGCAGAGAGCGCAATACAAGAAAGAATTATGGTAAGAAACTAGCATTTCGAAGCAATTATAAAACTGCTCAAATCTAGCCTCTCATCGAGAAGTGTGAAGTTGAGATTATACAAAACTTTAATAAGACCCGTACTGAGTTTTGGTTGCAAAGTTTGGACTTTATAAACGAATGAAGTCAATCAACTCGTAACCTTCGAGAGAAAAATTAAAAAAAATTGTATCGGCCTTACAGGAAAATGATGACAAGATTTACCCGCTTACTTGGTCTACTAATCCATGGCTAGGTTACGTCATAAGGATGCCAGATGAGGTAGTCGTGAAAAAGATCTTCAAAGGCAACCCATTTGGTGCAAGAAATCGTGGACACACAAGAAAAAAATAGTTAAACTTCATGTAGGAAAACTTAGCAAAAATGGGAGTGGCTCAATACACAACCGCCAACTACCCACTTATAACAGATCCGATTGGAATCGTATTGCAGAAGATGCACTGGCTGTAAAGCAAAGAAGAAGAAGAAATTTATGATACAATTATTTTCAAGTATGTGAGTAATAATGAAATCGGCAATTGTTCTTACTCGATCTTTTTCATATTTTTATAATTTTGATCAAAAATTACACTAGAAGAAGACTCGTTGAAAAGGTCTCTGTCTCAATCCTCTTGGCTGCAGTTGTATTGACATAGACGGTATAAAACTCGATCATTCAAACATTTCGGACCAGAATTCAAATCTGATTTCTTAGAATCTTGCTTTATTTTTTATTGAAAAATTTAAAAATTTAAAAAAAAAAAATCATAAATTCTTATTTTTTTTTGCTTTTTTTATCATCATTGTTGCCTTCATAATTTTATTGACATCCCCATTTATTAAATTGACATCTTTTTACCTTATCAAATTATTATCAAAGCATATTCAGTGACTCCAGATAACCAAAAAAAAAAAAAAAACAAAAAAAAAATCATGAAAAAAATTAAGTGTTCTTCATGCCACAAATTGAATTTTTGTCTCCTTCTTCTTCTTCTTCTTTTTCTGACAAGAATTTTCACACCCTGTTAACATGTAAAACTGTTTTAGAATAAAAAAGAGAACATTTTTGTTTCCTTAAAGAATGTGATTTTGTTTTAATGTGTAAAAACAAACCGGAAAAACAATTACCTTTTTGACTTTAAGTCTTTCGATTAAAATTTTCCCACCTGTCTCTTTGTAACTGCTTGAAAGAAGGAAAAAAAAAAGGTGTGAAGAAAATTGTCAATTCCTCAGGCATTCAATTCAACTCATATTTCTTTGGTAATATAGGAAAACACACACAAGTACGTACGTACACATGCACATAAAGTATTTCATGGTGTGGAGTGAGATGTAATGACAGCGTTGGTAGTGTAAGCACGGGAGAGAGAGAGAGGAGTTTCTTTTTGTTTTTCGTTTTTTACTTTTTTTGTTATTTTGTTTTAAAGGTAGGAATGAAAAATTACTTTTTAAACGTCTGTAAAGGGAAAAAAATAATATTGAGAGAGCGAGAGAGAGAGGAAAGTGTAATTTGTACTTACACACGTTGAGGAAATTTTTCAACAATCTATATCTAAGGAATCAAGGGTATTAATTTTTACCATTGAAAATTGCTTTTACTTTCTTTGTTGTTTTTTTTTTCTTGTAAAATAAACAGTTTTGTGGATTTTAAGCGGATTTATTATCCCCATTATCTATTATTTTTTTTTATACTGTTTTTTTATATAATCGAGTTAAAATGTAATTGTTTTTTTAGTCTAATTGACCTGTCATAATGGACAGGTAAATTACTCAATGAACAATGATATAGCAATTATTTACTCAAGTAGGTAAGCATAGGAAGATCCTTTCAACATCTTATAATAATTTAGAATATATGGACGTTGTATCAAGGACCATTGGGAACAGTTCAAGTATATACAGTCAGCCTTGGTTTTGCTTTAATTTAGAGTATTTAGACTGAAGATTTTGAAATATAGAATTGCTTGTTGAGAAACTAAATTGCTCTTCCAAGTGTTGAATTTATTTTGGGCATGTATCAGAAGAGTTTGTTAATATTATGTAAATTAATTTTGTATTTAAAAATTTTAATAATGTGTTTCAATATTTAGCATGAGAAGGCGGAAGAAAAGTAATATATGTATTTTTCGTTTAAATTATATAAAAAAATTTATTGAAATAAAATGTAAAAATTTATTTTTCATTATTAACAATTTTAAAGGGAAAATTATTAGAGCAGTTTAAAAGAATTATGGTAGAAATGAGAAAAGAAGGTGGGAGTTAATTTCTTAAATTGCAGTAGAATATTTTTGCAATTTTTCTTAAAGTAGAAAGTCGTAGAATAAGGATACAATGTACTAGACATATAAAAATTACTTCATGTTGTTGTGTTCATTCGTGGTGTTGTGTCTGTGGTTTATGTTACGAATATTTTATTAAAATCACCAAAGTATTCAAAGTGGATTAAACGCAATTTTTATTAAACGAGATGTTGAAACGTTACCATTTTATTTTTTTATATCAGTTCCTGCTTCTGACTCAAAAAGGTTTTTAAGTTTATAAAAAAGAAAGTGACAAGTTCTTAACTGCAATCAGTTTAATGATTTGAGAGGAATTAATTGTTTTAATTATTAATACCCAAGAATTACGAGAATTAACTGGTTAGTTAGATGGCACACGATCTGATTTTCTTGGAAAACCGATTGAATATCAGACAAATATTCTAAGATCGGTAGTACTTAGTTCGACCGAATATGAAATTTTTTCAGAAACTGTGAATTAATTTTCATATAAATGGAAATGCTTTAGCCACACTTTTGCCTTTCAACTTGCTAAATTATTTCCCTTAATGATAATGATGAAATATTCCTTTAAATAATTTAAATAATAATTTATTTCCCACTTACTTTCATAGTCGTTTTTCAACCCCAACTATGAAGTACTCTGAGAGTGGGATGAAAGTAAATAAAATTTAAATTTATAAGTAATTGTTCCAAAAAAAATTACGGTGGGATGAAAGTAAATAAATTTTCTTGGAAATAAAGACATAAAACTCTTGCTTTTCTTTCTGTAATTTTTGGTGTACCCCAAAATTCCTATAATGGAATTTAAAGCACGCTTTCGTTTTTTCTATATTTAAATTATTAAATACACTTTATTATTTCTTAAATAGATAAAAATAATCGAATCCTGAATTTTCTCTAATAAAAAAAGGGTGAAAAATAAAAGTGTAAATTTTAAATGTCTGTTGAAAAAAAATGTACAAAAATACGGAAAGCCCGCAACAAAAATTATTTTTATGGTTTTTATTGCATATTAACTGAATTTTATTCATATTTTTTAATAGAAGCGAAAAACAGAGAAAGCAACTACAATGAAAAATAAAAAAAAAGAAATGTGAGGGTGTACAAAGGGCTTTTACCAGATTTTTAATTTTTTGTTTTTGCCCTTTGCAAGATTGCTATAAAATTTTTTTGTTGGCTTTATGCTAAGTGGAAATGTGTTTTATGCAATATAAGAACAGTGCCTTGACATTTTAAAGACCGCATTTTTGAAGTTCCCAGTTTAAAACATCCATTTTGCTTATTTGCAAAACGGTCAGAATTAAGCACCTTCTGGAAGGTTTTTTGAGACGAATCGGAATTCTGGAATGCTTTTATTCTCGTACAAATCCTTTAAAAATTTATAATCCTCATAGGTATTAAAAATTTGTAAACGATCTGCATAAGACAATGGATCCTATACATTGTTAAATTGTTGATGTATGGGCAACATCTTGTCGCTATATCTGTTAGTGCATATTTTAGCGAAGCCAGAATACTTTCGAGAAGAAAAGGAATACGCTGGGAAGAAAGAGAGGAAATTGTCAGCTCTGGAAAATAAAACCTGGGTGGCTTAATAACGAGCTGGTGATGACCAAGTAGTGGTAGCAAAACGAAATATTTGAGTTAATTGCAGTAAACAATAGACCTGCTGCACCGACCGCGTCAGTCAATCAACTAAACTGAAATTGATGTATGTAGCAATTTGCATAATGACAGATAATAAAATATATAGGGCTGCTTGAGATATGCGACTCATTATAAACACAAGATGAATCATCGAAATCATAATTAAAATGCAGTTTATTATAATATGGTTGGAAACTGTAATTTTTGTAGCTTTTCAAAAATAAATAATAAATAAATTTAATTTGAAACAATTAAAAATTGCGAAAAATTGTAAGAGAAAAGTTAGTCGCTTAATACTTTAAACTGTTGAAGCTAATTTAAGCGATGCAATAAATTTCTTTATTATTTTTGTTTTTTAACTTAACGTAAAGCATTACGAACATTTCACACTATTCTTTCGTATTGTTATACAGTGATTATCAGAAATATTGAGCCAAGAAAATTATAATGAAACTTACAATTTTTAAGAACTTTATAATGAAATTTACAATTTTCGCTTAGTTTTTTCAATTAAAGTGACGTTGATGACTAAGTTGTAGTGAAATAGAAGGAAAATTCAATTAACTGTTGTTATTATAAAAAATGTCAAAATATTTAAAATGAAATCGTCTTAACATATTTTTTTTTAACTATAATATGCTTAGAAAGGAACTCGTCTCTCCCCCCTTCCTCCTCCCCCTGAAAACTGTTTTTTAAGTCTTGAAATATTTGACTTTGGTTTACATGCAGCACTCATTTAAAATCACTTAATAACAATATTTTTATTGTTATACACAAGTTGCACTTAAATTTAGGCAACGTTTTATGTATTAGACGTTCTCATTTTTTAGACGTCGTGTAAAAATAAATTTTAAAATTAAAAAAAATTTCGTGTTCCAATATTTCTCAAGCGAACTGTTCATAAGTTTTGGTCTTTTGTTAAACAAAAATTTCTTTTTTTTTTTGCACTATTATATGGAGAAAGAGTAAGCCTAATGAGGTGCTGATACAAAATAATTAAAAATGTGCAATTTATATCGTTAACGATTACATTAAATGCGCATTCATTTCTGAAATTGGTTTTTTATTTTACTGTTATACACGCATATATACATATATGTATAACACATTGCTATATAAAGGATTTCCCATATGTAACATTGAATAAAAGAGAAAATAAAAAAAAAAAATTTATTTTCTCTTTTTGTGGTTCTCCTTTGTCTCTCTTATGTGATTATTTTAATACAATAAAAATTCACTAGGGGAGTCCTTATAAATTTTCCCATATAAAAAATTGCAATATTATGTCAACCATAAAAGCTATACCCTTTGCTCAAAATAAACTTTTAAAAATTTTTTTTTTTGTTTTTTATTCGAACGAATGAAAGAATCTTAAATTAATAGTAAAGGAAATTATTTTAATTGTTATTTTTTTAATTAGTAAATAAAACTTTGTATAACAATATTTTCATACAGAATGTTTCCGAATTCTTTAAGAAATTTTTAATTCGTTAATTATATTAAACACTCGTGCATTTACAAACATAGTAATACAAGGATTTGGTTATATGCAGAGAGAGGAAAATTTCATATAAACGGTATAAGAAATAGTAATTTTATGCCAAAAACTAGAAAATATGAGAGAAATAGTTATAATTCTGTTCGTAACTGATTGAAAGTTGGTAAAGATCAAGTTTGAATTTCGATTTGTTGATAAAATTTTAGAATTTTTATTAATTTTTTAATATCAATCCTTCGATTTTATTGAAGTCGATCGTCCTAGTTAATTTTAGCTGATAGAGAATAATTTATTACAAACAATTGACCAGTAAAAGGAGAAGTATGGCCCGTAAAAGTTTTCATTTGCAATAAATTTGGAATGTAATTGTTCTTTAAAACAGTTAAAAATATTTTGTGAAAAATTGAAAAATTCATTTTGTTCTCTTTGTTTCATCATTCGGTAATGTTTTCCCCGAAGAAATTTAAGATTTATATTTCAAAATTACCTCCAAATTTAATACTTTACCCGCTTGTATGAGAATAATAAAGCTGCTTGTCATTCACTGTGGTATGACGGTATTTCATTTAAATTTAACTAGAAAACAATAAAATTATTCACTGTATAAACGTGCATAAAATGACACTTACTTTCTCCGTATTCTTAAATAATTGTGGAATATTTTCATTTCCTCAATTATTACCAGACATGCTTCATTTAGAATTCAACAACATTTGTACTCTTAAATATTATTAACCTTATTTTCAATACTAATAAAATAATAATCTACTCAAAAAATTGTGAATACGTGTCAACACTTCTTTTGAGTAATTTTTCATCAACATTTAAATTAATTTATGTTAAGGGTAAATTCTAAATAACAGCACACGTTGCCAGTTTTTTAAATTATGAATTCACTGGTGATACGTTCAATAAACATTTTTGCAGTAAATTTAAAATATTTTCTTCCAATATTATATTCCGAACTAATAAATTTTCTTTAAAAATGTTAACCTATATATTAAAATAAGAAAATATGCTCAAGAAAACCATATACAAGTTAAAACCTACCATTTCTATTGGAACATTAATATATTCTTGAGAAATTTACTTGAAAATAAGTTTAAATATTTTCAACTTACATTTGTTCTATATAAAGTATGTAAACTTAATATTCACGTATATACAATTGAATGTCATAATAATGTGAACACCTATATGTAATTTGCCGTGTAAAGTTATATGTTAAATGTACAAATATAAAAGTAATAAATATTGAAAACCAGACATTATTTACATCATCCCATAAGATTTCGACATTTCATTCATCTTTAACCTCGGGTAAGAAAATATCTTAAACTAAACTAACACCATATAATTTTTCTTTTTCAACTCTTTTCCATTCTTAAGACAAGACACAAACTAATAAACTTTAAGAAGAAATTATCCTTTTCAAGTGCAATTTTCTTAATACACGTGTATGTTCCTATATATATATATATATATACAAACATAATTTAAATAAATACATAGGTATATTTAATGTAAACGTGAAAATGTATATTATATTGTTGATAAGGCGCCCTCTATATTAGAATATCCTTTTAAACCGGTCTCTTTATTAATAATGCATAAATACTATCATTCCCTTATATTTTTATGTAATACTACTATGTTTTACTCGTATCCTAAGAAATAAGCAAATATTACTTTGGGTGCTTTATTTTGGTAATATTTTAGGGTTTACCTGAAGGATTATTTAGCTTGTTATATTTCTTTCAATATACAAATATGGGCTATATAATAATATGTTACATAAATAATTGCTAGAGGGGTAGAAAACCTTAAAATTAATTTCTGTACTAGAACTGTTTAAATTTCTGGTTATTATGATTTTCTTCGAAATGCAATATTTTAGCTTTTAATAAACTTTCTTTTGGTTATTTTTTAAGAAAGTCTTTGGGTGGCATCGCTTTAATTTTGGATTTCAATACTTAATTTTGCTTCATCTTTTGTATAAATTTTTGTAGTCTACTAGTGAAGAAACACCTTCGTATTAGCAATTAAAAGCCAAATTGTGTAGCTTCTGCAGTTCGAAGGACGAAACATTATCGCTTTGCTGTTTGCGCACTTGTAACACGCTGGGGGAAAAGCTTCTATATATTTTAGACGCGATTGTCTAGATCCTTCGGATGTTTGGTCCAACAAATTGGGAAGAGTCTATTTAGATTCCTTTAGAAAATAACTACAGCATAGATTATGCTTGGGATAATTACAATAGATAATAATTTCATCAACTTATTAAATAAGTGAAGTGTGTTGGAGAATTTTCGTTTAACAAACTCAGATTTAGGTCTTACAAAGATTGTAGATAAAAGAATGAAATTTTAAGGAATTTAAATTAGAAATTTAATTCAGAATTAACAAAACTAGTCTTATGCAAATGTTACAAGAGTTTTGTAAATTTTTGGTCAAAATGATCAAGTTTGCCAACATTTTTAAAGTGTGAATTCAATAAATTCTCACTTGTTTTAAATTTACACAACTAATTCTAACTTTCTCCTCCTTTGCGGGCCAATTCTTTTATAAATGCATGAATCTCTTATACCATGATTTATCTACTAAATTCATATTTCCCTTTGGATATGTTTTCTTTAGTATATTATTCTTTCAGGCGAACATTATTCCCTCTTGAATATATGAAATTCCAAAAAAAATATTCCAAAGCTAGTAGTATGAATGAAAGCGCAGAAGAAACAAAATGAATAAAGTAAAAAAAAATAATACAAGTTGTATTTAAGCATTTTATATAGCTATAAAAGCAAGTCTGCTGCTAATGTAGACAGTTAACAGGTAAAAAATCAACTAAAATGAATATTTAATGAACATTGAACAGGAAGTTTTTTTTTTTATTCTTTTCTTTCATTCTCCTATCTATTTTCTTTCTCTTTCTCTCTTTCTCTATATTTATCTGTGTTTCGTTCTTTATATTTGTTTGAAAAATATTCTTGTATCATAAAACACTAATTTGTTGATTCAAGGAATGAAGCAGTTACACAATATTGAAAAGAAGGTTTAATGTAGGGTAAGTAGGTTTAGTGGGGGCAAAAAATGAATGAGAACAAAAAATAAAAGTATATATGAAAGGAAAAATATTAATTTTGCATGGTTGTTTTTTTTTGGATACATAATATTCTTAATCTTCACAGAAATGAGAATGAGAAAAAAAAATTAATCAAAATTATCAGAAGAGAAAAACAGAAAGTATGAAAGATTTTCTTTTCGTCTGCGAGATCAAAATTTGAAAATATTGAAAGTAATCACCATTGAACTTTCGGAATTGAATAGGCTGCACCTTCCCACTCTCTGCTCTTTGTTGTGTTTAATGTAATCATTTTTCTTTTGATTGTTATTTCTTTTTTTTTCATTTATCTAAAAATTAATATACTTCAGAGAACTTAAAGGATTAAATTGGGGTCAAAAAAATTACCTTAAATTGAACTTGACTTCAATTTTTTTTATGATGAAAATATTTTTGTTTTTTCCTTATTTTAGTAAAACAATATGAGAAATGAGCAAAAAGGCGTTTCAGTATTAAAGGTATACTTTATAAATAAGGTGCTAATTATATTTGAGAACATTGGGCCGCCGTTTATTCATTTAAAAAGTAATCAAAAATAGCAATATAATTGGATTACAAGGATATTTTTAAATTTTCACAAGGAAAATTTTTATTTTATATGGAAAATTTTATAATTAAAGAAAATTTGTTTTTCATTATTTGGAAAGAAGAAAATTGGTTCAATAAAATTACAGAGAAAAATAATTTTTTTTAATTATCAGTTTTACCAGTTTTACCAGGAGGACGTCATTACTTTAATGTGAAGTCGAACAAAAATTTTGTTTTCTGTGTAATTGCAGTTGAAGTTTAATCTTATTGCTTTCCTTTTTATTTCTCAAAATATTCTTAAATTTGGTAGAATGCAGCATTATTTAGGAATGTCTGTAATATGTAAGATTTACTACTTACTGCAAGATTTATTACTTACTTAGTGCAATGCTTATCACAATATATACAAATTTAAAAAAAAATTAATTTTTTAGATTTAGAAAATTACTTCTCTTTCCTGGCATATTTCCTGGCTCTATTTTAGAAATTTATAAAATTTCTACGGCCACCTATTCCGTTACTTTAAACCCAGTTTTCTTTAATATTTGTGTTCTCCCCAATGAAACTTGGGTTTTGAATTAAATTTTAATAATTGAATTAATTTAATAATTTTAATTTAATAGATAATTTGCATATGTTTTTTATTAAAACAAAATTATCCCCAAAGCCTCCCCAACATTGCGATTTGTAATTTCGGGAAATTTTATAAATACCCAATTTTATTATTTCATCTATTTTTTACTACACTACGAGCTTCATCAAACATTTAAAGCAGAATTCTAACATAAAATTTGTTCCTAAAAATATGTTGTGTTCTGTTCTGTTCTAACCTAATTAGCTAACCTAAGAGCCTCTTTTCAAATTTATTGCTTTAAAATTCCTCCTAAATGTATGCAACATTTTCTGATAATGAAAGAATTATGATAAACGATCTTAGTATATGTCTTAGACCAAAAGCCGTACTGCAATGTACTGTTTATTCTTAATGAGAAATTTTTTTTTTTAACTAAAAAATAGTGTTGTACTTTAAATACGAGCTTGACCATTATTAAATAACAGAAATTCATTAATTATAACAACAAAATAAATAAATTAATGAAAAATTTAGAAATAGATTCTGCTAAAAAGACGACCAAATTCTTCAATATTTTTTTGATAACTGAAAACAAAAATCGTATGCTGCAAAATATTTATCATTTATACAAACCTTAATGGTACCAATAATAAATTTTCGTGTTAGAATAATATTGTAAGAAATCCTCGTGCTAACTTAACGAAACTGGAAAACGTACAATAAGAGAACTAGAGAGAAAGAATTGTTCTTTTTGTAAACAAAAATTAAACTGGAAACCGAAACTGGAAATTAAAGTAGCAAAAAAACAGCTGATTGTGTTGCTTTTTTTTTCTATTGTTCTATTGTTCTTATAGCAATTTTTGTGTATCAAGGACGTTGGCAATATTAACACTTATTTTTAATTAATTATCTTCACCTACACAAACCACAAATTGTACATATATTTTCAAATTGTTGAACAATTCGAATCTTTTGTTTTTATATGATTCCCATAGCACATAACATTCGAAATGTTAAAAAATCGGTACAACATTTTTTTTCTTGGCTCTAAAATCTCCTCCTTACACTTACTTTACCTAAATAAAATTGAAATTTTATGAATAAATAAAAAATTTAATACTGCCGATAATTTACTGAGAATGAATTTTTGTGATTTTTATACCCGTACGAACGTATGTTCGAAGGGTATACTAAATTTGCCTTACCGTTTGTAACGCTAAGAAATAACGGTCTTAGATATAGACTCAAGTGTATGTTTTTGATCAGCGTCAAATTCTGAGTTGATTTAGCTTTGTCTGTCCGTCCGTCCGTCCGTCCGTCCGTCCAAATTTTCACAAATGATTTATTGTACTAAGTGCCAGAACCCTATTTAAATTGGACATGATCGGGGTACCGGTTCGGGTAGCTGCCATACAACTTCAAAATTTATTTGGCTATATCTCAGAAACTATAAAAGCTATGGTATTGAAATTTCACACAAACGAATATATTAGTAGGGCCAATGCGTCTGATAAAAGTCGTTGAAATTACTTGGCTCCTTCTGGTACCTGCCATACAACTTCAAAAGTTATTTGGCTATATCTCAGAAACTATAAAAGCTATGGTATTAAAATTTCACACAAACGAATATATTAGTAGGGCCGATGTGCTTGATAAAATTCGTTAAAATTTCTTGGCTCTTTCTGGTACCTGCCATACAACTTCGAAAGCTATTTGGCTATATCTCAGAAACTATAAAAGTTATGGTATTGAAATTTCACACAAATGAATATATTAGTAGGGCCAATGCGTCTGATAAAAGTCGTTAAAATTACTTGGCTCCTTCTGGTACCTGCCATACAACTTCAAAAGTTATTTGGCTATATCTCAGAAACTATAAAAGCTATGGTAATAAAATTTCACACAAACGATTATATTAGTAGGGCCGATGTGCTTGATAAAATTCGTTAAAATTTCTTGGCTCTTTCTGGTAGCTGCCATACAACTTCAACAGTAGTTTGGCACGCACTGTATTTTGAAAAACACATTGTACTGAAATTTTGCATAAATTAATATACGGCAACTCCATAGTCAGTTATGGCATCTTTATTCGCACATAGGATAACAAATTCGTACGGGTATCACAGAGTTGACAAGGTCAACTCTATTTTTTTCTCGTTTTTAAATGAAATTAAAATAAATTCATGATTATTTTTGTTGTGATAAGCGATTTCTTATGAATATTAAAAACAACAAAAATAAATATGCGATGGGATCAGCCCATAATAATTATAATATTATAACTAAATTGTTGCCAAAGATTAAAACACTAATTTAAATGAAATTTTTCTATAAAAGGCAGTAAATATTGACTTTTAGTCAATAAGCCTGGAAAAATGTTGGTGTAATTGATTGTTAATGAAATGAAAATATCCAATTATAGTTCCAGAGACATATCCTGACATTCCCAATAATTAATCAAACTGTTCTGTTACTAAAATAAACTCAGATATAAATTTTTATAAAAATCGATTCAGCCGAACTCAAGATAGAGGAGTACACAAATAGATTAATAAACAGACAGACTTTCGTAGCACGGAGAAAAGTATTTCCAACGAAACCTCGACATACAAATTTTGGTGACATCATACCACCTCCCTTATGCAATGCGATCGGTATCAAGGTTAAATTGATAATAATTAAGATCAGCTTAAATTGTTAGAATGAACTAATAATTTTTATTTTGAAATTTTTATCACTCAAAATTTCTATAATTTCAGAAAACAAAATTAAAATTTCTTTCTTAAGTCGTTGTAATTGTTAATCGTTTTTAACGAGCTTCAAGCTTCTAAGTACCAGCTACTTTAAGTTTAAATTTAAAATTCGTAAAGAATATTGCAAAATTTACTATGATTAAATTTATGTTAATAGTTCAATAACAGACTCATTAGTAACGATGAATTAATTGGGAAATTTCGAAAATCTAAAAAACAATTATAAACGATTGTTTATTCGAATTAATTTTACGGAGATTAAAACTAAACTTTAAAACGATTTTCAAATATTTCAATATAAATATTAAAGGTTTACCAACCGTAATTTTAACAGTAATTTTAACATTGTAATTATACCCGTACGAACGTATGTTCGAAGGGTATACTAAATTTGCCTTACCGTTTGTAACGCTAAGAAATAACGGTGTTAGATATAGACTCAAGTGTATGTTTTTGATCAGCGTCAAATTCTGAGTTGATTTAGCTTTGTCTGTCCGTCCGTCCGTCCGTCCGTCCGTCCGTCCCAACGATAACTCAAAAACTAATTGAGCTAAGTTCACCAAATTTTCACAAATGATTTATTGTAATAAGTGCCAGAACCCTATTTAAATTGGACATGATCAGGGTACCGGTTCGGGTAGCTGCCATACAACTTCAAAATTTATTTAGCTATATCTCAAAAACTATAAAAGTTGTGGTATTGAAATTTCACACAAACGAATATATTATTAGGGCCAATGTGTCTCATAAAAGTCGTTGAAATTACTTGGCTCCTTCTGGTACCTGCCATACAACTTCAAAAGTTATTTGACTATAGCTCAGAAACTATTAAAGCTATGGTTTTAAAATTTCACACAAACGAATATATTAGTAGGGCCAATGTGTGCCATAAAAATCGTTGGAATTGCTTGGCTCCTTCTGGTACCTGCCATACAACTTCAAAAGTTATTTGACTATATTTTAGAAACTATTAAAGCTATGATATTGAAATTTCACACAAACGAATATATTAGTAGGGCCAATGTGTGTCATAAAAGTCGTTGGAATTGATTGAGTCCTTCTGGTACCTGCCATACAACTTCAAAAGTTATTTGACTATATATTTCAGAAACTATAAAAGCTGTGATATTGAGATTTCACACAAATGAATATATTAGTAGGGCCGATGTGCTTGACAAAATTCGCTAAAATTTCTTAGCTCTTTCTCGTAGCTGCCATACAACTTCAATAGTAGTTTGGCACAACCGGAATTTGGAAAAACAGATAGCACTGAAATTTTGCATAAATTAATATGGTAATACGGCAACTTAAAGTCATAGTCTGCCCCAGAGTTAGTTATGGCACATTAGTTATTCGCACATAGGATAACAAATTCGTACGGGTATCACAGAGTTGACAAGGTCAACTCTATTTTTTTTCTCGTTTTAACATTGTTTCAACATTTTTAGCCTTATAGGCAGTTAATGCGTTTTATACAAAATAAAATTTTTTGCTAATTTAATAAAATTAGTATGGTAAATTATAAAACTAAAAATACGAGTACAATAACATTAAAAAAATTTTTGTGAGAAATTTGACTTTTTTCTTTTTCCAAATTTGAGTACACAAGTACAAAACATGCGCTCTCAATTTTATTCTAAATAAATTTTTATTTTTGAGAAAAATTTCCCATATTTGTTCTACTCAATAGTCTCAGTAGTAGTACAGTACATATTTTATTTGCTTACAAATTATTTTTTAACGTTATATCGTAGTATAGTACTGAAATTTACCGAAAGAATTTTTTTTATACTATTAACGTATATGAAAAGAAAGCCGCAAATATACAAAATGAAATTAAATGAATGTAGGTTAGGTATATTTGTGTATGTATTTTGAAAGAAATGGGAAATTTTCATTTTTTTGATACCAAATTTTTGGGGTATTTAATTTTGCAAAAAAAAAAGAATTTTGTTAAAATAAAAACTTTTAAATTGAATGCACTTTCAGTCAGTTAATATTTGCAAGTCGGTTTGTTACGGTGGTCTTGTATAAACGTTGAAAAAAAAATTATTTGTTTTGCGTTATGTTTGAAGCTATAGTGAACTTTTGAATAAAAAAACAAAAAAAAAAAATAAAAAAATGAACAAATGAGATCAGTTTTTTCTTTTCATTTCTTTTTTTAATATTTTATAAATTAATTGAAAAAATATTGAAAAAGTGAGAAGAAATATGAATTTGTGTAAGGTGTAAAGAAATATGAATTTGATTTCAATAGCGGACTCAAAGTAACGGTAATGAATTTAAAGAAAAAGCTACCAACAATTTTAGAACGGTGACATTTTTTTTGCTTTTTAATAGAATTTAAAATTATTGAAATTAAAATTAATTTCAGGAAATTGAATATGTACTCGTATAATAAAAATTTTAAATTGTTCCTAATTTTAAACGTTTCTAAATTTAACACGGTTAGACTAGCTGTTAAACTCAGATACTCAAATGACTTAGCCAAGAAAGAAATTCTATTGTAGTTTTCAGTAGTTTCTCTTGTAATACCGGACAATTATTTGTTTTTTCATTAATTGTAGTGAATAAATATAGGTACTAGTAAAAATTTTTTGATTTAAACGATCGTATGTTCCGATCTTGTATTAAATTTGTAATACTCGTATTATGTAGAAATCGTAATGTGTTGGAATATTTTATAAATTTTTAAAAGTAAAAAATTTGAATTTGTCGCACATTAGAATTTGTTTTTGGAGTGTTATGTTCAAAGAAAACTTCTTGTATTAAGTGGCTTTTTTAATATTAATTAATAGGAATTGTTGATAACAGAAGAATTGAAACTAAATAATTATTGATGATATATTTCTTGAAGACTGTTAATGAAATATATCAAATTCTTATACTGAGTTTAAAAATATATGCTGGAATCGAAAATAGATACGTTTAAATTGAAATTCAAAGCAGACATTTTCCTTTACATATTTTTGAAATAATAAATATAAGGACATGTTTGACTTTGCCTCTACCGCGCACTGTTGATTTGTAATTATCACACAATTCATAATGAAGGAACTAGAGGAAACCGAACTTTATTGCAATTCTTCTTTCTGAGGTATGACAAAGCAATAAAGAGATGTCACATTGAAGTCTAAATTTAATTCATTTAAATTTGATGTGTTTGGTTAAGTTTCTTTGATTTGATTGGAACTGCATGCTGTTCCTTGTGCTGTTTTTAATTTCTGATTAAAGCTATAAAGAATGTTGAGTTTGAATAAACCATATAAAATATATATTCCGCACACAAAAGGTGTATATTTAGTCAATTTTATTAGCCATATGTAAGTCGCAAGTTGGCATCTAAATTTTGTAAATCTAGCAGATGAAAAAAATGTTGAGTGAAATAAGCAGAAAATTTAACTAAAATTTATATTAAGGTTTATTTGGCTTGTATTGCATGTGAGTAATGAATAACTTATCAGCTAGTAATAAGATAAACTAGGATATTAGTAGAGTTCTGTAATTTATTACTGAATTTTAAAATAAAATCGAATTTCAAATATGAATGATTAACAATTTTTGAAATTAAATGAGCTGAATTAGACCAAACTATTCTGTGATGGCTGTAGTCACTTATGATCCGGTTTCGATAATAGAACCAAAGGGTCTTTCTATATAATTTATATATGAGGAACACATTTCATAAAATCTTGTGGTAAAATGATGATATTTATTAAATTTCACAATAATATTTAATTAATTATTAAAACGTATAGCCGATGTCATAACAATTTGCTTATTCAGTCATTAATAACTGTATTTTATATAATCTTATGCGATCATTATATAATATTGTTAATTTATAAATTTGCTAATCTGCAAATCAATTAATAAACCTATCAACATTCTACTCATATATGTACATATGACATATGGAATAATTAATTTATTTCTCTGGTAATTTTACAAATTAAAATTCATTACAAATTTTAAAACCAATTAAAAGAATTCGAAAATAATATAGATATATCCACATTATATATTCATATGTTTAAATAATTACCATACCTATAATATTATTCATATATATATATGTATATTAACATATATTCACAACCATTACTAAAATTTACAAAATTTATTTAAATATTTGCATTCTTAATTAATATATAACACATTCCAATATCCAATGTTATAATTTTCCAATTTCATTAAATTATATTTATTTTCTGAATTCCTAAAGTACCTCATAAATTTAAATAAGGAGCTATTTAAATTTAATTTAAAATTAATCGACAATAAAATAAGGCAATTTACAGAATTTAAAATTCCAACCGCGAAAGTAATACCAAGATAAACTGTTCAAATAATCCAAACACTTTTCCCTTTCATTTGTAAAATGGTTCATTCTCACAACACAGTAACAAAAAAATTAAGACCAACAACGAAACTTCCTTCTATATTTTATGTAAATTGACATTGCCTGAAAAAAAATTACAATGTTTTATGAAATAAAAGGAATACAACGTCATTGTTATCAAAGGTTAAAATAAATCAATTAAAATTGTAAGTTTTACGAAATTGTACTCAAGAAATTTGAGTCATAGCTTTTATTAAACCAATCATTGTTTTTCCGTTACGAAAATCAAATGGGAATTCAATAAGTGCATTTAAATGTAGAAGAAAGTTCGGTCTTGGAAACACGTTTTTTGGTAATACAAAGGACATTCACTTCTCCAGTCCAGATTATAACCATTAGTCCACTCACATAATATTCTCAGTAATTTTTTCGCACATTTCGACAGAAATTTTACGAATAATGCCTAATTCAATATAATTTTTGAAAGCTGCAATTGGTGTTGCGTGGTAAATTAAATACGAACTTTACAGGTTATTTCAAGGAGGTAACAGATCATACAATCTTCGTGACGAAAATCTGAAATTGATTGCTTATATAATGGTCAAATAGAATTGCTCATAAAATTTTGAGTACAAATAAATAAAGATTAAAATATCCGTTCGGGCATCCCTCAATGGTGAAATGGTAATCTAAACGAGGTCGATTTGTTTTGCAATATTTTGTGGAGCTACATTTGAAATTTTTTGCGCATACGAAATCTATTTTTAAAAAAATGTTTGTACTTTGCTGCGAGTTGGTTGCAGGTCCTTCTGTAACAAATTTAATTCTATTGATTCCATTTGCATATTTTCTTACAGTACTGTTCATATAATAATTTAAAATAAATTTTACATAAAATGATATTACTCAAATATGTACGTTGGTTTCATATGGATTTACAGTAGGTATATTGAGATAAAAGTTTTATAATATTGTTACAGAATTATTAACTGCGATCTACCAGGAAAAAAAAAACCGACCAGCAATCCTGACCTCGTTTAATAAAATTTTATTTGTCCTATTATTTTTTTCTCCCTCTCTTCATCCATAGACTTCATTCTCAATTTTTTTTTTTTTCTTTACACATCTCTTGACCAGAGAGCGTAGCGTACATTGCACCTTGAAAAGAACAAAAAAAAAAAAAAATAAAAAAAAAATTGAACATAGCACTCGACATAAAATTCATTCAGTTTTTTCGGAAGGTTAGAGAAAATTGGCGGCAAAGGGAGGTTATATGGAGTTAGATGTATTGAAATTTTCGAGATTTTTTTTTCTCTTTACATTTTTATAAATTTTTTTTTTTTTGATTTTTTTTTCCTTTTTTCCTTCAATTTTAATCCGGTTTTCATTCCTGTTATCCTTTTTATGCGGTAAATTTTTGATAACTTGTGAAACGGATTAGAGAATCTATTCAATAACGTACAGGTCGAATAAGTGGACAGAGAATGTGGTTGTATTTTTTTCTCAGAATCATATTATAACGGTATTTTTTAACCTTAGGTTAATTCTATTTAAAATTATAAAAAAAAGAGAGCAAAAAAAAAGATTTTTTTAACTGTTGGATTTTTTATTCCTTTTTATTTTATCTTTCTTTTTCTATTTTTTGTATTGTACAGTATGGTAGTCCGTTTTGAAGAGAGTCCTTAAAAATTTTTAAATTTAACAATAAATATATATATATGCTCGTATATGTATGTATATATATGAAAAGTAATCTATCAATTTTATGGTGCAAAAAAATTCAGTTGAAAATAAAAGAGTTGAAAAAATAAAAAATAAAAAAAAAATTGTGAAAGTTTTTGTTAATTTGTTGAAAAAAGCGAAAACAGTGAAAATTGAATAAAAAAAAACAAAGTAGAAAAAAAATGCACACAATAATTAAACAAAAAAATTGGCGCTGTTCTTTTGTCGATGACAGCAGCAACTACTGTACAAATCACAGTGTGATGCTAACGGTACAATAATTTTCATTTTCGATTTTAACTTTAATTTTTCCGGATTTTCACTTTTTGTTTTTTTTTTTGTTTAATTTCTTTTCTGAATTTTCATTTTTTCGTTAGTTCTACTTATTTTTGTATTCTTATATATTAATTTTAAAGTCCTTGGTAGAAAATAATAAAAAAATGTAAGGAGGAAACACAGTAGCAGGGTCATTAAATATGTGCAAAAAAGAAAGTTAATGAAAATTTAACACAAAAAAAAAAATAATTAAGAAAGAAGGAAAATAAGTAAAAATTTAAATGTTTAAATTTTGATTAATAGACTAAAAGTAAAAAATAAAAAAATAGCAAATTTAAAATAAAATAATTAAAAAAATAAAAATAATAAGGTGCTTGTAAAAGAAAATTCATTCAAATTAATACGAAAACGGAGAACAAAATTAGATTTTGAAACAGCTGAGATGACATCAATGTCATCATCATCTGGAATGATTTCAAAGGCGGCAACATCAAATTCTGCATCATTCTCGTCAATACATTTAATAGCTATCATACTAATTTTATGCTGTGACGGTAAGTCTATAATTTTTATTTTTACATTTATTATTTAATTGCCAAATTAAAATATTTAAATGTACTCAAAGAAAAAATCTTAAAATTCTCAAAATTTTTTAAAGAAATCATTTTGTTCCAATTTGTTTTCTAAAAATTGACTTAAATATTTATGGTAACTCGAAAAAGGAATGATTTATGTAGGTACCAAGAAGGCGACATTTTAAACACTTAGGTTTTGGCAAGTGACCCAGTCGTGCCAAGTTAGTTGATGGGTGCTCTTGGATCAATTCCGCTTCAGAATCTGTAGAACTGCCCTTGAATGTACACTTCTTGATTTTGGGGGAGAGCGTGCTCCGACTAGTCATTTTTGTGAATTTGTGTGGGGGCGGTGGTCTCTGAGATCCATTCAAGTTGATCCATTCCTGACGACATTGTTCCGGCAGAAGTACAATACGCTGCGGAGGTTATCCTTCCTTGGCTTAAGATTATCTATGAGTACTGTATAGACTTTAGACTTAACCTACATTCCAAAAACATGGAATGTTGCTAGGATGGCATTTATGAGATTTGGAATAATGAAAAGATTTCGAATGCATAAATTCTACAATACCATATCTCATGCTACAACCTATTGTCTCATAAAGTATAGCAAATCATGTTTGAACAGATGGAAAAAGAAAAGATGTAGTGACAATTTTGAGAATTTCAAATCCAGTAGCTTTATTAATACATTGCATACGTCCTCTATAAAATCCGATTTTATGGATATTTTCCCTTTGATATGGCTAAAAGCGCAAAATCTATAAGTAAGCTGTTTTTTTTATAAGTAAATTTAGGTAAAAAATAATATTTTTTTCAAAGAAATATCAATGCCAACCAATAGCAGCTCCGTTTTTACATTTTAATAATTCTTAGTTTTGCATTGAGGCAAATTTTTTTTAGAAAATGCCATACAAACATCCAAAGATTGACTTGTTTAGATTTATTTTGCAATAATAATTTATTAAATTTAGGAAGAATTTTATGTCCAGTACTTACTTATTTGTAACTATGTCAGCAATCATTTATTATAAAAAATTATATTTGACTTCTGCCTTAATTCGTTACGAATTCAATTTATTTAATTAAAAATACGATTTAAGATAATCCGATTTAATATTTAATATATTTAAATAATTATTACGTCTACAATTTAATCTCATTTTGCACATATTCATGTTTTTAAATTGATGAAAATTTATTTATTAAGAATTAATCAATGAGTCAAATGAGTATTTTAAAAGAAATATGACTCATGAATTCTTATTGAATCAATTAAATACCAAATTTTTATGCTATATACTATTATATTTTATATATTAAGGATTAATTTACAGAGTGTTTACTTTTGGATAACTGATATATGAAAATCGACAGCGAAATCTTTAATTTCAATGTTACAAGAAATTTATTCTTATATAACACAAAGTTAGCACCGAATTCTTGATTTTGCCTATTTATCGCTTGGAAAAAAACATCAAATAATTTGAAATAACCCTGTTTATTATGTAAATTGTGTAAATTATTATTCATGCACTTTTAACAAAAATTTTTTCAAAGCAAAGCTCAATATGAAAATTTTTAAATTCGCTATAATAACAATGACTTACGAATATTAAACAGTTTTAAACTTCAACCTTAAATGAATATGTCGAAGAGCGTATGGCTCATACGTATTACACATAAATACTGTTATATAATATTATATTTCACATAATAAGCGTATGTATATGTTATGTAAGTTCCTTTTGTCATATTAAGTATCAAATAGCATTACAGTTTTTCATTGATTCAGTTTTTTTTTTTTAATTCTTGCTATCTTTCTACAGATTTTTCCTTTGATTCGAATACATTTTTATTATGGAAATAAAATCTCTTTAACTATTTTATGTCACCTACAAATTTTATTAACATATTATGTACATATATGAAAAGGAATGAAATTAACAAATTTTTGTTTACTTTTTATGTACAAAAGAATTTTAAATTAATTATATAAAAAGATTTTATTTTCAAAATAGATCTTTCAATCTTTTGTATTCTTTATAGGAATGAGAATTTATTCAATGTATACTGGGTGATTTAATTAAATCAAATGTATTATTAAAATAATAAAGTTATTAAAGAAAAGCAAAAATCAAGAGAGTTGATCATGTAAATTCTCTGATATACTCGTAGATACAAATGAGGATAGATACAATGAATTATTTTAACACTTTCTAGATGACTGGCGCAAGATTCATACAATGACGAATTTCTTTTCAAATAATGGGCTTGTTATTAAAAACCTTTCTGTAAAAGTTGACTTCTATAGTTTTAATTTTATTAGAATATATATGTACATATATATATAACTATCATTATTTGTATGGCAGCTGCCATGATTATACTTATATACAATTTGGGATAAAAGAATAATTTCATTTAAATTCTAAAAGAAGCTTCATTATATATTTAATTTGTTGGTAATTGCAGCATTATAGTCTGAATAGCTTCGAGATCAAATAAAACTAAATTTGTAATATTTTATGGCATTATTTATTATAAGAACTCGTGTAAACTTCACTGTTCGTTCGTGTAAACGATTATAAAGGGTGTATTATTATAATCGGTTTTTTTCGTCTCATCACTAAAGCCTTAAAACTTTTTGATAGGGTCAATTGCTCTAAAGTTGAATGAAATGTACTGAAAATATTAGTTTCAATTGTAAACTAGTTAAAAGGAGCTCTGCATCATTATATTATTATGATGTTTGGTTAATTTATAATTGGGACAAACTAAAGTGAATTAGATAATGGTGGGCAAACGGCGTCTTATAACCCTACTGACACCAAATTCGATATTATAAATATTATTTCCCAATAAATGATAAATGGAACGGTAAATTCATAATGCCATATTATTCTAATTTACATTAATTTCTAAAATTTCATAAAACAAACAAACATTTAAATACTAAAAGAATATTTCGGAACACTGTCTTATTTTTAGCGCATATTCACAATATTGGAGCCAATGAATCATAATATGAAGTAAAAACAAATTTAAGACGAAACTTTTACAAAATAATGGAGTGAAACTGTGTTGAAGACAGTCATCGAGAAACAGTTTGCTAGAAACGTGCGATAAGAGCTAATCAATTAATTCCTTTCATTTGAGTGATACTCAATCACATTTTGCTGCCTAGAATATGCAGTGATTATAAAACGTGATAATTTTTATTGGCATAAAACTACAGTTTTTATGGATTATCGAGCTTTCAAAAATATTTTCTTTTTTTAATTTTACTTGTTTAACAAAATTACGGAACAATTGTTTCGACTTTGTTTTTTTTTTGTCCTCCTTTTATGCGAATATTTAAATCACATTTTCACAATTCATTTTGTAATTAATACAGGTTATTTCATCATATTATCCTTTTTATTATATAAGGTTCATAAAGAAAATATAAAAGGTTTAAAATGTAAAAAGTTAAAAAAATATCTTTTGTTTTTTTAAAAGCTTTTCAGCTATTTTGATAAAAATTATAACATAAAAATAAAAAAAAAACTCATTAATTGAATATTTCATTCATGATTAAGAATTTTTAATAATTGATTGAATATTTTCATCACCATTTTATTAAAAATTTCCATACATAATGCTCAAATGCGATATAGAAACGTGAATGAAAGTTTTTCATATTTTTTAACCTGGTGGATGAAATGAGATTTAATTAATTTTTTTTATTTGTTAAAATAATTTCTTTTCCTTGTATCCAATTGAATCGAAATTAAATTAAAAATTCAAAGCATTGGATGAGTAAATATCAAAAATAAATTTAAGAAGATTTAATGAAGTCGAAATAATCGGGAAATTTTCCGCGGTTACAACTAAAATTGTCTATTTTATAATATTGATTTGAATCGAATGCTATCAATAGTGTGTGTTATTATCATGGGGGATTCAATGAACCACACAGCACTTGGTATCTCTTTGCTCTTTGGGAAATTAAATGTGAACTACAAAGTTTTCATTCACAACTCAAAAGAAATCAATAATTACAATGATAGTTTTTTAAATGTCATACAATTTAACCTTTTAAATGCTTTTATAAAGTATACTAATTTAGTTTCATAAAAAAAATTTCCATTATTATTCATAATAGCATAAGGCCATCAGAAATGCTTATAATTCGAATGAATGTGTGTAAGAGTATTGTAAGTTTTTCTATAAGTGTATTTTTATTGTTTGGCGTGTCTTTTGACATTCAATTATTATTAATGAATTAAATTTTTATTTTAAAATGGAATTATTTTAATGAATTATTTCTTACCCTTTGAAGTTTTATACATGAGGACGAATAGCATATAAAGCTGACTTAAATCGTGGAACAATGAAATATTTTGCACCTTATTTTAGTTGGGATTAATATGCCTTGAATTAAAGAAATTTTTTCGGTCTGTTTATTAGTGCTATAAGATTTTATTGTTAACGGTGTTTACAGGGGATTATGAAAATGTCAACGCATTTCTTTTCGATTTTTAGGACGTAAGTAACCTTTTTGTAAAAATACCTTGAAAAATGTAAACTTAAATCTTAATAGAGTTTCGTTTTGCGGCATCTGAATTCTTTGAAAATCTTTCAAAAAAAATTCATAGGTCCGTTGTTTTCACATTTTAATTTTAGATTATAAATTTCAAGAAAATTGTTAGATTTCTTTGAATTAAAATCGGCTCGTAAAGGTCAAGTTCTCGACCTCTGGTATATTCTAAAAGTTGATCAATCCGTGCTTTAGCCGAAATAGCATATAAAATTTCACTTACGAAAGCTCGATATGCAAAATTTGGTGCCATCACATGACCTCTCTTATTGTATACAATGCGCCGTGTAAATATTTAATGTACATCACATTCTTCTTTGTACAGAAATCTAAATATATTTATGTACGTAACTATGTAAGTACATATATACGATATATTATATCTTATGTGTGTTAGAATTCAATGTAAAATGTAGGAATTTTAAATGAAAATATTTTGAGAGTGAGAAATTTCTCACATTTCCAAATAAATTTTTAATTTTTCATTACACCTTCAATTTCAATTGTTTTTTTATTTTCATTTTTTGGTAAAGAATTTTCTTTTCATTTTGTATATCAGTTAGATTTTGTATACATAAATGTATTTATAAAGAATATTTGCATTTTTCCACACAAACATACAAACATTTTATTACACAAATTTGCAAGGTTATAGGCATTTTTTATATTAGTAATAGATTTTGCATAACTCAAACGCATTTAAATAAGGTTATTTTTCACATACATATAAGTCTCGTAAATGTACGTATACAATTATGTAACATATTTTTGTTTCAAATTTGTAATACACATAATTGCATATACACAGAATGCTCCGGAAAACAATTAAATTATTTTTTGGTTTTATGTGCATATTTGTTGCTATTATGTAACAAGTTTTATTTGAGAATCAAAAATTTCATTTCATGAATACTAAATGGAAAGTTTAAAATTGAAAAACATGTACGTAATATTGGAATCAAAATTGAAATTTCCTTAAATTGGGTCAATTATTTTGTATTTTAGGTTGAACGCATGCAAATGAGTTTAAATGAATAGGCAATTCGTCGATGTAAGTTCACTTAATAGACTAACCATAAAATATACTTGTATGTATGTACACAGTTGAGTTCTATATTAGATTCTGTAATCTTTAATGAAGTTCTTCGAGTTGAGCTTCCTCTATGTTATATGTAAATAGAAAATGTTAATGATAAACTCTTACGTAGTATTGAGTAAGTAACAAAATTCTTTAATATTTTTTACTTTCGTCATTTTGTAATTAACCAAATAAAAGCCAAGCAGATGATTCAAAGTATTTTAATTGTAAATATTCATACGAATATTGTTACATATATAGATTTGTAAATCTGTGAGCAAGAAATTTGTTATTAAATTAAAATGGCACATGCTCGGAATTTCCTAATCAGGATATTTTGACCCTAAAATTATATCATCAAATTTATGTAATGTCAAATCTGAATTAATTTTGTTTTAGAAATAATTATATTCTTCAATTTGAAAGCCAGCCTCAACATATTTCTTTACAGAATTGTATGCATGTGCCATGATTTGGTATGAATTTGTAAGGCTGGGTGCACTAAAATTGGAAAACATCAACTATATAGATTTGACAGTTCTTTGATTAAAGACTTACCAGAGTTTTTTAAAAATGAAATCGGGATTTAAAAATTGAAATGAACCAAATAAAGTAAATATGGGATTGAAGTACACATATTTATTTTCATTACAACCCTTTAAACTCTCATCAATAATCAGGTGTGTATGCACTCTAATATGCATTCTAATATTTTTAACAATTGAACTCACGACTTATGACAGAACTCAGTTTAATTTCAAGGTTGTAGTTCTCGAATTGTGAAAACGACTTAATTTCTTTCCGTATTGATTTTTTACGTAATTTTTAATTCCTTTTAAACATATAAATGTTGTAGAAATGAATTTGACAATAGTATAAATAAATATCATAAGGATTGCTTTTTGCATAATTTTGGGGTACTCTTCCATAAAATTGTTAAAAACCATAAAGGTCACAATTATTATTAATTTTTTTATTGTTAAAAGTTTTGTAATTTAAAAAAAAAAACTAATAGTTTAAAAATTAGAAAACTTTTGTTTAGTTAACTTATGGGGTTATCAAATACAGTAAAACTTCTCTAATTCGTAAAACCTATATAACGCGAATTTTCTAGAATTCGAACAATTTTGAGTGCATAACTGTTATCCTCCTAGAATAATTTGTAATTGGTGACAGAAAGTTTTAATTAAAATTTTAAATTTTAATCGTAAAATAATGGTAATGTTGAATTTGACCTTGATTTTTTCCTGTATCGGATCTCTTTTTCTCAGTTTTGTTTATTTTTCCAAAGTGCAATTGTGCAGTGAAATTTAAAATTAAAATTTTCTACCGCCAATTATTTTTTCATTTATTTCTCTCTTTTCAGAATATATTGCACAAATTTTTGCAATATAACTTTAACTTGAACCCTGCATATTTCTAACATTTAGACAGTTCGATTTATAGGAGTTCCACTGTATTTTATTTCTAATACAAGGGTTATAAAAATTTCAAAAAAAAAAAAGTTTTTTAATATTTTCATTTCATTTTCTATTGTTATACAAATAACCTTGAAACATTTTTTGTATTTTAAATTGATTACAAAATTTCATGTTAGAATTTAATAATAAAAAAAAAAATTTCAATTTTTCATTTTTATTTTGAATTTTAATTTTATTTTTTTTCTTAACTCGTTGACAGTTTATTAAACTGTCAAAAACAATAAGAGACCTTTATTGTATAATATAAAAATTGTCTAGACATAATGCCCATTCATTAACGTAAATTTAACATTTATTTTTATATACATACCTGCGTACGTATATATATATATATATATATATAGGTTGTTGGTACATATTTCCATTATTAAGCCATATAGGATATTTATGAAAGGAGTAAGGGGGACCCAGAAAATTTTAAATGAAATATTTAAGAATTTTTATGTTGTAAAGTAATGTAAACATAACCAAAATGTTACCATAATAGTACAAAAAATTATGTGTATAAAGTAGATTTGTAATATTTTAAATAATTATTACAAAAATAATGAAATAAATTGAGTAATGTAAAAGCGAAAAACAATTTTTAAATAAGTAAAATCAAAAAATTATTATTGTTGTACATGCACAGAAATTAACATAATTTTAATTAGTATGCTTGGTTTATTAACTTGTATACGTACCTTTTTATCGCAATAATACCATCATACATGTGTTCCTATTTTCATTATGATTATTATTATTAAAATTGAAAATTTTTTTTATATTTTAATTACCTGTTACCTGATAAAATTTTCGCGCAAATACAACATAATATAGACCTAATAATTACTATACAATTATGTAAATTCATATTATATTCATAATATGTAGGTTTGTAAATGTATGTCTATAAGTATCGTGTAATTATAGACTACTAAAACGTGTCATCGTATGAAAATTATGCAAAACTTACAAAAAGAGGTGTAACGAAAATAATAGGATTTTGTTTTTTTTTTTTTTGTTCAAAATTAATAAGGATTTTATTCTGTAATATTTTTGGTGTACGAGAAGTGATTATTGAATAATTTTTTATTTTTATAATTTAACATTAATTATGTTGTATATATGTAAACGTATGTGTACCAAAAAGTGTAGAAATTTAGAAAACTTATTATCGTAATCGAGTGGGAGTGTATAATAAATTTTAAAGGAAATATTTTGTATAATAACTCTTATTACAATATGTGTGGTTATTATAATAAAATTCATTTAATTAAATCTTTTGCAGGTAATTTAATATTTACGAATAGTTGCACTTAATATTACAGTTATTATTAGTAATTACTCCATTATTACTGTAATTATTAAATGTAATTATGGTAATAATTTTTGATTTTCATATTTATATACATATATTCATATATATGATATAAAACTTGATACCTATTCCAATAATCAAATGAATTTTTTAAAATTGCATACTTATTTTTTTCATTCTACATGAAATAAAGTAAAAATTTAATAAAAAAATAAATTTTTATATGTAATAAAGTGGTTTTAAATTTTAAAAATAGAAGTAAGGATTAGGTTAGGGGATTATATGTAGGTTAGATGATTTTAAAACAATTTTTGATTTTCAATTCTAAATTTTAAAAGATTAATTTGAATATATGTAATGTAAAATTATGTAAAAGTTTTATTAGGTATTTTAGATTTTTTTTAGTGGTAATTTATTTTAAATATTTTACAATTTTAAATTTGTACCAGATTATTATATAATTGCCATTTTTAATTATTTTACTCATAAAACTAGATCTTTAACATGTACAGTAGTTTGAAATAATAATATTTTATTAAATAATCCTGTATAAATTTTATTAGGGTTTCCAATCGTTTGTTTCTCAATAAGCTTATATATATTTAAAGCAAAATATTTGAGCCAATAATTTATTGAGAGAAGCTAAGAATTTTAAGTGCAAATATAACGTTACAAGAGTAATAATTATGATGGAACATTTGTCTTTCAATGTTAGATTGAATGCAAAATATTAGACTGTAAAAAGAATAAAAACGTATTCTTGCTGCCATTAGTTTTGCTCAGGCCGTAACAACTGCTTGAAGATTTATAAATTTATTTAATAAGTATAACGCATTTGTAAATTATTGAAAAATATATGGAACCCAGTTTAATCAAAAATTTGATCAATTCATTGTATTGGCAGAGAAAACTTCAATATAAATTTTCCATTAAAATTGTTTGAGACGAATTGAGAAGTACAAACTAAATTAGACAAAATAAATCAACATTTTGCTACAACAATTTGCTTTGTGTTTCTCTAACATGAACAAGTGCATCCAATTGAAAGTTCGACTCATGCGTGTTGTAGTCTGATAAAAAAAAAAATCTAGAATATTGTAATATGCGTCCAATACGGTCGGCAATTATTAAATTAATAAGGAAAATTTCATTGAAATTTTAATTTATATAAATGAATAAATTCATGTCAAATTTCTAAGAAAATCCCCTATTTAAGTTTTCAATTAAAAATTGCATATAAAATGCAAAATAAACATTTTAGAGCTTAAAAATATTAAAGTACAAAACGTAACAAGAATTTCAATAAAAAATTACATTTTGTAACATTAAATTGTTAACTTTATTTTTGTAACACACACAATATTTATCGACTCCAAAAATTTTGAAGCATTTTTCTATAAAAAATATCTGTAATTTCCTTCAGTATGAATTCGAGTAAATTGAAATTTCTAAATATAGAATCAAACTTGCATACTTACATTTGATTGTAATTTTTTTATCCAACAAATCTTTAGTATAAGTGATTTTAAAGTATTTATTTTAGAGCTATACCATACACAATATACATAAACATAGTTATAAAAAGTTGAAATAAATAAAAATCTTTAAAATTTATAATCCTTACGCGTTCAATTTTAAAATATGTTCACATAATATTGTATGTACGTGTACGTACACATAAAACTAAATACTTGTAACAAAATCCTTAAAAACATACTAAACGTAAATCTCTATGAATCACTATATTTAATGGTATAATCCAAAAACCACACACGTCTGAGGGAACACCATATAGCATTGGTATAAGAATTAAAAAAAAAACAAAAAATCAGAATAAAAACGATTTAAATTGATAAATTGAAAATAAAAGTTGATTTTGTAATAAATTTCGAATAAAAATAAAAATTATTATTTTTACTTTTATTAAATTCGATAAAATTCGATTCAACCTTTTTGATAATTTTTCCTTTTTTGTTTTTTTCTTCTTTGTTGTGTCCGAATGTAAAATTTCACTTTTTATTTAATTTTAAGAAATAAAAAAATGTAAATAAAATTTAGTCTGGTTATTTTACGAACTTATCACAAACCGCACATAAAAAATGCAAAAAAAAAATTTATAATAAATTTTCCCACAGAGACATTTAAAATTCAAAGGATATATGGGGTGATAAGGTGTACATATGAGAAATATTAAAAATATATAGGGTAAAATAAAATTCTTTAAAAAGTAAATAAAATTTTTTAAGTGTTTTGATTAAATAAAATTTATTGGAATTTTAAATTTAGAGCATAAAGATCTTAAAATAAATATTTTGTTTAAATTAGAGTAAATGGTCATTAAATGGTCATATAATAGAATTTATAATTTCCAATCAATCACATAGCTAGGTTAGCTCATACTTTCATTCTTACGTGCATAATAACTGCATCTACAATACATGTATGGGTACTAAATTCGAAAGAGGGGTTTTTTTTATTAAATTTTAAATTATTAAATTTTTACTAAAATAAATCTCAGTGAGTTTCTTTAATAAAATTGTTATAGAATAATTGAAAACTATTATAGTGGCTATTAATTATAAAACAAATATTTTTTTTTTTTAAATTATGTTTGAATTAATTAGCTTTGTAATAACTTTATTTGTACGATTAATAAAAAAAAATTTAATATTTACTATAAGAAAACTTCTATATGCACTGCAAACTATAGACTCTGATTCAATATTGTGTAATATACGAGAAAAGTTGGAAAGAATATGGTTAAAATTTTCCGCCAGGTCATCTAAAGTATGCAAATGTGGACTTATAAAGTAATTGAATTGTGAATATATATTTTTTCAGTAGAAAGTTTTTAACTGTCTCATTATCCCACAAAAGCTCTTTCTCCGTATCAATCAGAAAAATCTGACAATGACAAACAATTTTAATAACTGTTATTTTAAATTGAAAATTCTTTCTCTAATTGTTATTTACTGCGCCTAACCCACAACCCCTCCTTCCCACTTAGGCTCTCTAAATATAGGTAAAATGTAAATTTTTGACAATATATTTCTTTTAAACTATTTGTAAACTTTATATAAAAAGGAAAAACTGCGGGGGTAAATATAGTTCGGCCTATAATTTGCCTTTCTAGTTTTAAAGTTGACCGAATTAGCCGTCAATTCAAATCACTATGTTTTAACGCACCATAATTACGCACCAAATAACTCGCGCTCTACCCCTAAAAATATGCAATAACTGAATTTCGGGAGACAATATTATTATGTATGTAGATGAACAGAACAATGTAAATTTAGAGAATTTTTACATTATTCCTTTTTAAGAGAAAACCAACTTCTTTAATTATTCGAAATTAAATTTTCAATTCTAATATTGTGTTTCCATATTAGAGTTATAATCCTAAAGTAAAACAAAATTTAACTTTTTAAATTCTTAGAAAAAAATTTTTTTTTTGTATTATTTTTTAGTTGTCATTTTCCAAATATTAGTCGGCTACTTAAATACTTTTTGTAACATAAGACGCCCAAAAAAAAGAGCGAGAACAAATAAACAAAAATAAAAAAAATTTCCGTTTAACATTTTCACTAACTTTAAAGACTGTTTAAAAAAAAATATCAATTTAAAAATAAAATAATAAAAGTCAAAAAGTAACAAGGAAAACTCAAAAGTAAGAATAAAATTGAAAGTAAAAACAGCAACAAGATGTATAAAAATGCCCTCCTGGGAAAGTAATAAATTAAGATTAGGGAGATCGATAGGGGTGAAATATTTTCAGGATAACACAGTACAGGCTGTTAAACAGCTGAAGAAATTGTTAAAGTCAAAGAAGAATTATTGAAAAACGGCAAAAAGGAGAGAAAACGTGTGGAAGAAAGAGAATTAAAAAAACACAAAAATATTTGCAACAACAAATTTAATCAGACAATTGAGAGAAAACTTTGTTGACTTTTCAATTTTCTTATAAGTTTTTTAATGTCTTTTTTTCTGTTTTTTTCTGATTTCTTCCTCTTTCCGTTTTAAATTTTAAGTGTTTTTTTTGTAATCGTTATTCTCACTTCCTGTATGAGTATTTTTTATTGTAAAATATTTTTTGATTTATTGATTAACAGGGGCGTGAAAATTTAAATTAATTGTTATAGCAGAAAGTTGACTATTTCCACAAGGTCGTACTGCCATTTTAATTGTTATTATTGTTGAAAGTAATACCAGAATAACGTTGGTTATTCAAAGGAAGAACCTTGTATGATTCTATGAAATCCATTAAAACTACAGTTAACATTCATTTTACTTTATAGAAGCCATTTTGAAATTTTTTATGAATTTTATTTATAAACGAAATTTCAATTTCATATTTCAATTTCCTACCAATTCTCCCATAAAATTAAATTTTCTTTTGCTAATATTCTTGATTTAATCAGAAGAAAGAATTTTATAAAAAAAAAAATTTTTAATTCAATCTGGAAACTGAAAAGTTTAACTGTAAAAGTTTTTAACTTTCTTTTCTTTAAATTTGTTTATTGATATAGGATATCAATTAGTGTAATTGGATTGTCCTTGAATTAAAAAAAAAAGTTTAGATTTTTTCTTCATTTTTATTAAATATTTTTAACGCTAAAGATTTTACTATTGTTGACTTTTCGATTAACAACTGTAAATTGTTATATTTTTATAAAGCATACCGTTTATAGGAGATTCTTAGAAGAAAAGTTTTTGCTAAAGTGATTCGAATAGAATTTTTTTATCGATTAAAATTAAATGGGAAACAAGAAAAATCATTGAAAAAATAGGGAATATTGAAAGAGAAAGAAAGTTGTAGAAATTTGAATACGGTCTAATGACGATAAACTTTAAAATTATTTAAGCACACAGGTGAATTGTAAAATCTTGTGTTATAATTAATATTTTTAATATGATTAAATATTAAATAGGTCTAAAATATGCAGTAAAATGTTAAGACATTTTAATTAAATTTTTATTATAAGTCATTAATTAATCTTTAATAATATTAAAGGAATCAATTTTGCTTACCATGAAAATTAACTTTACTGACTTATAGTCCAGTTTTAGAATAATAAAAGCCTTGTCTTTCAAAGGTTTATTGGCATAAAATAAAATGCTAAATGGCACGGTAAACCTCTTGCTAGGAGTGCTGTGGTCTACCGATTAAATGTAATAGGTTTTCTTACGTTACGATTTTGAAAGAATATATGTATTTTAGATGTCCATGGTCTACGAACAGGTTACTCGCTTCCGGTAACCATTGCTCCTTTGAACAACCATACATCTTAATTTCGAAGAGAAAGGATTGAAAAAAAGACCCTGATAGTTTTAACGCATCCAGTGGGACCAGGCCAGGAGTATTATTTGAAGCAATTGGTTAGTATCTGTTGTTCAGGCCGTCAAAATACCAACCGTAATACAAGTTTTCGATGATGTCAAGGTGATGAAGTTCTATTATCCTCATTTGTCGAACTCCTTTAGGGGACTTAGATGAATCCAGTATGGAGTGATATTATTCTCAATAAAAAAATTTTCCAAGAGAAACGCTATAAAATTTCTCCATAGCAGATGCTATAAAATTTAATTATGTCAGTTTAATTTTCTAATTTTCTTAAAGAGCAATAAAATTACTAAGAAATAACTGGAAGTTTGTCATAAATTCTTTTGCTATTTTCTCTCTAGCAATTCTTTTATCCATAGCCTCGTCGTATTTTTGATGAAACTATTTTTCTTTTTTGAGTTTAGCACATTTTTTTAATCATAAATACGGTATAGGAAAACTTTTTGTTACTTCATTATTTATGCAACATATTAATTTTTTTATTCATCCCTTCTACTCTCCTTTTACTCTGACAAATTCATGTGAAAACCTAAATGAAATATTTTATGATGCTCGTAAAACTTTTTAATATAATCACGAAATCATAACTAAATTCTTTCTTTTTTTATTTAAATAACACCTAGGATTTCAAATTCAAGTTTTTATACTTGTATAAACCTACTGATATTATAAATTCTTTAAAGTGTATTTGTGTGAAAGGGCAATGGGAATGCTACTGTGGCAGATTTTATTGTGGATACTTGTGAAACTTTGAGACTTTTTTAATAGCTTCGCTGTTTACAAACTTTACACTTTCTCAATTAAAAGCTAAGAAGCACATTGAGGAATCATTTACAAGTAAATTGTATGTTTACTTTAGTTTAAATTAAATAAATGCCAGAACAAAAATTCGAATATTTTTCATAATCTTAAATATGGCTCTGGACCTAAACTTCCTTTATTTAATTCCCAAGTTACATAAACCTAGTTTGCCAGTTTCCATTGCTAGTTTATTTTAAAATTGATTTTATAATACTTAAATGCTAAGTTTAAGTATTATAAATGTGTTTTACTGCTAGAAGTGTAAATTCTTGATTTTTACTAGTACTACGGATTATGTTAAGAACGAATGCAATGGAAATTCATGTCTATAACTGTCTACGCCTAAACCCTAAAGTTGCCTAGATTGAGTTTAACTATTTGTATTTTTGCATACTGAAGTAAATGATTTTTTTTTCAACTTTTTGGTTCTAAAGGGGAAAAAGTATATTCAAAACTTTTAAATTACCTCATCTTAAATTAAGGACATCAACATAAGTTAAACTTACGATCATTTCATTTTATTTTATATACGATTTTTTTTTTCTTTAACTTAATTTTTTCGTATATATCTCTGTAGTGCCATTATAAAAATAAATTTTTATTCATTTCTTATACTTATGATGCTATTTAATTTTTATGTTCATTTTTTATGACACTAAAAAAACTGTAACATAAAATATTGTTCAGTGATAGTGTTACAAATTTAAAATGACGATTCTAATGTAGAATAAATTTATTTACAAATTAAAGCTAAGTAATATGCATTTGAATTTCCAATTAAAAGTTCAGACACACCTTAACATCTATCAACAAGAAAAGGAGAATTTCCTTCCAATATTGCGCCATTACCTCTGCGCTAACTTGGTTTTTTCGTACAGGAATTAAATAATTAAATACCTTCCATAAGGAGATTAGTATTTTGTGTTAAATCAAAAGATTTTGTTCCTTTAAGTCTTTCTGTCATAACACCATTGTCTCGCAACCGAGCTGCTTCTATAATTACATGCTGTTCTGACGAGCCCTATGCCTTCTAGCACAACTCCTAATTTTATCTACAACCAAAGGAATCAGTAAGTGCCTGTGGATGTCACTGAATGTTCTTGGCACAACCCCACACTTGAATACTATATAGCCATGTTGTTTTAATGATTTGGCTATAAATCAATACCTTATTATCAGTTGCCAAATCGAGCTTACAACTTAGGAGCCAATAATTTTCTCTATATTTATTTTATAATTCTATGTATTTCTTTATTGTATGTTCTTTCCAGCTTAGCTTCACATCTTAAGTCATTCTTATAGTTTTTTGCTGAGTTATGGATTGCTGCTTTCGTTCCATTAAAGAATTCGATAACTTTTATGCAGAAAAGTGTTTTACAGAGGATTGCAGTTGTTTTAATTCAAAATAATTTTCTATATTCTTAACTTTTTTTGAAAATTAATTTACGAAATTTTATCCAAATTATATCCTCTAGTTTACTGGTTCAACTGTACATTTTTATTATATCTTTTATGTTTATATTTTCATCGTTTCTTAAGGAAATCTTTTTTCTCTTTCTTTCATTTTTTTATTGTGTTATTAAAGGATAAAAACAATTTTACTTCTAAGTCATGTAGTGGTTACACAAAAATGTTAAATAAAAAAAAAATAAAACAAATGAAAAGCAAATAAAATTATATTTTAATCTTGTCTAGACTTCCAAGAACTTCTCTTTTTGAATTTTTGACTAAAAACGTATGTGAAAAATTCTTATTTTTTTTATATAAACTTTTTAACAACATTAAAAATGGTCAAAAAATTTGAACTGATTTTTGAACTGACTTTTTGTACATGACTGCATTTGTTACATTTCTCTTTTTGTCTTGTTAAAAATTTTTAAGGATTAAGTTAAAATTTTTTTTTTTTTGTTTTTAAAAAAAATGTTCAACTCAAGGCAATATGTGTGACTATAGGTACTCTTGTAGCAGTAATTGAATCGGGTATTATGCCTGTAACAAAAATTAAATTTTATAATATGTAAATTACGTTCCCATAATTATTAGTTGTAAAGGTTAATTGAAATATTTAAACGAAATTCAGCCAGCTCTTTTATTTGGTTTAAATTTTCCCAAATAAAAGTAATTGTACTGAAGTATCAAATTGAGTAAACTTCAGGTTGAGATGTAAATTATTCTAGAAGTGACTTAAATTGTTCGTGTTGATCTTTTGCTTACTCCTGGAAATTGCGTATGGAGAGCGGTAGCACCGTTATCTTAGAACAGAAGAGAAAAGAAAACTTCACTGAACCTGTTGTGCTAGAACCAAAATATTAGAGAGTCTCTTCGTCGCCTAGTCTTGGTAATAGAATAGCTGCATCACCTATAAGGTGCTCGAATTTATTTAGAAAACAGGGTTCGGGGAGCACTTTAGACATTTGATTCCTAATCGGCGATTTACCATTGATCTTTAATCGAGACGCATATTGCAGTAATGTCGCAAATCTACGATTCTCCAGATTACTGATAGCAGTAATTAGGCGTGACTAAAACTGTTAAATAGACTGCCCGATTCTGTAGAGTTATTAAGGACAAACTAAATCGTCATTTCAGAGGATTCAGACCGCAAATACATTACAGAATTGCTTTTAATGAATTAACAAATTTCTGAAGAATTTGAAAAGGAACTTAATTGTGTTTACCTAAGTTCGCTTAGAAAAATTTCTTTTCGACTTCCAGATATTAGCTTAATTGGAAAATGTATGTGCAACATTAAAAAAATAACGAATAGAGTGGCGAACTATATCTTCTCCTATAAACTTGTATAAGACTAAAATTTTGTTAAGTATAGAAGTACTGGAATTTCTTAAATTTAAGACACGATCATTTATAAAATCCTTTATTAAGTTGTACAAGTTTAAAACTTGAAAATGAAAAAAAAAATATCCTTAATTTTTATTAATTTAGTTTAGACGTTCGTTGTCCCATTTTTTAAGTCACTTTTTTTGTTTTTTTGAAATTGGGTTAAAAATTTTTTTCATAACATAAAAAATTTGAAACGTGTTCAAGTATTTTTAATGTACTTTCTTACGTGTCTTTATTTTAATAGGTTAAAGAAATAAATTTTATATTCTTAAGTTTAAGTTTTATTTAAAATGTGATATAAGAACACTGTAATATATTAATTGGTTACAGTTATAGGATAAATATTTAAATATTTCAAAAATATGATTTTTAACATGGAAAAGAAATTTTCTTAGAAATCGAATCAGGTTTTTTAATAATTCGTGAGGAATTTTGCTGAATTGGCATTATTAGAAGAATTAAACGTGAGATATTAGGGTTCGAAATCGTTTGTCGTTGCGTAAATAAATCAGTTCATCTGTGTTCCATATATGCATATCATTCCAAATTTGTCATTTCATAAAACAATTTTTATATTTTAAACTTAAATCAACTTACATTATATTAAAATTTAAATAAAACTATAAGGAAGACGATAGAATAAAATGTTCTGAATTTAAGAGCAATCTTATGTAAATCTTGTCCAACAAAAATAAAAAAATCAAATAGAAACAACAAGCAAATTATTCTATTTATTTATCCTTATTTTCTATAACATGCTCAGTTATTTTAATAGACTCCTTATAGCACATTAAAATAAAACCAAAAAAAAAAAATAGCATAAAAATAGAAAAAAAATGGCAAAATAAGAATTTAAAGAGTTAAGGAGTCAAAAGGTTGGTGGTTTCTTTTTCTATTTCTCTCAATCATCCTTTTCAGCATCTTTTTTTTCTACTCTTTCCTCTCTGACTTTCTCTTCTTCTGCATTGATTCTCTTCTTTAGCATTTTTCTCTTCTTCTTCTTAATTGCGTTTTGGTTTAAATATTTTCGCCCTTGTTTTTTTTTTTTTGAATGTTTTCATATTATTGCACATTTTTTTCATTCTAGTGAAAGTCCTGTTTTTCTTGAACAAACATTAAACATAAGAAAATTGGAAAAAAAAAAACAACAACAAATATTATGGAATTTTATTCAGAGTCAGTGTATTTGACGACTGTAGCCCTTTTTACTCTAATTATTTTTTTTTTTTGTTTTCTATTTGTTTGTTTTTTTTTGTATCCTTTTAAAGATTTATATATATATATATAATTTTTTTTTGTATTTCAATTAAAAAGTGACTATATAAAAAAAATTGTACCATGGACAGTTTTTGTCATCGCTATTAAACGGAAAGCAAAAAAATGCAGAACAAGGAAAAGCCAGTAATATAGTTAGAAAAAAAAGTATTAAGTAAATGTAGAATAAAGAGTGAGTTACATCATCCAGCTATAAAAATGCAAATCGGGGATGTGAGTTTGGTTGAGTCAAGCATAATCAAGCGTAATTTTTATTCAAAGCTATACATTTTATTTGTTGTAAAGTAAATGAAATATGAACAACCTTCTGTTTTATAACACTGAAGTAGTCGAAATCACTTTACTTTATTTCGATTGAGTTTTTTTGAAAATTTGGTAAATCCTCATTCCTAGTTCATTTGAGACTTAGCAAATTGAAAATTTTTTTAACAAAGTTCTGAGTATTCAATAAACGTTTTTAATTTTGCTTTTCTTATTGAAAATTTTCAAGCCAGTCTTTAATATGAGTAATTTGGTAAAAATTTTTGATATAGCGATTTTAAGGGCAAAATATATTCGATATTTTGCCCTTAAATTTTGCTTAAAAAATTTTGTATAAGCAAAATTTAAGGGTAAAATTAAGAGTAATTGTAACAAAATAGAAGTTCATAACTTTAAATTATGCGAACATTATTAATTAGGCTTTGCCCCTTAGAATCGCCTTTAACTGCATTAGTCGTCCATTATCATGTTTACATGATGCAATTGTACTACCCGCTTTATTCAAATAGTTATGTTTATAAAAACAAATTCTAATAATTGGTGTTAATGAGAAAATCATGGTATTATTTTAGTGTTTTTATGTAAGAAATTTTATTTGTATATAAAATGATCTATACATAACGGTTTTTTAATTTATACCATCACTATACATACAAACATTTTTATATTGTGTTTGTATACATATTTGTATTAAGTAACAAATTAGTTTTTGAATTTTATTTTCATAGACACAAAAAACAAGAAAAAAAAGTGTTGATGAAAGAAAAATTGTGTTGGGTGAGAAGTAGGAAAAAGAGAAAAAACAAATTATGCTTTTCTTATTTTTTCTTTTAGCTGTAATTTTTCATCTTTTACAACAAAGTTGCTTTCCCGCCTTAGGGAATTACATATCTCAATGTTAATCAATACGATCCCGCAATTGGTTTACATAGAGATATGTAATTAGACTTGACATTAGCTATGTGTTCGGCCCCTTTTTATAAATATGCATTTTGTCATGATTTTGCAGGTCTTATTAGTTATAGTTAAAAATAGAATCTTGAGAAGCTAAACAACATTCTCCGTTTAAAATACGTTTAATTTAGTTTTGAAAATTAGTCCTACAAAGTAATAAAGAATAGGTTCCAAGACAATTCAACAATATTATTTATAGTCAGCGTCAAACAGAATTATTCGGCAAATCATTAAAAAGATAAACCAACAAAAAATAACTTCGACTTTTTTTTAGGGTGCTCATATTTCAGCAGCTTCGTAACAGGTCTTTAATTATGGCAGAGTAAAACCCGATTATTTCACTAAATTGTTACTACTTAATTATAATTTTAAAACAAGCACGAAATAGACGAGAAAGTTACGTGAAATACCCATTTTTTTTCAGAATAAGTAAAAACATTTTTTTTTTATTTTAATTTTTATTTTCTAGTTGTTTACTGTCACTTGAATTTGTTAAAAAGCACATTATGAGCTTCAGGATTTCAGCTAAATAAAGATGTTTTTTTTTTGTTTTTTACAATTTTTTCTTATTTTTAATTCTCTTGTTGTTTATTTGTGCTAATTTTTTTTTATTTTCGTTAATTAAACCATGACTTTGTGGTAAGTTGATTTTGAAATTTATTTATTCTTATTTTAATTTTTTTTTACAGCTTTTACATACTTTACTATATAAAAAGGAATCCCCATTTTATTTTCTATTTTGAAAAGGATTTAATGAAACAAGGATGCTAATAAAAAATATTGTAAGAGGATTTAATTATAGTGTAAAAGATTTTTTTTTTATAAAAAAAAATAGAAAAAAGATTTAAAATTATTGTAGCGATAAATGATATTTTTAAAGTATAAATTCGTCAATTGTAATCCAAAAATGTTAGGAAATATGAAATTTTTATAAAATTTAATTAGTATTGGATAATGAAGAATTTAATGTTAATTTTAAATTCTATGCCAAATCAGAAATTTTAAATGATTTGTATCAAATTTATTTTAAATGATTATTTATTCATCTTGAATATTTTCCAATTAAGTGTGGCAGTAGATTTCGGAAAATCGAATATCAATTCATAAATATGAAAGAAATTTGTTAAAAAAATTTGACAAGTTTCACAGGTGACACATGGCTAAAATTGACGTTCATTAAAATTATATGGATAGAATTTTGAAGACCATCTATTGGTATGATTTGGACAAACCCATGTATTTGTAATATTCGAAAAAAAGTAATTGGAAGATTGCTGGATTCCGTGTATATTGAAATAAGTGAAATCCAAAAAATCTTTTTCAATTGACAATTATGTTTCTATAATACAGGGTTATTGATATTTTTGATTATCTGGTCGTGAAACATTTTACCACCAATGAGTTTTCTAAGTTTACTCTAATGCTAATTCAAGTAACTTTTATTCAGTCAAAATTTTTAACCGTGCATGCCAATATGTTATATTCTATGTATCGCAAAATGGTTTAGATTCATTTAAAAAATATTAAATTTAATGCAAAAGCTAATTTTTAATTTCAAATAAATTTTTCACACAACTTTCACCACTAACTTGTCACAAATTTCTCAAATAATTTTCAAAATTTCAACATATTGTGCTATAGCCTTCCATCAAAATATTTATTCAAAAAAATTTGTATTATAAAGTGCACTTTAATTTTATCTTCTTTTTAACTTCATAAAAGTATTTAAGTACAATTAAAATTTAATTTAATTCAATTATATTATAAAAAGAATAAAATTCCTATATATAAGATGAAAACCACTTTGTCTAAACCAAAAGAATTTTATACATACACTTGCAAACATAAAAAACATTATTATTATTTTAAAATAAAATCTTCTTCCGAAATGTGATATGAATTCGTAAAGGATATATTATCCTTATTATCTCTAAAATAATATTTTATTTTCTTCGCGTTCAAGTGTCCATTATTTATACACATATCACTTACAACAGATCCTTTGTCCCATTTATATCCTTTTTTTTTTTCTTCACTTATTCCTCTACAATCACATATTATACTCTTAGTTCTTGGCTTTCTATATAAAATTCTACGCTCTACATACAAATACACATATGTGAATGATTCGAGACAAAAAGCTTAAAAAACAAAACAGAAATGAAAAAAAAATAGTCAACATTTTAAGAAAATTGAAAACACAATTTCCTGTGTAGTCAGAAGTGATCAATCAAAATTCAATTTTCTTCTCAGATTTCTATCTCTATTTTTGTCTTACGTTCTATTCTCAAGGTTTCTATTCTTTTTGCTATTAACAAAGAAATCACAAAAGAATTAATACTAGTTTTAACGACTAGTTTGTTTGATAACTTAATTATTATCAAAGCTACAAATCAACTATTTGAGCCGCTATCTCAACTGCCTCACAAAGAAAAATCCTTTGTGAGAATTGGTTGAGGTTAATTTATTTTACTAATGGAACAAATCAACTCAGAATTCGACATTGGGCAAGAATAAGAAACATAATTACGGTGCAGCGTCGAAAACGGTGCGATTGACAAAGCTCTATGAATGCAAACTGTGGAAGTATATAAACAATTTAATTGAAAATAAATTCCTAGGATTCCCAAAGCTAAGCCCTGTATTGACTTGACATATAGAATGTGGATTCATCTTAATTGTTATAATCTACTCAATAAAATTCCTAAGTGAATAATAAATTCTCTATAAAATTGTTGGAACAAATACCTAAATATTTATTTCTAGGTCTATATTACAAATATTTCTGGATAATATTAAAATGAATTCGAATTCATTTAAGATAAAAGTTTAACTACAAATATTTGTCCTGGGACAGTCTTTTTTCCGAACCATAATGTCTGGTTACCTAACCCTATCAACTTAAAAAACTTTCCATTACTATTCGCATTATGTAGAGTGTCTTGAATTCATTCATACAATCACATATGGCAACGTTAATCTAAATATAAAAGGCACAAAGGCAAAATATTCTAGAATTATTCATTTGCAACCTACACACAATGTACTCGTATAAAAATATATTAAGGCACTTCTATTGTAGCTAATATCATGGATTTGATGTATTTCAACAATATTAAGATATTCTCTTTATATTTTCTATATCATTTTATGTTCTTAAGCCAATATCAACAAAGCTACTTAAATATATAAATATTCTATAAAATATAGAATGAGTGGAAAAATTTCTAAAATAAATAATGACAGTAATGATAAAGTGGTAAATTTTATTTATTTTGTTTGTTTTTTTATCTATTAAAGAAGAGAGTGAATTAAACAACCATATAAGTGACCAGAAGGTTATCAAGTCATTCAAAATTGAAAAACATACACATAAACAATTATGTTTAAATCATTCATCTATACCCTATGATCTTAATATGTTTTTATAAGCTTAGAATCATGAGGGAACAAAATATTTTTACAGGTTGTTTAATTTAAAGTTTTGTTAAAATAAAGCAAAACCGAGCTCTAACTGTCGAATCAAATTTGGCCCTTTCAAAGGTTTTACTAATGGCAATAATTTTCTTGCTAGGCTTTGATAAAACACATCTCAAGCAATTGCTGACAATTTCATTGAAGTCACTAAAGTTAAGTTCAACCTCGATATAAGTTTGGCGAAATTTTAGTTGTAGAAATTAGTTGAGAAAATAAAACACAACAGAGAACTGTAAATCTTTAAGCAAAACAAATTTTATGGTTCTAAAAAGTAAGATATTTCAATTGCCATTTTATTTGCTCATTAATGCACCCTGTATGTCACCCAATATATAAAACCAACAACACTATAATGTTATACAATATTTCTATTATGTGAAAGTGACCAAAAGATTTATACTTCAAATACAATACAAGAAAAAATATAAAAAAAATTTCAATTTAAAAATTGTTTTGATGGCTTCTCACTTGAAATCTCATTCCTCTCTCTAAAATTGATAATCTACTACAGAATAAGAGATGAAACTTAACAATTTAAACTATACAAATACAACCTACATACTCATGCACATATTATTTCCTAAGATTGATTGAGGTTAATATGAATACACACACGCACACTTTCATTATGCGTCTTTCGATTATTGTACAAAAAAAGAAGAGAGAAAGTGGTGAAATTTAAAATAATTTCAATAGCAAATCTTTTTTTTATTTTTATTTTTTTAAATCATTCCACCTTAATATAGGTTATAGAAATATTCCATTTTGTTTATGGCTTATAATGAAAACGAAATTATATCCTTTTGAATGTTCTCATATAAGTATAAATGGGGAACAATTCAATGAAGAGCTTTTGTTTGATTATTACCTTGATGACATTGATAATGATATTCTTTGAGATTAGATTCTCATTATGATTTCGGTTACACTAGAAGGGACATTCAATATATGTATGTAAAATATATATATGTGATTATGAATGGACAATACACCTATTTCTTTTGTGTTATAGCATATAAAAATAAATGTCGCAAGTGTATGTTTGTATTATATACTATGTGAACCCTTAAAAATGTAAACACATTTTAAAAATTATTGTCAAGTGGCTTAATGTCCATCCTCAATATTTTGTTAATGTGTTAGCCATTAAAAAGGATAAATAATATTATGTAGAAGAAAAGTATTGTAAATTTAAAGTCATTCAGAATTAATAAGAAAAACAAAAAATCACATTTTTCTCTTTAAATACTCAAACGATTTCAAAATATACAAAATGTACATAGAAGTGGATGTGTGTGTATGTAATCAAAATAGAAAAAAATGAAGAATAAAGGATTCAATTGATTCTTCAGGGTGCCAAGAACAGAGATATTTTATTTGTTAAATATAATGAAAAGGACATAGATCCTTTTTCTATAATAATTTTAGATTCATACAGAGAAGCTAATAGGATTAAAGAATAAAAAAAAATAAATGTAATTTTTTCTTTTATTTCTTGTATAAAAACTTATACACTTTATAAGAGCTTGTATAGAGATACTTACTCATACTCAACCATAATTATATAGTGTTTTTTTGTATAGATGTGTCACTTTAAGTGATTAGAAATATTTACATGAAAATAAAAATCCTTGTGTGTGATTAATATAATCAACATTAAAAATTTCGAATGAAAAGGAATTTTAAGGATCTTTTGATTTTATATAAGGATTTAGAATAAAAACAAGAACAGGAGAAAGAAAAAATATTGTTAATTTGCTTTCATTTCAGGATCTGAAATATTCATTTTAAAATTCTTTCCATATTATGTTCGTCAAAACATAGGAATTTCAATTATATTCGGGATTAAATGAAGTTTTTCAAATCTAACACCTACACACAGACATGCAATATAATTAAATTGATTCACTTAATTGATTTAAAATATCTTTTATATTTATGTAATGTAGTTACGACGGGAACAAGACAAAGAACAAATAATAAATTGTTATTGAAAGTGCTTAAAATATTAAGAGAAACACGAGTTTTCTTAGAGACTTGGTAATTAATATTTACGATGTCGTAATGAAACCTTTGTTTTATTTAATATTATTTTACAGAATAATTTAGAGCTTTTGGATTGCATTAGTGAGTAAAAGTTTAAAGCTTAAAATTTTCTATATTGGATTTGTTTTTTAGTGAAAATCTAATCGCGTTACAGAGTTTAGAATTACTAGTATGCCTGCAATTGTTTTTGTTTAATTTTACATTCAATCCTAGGTTTGACATCAAGTTAATATAAGATGGTGGTTACACACTACCTATATGTATGTATAACACTGTTATTAATGTTAATCAATTTTTAGTTAAATTCAATTATTAATTTAAGTTTTAATTTTATATTACAAATTTGTTTGTAATAAAATTAATTATTATAAGATCAATTATTATATTAGAATCACTATACCTAGTGGCACTTCACACTATTGCATTCAAATAATGAGAAGGAGAAAAATGAAGCATGTTGCTTTTGTAAGTAGAATTTAGCATAAATAACAGTATTAGTGTGGATGATGCGAGAATCTGATTTTACAATATTATTTTAGTTATAATAATGACCGCTACAAACCCACAAGTAGAAGTCCACTGTGATTTTAATAACCAATTTGTAACATTTTCGTAAGTGAACTATGTGATAAGGAACAAAATTGTCATTTTTTTCAGTATAGAGCTGCTTTAATAAAGTTCAACTTCTCGGCACAAGAAGATTCTATATTTTAAAATGAAAAAATTATTTAATCCAATTTAATGACAATGGACTGCGGCAAAATTCGGTTAACTGCCTAACTGGATATACGAGTATGAATAAATTTTTGCTGTGCAAAATAAATTTTGAGTAGAAAAAATTTTTCTTTTTTTTTATAACCCCAAATTTGTTAATATAATTTGTATAACAGATTTTTTGAATATTACAGATGAGTGTTATTTAATTTTAAAGGACAATTTTACACATAACAATTAGGAATTATTAAATTTCAATTAATAATTTAATTAATTTTTATTATTTTTTTGGTTAATGTAAATAATATTAAAATAGGAAAAAAAAATACAATAATAATATTTATATGCTTATTACTAAAGCCGAAATCAAATCAATTAAAATAAAATTAATTTATTGAAAAAAAAATAAAAATGAAAAATACAAAAAGTAATTAACAACTATTACAGTGATAATTTTAAACATGTTTTTTTTTCTATTGAATTTATAGAAAAATAAATCCTTATAAAACAAAATGTAAATGAAGTAAATTTAATAATAATAAATAAAATATTGGTATTTTTTGAATGCATCTAATAAAAAATAAAAAAAAAAACATAAGCTACAAAAAATATTGAAATCTCGACTAATTCTACATTTTACAACTAGAAATTGAGAATTGTCATTAATTATGTGTAAATATTATGTATACGTAAGGTTTAAATTCTGAGAATTGGTCAAAATATAAGTTATTTTACAAAATTTAGTGAAATACAAAACTTTGACCTGTGAAATTAGTTAGATATTTCATTTAGCTATAATGACAGGGGCTTCAAATTTTTTGGAATAGGAAAAATTCGAAGAATAAAACAAAAAAACAGAATCAAACCAACTCTTCATACTATTGATTAAAAATTTGATTGTTGTAACAATACTAACTTAAAGACAAAGTAAATTCGAAATCTAAATTTTCAATCTTCTATTTGCAAATGTCTAGATGAAAAATCTCGAACTTAATATAAAAGTCTCACCAAAACGGCAAATGTATTCTGTTTTCATTTGGAAAACATTTTTTAAATATACATATACGCAGCTTGGTCATTAAAATTTTTAAGTATTTGGAAAGACAACTGTCAAGTTGTCTAAAGTTAATTTCTGCAATATAAATGACTGATGACGCAATAGACAATTCACATTAATTACATGAAATATTCGTCTGTTAATCAACAGATGTCGCTGCACCTTCGTGAAGGGTATATATTAATTTTGTTATGGAGTTTGTAACCACGTGAAGGAGTCGTTCCCGGTACAGATATGTATGTATATATTTTTGCTCAGCGTAAGATTCTGTGTTGATTTAGAAATCCGTTCGTCCGTCCGTTCGTCCGATCGCATAATAATTCAAAAACGAATAACGCAATCGACACCAAACATTCACAAGTTGCTTCATTTCTGCCAAGACCGGCTACTATTGTAATTGAACCGGTTCGGCCAACGGGTTCGTGTAGCTGTCATACAACTCTAAATGGTAGTGCTATATATATTCGGAAAAATATTAAGACTAGATCCATGAAACTTGGCAGTCGTGTGACCAATTATAGCTAAGACATATCCGTGAATAGTTAGACAGGTTTGAATAATTGGTATACAATAATGAAAGCTAATTCTAGATATTTCAAAAGCAATTTCTTAAACTCAGATTCGCTTTATATCGATTGTTTTTACTTGCTTAATTTTAAAAATTTCCAATTTTTTTTTTTACTAACTTTATTCACTCTTCTATCATTTCATAACAAAAATACGGAAGTGCATTTTAATTGAACTTTATCAACACAAACAAATTATAAAAAACAAATCTCATTTATGTGAACTTTTTATAATGACATTTAAAATGTCCCATTTATTTTTCAAATATAGCATATTAATTAAGCTTATATAATAATATGTATATATTGGGTAAACTACCAATAATATCAATTTCCTCTCTAAAAAAAAAAAATCTGTTTTTTTTCGCAAATAATTTTATGCATTGAACATTATTAAATTTAAATAAAATAATCATCTAATAAAAAACATTCAGATCTGTTTATTTAATAACTATAAATTTTTTGTGTATTTGCATATATTTTGTACGTACGTACACATTATAATTAATATATAAACTAAAATGTTATATACATACATATATTTACATAAAATGTAAATTTTCATTATGTGGTCAATTAAATTTTAGATCATCAACCATTTAATCATATACCCGTACGACGTTCATACATATATTTACCGCATATAATAACAGATAAGCACTAGAGGTTAGAGATAGGCAAAAAAAAAAAAATTTTTTTCGTAATTTAATTCTATAATCTCTGTTACTTTTTTTCTTATCAATAATATAGTATGGTGTACATATAATTATACACTTATTTTAAACGGGATTTTTTGTGTACTATATAAAATAAATAGGTATTTTGTGTTTTTTCATCATTCTTTTTAGCACTTTTCCAAAAATTTTTTTGAAAAAAGTGCTTATTAGTTTCACTCTGTCCGTCCGTCCGTCCGTCCGTCCGTCCGTCCGTCCGTCCGTCCGTCCGTCCGTCCGTCCGTGGACACTTTTTTTGTTTACAAAACTTCTACACCCTTGAAGATAGAAAGCTGAAATTTTATATGTACATAGATCTTTACTAGAAACTTATTTTCGTAGAACAAAATTTTTACCTATCTCCCCCCCTCTAGAAGTTATACCCCCCCAAAACCCTAAAAATGGCCTTTTTTAAATATTTGTTGCAATGAAACCATAAGTATTTTTGAAATTTTGCAAACGCAGAAAGGCAGCGGCTTGCTTCCCCTAGCGCGGTATACTATAGTTAAACTTTAGAAAAACAAAATGGCCGTTGAAATTTACCGTTATCTAAAGTCCTTTTTTTCCAAATTTTTGATGTCGTTTTTCTTCTAGATCCTATATTCTAGAACTTTGAAATTTTAGGGGCTTTTAGACATTAACAAATAGTTCATTTCGTTAGAAGAAATTTTTTTTCCATCTCCACCCCCTCTCAAGTTATCACCTCTTGAAAATCGTAAAATTTGAATTTTTGACACCCTATATTTCCGAAACCGCAAGCTTTTCCAAATTTTTATAAACGCAAAAAGCTAACGGTAAATTTCGTGACACTAAAAAATATAATTATTTTTCTTAACACACACAATTAACCCTTAAAATCGAGCATAATGTTAACCCCTTTTTATGTTAATTTTTGCTTTATTTCAAAGACTGCATATATGCGTCATCCTAAATATATGCAATCCTAGTAATAGTTTTGTATATGAATGAAAATAATTTTTATAGTGTGATAGGTATACATAGACTGTATTTAAAAGCAGAATTTTCACTTGTTGAAGGGAAAAGTGCTACAATACAAACCATTGGTTTGACCCAACTTTATTTTCATTCGAATAAAATCCAATTAATTATATGATGTTATCGGATCATATTAGTTAAAATATAACATTTTGTTATATAAAAAATTAAAGTTGGGGCAAACTAATGGTTGGCAAAGTAGCATTTTTCCCTTCAACAAGTGAAAATACTACTTTTAGGAGCAGTACTACATTATTAAAATTAGTTTTAGTCATATACAAAAATGTAAAAATTGCATACCATTAGGATTAAGACAAAAAAAAGATCGAAAGAAGCGTTAAAATAATGCTTGAATTAAATGGTTAATTGCGTGATTTAGGAAAAATAATTATGTATATTTTTGGATGGCATGAGATTTACTTTTAGCTTTCTGCATTTATAGAAATTCGGAAACGCTTACAGTTTCGAAAATATAAGGTAGCGAAAATTCGAATTTAAAAAATTACAAAATAAACTATTTATTAGTATCTAAAAGATGCTACAATTTCAGAGTCTTTCAACTCACGGTCTAAAAGAAAAACGACATAATAAATTTGAAAAAACGGGTTTTAAATAACTGTTAATTTTAGCAGACACTGTTTTTTTAACATTCGTTATCTCTTTTCCATTTGCAAAATTTGAAAAGTATTTATGGTTTCTCTAAAATAAATAGTCAAGAAATGCAATTCTTAGGACTTGGGGGCAATACCTTTTAGCGGGGAAGAGATAGGGAAAAATTTTTTTCTACGGAAATAAGTTTCTGGCAAATTTTTGTATGAAATTTCATCTTTCTAACAAATTCCATCTTTACAAACATGATATATGAAATTTCATCTTTCTATCAAGGATGTAAAAAATTTGGAAGCATTCCCACTCTGCCCGTCCAACAGAGTGAAACTAATAAAAAGTAAATAAAAGGTTTCATTTATAAACCAAATCAATTTCGGAAATGAACTTCAAAATATACGAACAGTGTATTAACCGCAATTGGACAGCGCTATTAAGATGTCAGTTTTATAACATTGATAAGAGTTAAATCTTACAACGAGTCTAAATGTCTCTTAAAAGTCAGTTTGCAATTACAGAACTTAGTTTTCCTTTAGTTTTACCAATACAATTCTGTTATCAAAAAGGAGTTTCATCTACTCTACGATAGAGTTATTAAAATTTAACGGAGCGGGTTTGTTTAATAATGTAAAGAGAATTCATACCCAATTTTTAGGTATTTTTGAAAATTATATTCAAAAATCAAAATAAATATCAAAGCCCCTCAGTGTGAAGATTGCAATTTGGGTATTCCTAAAATTTAAATGGATTAGTATTAAAATTTAATTCCGTTTATTTACACACACACATACTTATAAATGTATAATTAATTATATTTTATTTATTTAAAAGCGAAATTTTTAAATTTTGTTTTAAAATGAAATTAAATTAAAAAAAAAACTAAAATAATATTTGCTTTGTATAGTTTTCTACAAACCTATAGTGTATAACAGAAATTAAACAATAATTACTAATTACCAAATTATGAAAGTGTTTGATTGCTAAAAAAAAAAAATTTAAATTAAAATATTTTATAAAATGATTATTTAAAATAATTATTTTAGTTGAAAAATAATTAGTCATATCTAAAATATTATCAACATTATTTTCATTTTTAAAAGTTATTTCCCATCGGTTATTATGAAAAACATAGAACTTTTAAGTGGGTTTTTTTAATCAAGTACTCAGATAAAATTTAGATTTCACTTAATTTAGATTAAATTAAGTTTTAATATTGTATATGACATAGCTCTGGCATATTAAAATTTATGGTTTATAACTGAGACTATTGGAAATTCAGAACATCTTGTTTTCCTTACTTCATTTGAGTGGTGTGAAAATACTAAATGCTGCTTTTTCATTACCTTTTTCTAATCTCTTCTTACTGTCAGGCGTCATCAAGTCTAATGATGTTTCCCAAATACTACAAGTAGCTGAAGAATTCGTGCTCTCCTTTTATATCCCATATTCATCGGCTTGATATTGTGGATGTCATGTCATTGATTTTTGGGGACAAATCACGTAGCTGATGAAACAGATTCCAAATCGTTCCGCTTTTTATGCGAGCAGAAGATTTGTTAAATTTTTCCTAGCATGATTATAAAGAGCAGCGATAAAAGTGAACAATCTTGATTTATGAGGTGGTAGAGGATGGTTTGTTTATTTTGTACTACATTGACTTTAATGTACTTCTGGGACATGCGAATTGTTATTACTTAATTATTTTTAATTTCCATTTCTCTTAGTATTTTTCATATTGCATCGCATTTGATTCTATTTAAAGCCTTTTTACGGACGATGATGAACATGTCTAGTTGTTTACTTGAAGTACTCTAATGAGTGTTTTACTAAAACTCTTCGGTTCTTCAGTAATTCTATTTCATATTTTTTGTGTTAAACGATTTTTGAATAATTTGTAAATTTACAAACTCTGAATTTCTTCCTAATCTTTTCTGTTTTTTTTCCAGTTTCGTAAAAATTGACTGAATTAAATCGTAGTTTTCAATCATAATGCTTACCAAAAAAAAAAAATTTAAAAATAAAATTTATTTTAATAATGCCACAATATGATAGAACACTATGCTTCAACAGATTTATCGTCACTATAAAATTAATCTTTTATTACACTAATAATATTTAATGAAAATATTATTTTTGCTTTTAATATTTTCCAATTTCTTAGTTATTTTCCAATTTTTTCATTCTGAAACTTTGTTCTCCTAAATTTTTGTGACTAAGTAGTCAGGTATTTAGAGTATCGATTCATATAAATTTTATTTATTACAAGTGAAATCAAAATAAATAATCGATGATGAGATTTCGTTTATTTTTCACTTTACTTTCTTATAATACAATATAAATAACAATTTAAGACACCATGAATTAAAACTAAAAATAATTTTGCTTTTTCATTCTTAATAAATTGTTTTCTAAATTATATTTTAACATAGTAAATAATATTATTTATATTTTTATACAATATCTAAGTCATATAATCCTAGAACACATTGCATGTCTATTTATAAAAAAAAATCATTCAAAATTAGAATTAAATTACAATTTAATAAATATGTGATCAATATTCAATAAAAATTTATATCGTATATATTGTGGTTAATAAATAGATAGAAATTTTTACGATAGTTTATTATTCATCAATGATAAATAAATATTATATAACACTAGGTAATAAGCAATGTAAATTAATTTCATATAAAATTGAGTTTATTTTTAAGCAAGAAATGTCGCAATAATGTTAAATGATCAGACGGGAAATCAAACTCAACATTGATTGATCAAACCAAAGAACAATGTTGAAATATGGAAGCTTAACGGAATTTCCGATCAAAATAATAATTTGATTAAAACTTATTAATTTAATATAAAATTATTTTTTTAACATGCAATTGGCAAGTACAGTACGAAACACAATGCTGAACTAATTAGCTGGCTAATCGATTCAAAAAAATTATTGCATTTCCTTCCATTTCGATTTTTTATTGAAATTCATGTTGACAAATTTACACACACCAAAAAAATGTAAAATATTGCAGCTTAAAAAGGGCAAATTGTTGCCAATCTATAATAATTATGTTTCACTGGTTTAAAAATTGGAAAAATTGTGCAAGTGCCTGTCTTATAAAAAACAAAGAAGCACGTCTTTTTTTGGTGATATAGAAACTTTTAAACACCTTGATGGCATTTAACCACAAATCATGTTCAATAATAGGTCACGCTATTCAATTATCAGTTCACATGCAAAAATCATTTAAAAAATAAATCGAATTATTTTTTTTTTTGATTTTTATAGAATTTTATTTACGGTGATAGTTGTAGATAGAATGTCTTTTTGATTTCAATTTTTTTGGCATAATTCTATGACTGAACTATCGTTTTGCAATAAATAAAATTAAGTAAATTAGGTGTAATGGACACTTTTATTTGCTTAGTTGCCTACCCTATATAGGTAACTTATGGAACCTAAATTTAATTTTCACAATATTTATTTTTTAAGTTTATATAAATTTTTTAAATAATTTAATATTTTTTTTTGACTTTAAAACAAAATCAAATACTTATTCTGTTATTGATTGTTACTGTTTATTTATAGTGTTTGTTATTGAATGTTGCGCTGTCTAAACGTTCAGTATCGATAAAAAAATATAAGGCTTTATAGATACAGTGGTGCAAAAATTGTAGTTACAGTTAAGAATTGTGTTCGGTATAATGAAATTTCAGTACCTTTAGTAATTTTATAATAACTTCAATATTGTCCTAATAACAGGTGCATTGTTTTTATCTCAAACGGTAACTTAATGCACACAATGTTTGTAGTAATGTTATTTAAAAAAATTTGCTATTACTAATAGTTTAAAAATGTTAAAAGGAATTGTGTTTAACGTTGTTAATAAATTTGATTAATTTGCTTAGTTATAACCTGCCGAAGCAATTACACTCACCTCAACAGTCGCCTAATCTAAACCTGATAGAAAATTTGTGTGATTTATTGGCACGCCATATTATAGAACATTAAATTACATCAGCAGCATCGCTTAAAGAAGTTTCTTTCAAAGAATGGATAAATATAACACCTCAGGAGACTTCCAAATTGGTTGGTAGCATGAATTTAAAGAATTAAATTTTAAATTATCTTTGTTATAACTAAGTATGAAAAACATCTGTAAACTGGATATCTTTAAAAGTTTAAGATTTAGAGCTAAAAATATATTGATTCGTATCAAAAATTTTTTGACGCACTGTAAATATACGTTAAACCCAGGAAGTAAATAATCAAAACTACTGCTAAGTTAAAGTTGGTAAGACAATTAAACAAAGCTTAGCCTTCCGTATACATACGTACAGTGTGGGCCAGAAATATCCTTTTATTATATTATTCACATCATAAACCGAGAAATTTATTTTATTATCACGTAAGATTCGGATGCTATAGTTTCATACACCCCATATCCTGTACTAATACCAGAAACATTTCAAAGAAAATCTGTAATTGGAGAGGTTTTTTCAAAATAAGTCAGAGCTATAATTACCAACAACACTTCGAGTAAATAATTTTTTTAATTTTTCCAATCCTCACAAATGGGCATCGATTTTTATAACAAGTTTTCAATCAAAAAAATTTAATTAAGCGTCTTTCATATTTAAACCAAAAATTTGACAACATGAAAATTAATTTGAAATATTTTTTATTGATCTGCACAAAAATTAAACGAATAAGTCATCCCCTTTATATTGTAATCAACTAAAAATGTATTTTGACAACAAACTTATATTTGTCACACACACAAATATTTATACAATACATAATAACAATGTAACCTTTTTTCTGTTCCTTTGACATCTCAAAAATCCACAAAAATTTAAACAAAAAATTATCCATACACTTTATTTAATATGTTGTCCTTTTTGTCCTTTTTGTAAATTCAGTTTGAATAATCAACACAAAAATTTTTGCTTAAAGCACTACACAATATAAATAGAGAAGTTCTATAATATTTTTAGAAAACTAAACAAAAATAATAAACATGATTTTAATTACTGTTGAGTGCCTAAGTTTAAACGAAAATAAAAGGAGAAAAGAAAAACAATGTTCCCAGGATTATTATGACACTAAAATAAATGATAATTTAATTATTTTATGTTTATATATCAAAATACCTACATATACATATGTATATACATATGATAAAATTGTATCAACTAATAAAGTGAGGGCATATTTTTCTAACCTACACAAATAAAATTTCAATGCATTTTTTGAATTAAGAATAAAAGAAAAATTTATAAATGAAAGTCCTGTGAAGGTTTTCTTCCAACGGAAAGCGTTTCTAATACCTTTTGATTTTGAAATATAAGCATTAGACATTATTGAGAGTGCAAGCAAGTCCTGTGAATAAATCCAGAGATAATATTTTAAGGAAAACGTTGCTAACTCAACCCATAATAGTTTTGTGTTAAATATTGAACAAAAGGTGACTAATGTAGATTTGAAAATTTTCTAATTTGAAAGTAAGGGTCAAAATCAAAAATCGATTACTTTTTGTTAACATTTTACAGAAATTAGTCTTAGATTGGCCTTATTCACAGAAAGAGGAATTACTCTCGGGAGAAAATTACTCTCAGATTTGCTTCAGACCACAGAAATTTTGTACGGAATATAGACATTATAGTTGTTTAAATTTTATTTGGCAAACTCTCAAATAGTCATGACATTTTGTGAGATCACTTTTTATAATTCATTTGTCTGTTAATTATATTACATTTCAATGGAAAAGTTGAAAAATATGCTTACGTCTTTTATGAAAGAGTTTTAAGCAAAACGACACGTCTGTTAGAAATTAGGTTAGTCACTTGTTAATGGTTAAGAAAGGCAATCGCATATTCACATTGCGTAAAATATGAATGTTATTCTAGTGAGTTTGTGACAGTGTGTTGTATTACCCAAAAAATTCTTCAAATTCGTTACACATTAATCTGCATTAAATTTGTTTTTGAAATATCTTATTAAAAATCTGAAAACTACAATTATTATTGCCATTATGAGAAGGAAAAATTGAAATAATATTGCTGGAAATTATGTAATATGCTCATACCACATAACTCATAACCTTTTAACTTAAATATTTCACATGTTATTCTTAATTTTTTTCAATTATTTTATTCTATAATTTTTCCGTTATTATTCTTTAATTTAAATTAACTCTTTTGTATCTTATTACCTCTTAAAAGTAACAATCCATATAATAGGTATATAAAAATATAATAATGTGATAGTAAAACACAACGGGAAGTTTATTAAAATGTCAAATAAAATAAACAATAAAGCAGTTTGTCATTTTCTTTTCTTTTCAATTTTTTCTATACTTTTATAAATATTATTTTTTCCTTTACATGTAATTTTTTTTATTTTACTTATTCCTTTACATTCTCGTTATTTAACTTAGGCATATGAAAACATTTATACACACAGTCACACAGTTAGTACAATATTGCAATAATAACCTAGGTTCAAACCTATATATATCATATGTTGTTATTCGTGCACATACCGATGTACATAAGTATGGCACGGAAAATTGTTTTTAATGTGGCCATGTATGGAATTGCCATAATAGTTTAATTGTTTGTTTACATGTTTCATAATTTTACTCTTATATTTCTAAGCGTATAGAGCAAGTACATGAGACGTAGACATAGCTTGGTAAACGTATCAGGCAAGTGAGAGACTGAATGAAATTTGAAATCATAAAATTTTTCGTGTAAAAAAAATCTGGAAGCCACTTGTAAAAGTGAGGGGAAAATCTCAAAATTTTATAATACACATTTTTTTACCGGAAATCAAACTATGCTTAAGGCTTCAGTTAGTGATATAAGGTTCAGAGATCCTTCAAACAAAAAATAAGGTTGCTTCTTTCAAGCTATCCTAGTACAAATTGTTCGCTAAATAAAAATATTTGTTGCAGGAAGTGGTGGAGTTAATAAGACTCCATTTTGACTCTCGATTAGCCTAAATAAATTAAATTTTAAATAAAATACAAAAGGTTCAGAAAATTCAAAACATTTCCACTTTTAATCACTCTTGCGGGTCAAAGCTATTAAAATTTAGAAAAACAAACACAATTGTTTGGCAACTCTTATTCTTCATTTTTTTTTGTTATATGCTATACCCGTTCATTGCTGTTATTCACAGAAACAACGATTATAATTTTAACTTTTCATAAATCTCTTTTAAAAGCCATCACAGTAACAAACATACTTGCATACAAATACAAACTTTCCACATTTTTGTATTAAAATATCCTTATAAATGTTTCATAAAATAATAATAAACGTTTCATGTTTTCTCCTGATTTTTTTTTTTTGCCAAATAAGAAAAACTAAAAAGAAGAAAAAAAAAAAATCTCATTTTTTTTATCCTAGTACAAAAGCACTTTAAGCTGTTTTACATGTGTGAATAAACTTAAAACGCAAATACGAGCAAACACAATGCAACAGAATGGAAAAAAAAACAGAATAACAAAAGGAGTAAAAATAAATAAAATAAAAAAAAATTTTTTTTTCAAATGTGTTCTACTGATGTGATCTGTGCCTCTACTCAATGGAAACGAGAAATGCAACATACGAGAAAAATTCAAATAAAAACAAAAAAAAATTTGAATAATAAAATGATTGAAGCACTTAAAAGGATATAAGAAAAAAAAATGGATAATATAGAAAATCCTATCATTGTCACGATTGTACATTTTAAAAATTAAAAAAACAAAAAAAAAACAATTTGTGACAAATATTTTTTAGTAAGTCAAAGCAACTCTGAGGTATCAATACGAAAATTGTAACTAAAAATAGCATTTCTAGTAGATTTCTCTTGAGGGAATGCATTTTGAACATTAGCTTCCGAGCCAATTTTTCAAACACTTTCCGCAGTAATTATTTCGCCAACAACATAACACCAATGTTTGCCTACCAACAGATAAGAGCGTTGGTTAAATATAATCATCGATAATAACTTCATATTGCCTCGCATGAAATAATTTGTACGAAGCCAGCCTCACTATCGCTGTATAACACACCACCATTATTCCAATTCTCTCAAAATCACAACTCATTTATGCCAACAAGTACTTTCTGCGAAAAATTCTATATAAATTGATCTATAATTCCATTATTTTTACAATTGATTTTAAAGTTTTATGAATAAACTATCCGAAGAGAGAAAATGAAATGCACTTTCACTAAACAACTCTGAATTTTGCGATTTTGAAAGTTTTTAAAATGTGAATTACGTCATTTGTCAAAATAAAGATAACCTCCGCAACGTCAAACTAAAATCCAATATAACAGTACATAATTTAAAACACATTTTATCCGCATTATAACAATGATAATTTTATTATTATTGTAAATAACATTAAATAGAAAGTCAATCACCTATTCCAAAATAGAATCTTAAAATAGAAAATTTTATAGCCAAAATTATAAAATAAATATAGCTGCTGCACACTTAAAAAAATTCTTATATTTAGATAAAGAAAAACTTTAATATTTGTATTTGATTTGAGTATATTGAACTTCTTCCGTATAGTTAAACTTTCTTATAGAAATTTCTGAGTTTACACGCTTTCCTTGTAAATAAAATTTTTTACTGTCAATATTTGATTTTATTTCATTCTCTATATTTAATTTTATTATTTGTTATTCAATATTAGTTTAGAAATTATAATTTTTCAAAATTTATTCGCAATATATTTTCACACCAAAAAGCGAAGCATAAAAAATTTATTTTATCGACGGCCCCATAAAAAGGCGCCAGTAATATTGTCACAAATGAAATTTTATTTTAAAAATATGTAAGGATTCAAGAAAAAAAAACTGTTTTTATAATAACAAAAATATTAAAATTTCCTAATAATAATTTTATCACAGTCCATTTACCCTTCTGCAATATTCGAAAAATACTAAAACACTACAGTTTAAACAATAAAAGAGACAAATAGATAACCTCCTTTAAAATATCTTCTTTGTTTTCATTTTAAATTGAAAAATTTCTTAAAAAATTTTTCCCAGTTTTCCTTGGCAAACACAATATTCATATTTTATTTATTTAAGTGCCTCCCATTTTTGCGAATCTTCTTTTGTTTGAAAATTTTTCGCCTTTCTCAAGATTTTCAAGATTTTGGTTTGCTTTTTATTTAAGAAATAAAATTTATATCTAGTGGAAGAAATTTGTTTTTGCATTATTTTTAGAATAACTTTACATTATTTCTGAATAGGGAAATGAAAAAATATAAAATTTATAAAAAAAAAAATGAAAAAATAATATTACCATACAACAAAAAGGCCTCCTCTCTGACAGAATTTTGTCTACTCAAAATTTATAGCATAGAAAAAAAACAAACATTGTACTCTCGTACATTCAAAAATAAATTTGCCTTAACTGTATACCCTACATTCAAAGTACATACAATAAAAATAAAGCATAATATAAATTTGGTTGCCAGCCAGACTCATACATCAGACATAATGAATACATAACAATAAACAGTATCGTAAAAGTATAACAATATATTAAATGTGGACTCAAACCATATAGGAATGAAAATGAATCTAAAATCGGGAAAACCCCCCATTACTAGGATTAAAATGATAATAACGCACAAAGAAACAAACCGGTTAAAATTTTTATTGTTAAAAAATTGTGCAACATATAAAATTTTCCAAATATACAAACATATTACACATAGACTCATCTAGCTTATCAAAAATAACATATAAAAATGTTAAAATAAATAAATAAAAAATAAACTGACAAATAGAATAAAAAAGAAAAAACAAAAAAAAATAGTTTGGATCAAATCCAGAGAGAAAATGCGAGTCCTTGGACCACCTATATAATATGTACATAGTACGTTGTACTTTTTATTATTGAAGAAAAGAGCAAAACTGAGAGCGCAAAAATATAGGAAGGAAGGAAAGACAGAAGAAAAAATCACAAAAAAATAAGAATAAAATTAGAAATTTTTTGTTCATTTTTTTTTCGTTGTTGTTCATTTATTCATGACTTCCAATATTATTATTTTTTTTTAAATGTTTAAAAACACATTATAAATTTGTATACATCTCCTATATACTGGCATACACATACTCAAATTTATTGTTATTGTAATTTATGATTAAATGTTTGTACATATGCGTACATATTAAAATTTTATGTCATCAAAAGAAAGAATAATGTTACAACAGAGATTATCAACACTATGTAAAAGATGTTTAACATAGGCACATTATTATAACATTACTTGCTTATACAATCTACTCTAATTACAAATCTGTAATTATATTCTGAGTATTATACTATAATTTGCCTGACTGTCAACTAATAAGAGTGGGTTATAGATTTTATAATTTCAAGTCTCTTATACTATATTAAGGCATAGAAAATTTTAAACGCACCAGTAGTTTCCATGAAAATAACAGACCGCTCTGCTTATTGCTAAAATCAACATCTTAATAGTCAACCAAGTACGCTCATTTTAATCATTCGATGAACTCACCCAATTTTACTGTTTAAAGTTAACATTCACGTAAATTTCAATTATTTTTCTCATTGTATTATGCATAGGCTTAAAGTTAAACCTTCTTCTTTAATAAGTTTTAGAACATTTTTTAATACACTGAATTTTACTGGTCATATCGATGTGATAATTGCGCCGCTAGTGACAGTTAATTTAAACTTATTTTTCTATTTTTTTAAGGTTTTACTTCTACATCGCAACTGCTCTTACTTTGTTTATTGTGTTATTTTTAGGCCAATCATTTTTTGTATCCTATGGTTAATATCCTATAGCTAGTATCCTATATACCCCAAAATTTCCACAATTAATTCATCATGTATTTCAAATGACATTGTAGTCACATACATATAGGCAACCATAGTTCCAATATTCAAAAAATTCGAATTTTACTACTTATTTTGAATTTTTTTTTTCTATTCTTTTTTCTTTAACTATTTTTCAAATATTATGTTTGTATACAATGCACAATGTATGTTATACTATGCACTCAATATACTTATTTGGGCATAAATAATTGTATGTATTTAGTTATATAAATATTTCCCGTCCAAATACATTCACATTCATTCTTCTGTACAACATATACACGTATACATATATATATTTATGTAGGTTGTGTAAATGTTTTATATTTGCTGCAAGAGTTGACATCACATGTGATCATCACAAATAACAAACGATTATGTTATTTTCATTTTTATTTTCGCTCTTTTAAGGACGACATGCTTTCCATGTTACATATTTACATATATGTATATAAATATATATACAAGGGAATATACAAGGAAAATTTTGAACTCTACGAATAAATATTAAAATAAAAAAAGAAATTATTGTATAGCTATGAAGAGAGAAGGAAAATGAGGGAGGAAAAATACCGAAAAATTGAAAATAAAAATTGGGTTTTTCATTTAATTTCATGTACGTGTGTAGATGTATATGTTTGCATGTATTTAGGTGTATATTGAAATCAATAATTTGTATACAAATGAAAAATTTATTATACTGACGTCGTACATTGTAGGTATGTCATGCATATATAAAGGAGCACAAGCGATTATCTCCACATATATGTATGTACCTACTTTCATACATTTATATGAAAAAAAAAATTTAGTCTTTGTAGAATGAGAGAAAAATTAAGAGAAAAATAGGAAAATAGAAAAATAATTGAATTTTTTTTTTTTCATTCTCCTATTTATTTATTTTTGTTTTTTCATCTCTTATATGAATTTATTATTGAATGTTATAACAGTTTACTCTTTTTTTATGTGATTATTATAAGGAGATGCTTCTGCATTATAACTATGAAATCATCATCTTTTCTGTATATTTGTAAAAATTCTGTCATTTATTATACGGGTTATAGAATTTATTTAGAGAGATTGTTAATATAAAAAAATGTTATGTAATATAATATTGTGTCTTGTTAGTTTGTATATTTGTTTGAAAATTAGTATAGGAAAATGAATTTATGAGAATGTTACCAATTATGTTAATTTTTAAGTTGTGAATCATTTTCCAATGAAAAACAAATTTCGTAAATTCGAACTTCTATTCCAATTGATATTGGATTGAATCAGAAATTCAATAATCGAATTTAATATCAAATTTATGATTTGAATATATTTCTTAAATGTATGATTAAAATGTATGATTATACAACGTATGATCCAACTCAATACACAGTTACAATAAAACGTTACCTAAAAGAATTCGGCTCATTATAAGATAATTTCCGGAGTATATAATTTTATTGTTACTCAAAACCATGTGGACTAAAAAAATTTAGTTTCCTTTCAAACTCTTCTGTCTTAAAAAGTTAATGAAATTGTCTTATAATTTGTTTTTTATGGCATTATTGAAAAAAATTAGAAAATTAGGAAATGCTGCATGGAAATCATGCCGAGTTTTTCGAACACATTTCGTGAAAAATTTCTCAATTTTTTAAATATTATTAAATAATTAGATATTTGTACGCTAAATTCCTCCGTACTCATCTCCTATAATCTTTCTCATCTTATGCTATAGGAATTCCTCCGCACCTTATCTCACATTGTTCTGCAAATAACTTCAATTTGGCTGATATTTTAGTAATACTATAAGCCAAATTAAATAAATGACATTATTTTTGAAATTTTTTATATTAATCAAATATTATTTTCTTAAATCTATATCATTTTCTATTTATATTAATTACTTTTTTATGACAATAAATTGAAATCAATAACTTTTTGCAATTATAAATTATTTTACCTCAATCAAAATGTTAGGGAAGTACAAACTAAATATGGAATTATTAACGAAATCATATTATATATCATATAATAAAATATTTAAATGGGGGTAAAAAAATTACATTACAAATAATATAAAATAATTGCATACTTAATGGTGTCATCTTGTATAAACTCAATAAAATTTTAAAAATCACTTGAAAAAATTGTAAAATTTAAAAATAAAATAGAATAAAGGATAATTGTTATCTTGGTAACCTTGAATTTTCAATTGCTTTTCTATACTAAATACATTCATATATGCTAATAAAACATTTGTAATACGTGCAAATATGTGCAAATATAATATTCAAAAGTTGTTATTTAAAAAAAGAGGAGAAGAAAAAAAAAAAGGATTTTAAGGATATGAAAAAGATGAAAAGGAAAATTTTTTTAATTTCAATTTGAATTTTTGTTTTTTTATTTTTTATTATTCTTTTATAGTCGAAATTTGTGCTTCCACTTTGTTTTTATTAAAGCAATGAAATAAAATTTTATTAAATGAAAAAAAAAAAACAAATTATAAAATGTTGCAAAACAATTCAAAATTATGACAAAATTATGAAAATTAAAGATTAAAATTGAAATGCTCTTAAATAATTTTTTAATTTTATGGCTAAATTAAATATTCAAAATCATAAAATGCAAAAATTTCATGCCAAAAATTAAAAAATAGCAATAATTTCCTAAAAAGGGCTAAATAAAATTTATATGTGATAGTTAGTCGGAATGTAATTAAGAAAATGTGACGAATTTTAAGTGTTATTAATATTTTAATAAAAATTACTGCCAGAAAACACAAAATTACCCATAACTTACTCGTAAAATCAACCGAAAGCATTACTTCGCATGCTTAATAATCTTTGAGCCCCATATTCTCGTTACACACGATTTTTGATTTAGCTTAAACAAAATTGACCGGATTAAATTAATAATCATAAATTTCTTAAATGGAATTAAAAAATCCTATAACTGCAGAATGAAATTGAAACAAATTCTCAATAATTCAATAATTTAAATGACATTTCCAAAGAAAAATTCTTAAATTTCCGTTGAGTTTTCATTTCATATCGTAGCCATATACAAATACTTTAAAATATGAACCCTGGAATCGTACAAATAAAAACTAAAAAAGAAGAAGTCTGTAATAAACGATAAATTTTAGTATACAATTTACCCATACTCTCATAACCAGATATTACATACATTTATGCGTATAAAATATTAAAATCCATTTTTGTAATGTTATTATAAGTTTGGCATACAACAAAAAAATAAAAATATTAACAACAATTTCACCAGCAAAATGTAACTATTAAACTGTTATAATATTTTCAAAAAAAGTATAAAGGACACTTTATTTCAATTATAATGAACTTTTTTTTTTTTGGATGACATACAAAACATAAAATATTTTTCCAGAAAATTGAAAAAAACAAAAAAATCACAAATATTTTGCATTATCCTAATGAAAAAAAAGAAAATATTTAAGTATGTTATGATTTTCATAAATCGTTTCGAATTGTAACCAGAAAATGGTAAAAATTATGAGAAATGATAATTCTGATTATGGTTGGATTTAGATTATTGAATAATCAATCGAAATCTTAAAGATATTTTTGAAAAACAATGTAGTTGTAACATTATGTACTTCAAGAGCAATTACCATGGAATCCGATACCCCATAATTCGAATAATGTGAACTTAGTGAATATTTTTTAATATTCACTGAGATTTTCAAGTCCTCGTACTTTTTGCACTGAAATAATATTTGTGGGATATTAGCAACATTTCCGTGTCATAAAATTACTGCAATTACTATTACAAACATTTGTGGTGAAGCAAAGTATGGAGAAACTATACGAATATAACCAGGATGTTCATCTGCTATTTTTAGATTTTAAACAAGCATTCGATAGTATCAAAAGGAATACAATTATAACGGCTCTGTCGAGTCTTGGTATTCCATCAAAATTGATTAGACTAGTCATGATGACACTAGATGGAACCAAAGCCCGAGTAATGGTGCAGAATGAAGTTTCAGAGGTTTTTACGTTTGGCGCTGGCGTCAAACAAGGTGATACTCTTTCACCGACTATTTTTAATTTGGTACTACACTATGCGATTCGACATTTGTACAGAAATGGAAATATAATATATAGATCAACTCAAATAGGCGCATATGCAGATGATATAATTATAATGGCGAAGCGATTACAGGACCTAAAAGAAATCTTCACGGAGTTGGAAGAATCTTGTTTAAATATTGGTCTAACAATAAACGAAAATAAAACAAAATATCTTAAAGTATCGCGATCGAATAGTAGAAGAACCGTAGAAAATATTGTTATTGGGAGATATAATTTTGAAGGCGTAAGCGAGTTTTCGTATCTGGGTGCTCAAATAAATAATATGAACGACACAAATAGATGCATCCAAAATAGAATATTAGCAGGAAATAAATGTTACTACGCTTATGAGAAATTGTTCAAATCCAAACTACTTACCAGAACCTGCAAATGTACAAAACATTGATTAGGTCGGTCGTAACTTATGGTGGTGAGGTATGGACGCTCACCGTGGCAGATGAGAATATGTTACGTATATTTGAAAGAAAAATTCTAAGAAAAATTTATGGACCCAAGCAGGATGATACTGGAAACTACTACATGAGATCAAACGCAGCACTACTTAATCTAATTAGGGGTGAAGATATTGTACGCTTCGTCAAAAGTCAAAGAATCAAGTGGGCCGGGCATGTGTATAGAATGCCGGAAGAAAGACTGCCAAAATCAATAATGAGGGCTACACCAATGAATACGCGCAGCAGAGGCAGACCTAGGCTCAGATGGAAAGATAATATAGAACAGGACTTGAGAAAAGTTGGCGTTACCAACTGGAGAAGCTGTGCAGCCGACAGAAATCTTTGGAGGATGATTGTACAACAGGTCAAGGCCCACCCCGGGCTGTAGCACCATATGATGATGATGATGACTATTACAAACATCCTAAATCAATGATGAAATACCGGGAAATTATATAGTAGGAAAACTTTTATGATTTCTGGTACCAATCAGATCAGAAACAATATTGTTAAGAGATATTCAAATATATTATTGATTTCACAATGAAAATTTACTCTGTATCTGTATGGCATTATCTCTGGCGAAGAATCGCAGCATCGATTGCATTATGAAATGAATTGTGCAATAAACAACGAACAGAAGCTTAGAATTTCTTCGGGAAAACTACAAATATGGTAATTTTGAAGCAATAAATTTATAAAATATCTACGATTTGTGACATGAAAAAACCTTATACCCAACGTTACAGTAACAACACTATTTTCATACCCAACAACCTTAAAGCTATCATAATAATAAGACTATTACCAGGTTAAATTACTTAACCTTAAATATTAACTTCTACCCAATTCTAACAAAAATATAACTGCCCTCCCCCCTCCTCATTTGAAATGAAATCAAATACCGTAAAAACCAAAAAATAATATTTTTAACGTCAACTCTTTAATACTTAGTAAAATTTTTGTTTTTTTAATTTAGATAATGGATTTTGTTTTGGCTTTAACATTTTAACAAATTTTTTTATGTTCATATACGTGAATCAATACTTAAAATGTGTTTGAAATCTTCCTAAACCACAAAGACAAATTCTAATCTACACCGGGCCCCCGCTCCCCTCCCCCTTCAATAAAATTATAACAAAATCGATGAACTAGCATTTTCGAAAATCTTTAATTCAGAAAAAAAATGAGAGGAGGAAAAAAATGATGCCATAAGTTAGAGAGTAAAGAAAATCATGATTTTCAAAAATAGAAAAATTTATTTTTCATTGAAAAAATCATAACGGCCCCGTCATTTTGCTAATGTACAAAATTACATAAATTGAAATTTGAGATCACATAAAAAGGATATGAAAAACAAAATTCTATATGATGCTGTAAATTTTCCCTGACTACTTTTTTTTTTGTTATTTTTTGTTTTCGTTTGAGTCTTAAATTTGTTTTGAGGCAAAGAAACTTTACAATTCTATTTTTAACAGACAATTTTTGTTATTGGTATACTAATACCAATAAATACTTTGTAACTGTACCGATTACAATATTAAACGAAAAATTTTATTCTCAAAGTCAAAGAAAATGACGCCGTCTAGTCTGGGCGCCAATAATGCATTAAACTTTTGCAAAAAAAAAAAAAAACTAGTTATAGTCAGAAGAAACAACAATAATACAAATATGAATAACTAGAACAAGAATATTATTTTAAGGAAGAAGAAAAGAAGAAGAAGAGAATAAAATTAAAATCAATGATTTTTCCGAATAACTTCCACATAAAATAAATTTTATCAATTTATTTAAGAAAAACAAAAATTTAAGAAAAAAATTAGAGTAACAAACAAGGATCTCAGTAAAGTTAAACAAAAATATTTATTAGTTTACAAAGTACAGCCATCATCATTAAATACTACTTACTATATACTTACTATAAAAAGAGTAGAGAGAATAACTTTAGAATAGTTCAACGTTAATATTAACATTGTACTTATATACATATGTATAACAATATAAAAAACGAATACCCAATATATGTAGGTAAAATTAATATTTAAAGATTGTAAGCAGTTGTTGTAATGGGAAAACAATGACAATTGTTACCATAATGACCAATAGTGTTGCCGTTTTAAAAGAAAAAATCGATTTTTTGTTTAATATAAAGATTTGGATTTGAGATGCTCGACTTATAAGAAAACTGTTATATAATTTAATATAAATCTTCTTAGTATTGCTAAGATCAAAACGGAATCAGCGTTTCAGTTTCACAAGATTTAATTCTTAGATCGCTTAAAAAAAATTTTTTTCCTCGGTCAAAGTTGTCCAAAACTTTGTAGTTTTAATTAAGTGATGTTAGTGGAATGGAGTCGCACGAGGTATTTATTACTTTACAAAATGTTTAGGAAACCAACATTTTTAAAAATATTTTTACAACTTTATATTTAACTGCTTTTGTAATTAAAAGTAAAATTTATTAAAACTAATTACGCTTTTTAATTAAATAACAAACTCTTTTCATTCTGATCTCTACTGTGATGCTGGATATGATGCAAAAATATCATATATAGCATATTTATGAAATCTAGGTTCGGATTACTAAAGAATAACTTTGAAATCAGCTCTAATCACCTCCAACTGCTATAATTTCTGTATCTTAAGGAAAAATGTGAAAATAAGGCGGCTTTCTGGCATTATATAAAAATTATAACACCGCTGTAGAAATAATAATAGAGCACCACAATTTATTTTCAAATCAGCTTTAAAAATATTTCTGTTTCTTCCATCAATATCTAGTTTTATCATAATAATGCTCTACTAAAACACCTTCTTTATTCAAACCGAAAATTCAAATTAAAATAATCATTTTGAACGGCAAAAATATTTATCGTATACAATATTTTAATATTTCAAGAAAAAGATTATTTTTAACTCAATATTCAAAACCATCGGAAAACTCTGAACCAAAAAATCTATACAAAATTTTTGAATATTTATACAAACTGATTTTATAACACATTTATGTATAAAATTTATGTTCTACAATTAGAAGACTATTTAATCAACAAAATAGTTATACTCGATCTAAATCAAATCTAATTATGCTTACATAACGTACGTACCAGTACTTTATATTTAAATTTATATTCTTCCCCGAATTCTCATACCAAATAAATATTTTATTTTAATTATACATTTATCGTTTCTAATTAAATAACCAGAATAATCACTTGAATAATTTTAACTTTATAATTAAGTCTAGATGATGAATTTTGTATGTACATTGGAAATCTTCATTAAAAATTTTGAATGAAAGCAACTGACTTGGTACAAGAAAATAAATTAGTATTGGTTTCCAAAATATTTTTTGAATATTTTACATTGTTTTTTTTCAAATCAAATAATGTAGGAATAAAATTTTTGTATAACAAAATTTAATAAACTTAACACGATACGTGACAAATGGAAGAGGAGCGATAAAAGCTTTGAAGCCTTAAACCTATCTTAAAAGAGGTTATGAGCAAAAATATTTCAAAAAGAAATTATTGGGATAGAGAAAAATCAGATGAAAATCAACAAATATGCTAACATAGTACCTACAACGACTGCATATTTTTTGTTGAGGTAATGAAAACCTTAGCACAAGTTCCTTTGCGAAAATGTTATCTTCAAACGAAGGGTAACGCTGGGTAAATATGCGCTCATACTGCGTATATTTACCCAGCATCCTTACAAATTTCGAATTTGCCAAAGTAGCTAATGAGGTATCTCAGGGGAGTACCGTCGCCTAAACGAGGGCGCGATATATTCTTGTGAAATGCTTTTCATTCATTTCAATAAATTCGTTCAATGTAAATTTAAATTTCTGTTGATATTGTTACCCATGAAAAATATCGAAAAACATAACAATTCGACTAGGTTCTTTCTATAATACTTGAAAAGTCCAACATAAATTTTCGACTTTCATCTCTTATTTTTTTATTTTTATTCTATATGAATCCAAAAAAGTTACGTAATTCATCGATTATACCATACACAATAGATATATTCCACTACATGGCAACAATATAGAGGCACACATAAATTTTGATTTTCACTGAGCAGGCCAAAGTTAAAATATGTAACGTAAATTTCCAAAAATTTATTGAAAATTATAACGAAAATCTAATAAAAATATTTTGTTAACTCTGAATTTTCAATTATTTTTTTAAAATATTTTCAAAAATAATTTATTCATTTCTGATAACAACAAATCCATTTTAAGAAATTTAATTTTAATTCAAAAAGAAGTGTACATTTCAAATTGCATAGTTTTGTATATACTTGCATTTATATACATACACATAATATGCCATTTATCTGTACTATGTAGTACAACATATAATTTAAGTAAAGAACAAAATTTTTAACAAATTCTGCGGAACTAACCTCAATATATACGAGTAAGTTTAAGCAGTTTTATTTTAACATTATAAATTATAATAATTGCAAATAATCTAAAACGTATCTGCGTAAAATTCACAGTTAAATCTAAGAAAATTTTTATATGAATAGCACATAATCGACCAAAAAATTAAAGTGTTGCATAAAATCCTGAGACAGACAGTAAAAGTTTATTTTTGGTGATGAAATTTTCTTACCAAATTTGCAAATTAATTTTCTTGATAATTGGAACTTAAATATTAAATTTCCCTCAATCAAGAAATTTCGCAATATCAAGAAATTGCCTCAATTAATTTCTGAGATATGAACAAAAACGTAAATTGAGCCCATAGTGAGCACTTGGTCGAATATGATTTTCACGAAAAATTAATTGGCTTTTGTAAGAAATGCATTTTCGCTAAAAATGTAATATGCGGAATTTGGTGTGATCACATAATGCAGTCGGTAATAAAGGTTCTACACTGAACTCTTATCGATTTTCATTTCGGGTATTGCATACGTTTGGGATGCTTTAAGTAAAACTGGGATATTCAACTAGGATAAAACAGTGACACATCTGTTATAGGATTCTGGATGATCCTCCTAACCCGTGTTAAAATAAAGCTCGTTTATTTTCTTTGTTTCATAAACCTGTAATGCGATCCTTTTAAACACAACTTAATTAGAATTTGCTTTAATATTTAAAATTTTCAAATAAAAATTATTTACATTTAACATAAAAGTTTCCATCTTTAATAAAAACTTTTAACGCAATTTTATTTTTTAATTACAAGCAGTGCACATAATATACGCAATAGGAAAATGAATTAAAAAAGGATAATAACTTTTCACTTGATCAAATAAAATTTTTTTCCTTTCTTATTCGTGATATAGTTTTATACTTGTATAATCACAGTGAAAAATTATTACAACAACAATTTTGTACTCAGAACGAACAAAAAATCAATGATTAAATTGTGGGGAAAAACAAAAAACAAAACAAACAAATAAATTTTAATTTCCTTTAGAATTTAAAATTTTATTTTTCTGAAAAATGGACAGCACAACAACATATAGCAAAAAAAAAGTCCTTAAATACACAAGCACTAAATAAAAAAAAACTATTGAATTTCGTAGAACAAAAGACGAATTTATTATCCTTTTTTCCCCCTCTATTTTTGTTTTACAACCCAAAAAGCTGGTAAAACTGTAAGAACAACAATCAAAATTACTTACATTGTTAAACTTCTCAATATTTGGAGTAAACATTTTTTTTTTGTTTCGAAACCAATAAAATTTTTGTTCAGCAAGTAAAACAAATATCGCGCCATTATTATTGAAATTTTAGACTACACAAAATATTGAAATTATTAATAATTTTAAAACTGAATTTTGCAATAAATATGGGCTAAAATTAAATACAATGTAATAATAGTTTCGACCCAGAAAAAAAACAATCCAATACTTACATAAACACATAACAATAAATGTGAAATATTAAGGTTATAAAGCATGTTTTTTTCATACCGTTGACATTTCGTAATAAAAAGTGAGTAAAAAATTATTAGAATCAAGTGAATGCTTCTTGGAGAAATCATGAAACATAAAATTTTCTTTTGTATTTTAGTAGAATTAATTAAACAAATTAAAAAAATTAAGGTTGTGTCATTTTGGGTTAAAAGTCGATTCAAGGATCGATTTCCATTTATTGGCATTTGTCTACCGAAATAAGCCTTGATTCGCTAGTATGAGTTTTCCGAAATTAATTCAAAGCTTAAAAAGTAGTTTGAGTAAAAAATATAGTTAAATTGCAGATGTGCTCAGTTAATATAGAAACTAAAGCATTTGAAATACGCTTGAAGTTTCATCAAACGGAATTGTAATTTTTCACCACAATCAAAATCCAAAAAATACCGAAAAAATTGTCTGAAAACTTCTAATAAAATCAGTTCTATACTCACCACTACAAGTATTTTTAATACCTTTATTTTGCCTGTACCCGTTGAAAATCAATAATTTTCTTAATTTTCTTACAGAACCACCGTACATTGCAAAATGTTATGCAAAAAATTTCAAAAAAAGAAAAAATTACTTTGAAATAAAAAAAAAATTATAAAATAGAATTCATAACGATATTTAAATAAAATAGAACTTGTCAAATTAATGGGGCTGTCAACATTTATCATTTTGTAACAAGAAGTAAACATTTCTTTTTAAAAACTTATTTGCATACATAACCACACTTATTCGTATGCTTAAAATAATTTATAAAAGTACAAGTCCGTGTAAGAACTCAAAATAAATTTAAATATTTTAATGTGCTTGAGGGTTCGAGATTTGTGTGTATATAACGCAGCTGTACATAAGTACATACATATATAAGTATGCATGGGCAATGGGCAGATAAAAATATTTTTCAATTAAAATAAAACTATTTTGAATAAAACAATTTTTGCTCAAGAACGATACATACTTGACTGTATGAGGTGGTGAGATGGTATATGAGAGGTGGGATATTGAAATGAAATTTTAAAATTGAACATTTACAGAAATAAAACAACGGAAATTAAAAAAGGTAAAGGTCAAATGAAAAGGTAAAGGTGAAATAAACAATGATTTACATTTTGGAAATTTACAAAATGTAAATTACATTTCTTATATGTGTATTTATGCTTTATTGCATAATGTTACTTTTAGAAAATAACAATTCACAATTGATTTGAATAAATTTTCTGAATTTAGAAAAAATAATAATATAAAATTTGTTCCTTTTAAAATGAAAAATTATATTTTCAATTAAAATTTTTTACTATGCAGCCATACCCATATTCATTATTCGATGAGTTCTGCAAAAAACAACTCGATTCCAAGCAGAAATATTACCGTTTCCCTCACAGTTTCCCTTTACTCAGTTGTTTCTTCATATTTTCGCAATTTTTTTTTTTAAACACACGCATAGGTTTTATATATATGTATGATATATTACGTATGCCATACCACACAATTAGTGAACAGTATAATAGAATTGTGAAGTCAAAATTCAATAGCTGTATACAATTCTTGTATCTTTAAATTATTGTAAGAAGAAAATTAACAATATCACTCCTTCATAGTTTGCTAAAAATTTTGTTCTACACCTGTATATTACAAAATTCATAATAATTTCAAAAATAAGCCCCGTGAGACGTTTTAATTGAACATAAGTACAAATTTTACTTCAAAAACACAAGCAAATTTCAGTTCATGAATTACCAGCTTTCAAGTTAATTAAATTACTAGTGTTCCAAATTACAAGAGTGTCATCTTAACTACAGTACACTTCCACTATGAGTACAAACCCAAAATCATTTTCAAGTACATAGTAAAATAGTAGACTGAAAATTTTGAAACTTAACTGATATAAGCTGTTAATGAATTCCAATATTTGCATAAAAGATTTCCAATTAAATCATTTACAATACATTCTAACTCTTTCAATATTCAAACTTTGGTTCTGATGAACTACTTTTTGAATATATTGAACGTGGCCATAAAGCAGTGATATGATAAGTTTACTTAAAGTTCAAAAACATGCACATTGACGAACAATAAATAAAAATAAACAGACATACTTATGTACAAATGAGCATTATGTGTATGTATTTGTATATGTATAACATTAATAAAATCATATAAAACTAAAAATTTGTCTGTGATATCAAATATGGGTAATGTTAATTTTCCACTTTGAAGGATAAACAAAAATTGACCGCATAAATTGCACCCATTCCCCATACAATTTAACCTTTCTGAAACTGAAAATAGTTTAATTTTTTTGTTTTCGTTTCTTTATAGAAAATCCTGAAAAACTTCTACACGTACATGTGTCCATTATTTTCCAGTCTGTTCCCTTTTTTTTTCATTTTTTACACATTTCATTTATGATATTCATCATTTTCCAGTCTAGTTGGTTTTATGTCGCAATTCAACAAAAATAGCTGTTAAATAAAAAAATGTTTTAAATATTTTGAAGTTCTCTGCAAATAATTTTATGTATCTCTTTGAGTGTATGCAGATGGCATTCTAAGAAATATATTTTATTTATAATGCTAAATTTCATTGCAATAAATTTGAAATCGAGTAATTACTCGTAACATGTGATGTTAAATCAACTGTTATACTGTCAATTTTAGTTTATTTCAAAAACAGCCAAATTTAAATAATATAGCTGACGTAACAAACAACATTCAGGCCATTGATTCAACTATATCTTTAACGTATTAGCAGAGTAAATTTACTGCACATCGAATTACATAGAACACTTGATCATTTTCTTGTATTAACAGCTGACTCCATCGAAGAATAGGATAAAAACAATGAAAATATTTTAATTTTATTCGCTTTATACACGTTATTAACTTCACGCTCTAAGTATATACGTTATTAACTTCAATTGGCCAAATGTGCAGGTTTATCGAATTCTTTCAAAACTTTACAGAACCATAAGGAACCTTTTATAAGTTTTTCTCTTTAGGAAGAAATTCAATGCTTTTAATTATAAAATTATGTTGAGCTTCAACTTATTAAAACACTAAATTAAGAAAATTTTTATTAAAAAATTTGCGAAAGTTTTTTACAAGAAATTTTTTGTTGTATGTGTGCAAATATTGTTCGAACTTCTAATGATTCTGAAATGATTTCGTAAATTTTTTCAGTACAAAAATATTAAATTACCTAACATTTTTTCGGTTTCCTATAATAAAAAGGAAATAATTTTGAAATACTTTAAAAAAGCAAAAATTGCATAATATTTCTTTGTACTTTGTATCCAATCCTGAATTCATGGAATAAAAATAAAATTACAAATTGAAATTCAGTTGGTCTACAAAATAAAAGGCAATAAAAATTTTTTGTTGCAGCAAAATCAGCAGTGAATCAGAAATTGCAGTGAGGTGATCAGCACATAATCGACCGCAATGTGTATTGTCTAGTTTAGGGGGGGTTGTTACAAAAGATCATGAAAATGCGTTTTAAACACTTCTTTCTAATTTTAAGGAAATAAGTAACCTTTTATTTAACATACCTAGCAAAACGTAAATTTGACTCTTCTTGAACAGTTCGGCAGTTAGTTTTGATACAGCCAAACTAAACTCATATTTAAAATTTCAACAAAATCTATTGAATTGTACTTAAATTATACGCCTGCATTCAAATAAGCAGACCGACACAACAGACAGAACTGCAGACCGACATCTCACCAAAAATAATTTATTTGCGCTTTTCTACCATGGAGAAGTGCGTTTCCACCGAAAAATTCGGTAAGTATACAAAAGTTTATGTCACCACATAACCTCCCTTTTTGTATACAATGCGCAATACTGTTACTGAAATTTTCTTAAAAACATTCAGAATTTAATTTTCAATTCCTAAAATTTTTAACAAAAAAAAATTAATTTTTTCAATACATGAAAATGACAGTACAATTTTAATATGTCATTTGTCTAAAAATATGTTTTTTGTGGCCAAGATAATCATTTTCTACTAACGTTTCTAATAAGCACAAAATGGACATTCAATCAAAAGCAGATTTAAAGTAAACTTGATTTATTCAGCAGAAAAATTGCAATTGCTGAATAAAACGGTCTTCGGATTATCCTGCATTTAGTTCGAATATACAAAAGCACTCCCATCTAAATTTAAACATTACGAATGAAAAAGCAAATCAATAAACTAACTTTAATATTCTGTTATCGATTGAGTGTTGCCATTGTTGCATTTTTTTTTCATAATTCCTTTTTTGTGTTACATCTACAACAATTATTAATGCATTTATTTCCCAATATTCTAAATAAATCATGAGCAAACATTTTTTGTTTTCGCTTGTAGTTTAATTCCGTTTCCCTCGTTAGATCCATAAAAATGAATTTTTAACTGTCAACTATTTGTAGTTTATTTTTTCTAGTACATAAAAATACAAGAAGCAAAAAAATATTTTGCGTTTTTTATTATTTTTATGTTTTAGTTTCCGATTATCAAAAAAAAAATGACAACAAGAAAGTTCCCATTGTTCTCATTATAGAAAAGATAAATGTAGGCAGTTTAACAAAAACCGAAGTAAAAAAAAAACGAAAAATTTTATGACCTGAATTCCAAAAAATTTACTGAATAACATCTGAAACGTGCAGGAAATTCTTTATAATTGAAAGATATTATTTTCTTTTGTTCCATTTTAGGAATTCTGTTTTAAAAAATATAAAAAAAATAAAATACAAAATATTAATTGCCCTATAAAGCAGTAATTTCGAATGAAATTCAATCGGATGTTCTCGCAGTGTATTTGAGAGAAAAATTGCATTTTTATTAGAATTACAAAACAACTTTGTTGTTTTTTTTTTGTTTTTCTTAATTTATTTTTCAAGTAACATGTTAAGATTAAAGTTGATTTGCTTACCATGTACAGTAAAACACGGTTAAGTGGAAATCCATCAGCCAAAAAAATTTTGTCCACTAAAGCATGTTTTCCACTTATACGAATTCGACTTAAAAAATTACCTCCGATGTTAAAGAATTGAATTTATTAAGTTTCTAAACTTTAATTTTTCAACACTCAAAATTTGACAATGACAGAAACTAAAATATTTTGTGTAGCTACATAGTGTTGCTTTTCTTATTTTGTACTTGAGAGTGTAGTTTTTCATTTTTGACATTTATGCTAAATAAAAACAGGGATGTGCAGTTAACCGAATAAATTTACATATTAAGTATTACATGAGGGAAAAAATATATGTGCAGATAAGCGTGTTGTGCACTTATCCGAATTCCACTTAAACGAATTTTTTTATATGAAAAAATCGAAAAAAGTACAAGCCACGAAAATTTGATGCAATTAAGCGTGAAATCCACTTAAGCGTGATCCACTTAACCGTGTTTTACTGTAAATGATTTTAATAAACAGTACGATATCGCCCCCAGTACTTCGTATATTATAATGCTTATGTAACGAAAGCTTTGTAATCACATTGAATAAAGCAGTACTATTAGATTGTGTATAACAGTTATTTTAAAAGTAAGTCACTAAACTATTCTGGAGTTGAACATTAAAAAAGTCTATTAAAAATTTTAATATTCATGGAATGCATTTCTTAATTTGATGGCACAGATTTTTATAATGAAAATAATATGAATTTTAAATGGTTTTTGTATTCTTTATTATAAAGATTGTTGACAACTTAAAATTAGATTTTTAAATTGAAAATTTGTTTTTCTTCTCAAGTTATTAAAACATTATTTGAGTATACGTTAGTAAATTTTTGAAGCAAAATCTCTTCTGGCAACTGCAAGATTTGGATATTTTGTGATTATGGTAGTAATGTTTCTGTTATATAAAAACTTGCCAAAAAGTAGTACTGGAGCTAAGCAAAATGGAAAACGACTTCTCTGCCTTAAGCACGACTGTATCTTATTAGAAGATTGCCAGATTGTACCTAAAATATGTCGCCTTATAGGAAAAAAAACTTTTATTTTTAATTAATTTCAAAAAACATTCGAAATCGTGACCCTTTTACACCCACAACAAAAAATCATATTAAAGTAATTGAAGCGAAATTAAAGTATTTTGGTGTCATTGAAAAAAAAAAAATAAATTATTTTGTGCGGTGACATTTTATACTATTGAATTTCATTTGTTAAATTTAATGTAAAATTTTACATTCAGAATTGCAAAAAAAATAGTAGGAAAAAGTGAACTTTGAATACAAATTGTGCATATATACGAGTACTTATGTACATTTATATAAAATATTTAAAAAAGGGGTAAAAAAAAATAATTTTTTTTTTATTTTAAATCTGAAAAGTGTTCACCCATCAAATTTGTGACATTTATGACATTTAACTTAACAATAAAAAATAATTTTAATTTTTCATTGCTGCTTTTTTCAAATGTGTGTTTTTGCAATACTTTTTGTACTTGCACATTTTTTACTCACATAATATTATTTTGTATAAGCTGTAAGTGTATATAAACAGGGCAAGTAATTCATTGTCCTTAACATAATTGGTATAAAAATTGAATTAAATTTGGTGTACAGTTAAAGTTTAAAAATTCCCCAAAAAAATGTTGTAATTTATGATTAATAATGTTTTATGGAAAATGAGGATTTGTTGCTCATCTAAACACCAATTTAATTTTGATTTTTATTAACATGCAGTTTTTGGCAAATATTTTTGGATTATTTAAGAATATTTCACATCACTTTCATTGACACGATACAGCATCTCACAAAAAATTAAATTATAAATAAAGTAAATTTAGATTTCAATTACTTAAAGTATGGTCAGAGTTATGCGTTCAATTTTTTTTATTGCCGCATTAAGCATACGGAAGCAGTGATTTTTTTGTTTCCTGTCCGTATTACGTATGAAGTAGAGGTAGTATTATTTTTCATGTCAAATTTGCATTTGGAAATTTTTATGAAAATCAGACCCCATGTCCTTTAGTCTGTCTCGTAATGAATTTTAGTTTTGGATGGTATTCATCACAATTCGGAATGTTAGCTTCGGCTAATTTGTATTGAATTTGAATTTTGTTAAATAAAATTAGTTTTTTAAATTTAACGAATTGCTCTTCACAACATTTTTGAAGTATATTCTGTAATAAAAAGGATAATTCATTTCTCAGCAAAACTAATGATTAACGAAATTGAATAATTCTATTAAAGGTTAACTAATTCTGTAGTTTTTCTTTGAGTAGGCATATATGTACAACAAATTACGAGTTTTTTTGAAACTTGAAATAAAATTTTTCCGTCCGTCTAATTAAAATTCCCTGGGCTGCTATGAGCAAATTTATTGGGTAGCACTAGATGGCAATTGAATTCCTTTATTTAAAAACATCATTTTGAAAACACATGGCGTGCAGTGAGTCACTGGCTTTTATAAAGTAATTTGCTTTGGAATTATGAACTTAAACTTCAAAAAATTACAATATAAATTAATGAATTACGAATGAAAAGAGTTTAGAATAACAAACTCGCGGTAATCAAACGAAATTTCCTACATTTTCTAAATTAGCTATTAAATTGCTTAAAAAAATAATTTTTGAAAATTTTTTTACCACAGAATCAGTAAATTTAATAAAAAATTTACAAAAGAATTTAAAAACAAAAAAATTATTTTTTTTTGCTCTGCATCCCACAATCCTTTTTTTTTCATATATTTAAAATAAAACTAAATTTGAATTATACTTTTTTAAATATTTTATTATTCTACTAAACACAAAAAGTGTTATACATTCAAAACATATTTTGTATATAAAAATAAAAAATACTTTTAAATAATTTTATAAATTTTTTTCTTTGTTTTTTATATTTATCAGGAATTAAAGCCAGTTGGGAGGAATGGTGGACATATGATGGAATTTCCGGTGAGTGCATATGAGCATATGAGCAAAATAGTTATAAAATTTATTAATTTATTTAATATTTACATATTCATATATCCAAATTGTATTAGATAATTGAATTAAATTGAAAAACATAGTTATCCTTAAAATTATTCAAGCGTAATTAATACCACATATTATTTTTGTGGGTAATAAAAATTCAGTCATAGCTATTAAAGAGAAATTCAAGTTGAAAAAAAATTTAATTTTTTTTAAGAATTTATGCAGAGTTTATTTAATTTGCAATATTATTTTAAATATTTGTACAAGATGTTTAAAGTAAACTTTTAATATACATACTGGGTATTTTATAATTAAAAATTCCCTCACGGCTGTGATCTTTATTGTATTCTGTATGTCATGAACAGGCAGCTCAATACACAACGGTTAGGAAATTAAACATTAATGAAGCTTAATTGATTTTTTAACATAAATTAAATTAAAACTAATTAATTCCGCCAAAATAATTTTCGTTTACTCTTTAGCAGTTTCAGTTTTAATGAGTAGATTGAACATGAATTTTCTGCTTATATTCGAACTATTGATATAGTCTATGGTACGTCTTTGCGCAGCCAGCAATGGGCAAATATTTCCCAATTTCGTTAAAAGTTAAAAATTTCATTGCACAAATGATGTTCCTATAGCAAATAAACTCCAACTAGATCTTAACCTTAGCAATATAATTTCAAGGTAAATTTTTTGCAAATGATACGTATTTAATGTCAAAATTAATTATTGCAATTTATTTTGACTCAAATGTTCACAGCAATTCTTTTAACAGGATTTTTCTTGAACCAATTCTCAAAAATATAGAAATTCTTATATTCAATACAGTTTTTCTTACAGAAACAAATTTATTCCTTTTGAACATTTTTTCTCATTAGGATTTTTTAAAATAAAATGCACACGATTTTAATACCTTAAACATTTTCTAAATAGTTTCATTACTTAGCACACAGGGTACGAAATGCAATTAAAATAAAAAAAATAACTTTCCCTAAAAACAAAAAGACCTTGAATTTCTGAAAATAATAAAATTAAAATTATAGCTATTATAATTTTCATTTCCATACGGTAAAATTTTTCATTTATTTTACACCAATTAAATTGATTTTTACAACTTTCGTAATTTGCTAAAATTTTCTTATTTTAAACGTTCTTATTGTAAATTGCACTGCAAATAAATTATTTACCATATGTTCAAAAGTAACTATTGCATAACAATTAGGCGTAATTTTCTAAAAATTTCCCTATTAGAATTTTTTTAATAATTCGTTTTAGTGCGATAATTTAAAAGCAATAATTATTAATTTACTTTGAAAATTATTCAGAAATAGCTTTATAATTTAGTTATAAATATTCATACAGTATAGGTCATAAATGTACAAAGCTTAATTACTTGATATTACGATTAAAACTTTTAGACCTATAACTTGTAATCTCATATATATATGAATTTAATTGCCTAAAATGCTTTTATTTTTTTAATTAATTGAGTAAATTGAATTCGAATTCATTGGAAAATTAACAAATAAAATAAATTATTTCAATTTTCGCTACAATTGAAAAGATACTAATTCCTGTTGAAATTATTGGTGATTATTAAAAGTTCCTCAAACAGTCAACCTTTAAAAGAGCAACTAAATAGCAATCATAGAATTTTATACTATATATCAACTTATATACGAAATTTCTACAAAAAAAAACTAATATGGAATTAAAACCCAAAATACCGCGAATAAAATTTGTAAATAAAAATTAATTTAGTAAATTATATTAAAAATCAATTTTATTTTTCTGTTATTTTCTTTAATTATTATTTTATCATTATTTTTATAATTTTTCAACTAAATACCTAATTATTAAATTTAATTTTTAGTATTTAGTTTTTAATTTGAAAAAAAAAGATTATACTTAGCAATAATAGAAATTTTAGTAATAATTTAATATTAAATTGAATTTTTTTTCTTCTATATCACAATCAATCAAACCAGCAAGTTAACCATATAGGATTATGGTCTACTTACCAAAAAAAAAAAAATTATAATTTGCTGAAAATAAAAAAAATTTCAAATATTTCATTTTAAATTAAATTTTATTCATACGAGTATAACTATCACCTGTCGTAATTCATTAAATTTGTGCACGGTAGAAGAGATGATGTGGTGCACAAAAGTAATCGCTTTAAAATTACTATTCTATAGGTTGTTGACAGTAACTCTATATCCTTAATGGAAGAAACTTTCAATCATGCACACAATTGGATTTTTTACAATTTTTTGTCATATAAAGAATATACACTAATTCACCCTCAAATCTACAGCGTCCCAAAATCCAATAAATTTATTTGTTATTGAAAATTAATTGTGCCAAAATCAGAAACGCTTCCTATGTTCCGTTAAGGTTCAAAATTCGATTCTACTTCTTTACCGCAAAATTTCATATACAATAATTGTTTTTTTTTTTTTTAAAAGAAAAGGTCGAACCTTTACTTTAACTACAAATTATGGAAATTTGAAATTTTAAACAGTTTTCTACAATAAAACGTAAGCCATTTAAATAAAAGGCCATTTTCTTATATTTTTTTCACAGAAAAATTTTTAATTTACACAGAGAAATTATTTTTTCAAAACTATAAATTTCATTAAATGTTAATTGCAACAAATATACAATACGAGTATTTATGACGGTCAAATATCCTCTACATTGGGATGCATCTTTATCTATCATATGTAAGGCATATTTTCAAGTACGCGTGTCAGGTTTGGACGTCTTACCGTTCTATTGATATTTCTAGAATCGAGTAAATTCATAAAAGATTTCTTCCTTAGATCCCCTCAAGTTGCCGCCCCATGAAGATAGACTATTATTGTTAGACTTCATATTAATCATTAACTTCTTTCGGGGAACGTTGTTTCGTTTCTTTTTGTTGGAGCAGATGTCTTTTAGGAAGAATTTGAGCAAATCGAAGTCGGTCTAGTTTTCGATGTTCGTTATTTTAGCACGGATTATAGTATTATGGTAAGGATTATGTTGTGGGCCGCCAATTCTAACTCTGATTATTTTAATCTTGGTATTGGCTTTGATAACTGAGGGTTAGATATCAGTAGTATTGTAACTGTACTTTTTTTTGTTTTTTCCATTTGGTTTTTATTTTAAGTTTTACTCGACTTAATTCAAAATATTTTTCTTTGTGTCTCTCATACTAATAAACTCCAACCCTTACTAGCTCTCCACCATTTTCTTTCCTTTTCCGTCCTCATCAAATGATCAGGATTTGACTAGGCAATTTGATATCTACATTTTTGTGCGTCTAAATAAGGATTGCTTTAGCTCTTTCGAACAATATTAATTTCCATGATAATTAATGCTTGTCCTAAGCAATTTTTCTGATTAAATTTCGTTAGTTCTTTTAAGTATTACAAACACCAAAATAGAACTATTTTATTCGTTCCTATATCTCCAATACTGTGATTATTGAATTTCCAATTTAAACAATTACTTTTCAATCAGATCAATTTAAAAAAATGGCGGCTAAAAAACTTTTATTATTCGACTCTTGCTATTCTTACACAAAAATATTACCGAATACTTGTTATTATAAACCTAAAATCCAATATTCTCTACGACCAGACTAAATTCTAAGCACAAAATTTTAATTTAATTTTTTTTTTTCATAATTATTTTCGAAAATATTATCAGTAATGTGTAATATTGATCAATACTATAATATTTATAAATAAAATATTATAATTCAAAATAAAATTTCTAAAATATCAATTAAAATATTGTGATGAATTGTTTTTTTTCAAAATTAAAATATAAAATCAATCATAATTTATCAATATAACGAGTACATAAAATAAATTGATTTAAAACCATTTAAAATGAAATTTATGCACATATAAGCATCGTACTTGAAAAAAAACCCATCTACTTTTAATAATTCTAAAAAGGTTATTATAATTTTTTTTTTGTTCATTATTATATAAATTGAAAATTATTTTCATATATTTATATACATATTTACTTAGCTCTAGCTATATATTTTGTTAACCAAAATATTTTAAAATTCAAATATGAGAGAGAAGAAAAAAAAATTATTTTAAATTTGAATGCAATATTGATTTTTATTATTGTGAATAAATTTCGTAATTTCTTATTTATCTTTTTTGAAATTTAAATTGAAAAAAACAAAATACTACAGGACCAGGATTTTGGGGCCTTATAAATCCACAATGGAATATGTGCAATAAAGGTAGACGACAGTCACCAATAGATGTAGAACCAGATAAATTATTATTTGATCCTTATTTAAGATCATTGCATATAGATAAACATAAGGTGAGTTTTATTTTTAATATTTTTTTTTTAAATTCCAAAATGTGGTTATTGTTGAATTTAATTAAGTAATTTTGAATTTAAATTAGTGTTGAATTTAATAACAATTGATATGTTGGAAATATTTTATTTAAAATCCTAATGAAATTTATTTATGAATATTAATGACTAGATTTCCAGATATTAAATATTTTTGTGATATTTAAATTATATAATATAATAGATTTCAACTGTTATATCTGTTAGAGATTGAAATTTTTCCAAAATTCTTCTTAAAAATATTTATTTTTAATATTAAATTGTTTTAATTACTAAAGGACTTCAATTACATATTTAAGTTCTCAAGAGTAAAATCCAATGCTTATACGACGAAATTTATTGAGGAAATCGACAAAACTAGAGCATCTTTTAGATAACTAGAATTCTTTTATATTTAATTCCAAATACTCTAATTTTATTCCCATAGAATGCCAAAACAGGAATTCAAAACCAGATTATTAAGTTCACTCGATCTTTCTTTTACTTTTAAGCAATAAATCTATGCAATAATTATTAAAATAATCCCTAAATGTATGCAATAAATTTCTACTAATAGATCTTAATATGAAAATTATTTTTCTACACTGAAATTCAAATGGATCTCATCTCTCCTTTTATACTAATAAAAAAACTTTAATCTTAAAGATATGTGTAAAATCAGGGTTTTCGCAAAGATATAGGCCATTTGAAAAACTCATTGGCAAATATCAAAATGTTTACTCAGCCCTTCAAATTAACCTGTCCATTAAACTGGTTACTCGCATACAAGAGTCTAATTCTATGAATTAATGCATAGACAAATCTTTTATTCCAAATTCCTCCTCCTTTGTTAATTATCTTATAAAAATCTTACAAAATTTCAATTTTTGGCCATCCTATATTGTTAGGTTCTCGCTTCATCAAAATTCAGCAAAACCAAAAATGTAGAGGGCTTCTTATTCACAATTATACTCTTACGTTTTAGCTAAATCAGTTCATTATTTACCTAAATAAATTATTAATATTAATAAACTTTAGCACTTTTCCTTGAATTACAACATTAAACATATCCCTAAAAGTATGCAATGAATATTATATAATTATCATTATCTCTATAATTATCATTATTGAGACCTTTATAAATCAAACGGCCTAAAATATAACCTAAATTATGAAAAAAGTCATGGACTCATTTACAAAACCTTCAAGATATTCCAAAACAAACGTTTTCATCTATATTTTATTTTGACCATTTATATTCGGTTTTGCAATTTCGTTTCTGAAAATTTACTCAATTAATTGAAAAATATCTCTACAAATTTGTTCACCTTCTAACTTTGGAAAATATTATTCAATTAAAGCATTAAACTTACTGAAAAATTTATTGATTCGAAAATTTTGTAGAAATTTTAAAATATTTTGGGGTTAAAATTATTTAATTTGCTCTGAACGTGTGTTTAATTATAATATTATAATTAATGTTTAATTATAATAGTTATAATAAATAAGGTTCACTTCAGTAACAGTTACACGAACATTTATATTATACGTCAAATTCAAATAAAAGAATTTTTGTCCCAGACCTGATATGACGACAATAAAAATGGGTTTTATTTGATTTTAAATTGCTATTGTTTTAAAATTCTTTTCAAATTTTTTTTAAAATACTTTTAAAAAGGAAACTGTAAACCTGTATTACTATAAAGACTCAATCTTTTTTCACAAAATAAATTCGATTACAATTACAAATAATAAAAATTTTCTTATACAATATAACAAAAAACCTACATAATATGCACACATACATTTCATATAAAAGTTATCAACAGAATAAAATCAAAATTTTAGTAAAAAAAAAAATCCTTTTTATACCCATGTCCTTACAAAAAAGATTAATACCTTTCCATATATAGCAGGCGATATGTATAAAAAAAAAATATAACAGTTTTATTATTTACGATAATAAACATGGTACATATAAGAGAGATTACGATAATTATTATACACACATTTATTTTATTTACTGTTTATTTAACATATGTACTTTAATTATTTGAGTATGACATACTGTTCACACATATAATCATGTAAAATGATAAAATAAACGATCAAATATTATAAATGATCCTTTCATAAACATCTCATCATTATTTCAAGGATTCCTTTTATACTCCTTTTATTCGTATATTAAAGAAAAAAAAGAAAAATAGAAAATCCAAACAAAAATCTTTATTTATTCTCACACTTTAAAATTCTTAACATTTTATATTTAACAAAATCTGTTATACATATGCATGAGTAATTATTATTATATGATATACTATATATCAGAAATTGGCGACCTTTTTCAGTCGTAGACCAAAATCAACTATGATTATTGGAAATGTTAGTTTCAGTTTAAAGATTTAGGGCAGAAACCTTTCCGTATTTAGACAGTCTTCTAGGAAATAGTAGCATACTCGTATATATAAATAATTTAATTGCAAATTTAATTATATATAATACTTATAAACAAATTGTTATGTCACCACAAAAATTTAGCCAATTTTATTTATAAACAATATCAATAAGTCAAAGTGGCAAAGTCTGACTTACAAAATGTCATTTACAGCGGGATGTCGTATTACAGAGGAATTGGTTTTGAGATAATGCAAACTTCTTTATTACAAAACAAAAAATCTTTTAGTATAATACTAGTATAATTCTTCGATACTTCTTCATCAATTCCACACAAACTCTAAATATCTCAGAAAGACAAATGACGCGATTGCAATACAAACAATATGACTTGAATGGGTTCAACATTCATTGAACTAAACCAGCTAAAGCATTTTTTTCATAGTCATCCTTTATTTGAGCCCGTGTGCCATAGGTTCCCGTCCCCTGCTATACATAATAGTATTAAAGGATATTAATTCTTTATATTCATAAAGTATATTTTAAAAACATAAGTACTTGTATATAAGATTCTCTTTTCCTTTCGGTATTATTAAAAATATTTTCTTTTTTTTTGTGTGTAATGCTGGGAATTACAGTCTTTATTATACACTTATAATGTGTATATATGCACAGACACACACAATGCATGTCGTACATATGTATATATTGATAATCATTAAGTCATTATTTAACTTATCACCCAATCAAATATGACTGACAATAAAGTTAATCGTTCCATTCACAAAGCCAGTAGAAAAATGGGAATGAAAAATAGTAAAAAAAAAATAAATTTTTTCTTTCTTGTTTTTTTCTTTGTATATGGGTTAAACATTAAAACAGATGAGAAAAATAATGATTTTACACACATATATAAGGTAGCAGAAAGTACCTATGAATGTGTATGGGTGGGTTGAAAGCGAATGTCAAATATTTATAAAAGATTTTTAGGATTTGTTTTAACACTTAACTACTTATATTGTGTATTTTATGTAGAATTATATACATAAGTGGAATTTGAGGATTTTGGCTGACATAGATATAAAGACTGTACCTTAAACTTCGTGTATGTATAAATATAATTACCTATAACTAATGTGAGACTATTTAATTAGGGTTAAAAAGACTTTAATGTGTAAAATATGCCATACACTTAATTACGTATACGTATATGTACAAAATATTGATTACAAGTTTGGGTCATTCAAAAAATAGAATTAAAATAAAAAAAACGGTGAAAAGGCTACCAAAATATGGTCCTCTATTTCATTAAACTTGGACCGCAATTATACTCCTAATTATATCAAAATCTATGAGCCTGTATCAACCTTACTTTCCGAAAACGATTAATATTGTTTATATACATACATTTTGATAAAAATGTAGAGTTTCCTTAACCGAAATTACTCCAAAAATCGGAAATAAATTTGAATTTTGATGAGTAACAGTAAGTTTAAAACTTCGTACCAAAAGAGAGAGAACCTCCATGCGTAAGCGTAATTGAAATTATAAAATTTATTAAATTTAGGTTAGCAATATAAATCTCAGACATTAAACTTATCCGTAATATTCAAATAATATAAGAGAAATAATAAATTAAAATCGCCACCCATTGTCTACAAACCCTATGACTACGTTTCTTGTTGATTTCAATCGCATTTCCAATATTCATGAAAAACCTTCATTCAAATTCTGAAAAAAAAATTCAGAATCAAAGGAAATTAATTAAAATTATCTAATTGTCTCCTAAATCAGTTTATTTTAAAATTTAAACACTGAACTATTGCAATTCTTATTTAAGGACTAAACAATCTGAGGCAGCCTAACTTAATCTTCATACACAACGCATTACGAAATGTATTTTGAAGTTTTTAATCAAAATTTTTACACTATAAAAAAAATATAAATTAGACAAAAAACATTTTGTATGAACCTAAAAGTTCAAATTTGGTAAATTGCTTCTTCAAATTACAAAATTTGAAATTTAAACTTTAAATTCAAATTTGACAAGCAAGTTTAAATTTACATAGATGAATTTAGAGTTCAAATTTGGCAATAAACTGCAAATAATATCGTCCAACTTCCAATTAAGACCAAATTTTTAAATATTAAATATTTCATCAAGTTGTCCTACTCGTATAAGCGCCGCATAGCGAATAGAAAACTAAAAATATATTTAAAATTTTAAGTAGTATCGAATCCCGAATTGCTGTTCGGTAAACTCTTAACGTAATAATCGAATCATTTAAGTAATTTCTACCGATTTAGTTTTATTTTAAATAAATTTCCAACATATTTCTGAAATCCACACTTACTTAAATACAAAATATTAACTAAATTTAAGAACAAAATTAATTAAAGGTACTTAAAATTGAACTTGTACTAATATTGAACTATCTTATTTTCTTTTCTTATATCTTTCTCTTTCTCTCATCAATATATTAATTTTGGCAACATTTGATTCAAATTCATCTCCTGATTATTGATGGTTGGTTTGTTTTCGGAAAATTTAATGCAACATTCGACAAAAAAAAAAAAATCGTTTTTATATTTACCAATGTATGTGTGTGTGTGTGTATGTTAACTGAATTCATTCGGTTACTATATCATCAATAAAACCGCACGTACGAAAATTTGTATGATAATTTGGCATACTTATTAAAAATCGACAATCTGTATATACATAAATAAAAATATTTACATATACATATATGTAAATACTATCTTTAATTTTACGATTTCAATTGATATTGATAATAATAATGATGACACAATGGTGGTTATATGTGGTTTGTGGTTTATCAAATAAATATGTGCATGTACGTATATAATAAACACATTATATACAACATACTTATATATTTTCGAGTAAATATCAATATTGTGAATTTGGAAATAAAAAAACACAAAACAAAAAAAAAAGGTCTCAGGCAACCTTCATAATACAGGTCAATCGTTGGTCTTCCGTGTCGATAAGGATACAAAACAACATGTTAATATCTCTGGAGGACCACTTGCCTATCGTTATCAATTCGAGGAAATTTACATTCATTATGGCACTGAAAATAGTCAAGGATCAGAACATAAAATTCATGGTTATAGTTTTCCAGGAGAGGTGAGTTTGAAATTTTATTATTTGCTTTATATACTTACTTATATACTTATAAACATACATATATAATCCATTATCATATAGGAATATAGACCAACAAATTATTATTGTATTGACTTTTGTATATTTTAAATTTTAAGAGATAAAGATATAAAAAGAGAAGGATAACGTAAAAAATATGTCATTGTTGTGTAAAGAATCCTTTTTTGTTTTTATTTTTATCAAAGGATATGTAATAATTTTGATTTAAAATTCTGATATTGAAATTTTTATGTCGATAAATGTTCTTTTTTCTGAGTGTAACAAATTATAAAAATATTTAATATGTATGTGTGTTAGTGCTTATGCAAATACTTTTAATATTTGATTTGAAAATTTTCGAAAAAATTTTTCTAAGATTTATGAAATTTCAAAACAAAATTGATTGGGTATGAAAAGTAATTTTAAGTATAGGGTGAATCTGTTATTTTTTTTTTCTTTTCAATGAAAATTTTATATTTGCTTAAGAAGATGTGAATATTAAGTAAGGCGAAATTATATTGCAATTTTTAGAAAATTTCAGTAACGGCCGATCAGAGTTATATTTATCATAAATAGTAATAGGTCGTAGAAAAAAACCTTTTGATTCTTAATACGCGGCAGTATCTTGTTAAATGTGTAACACAAAGCGGTAGTTTTTTAGATCTTACTGAATTTATTAGAAATTTACGATTCCCCGTCGAATGTTCAAATTTCGAACTCCAAACCCAACATTTTTTCCATAAAAGAAAACTGTATACTGTGTATGAGATCAGCAAATCCTATTCTAGATCCAAAAATCACAAAAAAAATATCCAAGTGTTGAATGGAATTAGAATTAACAAGGATTGAATTAACAAGAAACAATAACTGCAGAAGATTTTATTTGTAAGATCAAATAACTCAATAACTCAAATAACTCATCCGAATTTATACAATTTTAAATCAATTACTATAATTAAAAATTAATCTAAAACAAGAAATTCAGGTTGAATATTATCAAAATCCAAATCACAATTTTTATATTTGAATTTGATTAAAATCAAAATTCTTAGTCAGAATTACTGTGAATTTAATTTTCAATAAAGTATCTTTAATAAAATTCTAAAAAATAACCTAGATTTAAATGTGAAATTTAATTAAAATAATCAATTTGCCTGCAAACAATATTACGTACATATACATACATATATATATATATATATAAATTCACAACATTCTTAAATTTTATATAGAACCTTTGTCTTTGAAAAATTTTCTATTTAAAATTAAAGAGCTTTCACTTATATAATTTCAATATTAAAGTTCTATTTTACATAGAGAAATTTTATAATGAACTCAAAATGATAAATGATTAATTTTGATTATATTAAAAGTATTTTCTCATAATATCATCTATTCTTCTATTTTAATTTCATATTCTTAAAGTTGTAATATTTAAAAGTAAAAGGACATTTTTCGAAATAGAAAAAAAAAGGATATTAAATCTTGAAATTATTCCAAGTACAATATATATTTTATTTTATTCACATACTATAAATTGTAGTAAATAAGTAGGGTATGTATGGGTGAATGTAATGACTACATAATTGATTCTGAGAAACAACAAAAAAAATAAAAATCTATGTACATGTAATAAGAGTGGGTTTGGAGTGTTTGTCACTATAATTAATTTAAAATATAAATGAGTGTGTCGACAACTAAAGTAAAAACAAAAAAGAAAAAGAATATATTAAAATAAAAAGAGCATATTAAAAAGTTCTTTGACAATAGATTTTGTATTGTTACACTCTCAGTTCTCTTTGTTTATGTTTGTACATACACACATAATAAAGAAATATCTTTATATTCAACTTCAGAAGAATATTTTATTATAGTAGCTCTTGTCACTCTTCAATCTCTTTAAATTATTCTTATTCATTTTTGTAAAAAAAAAAAAAAACGTATGTAAAAATGACATTTATTCGAAAGCAATTTGAACAATAAGTGTGGAAAATATTAATATCTACACCAAAAATTCAACATTCAACTCTTAATCTAAATTGTGTACTACTGCAATTTTGATAATTGCAGTTTACAATTTTGATAATTGCTTTTTAATAATTGTGACACGATTATAAACTTTAAACGACACTAGCCCAATTTATATGTGAAATCCAGTTGCATTTTTTGTTATTTGTTATAAGTTGTACAAAAAATATTGTCTTTATCATGTTTGAAATTTGCCTGAAAATACCCAAAATCTGGCAGGCTATTTGACAAGTCAAAAATGTGAAACTAATTGCTCACGGAGAAAATTTTTAATTAACATTTTTTAATTATTAATAATTAAAAATTAATCGTTCAGTTATTTAATCGTAAAATTTCCATAGAAAAATGTCAAAGGTTAAATTTTGACAACTGTAACAAATCACACATGAAGTGTTAAAAATAATCACTCATTATCAAAGCCTTACAGAATTCTGCGCGAAATATTTGCATTTTAGTGCCAAATTAATTTTCAAAGCAAAAATGATTAATTCGCATTTTAGAAATTATCGTTCGACAAAATGTTCGCAATCTATAGTTTACGCTTTAACCCACAATTCAAATAAATGTGGATGATTACAACAATGACAACAATATTTATTACTTTCTCTCCTCTTAAAATTCTTAAATTTACTTGTAATATGGTTTGTTTTTGTATTTGTTTTAATATTAAATTCATTTTAAGTTCATTTAATTTACATTTTGACCTTTTAATTTACACAATATCTTTACGTCATTTTGTATGCTTATAACATATTATATAATACATTTATAGTTTGTATGTACAACCTTTCATATATTATAATTAATGCATAAATTTTATTTATTTTCAGATCCAATTGTATGGTTTTAATAAAGAATTATATCATAATATGTCTGAAGCCCAACATAAATCACAAGGAATTGTTGGTATATCATTAATGGTTCAAATTGGTGAAACACCAAATCCAGAACTTAGAATAATAACTAGTGCTTTTAATAAAGTTTTATTTAAAGGTAAGAAGAACATAAATGTAGTTTTTAAAAATATAAACCAAAAATATAACATTTAACTTAGACATTGTACTGAAGTTAAGTTTCTTATATACATACAAGTTTTACAAAGTGTGCGTTATATGTGCATTTTATACATTTTATATACATAGCAAGATACAAATTTTGTGTTTTACAATTTAATCAAATGTAAGCAAATGAAAAAAAATAGGGGTCCAATTTTTCTCAAATAGAAATGCCATATGCTCTGTCATTAATTTTTTAGTTAATTGGAAAAGAAACGAACTTGAAAAGCAAACGTAAACTCAACCTGACTATACAAGTAACATAATGGACCATTATCACTGCAAATGTGAGATTAATTCTCAAATCAACCAGTACATCTGTTACATGATGTACTGACTTGATTTGAGGCGAATAGAAAGATTAATAAGATTATTTGCAGCTAGTTTGTTCAAAACTATTATTTTGGCCACATTGCTTCTATTATAGAGCTATTTTAATCTATTGAGGGTAGAGATAATTTTTTTCCCCATAGACGAGAATACAAAAGCTTAGAATATAAAGCTGGAACCATGTATAACCGACTAAGGCAAAACTAACTTAACATAGGTACCTTGAATATTGATTTTATAAGTCTCATACTCTAAGAAATTCTTGTAATCTAAATGCCTGCAGGAATAGCAAAACCGACCTTACACTGAGTTGATATCCGTTAAAAAGAAATTTACGTTAAAAAGAAATTTACGAGAGACGAAGAATTAAATTCTGCTACTGATGTCAAGTTGCATGCTTGACCATATCATTGAAGTTAATAAAGGTCATTGGGGTGTTATATAAATCTAACTGCATTCTATTTGAAGAAAATGTCAACGCGTTATCTAACCTGGTCTACTTAAATTTTTACTCAATTTACTTAAGTATTTCTCACCCAAATAATTATTCTACTCAATTCAATCTAAAATACTCCTCACCTCACTTCATATTAACCCTGATAGCGTACAATTTGTAAGGCTTACTTTAAATTACTCTGAAACAGTTATTAAGTAGTGAAAACATTTTACTTTTCCTAGAAAATTTACAATAACCAAACAGAATAATTTTAAAGCAATATTTTATAAAGTCATTAACAAGAAACACAATTAAAATTTTCAATTTTATAAAATAAAAGAAATTAAGCGATTTCTCATATAATTTTAATAACCTTTAAGTCAAATTAAGTTTTCTGTAAAACTTTTTTTCTAAAATTCCATATAAAATTTCGAGGGTTTGCAAATTATATTTTTTCTACCCTACAACAAAAAAAAATACCTTAATGACTTGATAAATTCTTTTTGTTTTAATTATTATTTTATAAACTTACAAAAATTCTCACGAAATCCTTAAAATTTAAAAACAAAACTTTTTGTTTTCTTTTGTTTTTAATTTTCTATATATGTACACTTTTAAATCAGTTTGTTTAGTGATTTGAAGACAAGAAGGAACTTCCTTCTTGAAAATCGTGATGATTGCCGAAAAAAAGAATAACTTTCAAACACGAAACTTACTATAAACGGAGGAAATACAAAAAAAATTTGAGAGAAAATTGTTGATTGTTTTGCAATTTTCTATATTTTTAGCTTAACATACCGAGCGGCGTTTAAAAGGAAATAAAGGCTAACAGGCAAAAATATTGTGAGAATATAAACTTTCTTGATTATTTTCATTATAAAATTGTATAATATTTTTAAAATTTTTATTGGATTTATTTGTACAAGGAACAAGTTCAACATATGAAAAATATTTAAAGTGCCTATATAAGAATTTTGTTATCCATGACAAAACTAACTTTTTCATGGTGCAAGTGTACAATTGCAATAAATTCAAAAAAAGAAAACATTCTGAGGGAATGTATTGAAATTTTATATTTCCGGTTAATTTTCCGAATGCACAAAATTTTCAAAGCATTTTAATAAAGTTAAATTTTTTGATGAAAATTGAATCTAATGCAAACCGATATCAAAAAGTGCGAGTATTATTTAAGATAAGCTAGACAGGTAATAGAAAATGAATATGATATAAGGACGGATACTCGATAGACTCCTGAAAATTTTAAGAATTCCATTTTCTCATAATAGCCTTTCCTTTTACGTACTTTTCGGTAAATGTCCTGAAAACCATAGTATTGTCAATAATGTTGAAATTGTCTCGGAACGCCTTACATCTCTTCCATATGTCGCACGTTTCTAAACTGCTTTCGGATATTATAGAATAAATTCCCTATATTTGAATTACTTTATTCTAAGAATTGCTAATATTAGAAAATTTTGTTCTATCATTGGCCATTCTAATAAAACTTTTTGAAAAATTTTATCAAGGACAAAAATTTAACTCAACAATAATATTCGATCAATAAAATAATTTTCTAAAGAATAAATCTGTGGTCAAATTGTCTTTTCGGGCAGAAATTTTTGTATATTTGTTTATGCAACCATTATTCAATTAATTTTAACCTTATATATTTGCCATCTTATCATTAATTTGTAATAAATGTGGTAAGAAGGCTAACATATACATAAATATATGTGAAATTTACAATGACACTCCAATGTCATCCAGAATTTCTATTATTTATAGTTAATTTGTGAGTATACACTTTTAGTTATATAAGACTTGTATGTAAACACAAAATATGATGAATGTGCGAGCAATTTTTTTGCCGCATGAATGAATTAATCAAAAATTTTAATATTGCCACAGTGCTGCACATTTTGTACAATGAAATATTTGTGCACAAAATTTCATTTTATAATTAAGTTTTCGGTATGCTTTAAGAGAATTTTAAATAAATTTAAAATTTAAGAATTTAATTTTAATAACAAAAATTTTATGTTAAAAATTTAGAATTCTACTTTTAATTGTTAAGGGATGGAAAAATTATGAAACTCATTCTGAATGAATTTCGAATTCTTGATTATATTTTAAGAAAAATAATAAAAATTTCACTTCATCTTTATTCCGATAGTTTCCTTAATTTTGGTTTCCTTTTTGAATTTTTGCCTTCCTATACAACATTATGGGCTGACATTAAGAAAAACAACTTAAATAAAAGAAGTTGAGTATTTCCTCGCCATATTTTTTAAATTTTATTTTCTTCTTTAACTTTTTATAATTCGAAAATAGTTTCAATGCAATTGTTTTTTTCCCTCCAATTATTTTATTTTTATGTTTTGTTGCTTTCGCCTTCATGCCAGAATAAAACTATTTTTAAATTTTCAAAAAAAAGAAAGCGAAAAATATTTTTATTTCTAAATACAAAAATTTTATACAACCTTGGATTTTAACAATTTATACAATATTTTTAGTGCTAGATTAAGGAAAAGGAGTTTAAAAAGGATTACAATTGGTAGAAACTTAAGAAATATTGAATGACCAAAGAGTTGGAAAATAATATAATAAGCCATATGAAACCAGTTCGGACTAATTAGCTCCTGAAAAAAAAATATTTTTTATTACACAAGCGGAACGTTTTCAGTGTTTTGAATAAATTTTGAAACATTTAAATTTAAAGTCTTTTTTTTGAGGAACGACACCATTGCATAAGGCCAATAACGTGCTTAAGTATATATGTGAGGAGAGCAAATTTCTAATTCCTCACCTGCTTTGTACAAACAACATGGAAGATTAGATTTCAGGGGATTTTAAGGCCTCCCCCGTGATCACGAATATCCTGACAAATTTTTTCTTAAACATACCAAAATTTTTTAATGTACATATACTACTATAAATTTTAATGTTTTTTTCGGAATTTATATTTCGGGACTAGCGGCAGTATGATTTAAAGTACGTACTTTAAATCATACTGCTACGAATTAGAAAAGGCTTCAAAAATAAGGTTTCCCGCTATAACTTCCGAATGGACTAATTTAAAAAAAAAAAAATGTTTTGTTTTGGAAATCACGGCGAGGTTCTTCCAAACAAATTTCCATCTTTTTATGTTGATCAGATTAATAGTGCGGTAGACCATGTAGAACACACAGACTACATTCTTTTTCATAATTAAAGGTCGAACATTCTTTCATTTTTATAGGAACACATTCTGCGTAATTAACAAATTAATTGAAATTCTAAAGCTAAGTCAATGTAAACTGCTATATTACCAATTGTACTTTCTAAAATATCAACCATACTGCAATTTTGCAACATGTTGGCCAGATTTATCCTATTTAACGTTGGCAATATGGTGATTCCAGTTTTAAATCCTTTGTGATCTTATTTAACATTCTTTTTTTGTATGACTCAATTTGATTTTTGTTTTTCCTTTATTTTTCTACCAAAAAAAATTTATTTTTAGAAATTTATTTCTATAAAAAAAAAAAAAACTTGGACTTTGTTTTTACTTATAACTTGACAATGGTCACGAAATATAAATAAACAAAAATTGTAAAGTACCACCATAATATAGAAAAATTGCCAATAATAATAACTGCACATTCATGTACATAAACAATATATACATACACATATTTATACACACATACATGCGATTCATATCAAGGAGTAAAATATCAAGAAATCGCTATAAAAGCGCGCAAACAATTTTCTTCTCTTATTGTATGCAATATAGAGCAAATAAAACAAAAGCGGATATCATGATACTATCATCATCATCATCATCATCACCGTCATCATCATCACAATCATTACTATTATATTTTTTTAAACAATGCAATGAAATTTTGAACGTTCTAAAAGTATAAAAAATAAAAAATGGCAAAAAAAAGGCGGAAAAGTGTTAAGAATTTTTTCTTATTGTTTTTTTTTGTTATTTTTTTGGAATTTGTTATATTTTGTAGGTGGATTATAACTAGTGATAAAGTTCTTTACGAAAAATATACGATGAATACAGAAAATAAAGTTTTTGACCATAATTCTTTTAGACAGAAGTTGAACTTGTTGTTTAGATTTTGGAAAAATAAAAAAATAAAAATATAGGAAAAAAAATTTCTTTAAAATGAATAGAAAAAACATTAAAGACTTTTTATTTAAAGAAAAGAAAGAAATTTTTTTTACCATTTATGCTGTAAAACTTACAGGAATGGTGTAACTCTGCCATATATGTAAAAAAAGAACAAAAACTAACAAGAATAAGAATAGAACAGTCAAATGTAAAATTTTGTTTGTACAATTTCCCGCGAGAATTTATTTATAAAATTACATTTTGCTTCATCTGCAATGGTTGTTTTTTACATGCTGTTTTAGGTTTGTTTGTTGTTTTTCTAATTTACAATGAACAATTTCTGTGGGGGTTTTCCCCAGGAGTAAAGAGCGAATTGAAATAAAAAATCATAGTTGTTTTTCATAGACAAAATTTATAATTTTTTGTTATTGTTTTTGAAACAAACAAAGAAAGACAAAGAAATCTTTCTCGATATATTCTTAAAATCTCGCTAAAATTACAAAAATTTTGACACAAATTTATTTTAATATATGAAAATTATTACAAATGCACTCAATTTATGTGTTAAAATTCAGCTATTTTCTCCAAAAAATAAAAGATTTTTTTTGAATGAAAATATTCACGGTATTCGACAAACTTAATTTGCATACTTTTAGGCTAAAATTGTTTTATAACTATTGTAGTGAAGGAAAATTTGCGTACATTCGAAATTAAAATACTTTAAACTTTCACAGATATTTCAAAAATTTTGACGATTTTCCCTAATTGGCGGTGGGGGGTGGGAGGCATTTTGTAATAACATACTGGTGGCGAAGAATAGTTTTTCACACACTGCATTGCCTGATTAGGTTGGGTCATCATTATCTATTGCAAAATGTAACTGTTAATCCCGAACACTTTTACAGCAAAATTTTCGATATTTCATGCACTGCCTTTTTTACCCACACTGTAATGCAGGAAAGCCAACCACTCTATACACTGCATGTCTTAAAAAAGTTAACAATAATCATTTTTGCAGCTGTTTGGCACATAAAAGAGATTATATTTCGTTCACTATTTCCAAGATTTCCCGATTCTAGAATACTCAATAAGTTCTCATTGGAGTCTGTTAAATAAAGCTCGGGTATTGACAAGTTCGCAATAATAGTTTTTAAAAATTTATGAATTTTTCTTGCAAACCTTTAAACAACTTAATTTGTAATAGGCTCTTGAAATGTAAGTAGCCCTTCAAATTAAATTCTTACTTACAATAGAATTATGGCAGTCAGAAGAAGATCATTTGGCTGCATTTTAGTCCACTTTGCATCCATCGAAAAATTTAAAAGGAAAAAAAAATTTTTTTTTTTTTGTAAATTGACAACTGAAAATTATAATATTATTATTATTTTTTTTCTTTTGTGAAAATGAATAAATTTCATTTGAAAAAAATAAAGTTATTTCATGTTTAACAATAATTTTGATGTCAAATAAATGAAGAGGTCATATAAAAATGCCCTACATAACAACAAACTGTCTGTTTTTTCAATAAATTAATTAAATATAAATAAATCTGGCTTTGATTATTTTACAAAATGGCAATAAAAAAAAGCAAATAAAATTTTTTTAATTTTATAAAGCAAAAGTCAACTATGAACGCAACTCAGTCATTGAACTTTAAATTAAGTGAAAATATTATTATTAATTTTTTATACAATATTAAAATTATTTTTCATTTTATAAATTAAAAATTAAAAAATTCAAAAAAATTCACAAAAATTAGAAATAAATTTAATTTCCATTTTATCAAAATATTATTAATATTTGCATTTATAGAATATTAAGGGCGAATAAAATAATTAAATGCAAATAAGCAATGGTTCCACGAATTTTAAATTTTTTGATAGAAAAAAGAACAAAAAAAATGTTTTTTTTTTTTTTTTGCAAATTTCATGAATTTTAAAAACACTCTTTGTATTTTAATTTTCATTTTCAGGAATGTCTACACCAATTAGGCATATTTCAATACGTTCCTTATTGCCAAATACAGAGCATTATATGACATATGAAGGATCAACAACACATCCTGGATGTTGGGAGAGTACAGTATGGATAATAATTAATAAACCAATTTATATAACAAAACAAGAGGTGATTTTTTTATTATTGATTTGTTTATTACCGTTTCCCTGATTAAATTTTCCGTATCTGTATAACACTTTCAAAAAATCTCATTCTACTTGAGACTGTCTACTACAATGCCAAAGCATATTAATAATTTCACGAAAATCTAACTACTTGTGCTGTCTATAACATACTTTTGCCAAAAAAAAATTAATTTTTCCCGAACAAATTTCAAAATTATTTTAATAACTCTTTGATATCAAATTAAAATTGTTTCTTATATGCAAATTATCTTTAAAATTTAATAAAAATTATAACAGTTTTGTTGTTGTTTTTTTTTTTTGAGGTCTTTCTTTATTAAATGAATAATTAATTGATTAAAATAAAATTTTTTATATTCAATTTTTTTAAAACGTATAATAACTAAAAATTTAATTCGATTTATTATTATAAAAAGCTTTATCAATTAAGGCGATTAATGCAAGGATCAGAACAAACACCAAAAGCACCTTTAGGCAATAATGCAAGACCATTGCAACATTTGCATCATAGAACTATTAGAACCAATATAGATTTTAAGCCGCCAAAGGTAAGATTTAAAATTTTTCGATTTATATTATTAAATTCTTATACGTATTTTCTTTATTATTATTGTTATATTTTTGTCAATCACACAAATACCCAAAAAGAGATTTAATTATAATTATTTCGGTTCTATTCTTACAATTTTTTTTTAATTAATTAAATTTGAAATTATTATTGAAAAAAAATAATTTAATTTAAATTGGCAACACTTCTGTTATATAATATTTTCAAGTACACTTTGTATGAACATGTAAACTAAAACGGAACAATAATTTTTACCATAAAACTAAGTTAAAAATACTGTTATATAATTGCTCTCATTACATGTTAAGTAACAATATTAAAGCTCATAATTACCTAAGTAAAATTAAAAAATTCCTAAGAAATTTCATTTCACATAATTTTGAATTACGACAGTAGGCAATTTGTACAAAATTAAAATTTCAAATATGCTTCTAAAGTTCTTGATAATAAAAGTAATTTAGTTATGGAATTTTCCTTAGTTAAAAGTTTTTTAATTATATGCGATTACTTTAATTAATGTTAGTTAGAATTATAAAATAACTATAAATTTCCTAAGAAATTCACAAATTATAAACTTAATTACAATTATTATTTTACTTTGTTGTAGAAATCAAGAACTGGAACCTCCTTAATATTTTAATATTTTGTTAATATTATCCTTAAATTAAAATATAAAGTATTCTACAGTCAGTAACTTTGTTATATAAATATTTTAATTTATTAATTAAATAATTTCATTAAAGATTTGCATACAAATTGACTTCTAATTTTAAAATAGGTTTTACAACAACATTTCATGTTATATAAAATAGTTCATAGTAAAATAATATTTGAGAAGTGTATTGGCAAACAGTATTCTTGCAAATCACAACATTAACAAAATGAATAGCATTAATTTTACTAACTATAGTCTCTCTAGTTACTATTATTTTATTCTAATAATCCCGATTGAGAATTGTTAAAGAAACATTTATACGAGTACTATGGGAACTGCTGTACACCAATTTTTGAAAGATTTGGAACATAACTTTTTTTTACCGGTTCCTTTCTCTATTAAGAAGTTTATGAACAGTTTTGAAAAAATTTAATTCAAATATCGAAAATAAGCTTTATTAAAAATTTTTATATTGTCCAATTTGTTCTTCAAAATTAAATAATATATAATTCGGTATATAATAAATATATTGTGATATGTGAGATAATGCCTTTTTATATGTCAAACCCAAAACATCATTAAAATAAAATTTAATTAAAAAGAATTTCGCCTTCTGTTTGCAAATCTAAAATTCAAAAAATTGAATATAATTTTTAAAATGAGCAAAATAAATACGCATTTGCTTTAATCAAGCACATTGTTCAGATTTAGGCGCAGTACAAGTTAAAAACTAATATAGAAAATTTAGAAAGTTATTGCTTGTAGGCACAGAAATGTATCTTCAAATAAATAAATCCCGACTACTATTATTGAATATTTGAACAATTTGAAATTGAAATTTCAAAATTTTGTTACACAAATCTCATTTGAATTTCAAAACTTAATAAACTTTTATAATAATTTCAATTAAAAACATTAAATCTTAATACAAATTTTATTTTAATAAAAATAACAATTAATTAACAATAGGGCCAAACTACCAATTGTGCTACAATGTACAAAGATATGTTCTATAGAGCAAATAAATGGCAAACAGAAATTGGACCATCGATGCCTGGCAGTCGAGGAGGTAGAGATCGAGGTTTTGTAAATTCAGATTCAATTTTTCCATCAATACACTAAAAATTAAAAGAAAAACATTACACTTAATATAAAATTTATTTGTAAATAAAACATAAACTTATTTTTTAAGAAAAACTTAAAAAAAATTAAAAAAAAAAATTGGTTTATAAAAAATAATAAAAAAAAACTAGATCGCTTAAATTAAAAAAAAATTACAAAAACAAAAAAAAATTAGATAAAAATTATTTGAAAAAAAAAAAAATAATTAATTAAAATTATACGTTAAAAAAAAATTATTAATACTATAAGGATGTTGCATATAATGTTTTATACGGGAAGAAAAAAAAACTAAAAAAACAAAATAAAATTTAGATATAAAAAAAAATATTAAATATAAAAATAATGGTAATTTATCCGAAATTAGGCCGGAATTGTTCAATTATACGCTGTTAAATAATTGTTTAACTTGTAAAGCTTTTAGATGAAGAACTAAAAAAAAAAATTTTAATTTAAGAAAAAAGAAATTATTTTTATTTTGAGCTACATTCTATAAAAATTTCATTAAATTGGAAATTTTTTACATGAAATTTTAATGAAATTTGGAATGAAAATTTGGGAGAGATACCCGATGTTTCACTCTCTTTTGCATTACACAATATCATAATTCTAACAAGTTGGAAAGGTACTACTTCGCTCGAGTCCAGAATAGGCATTGTGCGGTCATTTAATAAATTCACATAAGAAAACTATTTATTTTTACACTTATTTTAATATAGAAAAATCTTTCATACATTTTTGCCGCGAGAAGTTTAAAGTTAATTGTCTCAATCCTCTTAATGTGAAATAACAGCTTTAAACTATGGTACACAAAAAATTATAGTCTATATGAATATCACACAACTTGGTATATATGCAATATATGAAAGAAGTTTTGCGTATTTTAAAAAATACTGACCCCTATACTCAGAAAAAATTTATCAAATTCTTGTAATTCATTCAAATATTACAAAATCTAAAATTCTTTGTTGAATTACAATCCGCAGTTTAACTATGTATTTTACCATAATTGAATTTTTGTAAATTTTCTTATTGAATTGTAAAATTGCTTCAAAAGAAGCGCACATTGTACAACTCAATTATTTAATATTTCCGACATAATCAATAAAAAACAAGAAATTCGATTTAATTAAATTGAAATTTTTGAAAATTTAAGGAAAAGGCAAAATAAATAAGATATCTTACCGCATTAATTAAACTTTTTATTAATAAAAATTATTAAACAACAAATTTTGCAATAAATTAAATAATTATAAAAAATTTTATTAATCCATTTTTAAAAACCAATGCGAAACCTTAAAATTTTCTCAAATTTTGATTCCATTTTTCAAAAAAAATTTTCAAAAAGAAAACCAAAAAAAAAACATAAGAGGAAAACTTTAGCCATAAAATTCACACTAAACGTATACAAAATAAAACAATAATACAATTACATTACCACACACAAAACAAATACAAATAACAAACAAACATTATAACAAAATAACACAAGAAACAATAAAATAAAAACAAAGTTATACTACTTATATAAATAAAAAAATTCAATTAATTAAAAACCAAAAAAAAAAACAAAAAACTTATTGTATATTATGTCAATTAAAATTAAATATAAATAAATTATAATTAGGTAAAATATAATATAAAAATAAATAATGTGGTACATGTATTAATAAATTAGAAATTTATGTAAATATTAATATAGAAAATTATTAAACATTCAATAAATAATAAAGAATAAAGTAATAACGAAAATTATTATTTACTTGCAAAATCAACTAAAAAAGTAATAATAATTTAAAAAATAAATAATAAAAGAAAACACAATATATTTAATTTAATTAAAAGAAGAAAATATCGAAAAAATCAATACCAAAACAAAAAAACAAAGCAAAAACAAAAATGTAATCAAATCAAAAATTATAATTTTATATTAAAAGAATTAGGCAATAAAAATTATAGGTTATGAAATATATATATAAAAAAAATAAAACAAATAATTATATAATAAACACAAAACAAAAACACACAACTATATATGAATAGTAAAATAAGGCAAAAAAAAAAACTAAGGGTGGACAATAAATAAATAAGAAAAACAACTGATAAAAATAAACAACTGTATTTATACATTACACTAAAAAATAACAAAAAAAAAATTTATAAAATTAAAATTGTAAAAAAAAAAAACAATTATTGTATATTGAAATTAAAAATATAAAATAATAATAAACGAAAGTGTTATACTTATGTAATTATCTAAAAAGATATTAAATAATTTTTATATTAATTATTGTAGACATTTTGTTTTATTTTTAGCAGTTCTTTACAAATAAATAATATTAAAAAATTAAATGGAAACTGTGTTAAAAGAAAAATTTCAATAAAAATTTCAAAAAATTATTTAAAATGAAAATTCTCCACAATTATTTCCAAAAAATAAAATATTTTCAATTTCTTTTTCTTAACCCTCGCTATTTAACTCTAACTAACTTTATAACTGAAGGGAATTTCCCGTATTTAATTGTCAACAAATAGTGTATATACTGTCAAAATTTAATTTAAAAATATGATCATACAGAGAGAACACAAATATGAATAATATGAGACAATTCTCTCTTCAAACATTTTTAAATATTTGAGTAATTTTTCTGAATAAAATTGTGTGAGAAAAATCACAGGAATAGAAAAAATAAATTTGCTTTCAATGAGAGCATTAAAATAAAAAAATTTTCTTAATATCTGGAAAATGTCCTTTCTTATTGCTTATATGTGCCGTAAAACAATTACATCTAATCGACTAATATGGCTTTCTATGATTGTCTAATATTATAGGCAGAACCTTATATTGTTTAAATTCCCCGACTGTAATTGTTTAAGTTGTGTCAGTAAAAATTTTACCACATAAAATTAAACTAAAATAAAAATTGATTTTGACATAAGTGTAAAGTTGACTAGTTGTTTTTACCCCAAACCATGCATGAATAAAGGGGAGAAATGAACAATTTTATTTTTCTATTGTACTGTGACATTTTTTATAACATAAAATTGCAAAGTTTTTGCATTTCTAATTTCATTGCCAATTTGTCCCTGTTTTCATACAACGCAAAACCCTTAAATATACTAATAATAAGTTCGTATTATGGGAACAAAAACTTGCATTATATCATAAAATTTGGAATAAAAGACATCACACAGTTTTCATATTATGGGCTTATTTTTGAAATTTTTCATTAATTTGAAAAAAAAAAATTCATTATCGATTTGTAACAGATTGGAATTTTCTCAAACCAAAATTAATAAAACCTAAAAAATTAAATAAATATATAAAAACTAATTAAAATTGCATAAATAAATTAATTTTCCTATATACACATAATTACATATACATATATAAATATAATTGAAATGCTGTTAGTATAATAAAACAAAAAAAAATTATTAATTAAATAATTGGAAACCAAAATTAATATTTAAAATGAAAACCAAAAAGCAAAAAGAAAACAAAAATTATATAAAATAATAATAATAATAATATAAAATTATTATTATAACTACAATTTATATTAAATTTAAGTAGATTTTACTTAAGGACGAAAAAAAATCACACAACAACCAAAAACAAAAAATAGAACGAAAATTTATTGATTTAACAATGTAAAAGAATGACTTGAAATCAAAAAAAAAATTTACAAGTTTATTTAGGAGAAAATATTATGAAAAAAAAAATAAAAGAAAGAATAAATTTAATAATTAAAAATATAAAATAAAAATAAATTGAAAAAAAAAATATAAAAAAAAGAAAGAAACGAAAAATAAATTGGAAAATAAAAATAAAATTTATTAAAAGAATTTTTCAATTTTTTATTCAAAGTTCGACTTAATACAGACTCTTCCAATTACATGATGGAAGATTTGACACTTCATTTGACGCACGCTTTCACTATACCTTCTCAATAAATTGAAAGAGAGAGGGAGAAAAACAAACATTTTGAAGAAAAGATTGTGTGAAAGGGAGTGACAAAGAAATTTGATTGGAATCAAATTGATTGTTTTGGTATTCTGCAGCATAAGAAAAAACTAAGTCAAAACGAGAAAAAATGGAGTTGATCGTGTCCATTTTGTAATAACAGTTAACAACAATTGTATGACAATTATCAAAAATTGTTGCATAAATTTTACTAAAATTTTGGCTTTACTGCAACAATGTAAACTTTAATAATGTGTTTATTTTTTTTTTAAATATGACCAAATTATTTTTGAAGTTGTATGGCAACTATGGTAAGAACTTGTACAACCACAATCAAATTTCATCATTTCACACATTTATACAAAATTTTAATATTTCATACACTTTATAGTTTCCGAAATATGGCCAAATTATTTATTTCTAATATGAGGAGTGATTTTCTCGATATAATTTGGCAACTTTTCACACTTGAACTTTGAGAATGTAAATATTGTAATATATGATAATGTTCATAATAAGACGACTTATAGAGTTTTATCTTATTGCCACAGAAATTTTTCAAATTAATTTTTTTATAAAATTTTAGATATTTTAAACTTTAAATTTATTTAAAATTTTAGACATTTTCTTTTTAGATATTTTAAACTTTACTTGTTACTTATTTAACTAAATTCTAATTTTTTCGTAGACCCCTAGCATTTCTTCATGGACCACTGGGGGTCTATATAGAACACATTGAGGTTCACTGATTAGATTCTCACAAGATTTAAAAAGAACCAAAAAACTCAAATTTTTCGCAACTGACTTTAAAAATCGATATAAAGTTCAATAAACCTCCAATAAACTATAATAGCTCCTCTATGTCTTTTCTACGTAGTTATTTTCAAAACCATCTATAGCTGCGTTTTTAATTTGTTCGAACCGAACATTTAAACAAATAATATGCATAATTTGTATAATACGTGATTTTATTAAAATTAATTAATTCCACCATGCTACTTTGTTAATTTAAAGGCAAAATTCTGGAATATATTCACAAAATATATACACATTTAATTTCCGGAATCATTTAATCTGTTTATGGTTACATGATGATTTTAATTTTTCCCAACAAATTTAATTTTCAATATAAATTTGACACATTATACGAGTATAAACCTTTAATTCTTTACATAAATATTCACATAATTAATATACTTACATATATTAGATTCCATAATATTATTCTAGTATGCAATTTTAAATTAATAATAACAACGTTTCCTTCTCCTAGCATTTAAAGATGACGTCAAATCAAAACAAGGATATTATTATAATTTAATAAGTATATTATCTAATTTAAATCATTATTATATAACCATGGTCCATGATTATTTTCTTATGTCAGATAATATTCTAAATCAATTTCAAATAATTATTATTAACATTTTAAGTGATTTTTTTTTTGTTTGTCTCTAGAAACATTTCTTGTCATTTATTATAAAATTTACAAGATTTCACATTATGTTATGTAAGCAAGTATGTGTTATAAGTATATATTTTATAATATGTAAAATAAAGTATAATACGTTATCCAAATATTGTAGAAGGGGCGCCTATATATTTATTGATATATGATGTAATCATCGCAATTTGTTATGTAAATTCAAAAATTATGTGGTCATAATATAATGTGGTCACAATCTAAGAATTATGCGACCATGTGTTAAGAATAAATTTAATATTTTTAATAACATTTTACAATTAAAATTTTCATTGCATTTATGATTTTTTCAAAATATTTCTATTTCCTAATTTTTAAATTTAAAAATCATATTTTCAAATACATTAAAATTAAAATTATTAATTGGCAATTTCTACTAAAATGTAATAATAATCAAGATCTAATGAATCTATACTGCCCATAATGAACTTCACCCAGCCTAATAAATTCGAACAGCTTACAAAAGCTATGTAGATCTCAATTTTTCCGTGAAAAATATATAGTACTACAGCATTTCCTTGACGGATAAAAATCTCACATTCTCTAAAAAATGTGAGCTTATAAAATTTACAAATGCCCAGGGACTATACTATGTAATTCGAAACGACTTCCGTATTTAGAAAAATGGTAAGGTTGTTTCAATCAATTTATATAGTACAAATTTCTGCAATCGAATTACATAATAAAGCCCCAAATCTGAAATTTTGTAAGTTTAAACACTACTTTAATGAAATACGCGTTTTCATTCTGGCTCTTGCTCAGCTAGTTTTCATTCTCGCTTTTCATTTTGTTCGGGCCTTCATTCCTTTCATCGTATAAAAGCTCCATGACGAGTATATGTAAATTAATTCCGCAAGAGAGTCTACATCTCAAGAAAAGTATGCTCGAATTTTTCTTGCTGGTGTACCGATGTCCACGTTTCCTTCTACACTAACATCCAACACAAACTACTCCCAGTATCCAACACAAACTACATATGTATATTCCTCAGTATCATTTCTGTTGCTAATATTAAATGCATAACTAATTAATATGGTCAATCTAATATAATTTTAAATTTTAAATTTAAATAATTTTTGTGTCTATTATTCTGATTTTATTCTGATTAACAACACAATTTGTAGTTTAGTTTATTTTGATGTCATTTAAATATCATCCATTTACGACATAAAAAATTGTTCACTATTTAAATTATTTATAAATATCTAATTATGTAATTATACTCATATTTTTATATATATATAATTAATTCTAATTTAAACGCACAAATGTTGTTACATTTCAACGCTGACAAGTGAAAATGTTTTAAATAAAATTTGTATTCGTCCTTTTTCTCTCTTTCTTCTTTATTCTCTTGTTTTAAATTTAATTGAATTTTTATGTATGCATTTATAAAATAAACCGGAATTAAGAATTACTACGATTTTCAATCTTTAGTAACTATGTATATAAAATGACATACTAACATAATTAAAATAATACAACATATACATATGTATATACACTATTTTACTCAAGGAATACGAAGCATCTATTTTACTAATACTTTACTAACTAAATGCTTGATATATTCTTACATTACATGGTCATCTCTTATTATAATTATGGATAAAACCATATACAGGGTGTTTCGTGTAAAGTGGCAAATAATTTTAGAGATGATTCTTTAATAAATTTCCAGCCAAAAAAATGAGGGGGCCGAGGAGGTGTGGGGTGGTTCAGATATGCTCTTTTTCGAACTACAGTCTGTGAAAAAAAAGTACAAGATTTTTATTGCATATAAATAAATGCTTACAACTTCGGAACCATGCAAAATAAAGTAACTATTGGAGGCTTGTTTTACAGTTAATTGATTGCGTTTTATTTTTGGTCCTACAATCAATTTGATTTGAGCCATAGCTCTCGAGATGAAGGTCGAGAAAGTCAGACTTTTTTTTTAGATAACTCGAAATGTTTTAAAAGCAAATTTCATACGTAAATATCATCGCCCCATGCAATTTTTGGCTGGAAATTGATGAAAGAATTATCATACAGAAATTATGCGAAACACTCTGTGTAAATAACATACATAAAATGATGTAATTATAATGTAAATTTATTTATATAATATTGAATATAAATTTGAATTGTTGAATTATTTTTAGCTCTATAAAGAGCTTCTTTATACAAAAGATTTCATCGAATTAATATTGTTTTTGTTTAAATTTCAAAATAATATGCCTAAATGATAAAATATAATAGAAGTTAACCAAAATGTCAAATTATATTTAGATTGACAGTAAATTCTATGTACAAGATTCATTAAAATCAAATATTTATATTATTAATAACTAAACACTTATTATACATGCACACATATATATTTTTTATTATAGGGTGTATTGTTTACATTTTGATTTCATTAACATCACTAGTATTTTATCAATTACCCTGGCAACTCCATATATATATTGGAATTTCTATAAATAATTTTTATTATCCTTTTGAATTACAATACACGAATAGGACAACAAAAAACCTTGTGAAAATGAATCAAAAATGTCAAGACTTTCAAAAAAATAATTTAATTTTAATTACTTTCAATTTTTTTCCACTCTCATTTTTTAAAATAATATAAAATAAGAATAATAATTGGCTCCACTTAAAAATTTTTCATAACACAATGGCTACACAATGCCGTGATTTTATTTCAAAACCACAATCGCAAAATACGAAAACTCATTCGTAAACCAAAATTTAGAGGTGCATTGCACTTTTAGATATAAGCATATATGCTATCAAATGAAAGTAAACATTTTCACCTCAATGGTTAAAGGGTTTGAAAAGGAGAACACATTTCAAAATAAAAATTAAGGCAAGTTGAAAATTAAAATTCATATAATTGGGACCAAGCAAAATTTTTACAAAAATTTCATTACTAAAAATGTTCATAACTAAATGGAGGCCAAAATTAGCCACGCTATTCATTTTTATTCTCATAATTAATTGGTAAATTTCAAATACAACATAAAATCGTCTAAACGTCACATGAAATTCATTATCAACAAAATCAAAAAAATTTGAAATTTTTGATATAAAAAAAACCGGACAGTCTCAAAATAATTTTAAAGCAATTTTTCAATTTACAAAAATTTGTATACAAAATTACACTTGAGAGATAACAAAAGTGTTTTATACATTTTTCAATTGGTTTCCGGCATTGTGGTAATGCATTATACTAAAAATTTTATTTTGAAAATTTCATAGTAACTTTTATATTTTTTTTTGTATTGTGTTGTTGTTGTTGATTAACTTGATAAAATGATTTTTTAAATTGATTACATTGTGAAAATTAAAATAAAAGTTATGATAAAATTATTTACACAGTAAACATCAATTATAATGCATACATAATGCAAAATAATAGCCAAATAATGGAAATAAAAAATAATTTAAAAAAAAAAGGAGAATACAAATAAGTTTCCAAATATTTGTATAAGACCAAATGTATACAGTACTCTAAGACAATCATTGATTCATTCTGAATTCTGACCGAGCAATTGCTTTTTAAATAATTTATTTAATTAAAAAATTATTAATTAAATAATTGAGTCAAAGTTCAATAAATAATCGACGTTCAATAATCCTTATTTGTGGAACCCCTAATTGAACTACTTGGTACAAAAATAATAGTGTGTGCGGTTAGGTTAGGAACATATAGACCAGATGGACCAATTGCAATACCGCTGAACTGACCAAACACTAAACCGACAAAGCTTCCTGACATTTACATGCGTCAAGTCCGTAGTCCGTAAAAATAAAATTGACTGAAGGCATCTCCGCTTGTTCGTCGCCAAAGCCCGATACGTGCAGCAACAGAGATCATTCACAGGGCGGCTACATATTTTACACAATACCTGCTGTTTTACTTATTTCTCCAATTTACTTTTTTCATTGCAAAATATTTTTAATTCGTTTGGTAACACTCAATTCAATTAGTTTTAAAGTAAATGAAATAATTTTTGTTTTCTTACCAAAAAAAAAAATATTTGAATCCTCAAAACTTTAATAATAGTTTACGGTCATTTTATGGAAACCCATAAATACATACATACATTATGTACACTAAAATATAATCCATACCTGTATATACATCTACATGTAGATCAAAATTGTTCGGAACAGGATTTTTGTTTTTGAAAAATATTAACAAATTTACAATAGGCAAAAATATTTTAATTTTTTTTTTATTCTTTTTTACATTTGTATTTAATTTTTTGTAATTAAAATGTAATTTTCTGGAAAATATTTAAAGTCAATAGGATTAATTGAATTTTGATAAATTATATTAAATCAATATTTATTGAATTTTAACTCATTTATATGTAATTTATATGAAAAATTTTATAAATTTAATAAAAATTGCAAATTTTCTGGGCAAAAATCTAATAAAAATTTAATCGACTGCTTTTATTGTGAGAGAAAATATTTTGTACAATAGTATAAGAGAGATTCGATAATGTAAAATTGTGCATTGAAATTTAAGTAAAATTTAAAGTCAACATTGAATATTGAACTAGCACTTTCTCTTAAATTGAATTTGAACTAGAGCAGCTATACAGAAATTATACTTAGAGAAAAATGTATTCATTAATTAGAAGCTCAGCTTTTTTTTAATCTCTCTCAAATAAAAAGACTTTTTGGCAAATTGAAAACAAAATTATGTGATAACGCCCTAAAAGTTATTAGCTGGATTATAAATTCCCCATACTCTTCCATTCTAAGTTTTATAAAACCCATTCCATTTTGTAATATTAAATAAGCTTTAAATATTTTTAAAATTTACTCGAATTTCAAATTAAATTCGAAAATAATACTATAATTAATTTTAAAGTCAGAGTTCTTTTATAAAAAATTATTTCCGAACGCAAAAACAACTCATACATTCTATTGGTAATTGGATTGCCCCACCAATAAATATCGTTTTATATGATTATTCCCTTTTACTCAAATGTTCGAATCGATTATTTTATAGACATATGGAATAAAAATTATAATAATAATTAAAATCAATTAATAAAATATTTTTTTAATTGTTACAATTAATGCAATTATCACTGTGGCCAAAAAAATATTGAAAACGCTCGTACATTTGTACAAAATACGGTTGCATCGAAGGGAATATTCAATTGTTTTAATATTTTAATGCAAAAATTCGAAAATTCGTACATTCTATTCGACACCACAATAATTTAAGAGTAGTTTTGGGGTCTCCAAAAAATTAAGGAATTCAACTAACTTTCATAGGCTAAAAATTGTATTTAAATTAAGTTTTTTTAAAGTTTTCAAATAATATCAAAAATTTTTATGTATAGTTTATTAATATCGAATCTTATACATACTTATTTTACCCATACTCTTCTCTACATATTTCTACAAATTACATAGGACATTCTCAAGAGATTAAAATCATTTTTTAATTTTATAGCAATGGCCATTCTACCATCTTATATTAAAAATGAAGTCAACGTCATAATTTTTCAGTTTTCCTTTATTTACTTGTTGTGTATACACCCTTGAAGTCAATACCATTTATCATTTCACCATTAAGAAAAGTAAAAGAAAAAAGAAATATTGTCAATAAAGAAAGCTTAAAAATCAATTTAAGAAATTCATCAATTATTTTATTAGAAAGCATTTTGATATAAATTTTGCCTATATGTGTACGAGCCTTGTTGTGCCCCTAATAAGTCAACAAAAATAAAGAGGAAAAAAATTGAAATTTTTTTTTGGCATCCAATTTGGACACAAGACGAACCCGTACAAGATGTGATGAAAAATTTTTAATAGTGCGAGTGCTGTTGATTTTTTTTTTTTAATTTTTTTGCTGTTTTTTTCTTCTTTTATACTTTTATTGACTTGTTGTTCTCTTTTCTTTCTGACATTTCGGTCATGGCTCATAAATCAAAATGAAAAGCAAAATAAAAATTAAAAAGACAATTTTAAAAGGAGTTCTTTATAAGAGCCAATTTTGAAAATGAAAAAAGAGAAAAACAAGACAAAAAAATTTTTTTGACTAAATTTTTCTGTTTTTCTTTTGATGACAAAAATGAGGTATTAAAAAAATGAATTTCTTGTTGTATTTAAAGAAAATGTGTGGTAGTGAAAATTTTGTTAAAAAATTTATTAAATTATTTATGTTGGCCACTTTGCCTTTAAATAATCGGGAAAACGAAGCGAAAATTAAAATTCTTGTGTTAAATTGTGTTGCTCACTAACAGGCATTCTCCCTTACTAACTCACACAATAATGGACATCTTTTAAACTTAAATGACTCTTTCTTTCATCCACTCACTTAAGATGAAGACTTTCATGAAGACTTTCATTCTTTAACTCACATGTATCATAAAAGTCTTATAATCATTAATGAGATTCAAATTTAGATTATTAGACCTTCTCATTTATATTTTAAAGACTCGTAAATGAAAATGAAACTTTGTACATAATTTATTTTTCCAAAATTATATTGAATAGAAAAATTATTTGCTTCATTCCGTCAATCTATCCGTTTGTTTGTCAATTACACATAAAGTTTTAAATTGACTCAGCCTCTGAGCCGGATTTTATTGTTCACTCTCTACTAGTCCTAATAGCTCTAAATAAGTGATTACATTTTTAATGAAATGGTAACTACTACTTTATTAATTCTAGGCAAAACCTAAGCATTACAAATTTTAAGGAATTAAAGTCGAAATTTATAGTTACAAATTTTCTTCAATCAAAAAATATAATCAACTTAATTAAAATATTTCCTCACAATATTGCAAGCTTAGTACTCCTACTGACTTTTAACCAATATTTTAGTAGATAAATTTTAAAACCAAAAATCATTAACTAAAATTAAGTGCTTTTAAAATCGATATTTTCTCATTTTTTTTTCCTCATTTTTAAAATTCATAAATCTAAATTTTATTAAATCTAAAATAAAAATTTTATAGCCTCAAAAAACAAAAAACAAAAAAAAACACTATGAAAAATAAACCAACTATTTTAACTTTGAAAATAACTCATTTTACCCTATACTTTCCTCTTCCCTCCTCATCACACTCATTTTTCTTTTAGTGTTTCCAATTCTTCTATACTGTTTTCTTCACTAGAGTTCAATTTAAAAAATACCATGAAAAATATAAAGGAAAAAATTCTGTTCAAAGGATATTTTATTGGTCAAAACTATATTGAAATCAACCAACTATTCTTACTTACTCTCGCCTACATCTATATCAGTTACCCCATCTCATACATAAACTAATGTTCTCATAATATTTAAGTATAAATGCATCATTTTTGCAACAGTGCAATCTAACCAGGATATAAAATCATATTTTATAACTTCATTGAACGGATATGGTGTGAATTCTATGTTTTTATTCTGTTCTCTTCTTCTTTTAGAAGCATCAGCTTTAATGTTATTATAGAGAATTATTATAAAGCTATGATAGTGCCATCAAGTCTACCCTAAAAACAATAAAAAAAAAATGTAATAAATTTTCTGTTTTATTCAGGGAATTTTTTTTTGTTGTTTGTACCAATGTACCAACTCTATGTCTGTACAAGTTGTCCGAGAGTCTAAGATATTCCCCAAGCAGTGTGATAGAACGGGTTCTGATTAAACAAATAAAAAATATTGGGGAACATTTTTCTTTAATCGATTTTCATTTTATATTTTAAGTTCCAAGAGTGGCTCTTTCTGAAAAACGTCCCATTGTGACATTTATCCATGTAATTCGGCAAGTATAACAAATACATAAGAAAAACTTCATGAATTAATTTTAAAACATATGTACTTTCCCTTTTAGCAGAGCGTCAAGGATGTCAGAGATTTTTTTAGTTTTCTCAATATTGAATTCCGGTTTAAAAACCTTTTCCCGCGAATTTTACATTAACCGTTAATTGTTCACAAAAATAAAATTATTTGTCTGAACCGACTTATTCTGTCACTTTAATTCGGAAACACCATCGAGTCCCGCAACTCCTTGTCTTCAATTTGTGTATACATGGGTGTGTACAAACAGAAGAAAAACAGAATCTCTCCCTATTCATAAAATCGGATTTTTTTTTTGTTTTTCTCATGTTTTGTTGTACGCTTTCACAAAAGAGAATATTTATTGTGGCCACAAAGGCGCCAGACTTATTGGCGTTAAAAATTTTATTTCCCTTTCTCTATAAGTTTTTCTTTCATTTTCTTCTCAATTCTCGTCAGTTCTTTTAACATCTTTTAAAAAATTTAAGATCAAAAAGTACGGTTTTTAGTTTTTGTTTCTTAATTTAGACAACAACAACAAAATTATTCGCCATATTTTTTTTTTTATATGCAAAAGGATTTTTCCAATTTTCCTATAATACTGGTCTATTTTTAAGAGAAAAAATTTTATCAAAATAGAAAATATTTATGAGATAAACGAAATTTTTTCCAAAAGATTTGAGGCCAATTTTATTACTATTTTGGTTTTTTATTTTAAAAAGCGTTTATTAAGCGTAATAGGTTTGTTTTTCATTTTTTTGTTGATAAAGAATTTTCCCTTCTTTTGTGTTTTTATAGGAAGGTCATAATATTGAAAAACAGGAAAAACTCATCTTTAATAAAAGTTATAATAACCTCAAAATCTATTATCCTTATTTTGTTTATATGAAGGAATACAAAAAATATTTTATAAATTATAATCACTTTATAGAACCACTTATATTGCTTTTCTGCAACCCACTTAAATATTGTAGAAGATTGGAATGCTCTTAATAAATCGGATTTGCTTTTGCCCCATTATGAGCCAGGGAATAAATTTTATGAAAGAAATTCCTTTGTAGTGTTTTCCTTCTTTTTTTTGAAAATATCTTCAAAGTTAAGAAGAACTTATTGTGTCTTCAATGTTCTATTTCTTATATTAAAGTAAAGATTGGGAATTTAATTAAAAATAATTTCAATATTTCAATATTTGCTATTTATGTAGATTTGAAAATAAATTAAATATAATATTGGTGAAATATTGGTGAAATTACACTTACAAAATATCGTAAGTGCAAAGCATAACAAATTAAAACACTTCAAAACCAACTCAGTTTTCCAAAATTGGAGATAATTCCTCTAATTTAACAACTCACTCTTTTATCACTCGGTGAGTCAAAAGTTAAGAAATACAAGAAAAGGCAAGAGACACTTAACATCGCCTATTGTCAAAGTTATATTTAAAATTAAAATTACAATTTTTAGAGAGATTTGGAAAAACAATATTTTTAATTGAATCGAGAATCTTGGTAAAATTCTTAAACTCGATTGATTAGCACTAAATTTGACTTGTGGTAATCAGAGAATAAGGGTGGCCTTATCCAAGTGATTTTACAAGTTGCAACGAGAAACTATTTTGACATTCTGGGCATGATGAGAACTCTAAAAGAGAGAAAGGGATTTTCAAAAGAAATTTTAGGCGAAATTAGTAACTATTCAGGTTTTAAGGATCGATTAAGGTCAAACAGAAATTTGTCTTTCAAATGAGGTGAATGACATTATCTATATTGTTACAGTTTTGTTTTTTAATTCTGACTTTTAATCTGTTAAACTTGATAATTTCCTGGTCGTTTCTTAAACACTATAACAGAATTTTTTTAAAATCCTCCCAAAAATCCAAAATTTTTCACAATTAAAAATTATAATGACTTCACATTATTTATAAAATCCCGAAATTCCTGTGAATTGTATATGCCGTAATGATTTTTTGAATTTGTATAAATTTTAATTTTTTACTGACACGTGCCTCTCAACTCGTACTTTGTAAATTAAAAACAAAGAAAAAAAATATAAAACTATTACAATTATTTTTAACGGAAAATACCAATAAAATTTCATATTTTCATAATTTTTGCTTTCTTTTTTTTTTTGTTTTTTGTTTTTAAGTCAATATAATCATTTTTTAACATCAAACATTCCACGCGAATAATCTTAAAGTACATATAATTGTAATAAACGATAACGGATATAATGCACGAATTTTACCAATTATAAAAACAAAAACAGAGCGATCTTATCGTAAAATCACATTTAATTTCAGTGAGTTCATATATACCGTCAGATATAGATTTATGTACGAATAGTAAGTATGAGCACAAATTCGTATAATGGGAACGAACTTTAAAGTGGATTAAAAAATCAAAAGACTCTAAAGATTATCCTTTGAATATATGTACATAAATACATCCATACGTATAAATTCAAAGAGTGAAGCAAGTATAATTATTACATCCTTTTGTATATAAATATTTGTGAATATACGCTCGCTCTCTCTCGCTCTCTCTATACATATGAACGTATATGGGGGAAAAAAAAAGAAATCATGAGATTTTTTAATTAATGCACCTTTTCCGTTTCGATATTTTTTATGAATTGAAATATTATGAAACTTGCTATATACTACTTGTTGCTGAGCATACAAATATTAAAACGCTAGAAAATGTTTTTCTATAGAATACAGCTATATATGTATATATAAGGGAAACAGAAACTGTATTTTATTTCGATTCCTTCGAAATTCAATTTGAAATAAATTTCATTTCCGACTGCAAAAATTTCTTTAATAATGTTATAAAATTTTCAAATAACCTTCACCATATCAGAAAATTTATTCATACTTTTACTTGATGCTTTAATAATAATTATTATACTCCCCTTACACCTGAATATTTGTTTAACTTTATTTACCTGAATTATATTGAATTGGATTGGAATAGTGTGGGTACGGATATGAAAAAGTTTCTCAAAAATATCCTATATTATTAAAGGATATTTTAAATTTGTGAATTTAAATGTAAAATTCGAGTTTTGTATTTTCTATATAATCCTTTATGATTTTAAATTTTGAGTGTAAACTTTCGTAACGTCACCTAATGGATGCAAAATAATATAGGGATTTTGAAGATTTTAATAAATTTTCTTTTGACCAAGGAACCCTTAATCTTGTTTACCTTAAAACTCCTTAATAATAAGAGAAAACCTTGTCTTATCAACAAATCAAACAAAATTGTCTTATGAAAAAATTTTGAAATATGTGCGTTCTTTTAGCGCCCGTTGTAACTTTTATTCACCTGAGACCTCCTGTAACAGTTTTAAGAATTCTCTATTACTCCAACATTTTTTCATGATAAGTACACAAATGAACAATGTTAAAATTTGACATTTAATGTAAGAATGCATGTTAAGGCGACAATACTAAGATTAATTACCGAAGCGACCTGTAGGACTACACAAACTGAAAATACAATATGAAAAGCTACAACAAATAAAATATTTATTGTTGGCAGAACTTTGTCTTTAAGACTTTATAAAATTTACTTAAAATTCTAAAATAAGGATAACAAATTCAATAATACTTTGGAAAAATACAAAAACAACACACAACACACTTGCTTAACTACAACAACATAATGTCAAAATACATAAACATCATATAAAGAAATATGACGTTAACTACTAGAATTATAAGGAGTAGTTCAAAGCAAGGACATATGGAATAAAAATTATTTTAAAATTATTTTAATTTCTTTAGAAACTTAAAATGCTAATTCATAGTTACAAAGAAGAACAGGGACGTATAAAGTGTTATTTTTAAGCGTTTAGCTTTAAAAATGTTTGATGTTGTGAAGTGACAAATAAAACTAATTCAATATGACGTTCGTAGCTAAAAGGAATAATGCGTGATGCTTCAAACCATAAGCATTTTTCAAATTTTGCAAATGCATAAATACTCGTATAGTGTCTGGCTTATTGTACCAGCATACTATATTCAAACTTTAAAAATAAAAAAATGGTCGTTAAAATTTACCGTGATCTAAAATCTGTTTTTTCCAAATTTTTGGTGTCGTTTATTTTCTTGACCTCTAAAATTTGGTTGCAAAAGCCTGAAAATTTAACAGTTTTTAGATACTAACAAATAATTCATTTCGTTACAAGAAAATTTTTTCTCCTCTCAAGTTATCGCCTCTTAAAATTTGTAAAATTTGAATTTTTTACGCCTTATATTTCCGAAACCACAAGCTTTTCCAAATTTCTAAAAACGCAAAACGCTAACGGTAAATTCCATAACATTAAAAAATATAATTATTTTTCATAACTAACGCAATTTACCATTAAAATCGACATAAATTTTTATTTGCTTTTTTCCAAAGACTGCATAAAGTGTTCATCCTAAATGTATGCAATTCTTTTTTAATAGTTTCGTATATAAATGAAAATAATTTTAGCTAACTAGCTAGATTTTTTTATTAAATTTAAGTGTGTTTTGGATACTACTCAAAAAATTTTATATATTTTTTTAAATAAAGTCAAAACTGTTCCTTTTACTAAGTACAATGCATACAACAGGAGAAATCATAGCATCACACCAAATTTCGCATACCGAGTTTTTGGCGGGAATGCACTTCTCCATAGTAGAAAAGTCATAGCAATTAAATAATTCGTGTGCGACCACAAATAAACTAAAAATTTCTATTGCTTTCACACTTATTTCTGGTAGGCAAGCCTTTTACTCAAATTGCAATCAAAATCCGTACCTGGAAAAAATCTTTAATATATAAAAATAAAACTTAATCTTTTAAGATTTCTATACGAATCATAATCTTTGTTTCTTTCTAAATCCTTTACATATTCTTTTTACTATAGTAACACTTTCTAATCAATTTATTTGAAAAAAAAGGACTATTGTATTAGGAAAAATATTGAAAATTCATTCTTATCCTTTACATAAAAATTATAAAACCAAATAGTAAAAAATGTCAACTTTTAACTTGTTGAACTTTTTCTTTAACTTTTCTAAATTTTATTTAAGAAATATTAAATTTTTCTTTCTGTATCTATAAAATCTAATATAGAATAGAATCTAGTATAAATACTAGAACACAGAATGAATCTTCCTAATGATGATTCAACATTTTTCAATTCAACAAGGAGACCACAATTATTTTAGACAATTTACCATGACTTTCTCAAATGTGTTAATAAATAAAAATAAATTTTTTTTTTAAGAATCTTTTGTTTATTTTAATATACAAAATATGAGTATGTAATTGGAATCATATTTAAAAACTTTTAAAAGAAATTTTAAGAAAACTTTTCCTTTAAAAAGTATAGCCCTTATTGTATGTGTGAATATATTTTGTAGGTCATATCTTGTAATAAATTTTATTATATAACTTAAAAAACCAAATTGGTCTAATACGTTCTTACAAGTCCTTAAATTATTTGAATTGGAAACAATTAAAATTAAATAAAATTATTTCATATACTTTGTGGTAAGGTGAAAGAGGTTTTGCATAATAGAGGCAAAATTTTTATTACAAATTTAAAAAATATATGACAACTATAATTTGAACTTGTTCCACTTTTGTCAAAATTTATTTTTAAACCAATAAGTATACATAAGATCCTTTTTGTTTAATATATAGACACAAACTTTAAAAACTTGAGAGATTTTCTAAGAACTTTTTTGGAAATTGCCAAAAATTTATGAATTTCTTTTCATGGTTCACAAACTATACTTTCGCATATTGTTATACTTTTGTCGACACAAGAAAAAATACTATGATTGCTCAGCCTAAAATATACAGACGCATAGTAAAATTATCGTATAATTAACAAGCACTTTCCACTTTGTTTTGGAAATGTGTTATACATTAAGTTCTAGAAACAAGAAAAGCTTCTAACACGAAATTTAGCCCAAACTAGCAGAAGTAGTTCGAAGTAAACCCTATTCTATTACTTTTGATATTAATTTTCATTGTGGTACATAATTTAAAAGAAGCAATTAAAAGCTATCTAATTAATTAATATTAATTTGATGGATTAATGGTATTTATAAGCTATTAATCTATAAATGTCATATTGTTCACAAATATATGTATAACAACTTACCTGTTATGAGCTCCCATTTTGTGTATTGTTTTAAAAATGTTGCAAATATTTCTCAAATGACTTCTTTTCTTAATCTTCTACAGAAAATACCAATTTGGATCGCTTATTTTTAAATTGGATATGACAGGGTTACTTTCTCTTATTTGGCATGAATTAATTTTGCCATAATTTAACCATAACTCCACAATTACGAAATTCATAAATATAGATTTAAAATCTAGTATTTTTTTAACTATTTTCATGATTTTTTTGAAGACGTTGTCTTTTAAAAATTCCAATAGAATCCACAGAAAAGTTCAAGAGAATGTTTTTAAAATAAAAAATTCCTAAAAATTTATTTATGATATTCACTACGTTATTATTAATATTACTTACATATATAATGTACGTATGTACATACTTACATGTTTGTACCTCGTATATGTACCGTATATGCATCCTTTTCACAAATTCCAAAACATATTCAGCCTATTACTGCAATAAAATTGATTAAAATTACATTGGAGTTCAATTCCTTCACAAACCAAAACAGAAGCTCTTCATTCTCTATATTCTAGAATCTCTTCTTAACATTCAAAAATTCAATTAAAATTAATCAATAAAATTCAAATAAATTTGATGCACAATTATTAAAATTTTCCAAAATTAATAAAAAAGAATGTTTTAAAACCGACTATAAAATTTAATAAAAAAGTCCCTAAAATAAATCAATTTTATTAAATAAAAAAAAATTTAATTTCTATTTTATTAATTTTATTAACTCATATAACAAAAAAAAAATCATGGCTTGCTTCAACATTAAATTTATCTTACTTGAATTTGAACCCATCACATAATTTCTAAAGAATTTTCCTTTTTAAATTATTTACAAATTGGGATGAAATTTTTAAGTACCTACACAAAAATAAATAAAATATAGAATTTTTTATTCATATTATAAAAACAACAACAAAGAGGAAAAAAAATTACTTTTTTTTTTTAAAGCTCAAAGGTAAAATTCACTTTGACTCAATTTCTTAATTCGCACATAAATTTTGCCTAGACTTCTTATAAAACTCATATAACATAACTTATTATTCACAACAAATAAGACAATTCATATAAAGTATGGCAACCCAATAATAATAAAAAAAAAATAAAAAAAAAATAACAGAAAACAAAAGAAGCATTTTGTTTTGTATACCGCCGTACATCATTGTGGAGGCTCATGATATAAAACCATATGAAAATAAATAATAAAATATAGTAAACATAAAAACCTTTATAATACTAAAGATGCCAAAATCGCAATTGAAAAAATTCGCTTAACACTTGTTGCAAATTTGTACTCCTTTTTAACAAAATGAAAGTATTCGAAAAAATATCACCGAACTTTACAATTATTACTCAAAACAAGATTTGAGAATTGCCCCGAAATAGATTGCAAAAAAAAATATGCATTTGGAAAACCGATTACAATTTAAGATCCTGAAATAGTCCACAGTCTCAAAAAGAATTGTACACTTTTTGTTCTAGAATATTTTAAGAAATCAGTTAACCAAATCAAAGAGGTTGCAGTAACATGTACCAGGAACTACCGAGAAATAACCAAGAGAGAATTTAAAGCATAAGTGAAATTAATGTAAAAACGAAGTTTCTCTTTTCATCTAAAAAATAATGGAAAAATTTTAAATAATTTTTAAGAAGACTCCCAGCAAAACGTCTTAACTTTCTTTATTTTAATTTTAGAAAACAATAGTGCTTTGTAAATCTACTCTTAGTAAAAAATTGGCCTACATATCTCTAATATAAAATCTCTAATATAAATTGCTAAATTCTAATACTGTACTGCTTCCAAAATTAGTTAATACACTCACAATATCGTAAAAATTCTTCTAGACGCTAGTGGAATATAAATCTAAAACAGATCTGCAATCTGTATCTGTATATGAAAATAATTCTCTTAACTCAAATGTGTCTCATAACTCTTCTTTACTCAACAGAGAGAGAAAGAGAGAGTTATTCTCAATTTCCCTCTCTTCACACTATTTGGCATTATTTCACAATCACTGTTTATTATACTTATTTGTTACATTTTCATAAACTTTTTTTACCGTAATACGTGCATAATATCATTGTGAGTGAAGTGATTTATTATGTTTAAAAAAAAAGTGACTAAATAAAAAAGAATAACAATTTCTCTTTTTTATTATTTTTGTTATTGTTATATTAAAACAAGCGAACCAAAGTCTCTCACACACAAATTTAGAAACAAAAAATGAAATAACACAGAATAAGTATAAGCAAAAGGAGAAAATGAAAAATAAAAAAAATTTTACACCTTTCCTAATTTTCCAATTTCGCTATCTATTTATTTACCTTGAGATTTTTCTTTTACCTTTTTGTCTTTTTTTTTTGTTGATTTTATTTTAATTTTCTGATTTATTTACTTTACCTCTTCACACCATGGTTTATGATAGTGTCAAATTGGAGGAGAGGGGGAAATGTAATATGGTGGTACTAAGAAACTGTGAATATTGTTACCAAGAAACTGAATTTTTTGTTTTTTTTATTTATTTTTAAATTTTACTACCATGAAAATATCAAAAGGAAAATTTTTCGTTTTCGGGGATCCTTACACAATTCCTTCAAATATTTTTTATCATATTATGTAAAATATTATACTAGTATGGAGTGTATAATGCATTTGTATGTCTCATAAATGTTATATGGGTACTCGTAAAGGTAATAAAAATATAACGATAAAGTAACAGAGGGTTCCCGATAAAGATCCATGGTACTTTTCAGCTTTGTGCTCTTTTTTTTTTTTTTTGTATCATTATCATGTGCTATATGTGGAAGGTATTCTCTCATACGCAAAATACATCATAATATGTGAAATTTATGTAAAGGATGTATGTATGTTGTCTCCATTTATATGGTGATATATGTATGAATACCCGAAATATAATAAAATATTCATATCATTAAGTTAGAAAATGATAAAATGAGCGTAAACACGCGTAATTTATGAATAAAAAAAAAACGTACACAAAAAATATTAAAGGTGTTGATTTTATTGTTAACGTTTTCTTTATTTATTTTATTATTATTTTTTGTATATGTTTTTCTTTTTTTTCATTTTTTATTTTTATTTTGAATTTCGGGACACCATGATGACGTGAAACTGAATTTAGACGCGAAGGGATTTTTATTCATTTTATCAATAAAATAATTTTTCATTTTTTCCTTTCTTTTTTGATATAAAGACGAAATAAAGCATATGATATGAAGTCAGAGTATATAAGCTCAATAACTTTTACTTTCTTTTACATTTAGGGTAATGGAGAAAGTAATAAGAATTTACGTGGAATTGTTTTTTTTTAATTTTTACATGAATTTTATGAAAATTGCAGATAATAAATGAAATTTTAAGAAAATTGCATGAGATGGTTGGAAAATAGCACTAAGAGATGTAAAATATTTATTAGACTAGGCATAATTTAATTTTTTTAAAATCAGTATCCATTAAAATGAATTTCTAAAACATAACATTAAATTTTAAAAAATTTGATCCCCTAAAATTATGCACTCCAGTACTATTAGAATTTATTAAAGTGATAGTATTTCCAATAGGAGTGGATGCATTTATGATATTCGTGGAATAAGAAAATTTTTCATTTCACCAATATGTTATGTGAAATTCACAAGATCCTTTATTAGATTCTGGATTATTATTTAAAATTCTTTAGAATATTTTGTTTTCGAACGAAAACAAACTTTATTAATTAAGGGACAATCAAAAGTCAAGTAATAATTTCCTTTTTAATCAAATTTTATATTTTATGGTTAAATATAAAATTTCTGCATACTCATATCATTACAAAAATTGACTATTTGCTCAAAAACCAAAACTTTTTCCATGATATCAAAATTATGTGATAAATTTCAAATAAAAGCTAAAAAAGAAAAAGAAAATAAAGAGCGATAATAAAAAATTGTATTACCTCTCATAAAATAAAAAAGACAAATTTGAAAAAAGAAAAAAATGAAAAATATTTTTAGATTTTCCAAACCCCTATTAAGTTTATTTGAAAATAAAAAATAAATAAATTTTCATAAAAATATTGTAAAAGAAACAATAACACAAGGTGAAGAGAAAGATCTGAAATAATAACAAAAACCAAAAATATGAATAATTTTCTTGCTCTGAAAAGATTGACAAAAAATAATGATAGTCAACTTGGAGATTTCGCTACTCTTCTCTGATAAAAAGTAAAGAACAAATACATCATAAATCGCACCTCTCGAAATTCTTGATATTCAAAGAGAGAGGATTTTTTACAGAGGATAGAGAACTGGCGAATGCGGTTCCGGTAAATGATTTCTATATAAAAATTCGCTTTGATTCCAGTTGAATGACTATAAATGGGAATTTCTGAATCAATTCAATATTGTTTATACAAAAGTACCATTATGAACTATGTAAAATAATAGTTCAGCAATTTAGCATGTTTATTTTGCCAATTTCAATAAGAAAGATTATTAAATCTATTATCAAAGAATCATTTAATGAAATTATAATTACAGTATAACACTCACATATGGCGTTTGAAAATTAATTTTTAATATATTCTAAAGTGATTCTAAAATGGGATTATTGTCAAATATTAAATACCATGTATTTGTGAGTCGATATTTTCGACTCTCTATGTCTAGTGTTTATTAAAATTTTTTTCCTTTTTTTTTTATATAGAGTTTCTTCAACTAATGCTAAATTTACAACCTATTTTACTAATCTATTTATTTATTTACAATTTTCTAATACACGCACACTGTAATATTTCACCTAAAAATTTAATCAACAGACTTAAAAGAGTCTAAATTTTTACATTATTTACATCGTAATTAATACAATCTGCAAAATTAACAATCTGCATTACCAACATCTACGATAACCATCTCTTATATGAAATATCCGCAATTCAAAAGGAGCACAAATTTCAACCAAGACCCTTAAAAAATATTACAAAAAATTCATCACTCTGTTATTCTATTACGAATTTAAAATTATTATAGACAGAAAAAATATTTTTTACACGCGTTCCACTTCGCATATTTAATTTTTTTTCCTTCTATTTTTCTATACTTTCTTCTTGCTTTTTGTCACTGGTACTCGTAATTGTGATTTTACGAAAGGTTAACTAAATTTTATCATCAAGGGGGTTGTAAACTTCATCATAATACTGTTTACTTTAAATGATACAAAACAAAAACAAGTAAATAACGTAAATAAATATTGACTCAAGTAAATAAAAAAATTCAACAAGAAGAAAATTTTTTTTAAGGCGAATTTCTTTTATTTTTTGCCATAATTTTTAAATACATCTGAAATATTTAATATGAAATGGAGACTTGGAACTGTTAAAATGACTGTTGTTGGAAAAGTCCTTGACAGAAATTATTCATTTTTTTTTTTTGTTTTCTTGTTTTCAATTAAATCCTAGTCTCAAAATAAATTATAATAATAAAAAAAAAAATTAATAATTAAAAAAATAAAGTGAAGGTGTCAAATTAGAAAATTTGTTAAAAAAAAAATTATTCAATTAACTCTCGCTCAGTTGATAAAAATTTTTTTAAAGAGAAAAATTCAACACAATTGAAAATATAATTAATTAAGTTACATTAAAAAAAAAACATCCAGTTTTCCGAGAAAATAAAAAAAAACAATTCAAATAAATTAAATTTGAATGAACCGCAATTTTTACGCGGTTTTTAGAATTAAAAAAAGGGTTGATTTTTAAAGAGAAATTTGCGAAAAGAAAGAGAATTGAACGCAATCATTATCGAATGAAATTTTTATTAAATTTTATATTACTTTGACATTTTTAAAGTTTAAAATTTATTTAAATTTTTAATTATGAATTTTTGAGACAGTAATGGGTGCCCGCCATTGTTATTGAATGTTAATTGATTATTGACATTATTGTGAAGTAAAATTTTCCAAAATCATTAGCAACAAGCATGATGAAAAGTTATTATTTTTATTCGCATTTATTGTGAAAAAATAAAATGCTCTTACTGTTTTAGAAGAATTTTCGAAATTCTTAATTATTTCCAAACTTAAGTGTTTAAATCGCAGAAAAATTCGAATGTAGATACACAAAAAATACAGGCACATTTAATTTGAATTCGTCAACATTTTTGTTAGGCACATTGTGCCATAATCAGAAACATAATAGCAATATTTTAAATTTAATTTTCGAAAATATTCTTTGACTTTCAGAAAACGAATATGGGTGGCATCTCCTGCTGTAAAATTTGTTAGAGAAATATCACTCTAAAAAAATTGCAGTTAAAATATTTTTTAAGTCTGTCTAATATTGCAAATTTATAGAAATCTGAAAAGTTTTTAAACATTCATAAATGATTTATTTTATCGTCAGCTAATCTCAATTAGCTCTTCTTTATTTTGATTTGTTTAGTTCCAAAATTTCTGCCTATCAAAATTTCAATTTCTGGCAACTGCTTTCTTAGAATATATTATGTAATTTTAATTACATTTCCGTATTTTCTATTTCGACCAAAGGCTATAGTGACTTATTCCTCACAATTGTTGTCCTCATCCTAAGGGTATGCAATAACAGTTTCTATTTCAAATATTCTGAACTGTTTAAAAATATATAGAACAATCTAATGTTATAGTTTACATATAGCACTTCTTCTACTGCACTCATACATATTAAAAATTTAAACAAATTAACACCAAACATTTTTGGTTACTTTGTCACCTTTATTATTTGTTTACAAAATTTAGTTTTTTTTTTAAGTTTATGAAATTTCTCGAAAAAATTTGTATTTTTTTGAATCACTAAATTTTTTTTTAAATTTACTTAAAGTTTTATTCAAAGTTAAATAAGTTTATTAAGCCAAAAATTTTTTACACTTTGCATTAAACGTAGAAAAAGAAGGTTAAGAAATCCAAAATGAATAAAAACAAATCTCAAAACAAAGAACAAACTTTTGTCACTCATCAAATCAAAATATTGAGGTTATAATTAACCCTTTCCGGCATAACTTTACTATAAAATATTTACTTGAATTACTTTCTTTTCTGTTTTATCATACATAAATTTTAAATCTATAATCCTAAAATTGAAACTCGCCGTGCATACGGCATAATGAGTGCTTAACATAGTAAAAGGAAATTTAAAGTCATCCTAAAATCGTTCTCAAATTCAAGAAATCAATTGCCAATTTGGTATTAACTTAAAGCCTTTGTTAAAAGAAAACAGCAGCTTAAATCAAATTTGTTTAATCAAATGTGAGTGTTAAAGAGCACTTATAGCATAAAAGCATTATTAAAATGGTCCTCCTCATTTTCACTTTATCAGACGTTCTAACACTTTTTAATAAAACTTATCATTTAAATTAACCTCTAACTGGTCAACATTGTATTGCCTACACTTTACCACTTTTATTTTTCCAACTATTTTTCTCTTTATCCTTTTTTCGTATACTTTTTTAAAGAAACATTTTCATTTATTCATTGTAAATATAAAACGTTTTTTTAACCATCTTTTGAGGTTTTTACGGTTCAAGTTCAACTTTATAACGCTTTTGATTTGAATTTATGGTAAAATGTTTTTCCACTTTAGTTTTCTGGGTTGTGGTTAAACCAAAAAGAAAGAGTAACTATTTCTCATATACACACGTACGTTATATAATTACAATGTGGAATGTGAATGATTCCTGAAAAAAAAACAAGAATAACAAACTTAAATAATGGAAAAACCAAAAACGAAAAAAAAACCTTATGATCTGAAACATTATTTAAAATGCATTACATAAGATAAATAACTATATAAGATTAACACATCCACACATACTCGTATATGTAGATAATTATCTATGAATATCAGGTTATTTGTATAAAAACTTGGATATTGTGCATTATGAACCAAATATACACAACCTTTTCTATGCATATACCAATAAAATTAAAGTGCATTTCTTGGAAAAAAAAAAGTTTTTTTTTGTTTTTAAATCGTTTCTTTTCTAAAAACAAATCCAGGACTATATGGTAAGCAAATATCTATATAAAGAATAATCTGGTTTAACCTTATATGTAAACTTGAAAATGCTAGAAAAATGATTGAAGTTAAAAGGGTAGTAAGAACAGAAGTTGGGTCACACCAATGATTTGTATTGTAGCACTTCTGCCTTTAGGAAATGAAAATATGAGGAGCCAAAAATTTAAATTTTACAAATTTCAAGATGCAGTAACTTGAGAGGGCGTGGAGGTGGAAACCAGAGGTGTGGAGAAACACAATATCAAAAATTTGGAAAAACCGGATTTTAGATTATGGTAAATTTTGACGGCCATTTTGTTTTCTAAAGTTCAAATATTTTAAGCGATAGAAAAGGGCAGCTTCCACTTTTCTGCGTTTGCAAAATTTGCAAAATTCTTATAATTTCGAGCAGTAATAAATAGCAAAAAAGTGGAATTTTTTTAAGGTTTAGAAGGACTATAAATTTTAAAGTGAGGGAAGATATAGGTAAAAATTTTTTCTGCGAAAATAAATTTACTGGGAAGGACCTATGTACATATTAAATTTAGACACACGGACAGACGGACAAACAGACTGACGGACAGAGCACTTTTTTTAACAAAAATTTTTGAAAAGTACTTAGAATAAGAAAATAAGGAAAAAAATTAAAATTTTTCCGAGACATCAACGAATACTGAAATGAAGATTTCCTTTTAAAAAAATACATATAAGGAATGCAAAAAACAAAAAGCAGGAAAGGAAATTTTTAGGAAACAAAAAATAGCATAAGAATTTTTGTTGTGTGTGTGTGTTTATAAGTAGGAAAAACAAACAAAAAAGTTTAAATTGCTTTCTTTTTTTCTACCTTTTTTCGGTTTTTTTTTTTTGTTTGATGAGTAAATTTCGTATAATATGCACACGAAGTCTCTATGACAACAAATTATGCATTTTAAAAGAGGAAAAATTTTGTGCATAAATGCATATTTTCATTTATTTATTATTATTTGTACGTGTGTATACGAGTGATTATGCTAAATGCATTCTGTTATACATTTTAATATTATTATATATTTTGGTTCTTTTGAATAAATCCACTTAAAAATATTAAAAATAATATAGTTTTTAATTATATATTAGAGAAAAGGATCACAGAATTTCGGGAAATTTTGTAAATAAATTTTTTGGTTCCAAATTAACCCTTTCATGCATCTTTTTATGTATTTAAGCGAGTATAGTCTGTTAAGTTACCTAAATCGGATTAACTGCGATTGTTTTCCAATTATAATTTGGTCATTCATAGAGAAACATTTTCTTTCCAATGTTTTCTTATGACTTTCAGTTAAAAATGTGAAAAGAATAACAAGAAAATGTTTGTTTCCGAAATTCTGAAAGGGTTTTGAAAGAACCCTAAAAGGGTTTTGAAAGAACCATGAAAGGGTTAATTTTGTGTTCACTGTGTCATTAAAATATTGAACGATTTCCAAAATATTTTTATTTTTTATAAGGTTTGGAATTCTTGACAGAATTTATATATTTCTTGTTAATCAAACCCATAAAATAAATTTGAAGTCTATTCAAGCAGCTTAATTCTATATTGAACAGCCAACTGATTAAATGTTATCGTGATTCGTGACTATTTTAAAATCGCAGTCATGGAGGTCTCTTTTCGAATAAAATAAATTTCATATTCTAAAAATTTTGCACTTGAATACCAAATTGTTTACGTCACTGTCAAAAATTAAGAGAAAAGCACATACAATACAAAAAAAAAATAATTGTTTTTATACTTTTATTTTTAATTTTCAAAATTTTCTAAAAATAAGAAATCCATTACTTTCTAGACAAACTATACAATAATCAACACCATGAAAATATTATAAGCTAAAACAATAAGCAACAACAAAAAGGATATTAAGACTAAAGAGGTAAGTAAGTAAGTTCATCATTATACAATTATTATTATAGAGCACTTTACAAATTCAGATTCAACGAAACACGTACATGTAAACCAACGCTATTATGATTTAGCACCGATGAAAATGCTAATGTAAATCTGTGCTTCTGCTTATATACTCGTATTCTGACGACTTTTTGGAATTATCAAGGATTTTACAAAACCAAAAAGATATCAGGTTAACTGAATTAGTATTTTTTTTTTTGTGCTCCTTTTTTTTACATAACATTATCCTTATTCTCTATACACGTTTAATTCATTAAATTTTAAAATAGCATAGTAACGGTACAGTGATATAGCAATGGAATTTGAATGTCGTGTGGTTTCACTGCTATTTTTTTTTAATTCTAAGAGTGGCGAGAATATAATTTTAGTTTTATAAAATATTTTTAGTTTTCGCTTTTGTCTCCTTGGATAAAAGAATTTACATTTTTTTTTACATACTTAAATTCAATTTAATTCTGAATGTTCATTATTTTTTCCGATGCATAAATTGTTTTGGTGTAATGTGGTTTAACTTGGTTTTCTATGACTGCGATTTGATTTTGTTTTATAGATGAAAAGATAAGCGGTTTTTCACGAATCATTTTATTTCATATTTTGTTTGTTTTTTTTTTTGTTTTTGGAATTCCATTTTATTTTCATTTGAAATTGAAATTCTTGTTTAATAACATTATTTAAGTGAAAGTGCATGTATTAGAAGGCTCGGGTCAAACTAATGGTTTCTGATGAAGCCCATTAACATTTAAGACATATGAAGTATTTAAAAACAATTTTTCTAGAAAATTTTCATTGACAATATTCGCTTAAATCATGTAAATATGTTAGTTAAAAATTATTGCATACCGCCAGGAGGATAACGCAAACTAAAAGATGCATTAACACAATATAATGGATTCCTTGGTCTAATTAGAGATGCTAAAATATATAATTTTGTTTTCCGATTTGAAAATATTTACTATTACCTTTTACTATTACAGAAATACCATGTAGGTTCAGAGTAATGAGTTACCGTAAAAATTTCATTCACAACAATTTCACGAAACGATAACCCGATGTGATAGAAATAAGTTTCGTTCTACCAAAACAATATTATTCATTGTTTATAAACTTATTAAAAATTTAGATTTCCATAACTTATTCAGTAAGGGATAAGTTAATAACATAAGAATAACGGTAATGTGTCATAATAATTATTACCCATGCTATTTCGCCATAAAAAAAAGCGATTTGTTACCGGTTATCACAATGACTTCACCGACTCTGAGAAGAGTCTGTAGTTTCGATGATGGATGGATAGCTGGACAGAATCGTAACAAGAAATCATATTGTTTTGTCGCTTTTTTAAATGTGCCAAAAAGTTTATACAATAATATTAAATATTTTGGAATTTTAAAATATAAGTCCAATACTAAACGAAAAATTAATATGGAATTTTATAAATATTAAACTAAATGCATTTCATTAGATATATTTCACGATATCTATGGAATGAAAAGTTGGTCGTCTGGTTGTCAATTCATAACAGCGAATTTTGGTCGAACAAAAATCCTAAAATTCATAATTGCAAGTAAATGAAACAGATAAAATTTTAATATATTTTTAAATCCAACACTTTTCAATAAGTCATTCATGAGAGTATGATTTCCTTAAAACAAAAATGCTATACTTCGAAAAACACTAATTAATGGCTAGACTAACACTAAATTCTAGACTTCGAAAAACACTAAATAATGGCTAATGGCATTCTGGCATTTATGTCAAATTAATTAGGCTTAAAATTTACTAACCATCATAACAGAAATTCGATAACAACATCAAATTACCGAATTTTGAGTTAATTTCTTCTGCTTGAATTAATTTATTCAATATTTTAAGGAAATGTGCTCCTCTAATTCATTTGCTCTTGTTATTTTCGAGATCGTTTAGTATATTACGACCCCAGTGTATGAGACAAACCTTTATTGTAAAGAATACAAGAATAATGAAAAGAAGCTACTTTTAGATTTCATTATTGCTATTTGACAATTCAATTATAACAAATATTTTGTTTATTTCGGTGGAAATTTATTAAATTAGAATTTAAAAAAACACAGAGTAAATCAAAAAACGAGGTTAATAAATTTTATGAAGATATTTTTAAAGATAAAATAAAATATTTGAATTAATTTATAAGTTGCCCTTCAGCATTAAAAAAATTATTTTATTATTTTTATTACTAATTTATGTATACGTAATATTAAAATATTTAATATAGAAACCTATGTTAAAAATTAAACAGCATTGCTTTAATTAGGAACTAATTTGGAAAAACTAAAATTTAATTGGAATGAAATTCGAACATACATGAAATTTTCAATTAAATTGTTAAAAATATGCAAATTTCAACTGAATTTTTAAAATTTTCTGTTTACAGTTTACAAAATGGACGATCATAGAATATAGACGGCAAAGTTATGAATATTGGTAGTTAAAACTAAATTGTTATTATGAACAAATAGCCATAGGACATTTGTTATAGTTTCCTTATTATATCGTTTATAACTCATCTCTCATCCACCTAAGAAATATTGTTAATTCTACGCAAATTCAAATACATATCTACTCCACCTATCGTGGTTTCTATAAGGTAATTACGGTTTTAAAACAATTTTAATTTTATTGATATGATTTTAGTTAATTCGAATAATCCTGATAAATCCAAACCATATTTCATTTTAGAAAATTTCATAAACAAATTTCCAATACAACGTATAGTTGTTTATCTCTATTATTAATTCTCATAAGCTATGGGAATCACTTCGTATAAGTTGTCTCAGAAATCTCTCAGTTTGTAGGACGTACGCCTAGAAAGCGCTAGGTCACTGGTTCGAGTCCAGTTTGTGGAAAGAAAATTTTTAAATTTTTGTGCATTTGTTCCTTTGATTGCTTCATTTATCTATTACGAGTATGCAGTTGTATGAAGTGATTTCCATTAGTTATATAAAATTGCTAAATATACAATTTCCAGGATTCATAAATTTAAATTTAATTTAAACACTTCAAAAATTTTCCAAATTTCATTTCCCGATTTAAATTTTTCACATATTTTTCTTAATTTTCGGAAAATTTATCCTTAAATGCACCATTCACGTACATTCATATTTCACATCACACAATATCTACATACAATATTCAAACACATTTAAGAAAACCATTTAATTTGCATACATGCATCATTATATAACAAAAGTAAATTTTTAAAGAGCACATCACCAAAAAGTCTTCCTCACTTAACAACACACAAAACCACTAAGATCCTTTAAAATTTTCAATATTACTTATACAAAACAATCTTTAAAGTATCTAGACAAAATATATTTAGTAAAGAGAAGAGATTCATTCCTACTAAAGTGTTTTCGTTTTAAATCTAGTGCTATTTTCAAAGTACACACACTTAAATTTATTCTTTAAAAGCCAAGCATAGCCAATAAATGCAGTTATTCTCCTAAAGAAACAGGAATAAGAGAAAGTTTCCTCAATTTTGCTTGGGTGTGTGTTGTTTTTGATTTGTAAATCTACTCTCTTTAAATAGTTTTAATTTGTTTATAAATTTAATTTGTTGAAAAAACAAAAAAATCTTTTCCAAACTCTTGGCTCCTATTACCAACTTCATTTTTTATTTGTATTGAAATTATTTTCCAATTTAAAAAAAAAAGACGAAAATTAGGAAAATAAGAAGAGACTTTAGAGTGTTAAAGAATCAGTGTAAAATTTTTTTCATTTATTTACCTTAATGATTTTTACAAAAAAAAAAAAAAAATTTCAACTTTAACGTTTTAACTGAAAAATTTTCTTGAAAAACCAAAAAGAAAAGCAGGAAAACTTTTTAATCAATTTGTTTATTAAATGAAAACTTTATCCTTGATGATTTCTTCTCTTTCTGATTTTCGTAATTCATAAAATTTTTAATCTGAAGCAGAAAACATAAAAGAGAAAATAACTTGGATCTATTTTCAATTGTTAATCCTTTCCTACTTTTCATAAGAATCTCACAGTCAAGAGGAAAAGAAAGTTAGAAATTAAAATTATTTTATGACGCGACGACAACTTTGAGACAATTAAAATATGAGGAAAAAAAATTAGGAATGAGCTTTTTAATGTTCTTTTTTTTTATTTTTTCTTTTTGGAATCATAAAATTTAATACGTAGCACATGTGAGAAAGTTGACGGGTTTAAAGAATTTAATGAAAAATTCATGGAAAAAGCTTTCGAATATGGTGGTATGAAGCCTAGAAACAATGCGATCTTATTTTATTCCAAAAGAAGCTCTTTCACTCTTTCTATCTGACCCGATCATGTTAGCTGGAACAAAATATGAGCGTTTTCCTCTTGCAGTTTCTTTAAAAGAAATGTTCCAACAAATTAATATGAAAAACATTAAAAACTTTTATTAAAAGATTCGAAAGTAAAAGTAGAAGAAAAATGACATATCATTGGGCCCAATTCCAACTGCCTTGCTGTGATAATTATTCTACAGCTACTAAGTACCAAATTATTTGACTTTCTATATTAAACACAATATTTATGGAGAAGTAAAAATCACAACCCTTACCCCAGTTTTATTCCCTATTTTTATAAATTTTAAAAATTCTTCCACAATACAAACTCTTTATTTTCCCATAAAACCCAAAAACAAAAAAAGAACTTCCAAAATCTTGAACTTAATCAATATTAATTGAAATCATATTTTACATAAATTTAATAATCGATCAAAATTTTCGGGAAATTAAAAGTAAATCTCTCTAACACAATAATATTATAAAATCACATAACATTAAGACAGTTAGGGAAAAAAAAAGGAAAAACTGTTAAAAATACAAAAGAAACAGAAAAACAAAACCCATAAATAAATAGTAATATCCTTGTAAAATGTCATAATAAAGGATGTTTTACGCAATCTTTTGCTTCATCATATCCTCGTTTTAAGTTTTCACTTCTTATATACACAAGTATTTTTCCGTTTATACCATTTTCTTCCGTTAATTTTTTTTTTTCTTTTGCCATCGCAAATTCCCGATCTCATTAGACATCGGAAAACAAGCAAGTTAAAAAAAAAATATACAAACCAAATTAAAGATAAATTTTTCGGGATAGGAAAGGAGATAAATATTTTTTGTGTATTTTGTCGTAGAAAACAAATTTTCAATTGCATGAAGGTATTATGTATTTGTCTGAGCGTTTAAGATCAGAAGTGCTGCGTTGCCCTTTTCAAACAAATGGATAAATCACTTTGAGCGTTCTTTCAAGTATAAACTTATGATTGCACATTTCGTTTATTTTGAGTTCTTTCGCATTTGCGGTAGTTTTTTTTGGCAATTTTTGAATTTTATTTTGAATAATTTTATAATCTGGTGCCTATTATCAAGATATAAGACCACGAATCAAGATTTTTTTCAATGCCATAAAATTTTTCATTTTTGGCCAATAATCACACATGAGTTGAAAATGGCAACTCCGTCCAGATGTTTGTTTTCTGAACATCATACCTAAGGGGATATGCGGAAATTATTCTAAAAACTAGTTCTCTTTTTCAATCATAAAAGACGCACAAATTTTTTAATTCTTTATTGGTTAAAACTTCTTCACGCAGCACGTACACAAGCAACTACACAAACTGATAAAACTTGAGTACTTGAAAAAATATTGAAAACAGATAAAATTTGAAACAGAAACTTTGAAAACAGATAAAATTTGAATTTTGAGAAAACAAAGAGAGAAAAAATAATTTTTTTAACTATTTTTGTCAATTAATTGACAGAATTAATTGACAGAACTTCTCTCATTAATTGTCAATCGAATTAACTCTCTTTATTTTTTTGTTTTGTCGACATAGTACGGCCAAAACTGAAAACTAAAATCTTTTTCCCCTTTTTATATGAATTTTGCACACAGTATCTCACAGTTAGCCCAGCACAAATCATTTTCAATAATTTTTTCTTCTTTTTTTTCATAATGACATTTTTCTTTTTCTATCATCTTCATCTTCTTAATTTCGTACATACTTACATATATGTACTATAATATGTGTAAATATAAGCTATCGCTGTTATCTGCGATAGTTACATTTTTGGTAAAATTTAAAAATGATTTTTTATATCAATTTTAAATATATGGTAGGTTAAAGATGTACACACAAACTTTTCATATGTTTAGATTTATGTCATTTAATGTCAACGTTAAGCATATGTGTGCGTGTAAATTTTTTGGTTTATTTAATATTTTGCTCTTTCAGCGGGCTCTCATCCTTGTCATAAGAAAATACAGTTTATTTTTTTTGTCCCCCATTTTTCTTGAAAAATTTTCATGTCAACATAACAAATAAGGATAGAAAAATGACATCAAACTGTCATGAGTCATGTAGGTACTTCTTTTTTTTTTGTAACACACGGTGTAAATACTCAGTAATATTTTTGCAAGTGAATGAGTACACATACACAAATACACATAGAATTTAAATATAATTTGTGTGTATGTTTAAAATTTAAAAGTTATCTTTCATATTTTATGGTAACATTGTTACATAAGTAAGTAATTTTTTCTCCATAATTCATAAAAGAAAGTAGAAAAAAAGAGAAAGAACAAAAAAAAAATTAAAAATAGATGAATGGAAATTGATTTTTTTTTTTGTACTTATGCAATTTATGAGCGATCTAACGTATGTGATTACTTTGCATAAAATAAATAATTTTTTTTTATTTTGATTTTTTGTTTTTTATACCCTGCACTTCGTGAAGGGTATATTAACTTTGGTATGGAGTTTGTAACTACTTGAAGGAGTCATCTGCGGTATGGACATATATATATATTCTTGCTCAGCGTAAAATTCTGCGTCGATTTAGACATGTCCGTCCGTCCGTCCGTCCGTCCGTCCGTCCGTCCGTCCGATCGCACGATAACTCAAAAACGAATAATGCAATCGACACCAAACTTTCACAAGTTTTTTCTTTTGTGCCAAGGACGAACCCTATTGTTATTGGACTAAGTCGGACAACGGGTTCGGGTAGCTGCCATACAACTCCAAGAGTTTATTTTAAATATTTCAAAAACTAATAAAGCTATAAATATAAAATTTTGTATACATGTGTCCAATTATATTCTACACATGCTCTAAAAATTATAATGGGATAGCTGCACGGGTTCGGGTGGCTGCCATACAACTCCAACAGCAAATTTTTTATATTCGGCAAAATAATAAAGTCAGATTCATGAAACTTGGCAGTCATGTGTCCAATTATAGGTCAAATATATTTCCGAAGTTTTGGAGGAATTGCTTGACAGGTTCGGGTACCTGCCATACAACTCCATAAGCTAATTTTAAATATTTGGAAAAATAATAAAGTCAGATTCATGAAACTTGGCAGTTGTGTGTCCGATTATAGATCAGATATATTTGTGAAGTTTTGATGGAATTGCTTGACAGGTTTAGGTACTTACCATACAACTCCAAAAGCTAATTTTAAATATTTTGAAAAATTATAAGGTCAGATTGATGAAACTTGGCAGTCGGATGTCCAATTATAAGTCAGACATGTCCGTGAAGTTTCTATAGAATGATCTCACAGGTTCGAGTAATTGCTACACAATAACGAAAGGTGCAGGGTATAATTCAATCGGTTTATACCGACTGAAACGTTTTTACTTGTTGTTTTTCATCTTTTACTTCGTTTCTAGGTTGCGTTTGCAACTTTTTTTTTCTGATTTTTCCTACACAGATTTTATTTTTAGTATTAAAGAAAGTATGTCGCGACATCATGATTGCATAATCTTTGATTTATATCCCACACATGTGTTTTAAAACAGAATTGATAAAAACCTAAAGTAAAATATTTTTCGTCTATCGTGTATTAGGAATGTCATTTCATGGAAATTTCAAACATTCCAAATAAAAGTCGTGTTAGAAATTGCAAAAAAAATTATTAAGAATATTTCAATTGCTTTGAGAAATTCCGAAAACAATTTTTTGAGCTATATGTATTTAAAATTAAGCGTTATTTGCTGGAGGGTTTTTTTTTTCTTAGTTAGAACTCAAGCATGAATCAAATAGAAAACGTGATATCATACATGGTACACTGCACTCACTAATATTATCTGACAGTCTAAAACTACCTTTTCCAAAAATGAAACTCCACTTTGCACCACCATGAGGCCACCAATGATTTCTTTTTAAAAATACGAACTACACTAGTCTGGATGTCATAATTTAACACTAAGTCGAGCAACAGCATCGACATATTGAAAAAGTAACACTTGAGGAATGCCAATACTATGCACTATGAAATCACATAATTTTAATCTCAGTTTTCGAAAAATACAAAAAAACAAATATAAATTTTTCGAAAGAACACCGTTAAATCTTTTAAGCCACCTAACAGATGTTACCATATTTTACATGAATGATTTTCCTACCTTTAATTACACTTTGATTATTTCATTGGTTTATGAGAAATTAAAATTTTTATTTTTGAAGGTTCTTATTGTCTTTCAAGAACTGTTTGAAACCATTATCGACAACCACGCATACAAAAACTGGAAATTACAAAAGTTTGAGAAATGAAGGACCTACACTAAAATCAATCTTGTTACCCCAGTTCAGTTCCGCGTTAATTTTATTTAAAATTCAAATTATTGAAATAAAGTTTATGGCAATTGAATTGCTCTCAGTCGAAACAAGAGCTCACGGTGATATCGAAACTATATAGCTGTTTCCATTTAATAAAATTCAAGGACCTATGCAAAATCTTTCAAAATACAATAAAATGCTATTGTGGAACAGACAAAATTTTCACAAAATAAATTTTATAATTTTATAAAAAAAAAAAAATATTAAACACCATAACCAAATATGAAATTACACCAGCTGTTGCTTATTATATAATAAAGGCAAAAAAACAAAAAAAAAATCAAAAAATCAAAAGTGAACAAATGGTAACAAAATGTGAAAATTATTTGTGTTTACTCTTGACTTCCTGAAAATTGATTTTTCATATTATTTATAACGTTTTCTTTGTTTTCCATATATAGAGAACGTTGAAAGAATAAATTTTGACAAGCCTGTCATAAAATCTAGGATCCCGAACACAATACAATTCTTTTTTTTCTCTTTTTTTTTATTTTTATTATTTTTTTTTTTTTAATTTTCGTTTTTGAAAACAATTACAAATAAAATATTTGTGTATTATGAATGAACAAAAGCCTTTATTTTATTATTTTTCTCTATATATTTAAAATTATAATGGGAAAAATATGAAAAATAAAATGAATAATAGGAAGTCATTATTTTTAAAATGAAAAAGAAATCGAAAAGAACAAAAAAAAAACAAATTTCATTCTGCAATTGTAAACATTTTGAATTTAAATTAAAATTTTTAAACTTGAACAGTTTTTACAAATAATTATAAGAGTGCCTATAGTTCAAATATTAGTTATTCTGGTTACATTCAGACCAAAATTTTCATCATTAATTTAATTTAACTATTCAAAACTCTGACAATATTCAAATACAAAAAAATTGTTGCGACAAAGAAAATCGCTGAAATATTTCTCTTTTTTATTAAATTCGTTTATTAAAACAAATATTCAATATTTCTGTAATTTAATCGCAACCCGTTAATATTATTTAGAGAATAGCTGATTTTTGAATCACAAAAATTTAAACGAAACTTATTCAAGTCGTGCGCTAACCGTGTCTGTCTACTTTTTGAATTGGTGCGACGCGGTTGCAAATTCTCTCTGAACTGACAGAATTCTTGATTGAGAACCACAGGTCGAAAAACTACCTCAATAATAAGTTCAGTTGGGTAATAATTGATTGAAAATTTTTACTTGAAAGTAAACAATCTTATTTAGTACAATAATCAACCTATTTAGCATCTTACATTCAGATTATGTATATCGCTTTCTTAGTCACCTTTTTTTATTCATCTTCAAATTAAATAAAGGTTTTTTGATTAGTAATGTCAGGTTTGTCAGGACTCATTTTTTTTATCTCAATTTTTTTCATTTCTCAAAATATCGACGGAACTAAGTGTCGGCTTTAAAAACAATTTACAAAATTCTATGTAAATTTTCAAAAAAAAACAGGGTTCGAAAAATTTCTTCTCACTTGAAAATTGTGTTATACGAGCATATTATACTACGCATTCAATTTTTTCTCACTCGGTGAGTATAAATACAGGCGAGATACATAATCAAGCTCTTGATAAAGTGATAACGTAATGGAAAAACAGAAATTATTTTCAAAATGGATGAAAATTTTGAATAAAGTGGTTTTTGCTTTACCTTCGAAGTCTACTGAACAAAGACGATTTCAAAGAAGGTATCGTGTCATAAATTACGATATTTATTAAAAATTTGCAGTTAATATTATGTACTTTACATTACGATAAAGCCACATTTAATTCGTAAACAATGAATATTTCTCCTTCGATTTTTCCGAAGATTTATGAACTGAGTTTCAGTTCGATCAGTCTTTGTAAATTGTAATCAATATTAATAACTTATAAAGCTTATCATGCTAACAAAACAAATGCAGTGCTTCGACTTTACCAAATCTGTTCGATGCAAAAATGCTAAAATTACAAGAACTCCTCCTCAATTCGGAAATAGGAAAATCATTACATTTTTAACTTGAAACCTTACTATATTAAAAATTTTAATAAAACTTCAACCTTCAAAATTTATAATTTAATTTTATCGAAACTCTAACAGTACAATGTTTCACATTTTTTTGATTCCTTTAATTTTGCAGTAAAAAAATCTTATAAATAAATTCTTTAAGCTCTTATTCAAAGTGCAATCAAAAAATATATAAAATATAAAAAAAAAAATTTCAGTATAAATAAAAATCTTTAATTGGCCTTTAATTTGACCTTCTTATAAAACAAAGTATTGTAAATTTTCTTAAACAAGGGAAAGAATTAAAGGAAAAGGAAAACAGAAAAATTTAATTAAAAAAAAAATCGACCGAATAAAACTTACAATTCTACTTATTTTTACTTCCACATTGAAAATTTATTAGTATCATAGGTCGGAAATTTTTTTTAATTTTCACATAAACATACATACCTAAGTACATCCGGAACATTATTTATTTTTATAGGATTTTTGTATAAGTCTTCATAAAAAAAAAAAACAAAAACAGATTTAGTAGCGATTTAACGCACCTCCTGTTTTACCCGCACCGCTCACATCACATATTAAAATAAATATTGTTTCCTAATTCAATGATGAGGGTTGAAGAGGGAAACGGATTTAGATCGGAAACTAAACTATACACAAACTACGTTACGTTTAATTTTATTTCGCTATATAATTTAGTAGAACAAATTTTCAAAAATAATGGTAAAACAGTTATAATGTACAGTTATAAAAGTTTTGTTTCCCTTTTAATGTTCAATTTTTTCTTATACAATTTCGTTGCCTTTTGTATATACGTTTTTGTTTGGGTTAATTGGCTTATGGGCTCGGTTAACACCAGTAAGATTTATGTGTTCTATAAATTCATTATTTTTTTTTTTCTTTTCGACATTTTTATTTCTAAATATTTTTAACTACTTACATTTTATAAACCACCTGAATAAAATAAATACCTACTTTTCCTATTTTGTTATACAAATATTCTTATACATACGCTTACAAGGATGCATAAATATAATTGAGATTTCTGTTTTTTTTTTTGTTCTAGTCAGACAATCCTTCATATACTTAAATTTTGTAGAATTTTGGATAGAAAATTTATTATACACATATAGAAATATTTTTAGACTGTTGAAGTTAAACATGTAGTTGGATTTTATTTTGGAATGTCATTAAAAAATATTTTTCGGTGAAAAAATATTTAACTAAAAATTCTGGGCTTACAATCACCAGATGCCAAAGTCGAGTTATAGCTAGTTCGTTATTCTGTTGATCTAATTTAATTATTGTAGTTGTGGGCCAAATGGATTAATCCGTAATATGTTAAAAAAATTGTTACAGCTTCTTTATAAAATAAGCTTTGAGCTTTTTGAGCTCTTTGAGCTTAATTTACGTCTGAATAATTTCCTTTCCGGTCTTCACCAGTTTTTACTCAAAACCGCATTATATTCAATTCACATACAACGCTATTTCATACAACAAAGAATTCGCTCAGTGGATTTTTAATTTCCGACAATCGATTGCGAATTGGAAGCGGGTACCATATTTTTCATATATAATAGCACTAAACATCAGACTGAAACTGTTTTTAACACGATTTTAATGACTCAACAAGTTCTTGCTTGAGCTCATGTAATAAAACAACAATTATTAGAATATATAAAACCTTAACAGTTTGAAATTGCATGCTATCGCAGGACCTCAGAAGTATTCAGTATTTTAAGATCTCCGATTACCTTTCAAAAATTCAATTAGCTTGTACCGAGAAAAATTAACCTACAAGTATGTTGAACAACTCTTACCTGTTTGAAAACTTTATATATTTACGCCTTAACTTTCGCCACCATGTCTTTAGAAAGCATTCCCATCTATTGCCAAAAAAAAAAACACAATAAGAAAACCAAAAACTGCTTCTTTCAAGATACGTTAATTGTGCGTGCTATCAAGTCATATAGTATCGCATACCATTTCACCAAAAAACATAAAAATCTAGAATGAAAAAAAAAAATACTCACTTTTATTACGTTAACTGAGCTACAAAAGACCTGATAATGGGTTTTCTTTCTCTTTTAATGCTGTTATTGTTGCTTTGTTTTTTTTTTTCGTAAATTTATGACAGAATTTAGTTTTACATTAATTAAGTTGATTAAACCTCAAAATGATTCTTCATATATGCATGTAATGTATTCATAATAGAAGGGGAGAGAGAGAGAGAAAGAGAGAAAATTTTTATGATTTTATGGATTGAGTGAAAATTGTTATATGATATTATGATATGTAAATATACTTACACACAAACACATGCACGTGCTGTGATTTTCTATGATGAATTCATTTTTTTTTCTTGTGTATATGAAAAGTTTATAATGCGTGCCAATTTCACGTTTTCCATATTAGTTATAATTTTCATTAAGTATATATGAGTAAAGTATGTAAAGTGAAAATTTTTCAAAACTCATAGCGCTAAAGTGATTTTTGACAAAACGCTGTGTGTATATGATTAAAAAAATAAAAAAAAAACTTTTTATAACAAGGATTTTTTACAAAAAAAAAAAATTTTTTTTTTGTTTTGGCGTGAATATCATCGTTTGGTATATTAATGGTTTTCAACACGACAGCTAATTTAGAAATCGAGGTGAGTTTTTCTTTCTTCTCTGTATTTTTACTATTTAAATTCAATTACATGTATAGAGAGCCATTATTATCATCTATGTTTGTGAATATAATTATTAAGATTAAATAAATTTCTATGGTGATTGACGAACTTTTGTCTTTTGTAAAATAAAGTGTCTAATTTAATGAGGGTAATAATTTGTCATAATGGCAAAATAAAATAATAAATAATCTTAAAATTTTTATAATAAATTTGCTCTAATATGAGTGTGCAAATGTGAGGGTAAAGAGATAAAGTATTGAAAAAATTTCATCTTAAGAATAAAATTGAAATTAAATGGAAAATTTGTTATTGTGATGAAGACATCTTTCAATGAAGGGAAGGCCTTTTCTTAATTACATAAGTGTATGATTAACATGAAAATATTATTAAATTTTATAAAAGCAATGAAATCATCCTTAATTTTATAGCGTATTCAATGCACTCCAAAGACAGAGTACAAAATTTCCAAAATATTCTTACGCGAAAATCTTCAAATTATTAATTCTTAAGGAATAAAAAATTCCTGGTTAATAAAATATTATAGAAACTGTATAATATAATTACAACTTTTATACATTCATAATAATTTTTAATTAAATTTTAATTTATAAATTATTGAATTTTCACTAAATATTAATTTAATTAATTTATATATAGTTATAGAAATAAATTTTAATTTCCCGCATCGCCAAATAAAATATTCTTCTATATACTTTCATATATATGCAATCTATAATACATATTACACTTTACTGGTCTATGGTCCAACCATAATAATAAAGATAATAAAGTACAATATAATAAATTTTACTGCTCAATTTCCAATCATTATTAAGTTATTTTAAAACTATGCAAGTATCTTTCATATAATATACGCCATTATTTACTCTTATATAACGGAAATACGGGCAAATATAGTAAAGAGAAAGAAAAAACAAAAAATCTTTATAAGAATTTATAATATACTTATAAGTTGGGAACGATTCTCGAATAATAAAATAGATTGTGGAAACACTATTAGAATTGATAAATAATTTAAAGTTTTTTTTTTGTTTTTTCTTCTTCTTTCCACAAACAACATTAAAGGCAGACCTTATACTTATGTACAGTAAACTATAATGTTCGTACTCTTAACAAGTTGAAATTAAGTAAATAATTCATAAAATAGAAAATTTTTATTCGATTGTAATTGCTAAATTGTCACCTATTATTTGATTGAAGCTATGGGTAAAATGGAGTTAAAAAACAATTAAAGCTGAGCAAACTATGTACGAAATGGGGTTTAGAAATTAAATTAAATTAAAAGTACCAGAGGTACTTTTATTAAATATGCATGCTGTCTAACAAAATAGAAATTTTAATAAATGCAACGCCATAAACGGATAATGAAAGAACTAAAAATGATTTGACAAGTTTTTTAAACACAATTTCAAAAATTTAATACTCGTAATATAATTTGGAATTCTTACTACCTCCAACCTGATCTGACTTCTCCCCGGCAACTTTTAAATTAATAAGCAATTTGCACTAAACATTGAACACTGCGCATAATACATCACTTTCTTCTAAATGTGCTAAGTGCAAGATTAGTCATAAAAATAAAGTATGGAATTAAAGTTCGTACATGTATCAAGTTAATTTCGCTGTAAATTGAAAGGAAAAATATTTGAAAAACTCTGGTTAAAAAAAAAATACATTTTTAAAAATCAATTTTTCTTTATACGTTTACAATTGCGCCCCTGTATTCCGCCACCCTTTGCAAATGCTTGCTTTACTTATATGATAGATCCGGTTCTAGGCATATATACTTTAACGGGAATTCATATTAACTCCATACCTTATATGACATATGTAATTAACATCAGTTATTCTTCAAGAGAATAAGAGCAATAATTTCAAGACAACAGCGTAGTTAACACCACATAGCATAACTAAGCGAGACAAACTAATAGACAGACAACTTTTTTCTTTTATTTTTCTTTTATATTTCAATCGTAGTGGCTATTTTGTTAGTTATAATAGAAAATAATTTTCTCATTCAATGTCAAAATATTGCCGAATATAATTTACACTTTTTAAATGAGCAAATTTTTTTTTTTATCTTCCTTTTATTTTTTTGTTTTGTTTGTTATTTGAATTGAAGAAGAAGATCAGGAAATCCTTCTCTCCATTCAAAAATCTCATAAACTTTAAATATAATTTTCTTTTTAATTTTTTTCTTTTATTTTGGTAAAGAGGAAAAAAAGTGAAGTGAAATAAATAAATGGGAAGAATGGTTTACCACTTGATAGCATCATCAGATTTCTTATTTAAGGTTATGTCGGTTTTGCGGCATTTCTTCTTTTATTTTTCGGCCTTTTTTTCTCTTCTGCTTCAATTTCCGTAGACTATTTATTAAATTGCTTGGTATACAGTGTATTTTTTTTGTATACATATATAAAAACTGTTTTTTTTTTTTCTTCATTAGTTTCTACCACATCTCTTCCTTTCAATTTTTAAGCTTCTAATAAAGTTCATATACGTATATAAGGGTATAATAGAGGTGTAGGCAAGAGTTTTTTAATTTTTTTTCTTGTTCACGAAAAAAAAAATCCTCTCGATAACTCAAGGCACGTTCTATCGGTTTAATAGAATTATGACTTTTTGATACACAGTTGAACTAATTTATTAAATTGAATTTTATATTCAAAATTAAATGTTGATTTAAATCAACTTGAATTATGAACATTAGAGTTTTTCATTGAAAATCTTATTGAACAAATAGAAAAAATGTTTTCTACAGAAAAATGGAAAATTGAAAATGAGGAAAAAATTGGATTTTAATACTTCATTTTTAATTCATAATAATTAAGGACATTGTAGAATTTTCTTCATAAAAATCGTTAAAATCTTCTAGCCAGAATTTTATAATTATAGCAACTTTGGGGTATATTAAGGTTTACAATATATAAACTTCAAGTTTAAATTATTTATTGAAAAATAAGACAAAAATGAAGGCTAAATATAAAACTAGCAACAAATTGTAAGTATTTTAAAAAATTTTTACAATTTTTCCCACACATATTAATATTTTTTATCCTCTTTAACATTGTTATGAATTGATCTTCTTGATTGAATTTCACTATTAAGACCTTTAAAATTTTGTAATTTCATCTCTAGTTCATCTGTAGTCAATAATTTACCATCATTTCGAAATGGTTTACAATATTGTATCATAAATTGTTTAGCTGTCTCATATTCATTATCTTCTCTTATTTTCATTTTTTTTAAAAGAAGTTTTTCAGCAAGTGATATCGAAAAATAATAACCAATTTCAACGATACTAAAAATTGATGCACCTAAACATAATCCAAAAATTCCACCAAATGATCCTAAAATTCAAAAATAAAATTTAATTTGTACTATAACTTTTCAATTACTTGAAAATTATTTTATAAGCAAACCCAATAGGTCATCCCAAGTCATAAATATTCCTCTTAAATATCGAGTACATGTTATATACTTATAATAAACATTAACTAAAGCAGTACGATTAACATAATCAGGATTACTGAAATAAAAATTTAATTTATTTTAAAAATTATTTGCAAAAATTTAATGGGAATAAAATATGTGCAGGTATACTCTAAATCGCTTTTAATATTATTAATTGTTAATCTATCAATTGGATAAATTTCATTATCATAAGTTGTTGCATCACAACTTGGTAAGCAATCGCAATCTAGTCCTTCTTTACTTATATTTAAAATAGCATACATATTTATTGGTGGTTTAATACTATAAAAAACATCTAAAAACAAAATTGATTTGAAGTCATTAAAATAATTTTGAATTTGACAATTTTGACATACGCTTATTAATTTTTAAGCAATTTAAGTCATGAAAACCGCATTGACGCACTATCGTCCCATTGGAATTCGGATAAACTAAAATAAAAATATTAATTTTATATTATTTAATTAACTACTGACTTGTCTTAAACAGCTATTGCTTATGATTCTGGTAATCATATATAAATTTAATCCTAATTCTTACCAACTTGTGGGAACATGAATGGTAAACAATTACATCGTTTAATCACTTCCATAGCTCTACATTCAACAATACATGATTCAAAACTATATTTAGCAGTTACAACTAATTGCCTCTGCAAATAAAGCAAAAAAAAAAATTCTGAAAACATTACCCCTAAATATATGCAATAAAATTAAATTTTTTTTTGTATTTTTACCTCATAATCATATAAGCACTCACGTAAATCAACTGGAAATGTTTTAACATTTTCATTTGTTGAAAAAATTGATGGTTTAATACCAATTGCTACACCATGTTCCTGTTGCACTATATCTGATATATAATGTTTTTGAGGGAAACCATCTGTATCAAAAACAATAATTTCTGAACCATAGAAAAATTTTCTAGCTCCCACATAATTATCTTGATCAATATCAATTAAAACTTTTAAACCATGATCTTCACCAGCGGAACCAATTCGAAGTGCATCTGAATTTTCGAAAAAGCTCATATTTCTGTAAATTATTTAAAATTTTTGATTAATTAAATTAAAAAAAAAAATAAATAACAAAATATGACAATACTTTTGTTCAATACTTCTGATTCCATTATAATTAAATGTACAACAAAAACCAAGATCAGTTAATTGCATTTCAAAAATTGAACTGCAATTTGTACGTCTACCCAACCAATAGCACATATACATGAATTTGTTACATGGCATTGCTAATTCTTTCATAATCTTTTCAATATTATAATCGTAATATTTTTCTAAAATACCAATTACAGGATATAAATCTTCATTGACACTTTCAAAATTTATCAGAGCTGAGACATTTCCAAAAAAATAACCAATTAGTGTGTCACTAACATTATGTGATTTACTGCAAAATACAATATTTAAAGAAATAATATAATAAAAAGAATATTGGGCTGTTTTGTGACTCTATGATCGTGCTCCAAGTAATTGAACTTAATAATATTAATAATTAACTAATAGTTCGCCCATATTTGCACCTATAACATTACAAACTTACAATTTCTCAATAAAAGGTGGAATATTTGGTTTCCAAACGCAATTTACATTACAAATAGCAACACCAGGAAATTTTATTTCTGAAATTGGATAATTAGTTGAATAAACAGAAGTAATTGTTGGTGTATTCCGGTATCTGTCCAATACAATTTGAAAAAGAAATATTGCAAAAATTAAATTAATGATGACAAAAACTGTCCACATTATTGATGACATACGCTGTAAAAATTTCCTAAAAAGTTTACAATGAAAAAGAATCCAAATATTTAAAATTTATTAAAAAATTTGCCAAATTTCTTAAACTTACATAAGTTTTGGATGCCCAACATCATTATGTTCTTCAATTATTTGTGTAAAACCATGTAAATTTGTTCCCTTACAAAATTCAATAATAGTTTCGAAAATTGTACTTTTCAAAATAATTAATGCTTCTTTGATCCTGTTAAACATTAAAATATTTTTCTTTTTAATCCGTTTCATATTTTGTTTTCCATGTGGAATCATACACAAAA